>NC_066343.1:55585466-57014450 GCF_022539315.1 Serinus canaria
TTACGCTTTGCCTTTGAGTAGAAGATGAAGGGAGAAATCAAAATCTTTCTCCTTCCTTGCTACCTCATCCTCCTGTTCCTGAAGAAGTGGGTAAAAAAGCAAAAAGGGATCATGTCCAAGGAAACCTAAATTCAAAGTCTAGAAGCAGATACTTCTATTGTACATTGAAATTGTAATTTGATGTTTTAAAAAATGCATTTAACTCAGATTAAAAAAATGTTATATTACTTTAAAAAAAAAGCTAGTTCTAATTTAACAAGATCTGATCCAGACAAGGTGGTGATAGGTCAAAGGCTGGACTCGATGGACTTGGAGGTTTTTTCCCAACCTTAATGATTCTGTGATTCTGTAATTGAGCTATTACTTTGTGGTAGCACTTTAGACCCCTGTTGGTGAAGGTGATTTGACTGTTCTGTGGGACTGCTTAGAAGCTCATCAGGAGACAGTCAGAAGGGCAAGAGATAGGCAGCAGATCCAGAAGGAAATGAGTTTTGGCTTGAACTTGCCTGGAAACCTAAAAGACTGATAAAAAGAGTGCTGTTCCCCAAGCTTGAAGATATTCTTGTGATTGGAATCACAAAGCACAGCAAACAAGACATATTTGATCCTTTGATGTCAGTAATGGTGAGGACAGACCATACAGCCTTCTCCTCTCCTATTTCACCACAAAATAAAAAATTTGACAGGAATCTAATTTTTTTTTTCACTGTGTACAAGAGAAGAATGCAGGAGAATATTAACAATTAATCCCTGTCCTCAACCAGACATAAGTTTAATAAAAAAAAAGTATTGCAGCAGGATGAAATTCAAACGTTAACCCAGGGATATAGTCAATCTCTGGAAGAAGGAATGAATTGCATGCAGCACTAATGTCAGATGAAGAAAGCATCAGTTATCAGACACATCATTCATGCTGGCATTTTAAAAAGTCAGATAAAATTAGACTTTTTAAACATTTTGACAGTGTTCTTATAATACTGGTTTTATATGTTAAGGATATAATTTAATAAAAATTCTGAAATTAATAATAGTGTCTATGAAACAGGTCTCAATAGTGATGCCTGAGGCAAAATTCCCTTGTCTCAGGAAATACAATTTTGTAAACAAGAATTTTTGGTGGGAAATTTCAGGGGGGCAGATGGACCAGGAAAAAAGTACCAAATTCTTTTACTCTGGGAAAAAAGTACCAAATTCTTTTCCCAGAGCAAAATTTTTCGTCTTAACACTCATGGCCATCATGAGTGGCAGAAGGGAAGTGGCGGAAGGAAGTGGCGGAAGGAAGGAAGGAAGTGGCGGAAGTGGCGGAAAGTGGCGGAAGTGGCGGAAGTGGCGGAAGGAAGGAGGAAGGAAGTGGCGGAAGGGAAGGAAGTGGCGGAAGGAAGAGAAGTGGCGGAAGGAAGGAAGTGGCGGAAGGACAGTGCGGAAGGAAGTGGCGGAAGGAAGTGGCGGAAGGAAGTGCGGAAGGAAGGAAGGAAGTGGCGGAAGGAAGGAAGTGGCGGACGGAAGGAAGTGGGCGGAAGGAAGGAAGGGAAGGAAGGAAGAAGGAAGGAAGGAAGAAGGACGGAAGGAAGGAAGGACGGAGGAGGAAGGAAGGCAGGAAGGAAGGAAGGAAGGAAGGAAGGAAGGAAGGAAGGAAGTGGCGGAAGGAAGGAAGGAGGAAGGAAGGAAGGAAGGAAGGAAGGAAGGAACGGAAGTGGCGGAAGGAAGGCAGTGGCGGAAGGAAGGAAGTGGCAGGAAGGAAGGAAGTGGCGGAAGGAAGGAAGTGGCGGAAGGAAGTGGCGGAAGGAAGGAAGTGGCGGAGGAAGGAAGTGGCGGAAGGAAGTGGCGGAAGGAAGTGGCGGAAGGAAGTGGCGGAAGGAAGGAAGGGGGAAGGACGTGGCGGGAAGGAAGTGGCGGAAGGAAGGAAGGAAGGAGGAAGGAAGGAAGGAAGGAAGGAAAGGAAGGAAGTGGCGGAAGGAAGGAAGTGGCGGAAGGAAGTGGCGGAAGGAAGTGGCGGAAGGAAGTGGCGGAAGGAAGGGGAAGCGGAAGGAAGTGGCGGAAGGAAGGAAGGAAGTGGCGGAAGGAAGGAAGGAAGTGGCGGAAGGAAGGAAGTGGCGGAGGGGAAGTGGGGAAGGAAGTGGCGGAAGGAAGTGGCGGAAGGAAGTGGCGGAAGGAAGTGGAAGGAAGTGGCGGAAGTGGCGGAAGTGGCGGAAGTGGCGGAAGGAAGTGGCGGAAAGGAAGTGGAGGAAGGAAGGAAGGAAGGAAGGAAGGAAGGAAGGAAGGAAGGAAGGAAGGACGGAAGGAAGGAAGGAAGGAAGGAAGGAAGGAAGGAAGGAAGGAAGGAAGGAAGGAAGGAAGGAAGGAAGGAAGGAAGGAAGGAAGGAAGGAAGAGAGGGAAGGAAGGAAGGAAGGAAGGAAGGCAGCTGGGGAAGGAAGGAAGGACGGAAGGAAGGAAAGGAAGGAAGGAAGGATGCTCCTATTCTGCTGCTAAATATTAGGAAACTAATAATTCAGATGAAATACTCAGTCCAAGCAAGAGAGTCACACAGTTTATCTAAGTGTCAAAGAACAGCAGCTGGGCTATCTGGCCACCAGGAGTCAGTGACTCTTCAGCTCTTTCTACTTGTCAATCTCATCCTTTGTAACCTCAGTTTTACACAGCTATTTCTACCAACACACCCTTACTGTGTATGGCAATTTTTAGAGTTGTTATGTTTCAGTTTTTCATGACTCTGCTATTCTGCAGCTTGGAATACATTCCTTCGGAGATGAAAGATTTTTATGTGGAGCAGGATCCAGCAAGTATTTTCACAGAATAATAGAATCTCAGAATAGTTTGGGTTGGAAGGGGCCTTTAAAGGTCATCTAGTCCTACGCTCATGTCATGGGTAGGGACAGTTTCATCTAAATCAGAGCTCCTTTGAACCTGACCTTGAATGAGCTCCAGGGTTGGTGCATCTCTCTGGGCAACCTGCTCCAGTGTTTCAGAACCACAAAATTACAGAATAACAGATTTAAGTAGGTTGGAAAAGACCTTTGAGATCATCAAGTCCAACCTTTGACCAAGCACCACCCCATCAACAAGACGATGGTACTGAGTGACATGTCCAGTCTTTTTTTAAACACCACCAGGGATGGTGACTCCACCACCTCCCTGGGCAGACAGTTACAGTGCCCAATCGCTCTTTCAGTGAAGAATTTTTTTCTGGTGTCTAGCCTTATCTTCCCCTGGCTCAGCTTAAGGCTGTGACTTCTCATTCTGTCATGGGTTGTCTGCGAGAACAGACTGACTGCCACATGACTGCACCTTCCTTTCAGGCAGGGGTACAGAGTCATAAGGTCTCCCCTGAGCCTCCTTTTCTCCAGGACAAACAATCCCAGCTCCCTCAGCTGCTCCTCACAGGACTTGTGCTCCAGACCCTTCACCAGCCTTGCTGCCCTTCACTGGCCATGCTCCAGCACCTCAACATTCTCCCTACAAACTGAGGGGCCCAGAGCTGGACACAGGATTCAAGGTGTGCCCTCACCAGTGCCAAGTACAGGGGGACAATCCCAGGACAATCCCTGCCCTGGCCCTGCTGGCCACACCATGGCTGATCCAGGCCAGGATGCCATTGGCCTTCTAGGCCACCTGGGCACACCCTGGCTCATGTTCAGCCGCTGTCACCAGCACCCCAGGTCCCTTTCTGCCTGGCCCCTGTCCAGCCCCTCTGTCCCCAGCCTGCAGCACTGCCGGGGATTGCTGGGGCCAGAGTGCAGGACCTGGCACTTGGTCTTGTTAGCCCTCAAGTTGCTGGACTCGGCCCATCTATCCAGCCTGTCCTGGTCTCTCTGCAGAGCCCTCCTACCCTCCAGCAGATCAACTCTCACACCCTGCTTGGTGTCATCTGCTAATCTGCTGTGGCAGACTCAATCCCCTCATTCGGATAATGAATGAAGATATTAAACAGAACTGGTTTCACCACCCTTATTGCAAAAAATCTCTTCCCTGTATCTAACCTGATCCCTTTTGTTTTAAAACCATTATCCCTTGTCCCATTGCAAGAGATCCTATTAAACTGTCCCATCTTCCTTATGAGCCCCATAAACTACTGAAAAATCCACACAGAAGTCTCCCCAGAGCCTTCTCTTCACCAGGCTGAACAAACCCAAGTCTCTCTGTCTTCACAGGAGACATACTCTGTCCCTGTCATCATCTTTCTGGTTCTCCTCCATACCCACTATAACAGGTCAGTATGTTTCCTGTACTCAGAACTCCAGAGCTGGATGCAGTGCTCCAGCTGGCTTTTCACCAGCACAGAGGGGTGAGCAGAGGGGCAGAATCCCCTCCCTCACCTTGCTGGGCATGCTGCTTTGGATGCAGCCCAGGGCATGTTTGGCTTTCTTAGTTGTGAGTGCCTGTCACCAGATCATGTGCAGTCTCTAAACAACCAGTTCCACCACGTCCTTCCTGGCAGGGCTGGTCTCAATCCCCCCACCTCCTAGCCTGTAATGATACTGGGGCTTGCTCCAACCCACTTGGTTGGAGGAGCATACTTGGCCAAGGACCTTGCACTTGGCCTTGTTCAGCCTCCTGATGTTCATATATTCTTACTTCTTGAGGGCTCGGGACAGCCTCCATCACTCTGGATGGCATCCTATTCCTCAGGCTTGTCACCAGCATCATTCAGCTTGGTGTCATGTAAAAACTTGAAGAATGAAGGCTTATGACTGCAAGACCTGGCAGACAAGCAGTCAGACCACGTTAACTCAAAGGGGTCAATATAAGGGTGGCCAAACTGCCTGGCTATCTGTCTGCCAGCAGATGCAGACTCTGATGGAGGTGCTACGTTCTCCAGCTTTGTAGTGTTATATTTTAGAACAAAATGGCTGCATCTGTAAGCTGTACAACTCAGAAGGTGATTCTAAGGGAGGTATCTGAAAAAGAAAGAACCAAGGGGAAATATTTTTCCACCTACAATGGCAGCTGAATATGGAGCTCTCTAGGTAGTATTTTATCATTTGTTTGCCTGTGAAGTCAAGGCACCACATGCCAATAGCTCATTCACATTGCTCTGTCCAGATTTATTCTGGTGTCTGAGAGCTGCACAATTTAAAGGTTTAACATTAATTTGAACCTCCATATCCTTCTCTTTTAATTTTTGGTAAGGCTGTTAAGAGTTTGTTGAAATTGCTTTGCATGGGATTTGCAGTGCCATGCAGTGAGGAGTTTTTTGCAAATATTGTTGTATGCAGCTGGTAGATGGCCCAACAGTACTTCTTCCAGGAATGCTTTGTCAAATCTGGGCGAGATAGTGTTGTATCAAAAGTGCCCTCCCACACAAACCTAAGGGAGGTCAGTTAAGATCAGCTACTACAATGAAAGCTGGTTGGAGCCCGGATCTCTTCACACATTACTACTAGCAGACTTGCGGTGGAGAGGTTGTTTCTAGAGTAGGAAGTTATGGAAAATGGACTTTCGCAATACTTGCTTTCCTTATGCACTTTCATACAGCACTTGAAGTGGAGATATGTGTGTTATTGAGAAGCAAAGCTGAAATAGTTAGTGTGAACAAATTACTAAGAATTTTTCAGTTCTTTTTGTTCTGTTCACAAGCTATTAATGAGTATACTTTATTCTGACTTAATATCCACCTCTCCCTGCTGCTGGAGCATTGCCACTGGCTTTGGAAAAGTCACATTGGGTAGTTTTTTCTGTATGTCTGGTATGTAGATATTTACAAACAGTGACATTGTCCATCATCTTTTCTTCACCAGTGGGGGAAGTGACCAAGCTGATTGCTAGTGCCACTAAAGCATAGACTCAGCTTCAGCAGAGAAGAGATTCTCTTTATCAATAGCAGAGGGGTGGCAGCAGTAGTTTGGCCATTGTGGATGGTACAAACTTTCTCTGGACATTCTTATAACAAGAATGTCCAGAGAAAGCAATATATTAAAAAAAAAAGTAAATTATTAGCAATATAAAAAAAAAAAACCAAACCAAAAGTAAATGAGAAAAGGCAGTAAAACTTTCTCCCACTCTTAGGGCTTTTTTCACACAACACTTCAAGCACACTCTGAGTGTGCCCAACCACTCCATCGCTTTCTGTCAGTGTTGCTGAAGGCTTTTCAGCCAGCCAAAATAAACCATGCCATAATGAGGGCAGATCAGTCCAGAGAACAAGTAAATCCAGCAGCTCTTTATTTAGCAGTCTGCCATTTAAGGCATGCCACTCACCCCAACACTGAGCCCTTGTGGCAGATTAGGTGCAGTAAGAACTGAACAGAGCAAGCACCAGAGCATACCTGGTCAGGGTTACTCTTTGTGTGTTTGGGCTGCCCACCTTGAGTCTGTGATTCCTACTGGAACTCCAAAGCTTTTAGCAATCAAAGGACTACTTAAGACTTTTTATAAATCACCTGAAATGCTCTCACTACGTTGAAAAAAATCCACATACTGGTTTTCCACTGGTGATACAATACTGTTAATTTTCAACCAAACATAAGCTGGCTACTTTCAATGTTTGTTACTGTTCATCTTATGCATTTTTTTCCTATCCTATTCATAGGGAGGTTTTTGTGTTTTCATAACGTTCTACAGTTATAGCATTTCATAATTTATGGCCCACTAGTGATTCACTGTACACAGATGGATAAATTGTGGGGGGGTTTGCTGGTTGTGGCTTTTGGTTGTTGTTGTTGGTTTTGGGTTTTTTTTTGGTTTTTTTTTTAGTGTTTTGTTTTGTTTGGGTTTTTTCTTTTGGTGCTTTTATGAATGTATTCCTTTGGCTTTCAGATACATGTGACCATCAGGATTAATTATTAAAATGTAATAGGATCTAATCTCAATACATTTCTGAATAGACAATACAGAGTTTTTTGACTTGTTTCTCCTGAATGAATTCAACTGCTTTCTGCCATAAGGATTAGCTAGCAAAATGAAGCAATTCCTCTTATACGAAAGAAAGTGTGGAACAAATAGGAAAATCAGTAGCACTTAATATAGGAGAATAAACTCTTAGAGCAATATAGTTATAGTCTCTGATGTCAGAGGAGATTATTGTTGACTTGAAGATAATAAGTCTCATTTAATGATGCCAGGTTATGTACAGTATGGAAGCTTACTCACTTTGCATGACACAAACGGAACTGGCTATCTCCAGGGAAAAATCAGACATAACTTAACCAGTGCAAAGCAAGTAATTCTCACAGTACAGGTATGTGGTGGTGGCATGAACAAACACACTAGCTTCACACACTGCATCTGCTGTAAAATTGGTGACCAAGGTGATTCAAGATTGTTAAAGAACTGCTGAAGGAAAATGATCTTTTTTCACCTTCTTTTTTACCTATGTCCATTTCAGAAGAATTTTGTGCAAAGACAGCAGTGCATGGGCTTGCTGTGTGTGACCCATACACACAGCAGCTGGAGATCTCTTCTGCAGCTGCTTGGATCAGAGGATGGACTTTTTTTTGGAAAGGCAGGTGGCCTTGGGATTTTACCCAGCTTTCAACTGTTACATTGATATGCATTGCTGTTAAGTCAAAAAACATGAGAAGGCAATATTAGAAATGTTGCAAACAGATTTAGAGAGAGACATTTCTCCTGTCTTGGGTTTGGGGGGTTTTATTTTTATATGACTTTGTTTTTAAATAGAAACAAAATTGAGCATATATTGTCCAGATGAGTTAGACTTTCCTGTAGCTGACTGTAGCTTTCTGGAGCTGAATGCTCTGGTCATTGCTGTAAGCCACATTAACCTGCTTGAACCAAAACAGCACGGTAAATGGCTATTTACATTGACATCTGTTGTTTAGTCCTGCTAGCATTTTTATGTTTAGGTACCTCATACAATATAAAAAAATCAGCAAATCATGTGTGCGTTCAATGGTAGAACTAGGAACTTTGCCCCAGGCTTTGTGGCCCAGAAATTGAACAATTTGAATATTCCATTTGAGGCTTTGTACCATAGTTTCTCAGAGTGTACTCTGAAAACATGGCTTATGGAAGTGAAGATCTGATATCTACATATCTGATATTTTAAAAAGATAAAGGATTAATTTTAAAATCTCCTGTCTCAAATGTTTTTGTTCACATCTAGTACTACTTGTCTCTTTTCAATATTTTCAATGGAAGAATTAAGCTCATTCTTTTATTCCTCTGCTCCTTCTTTTTTCCTTGCCCAAATCCATAAGAAGTCTGTTGCTTCAATGCACGCCGACAGACCAGGTTAAAGAGAAGTTTCCCAAAGCGTTTAACAGGAACTGCCTGACATAACCCCTGACAAATGCAGGCACATGTTTGCTCTCCAGCTGGGCATTCTTTGCACAGCCCAACATGAATGTATTTTAATGCATACTCAATTCACAGTATCACAGTATGGGTCAGGCTGGAAGGGACCACAGTGGCTCACTTGCTCCAACCTCGCCGCTCAAGCAAGGTAATCTGAGAGCACGTGGCACAGGACTGCGTCCAGACAGCTGTTGAATATCTCCACTGGGGGAGACACCACAGCCTCCCTGCTCAATCTGCTCCACAGCATGGTCACCTGCACAGTAAAGAAGTTCTTCCTCATGCTCAGGTGGAACTTTCTGTGCTCCAAGTTTTCCCTGGTGCCCCTCAAGATGATCTCACACACTTGCCTCCTCACTTTAACCAGCAACCTGGACTTCATCAGTTACAAGTTTTAGTAGAAAACTTTTGAACCACGCAGTAACTTGTGGTTATATTTTGGATATAGGGATCTAACAGACTGCTAACTATTTTTCTTTCCAAAATCTAAGGTTAGCGTCCTCCCCCTCCTCACAGTGAATCTATAAAAATGATAGATTAAACAAAAAGGGATGGAAAATTCTCTCTGGATAAACAGTTTCAATGCTATGGCAGCATGTTCTTTGCTAGGTTTTGGCAAGCCAGCTATAAAGCATAATTGTAGCTGCAGGAGTAGGATTAGATAGAAGAAAATCTTAATTTAGACTAGTGGCTTTAATTTGTTTATCTATGAAGAGGAGAAGGAAGACATGTATATTATTAAATGGCCATAACTGACACCTCCAGTTATATATATCTTAAATACCTATGGGTGCTTTAGTCATTTAGAAAAAATCTTAGCAATAGATGAACAATGAATCACATAATAGATGTAAATACTTAGTTCATTTTTGGTTTTGTTTTTGAAGGCTGAAATCAAGGAGGGAAAGATCACAGCAAAAGAAAAAAAGAGGCACTTGAAAACCTTAAAAATATAAGGACAATTTATGGTTAACAACTAATGATTCTTAGAGGATTAAGAACATAGTACAATAGCTTTTGAGGTAAGACTTAAAAAGTTAAGCAGAATAATGATTCATGACCTCATTCTTCCTTTTTAAACTCAGTTTCTTAGCAATCTACACTGTATTGCAGAAATAGCATATCCAAACCCTTTATTTGCAGACAAAAATGAAGACTCACTTACAAAATTCAGAGAGGATGTGGAGTTTTGGTGCCTCTGGAATGCTGGGTAGTGATCCATGAAAGAACGGATTTAAAATTAATTGGAGGGGGAATAGGAGCAATTTTTTTAGATAGAAAGTTAAAAAAAAAAATCAACAGATATTCTCATAAATTATTCCACTAAGTAAGATCTGTCCAGAAGAAAAGGGGTTGAAGAGGAGGGGACATTTGGAAAGTTCTATCTGCCTGCCATAAGTGTTTCACTTTCGATGACTGTATGTATTTCCAAAACCTAGGCTCAGTTATGAGCTAGCTGAGAGCAAATAGATGGGACATTCAAGGTGATTCAATTCAATCCAATTCATTTTAAACCATGATTGAAAAAGGAACAAGTATAAATGCCAAAAATTGCTGTAAAAAATTTTACCCTTTCAAATATATATTTCAATTTTTAATTCAAATAATATAAACATTTTGGTAAAATAATCCTCCTAAACATTATTGCTTCATACAATTTATATGCAACTTGGTATCTATGAAGTAATCAAAAAATTTTCCTTTTAAAATTAATCAACTTATTCTACAAGGAAAATTACATATGTTAACTAAGCAATTCCAGTCAATCCATCTCTCAACATTTTAGATGGGAAAATATACTTCCTTATCATCTTAGTCATGCAGCATAGGAAGAAAGTGTGCTGTGTTTTCAGCTCCTAGTAAGTTCTCATTTTAAAATGACCCGGCTATTGAAATGAAATTTAAAACAAATAAAATCTGCTTTGAACTTGTAAAACTAGACATTTATGTCCTCAAAAGCTTAGGATTTAGCACTTCAACAACCCGTGGCTGTAGATCGTTTGTGAGAATTTTCCATCAGTCTAGCAAGATTGACTTCTTCAAGCCTACTTTGATTATGTTTTTAATTAGATTAGTAAAATGTAGGTGGTTTACTTCTCATAGTAGGTGATCAATATTTTTAATTTAAGCTATGAATAAAGTGCAGGAAGTGACAATTTCAGAGCCAGCGGGACACTGTTACTGGAATGTCTTACCAAAGTACTCAGAGGTTTGTCTGGAACATGACATTAAAACTCTGTTAAAAAAAAAAAAAAAACTTTCTATATTCAGGGCAAAATAAGGTAGTAATGAAAATCCTGCTCTTCTCGTTACAAATGCCTTACAGCTTGTGGGATATCCAAACCAAAAGACCCCCAGGCCTTTGGGGGAAGGAAGTAGAGGAATTCAGAGATGTCATTCAGGGGAATGAAGCTCACAAGGACTTCAAAGAAGATGTGGACATAAACACAAGAATTTAAAGTTGCACTAGGTGACTGTCCATATGTGACTGAGGAAAGGATAAGAAGGCAAAAAGTGGAAGAGCTCTGTGCACCATGGCTTTCCCACCCTAGCACAGTGATAGGGGTTCATTGTAGGGTGGCATTTTTCTCAAGCAGCCAAAATGTTTCCTTCCCAAGGTCTGTGTGTTTCTGCTTGTGCCTTATTGTGTCTTGTAGATGGCAATGTCTGATTCTTGTTTAGGTTTTACACAGGAGGAACACCACATTTTTCTACAAAGATATGATTTTTGGGCCACAGAGCTGGGCAGGTCTCCCTGACGGCACTATCCATCTCTGTGCTCTCTGTGATTGCCAGAGCTGTTTTGAGTCTGTGCTCAGCTTTGTGCCAACACACAGATCCACCACCTCTTAGAGAAGACTAACTCACTTACTGTGCCTTGGAAAATGGTGTGGAGAAGGTTTCCAGAGCTCCCTGGTCTTGGTAGATGCATCCCACTCAGTCCAAAAGGCCACAGTCAGCTCCATGCACCCACCCAGGAGAGACCCTGCTCCTTCCACAACACAGCAGTCACCACGAACTGCACTTCCTAAAGGCAACTTTGCTTCATGAATAGCCAGTATCTTCAATTTTTAATGTTTATTCTATGAACAATTAACAGGAAAAAATTATGGGTTTAAGTTATTCAAAAGCAGAACATTCCCACATGCCTGAGGTGTTCTGGGCTTCTTTTGGCCCTCTCTGAATCTGCTAAAAAAACATTGGTAACTGTAATGCCCATTTTCTAAATCAACACTTACAAGCAGAAGCCAGATGTGTATTCCTAATCTATCTGCATTTTTTTTTGTATTTTAAATTGCTTGTTGCACATATGTCAGTCCTTCAGCTCAGATAATTAATGATTCCCTAGTGCTTCCCGGGCTGATATTTGCCTGCTTCTTCTTCCCTTATTTGCTTTTTTCCAATGTGTGAAGAAAGAGGAAGGATTTGAAGACTGGTGGAGGGGAAACATAGGAAAGGAAAGGCATAGCCCAAGTGTACAGCAATGAGTTAGGTAATCACTGATGTTGTCCAAGGTATTTGGCCCCAGTCTGAAACACTGTCCTGCAGCTTGTCCATGACCTGAGCAGTCAAGCACAGAGACAAATATATCTGAGCCTGGCACAATTTTGGACCTTTCTAGGATCTCCACTAAGTAAAATTCTCATGGACTGTAAAGAGCCAGGAAGGATGAAAAATGCAATCTGTCCTTCCAGAAGTCAAGAGTGCAATTGCCACGAGGATCTGTGGTGAGTGTGACTTCCCCACCAAGTGTAAATGCGATGTGAAATGGTGCATGGAACGGTAGTATCAGAGAGCTGCTTTTTCAAGTTGCCATGAAGTAGTGGAAGTTCCTCACTAGCACCATTGCTGAGAGATGTTTTAAAGCCTCTTCTATATATTGGTGCATGATTCAGTCTGAAGTGAAGATCATCCAGGTCAAAATTAGTCACGTTTTTGTTTTCTCTCTTTGAGACGTGATTAATGAAGTATTGCTGCTGCATTGTTATGGAAGCTTTCACTTAACTGCAGCTGCAATCATTATGTTAGCAAATCAGCTCTCTGCTCTCATTGAATTTGCTCTCTACAGCCCTATAGTTCAGGGAGAGCTCTACCAAAATACATATAACACTCAGAAGCAAGAAGCCATTTAGAACAGGAACAGCAATAGAAAAAATTCACCACGGCCAGCAAAGCTCTGTATTAAATCACCAGTGATAGATCAAAGGACAACTGCACAGCTTTGAGTAATGGAGCTTTGCATCTTTCTCTGACATTCAGACCGAGATTTGATTTAAAAACTGAGGTGTCCTATCCCTGCTAATGGCACCTTTGAAAAACTCCAGCTGTGTTAACTCCACAGTCCAGGGGAATAAAACTCTCTTATTTTTCTAATGGAGGTCAGCAGTTAGCACAAGCATTTACATGGAAAATTCAAAACACTCAACATTTCTGGGTGCTGCAGAAGGAATGAACCCCCATTTGTTCTTTGCTACAATGAAAAATAGAAAAAACCCAACAAAAACCAAACAAACAAAACCCCACGAAAAACAAACAAAAACCCCAAACAAAAAACAAAGCAAAGCAAAACAAAACAAAACAAAACAAAACACCACAAAGAGAAAATTACAGTCATCAGATGTCTCACCTCTCTACCATCCAGTCTAAGGGCTTCTGTCCCCTTTCAGATGCAACAACACAAATACTCATGCCATTCAAAAGGAGAGGTGTTAAAATGGCAGTGATTTATTTTAAAAAGAAAATTTGGAACACTCCCAGACTTCTGCCTTCTAAACTTCACCTGAGACACATCCATCAGGGCCCTATGTGAGTTTCAAAGTGCTGGAAAGGAGCCTGCTCCACTCTTGGTGGCCAGATGAAGAGTTAGGAAATCCTTGTGTCAAGAACAGTACAGCAGTAGTCTCCCTCTTAGCCTGAGGGAGGGGCAAGATATATGGAATAGGAGAAGTTCAATTAATAGTCTGTGAGCATATTCTGCACCCAAAAATTAATTCAGTATTTCTGAGAAAGAGTCCATTTGTGCAAGCACACCTACACTTCTTTCAGAAAAAGCATACAATATAAACTTGGCACAATCCTTTTGCTGAAACTTGCTGGTTTTAGCTTCTCATTTTCCCTGCATCAAGACCCAGAATAGATCCTTCAGCTGGTGGAATTTGGCATATTTTCATTAGTTGCAGTGGGGTTGGGACAGCTCGCAATAGAGGAAGACCTGCTCTCAGGACTGGTAAATGCTGTGAGCGTTGCTGCAGGATCTGAATGTTGAAGCTTCCTCCTGGCTGTCAGATGCTGAACACTGGGAAACTTAGAGCTGTACCAGTATCATTCCTGAGACCCTGCCTTCTGCCTGAGAACTGACAGATGGCCCTTGGCATCAAGTACCTTGATTGCTGTGCTCACAAGGCTCCCTCTCCATGGACATGTTAACTAGGAATTTTTTATTTATATTCTAGACATTCTCAATTTCTAGAAAAATTGCAGCCATTATGGTCAAAAAATTTAAGGGAAGGTTGGTATTTTTAGTCATTAGAAGCAGGTTTTGCCCACAGACAAGATCAGATTCTGAAGTAAACTGTAAGTCACTAGATGAATTCCTCTTCTTTTCACCCTTAGATAGGTAGGTAGCCCAAAACTATGGAATTAAGAGAAAAAATCCCTCTGTTACTGAAGTCTCTAAATCAAGCTCTTTAGCCTTTCTCGTACCTTTTGGGGTGTATTTCTTTTTGGGGGTGTTCTCCTGTCAGTCATGTGTGCCTTTGTACCACCACAGAATAAAGCAAGGAGTAAAACTTTTGCCACTGCTGGGAATTTTCCATTAGCAGATGAAATACGTGGCTTTTTGATTACTAAGGTAGGCTTTTAGTGATGTGTGATTATCAGGGAAAAAGAAAAAAAGCTTTCCTGATTTAATAGCAGAGATTTTTCTACTTTTTCCGGTTTTATTTCAAAAGAAATAAGGACATTTATTCCAAAACATAACCCGTTCTTACCTTGTAGGCTTTAAATGTTTCAGGAAGAGGGAAAAGGAATTTAGTTTTTCTAGGAGAGCAAAATATTTTGAGAGAAATATTCAACAAAGTAGACAGACATTCCATAGTATCTGACTTCACTTACATAATAAGTGTTTTCAGGAAAAAAAAGTCTTAGTGTATCAAATTTCATCGTTTTAGCCAGGTCTGGAAAGACTTAGCTTTCAAAATATTCATCACTGACTAAAATAACCTGTCTAGGGAAATAAATTAGGTAATTTTTTTAAAAAATGTAAAAGAAAAAAGATTCAATTTTTGCTTCAAACTTTAAACAAACACACAAAATATGGCTGGATATTTTGATATTTGTTTCTCATTTTAAGAAACCTTGAATCATAACAAGAAGCAGGCAGATCAGACAGATAAACTGTTCCAGGGGAACTAAATACCAAGAGCTATTTATTAGATATAGAGCACCAAGGCTTATATGGCTGGATGCAGAGAGCTCCAATTGCAACAAAACTCATTTCTGATCTGCTCTCTTGCTGATAAACTGTAATTGGGGGCTGATTGAATATGAGGAGACTGTCATTCTTTTCTACCCAGTCTGACCTAACAGCCCTGGTCATTTCCTGCCAGAGACTGGAACAGGCTTTCTCAATCACCAGCAAAATGCATTTAGCTTGCTGAGAAAAAGCTCTTGAGCAGTATCTTGAAACACTTCTCATTTATTAAGCAAAATGGAATGCAGCACACAAGGGAAGCATTTGAAAGGTGGACCAGCATTTTAAACAGGGATTCAGCGGCAGATCATCAGCTAATCAGTGCCGTTTATTTGATTATTTTTCCAATCTCTTGTGCAAATGCTATCCCAAAATCCTCTGACACCAACGGCAGGATCCTTCACAACCATGTCTCCCACTGTCAAGTCATACCAAGTGGCTCTGTGCAGGCTTCTTTTGTCATGCAAATACAGATGAAGCAAATCAGGAGTAGAAAATACAGGCTTTTCTTTGGGTTTGCTCCTGGCCCTTGCTCTCCTCCACATTTAAGGGGAATTTCAGCTTGGACTCATTTCTGGAGTCCCACTGGGGTTTCAGGAAGGTCTTTGTAGAGCACTGCTGATTGCCAGGAGAATGGCCCTGCGCGGGTTACCAGGCATGCCACCATTGTGGCTCCACAAGTAGGAGCCAGCAGCCACGGGGAATAATGTGGTAGCAGGGGAGGCAGATCCACACATGCCAGGGAGGATGCCACCTGTGCTGGATGGTGAGCTCCAAACACTGTGGTCCTGTTCTGGTTACACGGCTCACACTCCACTGGCTCTTGAACTGAAGGTGTGACTGCAACTGCCTAAACTTCTCTTGGTCTTTCATGGCTGTATTTTCATTCTTCTGCCACAACATGAGATCCATACTTGCATCCTTCAGAAGGGAAATGTGAGTAATCATGTTTTATATTGTTTTAAAACTGTTGGAAAGTAAACTGAGTCCTCCTATGATATCCAGCTCTCGAATTTGGTAAATCCTATTCTGAGGTAATCAGCTCTTTCTCCAACACAAAAGAAACAGGTTGAAGACAGGAGAGGCAAATGACATTAGCATCTCAGGACACACAGCAGTGTCCACTGGCATGCTTTGAGGGGTAATTTTGGGAATTTTTGCCTACAGCTTCAGAGAATGCAGCTGGCTTGAAGTTCTCCCATGCTATTTTTCAGTTCTTAAGGCCTAATACAGTGTCCTGGTTACAGGAGTAGGGTGCCAGTTTAGGACTATGTGGGTGCAACCCATGTGTGTTATACACCCTTCTGTCATTTCTAATGAACTGCTAATGAGGGGTCATTTGCAGGAGCTGCCCTGTGCACATCAGACATCTCAAGCTACAGGCTGGGTGGGCAGAAAAGTGTTTCTTTATCTTCACACCTATGACTCAGCTGTGGTAACTCCCTCTGGGGAAGCACCAGCACAGTTACCCCATTCTGAGGGGTCATCTCTGCTGTTGGGCCATCATGGACTCAATGACACCAGCAGAATAAGCAGGTGCAAGGACTTGGACCAAATATCCCATGACTCACAGTATTGCATCATTCCATCATGAAAGTCCCTGCCCTGGGGGAGGTACTGAGCATTCCCACCTGTACTTGAGCTGTTTTGGGGATGTGGAATAAGACCATGTGACAGGTCGGTGAAGGATCAGAGCTTCCACAGGATCACTGCTTTTGACAAGACTGTGGCCACCACTTCTACAAGACTGCCACCACCACCTGACAGGTCTATTACTATCACTGACCAACATGGTGCCAGGTGGTTTGTTTAAGATAGTTTTCTGTGTATTGTTGCATTTATTGTAGTATTTTGATTAAATTGTAACTCTGACCTGAAACCTCTTTTAAGGGAATTGAGTGGAATTCATTTTTTCCAGACAGCTTACATTCAAACCAGCACATACAGCAGTTTAATTTTTTTCCTTTAAAAAATATTACTTAATGAAGAATATTCTTCTTGTTGATAGACCTGACCTCCAGAAAGTCTTGGATATCAGTTTTGTGAAATGACCCCCTGGGCAGAGGGTCAATGTTGAAATAAAGTTTTGATTGTAACAAGGTTGTTGTGTCATTATGCCACTGAGGAATCACGAAAAGACCTGTTTCTCTGTGTAGACAGGGTTGGATGACATAAGGTCTCCTGCTTCCTCTTCTCTCCCCTTGGTTGCTTTTTTGAGCCCATTCTAATCATTGGTAAATCCATGACACTACTTTTTGCTTCACAAAGCTTTGCATTAAACCTTTTATGAGCCTTTTACTGCTTCACTTATGACTTTCTTGTGGTTGAGGCTTCCTGCCATGTAAAACAGCCTGCTGTTCCATCAAAAACACCCATGAAAATCCATCTGCTTCATAAAGAAACCCATTATCATTAAACACTATACTTTCTTATTCTGCCCCATTATTAGAGACACTGTGTTATACAAGCTTTATCCTTAAATCGAAGGGAAAGGCTTATTGTATTTGACTTCCATTTTCCATCTACAGCAAAGCCTCGTATGTACTTATTATGCCCATAAATAATATGTACTACAGTTTTCTTTAGCAGTGCCTTATAGTGACTTATTGGGAAAGTAATTACCCAAACCTAGTGAGAAGAGGTTGAGTTGTGGCAATTTATTCACATTTTTATGCATAGCAGATAATACTTGAGTTTCCATTAGCTGCAGGAGCACAAAGAATTTCAGAAACTCAATGTTGTGTGTGTTGTTCACTTAGGCTTGAAGCTGAGTCATAAAAACATGCATTTTGAAGAGGAGGTATCTGATTAGAGCTCGAGGGATGATCTATGTGTTTAATCATCATGCTTAATTCTAATAAATATCATGTTGTTGTGTACAATAATGTGTAAATTTTATTCAAAGACGGAAGCAAACTGGAAGGGATGAACCTAGATTCCCTCATTATTTATGGGTATGGACTTTAGGATTACAAATTCATTTAGAAACATCAAGAGAAAACAGGATAAATATTTATGGACACTGAATAACATATGGCCTGTTTAAAGCTTAAGATCTGTAGTACACTCAGAGGGAAATATTGGGAGACTAAAAAAAGAACACTGGGTGCTTTTTCTCCTAATTCATGTTTTAGAAATCGGACAACTCAAACTATTCCCTTGAAATATCTGATAGGAAGAACATTTACAGTTCAACAACATTCTCTTGCAATGAAGATTTTGAAAGCATTTTCTCAAAATTGCAAGCTTGCTTTTTCATACTTTCTAAGATGTGCATGTTAAACACATACCATGGTTCAAACATGACCATTAAGTCAAGAACAGAAATATATGTTTCTCATTCAAAGTTATTTGTGTATGCATGTGACTGTTTGCCCTTTCAAGTCTGCCTGATTGTTCCTGTGCTACTCTTCCAATAATTAACACCTGATAATGTTATCGTCTATATGCGAATTAATTTGATATGGAAACATGCAGGGGCAGGAAAACCAGAAGTAATTAAAATGCTCATTTTTACTATCAGTAGCTCCATGGGAGATCGAGCTGTGGGTTGACCTCATCACCTCAGAGGTTTTCACTAACTTCAACAGAAAATATGTGTACTTACCCACTCTGTATTAAAACACCCAAAGCTTTATCACACACATTGACAAAATTCAGTACACGAAAGAAAAAAGACAAAGTAATAGACCTCATCAATACTTTGTTTGGACAAAATATGAAGTCTAAAAGGGCAATGAAAAAGGTGTAGCTGTCACATAACACCAATATACAATGAAAGAAAACTCTGAAAAGAGCAATAAAGAAAAAGGCTATGTGTACTCGGTAACTTCAGAAGGTGGTGAGGCTGAGAATTATGTGCATAAAACTAAGACTACCTCCCAAAGCAGCACAGCTATCGAAGAGAAAACACAACACCAATTAAAAGAAATTGCCTGTGCAGGCAACAAAGCAAGATTAAAAGCACAGCTCCTCTCTAGCCAGGAAAGTGAATAAATACATATCTCAGAAGACTAGGTGTTTGGATAAAACCTAGTCTTTCCTGAAGACACTTTTCAGATCCAGTCAGCTCAAACTTTAAGCCTTTTTTTGAGCAGCTCCTCCCTTGGCCTGACGCCCTTTCATTCCAAGAGCATCCTTTAGCCCACTGAATATATGTTCTAATCCAAAAAGTTAGTCTTATTCATTGTTCTTACAATGAACTGGGAGCATTGTGTTTTCATACAAAGGATGTGAGGTACCTTGCTGTTTAAGACTTTTATCTGGTTTGGCATTAAGGAATTAATTCCTGTTCTAATCCAGTTGTTTTTTGGTGGCTTACTGCCCTTTTCTGTGGTGGAACAATGGATCAAGATAGTCACACACCTACAGCTGAACTTTTTTTATCCAAAGTGTGTCAGCTTCTGAAAAAAAATTATACCATTCTTATTTAATGCCTCACACCCCTCCATATAAAACATACCATGAAGCTGCCAGAATTGTGTTTTAAAACAGATTAACAACAGCACTTTTCTTGTTATGGAAACCTAACTCTGAGGTGAAGCTTTTTGGTATATGGAAAATGCAAGAAAACTCAGCCATTTTTTAGGTAATTACTTTCTATTTGGTTAAACTTGAGTGTAAAATTTGTTCTTTTTTTTTTTTTTTACCTTTAAACTTCTAAATAAAGATGTTACTACTATACTGCTTAGCTAAAGCCAGTGTTTGGGTTGCTAATTTCCTGCTGTTGAACTTTCCTATCAAACAAGCCTCTGGCCCATCATTCAGGGGTCATGCTCATGTTTCTGCACAACCAGGTATGTAGTGCAACAAATACAGGCTGTTTCTGAAACAAGTGCTGGATTTTCCTTGCTACAGCCAGCGTAAGCTAGATCCACAAGCTTGGTTCCCTCATATATGTGTGAAGCTTTCCCAGATTGCTGAATATTCTTCTCTATACCACTCATAAGAGGAAGGGAATCACAGGAAATGTTGTGGTATAAAAACTGATATATGTATTCATAAAAGTGTATAATATCAATCTATCCATATTCACATATTGAATATGTTTCATTTTTTTTTTCTTTTTAATGTACAAATATCACTGTACCTAAGAAGATTTTTTTGGATGGGAGAATATGATGGAAAGCTCTCTGCACATTAAACTGCCATTTCAGAATGACTCTAGAATGCAATCCCTTAAATCTCCAATGATATCTTTCTGACAGGGTTATAATCTCTGCAAATTGATGGTAAGAGCAGTGAACAAACCTGTCAGTAATTCCGGCTCTCACAGTTCTAATTGGAAGGAGCATGCAACATGCTGAAGGTAACTAGGAAGCTAGGAAGCTGCAAGTAGCTTGTTAAACACCATCCATAAAATACAGACTGTACTGCTGCACAAGTGTCTGCCAGAGTTTAACGCTGCCTGTGACTGAGAAGATTAGAGCATTTTGCTGCTAGGGTTGCCTTGCTATCTTACCAAAATTGAAAGGCACTGCAAAAGGATTGGTGGACCTGTGTAATAAACAGTAATTCATGCTGTTGACCTTTGAGCCCTGACAAGTTCTCTTGGTCCTAGAATTTGGAGGGGCAGTGACAGTATGTTGCCATGGGTAGGGGCTGTATTGCTTATGAGTTTCTCTGCACCCAAAGCCCTGCTGTATGCTGTTCTCCTTATCTTCCCAGGGGAAGCACCACACATTAGACCCTGTCCTGCTCTGGCCACGGCCATGGTCCCTGGCTGGATGCCAGTGAAGCAGAGGAATGGGAGATGTCTTGAGAAACCCTAGATGGAGGCTGCTTCCTTGCACTTCATTAAAGATCTGAGAGATGCAGATGTCCTGACATGAGTCCAAGTAATTGAGACAAAATCAAATATAAAAGATCTGACAGGCTCACAGCAATCTGCCTAGATGTCATAAGAAACCTATCCATTTAACACCTCTGTGTAAGGCTAAAAATTTAGAGGAATCTTGAATACATTTTTAGCCCAATATCAGGGTTCACAAGGCATTTGCCTATTAAAAAATGCACCAAGACAAAACCCTTTGTCCTTTTGCTGTTTCAAATAAGCATAAGGAAGAGGCAGGCTCTCTTTAAGGATGTGTTAATAAACCTGAGATAAGCCTTGTCTGAGCCTCCACCATGGAACTTGCTCCATGTGCCTGGTGTGAATGCAGTCTGTGCCTGGGCTGAGTTAGGGATGTCTGTTTTTCCAACTTTGTCTCCTGCATGGGCCCTAGACGTACTTCTGAGTAATGTGTTTCCTGAAGGGACCCCAGGCACATATTGTAGCTTGTCTCCAGTCCTGCCTTTGGCCAGGGTGGCAGGAGGGGTTTGGACCCATGTTGTAGGCTTGCCTTCAGTTTTATCTATGGCATCATCTCTTTGCTCCTGACTGAGCTCCCTACTGTGTCTGGCACAGCTGATGGACCCTGTCACAAACACCTGGCTCCACATGATGTGCACTGCCTCTGTGGGACTGTGCCTCATGGATGATGGTGTGTGTTGTGCTGGGGCTCCCCTGGGCTCTGGCTTGCCTGCAGCAGCCCATGCTGTTCCTTGCTCTGCACCTTCAAAGCTTTGCGTACAGTTTAAGTGCTGCATATGTCAGAATTTGCACACACATTTAGTCTGACAGCATAGGCAAATTATATTTTGGTTACACAGTCAGCTAGAAATGTAAGCTGGCCATTTGAGTGTCCTTGACTAGTCATTGTATGCACATTCATTAGTTTGCAGGAGATTTGCCAGTGTCCTTGAATCTTGAACAGTGTGGGCTGGGACTGTTGTCGCTGCTGAACATGGAAGATGGAATACTCCCTTTCAGTAGTGACTTTTTTTCTCCTTGCAGTGTTTCAGCCTGTAATTTCTGTGTTGGAACAGTGCAAGGCCTGATGTGTTAGCTGCAGTTCCCACAACACCCAGGCTCTACCCCTTCCTCACGGCAGTACTCCGACACTTGCAATTAGCAGGCACTATAACAACCAGTGCAGCTCTTTGAGCTAAAAAGCTCCTCACAACCAGAGTGAATTTCTCTGCTGCTTAAGCCAGTCACAGACTCCAGGCTGTGTCAGGATTTACTCATGCAAATTAAGATATCACACCACAGTGAGTAGAGGACAACATGGGAATAGTCTCCTTAAATACTGAAAACCAAAACGGAGGAATGAAAGGCTGTAGGTAGAAACTATTATAAGACCTATAGGAATAAAACTGTTTTATTTAGCTTTGTAAATGTTTTATCTAATTTCAGACCAAACTGACTTTCCCTTCTTCTTGGCACTGTCTTCACATGGCAGTGTGTTTGGTATTTCAATGATTGAAGGAGGCCTTCAAGGAATAGATTGCCTATCTGGAACTTTCTCTGTTCATCTGCTTTTGTAACAGAAAATTAAGTTTCTAGCAAATATTTTCCTTCTGTGAGCCTGCAGTCTGGAATATTTTAGTGCCATCAACAGTTTCAACTTTCTATTTTAAAAATGTTTCTGTAGTACGAATGTTGAAACAAAGCTCAGTTTTGAGGAAATTTTGTTTTAAATCAGAATGGTTGGCTGCAGATGGTCCCTCTTTGGGCTTAGTCTGTAACCCCACTTCCCTTGCAGCCTCCATCTTGGTGCAGCAGCCCTCTGGCCAGCTCTGCAGGCCTCCTCTCATCTTCCTCTGTACCTTAGTGAGTGGTGTTCTCAGATCCCCACTGTGATGAGGATATCTGCAGAAGCCCCATGGACCATCTCCTGGACTGGCTCTGGAGGACAGTCCCACCTTGATGGGGCAAAGCTAAATAGTTTGGCTGCCATCCCCTGCCCAGGAGTGATCCTTGGTTGGTGCATGAGATCATGGCAACTGTTTCCACACATCCTTATAAACCTTTCCTCCTGGCAAGAATTAAACAGCAAAAACGCTATAAATAAATGAAATTAGCTTGCTCTGAGTTTGCCTATAATTCCCGAATTTCCAGAGACTGAATCCAGCATGTGCAGTTGTCTTTGATATCCCCAGCTGTAACACCACTGAGGAACAGTTTTGCTTAGGTAAGTAGCGACAGATTGCTGTTTTAAGCAATCTGTTGGAAAATTTGGAGCAAGTGTTAACTCTCTTAATCTTTATATATATCCTGGCTCAACTCATCACTGACAGTTGCATTGCAGGCATGAGGAATGAACTGGGAAAATCCAATTTAGGAACTCTCAGAGCTTGATTTCAAAGGACTCCTGAAACAAGAGTGATCATTACTGATGAGACATTGTAACTTACACACGCTCCTTTGTTCTCTTTCACCAACCATTTTTCTCACCAGACAGGCTCCAGTATATAACTCAGAACTTGCTGTAGCAAGCCAACACGTAGAGGCAAGTATTCTGCAGTAAATATTTATTTTGTGGGGAGAAAATTCCCTTGCCATGGTACTTTATTGTTTTTATCCACTCCCCTCTCTTCCTTCCCACTTACCCCTCTTCTTTCCCACTTCCTTTTTGATATTTGGGGGATTTTAAAAGCTTATTTTATAAAACTTGTCTTTTTAAAGGGGCAACTGAGGCACCAAGTAAAACTAAAGATGACACCAAATTGCCCTGTTTACCCTTGGAAAAGAGTGTCTGAGTCTAGGCCACTGATTGCAAACCAGTAATTTAGGAAACCTGCCTTGTAGGAACACTAGGTCTTCAGTCCTGTAAAACTCTGAGACCAACATTGGTGTCTGCAGAATAATACAGCTGACAAACTGTGACATGATATGGAAAAAGAAGATAATCACTGGAAATTTGTTTCTCCTGCAGGTGGTACTTTGGTACTGAAGAGCTATTCCACTACTGCAAATGATGATTTGAGAGGCAAAATTAATAATTTATTTCCATACACCTGAGGTTTTGTTGTTTTCCTGAGAAATGCAGCAATCCTTCAGCAGAGGGAATTGTTAGCAGTGACTGGCCTGATCTGGTGTTAGTGGTAACAAATGCTTGAGTTGTGAATGATCTTGGTGACCTTCAGAGATCCTTCCTCAGTGTTTCAATGATATTTTGCCATCCTACACTTTTTAAAGGAATTTAGAACATCTCTTCAATGAATGCCAATCTTTCACTATTCCATGTCTGTCTCCCTCTCACATTTACGTTATGTGTTATCACAGAATCATAGAATGGTTTTGGTTGGACAGGACCTTGAAAATATATTTAGCCAAATCACCCTGCAATGAACAATGACATCTTAAAAACACAGAATGGATAAAGTTTGAAGGTACCAAAATGGGTTGTGTGGTCCACCCTCCCTGCTGAAGCAGGGTCATACCAGAGTACACAGCACAGCATTTCCTCCAGAGAGTTCTGGAATAGCTCCAGGGAAGTAGACTCTACTGCTTGCTTCCCTGCACAGTAAAGAAGTTCTTCCTCATATTCAGGTGGACCCTTCTGTGCTCCAGTGTCTGCCCATTGCCTCTTGTCTTGTTGGTTGGCACTACTGAGAAGAGCTTGGCTCCATCCCCTTGACACCGTTCCTTCAAATACTCATAGGCATAGATTGGGTCTCCTCTCAGTTGTCTCTTCTCAAGGCTGAACAGGCCCAGCTCTCAGTCTCTCCTCATAAGAGAGATGCTCCAGACCCCTCATCATCTTTGTTGCCCTTTTCTGGACCCACTCCATGAGCTCCTTGTCTCTCTCCTTCTGAGGAGCCCAGAACTAAGAGTCATGTTCAGTTGTTTCTTAAATGTCTCCAGGGATGGTGACACCATTGTCCCTGGGCAGTCCCTTTCAATCCTTAACAACTCTTTCCATGAAGAAATTCCTTCTCAGGTCCAACGTGGACCTTTCCTGGTGTAGCTTGAGGCTGTGTCCTCCGGTCCTGTTACCAGTTCCCTGGGAGAAGAGACTGACCCCCCCTGGCAATGACCTCCTTCCAGGCAGTTGTAGAGAGTGATAAGCTCTCTCCTGAGCCTCCTTTTCTCCAGGATAAACAATCCCAGCTCCCTAGCTGCTCCTCATTGGCCTTTTACTCCAGACCCCTCCCCAGATCTGTTTCCCTTCTCTGGGTGCACCCCAGCACCTCAGTGTCCATGCTTGTAGTGATGAGCCCAGAGCTGGACACAGCACTCGAGGTGTGCCCTCACCAGTGCCCAGTACTGGGGACAATCCCTGCCCTGGCCCTGCTGGCCACACCATGGCTGATCCTGGCCAGGATGCCATTGGCCTTCTTGGCCACCTGGGCACACCCTGGCTCATGTTCAGCTGCTGTCACCAGCACCCCCAGCTCCTTTCCAGCCACTCTGCCCCAGCCTGTGGCACTGCCTGGGGTTGTTGTGACCCAAGGGCAGGACACAGCACTGGGCCTTGTTGAACCTCACACCATTGGCCCCAGCCATGATCCAGCCTGCCCAGATCCCTCTGCAGAGCCTTCCTGCCCTCCAGCAGATCAGCACTCCCACCCAGCTTGGTGTGGTCTGCAAAATTTCTAAGGGTAGACTTGACCCTCCCATCCATATCATCAGTCAAGACAGCAAACAGGACTGGCCCCAATGCTGAGCCTGAGGAACAGCACTAGTGGCTACAATGGCACACTGCTGGCTCATGTTGGCTCAGCTTGCTGTACAGCAGGATCCCCTCATCATTCTCTGCAGAGCTATCAGGTGATTCAGAGCCCAGTCCAGCCTGACCTTGAATGTTTCCGGGCAGAAAGTGTCTATGTCTCTGAGAAACACCCTTCAAGGTTTCACCACCCTCATTAAAAAAAAAGTTTTCTTTTTTCTAGTTTGAGTCTACCCTCTTTCAGTTTAACAACATTATCCCTTGCCCTATCACAACAGGTCCTGCTAAAATGTTTGTCTTCCCTCATCTGTCTTATAAACCCCCTTAAATATTGGAGCAATAAGTTTTCCCTGGAGTCTTCTGTTTTCCAGACTGAACAATTCAAAGTATCTCAGTCTTACAGAAGAGGAGATTCACACCCCTAATCATATTTATTATTGTCCTCTGGACCCACTCCAGCAGGTCCATGTGTTTCCCATGCTGAAGTCTTCAGAGCTGGATGCAGGTCCCCAAGTGGGGTCACACCAGAGATAAGGTGAGGGGCACAATGAGGGACTTGCCCTGCTGGCCATGTGGCTTTGGATGCAGCTCAGGATAGACCTGGTTGTACAGGCTGCAGTGTACATTGCTGGGTCATGTCCAGTTTCTCACCCACCAGTACTTCAAGTCCTTCTCATCAGGGCTTTTCTCAATCCCTTCAACCCCTACCCTGTATTGCTGCCAAGAGTTGCCTTGATCCAGATGTAATGCCTCACAGTTGTCCTTGTTTGTCCTCCTGAGGTTCACAGGGGCCCACTTCTCTAACTTGTCTTCATCCCTCTGTCCCTCAGCTGGGTTGGCCACAATGCTCAGCTTGGTGCTGTCCTCAACCTTGCTGAGGTTGTACTTGATCTCACTGCATATTAAAAGTCCTGGTCCCACTATGGACCCCTGAGGGACACCAGTTGTCACTGATCTCCACCTGGGAAGTGAGCCATTGATGACTGCCCTCTGGATGTTCCATCCAACCAATTTCTCATCCACCAAACAGTACATCCATGAAATCTAACTCCTCCAATTTAGAGAGAAGAAAATCATGGTGGGTTATGTTAAGGGATTTATAGAAGTCTGGATAAATGACATCTTGTCAGCTGATGGAGTCACTCCACCACAGAAGGCCACTGGGTTGGTCAAGCAGGATTTCCCCTTGGTGAATCTGTGCTGGCTGTCTCAAACCATATGCCTGTCCTCAATGTGACTTAGCACAGCTTTAGGAGGATCTGTTATATCACCTACCCAGGCACAGGTGAGTGAGGCTGACACACTAGTAGTTTTCAGGGTCCTCATTTCTACCTTTTTTAAAATATGAATACAATATTTCTCTTTTTCCAGTCACTGGGAACTTCATCTGATTGCCATCACTTTTTCTGATGGTATCAAGATCCTTGCTTACACACTGCACTAGGTGTAGTTTTGCAACTTACTGCCTGTGGTAAAATTGCATTTATCCATGGCAATTTTACCCATGTCCTAACGACAGCTTCATCTTCCCTCTCAAATCGCTCTTGTCTTTCACTTTGGTTTATCAACCTATTGACAGACATCAGTTGCCTTTCTTTCTCATCCTTCAGTATAGCAGATCAAGTGGTCCAGACTCATTTAGTCTTATCTGCATCCTTACAGCTTTTCACAGTACCTTTCATATCCCGAGTTAATCTTCACATTCATGACAATACTGTAGGTAGAATTCAAGAAGTGCTGCAGCTAATATCTGCTACAATGGCACTAATAATTCTGTCAAGAAATATTTTCTGTTGTATTCTAGGAAAGCATTTGCTTAGTTTAGTGGCTGTGTTTCATTGATGGTATTAAAGAATCTGACATTAGCTAACATGCCTTTTTAATTTCAAAATTATTTTCTGAGAGGTTATAAAAGAAGTTCTAGGAATCTACTACATTTAAATTATTTTGCATCTTGTACGAATTCATTTAATCAGTCTGATTTATCCCTTGCAGTCATGTAGCAATTTCTGCATGATACTTCAATATTTCTTTATTAATAATGACTTCTAATACTATACCATCTGTACTTTTCATTAGCAGATCTATGCCCTCAGATGAGTTCCATAATGACCTTCTATTTTCTAGTGGTTTTCATTCATTTTCTACTGAGTGCTTCTTGCAAACACTTTGCTGGACACTTTTTCCACTTCACTTCCAACATGTATCTTTCTCCCTTCTACTTGCAAATAAATTACCTTTATGTCCCTCTGCTGGTTGGCTACCAGGTATTCAAATGTGCCCTCCAGGCAACTTCCAATAAAGGAAGTAGTGACAACAGAAAATTTGAGAAAGCAAGCAGCAGCATTTCTTTCCCATTCCTCTGCTCAAACAACTGACAAGCAAGAAGTAACTAAAATGTCAGAGTCAGATTTCTGGTCACACACTTACACATGCTAAGCGTCCTGTTTGGGAAGCAAACACACTTACACATGCTAAGCGTCCTGTTTGGGAAGCAAAAAGAAAGAACGGCAGAAAATAAAAAATTGTGCTGGTGAGGTACTGTTCTATTTTCCTGCTTATCTGCTGTATTACTGTCCTCCAACATCCTCATTCTAAGCTACACAGTTCACAGGCTTTTGAGATGTGAACATGTTTTACTGTTAATGATGTGTTTATGTGTTTATTTAGCATGGTCTTGTGGACTCTCTCGTGAAGACCTTTACCCCTCAATTCTTAAAACCAAAATTGCTTAGAGCAGGTTGCAGTGCTTGCAGCAGCTGCAGAGTGCTTAGAGCTGGAAACCCTTGGTTCTGGTACCTGGCCTGCAGGCAGTCCTCCCGAGTCAGCATGCCTAGAATATTGTACCAGGAGGTCCTCTGTTCTCTTGAGGCCCAGCTATGGTTAAGTGATGAAGAGATGAACCTAATTTAAATGTTTGGATACTCTAGGGTCCATGTTAATTAAACCATAACAGAGAGTGAATTGTTAATTTTATTTTATTCAGTGAGATCAAGGAGACAAGTAACACGGTAATTAAAAAGAACACCCTCTGCACTTTTATCAAGTTGCTT
Organism: Serinus canaria; assembly: GCF_022539315.1. Lineage (NCBI taxonomy): Eukaryota > Metazoa > Chordata > Aves > Passeriformes > Fringillidae > Serinus > Serinus canaria. Next base: position 55,613,739 of record NC_066343.1, read on the forward strand.
TGGATGTTTGCTTATTTGTCATAGAAACACTCAGATTGCAAGGGAAAGTCTGAATGCAAAGGTTGTATTCAGTTATATATATTTTGTATATGATTGAACATGATGGCATCAAAATGTACAAATGGAAACTGCTTGACAGAAGCTAGAAACAATGATTTTTTACCCTGTAATTAACAGACAGTATTAAACAGTAGGGTAAATCAGAATCCTTGGATGTGGCAATTTATGTACTTATAGGAAACCTGTCTGGGAAAATTCACATCATAAATTTTAAAAGGCTCAGTCTATTTTCCTTAAGGGTGGAATATATCCTCTTCTTTATTAGGATGGAAACTTTTGCTGCAGGAATACTTGAGGGCACGAATGCTAACCTTCATGATTTTGTTTCTGTAGAAGGGGAGCATCACTGATTTCAGTGGGGCTGTCACTGAGCTATAAAACGGCGATGACATGAAAGTCAGTCCTTCTGTGTGTTTCAAATATCATGTTAAACTATCATGTTAAGATATTCAAAGAAAGAAAATGGGAGCTATTACACTTCTGCAGGCAGTGCCTCTGTGAAAAATGTCTAGAGCTATTTGAAATATTGTGGGGGTCACCTCTGCCTGCTGCCCTGGAATGGGAGGAGACCGCTGACTGCTCTCCAGGGCCAGATAGACAAGACTGTCCAGGAACTTCTGTGCTCCTTACAAACCTAGACTGGTCTCCTTGCACCCTTGCTGAGCATCTGTCACCATGGAAGCACTGCTCACTGCTTTCCCAGCAGCAGGATGGCACAGAAACATGGCTACCATTCAGCTGTACCAGCAACTTCTTTCTGCAGGAGAAAAAGAATGTTTGTTTCCAGCAGCACTGGCCTGTGAAAGAAGAACACTGCTTTTCTTAAAGGGACATATCAGTTCTGTGCCAGCTGTCATACCTGCAGTGTATTACTCATTGGTTATTGTTACAATCTTGGATCTCCAATGACATAGCTGATTTTCCCTTTTTTTTTTCCCCTAGTTTGTTATATAGACTGAAAGCTGAAGGCCTCTACCATGTTTAGCAGTATTTGTTATTTATCAACAGGACTAAATGGACTTTGAGACCATTCAGACCAGACAGCTTTGAAGTTATGCAAATCATGCAGGATTCAACTCTTAAAAATCTGTATAAATAGGGATCTGGTGTGAAGGAGATCAACCAGACAGAGGTCTTGGAGGCAGATGTGGAGGACTGTAGGGAATCGTGAAAGGATATACCATAAGGGGCAGTTCTAACTGCTTTTCCTGAGGCGTCTAACCTTAGGTGTTCCTCGCTTAATAAAGTCTGACTACTCCTGCCCATGGAGCTGCTAAATAAGTTTTTCCTTAAGAACTAAAGTCTGATGCTTATTGGTAAGTGTTCAGGAGCCTGGACCCCACGGAGATGTCTAACGGGTGGGCTGCAACTATGCCACAGTCACTCTTGCTGGAGAATTCTCGAGTATATTCTTCCATTTCATTACCTCAGGACACAAAAGAGGGATGTAATTGTTGTGATTTTCTTTAAAGAACGGGGTTATCTGAAGATGAGAGTAATTACAAGTTTTCCCTCCAGCTACTCATGTAAAGGCAATTTGGATAAAGCTTTGAAAAATGAGAAAACAGTATAGCGCAGAAGGAACAGAGAGAGGTTATGCACATAATCACTAAACAGTTCAAATTAAAATTTCAAAGAGGTTAATGCATCCAGTCAAAGTCAATCTTCTACCCTCCATATTTTCTTCTACTGCTGATGATTAGGGTGAGATCAGAACTCGGGTGAGAAGAAACTTATTATACTAACTTTGTAACTAAAGATAGCTTAAAGAATAAAACTGTTTTGAGGAGCCAATGTGTATTTGGATGGATAATTCATACACTATAAAACTACTCATCTGACTAACAGAATTTACAACTGAAATGATTCAGGACCTCATTCTACTTGCATTAAATCAATTATAAAGCTGTTCTGAACTTCAGTGAGAACAGAATCAGAGCATAAGTCGTGAATATTGCAGTATAAAATGAAAAATTTTTAAAACTAGTAATGAGGCAAGGCAAGTGGCAACTGCTCTGCAACTGGCAGCCCATAGCATGTGGCCAAGGCCATCACACAAGTTGCTCAGCATCACTGCCATCCAGAGGTAAGCGTCTTTGTGCTGTGAAACAGGCTTGCACTATGCCCCGTGACCAGCCCTTCTGATGGGTGAGTCTTCTTCTCTAATGTGTTAAAGAATCAGTTTATGCCCTCTCCTCTCAGGGGTCACTCAGGATTCAGGAAAAAGGTGGGAGTGGAGAAAAGAGTGTCCTGCTGACTTTAGATGCAGAAGTATATACTTTGTAAATGATTTTTTACAATTATATGTCTCAGACACAACATTTCTGTGTCTTCAGGGCAGAAATTGGCAACCTAAATCCAGTTACTAGAGCTGACAAACACAGCTGCACAAATGCCCCTGCACTTCTGACAGGATTCAAAGAGGTGCCCAAGAATGTGGGCTTGTTAGAAATGGGAATCTTGGATTATGGATCTCCATGCTTGCTACAAAATGCCTGCAGACTTGTCTATCTGTGAGAGATAAAAACAAACCAACAAACTGGATGTTACTTGATTCTCTTGTTTTAGCTGTGAGCCATTCCTTAGGGAAAAGAGGGAAGAAAAGGACTTTTATAAAACTAGAATAAAAACTCCTGTGTTTAGCAAGTCTTTCTCTCTTTTCCCCTAATTGTTTTATTTAAAGCCCTCCCTGGACCAAACACATTTTCTAAAAGTGTCAAATTTCCTATTAAAATAAGATTTCTTTGATGTTCAGGGCACTGTCTGAGCAGGACAATGGAAAAAATGCCAGCAGAAATAAATGTACAGTGTTGACTTGGATAGCTGAAGGTAAAACAGCCCCAACAGATTTTGTTTAAAAATATTTTCAAGAAATAATGAGAAACAGGAAAAGTGCACTGAAAGATGCAGAATTTCAATTAATTTAATAGCTTTTTGCAAGCTTAGTTTATAGTAACTATCACTTACATGCTAAAATCTGTTTGGAGAGATTGGTTACTTTAATGTTAATGTACAGGATAAATTGTCTCTAAACCATCTGTGTTTAAGAGAGTGAATGCTCCGAGAGTTAACATCTCTCACCAAGGTGGACAGAGAAGGAAAAGCAATGTGGTTTTGCTTATAAACAATCTGGAACTAGAGAGGCAATTAAAAGAATAAATAGGAGCTGTTGAAAATGTAATCTAAAAGTTAAACAGCCCTTCTCTGACAAGGGTTTTTAAAAAACATTTTCACTAGACTAGTCTAAAGGGAAAAGTCAATTACAGCAACAGTTTAGAAGAGCTGACTGCCAAAGAATAAGTTTTTAGAAAAGAAGTGACTGGAATTTGTACATTTTTCAGGCAGGTCCCTGGACATACCATAATAGCTTAAAGCAAATGAAGCATCTCTCAGCTGCAGTATTCGGTGTTATTTGAAAGCTCCCTCTCTGAAATCCAGTAAAAAATCCCACAGTAGAACAAATTCCTTACAGCACACTTCTTCCAGAAAAATTCCTGCAAGACAAGCCCTGAAGTTCAATTCCATATCTTACAAAAACAAGACAACTTTATGGGCCTTCTGGAGAGTTTTCTGAGAGAAAGAAAAAGCTCTGGGAAAGAAAGTTCAATGTTACAGTATGCAAAAGACCCATATTATTTTTTTCTGTGAGAATCACTAGAGATGGAAACATTTGAGACCTTTTCATCTGTGTTTTGTTTTGGCACGGGGATTTCTCATGCCAGGAGGACAAGGTTTGACAGAACAGTATTGGGCCAAAGTCCTCTCTCCTCCATGGCCTTGCCCCAAGGGAAGAGTTCAGGACAAAATACAGGGGTGGTGGTACTGCGGATAATGTTTTCTCATATGCAGCTTTTTTCCCTCCTTAAATGCCTTGTTCTACTGTTAATGTTGTAAAATTAAAACAAAATTTGAATCTAAATTCTTACTAAAATGAAAATAGGATAGGCAATACCATTCGTGGGTATAGATGAATAATGTCAATATACATGATTTTGAACTGGCCTCCTTAATTAATTTTAATATCTGACTGCCTTCCAGTGAGATATTAAGAGAACAGTGACACATACCCACTTTAAAAACACTTTTTGTGTTAAGTAGCTATTCCATTTTTTCCAGTGTCTATAAGTCTCTTAAATATCCTGTGTAAATTAAGTCTCTTGGTGAAGTTGCAGGTCAAGAAGAATTAATCTCCTCATCAGAAGTCTCAATCAAGCTCTACAATAAAAATGTTTATAGGTATAAACTCTAGCATGTTTTCTTAGTAGCCAGAGAAATTTAAATCCATATGCTACATATTCTATGCCTCTCCAAATTGTTTAACCTATTTGTTATTTGCATGGGATTTACTTAGTCAGCCCCTGCAATTCTTGTTATTTTTCTGGTAAGAGAGCAGATTAATAAAATTTCTTCTTCCTGGCATTCAAAATGCTTTTTTTATTACAGAAGCAGCTTCAACATTTGTTATTTCTCTTAGAAAGGAAAAAGACCAGCAGTAATTTTATAAATAACTTCCAAAATATCAACTGTAGCTACGTTGGCAAGCATTACAATATAGATTATGTTACCGTTTTGTAATTTTATTATCTATTTTAACAAAAAATGTCATCCAAATGTAAGATAATCAGTGGAGATCAGCTAAGTAGAGCAGGGCATAAAGGCACCAGTCACAGTGCATATGGACCAAGAAAGAAAGCTGTGAGCTATGAAGACAACAAATACTTTATGACAATTGTACTATCAAGAAAGATGGGAAACCCGATTACAGTCTTGCTTCTTCTACTAGCATAGTAATATCCCTGAGTCTGAAAAAGACATCAAACTAATGTAAAACCAGTTCAATATATACTGGAAACAGAACTAAAAACTAGTCAGAGGAAGTAATATAAAGTGATTATCACATTAAGCAGATTATTTAATTTTTGTTCATTACCCACTTTTTGGTTTTTGGGTTTTTTTTTCTGTAAATAAAGTATCAACCCAATTTTTTAAAAAAATAATAGAGACAATGTAATTCTACAGATAACTTCCAATGAAACTGGACATTATTTTGAGCTTATTTATATGGAAACTATTATGTTGCCCAAAAAAAAGTATTTAACCTTAAGCATTTTCTTTTGCAGGCTGTTATCTTGGAGATCAGAAGAAGAGAAACAAATATATCTAAAATTATATGAATAGGCTGGAAAGCGGTGCTGTTAAATTCATTGTAGAGCTTCAGCCATTGCTTTGTCCCATATCACACTTTTGTTGAGAAATGAGATGCCAGATGAGATTTTGGAGGTGTTTTCCTGCAAGCCACATTTCCTATGTGGTCACTATGGGCATGCAGTTCCTTTCTTTTAGCTGAGCAAAACCCCTCTAAAATTATACCATACAGCCTCAAATTCTCTGAAGTGTGCTCTGTAAGCTCAGGAAAGGGAAAGATGGGTGAAAACATTTTGGAATGGAGTGAAAAATGGGCAGGAGGAAGAAACATTTTATTACCTCATTGTAAATTAGCTCTTAAAGATTTCAGGACATTATTTTCAGGTCTCAAGGACAATTAAAAATGATTCTGTTTATATTTGATAAGGTAAATTTGTGGTCCTTTATATAAAGACATAATTTTTTTTTATGGGTTCCTAATCACTCTGACATTTGGTCCATCATTGCATGACCATTTGCATTGTAGCAGTCATACAAAGACTTTTGAAATCAAAAGTTGTCAGTCGGTTCCATTTTTATTTCAGGATAACCAATCTAGGACCAAGACAGTAAATTTACATACAGTGTACAATGCAAGGAAATTTATAGAAATTTATGCAAGGAGAATGACAATCAAGAGTCATCTGCTTTCCACCCATGAATACTGCTTGGATGTAATAGGGAAAAGAGTACCCTCCTTAGGAATGAACAAAAGTGATTATTTCTGGGAGGAAGATTGCGTGCAGTTACATCACCCCTTTCATTGCCAGACTCATGTAATCTGTACAGAAGTCCTTGCTCCACCCCTCTCCTTAATTGCCTTTTAAAATATTGTATTGCAGGATGTGATAATTATATGTTTCTACAGACTAGTTAAAATTTAGTTGAACTCACTGGCAAGGTGTGACTGTATTTTCAAGAGTTTAGGCAGGGGCAGGCTAGCAGGATGCTACTCTGTGGTGCCTGACAGTGCTCTCTGTAGGCCAACAACCAAGTGAGATAACGAGCTGCATAACACTGCAAACACTCTTGCAGGAGGGAGCCCATAAACATGTCCCTGAAAGGGCCAGACAAGTACCTTTGAATAACAATTGCAAATGAGAAAATTTTTCGGAGAAGAGAGGACCCTTTTTATCATGGAAAAGTTCATTTTGACTCTTAATAAGAAATAAGAAAATACCTTTCTGAGAATTAATTTTTTTTTAAGAAAGCATCTTTTCCTGTAACAAAAAGCTTTGTGACAATATTTCTTTTATTGCAGCTTGGATTTTTGTTTTTAAGTCACGGTGACTGGTTTGCTGTAGAAATCAATTCTATTATGGAAAAACAAACCAATTATTTGATGGGGCTTTATACAGTATTAAAGTAAAACCAAAAGTTTTGTTAAAAAAGAAGTTGATTGAAATGAACTGGATCTTGGATAACAGAACAAGAAAATCACCCACAAAATAAAAATAAAATGTGCCTTTACCAGCTGACTATCTCAGATTAGCTGTGCCATTTGCTGTGGCAATCAAAGGTGTTTTCCTCCGTTATCTTCTGTGTCCCTCGGTTTGAAGCAGAAGCAAATAGGCATCTTATCTCCTCCCAAAATCACAGCCTGATGGTTCAGCTCTGACCTATTTTTATCATCAGTTTAAGCTAAGAAAGAAGGCTAGGATACATATATACATTTCTTGAACTATCCCTGCTGTGTGGGAAGTAGCCTCTAGTAAAGGTGCTGTCTAAACAATGGGAGGTGGCAAATATCTTAAACCTTGAGAGAAAACACAGCTAAGGCTTGTCTTTCAGTGTCCCACAGGCAGCAAGAGTGCTGAAGAAAGACTAGCACAACATGCAAAGTGAACCATTCACAGGTTTGTCAAACCCTTTTCAAGAACAGGCTGCTTAAAGGAGTGCCTTTTGCCTCTCTGGTAAGAAACTCACAACAGCGCTGCAGAGAACGTGGCACTGCCATGGGTTATTAAACAGGAGAGAAACAATAAAATGTGGAGAAGGAAAAAGTGAAGAATAAATTTTCCACACTGGAAATATTATTCATGTTTATTCAAGGGGTGGGAGCAATATTACAGAAAGCCTGCTTTCTGGATTACTTTGGTCAAGATAATGAGGATGGAGGCCCTGGGTTCTTGAATAGGATGATTAGACTATCCTAGAAGATGAAGAAAGGGATTGAGAAGGACTGACTGTTCCATCCTGCTCTCCCTTCCTCCTGATACTGAAGTTGACCCCTGGACTGAGGTAGCAATAGGTGATACTATCATTTAGTTTGCCACTTAAGTTCACTTCCAGACAGGCTACTGGGGTTTTTTGCTTTACAAAACCATAGTTCTCCTTGCAAAATGAATAGGATGTCATCACCATTCATGAACTATGGAAATTCGAGTTATTGTTAAGGCTAAGCCAGCTTTTCTGTCTAATTTGCTGACCAGCCCAGGACAGTTTATCTTACAGAGCACATTGCATTTTTACTGTTTAAGAAATTCATACACCACTGTAAATAAGCCAATGCTAAGCAACTTTGGAAGCCAAATTTTTTAAATATTTGCCTATATCATACCTTGGTGAAAACAGAGAGGTATGAAAAAATTATCAGGGAGCAAAATGTAAGGTGTTTTGTTAGAAATGAGTAAAAATGCAGGAGTTAGATGGTGGGTGCTGCTGACTATTATCTGTTCCCAACAAATCTCTTCTGTAGAAAAGCAGGACAGGTTGAGGCTCAGGCAATGCAGACGGATCCACACACAATACTCACCACAGCTGGCTCAGTGAGAGCGGCAGAAGAATCCTTTGGCAGGATTTTGTTTCAGAGAAGTATATCCCATATGGTGGCTGAAGGGAACCCAGGGAAAAAGAGAACAACCACGTTCTGCAGACAGCTTAGGAAGGGGAAGGGATGGGGTGTGCAGCTAAGGGCAGGGCAATGGGGACTGGTCTCCAGGGGAGGGGGGGCAGCCACCAGGGGTACCAAACTAGTGAGGAAACAGGGAAAAGAAAAACCAGCAGAAGTTGTGAAATATAGGGATCAGTGAGACAGAAGAGAGTGAGACTCCATGTGGGAGTCTTGTCTTTTCCCACTGAAAAGGAGGGAGGACTGAACTCTGTAGTAGGTCTTTCCAAGGCAGTGTGCTTGGCTAGGGAGAAAGAGTTTATGGGATGCTACAACAACTCTGTTTTTTCTTACTAAAAAGACTTTCTCAATGGACTTCTGCATACACTTAACTAGACAGGGAAACATGACTAAGACAATCAAAACAATTAGTACAATCCAAAACATTCCTTTGACAAAACATGCAACCCATAGTGTGAAACCCCACTGCCCGAAAAGTTTATTGATCCAAGACTTTTTCCACCTTTAAGTCTTTTATTTGCTCCCTCAGCTTCTGGATATTTGAGTGGATGGATTTTGAGTGTGAAGAGATGTTGAGGCAGCACATCCCTTCAAAGTCTTGGCAGCCATGTCCATGGGCAAGCAGTATACAAATGAGGTTACAGAGTCATAGAATGTTAAGGGCTGGAATGGACATTGAAGACTGTCTAGTCCCAATCCCTTCTTCTGTGGACAGGCATTCTCACTCAACCAGGTGTCTCAAGGCCTTATGCAACGTGGCTTCAACACTCCCAGGGCTAGGGCATCCACAGCCTCTGTGGACCTGTTCCACTGTCTCACCAGTCACACAGTAAATAATTTCTTCATAGTACCTAACCTAAATTTACCCTCCTGCAGTTTGTGCCCATTACTCCTTGTCCTATCACTAGTGCTTCTAATGAAGAGCCCCTCTCTGGCTTCCCTGAGATCTCTTGATATATGGAAGGTTATTATGAGGTTTCCACAAAACCTTCTCTTTTCCAGGCTGAACAGACCCAACTTTCTCATTCTGTCTTCATAGGGGAGGTGAGTCAATCCTCTTATCAGCTTCATGGCCTCCTGTGGACTTACTCCAGCATTCCTTGTCCTTCTTAGGCTTGAAAGGCTAAGGAGTATTAGAGAAAGTGAAATGGAAATAGATTGGTAGAGTTCCACCCTTCCATCCTTGAGGAAGGCCCAAGAGGAGACAGAGGACTTCCATACCTCCTACTGTCAGGCAGTTGACAGACACCTGGTGGATGAGGGGGAGTGGAAATAGGTCCCTGCTAAGGGATGTACTAAAAGTTCCTCCCAACCCCCACCATATGTCCAAGTGCCACTTCAGAATAGGTATGAGGTCCTGGATCTAGAGGGTCAGCCAGAGGACACAGAAGCAAAGAATCTGCACAGTGAGCCTCCCAACTATGATTCATCTGTCAGAGGGATCACCACCTGTAACATCAAAAAGGAAAGAAGGTAATCGTGGTGGGTGATTCCCTTCTGAGGGGAACAGAGGGCCCCACATGCTGACTGCACGCACCCCCAGAGAGGTCTGCTGCCTAACTGGGGCTGGGGTATGGGATATCACTGAGAGACTCCCTGGGCTAATTCAGCCCTCTGATTACTACCCACGGCTGATACTCCAGGCTGGCAGTGATTCAATTGAAAAGAGGAGTGTCAGGACCATTAAAAGTGACTTTAGGGCACGGGGTCAAGGGGTTGACATTGCAGGAGCACAGGTATAGTGTTCTGCTCAGTGCCTTTGGTGGCTGAGAAAAATGATGAAAAGAACAGGAGAGCCCACACTGTCAACAAGCAGCTCAAGGGCTGGTGTCATCAGCAGAATTTTGGGTTCTTTGATCATGGGGCAACTTTTACAGCACCTGGCCTGCTGTAAAAGATGGGCTCCATCTCTCTGTTGAGGGTAGAAGGTTTTTAGCTGGTGAACTGTCAGAACTCATTGAGAGGTTTGAAGGGGGAAGGGGATGCAGCTGGGCTCTCTGGAAGCAGGCCCAAAGGTGGTAAGCCTGAGTCAGGAGTGAAATCAGCAGCCCAGCTGAGGTGCATGTATACCAGTGTGTGCATGTATATATGTAATGGGCAACAAAGAAGAACTGGAGGCCAAGGTGCAACAGCAGAGCTATGATATGGTCACCATCACAGAGACATGGTGGGATGACTCACACAGCTCTGCACCGAATGGCTACAAGCTCTTCAGAAGAGACAGGAAAGGGAGAAGAGGTGGAGGGGTGGATCTACCAGGGAGGCTTTTGGTGCCGTGGGTATTAAAACTAATGACGATGAGGTTGAGTGCCTATGGGTAAAAATTAGGGGGCAAGGCCAGTAAAGCTGACATCCTACTGGGAGTCTGTTACCATCCACCCAATCAGGAAGAAGAGGTGGGCAACCTATTCTGTAAACAGCCGGAGAATGTTTCAGGATCACCACAGCACACTCCTGGAAAAGCTGGCAGCCCATGGCTCGGATAGGAGCACTCTTTGCTGGGTTAGGAACTGGCTGGATGGCCGGGCCAGAGAGTGGTGGTGAATGGTGCTGCATCTGGCTGGGGCCAGTCAGCAGTGGTGTCCCTCAGGGTCTGTGCTGGGACCAGCTCTGTTCAATGTCTTTATTGATGATATTGCAGATGACACTAAGCTGGGATTGTGTGTCAATCTCTTGGAAGGTGGGAGGGTGGAGAGACCTGAAACAGTTGGATGGATGGGTGGAATCCAGTAGGATGAAGTTTAACAAGTCCAGTTGTCCAGTCCTGCATTTTGGCCACGATAACCCCATGTAACGTTACAGGCTGGGGACAATGTGCCTGGACAGTGCCCAGGCAGAAAGGGACCCGGGGGTACTGGTGACAGCTGACTGAACAGGAGCCAGCACTGTGCCCTGGTGGCCATACAGGCCAGTGGCATCCTGGCCTGTGTCAGGAATAGAGTGGCCAGCAGGAGCAGGGAGGTCACCCTTCCCCTGTACTCAGCACTGGTGAGGCAGCACCTTGAGTGCTGTGCCCAGTTCTGGCCCCTCAGTTTGGGAAGGACATTGAGACACCTGAGCACGTCCAAAGGAGGCAACAAGGCTGGTGAGGGGCTTGGAACACAAACCCTGTGAGGAATGACTGAGGGAGCTGGGGGAGTTTAGCCTGGAGAAAAGGAGACTCAGGGGTGACCTTATCCCTCTCTACAGCTTCCTGAAAGGTGGTTGTAGTCAGGCGGGAATTGGTCTCTTTTTCCGGGCAAAAACTGACAGAACCAGAGGACACAGTTTTAAGCAGCACCAAGGGAAATATAGGCTGGATATTAGGAAAAAGTTTTTTATGTAAAGAGTAATAAAGTGACTAGAATGGTCTGCCCAGGGAGGTGGTGGAGTCACCATCCCTGGATGTGTTTAAAAAAGATTGGATGTGACACTCAGTGCTGTGGTTTAGTTGAGGTGTTAGGGCATGGGTTGGACTCAATGATTTTGAAGGTCTTTTCCACCCTAGTCATTCTGTGATTCTGTGGTTCTTATTTTGGGGGCACCAGAGCTGAATGAAGCACTCCAGCTGGGGTCTCATCAGAGCAGAGAGGCAGAATCACCTCCCTTGCCTGCTGGCCATGCTCCTTTTGATGCTGTCCAGGATTTCCTTGGCTTTCTGAACTGGTCAATGTTGAGTTTCTCATCTAGCATCACCCCAAATCTTTCATTGCAGGGCTGCTTCAATCACTTCTGTGCCCAAGCTGTTGGTGTGTCTGGGATTGCCATGACCCAGCTGTAGGACCTTGCACTTTGCTTTGCTGACCCCCATGAGGTTTGCACTGGCCCAGCTCTCAAGCCTGTCCAGGTCCCCCTGGATGCCATCCCTTCCCTCCAGCATGTCGACTGCCCCACACAGCCTGGTGCTGTCAGTGACCTCACTGAGGCTGCCCTTCATCCCACTGTCCATGTCCCTGTCAAAGATGTTGAGCAGTATCGGCCCCAGCACTGACCCCTGAGGGACATCACTCCTCACTGGTCTCCACATGGACCATGGACCCTTGACCTCAACTTCTTGGGACTGGCCATCCAGCCAGTTCTTTATCCACCCAGTGGTCCATCCCTCAAATCCATGTCTCCAATTTAGAGACGAGGATGTTTGTGTGGGACAGTGTCAAAGACTTTGTGTAAGCCCAGGAGGGGATGTCAGTAGCTCTGCCCCGTCCCCCTATGCTATCATCCCATATATAAGGTATCACCAGATCTGCCAGGCACAATTTGCCATCAGTTGGCTGTTACCAACCATGTTGGCTGTTACCAATCACCCTTTTGTTTCCATGTGCCTTAGCAGAGTTTCTAGGAGAATATTCTACATGATCTTGCCTGGCATATCAGTGAGACTGAGTAGTTTCCCAAATCTTAGGACATTACTAAAACCTAGCAAGGCAACATCTAGATTCTGCAGCTTTTAACAGTAAATTAATTTAAAACATTTTAGCGCTTATCTGCAAATGATAGCTCTGATAGCACACAACACTGTGTGTTGCCCCAGGGCATTCAGACCAACTGATTAGATTGTGGCCTTAATTTTTTTAGGGTAAGGATTTCCCCATGGGAATTTCCCCATGTTGTGTTACCAGAAGTGCATAAGATGTTTCAAACTGCACAGGAAGCAACACAGAGAGAGAAAACAGATATGATCAATAATGGTGACAAACCTTTGGTGCTGCTGGTAGCACCATTGCTACAATGAAAGGAGGGCAAAAAAATGTGAGTCTTAATTCTAATGATAATATTGTCACTGTAAATACCATTTAGGCAAACAACCATGTCTTACAACATGACTCTCAAGTTGAACTACAGCCTTTTATGTGGAGTTCCTTTGCATTATGTACAAAAGTGGTTTCCAAATATGTTAAAATAATTTCATTTAGAAGAAAACTTTTAGCATCTCACCCTATAAAATCTTTATCTAGATGTCCCTGCCTCTCAGGTTTTTGGGGTTTTTTGGTTTGTTTGTTTTTGTTGTTGGGGTCTTTGTATATTTGCTTGGTTTTTTTTTTATACAAGGGAGAATAACATGAGCTTCTTACCTGCAAATCAACTGCCTTTGGTATTCAGCCCATTAACCCTTTTCTGTACTAAAAATTGGATTAGTGAACAAATGGTTGCCAATTATTCTCCACTGTTGCTTTCAAAAGAATCAGAAAATAAATAGCAGTACTAATACCATCACCTTCTGTACAATTTGTGCTGAAAATAGTTAATAGCTTTACAGTTCCATTGTTTCCAATGTCTCTGGAACAACTAGAACGTATTAGAAGATTTATTTTAAGTAAACAGAGCTGCTTTAATTCTCTTATGTGGTATTCAGACTTATCTCCCACATTTTAAGTAGCTGTTTTGAAGATATTGTAAAACCCAGCTGCACCAAATTTGTGTAGTATGATACGAAAGCTGAGGCTCTGAAAGCTCTTGGCACCTATATCTTCTGCCTCGATTTTGTCTATCCTCCTGTCAGTTATTGGTCCAGATATTTGGCTGCAGAATTTTCTTCAGCTATTATGTCTTTCTTACAACCAGTTCCAATTCTAAAGTAACAAAACCTCCCTAGTTTATGCCTTCTCTCAACTTCATCTACAAAGACAACTTTTAGTTGTGCTAGCACCTATGCCCTTTAGAAAAGCAATTATGTAACACTTATTGTTCTATTCTAACATACTATAACTTGAAGTTAATTTTGCCTAATTTAGAGTCAGTGCGCCCCTCCATTAAGTACCCTCATCTTTGTACTGTTTTTTATCTACACAATGTGGGTTTCCTGGTCAGTCAGTAGGTCAGATTTTTTTTTTTTCCCCCCACAGAACTGCTTGTCAGACTGTTGCCTTACAGCAAGGATTTCCAAAGTGAATGCCTGCTTTCTACTGGCAGGATGTGACCCAGTTCATGAAGAGGTACTATTCCTAATGCTAGGAGAGCCTACTTTATTTCAATTCATGACAGCAAGTACTGAGTAAGCCTGGTCATCTGTAATTCTGGATTCCTTCAACCCCCTCACAAATTAGAGGTCTCCAGTTTTCTCCTGCATCATAGTAGGTGTTTAGCCAGCTCACAGAAGTGCTTCATGTACCAAGAAGGAGAAGGGATCTAGCTGGGGAGTACCAGGCAGATAAACCACAAGGCAGAAGTCAGCATCCACTAAGTGCTCTTCTAAGCAAGGACAGCACGAAGCTCTCCCATCACTGGCCCTTAGGCATGGTAAGCCTACTCTGCTGTAGGCAGGCCTACTCTGCTGGCAGACTGACTCCTCAAAATTGACTTTTTAACACAGGAGAGGTCAATCACTAGCTGTTGTTAGCCAACTACGCATATGAGCAAGGAAAACATACAGCAAGGAGCTATTCTTCCAGGATATTTTCAAGGGTTAGATTCTCCCACTCACCCACGACAGGTGAGCTGTCAGAAATCCTCTGTTCTCCTAAGCCATCAGCTGCTTCTCATCATCACACCTTTTACCTCTGAGAAGGTATTTCTATGCCTTCTGTAGGGGGCTCAGGGGGAGAGAGGGTCTCTCCATGTTACTAGCTTGCATTTTTTTGATGATGGATAAAGGGCTTCTGTCATGCTCCACAGTCCTCTCCTCATCAGAGTGAGAGGCAGAATGACACTGCTTTCTGCCTTCTTTTTCCAAGGCAAGTTATTAACACATTTTACTCCTATTAATCTCTAATGCCATTGTACTTAAAAAGATTTTAGGAAGCTTGTTTCACAAGGAGTTTGTTTTCTGTCAATTATTAAGTCAATTTCAGGCTCAGTTTCAGGCAAATATTAGATATCCCTCACACAATATAAAATTGGATCTTATTTATAAACAAAGAAAAGGACAAATGTGAGTGGGTAGGGAAGTACTCTCTTAAGCAAGTCAGCCTTGTTAATGAAGTTTCATTTCTGAAAATAATTGTCATTTTTATGTTAACGGATGCAGATATGGTTCTCCCTTTCAGAGAAAGAAAGAGTCATTTGTAAGGAAACTGCTGAACCTTTACAGGGTCTTACATGTAAAATATAGTTTGTCTGGTTTGTTTTCTCAGTTTGTTAATCAATATACTTGCATTGGTTAATATATTGGCTCTTGGTATATGGTCTCAAACAATGATCTCATTAAAGAGTAGCTCCACTGACTTATGTCTGAGTGTATATAACTTGCTTATCTCTATGTATTATCTTATAGCTAGCTCCTTTGTAGCTAGTATTACAAATATTAAATGGAAGATTATTCAAGTATTTACTTTCACCCCCTCTTTTCCCACTACTGTGTTCTTATTGACAATGTAATAAAATAATGGCATAAACATTGAGGAATTATTTTTACAGAGGTTTTTTTTCTGTTTACTTGATATTTTAAAATGGCTTGCCCACCTGCCTTTGGTTTATACATAGTCATTTTGACTGATTACTTAATATACTGTACTACATTTAGAAAAACTCTTTGGTAACCATAGTAACTATTTTTGATTAGGTACAGCTGAGCACACGGGTTCATTTTAATATAGGTGGAAAAAAATAGAAAAATTATCTTGAAAGCTCCTGAAATCATTTGGGTTATTACTGGCTTTCATTTCAGGTTCAACAGAGAAAGAATTGCTCATAGGCTCTCTTTCTTGCTTCTAATGATGGTTTGTTTGTTTTTTTCTTTTCTCCTTTTTTAAACTTAGTAGGTGTGGGCTGTAAAGGATTTATATAAAAGTTTTTGGAGGTTTTCCAAGGGCAGCTTGTATTCCTGAAGATAAAAATCTATTTTTTATAAGATTTACCTAACCAGGAGTCACACTGCAACATTCTTGTCTTCTCTATTATACCAGAGGGAGCATGGCTCTCTACAATACAACTTCCCTTACACCTTGTGATGGCTTGGCCCAAAATCTTTACAAGCCAGTAGGGATTGGTCTGTAATAATTCAAAGAAGAGCAAAGATGGCCAGAGGAAGAAGTATGAGTCTCACTTACCTCTCCCTTTAGCTTTATGGAGATTTTGAAAAATATTTCCTGATGTCCAGGCACACAAAGTGTTTTCTCAGACAGGTATATCCAGAAAGAAGTCCTGATGTCTTCTTGTTGTTGATCCTGTGGTACCTCAGTCATCCTGGTGATCAGAGAGAAAATAGAAAATATCTGCTTCTTTCTGACACTATTGATCCAGCATGCAACCATGAACTGACATAATGTCATTCTGATCTGAAGCACATGAAAACACTTTTGTGAGAGACAACTGAATCTCACAGGTCTGTGTTGTTGGAGAATAAGAGCTTTGTCCTGGTGGCATCCTCAGGAGTTCTGTGTGTATGTCCAGCACACCAGCACTCATTTAGGACAAAGCCCAGGTCTTTTAAGTACAGCTCACAATCACATTTCATTTTTTTTTTCCTGTGAATCAGAAGTCACAGTGCAAGCTAATACACATCCAGCTAACCAGAGCCTGAAGCTGTGATGGTAACTATAACAAAGTAATCTGAAATACTCCTGACTGGTGATGAGCCCAGTGATTACTGGATAATCTCCCTCATCAGAGAAATCAGACTTGCATTCCCAATCGTTTCTCCTCATTAATTATGTCATGCAATGATGGAGAATGTATTGGTAACATTACCTTAATTAGTAGGAAAACACGTTTGAAATTTGACAATATTTCTCACTCACCAATTGACAAAGTATGTGAAATGATGTGACTATCTCTGTAGATATTGTATAACACATTTTACAAATGTTCTGGGTTTCTTTTCATTTTTTTGGTCTGCCAGAGCATTATTTATTCAATCACTTTTTCAGTGTTCAAATGAATCTAGTTATTATTCCAAGAGTTAATAACAGTATCTGTTTCTTCCTGTCTGCTGCAAAGGACAGTGCTCTATATTAACCTCTGTGATGCCTAGTGTTGAGCTTTTTATATCAAAAGCCCTTTTATTCCCTGTAGACAAGACAAGTCAAGGCTATTTTGTCTCATGTTGTGATTAGCAGTGACCAGTTGTGGCCTCTAATCAGTAATCCCTAATTTTTACTGTCCTGCAGCCTGGGCTCTCTGTAAAGCCCCAGCAGCCTGAGAGAAATCTTCCCTCTGTCTCTTGCCTTTGTAATACTTCAAATAGTTGCTGTCTTGCAAGGGTTGGGAAAAAAAAAACAGTCCTTCACTCATTTGTGACTACTTTGCTGAGTGAAAAGTGATTGATTTGCTTCATGGCCCACTCAAAGGCAGCCACAACTTTTCTATTCATGTTTTACAAAAGTAAAAGCAGAGTGAAAAATGTTATGAAATGCACATCTGAAGGTAGATGTTAATCTGCATAGCTCATTGCTGGAATTGGGTGCTGCTTTAATGAGATGTGGGGTCCTCAATGGACTGCAGGGACGCAGCTAAGACACCATGGGATTCATCATGGGCTGCAGGGGAATCTCAGCTCCAGTGCCTGGAGGACCTGTGCCCCCTCCTTCTGTGCTGATCATGGTGTGTAAAGAGTGGCTGCCCTACTATTTCTCATCCCTTTCTTCTTTGTCTGAAATTGCTTCTGGAGAATAACTTTTTCCCATCTTAATCAGAGGTGCTACCACCATTGTCAATGGGTTCAGCCTTGGCCAGCAGCAGGTCTGTCTTGGAGCCAGCTGGCACTGGCTCTGTTGGTGTGGTGGTGCATTGCCTGCTCTTCTCCCTCCCATGCCACACTGTGATCTGAGAAATGCTCATTAGACCTTGGCCTTGATGTACAGCACTTGAGATAAGCCCCTCTTGGGCTTATCAGAAACACAGAAACTAGGAACTTATGCTGTCTAATGAGCTCCTCTTTTTAATGAACAATCTTGGAAACTTATTTTTCTTGCCTGAATAACAACCCAAGTAGAATAATATTTTTGTTATCAAACCTTCAAAGACAGTTGTCAACCTGAATTGTAGCCAGGATGGGAAATCACCATGACTAAAGCCCACCCTCAGGTGACCCTGTTCATAGCAGTCCACAGTGGGACCCTTTGAGCTGCCCTGGAGCAGCAAACCCCCTCGGCGTGGGGCCTCTCAGAGTCAGCGAACTCTCAAGTTTGCTGTGCCCTAAAGGCTGCTATACCTAAAGGATCACTGAAAGATGATGCTGGATCCTACCCCCAACAGCTTGAAGTCCAACCATTTGCTCACTGAGAAGATGCAGAGGCATCAAAAGTGAGTATTTCACCAAGTTTGAGGGTAGTTTTTCGCAGGTATGTACCTTGTACAGATTGTGTCTGTGGGCGTACAACTGTGAATATGCTGAAACGAATGTACTAAGAATATTTCACTAGATTCTCAAGAATCTTAAATTTGTAGTAAGTCAGAACTGAGTTACTGTTGGGGCACAGTAAATTCTATATAAATGCTTTTCTAAATTGTTTAACTTATTGATCAAGTGTGTTTAAGTTTAAGAGTAATTAAATGCTGTTGGACATTTAGGCATAAACTGTTGGTAAATTCTGGGCTCTGTTTAGTATGGGATCTACTCCGAACCTTGGAACTTAGCAGGAGGGTATTTCATATTTCCTTTTATCCTAATGCTCTCCTATTGTTCTCTCTACCTTTTCTGCACCACCCAGTTACTTTCGGGTTTAGTTTGATTTGATTGAGTTTGTTTGGGTTTTTTTTTTTCTTTTTTCTCTGTGTGCTTTAACCATCTAGTTAACTGGCAGAATGAACCTTGCCAAAGAACTTTGTTGTGCTTTCACTTTGATATTAAACCCGTTTTGGCCAGTACCCTTGTTGGTGATTCTTTAAGCAACTTTAAAGCACTCATTCAAAGCAGTTGCACACAAAGAAAGCTTCTCAGAAGTTAGCCCTGTATCCCCCTGCTGCCAAAACCTGGCCATGCAAACCCCTTGCCTCTGTGATCCACATATTTAAGAATTATCATTAAAATCCACATTAATCACACAATCTTCACAAGATTCCTTCACATTAACAAAACAAAAAAATTCCACACTTCAAAATAACATCATCAATATTGAAAGAAGACAATTGGCACAGAAGCCATCTCTCATCCCTTCCCCACGATTACAAAAGCAGAAATTGCCCATGATCATTCCACTATAACATTGTTCAGCCCGTGCCTGTTACACCTCCCAGTTTCTATCCTTATTTACAATTCCTTGCTGTATATCAAAAAAGACTGTTTGTGGTTGACCCTGACTGGATACTAGGTGTCCACCAACATGCTCTGTCACTCCCATCCTCAGCAGGATGGCTATTACGTGGGGGGGCCATGCTTTTTGTGGAGTCGGTGGTCGGAGACAGGGATGACACACACATCTCAGAGCTTCATGTGACAGCAGTGAGCTCTATTGTTCGGAGCCTTCTTATACCGGGAATTCAAAACCCTGGGGTCTAGATAGCTCATTGGTCCGACTTTTAACGCCACCCAGCTCGCAGACCAGTGAGATGTCTGCAGCTTGGGGTGGAAAGTGATTGGGTAAAGCCCCTGTCTGTCAGCCCAGGGGCTGGATTAGGGAACCAGGCTGGGTTTCTTATTTATAACCAAATTAATTGCCCAGTACAAGCCAGAATGTACTGTAACAGAGGGGGACACAAAATAACTCAGTAGGGTTTTTTCCATCTTAAGATAAAGGTGGGCTAGTAAAGCAAAAAGTCATGTGTATGTGTAGGCAAAGGAAATACCCAAAAGATGTTATTCTCTACTTCCTGTCAGTGAGTACTGTCCAGCCACTTTTTGGGAAACAGGACTACAGCTTGTGTAGCTGTTGCTACAGAAAATGAATGTTGTAAATAACAAATGCCCATTCTCCACATTCCTCCTCTCTCTTAAATTGTGTATCTTAGCAGTCGTGACATGAAACGGACCAGTGTGGGCTGGCTGCCCTGCCCATGTCCCCTCCCATGCTCTCGCCCACACACAGCCTATGGGAGTGATGACTGACACTTCAAGCACTGGGGCAGATGCTGTGCTAGCTCTGCCCAGCAGCACCAAATGCAGGCATATTATCAATACCCTTCCAGCTACCAATGCAAATACAGCACTGTGGAAAATGGGGAAATTTAACTCCATCTCAGCCAGATCCAATGCAATGTCCAAGGAGCTATTAGGGAATGAAGCTGCACTGTTAGTTACCGAGCTTTGTTACCAAATATTTATTTTTTCAGTGCTGAAATATGTATTCATGGTCTTTTATCAAAGACTATAACTCTGTTGAAAGGATCCACATGTATATCAGTCTTCAGATTTGTTCCACTCATTAGCTCAAAAGGGCAAGATAATTGTCAGTACACTTGAAAGAAAGGAAGACCCTGTTGAAATTGGAAAGACATTGAAGCAACTTGTTTTTATTAAAAAGTACAGGATGCAGACGAAAACTATATTATACATATTATATGTCTGCATATTGTGCTTTTAGGAAGTGATATTTTGCTTATTTTATTGATGAATGGTAGGGGTTTTTATTATCCTTTAACTGAACAGTTATGTGAAGTGTTCTTAGGAACATAGAAAAGTGCAACTAGAGAGAATTTTTTGCCTGGATCTAAAAAGACAGAAAAAAGGCTTTACAGATTGGAGTATGGGTTAAACAGTTTACTATTATAGTTCATCAGGGACTGATATTGGCCATGAAAATAACATCAACTTTCAGTACTTATTTTTAATCTGCTAGCATTGTCTGACTCTACAATGCTGTGTATTAAAAAAAAATATAGAGGTTGAACTTGCTAATATGGTTCTAGGTTTTAGGACAGCAACTAAATAAGAAAAACAGCCTAGCATCAGAACTAAAGAAAGTGTATTTTTATATTCTGAAAAGTGTATTTTTATATTCTGAAAAAATGGACTAAAAAAAAGTCAGATGCAAGAACTATGATATATTATTTTTGAGAGGGCTCTAAAGAATCAGTATACAATTTTGTGAAAAGTGGAACTTTCCAAAACAAAACAGTGTAATTTTGCTGGAGATAATTGGACCATTCATAATTATTTACAGTGAATCAGTTACTAGAATATTTCTAGTATTTCTGTTTCTAAACACAGTGCAACTGGAGAAAGTTTCAAGTGCACTAATTTTAGGCTAAGATTTTTCTTGTGTGAGGTTCCTCTAACTTTCAGCACTGTATCTGTATGACCATAGCTATTGATGGCAAAGATGGTGCTATGATTTTAAACAGGGTGTTCTCATGCTGCAGGACAACAGGCCTTGTGCCAGGGAGCTCAGAACATAAGCACGTAGTGAGACAAGGCGTGCAAACTCTTCCTTGTTTTCATAATGTTTGTGATGTTCTCCTTCACTGCTGGCACATTGTTGACTGAACCAGAGAAATAATCTTCAACACAGACTAATTGCAATAAAGCAGGGTCACTAAAGGCACTGTACTTCTCTGTGATTCTCTAGTGCTTTCTATTCCATAAGCAGAGATACAAGTGCTGCTCCTGTCCCTTCTCACCTTCACCTCTTCCAAACTGCCTGTTCCCAATGGTTAAGTTGATCATGCTTTCCTGAACTGAGTCTGAGGATGCTGCTGGTAATGATCCAGAGGTATGTCAGAGGCCATCAGCTGCACAGGAACAAACTATGAGCATGAGCTTTCTGATTTCAGCTTCCTCTTGGATCTGGCTAGTTTAAGACCCTACCACATAATAAAAGTAGGGCCATTGGCATTCAGCTCTGACTCCCATATTTTGCCATGGGGTGAGAGATTGGCCAGGATAAGGATCCTTGTAGTTGCTGGATTGCTCTGTGGGGCCCTATGTAGCTTTGTGTGATGCAGAACTTTCTGTATTTGCTACAGAAAGTGCTGCTTTTGTCTCCTTGATTTTAGCAGCCTGTTGTTTTCTGTGGGTTGGGCTGAGACAAGGACATGTTAGCAAACAGTTGTAAGTATGCTCAAAAGAAGCTGTTCCAGCCCCAACCCCAGCAAAGAGCAGCAGCGAAATTAAAGCATACATTTTATGTGAAGGTCTTACTGAATAGCTTCTTGTGTTATTCAGTCACCTCTGCAGGTTGCAAATTGCAAGCAGTACAGACTGAGGATAAAAAGGATGGCAATACAAGCCTAGCACTTGCAAAACAGTTTTGTTTCCTGGTTTGGCCGTGGGTTTCATCAGTCCATCTTCCTTCAGAGGAACTTTCAGTTTTTGATTGCTTCTAGTCATTGGAATATTGTGAGATAAATACTCTGCAGTATTTTTCGGTACCTAAATTGGAAAGTAAAATTTACACCATAAATATTAATGCCTGAAGTACATTACTATTTACTTTTCATTTGATTTTTTTTTAATAATCATCATTTTGATATGAGTTGTGCTGTGATTTCTGAGAAGATGGGAACAAATCTCATAGGAATTCAATAGTAATTTATTAGTCATTGGGACTGTTTTTAAAATGTTAAAATTTAGGTGTCTATGTGGGGTTTTGTGGGGATTTGTCTTGTTTAATTGCAGTAGAAACCACACTTTCAACACTCAGCTGAAAAATTTCTTAATTCAGTAGAACTCCTTCCTTTGTTTACAGCAGTCACTAGCAGGCCTTTGGGAAGAGATGTCAGTATTAAAAAGTGCTAATATTGAAAACTTTCGTTTACCAGGTGTGAATTTTATGAATGTATAACAGTGATAAATAGCATCAGTACAGATAACATGTTGTCTCAGATTGAAAATAAGTCTTGGTGGACAAAATCTTGCTGCCTCCATCTCATGTCAGGTGGGCTGACAGTAGCCCAGGGGATGGTACATCATGGATAACAAAGACCTGCTGGCATTGCCCTGACTCCTCCACCTGCAGGATCACCTGCTGAACCACACTGAACACAACAATTGAAATTAAACTTGGCTGAAATCAGCTGCTAAGAACTATTGCTTTTGGCTCTTCCCCTGTTTCTTTTGAAAATTCAGTGGTTTTTAATCCTGTGGCCCCTAGAGCCCATCAGAGGAAGCATCCCTGGAGTTAATGAGTCAGGGAAAAGCAATTAAAGAAAGAGTCTATTGGCATTGCCTGTGTGAGTGCCTGCCACTTGCTAAGTGATGGCCTCTAGCTGACAGGAAAATTCTAAGGTTTCCACATATCAATAGATTTGGAAATGCTTTGTAAATTACTGGCAAAGCCCTGTCAGGTCAGAGGGTGCTGTGTCAGGTTTCCTTTCTGATGAACCAGATACCACCTTGTTGTGAGCTTAAGAGTGCTCCCAAACTTGGAACTGGTTTTGTCCCTTTGATTTTCCTCTGCATGGGCATTTCTTTTTGCCTGAGATAGCACACACAAAAAAAGCTGCATATTTAGGCACTCTGCACTAGTGGATTGGATGCCATTTAATTCATTAGCAAACTGGTCTTTATCCCAATTTATGCTGTAACAGCTGGGAATATAAAACTTTGCCAGTTCTGTATGCATTTTATGAATATTTAATAATGAAAGTAATCCCCTTCTTATTAGCAAAAATAAGGGAAATAGTGTGTGAACACATAAAATGTGGTTTTCTTCTTGAGAAGTAGTTTTTTTTTTTGAGGGCCCATTCAAATTTCATCTACTTTGTGAAGTACTGCTCAATGGCAGCAGATTCAAGAATTTAACATTATTTATATCATAAAGTGGATAGTATCTTAATGGAGATTTGGGGTAGTTATCCATCTAATAATTTAAAAAAATCATGGTTCAATATAACAGCAGACTAGATTAGAAGGAATGCAAATTGCAGAAGTTAAGATCATGAGACCTTGAGTATTTGCTTTGATAATGACAGCACATATTTGTTTCAGAAGTTTTGTGTTCAAAATATGGAGATGTAGTCATTGGCAATTCTCATTGGTGTCAGGTTTGAGGTTGTCTCCATAAAAAATTGGTTTGAAGCTTTGTGTTAGACCTTTATTCTAGAGTGATAAGTTTTGGAACTTCCTTTTAAAAATGCTTCTTCCTGCAAACACAAATATCCAGAGGAGAACGGGCCAAGACTTTTTGTTTCATCGTCAGAAAAGATATTGCACTGTCTCCAACTTGTACTTGGTTGAATTGTAGTAGGGATATGCTGTAATTTCAGCAGAAACTGACTAAAGCAGGGCCTTTGAGAGAGCAATGCAGCTGAGCTGGGGCAAAGAAAAATGTTGTGGTATTCCCAGAGAAATATGAGGAATATGAGAAAGATTGGGGTTTTTTTTGTCTCACTGAATTAATTTTTTTTAAACTCAAAGGCTAGTACAGACATTTCCAGGTGAAATAACGTCTCCTTTTCAACATCTCATGCTAACTTTTAAAGAGAACAAACCCCTCACATTTATTGCATATTGAAAGTGCAATATTTACAATGATGAAGCTAGGAAAAAGTTATTTTCCTCTAACTGAAATATGTACATTAGCAGAATTTATATCATACCCTTGTACCTTATATGCACTTTAGTTAAGTATACTAAATAACTAGTGATGAACACTTAATTTTAATGTAAAAATTTTTTAGAGGATGGCATGAATTAAAACACACAGACTTTGGCTAGGTACTCCATGTGCTTTGGCAGGTCTGCTTTATTATGGTAGATGTGTCAATGAATTATGTTCAGATAAACGAGTGTTGGGGTTTAGGGAGGTTATTCATCAATTTAGTGCTCTCACCAAAACATTCTAAACTATGTGCTCCTTGCTTAGTCTCCCTAGTCCCTGCAGTGGGATGAAGAGGAGAATTGAAGGCTCATAAGGTAAAGAACATGGGTTGTGATAAGAACAGCTTACTAGACACAACAATGAAGTAAGAAATGAAGGGTAACAGCAGCAAAATGAATGACAGCACACAAGAGAGGCAGACAATTCTTGCAGAGGAGTGCTCACCACGCAGAACCCAGCACTGCACCACCCACCTGGCCAGAAGGGACCCCTCCTCTCCCCACCCTCTCTGTATGGCATGGGGTGGTAGAGAATAAACCCTGGGTCCCGGCCAGGCTTCTCCTGGCTACTGCAAAAATTAACCCTCTCCTGGCCTGATGCAAGGCAATGGGATATCTAAAACATCTTGCTCCTAAATATTCTATGGATCTAGGAACTCATAAATATTGCATTATATTTCTTGAAGGACCTTCATTTCTGAAAATAGACATCTTCAATCTTTGCTAGGAATAATCCTATCAAAAATCCCCCTCAGTTACATGCTTCCTCCCAAATATGTTTGCTTCTTTTTGAATTCTTCATATCTTATTCTTTCCTATAGGAATTCTGATCAGAGGAAAAAAAAAATCTGAGAGCCATGATGAAAGAAATATTTCTAGAGCTTTCACAAACTTCATTACTTCTTTAGGTTCTCTACTTTTGTTTGTTTTTTTTTTTTTTTTTTTTAATTTCTGTGATTTTTCTTAAATTTTAGTTATGGCAGGCCCCAAAGTAATGACAGGTAATTTTTTTCTTCTATGTGTTTAAATATTTCTTTATTTAATCCTGATCCAGGTTTTAGTTTAAGTACTATCTTGTACCAAGTTTACTGCAATTTTTGCACAAACCATATAGCAGAAAGAGAATATGATTTTTTTACACAAATATGCACATCCTAAAAGATTATTAAAAAGATTATTTTCCTCAGGTTAGCCTCAGCAAAAATAAGTTTACAGGAACACTGCGCAAAGCTTTTGTTTAATAAAAGAATCATTAGGAAAAGAAAAATTATTCCAGGGAGTACAGAAAAATCAGAACTTAAATGGCAGACTTTTTAGGCCTTATGCAAGAATATCAGATTAATACACACAGGGAATTTAAAATGGTTGCAGATTTTTGTCAGGTGTGATCACACAACCAGTGGCTTGTTGAGCTACTACTCCAGACTAACTGTAAGATTAGGAATTTAAATTCTCCTCTGAATAGCAAGGAGGAAGATAAATTTTCTGTCATTTCAGATGCTGAAAAGAGGTGATGCTGGATGCTGGTTTGTAATCCCATTAATTAATAGGAAAAACTGAATAGTGAAGAAAAATCCTTCCCACCAGGTACTTAAATCATCTTTGCCTTGGATTTCCTAAATTCCTTCAGTTGAGACCTCACTTTTACTCCAAGCTTCAAGCAAAACTGTCTCAGTTTGTTGTGTACTTTTGGACGGGACCACAGCCAATTTCCAGACAAATTCAGAGTTCAGCTGAGATATGTCTCAACTCAAAGGGTCTTGATGCACCCGAGGAGCCAAGACTATCCTGGTTGGCTGGATTTGATGAGCTCTGTACAACTTCTGCAGCAGAAGTTCTTGCACCTATGTCAGAGTTTCCAAACAACAGGGCAACAGTGGCTCTTAGAACACCTGCAAATCTTTGATTTTCTCAGAAATTCTGCCTCGAATCTCTTGAGAGAGTGAAGAAAGAAGCGTTACTTTTCTGAAATATGTTCCAGCAGACATTTTGGGAAATAATATTAGCTCTGTAGTAGGCATTTTGGAGCTACAGGCAGAGAGAACATAAAGCCTCTTTGCTTTCCAACCACCTCTCTAAAAGCTCCTTTACAAGATTTTTTTCCCCCCAGGACATATTGTGTGCATTATGCAGACCTCAGCCTGTATTTGATGCGTTCTGTCAGAAGAAAAAATATCAATGCCAAAAATGAACAATGCCAAGTCCTTCTGTGGAGCTGACTCACAATAGTGTTACACTTATTTTTTGTGAGCCTGGCACTTTTGAATGCAAATGCTAGGTTTTGGGTCTTTTGGGGTTTTTGGGGGGTTTTTTGCTCATGTTCATGCATATACACATACAAAAGGAATAGTTTTAGAGTAACTCTTAAATACTAGCAACCACATATCATATTGGCACCCTTAGAGTGGGAGGCAGAAGTGGCTCATGTACTAAGAGAGACAGAATGCTGTATACTAGGACAGCTCTTTTCAGAAAGCTTGAAAAGGAATAGTGTGGTTTCTGCTCCTCCCCAGCCTGGTGTGGGATATTCCTACAAAATACCCCTCAAGGTGTGTTGGACAGAAGAGAATGTTGATTGACTGCTGTCCCTTTCCCCCCCATTTGATTTGTGGGGCTCTTTTCTTACATTTCTGGGGGAAAGTGAGAGGCAGGGGACAAAGGGAAGAGCAGCAGTAGCACTCAGCTCAGATGAGCAAATTACTAAAATGTTGACAGCTTTGGTCTAGTAGCACCAAGAATGAAGACACCTGTGCTGGAGAGGATCTCACAGAGGAGAAACAGACCAAAGTGCCCAGGGTCAATGACATAGAAGGAAGAAAATTGATAGGACTAGAGGGAGGAGAGAGCATGAGTAGCAGAATTCATGTCCTGTGGGAGAGTCAGTGGAGGGGAATGGTAGGCAGGAGTGTGAATGTGTCAGCAGGAGAGAGAGATGTGTCTTCCCATTTTAGCTTGTTTGCATCCTTCTCCAATTTCAGTTACTGTAGATTTTCTGCACCTAAACACCAAAAGTTGACCATTTAATCATGGTTTTGGTATAATTACCTCTTTTATTGAATTCAAGCTTGGAGTGTTTTTTTGTATTTACTATAACATTTTCTGCAGCCTCTACTATCGACAGGCTTTAAATAATAATTCCAAGTCCTTAGTGAATTAAAAAACAGTACAATGCTCTGAGAATTTTAGTCACAGATGGTGCTAAAGAAATATTTCACAATGAATAATTTATCCATCAGACAAATGTAGTGCTCCTGGCAGGTTCATGAACAGATAATGAAATTATTTTTTTTAAAAATTATTCACTATTTTTTTCTAGCAAGGGGTCCTCTGCATCTGGTTTCTTTCAATATCTGATATATGGTTTTTGATCCATTGGGAGTTCCGGAAAATACTGACTGCTCTTTCTGATCCCAGGTAGCTAGGTGGTTACTGCCTTGAAATGTGCTGTATTGAGAACCTGCCTACCTGATAGTGCCAGCTGAGAGGAAGATTAGATTGGTATGTCTAAAAAGAGGAAATGAAAGAAAAATCCACAATACAAATGATGAGAGTACGTCCTAACATGTTAGGTAAGCATGATTTTTAAAACAGATTTTATTTTCATAATACACTATGTAAGAAAAATTTTTAGTGCCTGGTCTTTTCAAAACGAAGAGCATTTTTGAGCTAGATCATTATTTATTAAGACAGATTATCTCAGTTCCCAGAAAATTATTTGATAGGCTCAAAGTAATGCTATGCATGTCTGGCTTCATAAGGGAAATCTATTCTGAGTCAAAGACTTATTTCAAAATAATTCTCCCAGGAGGAAGGTTTGTATTCTAAGACCAATATTCTATTTCACTGACTACAATAGTAGTAATCTATTAACCTCTTAGGCAGCACAGCAGTGAGGCCTCATAAATAAAGCTGCAAAAATTGATGAAAACATAAAAAAATAAAAGCCTCACAGACACTGCTAAAGAACTTGCTCAGAAAATGGAAAGCTCTTTTCAAGGTATGTGAAGAGACAGATAATGACATTTGAGGTTTTTGTATAAATGCAGAATAAAATCATGCATTAAAAAGGAATTGGTGAAGAGCTAGAAACCAAAATACCCTAAATGATGGGACTATGCTTTAGTAATACATAGTAGGCTCTGTCTCAGTCACAGAATCTGTCAGATTGCTCAATAAGATGTAAATGTGCAGATTTGCAGTATCTTGTTTTCATTTTGAGGTTATCTCACTGTCTTATTTGGATGGTGCTGTAAAGAGATATATGTTCCATCATGCAAGTCCAAGGGGCTGTTATGCTACTACACAACTGTTGGAGCTTGTTTTACATTTTAATAACACTTCCAAGCTTCAAGTGCTAACTAGCCCACTTTCTTGGCTAGGTATCTAGACATTGCTCTTCTGCTGTAGTTCCCCTGGTTCCACTGCATGGTAAAGAATGGAGTTTGACCAGGATTAGTGGGGCTCTGCTTCACACAACAGTGGAGCCTAAGCCAAGGAAGTTCTACTTTCTCAGGGTATTGGAGTCCTCTGCATACTTCTGCACCCAGTTAAGTTGAGCAATAAAAGAATGTCCCTTGAAGTCCGTGTTACTTACAGAGGATTTGTTCAGCCTCGCTGGTAGAAACTGTGCCCTCTGAGCTGATGCCAGAATGAGAGTGCTGTGTTTCATTGTGGTGGTGAAAATCTAACAGCTATTTTCCACTTCTTAGCTGCTGTGTCCAGCTAGAAACAAGCCCTGTAAACTGAGGAAAATCCTGGTCAAGTGGTGAGAGCATCAAGAGATGCATTCATATTCAGAATGGAGAGGACACTGTTTGAAAGGAGAAGCACGTAAGCCTCATGATGGATGACAGTCATGTCTGGCACATGGAGGGCAAATTATTTTCTCAACTAGTTCCTAACAAAGATTTTAATGAAGTAGATTTAAGAGAGGGCTCTAAATTAGGAGAGGGCTCTAGCCAATTGCTGTCTTTCCTAGCCGCATTACAGGCATGAAAGGTCATAATTTGAAAAGTCCTCTGTGGAGAATATCTTTAAAGTAAACCAGTCAATTCTGGTAATGTTTGAATTAAATGAATTGAAATTTAAAAGGTAAGTGCAACAAAGTTTCTTAGAAATATTTTTTAAATTTATCCCTTTTCAAAATTGCTGGGTCTGGGAGGTTGCATCTCTTAGCATCGTTTTTGAAAAATACTTTTATTTCCACCCCCAATGTTTTTTAAGAAAGCCCACGAGTTCTCCTGCAGAAGGTCTGGTCTACCTGCTTCTTTGTGCTTTACAACGTGAGCTTGTGGGCTAAATTTATTAGAGACTATTCCAGCGAACATGTTTCTGAGAAATGTGAAGAAACAATGCACAGTAGGCTGGTTCATTAGGTCACAGTGCAAAACATCCAAATCTGTGATTGTGTCTCATTTTAGAAGGTGATATCCTTAGAAAAGGAAAAAAGTAAAAGCTGTTCCCAGGTGGGTTGGAATTGATTTTAAGGTAGAAAAACACAGTGCTGATGACAAAATGGTCATAAATGGGGTAGAATAGAAATTATAGAGGAAAACAAAAGAAAATGGCAGTTCTAATTTGGGGGGGGGGGTGAAAACATGTGTTTTCCACCATTCGATTAAGATTTCTTCCAAAACTGTTTATCTCTGGTCTGTTTGAAAGCCTGGTATGGAGCAACCAAAAGCACATTAGGAATAGGCTGGTGTTGCATCTCTGGAATTATATGGGACACAACTCTACAGAAAACATACTTACTCTGTAGCCTTTGGCAATTTGGACCTGATTCATCTCTCTGGATGAGAACAGTGCATGTGTACACATCTGGACATACATTTGCACTCCAGCCTAGCTGCAGCCTTGTAGCCTGGTAAATTATTACTACTAATACAGAGGCAGCAGGTTAAGCTAACCCAGCAAGGTCATAGGCTTTTTTCTGAACATGGCTTGAGTGCAGCTTTGCTTGAGCCTGGTTAGTTATTGCTGCATTTTTTTTTCTAATGTTTGGATGGCTAGTGCCTAATTTTTTACTTTTACTTGTAATCATGTGATATAACCATAGTTTTTAGGTAGCTAGTAACAAGAACTATTCTGTGTAGAATGAAATATTTACCGTAGAATCTCACCTCATAAGTCAATAGAGCAGCTTGTTTTTGAAGAGACCTTTAAAAGTCATTGCATCCAACTCCCCCCTGAAATTGACAGGGACTTCTTCAAATAGATAAGCTTGTTCAGCTTATCCATCAGGGGGGCCATCCAACCTGACTTTGAATGTTTCCAGGGATAGAACATTTGCCATCTCTCTAAACAATTTGTTCCACTCTTTCAGCAACCCTCATAATGAAAAACTTCATCCTTATATTTACACTAAATCTACCCTCTTTCAGTCTAAAATCATTACCCCTCACTGCGTCACAAAAGACCCTGTTAAAATCTTGTCTCCATCATTCCCTGGCAGGGAAGAAGAACAGGCTGTTTGAACAGGGAGCTTTTGCAGGAAAATTAAGAAACTTTCTGGCCTTTGGAAGAAGGGGCAAGCAAGAAGACTACAAGTATGTTGCTAGGTCTTGTAGAGAGCAAATTAGAAAGGTGAACTCATCTAGAACTCAATCTGGTCACTGCTGTGAAAGATAACAACAAGTGTTTTTACAAAAACATCAATAGTGAAAAGAAAGCCAAGGAAAGTCTCCATCCAATATTGGTTGAAGGGAGAGCACTGTCAACAAGGATGAGGAAAAGTCTGAGGTACTTAATGCTTTCTTTACCTCAGCCTGTAACTGTAATACCAGTGATCCTCAGGGCTATCAGTCCCTCACCTGGAACACAGGGACAGGGAAAAGGCCCTCTGAAACTCAGGAGGAAGTAGTTATTGACCTGCTGAACTACAAATTCAGACACTCATAAGTGAGACTAGATGGGATTCATCCAAGGGTGAGGTGGAGGTGTCAGAAGAGCTCGCCAAGCCTCACCATCTTTTACCATTGGTCCTGGTAAACCAGGGAGGTCCAGGTGACTGGGGACCAGCCAGTCATCATATCTACAAGAATGGCCAGAAGGATCCAGGGAACTACAGGCCTGTCAGCCTGACCTTGGTGTTATGGAACAGGTAATTTTGAGTACCTTCACACTCTAAGTATGTAGGACAGCCAAGAGACCAGGCCCAACCAGCACTGGTTTGTGAATAGTGTGTCCTGACTATGCAGCCTAACCAACCCGATCTTCATTAATGAGCAGGTAACATATTTAGTGGACAATGGAGAATCTGTAGATATTGTCTACCTGGACTTTGGCAAAGCCTTTGACACTGTCTCCCACTATATTCTCTTTAATAAACTGCTGGTCCTGGCTTGGATAGGTGAGCTCTTCAATGTGTTAAAAACTGGCCAGGTCCAGGGAATGGTCCAGTTGGTGGCCAGTCACCAGGATTTCCCAGAGCTCAGCACTGGACCCAGTCCTGTTTAATATTGTTATTGATGACCTGGATGAGATGATTGAGTGAACACCCACTAAGCTGGCAGAAAACACCAAGCTGGGCAGGAGTGAAGGAAGGCTCTGCAGAGGGATTTGGACATCCTGGATTGACGAGCCAAAGGCAGTACTGTGAGGTTCAACAAGGCCCAGTGCTGCATCCTGCACTTTGGTAACAATAACCACAGGCTTCCAACCCTTTGGCTGGAAGGCTGCCCAGTGCAAAGGGACCTGGGAGCGCTGGTGATGGCAGCTGAACATGAGCCAGTGTGTGCCCAGGTGGCCAAGAAGGCCAATGGCATCCATAGTGTGGCCACTCTCCCCTTGTATTCAGGACTGGTGAGGCCACACTTTCAATCCTGTGTCCAGTTCTGGGTCCCTCATGACAAGATACTGAGGCACTGGAGTGAGTCCAGAGAAAGGCAATGGAGCTGGAGAAGACTCTAGAGAGTAAGCCACATGAGAAGTGGCTGAAGGAGTTGAGGTTGTTTATCCTGGAGAAAAGGAGTCTCAGGGATTATCTCATCACTGTCTACAAGTGGCTGAAAGACAGTGTATTTAGGTGGGGTCAGCCTCTTCTCCAAGGTAACAAGTGACAGGACAAGAGGACACAGTCTCCAGCTGTTCCAGGGGAGGTTCACAGAGTGCTTATTCAAAAAAGGATATCAGGCATTGGAATGTGCTGCCCAGGGAGGTGGTGGAGTCACCATCCCTAGAAATGTTCAAGAAGGACTGGACATGGCACTTAGTGCTACAGTTTAATGACATGGTGATGTTAGTTCAAAGGTTTGGCTCGACCTCAGAGACCTCCACAGAGCCTCCTCTTCCAAGGGTGAACAATGCCCTGTCCATGGCATGTTCATAATACCTCGAGGTGTGATAGCAAATGGCTTGCAAGCAGGGACTTAGTGAAAACAGCCTAGGTGTGTGGCATGAAGTGATGGAATGATTATCAAGGAAGAACATCAGGGAAGTGGCAAATCCAGGCTATTTTATTTTTTCTGAAATAATTAATCTATAATAACAATAATGGTTTAAGTCAGTTATTCAGCTGATAAGGTTTAAATTATATGAGAAATAAGTATTTTGTTTGCTGTTTTCTCTTTGTGCATGACAATATAACTAGAATGTAGTAAAGTACCTGTGTCTAAACTAGAGCAGAGCTTAACTGGGCCACAGCATTTAAGTAATTTTTAATTGAGATCTTATGGTCCACCTAAATTGCAACCCTAATACTTTTTGAGCAGGGTCAAGTCCAGGCTCATTAGCTCTACTGCACCACTTTGTTCCTTCCCTGGTAGGGTTTCCAGACTGCTGAGACTTGTGCACATTGCAGGGGGGATAATCTGGGAAGTAGGGGTCAGGAAGGCATAGTGACATGGTGGGATAATGCTAGGATCCTGGTAGACATGGACCTTGAGGTTTGAACCTTTTCTACCGCAGAGGTGTAGAGATCCTTTATAGGTCAGCACATGGCTGAATCTAAATTCGAGGGGGGTGGAGGAGGGGGCCAGTTCATTTGAGCTTGTAGAGACATCGATGTATTAGCATGATAAAAAAAAAGTAATATATGGGTCTGCTCTGTCAACCCTACACAGAACATGTCACATGTTACCAGGAACAGCCCTGGTAACATTTGATTTAGGTATATTCTTTGGGATTTTTTTCCTTTCATTCCACAGCCACAATTCCAAATATGAAAGGATGTTCCCAGGTAACTCCCCAACTTTAACAATAGTTATGTGCAATATTGTTGTGGTGTGTGTTCAGTTCCCAATTGAGTTATCTTCCCCGTTTTGTATTGTTTTGTGATGCTTCCCCCAGTTACACCCCTATACCCAGTTCGATGGTTCAATCCTGGTTCCCCCCTTCCCTCGAATGGTGTCCTCCCAGTCTGGGCTCGCTGCCAAGCCCTTGTCTCCACCCCCGTTCCCCTGGCAACTGCCCCTTTCCCCTCCTCCAGAGCCCCGTTCATCTCCTGAAACCCCCCCATCCTTCCAGAAACTTCTCCCTTCCACAGGGGGTGATTGGGCAGGTGCCCCGAGCCCTTCCTTTGTTCGTGTATCACTTGTTGCCACCTCTGTCAGTCATGTTGAATTCCCCTCCTCAGTTTCTCCCGATTGGTTCTTGTACACCCCTTTATATACTGCTTCCCCCCTTTTGTCTCGCCTTTTCCCGCCTGGACACGGTGGAAACAATGATACATTAAAATCACTGGACTACACCGGGTGTGTTAAGACCCTCTTTTCTCTCGGCTTCTCCGCCTTGCCGCTTCTTTTCGATACTGTTGCTGCTGTCCTGCCGAGGAAGGCGCAGCCGGGACGTCCCTGACGGATCCGGGTAGTGCCCTTAGCTGCTCGCTGCTGCTGTGCTCCGAGCTAGCCACGGCCGCCTTCCCCCCCGCTCGGAGGGGAGTGAAGTGCTTTCGACACAGCAGCGCGGCACAATATGTAATATTCTCAATTTGTAATTGAAAATTTCAATACCAGCTTTATGTCTGGGATTACTGATCTTGGGCAGTTGCATGTTTGCTTTCTGAAGAAAGAGTACCACATTTGCTGTAGCTGAGCAGCCAGGAATCCTCATTCCATCTTGCTTTTCAGCATGTGAGAGATCTTGACTTTTCACCTCTTCTGCAGGACATGGGAGGGACAAGCATCTCTTGACCTCCACAAGAAACTAATTTATGTCCCTGGCTATGAAAAGAGATCTTTCACCATCTTTAGGGTATTCAGATAGATGGCAGATTTATCTAAGACACATAAACACACGAGCATCAGCAGCTATGAAAGTGAATTGAATAAACCCAAGCCTTTGAAATATTTTCACCTCATAAGTCAATCCACAGTTGTAACCTTGGCTTATCAGATGGAATGAGCTTTGCCATCACTTTAAACAACTGACAGCTCTATTTTTGGGAGAATCACTGCCTTCCAGTGGCCTCCAGACAGCCAGGAACACAGGGATATCTTTCTTGGCCTGATCTTAGTCTTTTCTTGTGTGGCTCACCTCAAAATGAAGGTCCTATTCAGTCTCTGGTAAATTTGTCCAGCTGTAGCACATTTTGTCTGGGGATCCTGGATTTGTGTCTAATCTACATTGCTTACACAGAAAAAAGCCTTTTTGTCTTTGCCTTCACTGTCATTTTTACCTATGTCAGTGAGAATATTTTGGGACAACTAAGTAGTGTGTGAGTACATGCAGCTTACTTTTTCTGGGTGCAAATAACTTTGGACATGGTTCTGTGTTGCAGGGTTAACTATGCTCTGTATCCTGAGGCCTCACCCCCCTCAGAGGAAGAAGGAGTTTGGTAGAAGAATGAAGTAAGGAATATGTATGTCCTTTGTGGTGAGCCTAGACCCCATCTGGCAAAGGACAAAATCTTTATCCAGGCCTGATTTTCAGTAGTTAGTGCTCAGTGCATCCTGAAAGCAGCTGTTTCTCCAGTGTCTCTGAATGGGCAAGAAAAAAAAAAAAATAAGGACAAGCAACTATCATAATTTCACCCTGTCATAGTTCAGCATGTCTGATCAAGACTATTTCACAATCTCCAGTGTTATGAGTTAGTAGCTTCAATTCCATGGGCAAATGTACAATTGCTCATAGAGTGATGACAGGAGTGGATTTGTTTTTATGGCTTCCATTTCTTCGTCTGGACTGTGGACTAACTGACAGCACTAAAAACCCAGTGGCCTTAAAGCATTTACATGTGGCTAGGAGACAAGGCTGCAGGCAGAATCAGGTTTGCCCTCATGGAAAGCCCTAGTTTCTCCAGAATGGCCACTGCTTCTCACCTAGACCGCACAACCAGCTTAACAGTTTGTTATTTATTTTATTTTGGTAAAGTTTTTGAGCAACCCTTCTGAACAAGAACTTATTTTGCTGTTTTGGTTTTTTTTGTTGTTGTTGTTATGTAAACAAAGATGACAATTCTGATTCCATAGCACCCCAAAATTTTGAAAAAGTAGTTGAGGTGACAGATGGAGACCAGATAGTTGCAAGTGAACAAGAAAGCAATGAAACAATGTAGGCGTCATAATAAACAGCCCAATTATTAATGGGGGGTTGTGTGGAAATTATGGAAAATAGTGTATGAAGAAGATTAGGGAGTTAATTTTGACATGTCTTTATAGAAGCTTCTTCTGTGTATGTGCAGCAGCATTGTAGAAAACACAAATGACTCCCAAAAGCATAGAATAGATACACACAAGTACTAGGTAGGGGTTGATGTGTTTGGCCTTTGAGTAGAAATAAGGAGAGAGTTGATCTTGTGTTATCAAAGAGGAGATAGCTAGGGGATTAACAAACCAAGAAAGGACTTGAACACGGAGCAGAAATGCAATTCATTTGGGGAAGAAAAAGAGGATGGGAGAGATGCAAAGACAGGAAAGACATAGTCAAGGCAACTGACCATCACAACGGTGCTCAGAGTAAACATGAGCAAAAAAAAGTGCTTCTGTCTAGGTCAGAGGAAAGTTCCTGCAGTACTGTAATGGCAACTAGTATCAGCTATGAGCTTGCACCAGTTATATATTTATGTGTGGGCATGAAAGGCATATGCAGAAATAAACCACAAGGGTTCCAGATATCTGGGAAATGAGAGAGACATGGAGGGAGGTCTGAGTCAAGGAAAACACAGCTCATGGACCTGATGACAAGCAGGACTGCAGTGTTATCCTGAAGCATCAGTGTGGATTGGAAAGATACTAAAGGCTATCCCTTGGCCACATACTGTTTGAACTGGCAGGCAGGTATCCATGAAAAGTGTCAGAGAGATCAGGATTTCAACCTGTCCTGGAGGGAATGGGTAAAGAGAAGGTAGCTCTGTGAACTGTCTGTTTTAGAGATGAGAGTGTTTCTGAGATAAGCAGACGATAGAGAAGGGTGGTAGGGACAGAACTCTCACAGGAAGCTGACAAGAGATAAAGAAGATACTTTGAATGAGACATCACAGGGTTGACTGTGGAGATGAAAGGAAAACAAGAAGAGGACAGAGTTTTGGGTGCTGAGAAAAACTGGCTGTGAGCTTCGTTACTATTGATGCAAGCAGATGATAACTCAAGATCAATGAAGACAGGGAAAGAATTCATTACAGCTCTTCTATAACATGTGAACCTGAGTACAGAGGAAGAATGTTGACTTAGCAGCAAGCCTGAAGCTACTGTATTTATACATCTCAATGTGTTAACTTTAACACCAAGACCAGGTGTTTTATAGGTGTATCACAAATTTTTTAGTAATTAAGGAATAGTAACCTATTATTTTTGAGCTAGAAAATAACTTACTGACTTCCTTATAAATAATAGTTCCCATCTCTCTTTTTGTAGGACACATCCCAACTTTTTGCAGCACTTTGTGTGGAATTATAACTTTTGTTTCTGACACTACAATGATCATATGCATTCCTTATTCATCGGAGAAGAGTAATTAAAATGAATGATCTCTCCTGAAAATGTTTATAACTATTTTTAAATACTTAATTTAGAAAATTAGAGGATTAAAGGATTAAAATGAAGTTTTATGGAGTGGCTGAAGGGTAAAATTGTAAGAGTAAAATCATCTTAAGCTTTTTAGTATTAAAGCCAAGAGGAAAACAAACAGGGTGGTAAAAAAGAAGAATAAAAGCTAACTACAACTAAAATGTCAGATAACGTAGAAATTACAACTGTTTATTAAACTTATAATTTGCATTATTTATTGGCAGATTGCAGCTGTCTAATTAGGCATAGCTGAGCAGTGAAAGTAGTATTTTCAACAAGCTGCGTCCATGTGATTTGTGCCAGAAATCAGTTAAGATAGTGCTATCTGAACTACCTTAGTACTGAAAAAGTTTTTTTACACACTTTTGCTGTTAGAAATCATGGTTATATTATGATTAGATAGAGAGGTATGGGCAAAAGGCTGTGTAGGATAAACAGTCTATGGCTTTTGTTTAGCGTGTTATTCAAGGTGAATCTGTGGCAAACCTGATGGCAATTCTCCAGGGACAAGAATTCATCCTCCAGAAATATTATTTGAAATGTTTAGCTGCATGTGTATGCTAATTGCCTGTAACTGCTTAACAAATAATTTTCTACTGCTGCTTTAAAAAATCTACCTTTTGATAGCCCCTAAGGTTTAAGGTTTAGACCAGAGTTTGGCACTCTGCAATTGGAGGAGTAGAGACTTTACTGAAGAGGTCAGTCAAGAAACCATATGGAGCAACAGGTTTTTTTATTGATATCTGCTAGAATACCAGAAGATTTGATTCAACAAACA
The DNA here is from genome assembly GCF_022539315.1 of Serinus canaria. NCBI lineage: Eukaryota > Metazoa > Chordata > Aves > Passeriformes > Fringillidae > Serinus > Serinus canaria. The sequence goes on from NC_066343.1 coordinate 55,651,886, forward strand.
GAGCTTATCCAGAAACCCACCGATGCTATCAATTTCTCCACTGCTTATCACAGGTTGACCTGCCCAGCTCTAGAAAGGTACAACTTTAGTTATCACCCTCTTTCACTTTGAAAACGATCATTCTTCAATTCCTCATGAGACCACCATGCTGTATTTTACACTCTAATGAGCCTGAAGTAGGTGAACTTCTATTTATTTTCTTTGTATCTTTAAAAGAAATGAAATTTCAAAGCCTTCCTTCCTTGCACTGAAGAAACACAAAACGCTGTAATTTTTTTCCACAGAAATTTTATTCAATACTATTTTTCACTGAAATCAGTGCCAATGCTCTTAAAGAAACTGACAAAATGCTTTTGGAGCCATGGTGTATGATTTTATGTACTACTGCACCTCTGCAGCAATTACATCTATTTTGCCTAAACTGCCTCTTACCACAATGAAAATTCCACACATCAGGACTTAAGTGATATGATTGGAATTGCTCATGCCATTAAATGACAGTGAAGTTTACAGATAAACAAGGTACAGTTGACAGTAGGTTCTAGCCTTAGTTTTTTTTTTTTTTGCAACACAGCTCTATGTGAGTCTCAAAGGGCAATTTTTAGAGCTTAAAACCCATACTGACTGATAAAAGCTGAGCAGTTTTCATATATTCACACCACTCCTCCCAGAAGGGTTTTGAGATTGGGAACTCATTGTGAACTGCTTTATTGAAAGCTGGTGGAAAAACAGCTGCAAACAAAATAATAGCAGGGCTGTTGGAGCAAGATGTGTTGCATAGAACCCGCACGTCCATGGCTGCCTGCTCCTGTTCCTGCTGAACCTGAGAAAAATTTTAACTGCTAAAGCAGTAATTTGGTTTGAATACATAACATGCAAATATTTGAAGAAGCTCATGTGACTTCTCTGACATAACAGAGGCTCCTTGAGGTAGGTAAATAGTTTCAAGTGATAAAACTTCCTGTGCTTTCACTGTTTTGGTAAGCACCTATTGGGGATATTGGAAATACAAGCCTGGAATGTTCTTCTAGCTGAAAAGATTTCTGTTGTTTGGGCTTTAAAAGCTAGATTATAATAATTTTGCTTAGATTGTTTTTACAGGTCTTCAAAGTCAAAGGCTTCCTTTAGACATAGAAGGAGTAAGAACATGTTTTAGCTATGGCATACAGCACTTGAAAAAATTTGGTTTCTGATCATTGCAGTCATGTAATTTCCATTAGTTTCAATTAGTTTGATATGTTTCTATCAAAGGAAATAGTTTCTTCATAGTGTTCCCTTAAATAACATGGAAACTAAGATTAGAAGAGATCTCTGATGGCTCCTTAGAAATCCATGTCCAGCCTCAATGAATTTCTAAGAAACCTTGCTGAACATGAAGCAGAATGTGTCCTGACTCTGTAACATTTAGGGTAAACACTGTAATTCTGGAAAAGAACTAATTATTTTTGAGTGGATTGTTCATATGGACCCTTGGTTCCTTAAGTCCTGACTCCTATTTTTTTGTGGCACAGTTTATGTGCTGTCTGGGATCAAAAATGTTTTCTTGTTTGTACAAGTGAAGCAATCTAATTTTGTATCAGAAGATACAAAGAAAGAAGCAAGCCGCATTTCATGTAGCATGGGAAAATCTGAGTTAGATGTCATGACCATCCTTCTCTTGCTCGGCTGAGTGACTTCAACCATGTTGTCATCTGCTAGGAAAGAAGCACAGTGAGTTGTGTCCAGGAGACTCCTGGAAGGACAAGTTAGGCCACGTGATAGTCAGCCCTACTAACTAGAGGGAATGTGAACTGATGGTCACCTGTATGAGCTAATCAGGGGTGTCAAGATTTGAGGCAGCCTGGGCTGCAGTGATCATGCACTGGTGGAATCTGCAGTCTGGAAGACTAGAGGTTAAGTAGGGAGTTACATCTGAACTTTAGGAAGGGAGACTTCCAGCTTTTCAGGGATATAGTCAGTGGGTTGCTCTGGGAGACTGCCCAGGGGGACAAGGTAGAGGGAAAGAGCTGGCAGATCTTTAAGGAAGTCCTCCACAGAGCACAAGAGCTAGTGATTCCCAGGAGAAGGAAATTGGGAAAGGAAGGCAAGAGATCAGTATGTCTGACAAGGAAACTGCTGGTCAAACTAAGGGAAAAGGAGCAAATGCACAAGCAGTGGAAACAAACAGCTAACAGGAAGAGTGTGGAGAAGAAGTACGGTTGCGTAGGAAGGGGGTGAGGAAGGCCAAGGCACAACTGGAACCGAAATCTGGAGAGGGATGCAAAGAATATTAGGAAGGGTGTCTACAGGTACATTCATTGAAAAAGGAAGATCAAAAAAGTGTACCCTCTCCAACAAACCAGACTGGTGAACAGGTAGCAACAGACAAGGTAGCAACAGACAAGACTGAACTACTCAACAACGTTTTGCTTCAGTCTTCACAGGCAGCCTCTCTTCCCACACCCTCAAGTGGATGAACAGCAGGTTGGAGACTGGGAGATCAAAGTCCCTTCTGTTCTAAGAAAAGAGCAGGTTCATGACTACCTGAGGAACCTAAATGTATGTAAGTCTACAGGATCTGACAAGATGCTTCCCAGAATCCTGAGGGATTTGGCTGAGGGATTTGGTTACCAAACCACTCTCCATGATACTTGAAAATCCATGGCAGTCAGGAGAACTCCCAGGTGACTGGATAAGGGGAAATATTGCACCCATCTTCAAAAAGGGTTGAAAGGAGTGCCCTGGGAACTACTGACCTGTCAACCTCTCCCCTGTGCCTGGGAAGGTGATGGAACAGATCCTCCTAGAATTTATGCTAAGGCACATGGAAGACAGGGAGATGATTTATAACACAGCACAGCATCACCAAGGCAAGTCCTGCCTGACCAAGCCAGTGGCCTTCTGTGGCTGGGTGGCTCTATCTGTGGACAAGGGGAGGGCTATAGATGTCATTTATCTGGACTCTGTAAAGCCTTTGACATAGTTGCCCACAACATCCTTCTCTCTGGAGAGTGATGGATTTAATAGGTATACTGTTAGGTGGCTGATGAATTGGTTGGATGGTTGCATCCAGAGGGTGACCAATGGCTTCTACTTCTGATGGACATCACTGACAAGTAGTGCCCTCAGGGGTCAGGGACCAGAGCTATTTAATGTCTTCAACAATGACATAGACAAAGGGATCAAGTGTACCCTCAGCAGGTTTGCAGATGACCCCAAGCTGAGTGGTGCTGTTGACTCACCTGAAGGATGGGATGTCATCCAGAGGGACCTGCACAAGCTGGAGAAGTGGCTCATGAGAACCTCATGAAGTTTAACAAGACTGGTGCTGCACCTGGGTCAGGGCAAACCCCAGTATCAATCCAGGCTCAAGATGGACCGATCATAGCAGCCCTGCCCAGAAGGACCTGGGGGTGCTGCTGGCTGAGAGGCTGGACATGCCCCAGCCATGGGCACTCCCAGCCCAGAGAGCCACACGAGTCCTGGGCTGCATCCAGAGCAGTGTGGGCAGCAGGGCAGGGAGGGGATTCTGCCCCTCTGCTCTGCTGACACCCCAACTGGAACACTGCATCAGCTCTGGGGTCCCAGCACAGGAAGGACATGCTCTTGAAGCAAGTATAAAGGAAGCCACCAAGATGATTAGAAGGATGGAGGAACTCTCCTAAGAGGAAAGGCTGAGAGAATTAGGAGAGTTCAGCCTGGAAATGAGGAGGTGCTGGGTGACCTAATTAGGGCCTTCCAGTACCTGTGGGGAACTTACAAGAAAGATGAGTCAAGACTATTCAAAAGAGCATGTAGTAACAGGACAAGGGGCAATAGATCCAAAATAACAGCAGGAAAAGCTGTCTTACTGTGAGGGTGGTGAGAGACTGGAACAGGTTGCTCAGTGTAGTTGGGAGTGCCTCATCCCTGGAAGTGTTCAGGGCCAGGCTGGATGGGGCTCTGAGCAGCATGGTCCAGTGGAAGGTGTCCCTGCCCATGGCAGGTGAGTTGGAACTAGATGATCTTCAAGATCCCTCCAACCCAAGTCATTCTATGATTATCTCCCACCCAAATGACCAAGGAGATTAAATACTCATTTATTCTTCCACATTCTTTCAATGCCTTCCATTTTTTGATTTAACTGAAAGTCACTGTAATACTTTATTTGGAAATCAGGAAAGTTCACTGGCATCTCTAGTACCTTAGAATCCCTTGAAATGAGATCAGAAGGGTTTTTTACCAGAACAACAACAACAACAACAAAAAAAAAAAAAAAAAAAAACCACCAAAAAAACCAACAACAACAAAAAAAAATCAGAATGCAAACTGTAATGGATCCTTGTGTGGAAACTCTTGGACTCTAGAGATTTCTGGGCCAGCATCTGCACTTAAGAACATTGCAGCTGACTTCCTGAAAAATTGTCTACAAAAAGAGTCGGTTGAAGCTGGAGGCACTGGCACAGTCTGTGCTGTGCTGTATGCAGGGGTTGTGAATCTGATTAAAATGCCGGGTTTCTAGATTCATCATTCCAAAGAAAAAAAGGAATTTTTTACATTCTGTATGATTCATATTTGGAGATTGTCCCTCTGAAATTTTATTTTGGGTATGGTGATTTCCACAGTTTATCTTGGAGGGTTTTGCAACAGGATATGAAAAAGTCTGTTCAGTTAATAACAATGCAGAGGGCAAGGAAAACCAGAATCTGACTGTTTTGTAGAGTCAAATATGCCATAGATAGAATTAATACTGTTTTGTCAGGGCTGTGATTGCTTAAGAATCCTGCTCATGATTTGATCTGGAAACAGCATTGTGGCTGCATTTATGCTGATGTTAATTTTTTTAAATCAGAGCTTAGATTTGATATAACAGTTTTTCTTATGGCAAACTAATATTACAAGCTAAAGACTTAAGGATTGGTTAATTTATTTAAATGTCTTCAGATCAGAATTATTTTGATGGACTTATTTGTGTATTTCGATGAAAAGCTGACACAAGGGAGGGAAGGAAAAATGAGTTACTAAATTGCATCAGAAAACACCTTCTTAATAAATTTGGTCTGATTTTGAGACTTGGAAAAGTGTGTATAATTTTGATTAATACTTTAAAATTCCTGGTTTGATGTAGTGAAGTCTGCCTTTAAATTTTGAAAAACATTTAGGATATTCTTGCAAATAACTTTCGTATTAAGCAAAGAACATTTACCAAAATAAATTTGATCTCATTAAAATTTAAAAGGAAAGAAAGAGAAACCTGAGTATTTTTCAAAGTCTTGAATCTTGGTGAGTTTGCAGTCTTTTTTTAGAACATTAGACCGTGTCTTCTGATTTACATGTAGGTAATAAGAAAATAAGTATCTGCCCCAAAGTGCTACAGCCCTAAATTCTGAGGGTCTTCTGCAAGGGTCATCAAACACTGTCTGATCTGAGGCTTTACACCAATATGGTTCAGGCAAATCAAAGGAGTTAACAAAGGCAAGTGCAGGGCCCTGCACCTGGGGAGGAACAACCCCAGGCTCCAGCAGAGGCTGGGGCTGACCTGCTGGGGAGCAGCTCTGTGGAGAAAGACCTGGGGGTCCTTGTGGACAAGAAACTTTCCATGAGCCAGCAGTGTGTCCTGGTGGCCAAGAAGGCCAATGGTACCCTGGGAGGCATTAGGAAGAGCATTGCCAGCATGAAGGGAGGTGATCCTGTCCGCCTTTTAGGTTTGGCCATAGGCACAAACTGAAACACAGGGAATTCCACATGAACATGAGGAAGAGCTTTACTGTGGGAGTGACAGAGCATGGTAACGGGTGGCTCAGAGAGTTGTGGAGCCTATTTTCCTGGAGATATTAAAAAGCCACGTACTGTAGGGGACTCTGCTTGGGCAGCAAAGTAGGGCTGGGTGACTTCCAACCTCACCAATATATGATTCTGTTTTTAAGCCATCCTGGTGTGGAAGTGCTATATCATCTGGTGGGGCTTAAAGACTGGTACTAGCTTCAGTCAATACCTCTTGGGAAGGGTCCTATTTTTAAGCTAAATCATTATACGACACAATTAAATTTTTTTTTTCCCTAAAACAATTTTCTCTGTTTTATTGTTTGTGCATAAATGCTGTTTAATTCTACTACATTGAAGTTATGCAAACTCTTAATGGAGGACTTGAGAATTCAAACATCGAGCTTCTGTGGGTTTGACTGGGATTACAGCATGGTATAATCATCATAGCAATTGTCCCAAAATTTTGCTTAGCTCGAAGCAAAACTACTCCTGATTGCCATCTAGTGATCCAGACTAGTATACTCCTATTTTATTACCACTGTGATTACTTCCTGTCTGTAAGAACCGAAAGGGATAACATATATCTCTCCTCTACATGCAACCAATGAAATCCAGGTATATGAATCTCAGACTTCACATCAGGGGATGAGCTAAAAAGGGGAGAAGAACCAGGGCCATGACCCTTTGCAATACTTATGAAAAAAGCCACAGGGAAGGATAAACACCAGCAAGCACCCAATTCAGTAGCTATATGTGATGTGGAACATATTTCTCCTTGTCTAGAACTATATTTAAACAGAACTGGCTGGTTCTTTTTCACTGTATGTGAACACTATGGGCTTTTAATGAATGACTGCCTTTTTATAGTTGAAAGCTGTATGACCTCCTAACAGTTCCTTCTGCAGACAATTACTTTCTTTTTGTTTTTTAGTATGTCCCTAAGGGAAGCAGATTTTTTTCATAGAAATTTTCAGGTCAGTCTTACGCCCTCACAACTCCTTCACTGATCTTGCACACAGTCAATCATTTCCTTTCACCACTGGTTTAAGACACTGCACAGTCTAGGGAAGATTATTTCCTCATGCATCCATCTGCAGGGTTTCTAATTCATTCTTTGAATCATACTGTGAGCTCAGAATAATGAAGATCTAAATGCTTTTTTAAAATCTTGTTTCTGTGTGATGCAGATTCCAACCTGTCATTATTGGATAGATTGGGTCACATTAGTCACAAAGAGTACAAACAGCTTTTTAAGAAGTTATGATTCTTAGTTTCTAAAGGAGCTGAAGCTAATGCCATGCTGTGACTTGTATGCTCAGTTACTGGGTTGTCCTGAAGTACTGAACTCTAAGCTGAATCACTAGAATTAACAGATGGAATTTTATATTCTAAATATAAATTTTATGGTATTTTTTTTTATTTCTCTGAAGTGTTTAAGCAATATCCAAAATCTGCTTGACATCAAAATTAGGTAACCTAAATGTCCTGAAGAGTGTGTAAAGGGTAAGCAGGCAGAAACTGAGAAGCAGAATGGTTAGGAATAGATTAATGAAAACATTGTTAAACTTAAAAATACACATAAGCACTGAAAAAAAAAAAAAAAAAGTGGCTGCTGTTCTGCCAGGAAATAACAGGATGACCTGTGTCCTTGCTAGAGACCCCTATGGATGCTTGGATGCTTGCTGCTGTTCTGCCACCAAATGGAAAGAAACAGAGTGAGGCTCTGCCTATCTGTGTATTTGAGAAAGACAGCTTTGCCAGTAGCTCTGGGTAGACACAAGTGACTCTACTAAGCTATTTCCAAAGACAGCTGAATCCTTTGTAGAGCAAGGGCCTAAATTGAATGGGTGTGATCCATCCTGATTAGGGATGAGACTGCAACTCATGGATAGATTAGAAATAAGAAGAAACAGACATTTGATGAATCCCTAAAAATAAATTAAAAATGCCTTCAGCTCTGGTTAGAGGCAGGCTTAGAGAGGTGAAGGGGAATTAGTCCTAACAGCTTGTGCTGGAGGCCAGCAAAAAGTACAAATAACTAGCAAATGCCTTTGAGATGAGGCTGTCACTGAAATTACTGATGAACACTTCCAGAGACTGATTTAGATTATCTTCTGGCCAAAGATTTCAGACCTGCCAGGGTTACTCAGATTTGTACAGTGTTTCATCCTCATGTACATGCCTCTGGATGTGAATCAAGCAATTTGTGGTTTGCATTCTGATCAGAGGGAAAAAGAGGTTTGGAAAAAGGCACCTTGAGCAGAGGTCACCGATGATGTGCCCGAGCTCAAGCACTGCTGGTTTAAATGTCTTCATGGGAAAGGTGGGGATCAGATAGGCAAGGTAATGCCTGTCTTAGCCATTTACAGAGTCACAAACATAATGGCTGCTATTTGTGCCACTTGGGTTTTCAACTACTGGCAGCCACTCTACAGCACCCATTTGCTGTACAGAGGAAAAATGTGGGTTACTCTGTTTTTTAAGTGCAGCTTCACAGCCCAAGGACAAGGAAAAAACTGACTGTGCCTTCTAGCAAAATAGGAGAAAAGGTCTCTCAAAAATGCAAACTAGCAGTAAGTCAAGTGTGCACAAGGGAAAGCAGATGGAAAGGAGATGACTGTTGTTCAGTTTCTTCTGCTTGAAGCCTGGTGAAAGAAGCAGAGCTGCTCAGCAGGTATAAGCACTATTATCTTGTTCTCTTCAGGGAAGGCAGAGCCATTTTTCACAATCTCAAAGTGAAAATATGTTTGTGCTTTTCCTCCTTGGCCGGTGTTTTACTTGCAGTCAGGCCAACTTTGATGTAGTTAGCACTTTCTTTCCCTCACAGTACTAGGAAAATGCCTGCTTTGGCCTTGATTCATTCATACCCACTACTGAGAGAAGACCTGGTTTCTGCTGTAAATTAGTAATGTGAATGTGTGTGCCAGATTCTACTGGAGTATAAGATGATATTATTTTACTTGATGAAATAAAAACAATTTGCAAAGGCTTTGAACTCATTCATGTCAGAGTGGTTTGGGTAATATTCCTGCTTCCCTACATTCTTGTAAGTGCCTTTGGTTTATAATATAAATAGAACAACTTTATGCTAAAAATTGAAGTGTTTCCTTTTCTGAAGGGAATGCTACAGCTTACACAAATTAAACCTCAGTGTTTCTATTGTAGATGTGCTTTTGGAAAGTCTTAATGCAATTATGAATCTTACACTTATAATAACGTTATGACCTGTAGTTTAAAAGCAGTTGCTTACTTTAAGTGCAGTAGAGAATCACGGAGATGACTCTTACAAATGAAATAAAGTCAGGATCTGCTTCTAAGATTTGTTCAAATGACAGATGAGGCACACAGGACCTTTCTGGATTCAATGCTTTGTCAGGTCAGGCTAGATAATGTCCCTTTCTCTTGTCATGTAAATGAAGCTACTGGAAATCACAGAAAATCATGCAAATCAATTCAATTATTGAACAATTGGCCAGAATGAACTTTTTTCCCCAGATTTTTGCTTTTTGTTCTGACTTCCCTCTTCCAAGGGTGTCAGCTCATCTCATATCACCTCCAGCTTTTGTGTTTCAGCTCTCCTTTATTCTCACTGCATCCCCACTTCTTCACTCCATGTTCAGTACCTTGAAGGGTCCCTTTCCTTCCCAGAGATCACCAACCTTCACAAATCTTGAGTGAACATAATGTCACGGAGACTTCACCTCTCTCTCTCAAATTTGAATTAAACTGGCCAACAGATTAAAAAGCTATTGGGGAGGACTGGCAAACAGCTTTATAAGCCTCATTTTTCTTAGAACATCAAGGTAGAAGGTAGCAATATATTAAAGAAAAATAATTGATCTAAATATGAGGCCACAACAAATTATTATTGCAAGTAAATCATCAGAGAGTTATACCTCTGAAGAACTTTGCAGTGTATATAATTGAATGCCATCCACAATATTGTGGTTACTGTTTTTCCTACTTAAAGAAAGAGCTATTGGATTAATATTCGACTTTAGGGATATCCTTTGTAAAAGAAGGTTGAACACATAGAAGTTGGGCATGCAACTTCTCTAGAATGAAAAGTACACCCAGCAATCCAACTAAGCATGAAAATGGCACTATAATGTATAAATAGTACTAATATCTGATTCAGCAGTTCTGTTCCATATGGGCTATACCCCCATATGATGATATAGTTAGAAAACACAATCTTAAAATGCAAATTTTAAATGGACTATGATCAATGTCTTCTGAATGGCTACATTAAATTATAAAATTTTACTCAGTAATTCCTCCAGAGAATGTTATAATTTTCCATCCCATGAATTTGAAAACTATCAAGTTTGTTAATATCTTCTAGAAAAACATTCAATTTAAAGCTCATGACTAATGAACCACTTTCCTTATGTTAAGGAGTTAGATTATATTTGCAATTTTTTTAAATTTCAAAATTAATTCTTAGTCATTTCTTATTTGTCTGCCATTTAAAAAAGCTGTTTAAAGTTGGGCAGCTGTGCAATTACTTGGAAACTGTTCAAATTATCTTCTGATATTTAGGCTCTGGCTTCATCGAGAAGATGGTTTTATAGTCCAGGTGCTTTGAGCTGTGGTTAACTGAAAATAGAAAATATTTAAGCAATAAAGACATTTTCCTTCTTGGAGTTCCACAGAGTCAAATTCTGCAGCTGTCCCTACATGTTATGTTGTATGTGTAAAAAAAAGTCCAGCCTAAAATTCCTATGAAATTGAGTTTTATGGCTAGTGGTTACAGCATTCATATGAAGACCTACCTTAGTATGGAAACATACAATGGCATGTTCATCAGTAAAATCTAATAGAATTACTAAAAAATGGGAAAATTTCTAGCAGCATTGCATTTGAATAGAATTTTAAAGCATTGCACTTGAATAGAATTTTAAATACTACGAAGAATTTTCTATGCATACTCAAGCCTGATTTTTTAAAATTCATCTACAATAGTGAATATGTTCTGCTTCTGAGACTACCAGCATACGCAAGGAGTGCTGCAAAATACTGGAAAAAAAAAGTAATTTTTTAAACATAAGTGTGTCAATATTTTCTGGAAACAGATGTTAACAAGAGCATTGCAGTGTGAAGTTCTAGATTCAGATGGTGCTGTTTAATGGCAGAACTTGCTTAGGTGGTGCCCTTTAAAAAGAAGAGCATATTTGTAAGGTAACAACAAAGGACAGACTACCCACTGCATTTTCATTTTATTTTACACTGAAGCTAGATGTTTTACCTATAACTAAATTTAAAATGAAAATTGTGATTCCAAGAACCAGAATTGTCATGGAGCAGGAGTAAAGCCTGTCTGTTTGGGTTTTGTTCTTGTGGAGCTAAGGATGGTGTCACATTGTGCAAAGAAAGAAAAGGTATAATTAAAATAGATAAAATCAAGATATTTTATCCTACTTCTGATTCTAGAAGCCAAAGAGTTACTTTCTGTGTGACATACAGGGGTGCTTTTGTACCAATCAGCCACAGGAAACTTAAGTGCTTCTAAAAGCCATTTAAAAAATGTTGCACATTTTTACACCAAGTTTTGTTTTTCCAATATACAAGAAAAGAGTCATTAGGTTGATCAAAATACTATTTTCTGAGATTCAATACATCCTGACCTAGTTAGATTTCACACAGTTAATCAAAATACTTCTTTCATGCAGTGAAATAAGTTAAACAAGAAGGAAAAAAAAATCCAACAGGGAGACTAAAGCAGCAAATCTGTACAGTTCCCATTGAAGTGGAAATTGTGATAATGCCAGTGAACTTCAAATCTAATTGTTTATTTTATGAAAGTATATCTATAGTACACATCTTACTTGTCAGTGTTTTTTAGAGCAAATGTTGTGACATAGGTATTTTAAAAAGTATAACGTCTTCTGCAAAAAATACAGTTATATAGCAAACTGTTCTTTGTATAGAAAACTAGTGTTCTTCTGTGAATTGCGCTGTGATTTAGAGACAAAACCCACTACTGACTAGGGTAATAGGTTCCTCCTACTACTAAGATGTTTAATGTAATCCGAAATGTTTTTTCTTTCAAACATTTTTCCACTTAGTGGTAAGAGCCATGAAAAGACAAACTAAAACAAAAAACCCCCAACCAACTAACCAAAAAAACAGAACAAACATGTGAAAATGGAGTAATATACTAAATCAGCAATAAACCAAGAAAACAACTACAGGCCAGTCAGTCTCACCTCTGTACCTGGAAAGATCTTAGGGCAGATTCTCCTGGAAATTCCAGGTACATGGACAACATGGAGGTGATTGGTGACAGCCAACATGGCTTCACTAAGGGCAAATCATGCCTGACAAATCTGGTGGCCTTGTATGACAGAGTGATATCAAGGATCAGTGGATAAGGGAAGAGTGACTGACATCAGCTACCCTTATCAGTGGATAAGGGCAGAGTGACTCGCATCAGCTACCTGGACTTGTGAAAAGCCTTGGACACTGCCCTGCTTGACAGTCTTGGCTCTATATTCAAGAAACATGAATCTGTTGGATGGGCGACTTGGTAAATAAGGAACTGACTGAATGGTTGCACTCAAAAATTTCTATGAAATGGGAAGGTTGCATCCTGAATGCCATTACATTTTTTGGCATTATTTCAGGTATACTTGTATTGCTGGTATCACCTAGAAAGTTAATGTGACTACAACAAAACTATTAATTGTTTCCAAGACATTTGTAAAGAAATATTAATGACAACTTCTGCATAAAAAATGTGTAATTTAATTTGATTTCTGTTTATAGCAAACAGTTGACTTAATTCAACCTCAGTATATCTCTTAAAAAGAGTATTACTTTTAACAACACTTCAAGGTTGAATCAAGTCAATTACATTGGTGTGCTTTAAACAGAAATCACTATTCCTTCTCTGATTTTGTGTCATCCTAAAACCAATAAAAAGTCATTGAAATGGTTTTCTGTTTAGAATTTGCTGCAAAAATGGCTATGTCAATAATTTTAAATTAAAGGATGGTATTTTCCACAATAAAGGAGTATTTTTGTCTCTGATTTTGTTTATTGAAAGAAGAAAATAGCAGAGCCTAGTTCCTTAAATGTCCATTCCATTTCCCTTACACTTTTTTTTCCCAGTGCCTGGTTCCCATCACAACTGTGACTTCTTCACCAAGAAAAAGCAGCATTTGCTGAGGTGCATGTGTGGATGATGTGGAAGGTGTTCTGATGAGGCAGGTGTTATGTATTAGTTGAGTGGCCATCAGTATCTGCCAACTGTGTGCCACTACTAGTTTTACAACCTTTTCCAACCTGAAATGCAGACTTGGATTTTTGGTTTTTGTGCAGGTACTCTTTTTCACCCAATAAATGCAAAGTCTATAATTTCTGAAATCTTTCTCTACTCTCAAATTAATTTGAAATGGTCACTTACTGCAAAAAAGAGCAAAGAGGGAGCCAAATAAAGCCATGCAAGAAGTGTGATTACACAAACTGAATTCATTTAGGCCAGATTCAAAAGTGCCAAGCCATATGCTAATGGCATCATTATTATCTTTGTATATACTTTCTTGTTTTCCAGCTTTGATAGCTGTATCTTAGTTGACACACAATCAGCAATTAACTTTTAGATAATTTTAATCAACTAGCCTTTATTTTTTGTACTATAAACTCCTATTACTACCTTTTAGAGCTTCATCAGATTTCAGCTTCTAATGACATCTTCCATTGTTGTAGTATTCAGAGCTGAATGTTAGAGGTTAAGATTAAACCCAGGTATACACATTTTCTTTTTAATTCCAGGAAAGTACTGAAGTGTTTTTCTGAGTCTTTCCAGGAAATTGGTTCAAAAAGTCAAGGTTAAATATATGGTAAGTAGAAACAACAGCTGTGATTCAAACTTTTTTGGTTAAACTCCCTTTTCATTTTGGAAGCACCAATTATTCCATTGTACCTGAGAAAGCATAAGAAAACACAGCAGTAAGTACCAGTAAATTAAGCTTTCTTGTAAAGCATTGTATTTAAAAACTACTCTGACTCATGGTGATTTTCAGCAAATGTATTACTAATTCAGTGCAGTAAGGTGGCATAAAGTTCTGAGAGACGATTGCCCTTAACCCTAATGCAGCAACCCAAAAACCACAGCAGTATTAAAAGCAGAATTGAAAGATTTTTTTTCTGTGTTTGATAGAGCAGTTCTCTTCTGTCTGTACAACACAGAAGGAGAGATCCTGCGGCTACAATAGAAAGAAAGCAGGGAGTTTCTAAATGAAAGACAGAACTTTGGAAAGCCTTTTTAGTTAGTAGTGTACATAAAAAAAGCTGTTGAGGATGAGCTTTTCTACATTTACTTTTACTTATTTTTCCAAATTCTCTGTTCTGTATGAAATGTTCATGTTCTTCATGAAATGACTCATCCACTGTCAATTTGCTGAATCAGGAGGGCTATGTATCAAGAGTGAGGTGACAGCATGACTGGGGTGACAGCCACTTTCAGGGTGTAATTCTGCATTGATTTTCTGAGTTCTGTATTCTCCATCCCCAGTAGCACTGTATTTCTTCCTTGATACAATCTGAAATCTATATCCTCAGTGGGGACTGAGTTTGGGAGCCAATAGCACTGCATAAATTAAACTCAAACATTTGGGAGTAATATCTACAGACAGGCTGGTGTGTTTACAGATGTGTAGATGTGCCTGTAAGGCAGTAGCTATTTCTACAGGAAGATGGGTGGATTGCACGGAGCAAGAAACAAAGTAAGTTTGGATCCTCTAAGGAGGGAACAGGGAAATGAAACTGTTTGTTTTCCTTTGGAAGGACTTAACCTACTTTGCTCCTAGGAGTGGTTTGCCAACAAGCATGAGACTGGATGAACTAAATGTATTTAGTCCCTCTTTAGCCTTGGATACTTTTTGACTGTGTGAACTATTTTGTTTCTCCATACTTTGCTGCTACTCTCAATGAATAACTGAGCCCTGGGGTGCTGAAATCATGGATGAGTGGATAAGACTGGTCCTCGTAAATTATATTTCTTTCTGTAGGGTGGGATTATATGTGGATGAGATTTTGCAGCAGAGCTGCCACTTTCAGCAAGGTACCTTATTAATCAACTCCTCACTGCACCCAGCTTTGTCTGAGCATTGCTGCCAAACCAGCCTCTTAGCCTGAGGGAAGACCTGACATGAGCAAGCCACCACTTTGCCAAACTGCTATGACAGATATGCTGAATCTGCCTCATGCAAACACCATCTCTTCTGATTTCATTCTCACTAAGAATAAATGGATCATAAAATATGGTAGTCATTGCTTAAAAACCACTTGCTGATGTTCTGCATGGCTGGCTATAAACTTTGAGACAGGAACTATTCACACTTGGACAGTTATCTAAAAACTGCAAAATGTCAAGTTGAAGGTGTAAAGACACTGCATACAGCTTTGATCCTGTATCAGCTGGTAAAGCTTTGGCAGGCCCACAGGAGCTAAGCATAGGAAAGTAATTCATTAAGTTAAAAGCGGTGGTACTAAGCTGCCCACGCAGCTTTGTAATTAATGGAATAATTCTTCAGCTATCATTCTAATGGTTTGTCCCTTTTTGTTGTGGTGCGTGTTCAGTTCTCAGTTAAGTTATCTCCCCTGTTTGTATTGTTCCCCCCATTTTGTAATGTTTTCTCCCCAGTTCCACTCCTATGCTTATGTTGATGGTTCAGTCCTGGTTCCCCCTTTCCCTCAAATGGTGTCCTCCCTGTCTGGGCACGCTGCCAACCCCTTGTCTCCACCCCTGTTCCCTTGGCAACCGCCCCTTTCGTTACTTTCTCCCCTCCTCCTGGGCTCTGCCAATCTCCCGGAACCCTGCCCATCCTTCCAGCAACTTCTCCCTCGCTCCGGGAGTGATTGGGCAGGACTCCCGGGCCCCTCCCTGGCTTATGTATCATTTGTTGCCACCGGCATCAGTTATGTCTAATGCCCCTCCTCAGTTTTCCCTCATTGGTCAGTGTATTGTATCTTTGCCTATGTTCCACCCCCTTTATATACTGCTGCTTTTCGGTACACGCTGCCTTTCCTCCCATAGTTTTCCCTGGAGACAATAAACTCTCTGGACTGCACTATCGGCGTGAAGGACCTCTTTTCTCCTAGCTTCCCCAAACATTCGCCGCTCTCTTCTAAGCTGCCTCAGTCTGCCGAAGGCGCTGCCCAGACGCTCCATGGCGCATCAGGGTAGTGTCCCCTGCTGCTAGCTGCTGCAGTGCTCTCTGCTAGCCGGCGCAGCCTCCTCCCCACGGATAGGGGAGTCGAGGGATTTTAACGCAGCAGCGCTGCACCTTTTCTAATGAAGTGTCCTTTGCTGCCCATGCTTTTACTCCAAAGATCATCCACACTGAGGTACAATACTCTGACTGGTGTGGCTAGAGGCCCAAGGGACTCAGTCCCTGGTAGTTTGTCACTTGGCCAACCCAAAGCCATACCTTGAAGGAAAGATGCTATCTCATGCTATGCTGCCAGGAAAAAGACAGTGTAAACAGTCATGATACAGGTCAGGTGACAAAGTGAGGGGATCAGTGCTTTCCTTGTTGCCCTTCCTTTTCTCTGGTTTGGTTCAAAATTTCAATTGCTATTCCTTTCTTGTAGCTTACAACATCCTCACACTTTCCTCAGCACAGTAACCCTTCAGCTGTGTGCAAGTCCTGCTGTGTATGAGAGTTGCTCCTCTTCTTGGGCAAAAGTCACAAGTGAGCCAAACACGTTGTTTGGGTGGGTGCATGATGGGTGCATGGGCTGGGGTAGGAGCAGTTTGTCACCTGGCACTTCCAGTGGAGGTTTCACGATACTGCCTTCGAATTCCAGCATGGGATTAAAAAAGATGCTACAGCAAAAAACTTTCTTATGTCAAAACCAAAATTCTTTTCTGAAAAAAGTCCAACCAACAAAACTGAATGAAAAAACAAAATTTCCCTATGACGGTTTAAAAGACCATAAAAAGCATGGAAGTTAAGAACATTCAGCCCAGTCAGTCCGGGATACTGTATCGTGCCTTTATTAATGTTTATGAACTTCACCACATTTATTTGGTTTTATTTCAGTGTACACACTGATCTAAAGACAATAATTGCTTTTTCAGATTTCTCAGAAAAAGAATTACAGCCTAATTTATTCCTCAACTGATTATTGATATGGATGGGAAAAAATGGCCTTGAATGACAGTGTGAAAGACTTTCTGTGGTGAGGTCAGGCTTGTTCTCCTGCCACCTTCCACTTTTGGAGAGATTCACCCAGACACTGGCTTACTCGCCACGCTTTTGAGAGTTACCATTTAACACTGATGAGGCACATCTCTAGTTATTCTCTGGATTGTTTGCTCTTTTGGGTTTGGGCTGTTTCAGCACAAAAAAGGAAAATGTATATTTTTTATTTGAGCCATCTGAATTGAAGCACTAATGCTTCAAGCCCACTACAAGCCAATCAGTCAGAACATGGTAAACAACTACAGATGACTGTTGAACATAACTTTGAGTCATTACAAAAGTAGTGTGAGGAGATGACTGATTGGTCACTCTTGCCTCTAGAGGCAGGAGCTATGAACCAAATGCTATACAGAGGCATGAAGCACAGATGTCAGTGAATACAGAAAATTAGTGTACCCTCAAGGCCTTTTGGTTTTCTTCTAATACTGTCTAGACATCACCATGTGTGAACTGACTGAGATCAGGAAAAAATTTCTAGACTTCACACTAATGGTGTCTCTTATAATGCTGTTTTCAATGAGCCTTTTCAGAAAGATGCTCTAGCTTGATTCTGCTTGTGCAGATGGCTCCCAGCAGTTCTGTAAAAAGTATGTGTCTATGATCTGACCCTTCTGGACAAGTCTCTCCTTGTCACAGGCATTGGCTGACGTAATCACTTCCACAAACTTATTTGTCATTCTTTTGATCTTCCCTTTAGACTTCCTTCAGGGCTTTCCACACGACAGTTTTGAAAGTCTACATAAATGCTTTCCATCAAATCCTGGTTACATTCCAACAGCAAAACACACTTCAATAGAAACAGTATCACAGCCCTTGTAAAGAAGTAATTTGTGATTCAGATTTCACAGTTGTACTAGGAAATGCTCTGGATCTTCATGTGCTTTCTCTTTTTACGAGTCAGCTTCAAAGATGTTCTTGAATCAGGGACTTTTTTATGAGTAAATATCTAGTGGGAGTTAATGATAAGTTCATTTAAAAACATTTTATTTCTGCTACAGTACTATGGGAATAGAGTTTCTGTGTTGGCGTTAACACTTATCAGGAAGGCTGAGAACCAATCTAATCCTTGGCATTTCTTAGGCACATTTGAGTGATCAAAAGGGATTTGCAGAGATTATAGTTTCTTTGTGCCATGCAAATCATGTAAATTAAATGAATTAAGAAACAGAGCAACTCAAGTAAGACTAGGAGTGAGTCTGTAGACTTTAGATCCAGATATTTAGAAGGCCATCAGGAGAGGTGCCTGCAGAAAAAACAGTGCTATTATGAGGAGGAGCAAATTCCTGATCATTGGTTCAGACTACTCTGGGCTAGAGTGTGGTCCCTGTACACCTGTAAGTCAGGAAAAGCTAATATTAGTAACTGTTTACAGCCCACGACTTAGTCCAGTGGCCCCTGATTACCAATGAAGTATGAAATAAATATTGATTTCCAGCCAGACACAAGAAGATGTTGTTTTATCCCCAGGGAGGACCCAAGAAATGACCCTACTTTGTGAGCACCATGTCCTTTCAAGATACTTAAATGAAACCACTGTGGTATGAAACATTTCAACACTGCATAATAATTTAATTTCTAAATTTCTATGCCTATAGAGCTGAAAAAAACCCCAGTAATCTGAGCGTTAGTGGCCTTGGATTTGTCATATAAATTAATAAGCTGAGCCATGATTTCAGTTTTGGATCCAAAACCCCTTGAGAATTCTGACATTTTGATCAGTCTTGATCCCATTGTCAGCACCATAATTTGCAGCAACCTTGTAATTAATTCATGACTAATTTATTTATCTACATTTATACCTAATCACAACTAACGGATAGTATTTGAATAACAAAAAGTAAAGTAATTAACTTGAATTTCAAAATTTCATGTCTCAAAAAAGACTAGAGGTGCCGTATTACAGCTGTATTACAGTAAAAAGTTTGCTGGACTATAGATTACAGGTGTTGCTACAACAGACATGACTCTATATGGACCTTTACACACCTTTTTTTGTAGGAATATGTGAAACCATTCAGGTTTCTAACCTGGTGTACTCCCATGTCCTGATTTTTCCTAGGATAGAGTTAGTTTTCTTCCTAGTAGGTGGTACAGTGCTGCATGTTGAAGTTAGAATAATATGGACAACACATTGATGGTTTAGTTGTTTTAATTGGTGCTTACCCTAAATGAAAGACTTCTCAGTTTGCCATTCTATCAGCAAACAGGAGCACAAGATTCTGCGAAGGAGCATGGCCAGTAGTGCTGACCTAAACTGGCCAAAGGGGTATTATATACCAGAGAGTGTAATGCCCAGTATATGTATTGGGGACACGAGACTGGGAGCTGCTGATTGCCCTGGGCGTTGGGCTGGTCATCAGTCAGCTGGTGGTGAGCAACTGTACTGTACATCACTTTCTCCTTATGGGTGTTATTCCTTTCTCCTTCTCACTCTTTCTCAATATTATTATTAATATATTGTTATCTATAATTGGCCTATTAGGGGCATTGGTTCAGATAGTCCCCTGGAAAACTCCTTAATAAAAAAGTGGTCCAGGAAGTCTGGATATACTTTAAAAAGGGAATCTAAAGGCTGCAGAAGCAGGCCATTCCTATATGGCAAAAAACAAGCTGTCATGGAATAAGACAAGCTGAATATATTTTACATGAACTCAGGAAAAAACCCCGAGGTTTATGACCTTTGGAACAAGCAGCAGGCAACTCTAGAATTGAATCTCTATTAATTGTTGGATGAAGGGGAAATACTGTCACCAAGGATGAGGTACTTAATGCTTTCTTTACATCAGTCTACAAATGTAAGACCAGTGATCCTTAGGATCACTGACCTGATAGACAGGGACAGGGGCAGGGAGCAGACTGCACTCCCCAGAGTACTGAAGGAAGTAGTTATTGACCTGCCGAGCCATTTAGACATTCATAAATGTATAAATGGGATTCAAAAGGGATTTATCCAAGGATACCAAGGGAGGTAACAAAAGAGCTTGCCAAGCTGCTCTCCATCTTTTTCAGTCCTGGTAAACCAGGGAGGTACCAGGTGCCTGGAGGCTGGATAATGGTCACATCTACAAGTAGCATCAGAAGGAGGACCCAGGGAAATAAAGGCCTGTCACCCTTGCTGCTGGAGAAGATTATGGAACAGATGATCTTGAGCACAATCACACAGCACATACAGGAGAACCAGGGGATCGGGCCCAACCTGTTGCAGTGTGCCCCAGGCAACTGCTCTGCTCTTCCCTGCTAGCCTTGATGCGGCTGACTGAAGGGGACACTCTTCGGTGCTAAGGAGTGTAGAAGTGCGGCTAAGGGCATGAGCCCTTTCCTTGGGAGGACACAGCTGATGATGGGGAAGGAAGGGAGTAGGCACTTCAGAGGGTACTTAATCCACGGCTTTATTGCAGAGAACAAGGAGCTGCCACTCTCATGGGGTACAACTCCAGAGCACCCCAGAGATCACAGGAACAACACCTTCAGTACAGGGGGAGTGACAAAGGAGGAGTCTCACTGTCCACCAACAAGGGAACAAGGGGGAGGGAACTGGCAATTAAAACAACCTTTCAGAGGGCTTAATGGGAGGAGTTCCTGGCCTCAGACCAATCACTCACATGAAAAGAGCTGAGTGACAGACAAGGTGCCTGGGAGGGGATTCATGGCCAGAAAGGGACTCTTTTAGTGAAATGGGAGGGTTGGAGGTAGGATTGACATCAGGGGAACAGGAGGTAACTTAGGGTGCAACCACATGCAGGGGGAACTGGGAACAAACCAAATAACACAAAGCAACACCAGCCAGCATGGGTTTGTGAACAGTCCTGCCTACCAACCTGATCTCCATTTATGATTAGGTGACCTGCTTAGTAGATGATGGAAAGGGTGTGGAGGTGTTTACCTGAACTTTGACAAAGCCTCTGAAACTGTCTCCCATGGCGTTCTCCTGAAGAGACTGGCTGGTCATGGCTTGGAGAGGTGCACTCTTCACTGCGTTAACAACTGGCAGAATGGCCAGGTGCAGAGTGGTGGTGAATGGCCTTACATCTTGTTGGTAGCTGAAGCAGCAAGTGTCCAGGAGAGGGCTCGACCCTCTCCGCCACCTGGCAAGCACTCAGCACGCCGCTTGCAGCAGGGGGCACTCTCCTGGGCTTGGTTACCCTAGAGGGCGCCTAGGGAGAACTGCCCCATGTTATAGTGGGCACAGCTCCCTGTAATGGACGGGACTCGCAGCAGCAATCCAGCAGTAGAAAAGAGAGGGACTCCAACTGAGGATTATAGAAGCTTTTAATGGCTGGGAAATCCTGGAGCTGAAGCCAGAGATCCCTGACTTACACCAGGTTATAAAGGGCGCCGAAAACATGGGTGGAGACAACGTCAGGACAAATGAGGAGAAAGGAAGGAGTGGTGTCTGAGGGAATAACATAAGGGGAAAACCAATAGGAATACTTAAAGGGCGGGGCCCCGGTCCCAGAGCCAATCACTCGATGCTCCAGCTAGAACTTTCTAGAGGGAGGGGAGGGAGTGCCGAATGACAGGCAGGGCACCAGAGAGGAGTTTAAGGGAGGGTACATTGGGACTTGGGAGGAGCAGGGGTAACAGGAAGGGAGGAGGAGGGCGGAATGAGCCAGGCCTGAACCATATAAACTAAAGGGGGGAAAACAGAACCAACCACATACAACTGAGGGGGAAACAGAACAATTCAACACAACGCAACATCTAGCCAGTGGGGTTTCCCAAGGTTCAAGACTGGAATCAGTCCTTTTAGCTATCTGGATGAGGGTGTTGAGTGCACCCTCAGAAAATCTGCAGGCCACACCAAGCTGCATGGGTTATTGATCTGCTGGAGGGCAGGGAGGCTCTGCAGAGGGATCTGGGCAGGCTGGATTATGGCTAAGGCCAATGGTGTGAGGTTCCACAAGGCCCAGTGCTGGGTCCTGCCCTTGGGTCACAACAACCCCAGGCAGCTCCACAGGCTGGGGCAGAGAGGCTGGAAAGGAGCTGGGGATGCTGGTGACAGCAGCTGAACATGAGCCAGGGTGTGCCCAGGTGGCCAAGAAGGCCAATGGCATCCTGGCCTGGATCAGCCATGGTGTGGCCAGCAGGGCCAGGGCAGGGATTGTCCCCAGTACTGGGCACTGCTGAGAGCACACCTGGAGTGCTGTGTCCAGCTCTGGCCCCTCGCTGCAAGAAAGGCACTGAGGAGCTGGAGAGAGTCCAGAGAAGGGCAACTGAGCTGGAGAAGGGTCTGAAGCACCAGTCCTGTGAGGAGCAGCTGAGGGACCTGGATTTTATTTTTCTTGAAAATGGGAGGCTCAGGAGAGACCTGTATGAGAGTGTAGCAGTGTGGAGATTGGTCTCTTCTCTCAGGCAACCAGTGACAGGGAGGACGTGGCCTCAAGCTATGCAATGGGAGATTCAAGATACCCATCAAGAAGAATTTCCTTATGTTAGGGGTTGTCAAGTATTGAGGATTTTTTGCAGACTGAGGAGTTTTTGCAGGACAATGGCCATATTCAGCCGATGCACAATCCAGCCTGCTTGGGATAATGGACAATGGACATGTTCACAGACAAAGAATAATGGTCATATTCAGAAATGGGGACGGTATATCCTTGAAAATGATACAAGAAGAAGAGTCATCAGGACTCAGCAAGTTTGTCAGTGAGCTTGGGAAAGTAAAAAAAAAAAAAGAGAAGTCATGGGTGGGCCAGACAACTACAGCCAGACACATGAAAAATTAGATGATCCAATCAGTGTTCTGTTTTAGACGCGTGAACAGCTAGCGTTAACCAATCATGGATTAGCTAGAGAGGTGTGGACAGTAGAAAAGTATTATAAATATAGTCTTTTTAGGGATAAAAAATTTGGCCTCACAGGATCATATTGGTTATGGTGTGATGTCCCTGAACCTCTGCATCCCACATTTTTCCCCCCATAGTCAAGTATTGAAACAGGCTACTCAGAGAGGTGCTGCAGTCACCAGCCCTGCAGGTGTTCAAGGAATGACATGCACTTAGTACTGTTGATGGTGGTTGGTCAAAGGTTGGACTCAAGGTCTTACAAGTTTTGCAGCCTAAAAGATTCTGTGATTCTATGATTATCATTAGTATTATTTTGATACTATTTAATTTTTTTTTCTTGATCTTATCTTAAGCCAGGCTGCTGGCTGGAATTAAAACATGACAGTCTTTCTTGGCCTCCCAGTGTGAAGAAGAATTAAAATAAAAATTAAAACATGCACTGAGATAAGAACTGATAAGTAAATGAAAATATAACAGTAATCACAAAAGGTATAATTGCAGTGAAAAGGAAGGAGAGAGGAGAATAAAACCCAAGAGAAACAAATGCTGTACAATCTAAGGTCTCTCATTTAGCTGACCAATGCCCAGCCTGGCCCTCAGTGGTGATGGGCCCCTCCCGGCCAACTTCCACCAGTTTATACCCTGGGTTGTGTTTCATCATGGGGAACTGCGAGAAGTCCTTTTAGAAACAGACGGTCAGGAACGAAATTGAGGTGAAGGAAGCAAACACTGTATATGACAACTGTTTACTGGTAACAAAAAGGCAAAACAAAAATTATTTAACCCACTAAAGAGGACTAGAGAAGACAAGGGGAAACAAAGAGCAAGGGGAAACAAAATGGGAGAGAGGAGAGAGAGATGGGACAGAGGGCAAAGAGGGCGTTACCAGCCGAGGTCGGGGCGTGCTGTCGCTGTGCCGAGGCGGGGCTGTGCACGCTGCCGGCCGGGGCACGGTCCTGCGGCCGCGGGCGGCCGGGCACTGCGTGAGGGCCGCTCGGGCAGAAGGGCCAGGAGCGTGGGCAGGACGGCCAGGAGGGCCAGGACTGTGGGCAGTCGCGACGAGGATGAGCAGCGGGCTGGATCGCTGGCTCGGACCGCTGGATCGCAGGTGCCTCAGGCAGGGACGCAGAGGCGAAGCAGGCGGGGCGTCGGTCAGGGACACAAGGAGGCAGGACAGACGCGAGGGCGAGCAAGGGCCAGTGAGGGCAGGGGAACCAAAAGGCAGGACTCCAAAAGCAAGTTGGAAAAGCCCCCAAAGGAGTCAAAAGACGAGGGACAGAAGAGCCCGCGGAGCTTGTGACGTCGTTACTTTTTATGCCCCCGGCTCCTCCCCGAGTGTGCCGACTGACAGGAGACCATCGGGCCAGCCCGATGTGCCGCTGCCGTCCATTGGCAGAGACCTTTTTCAGTCTGACTGGAGAGTGTCTCTGGGGTACAGTGCCTTCGGTGTTCCCCTGCTGTCCCCCCGCCTGTCCCGTGTGAGACATGAAATGGTGGCCAGGCAAAGTCCCCCAGAGACAAAGCTTTCCTGCATCTTCTCCTGGCTGCCTCCTGGGCATGGCACGTGTGCAGCCCCTCCCCATCGGGCCTCTGACAGCGATTGCTGAGGCCTAACAGAGCTCATTGGCTCGTCACGCTATGCTGTGCAGCGCCATGCATGCTAACACCTCATTTTCCTTTTGAGATTATGGGTGTAATTATCCTGCACCTATAAAATATAGCTATTCGTCCCCATTGCCTGTAGGAGAAAAATGAATAGTTTTTGATGTAATTTACTGCATTTTAAACTAACATCTACTCTAAGATAAAAAATGTGGTGATGATCTAGACTAGTAGCTCAAATGTAGATATCTGTATTGGCCAGAGGAATTTAATCCAACGACATTATTTTCATTTGCACCTCAAGTGTTTGTATTCTGAAGACATAGAGAGTAATTGTAAGGAGTATATGATATGATATGATATGATATGATATGATATAATATAATATAATAATATAATATAATATAATATAATATAATATAATATAATATAATATAATATAATATAATATAATATAATATAATATAATAATAATAATATAATACTGTTCTGAAGAAAATAACAATAATATTAAACTTGGCCAGATTAAATAGTCAGAAAAGAAATAGAAAAATAGAAAAAAATAACAAGATATAGCAGGACATAAGAAAGTAAGTATTTTAAATAGAGTTAAAATGTGCCTATGTGACATTAGAATGGATATATGCATTTGAGTTTGGTTGGGGAACATTTAATATGCCAGCATAGTAGTTATGCAAAGTGGTAGCTCATCTTTCCTAACACAGTAAATGTTCTGAGAACTGCTGAGACACATAACTTTTTGATTTTGGCTGGAAAACAGCATTTTAAAAATAAATACACAAAAACATTGCCTCAAAATACAGTATTTAAAATGTCTTTTACAACGCCTTTGAACTTGTAAGAGATTATGCTTAAGCCACTTGTCAATCAATTTAGGATATTAAAAAAGCTATACAAAATCAATTTTAAAAAGTTCAGATTTTTTGTTCTTACCAATACCTTCTAAAAATTTTTCCTAATCAAATGTACAAAGCAGTTTCAAAGTGAAAGAATTTTTTTATTATTAGATACATGTTGAATAAAATCACGAACAACTGTCAGACACATGGGAGTTAGGAGACAGCTTATAAGGACACAGATAATACTTAATGTATGTGAAAGGACCACACTGTGAAATCAAGTAGAAGAACTCGTTTTTAGCAGAGAGAGATTCACTAAATAGGTAGGTTTGGAAGGGACCACTGGAGGTGAATCTAGTCTAACCTCCTTGCTCAAGCAGGATCGCATACAGCACAGGATTTAGGAATGTGTCTAGACAGCTTTTGAGTACCCTCAGGGAAGAAAAATCTACAACCTGCCTGGGCAACCTCTTCCAGTGCTCTGTCACTCTCACAGTAAAGCTCTTCCTGACGTCCAGGTGGAGCTCCCCTGTGTTTCAGTTTGTGTCCATGGCTAAACAGAGAAGAGTGTTGTTGGTCTCTGGATTCCTTCCTTTCAGCTAATTGTGTACACAGATGAAGTCCCTTCTTAGTCTCTTCTCCAGGCTGAACAGGCCCAGCTCTCTTAGCCTTTCCTTCTAAGAGAGATCTCCATTCTCCTGATCATCTTCACAGTCCTTTCCTGGATGCACTTGTAAGGGCTTAAAGAACACAATGAACTGTCTCAAAATAGTGTCGAAAAAAAAATTCCCATAAGATAAGCAGAGATGGCAAAGACGAAAGGGGTTCATTCCAAGATTAAATGGAGGTTTGTTTAACAGTAACATTTACTGTTAAACAAAATCCATACTATTGACTTTGGCACACAGTGTCATTTGTACTGCAGTTTGGGCAGAGGCATCCTAATAACTGGATCTTAACATCGCTCCAACAGCTCCATGTCTCTCTTGCCCTGAGGAGCCCAGAACTGGACACAGCACTCCAGGTGAGGCCTCAGGAGGGCTGAGTAGAGGGGCAGGATCACCTCCCTCCACCTGCTGGCAATGTTCTTCCTAATGGCCCCAAGGACACCATTGGCCTTCTTGGCCACCAGGACATGTTGCTGGCTCAGGGACGTGAATTTTGTCAATTTATAGGCAAAATAAGTGGATTTTTTTCCTGCTGTGATTATTTATCCTGCCTTTTGATGCAGAGTTGGAAATACACATCAAGATCTATAGCCACTTGTGGCATTGTGTTTTTAAAGATTTGTTATTATTAGTTGTGTTAGTTATTTTGTGTTCAGAAAATGGTTTGGTCCTTGGTTCCCCCCATGTTCTCCCCTCATGATGGTTTGTCCCAGGTTGTTTGTTACTTTCCTTTCCCCACTTGCCTGCCCATCAAACCCAGTGATCCTTCCCTCCTCCCTCCCTGCCCTTATAAGTCCTCTCCCCTCCCAGTGGTGCCACCTACTCCCCTTGTCAGTCACTGTAACCACCCCCCCCTTTTGTTCGAGATTTTTCCACGTCAGTCACCCTTACTGTGCTGTATGATTTGTCTCTGGGGCTTTTCCCCTCCCATGTATGATCTTTTTTGGTTCAAATATGTTGTTCGCTCCTCCCCTGCCCTATTCTTATTGGTTACTCTCAGTCTCCTCCTCCTTCCACGCCCACTCCCTGTATCAGCTCCTCCCCGAGCCTCTCTCCTTTGTCACTTGCCACTGGACCCATTAAGGAATAAAGCCTGTTTGACAGCCACGCAAGTGTCCTCTCTTTCTTCCTTTACCTTGGACTCCTCGTGGTCTTATCCTCGCCTGTGCCACCCATGCCACAGACGGCACCACCACCTGGGGTCCTCTAAGGGAACCTGGGGGTGGCAAATCTTGTGGCTTCCTCCAGCCAAGCTTGGGGAGCAGCTAGCCAGGACTGACTTGCTCCTGTGGCTGCAGGGAAGGGCCACAGCCACTCATCATTTGGACTTCATACTAAGACTGGTGACAAAGGTGCCAATTAGTGTGGCTAGCAAGCAGGTTTCTAGCAGCCAACAGGTAATCTGAGATTATATCTGCTCTAATTTAAAAGAGAAAATAATAATTTGAAAATCTTAGGTATAAAAGGTTTCAGGTCCTATCAGCAATCCTTTTTAGCAACCTTTTGAAAGAAAAATTATTTTTCTTTCTGATTTGAGATTTACATATTTCATTGTAAGAGGTATTGAGTGTGTATGGTTAACCTGGAAGTGCTGGGCATCTCTGTCAGCAAACCAGGTGGCCTGTGTTTATCCTTCTGTATGTCCTTCTGTGTCTTGATTCCTAAGTTACGCCCTGAAATTTGGGAAGTCTGAGACTGGATTCTTTACTTCAGGAAAAATAGCTTGTGTAAATCCACAAAGCACATTCTAGGACATAAATAGCTCAGCCTTGCTGTTGCTAGTTCCGACTGCATGTACTGTTCATCTAAACAGCATTGTAAGAGATAAAAGTGTTCAGAAGTATGAAGAGGCAGAAATCTACATCAGTCATCAGTCTACCCTTTCCCTTCTTTTTGTTTTTAACAAACTAGTTTATTAATGACAGTATTTTCTTTTCTTTTCCTCCTGATTCTTCAAGTTTTTGTTTTCACTCTGTTCCATTTCCTTCCACCTCCCATGCATTGCTCTGTGTAGACACTACACCTCTTTTTCTATTTACCTGTCTTATGCAGAGAAAACTGAATGCTGACTTGATGCAATATCAAGTTTTTATTTTCACTCTTTCCAGTAGCATTTAGTGGATGTCATTCATGGTGCTCCAGAATTCATTTGGCCTTTCAAAGGGGTGCACCTTTACTGAAAGCTTTCTGCTCAGTGGCTGCATAGCAAGAATAGGAAGGAGCCCATTACAATATCTTTTGACAGAAAAAAAGCCTGACTAAATTAATGGTTCAAGCAGACCTTTGGAGTTCCTGCAGAATTTCCAGCCTCGTGGGACAAGGTAGATCATGTAAGTTGCATGTATCTGACATTCTGTTTTCCTCAGAGATAAGGCCAGCAATGGTGCTGATGTTTTTTTTCCTGTTTGCAAGCATTGTTAAACTGGATGGTAGTTCTAGCTAGCAGTTGAAGCATGTGCCCTGCAGCCTTGCAGACAGGTAGTTCTGTAGAAAGAATATACCATGTTCTCATTTGGGGATGGCAAGGGACTTGCTCCCTATATTATAAACCAAGAACCATTGGGAATAAATGCAATACAAAAACCCTGCTAAAAATAGTGTGAATTGTATAAAGGTGTAGGATTTTGAAATCATCACAAAAATTGTTCACTGTCATACTCAAACTGCTATTGGAGATTCCTGACATATGGAAGACACATGATTTTCCGTTCAGGTAGCTGGGATATCTCAATTCTAAGGATTAGCATATTGTCAAGAACTATTTGGTATGGATTGAGTATTAAAATATTAGAAGCTGTTTATGGAAAGAGGAAAACCATCTAGGTAGATGAGTTTACACTTGGGTAGCTGATTGTTTAAATAGAAAACGAACATTCCTGCAGCACCTAGATATTTAAAGTTCCTTGGAAGGAACAGTTGTCACTTTCTTCCCCCTGACAGTAAATGAAGGGAGTTCAATACTTAGGTATTGGTGTAAAGTGCCTCAGATGAACTTTCATGTTTTCTGCTAAAAAAAACCATGGTGCAGCAGTAGTGTAAGACCAGATTCTTAGTCACAATGGTCATGGTCTATTCTTCACAGGCCAAGAAAGGAAGAGCTGGGTGAGTGCCACTCATGGGTCATGCAGTTACCCGGGACCTGTGTTCTCTTTGTCTCCTCTGTGCTTGTTCCTGCTGTAGGAAGGGCACAGCTTCAGCATCTGTGATGTGTGTTAATGTGCAGCTCACAGAGTTGCTCCAAGAAGACCCTTGGCAGACTAACACAATTTTTGATAAACCTTTAGCCTTTGCCAACAGTTCTAGGTGCTGAGTCAAGAAAGTAATAGTGCCTTAGGAAATGAAATGAGATCCAGCTTACGATTTCAGTCCTGTACAGTCTTCTCATATGAATCATCCAGTATACTTGGAAGTACTTGCATAATTTTGAAATTATGAGTTTCCAAATTATTTGGGTTTTTTAAGTGTATGGGAGAATGTCTGTTTCTCTTTTCCCTCTGCTATTTTTTTTTCCTAGTGAAAAGCATTTTGTTCCTGAATATTAAGGAGTTATAACTGACAATATTTTTCAAGATTCCAATGAAATTTGTTTTATGGACATGAAAGACTAGTATGACTTTTAGAATGTAAAAAAGCATTTTCTTCATCTTAAGGACCTCTGTACTTTCTTGGCATGCTGGTTTTTGCTGGGGAGATGTGTTGTGTTTTTGAAGTTGCAGTTATAATAAGTTATACCTTGTGTTTTGGATTGTTCCCTTTTCCCCATCTCAAGTGCCTACTAGTTCTGTCCAGGTTGTCTCCTCCTCCCCATTTATCCTGTCTACTGCCCACTTACCCTAGCAACCTATGTATCCTTTCCTCGTGTCCCTCCCCAGTACTCTGTCCATCACTCAGTGTCTCATATTCTCCATCTGGAAACTTCTCTCCAGAGCATCAAGTGATTGGCTCAGGGGCCCTGGCCCCTTCCCAGGCTATTCCCTATTGGTCCTCCAAAGGTGTCCTTCTCCCTTTCTCCACTCTCCCCTGACCTCCATTGGTTGGTGGGCAGGCTCCACCCCTGTTCCCACCTTTCTTTAAAAACCCTTGTCAGCCCTCCGCCAGGGTATTTGGCCGTCCAGTCTCCCCTGGATTTGATGCCTTACAATAAAACTGGTTTGCTCCCACAGCCAGAGTCCTGCTTTCTTCTTCTGCCTCTTGTGGCCCAAAGTCTCTGCAACTACATAGGCTTCGAGCCTTTAGTCACGCTCTCTGCGAACGCTAAGCGGAGAGGGTGTCCCCCTGCTGGAGCTCACATGCTGGAGCTAGTCAGGGCCATCAAATTAGGGCAATTTTAAAATCCAGTAGGGAACTGAGAAAACAACCATCAATCGGCAGTTTAGTCCCCAGTTTGCATACTTCTCGCCATCCTAGCCCTTTTCCTTCTCCTGAAGCCCCCAAAAGTGGGATTTTGAGGGTAGCATCTAAATCCAGCACGAATGGGGTTTCCAATTCCCTGGCTCTCCTTAAATTCCTGCTCCCCCTGCCCGAGAAGTCCTGGCCAGACTTCTCAGGACTCTTCCCTTCCCAAGCCTTACCCAGTTAGTAAACCCTTATTCCAGAAACCCCAAGTTTGGTTTACCCTCCCTGATCCCCTGGTCCCTCAAAATGGCTTCAGTGAAGCCCAAAATGGCAGAGACCACATGGTCTTTTCTGCCACCCCAGTTTCTTCTTTCCAGAACCTCTTTTGAAGTCTTAACAACCCCTTTCTTCATTTAGACTCCTCCCATTTCTCCACCCATTCCGTTGTCCCTCCTCCTTCACCAACTTCTCCCACAACTCCTCCCCTCCTTCAAACCCTGCCACCTTGTTGCGGCCCTGAGGTGGAGACCATTACATCAGGTTTCCCTGCCCAGTCCTATGGCTCCTCCTCTTCCTCTCCCCATTCTCCTTCCTACACCCCGCCTTCTGGTTCCCATATTTTGGCTTTCAGGGGCGGGGGGGAATAGTGGGTAATTGGAACCCAGAGCCATTGCCCATAATGTTGGCGGTTCCAGTCACATACCACAGTGAGAGGGAGGGGAGAGTGCAGGTCTAATGGGCCCCGTTTATGCACCACATCATCAAAGAACTCTGTAAGGCCCAAAAAGATTTTGGTAGAGATAGTGAGTACTTTCAGGAGATTTTGAGGGCTACTCTCACAGAGTCAAAGGTGACCCCGGCCAACCTCAAACATTTATTTTCATGCCTGTTCAACCTCACCGAATCCACAGTGTGGGAGGCAGCATGGAAAAAGGCAGCCTGGGAGATCCTCCCAGCTCTGTGGGATAATCCCTGGACTGGTGCTGATCTTAACGGGGAACCCATTTCAATTGACCATCTCTGCGGCTTGGGTGATTGGATGGACAGGCAAGCTCAGGCACGATCCATCCCTCAGGAAGTTTTGAGAGGAAGGGAACGGTTGCAGAGAAAGCGTTCCTATCATTACAAATCGAGGCTCTCCCATTTACATTTTCTAAGATTTTTCAGTCCAGCACGGAACCCTTCTCAGTCTTTGTTGAGCACCTCTGGAAGGCGATTGAGCTGCAAGTGCGGAGCGAGGAGGCTCACCAAGAAATTCTTGTTGAGATGGCTTCAGCCAATGCAAATGCTAAGTGCAAGGTGGCTATCCTCAGCCCCCCCCAACCCTTTAGCTCATGCTTGAAGTTTGTGTGTGCAAAGTTTCTGCATCATCATCACAGACACCGTCATTGAACTGTATCCCGCCATGATGCCTGGAGCTCCACTCATGCCAAGATCTTCCCGACAGCCTCCACCAGTGGACAGACTGTGACACCTGTGTGGCAAGCCTGGCCACTGGGCACCGGCTTGCCCTCTTCGGCAACAATTTCTGCAATTTAAGAAGAGGCAACAGCCTCAGGAGGGAATGAAAAAACTAATTTATCAGCACAGCCCCTCCCTGCGCAAGGACATAAATAAGGCAGGTCATTTTACATCTAGTGGGGAGGGGCAAGGGAGGAGATCCCACAGTTCAAAACTTGCCTGCTGCCATGATTTTATTGAATTAGACTTCTACTACTTTATCTGATGTGACAACTTTATATATTAATCAAAGACCCATTCTAACAACTTTATCTAAACTTTCATCTTTCAGGCTCCAGCTGACAGAACCACTCTATCTCAAGTCATCTGATTTTTACATTGTGACAGTGTGTGCGGATTTGCCAGGTACTTGGACCCGGATTTGTTGTAAGTATGTGGTTGTTGAAGACTCAAAATTTACACTAATTGGAATCAACACTATTCCAAGTCTCTTGCGGTCAGACCTGGAAGAGCTTTCCCTCGGCCTGTACTGTGTCCACCCTCCCACCTTTCTGCTGAAAGGTCAAATCGTGGACCAAACCATCCCGGTCCCTGAATTAAACTGGAATCTTGAAGACCCTTCTCTATTCCATCAAGAAACACCTCTTACAGTTGCTTGGATCCAGATAATAAATCACGATAAGCCAAAGATCAAATGCAGCTTGCAGAAGCGGGGGACCAAACATGCTTGCAGGGACTTGTGGACACTGGGGTGGATGTGACGATCATTCCCTCTTGGGAATGGCCGTCACATTGGGAATTGCAACCCATGTCAGGACGCATTCAGGGTTGTGGGTGATGGGTGTGGGAGAATTGGCATGGGGATGCCATGGGAGAGTTTTTTTGTTCAAGTTAGATTGAGTTGCTGTAGTAATTTCCCATAGTTCTCTACAACTGTTATGCTAATGTGTATGAAAATGACAAGTGTTGTACACACCTTTATCTAGAACATTCTCTGCACTTTGATCTCCCATTGGTAGTTCCCTTGAAACCACCCCCTCCTCATTCCCCATTAGACTGTTCTCCATCACCTCATCCTTGCCCCTCCTCCTGTACCTTCTCCCATTGAATCGTTTGTATTGTGACCCCTACAAACCCTATCCATTTATACACCCTGGACCCTCCCTCAACAGTTGGATTCTCTCCCCGGTGCCCTCCTTCACAGTTGTCTCCCTGCTCTTTTCAGTCCACCATTTTTTCTCTAACTTTTCCTGCACCACGGATCCTACAATAAACTCATTGGAACTATCTGGGATTGAGTCACCTCCTTCTACCCTGGTGAGTGGAGAATATACGTCTGGGACTGGGCGGAAGGTGGGCTGAGGGGTAGTGCTGTTGGGCAAGGGCATGCTCTTTGTCCCTCTGTTGTCCCGTCAGCACTGGACCACGGATTTCCTCCCACAGACGGAGAAGAAAACCCGTCTCCCTGCTGCAAGGGTATAGGGAGCATCAAAGAACATTATTGAAATTATGGGGCCAGATGGGCAATTGGCCTCCATACATCCATTCATTTTGGATTTTATGGAATGCCTGTGCGGAGGAGACCTCTTGGCCCAATGGGGGGGCAAAAATTGACCTTCCTAAGGCCCCCCAGGTTTGTTGGGCAGCAGCCACTGAGGAGCACCAAACCCAGAAGCTGAATTGGCTTTCTGTTAAACCAGTCTGGGTAGAGCAGTGGTTGCTCAGTAAACAGAAATTAAAGGCGCTTCATGAGCTCATTGAGGAGCAGCTACTTAAGGGCAAAATAGTGGACTATCCCCGTGGAACTCCCCTGTTTTTGTCATCAAAAAGCCCAACAAGGATAAGTGGCGGCTCCTCCACAAGCTCAGACAAATTAACAACATCATAGAAGATATGGGGTCTCTTCAGCCAGGAATGCCATCCCCTTCAATACTCCCCCGAGACTGGAATTTGGCCATCATTGACATTAAAGACTGCTTTTTCCAAACTCCCCTACACCCTCATGACGCCCCGCGATTTGCCTTCTCGGTACCTACCATCAACCAAGAAGCCCCAAGGAAATACTACCGCTGGCAAGTTCTCCCACAAGGGATGAATAACAGTCCAGCCATTTGCCAGTGGTATGTCGCTTCTTTGCTGTCCCCAATATATGCAGCTATGACGGAAGTCATCCTTCTACACTACATGGATGGCATCTTAGTCTGGGCTCCCAATGACAACATGCTTAGCCATGCGCTTGAACTGACAATCTCTTCATTGATTGCTGCAGGGTTCAAGCTGCAAGGAGACAAGATTCAATGGATGCCTCCTTGGAAGTACTTCAGCCTGGAAATTACCAAGCAGTCCATTGTGCTGCAAAAATTAACCATCAAGAATACCATCAACACATTGGTGGATGTCCATTAGCTATGTGGGTCCTTGAATTGGCTGAGACCTGGGCTGGGAATTTCCACCGACGTCCTGGCCCTCCTTTTCAATTTGTTGAAAGGGGGAAAGGAGCTCAGTTCTCCCAGGTCCCTCACCCAGGATGCACAAGCTGCATTGGAAGAGGTCCAGCATCTTTTTTCTAGTAGACAGGTCCACAGATATCAAATTCATTATCATAGGTAAACTGCCACACCTCCACAGAGTCATCTTCTAGTGGGAGGAAACATCCAAAGACAAGGATCAAGGCTTGAGGGATTCTCTCTTAATTATAGAGTGGGTGTTCCTCAGCCATCATAGGTCCAAAAGAATGACACAGCCACAGGAGCTGGTGGCTGAACTGATCCGAAAGGCAAGATCTTGGATCAGGGACTTGGCGGGATGCGACTTGGTCTGCATTCATTTACCAATCCAATTAAAATCAGGCCAATTTACAAAAGCCATGTTGGAATACCTGCTTCAAGAGAATGAGGTCCTGCAGTTCGCATTGGACAGTTACACCAGCCAAATTTCTATTCATCGGCTGGCCCACAAAATTTTTAATCCAGAGGTTTGATTCTCATTGGCTTTACAGTGTATTCAGAGACAGAAACCTCTTAAAGCTCTGACAGATTTTACTGATGCATCCAGAGAATCCCACAAGTCCATTATGACTTGGTGGGATCTTCGAACTTGGCGGTGGGAGGCTGATGTAGTCGAGGTGGAAGGATCACCTCAGGTAGCTGAGTTGGCCGCAGTTTTCAGGGCCTTTGAGAGATTTTCCAAGCCCTTAAATTTAGTAACTGATTTGCTTTCTATTGCTGATGTAGTGTCCTGAGCAGAAAACGCGGTACTGCAAAAGGTGTCCAATATGGCCCTTTACGACTTGATCTCAAAATCAGTGAAATTATTCTCCCACTGAGAACAGTCATTTTATGTAATGCACATCTGGTCACACACTGACGTGTCGAGGTTCATCTCTGAAGGAGACAGGAGAGGAGATGCTCTTTCTGCTCCCATCAAGATGGCCCCACTCCCAGATGTGTTTGGTCAAGCAAAGATCAGCCACCACCTCTTCCATCAAAACACGCCAGCCTTGGTTCGCCAGTTCCATCTTACCCATGAACAGGCCAGGGCGATTGTGGCAACACGTCCCCACTGCCAAGCGAAAAAACTTCCAGCGATCAGTTCTGGAACAAACCCCAGAGATTTAAATAGTTGTGAGTTGTAGCAGGCAGATGTTACACATATTCCATCTTTTGGGAAGCTTAATTCTGTCCATGTATCAGTGGACACCTTTTCCAGAGTAGTTTATACCTCCACCCACACAGGGGAGAAGGCAACTGACATCTGAAAACATCTCATTCAAGCCTTCTCCGTCTTGGGCATCCCCAAGGAAATTAAAATCTACGGTGGACCAGGGTACAAATCCAAGGAATTCCGACCTTTCCTGCAGCAATGGGGAATCATAAGATTGGCATCCCCTGTTCTCCAACAGGTCAAGCCATAGTGGAGAGGGCCCCCCAGAGTCTTAAGAAAATGCTTGAACAACAGCAGGAGTCAGTGAAGGTTGTCCCTCCCCAGATCCAGCTTTCCAAGGTGCTTTTCCCACTGAATTTCTTAAATTGTAGTTTCAATAACTTTAATCCACCTATGGGCTGGCACTTTTGTCAAAATCCGCAGCTAGACCTAAAAGGCAGGTCTCAAGTCCTTGTTAAGGACTGAGAGACCTGGGAGATGGGGGGCCCGTTCAAGCTTGTCACCTGGGGGAGGGGATACGCTTATGTGTCCACTCCCTCCAGGCCAAAGTGGGTACCCTCCAAATGGGCTAAGCTGTTTGTCCTGAAAAAATGTTTATCAATAAATAGAGTTGACAGGTCAAGGATGTGTGCTGGAGGTGGAGACGGAAACCATTTCCTTTTGATTTAAACATCCTGGAGCAGAACCCAACCTATGAAGTTACCTTTCTCACTCATTATGTTTACCTTACAGTAACCCTAACCAGATGGCTCTTGTCTGGACCTGAAACTTTGTCGTCATGACTGCCCTCTGGTCCCTTCTACACCTCTCAGACCAGTGGATTGTTATTCCAAAAGTCAGTGTGTGGAAGACCCTTGTGCAAGTCCTCGGCCAAGACCAACTGTGCCTTACCACCGCCTCAGCAGCAGACCCCTAGTCAACCTGCCTTGTGAGAGTACCTCTCTCTTCAGAGGAGTTTCCCCCCCACTCCTTGGTGATACCCTAAAATCCTTTGCTCCACAAAAGCTCCTGCTCCCCAGCATTTGATTGCATGTTTATTTGGAGAAAACTTCTCCCAAAGTTAAACTTGCTGAGTCCTGAACCTGTCAAATTCAGTTTGCTTGGCTCTGCCAAAGCTTCTGTTTGTGTCCAGTTTATGTTCACCCCAAACCCTCCTGACAAATCCTTATCACCCATCGTCCAGCATCATCAAGAATATACCGCGGATAATTGGTGTGGTGTTGTGGCCCAAATTCCAACAACTTCAACCTTTGTATAAACCTTGACCCGTTCCCTGAGATGTTTTTCTAATTTGCGGAGACCGAGCATGGGCAGGCATCCCCTTGCGTCTGGTCGGAGGCTCTTGTTCTTTTGCTAAGCTGTCACTGCACCCAACAATACCAAACTGAGAACTGGAAGTCTAAGAATGTAATACATGATTTGGCCTGGCCCAAGAGGGACCACCAAAACCTGGACTCTCAGTGTGACTCTGAAATTATCCATTGGTCTAAACCAAAAGGTGTTGCAATCACCGTGTTTTTACCCTGGGTGGCTATAGCGAAGGCTTTTGGTGAATTGGCCCACCTAGAGTGTTTGGTTGCGAAACAAGCAAACCTTACATCAGCTGTCCTATGTGACCTCTTATCAGACGAAGAAATCTCAAGGCAGGCAACTCTTCAAAATGGAGCAGCAATTGATTTCCTACTTCTGCACGACCATCAGTGCAAAGAGTTTGAGGGGCTCTGCTGCATAAATTTGTCATCCAAGGCTGAGGATGCAAGAAGGACCATCAGAAGGATCAAAACATGGTCAACCAAATCAAGAAAGAGAACGCAGACTTGTTGGGGATCATCTTTTCTGGTTGGAGCCTATGAGTCTGCATTGGTTTTGTTTTGAAAACTATAGTTTGTTTTGTTGTTATATTAGTTTTGATTGCAGCCATCATCGTCTAGAGACTCATTACAAGATTGCTGGCTAAGATGATCTCCCCTCAAGTTATCAGCAGAGTCGAGGTTATAGCATCCAATGAAGACCAAGTCTCCGACGATGAAAATCCAGCAATCGAGGAAAATGGGCTTCCATCCCACTGGCCTAACCATGGTTTGGAGACATTTATATAGACCCTGAGTTTAACAATCAAGTTGAGTTCACTCTGTTTTAGAAGACTGTTTTTCCTCTTTTATTTCTTTTTAAAACAAAAAAGGAGGAGATGATGTGTTGTGTTTTTGAAGTTGCAGTTATGATAAGTTATGCCTTGTATTTTGGATTGTTCTGTTTTCCCCCTCTCAAGTGCCTAATAGTTCTGCCCAGGTTGTCTCCTCCTCCCCAGTCTATGTCAGTTATCCTGCTTACTCCCCACTTACCCTAGCAACCTATGTATCCTTTCCTCATGTCCCTCCCCAGTACTCTATCCATCACTCAGTGTCCCATATTCTTCATCTGGAAACTTCTCTCCAGAGCATCAAGTGATTGGCTCAGGGGCCCTGGCCCCTTCCCAGGCTATTCCCTATTGGTCCTCCAAAGGTGTCCTTCTCCCTTTCTCCACTCCCCCCTGACCTCCATTGGTTGGTGGGCAGGCTCCACCCCTGTTCCCCCCCCCCCCCCCCACCTCTTCCTTTAAAAACCCTTGTCAGCCCTCCGCCAGGGTATTTGGCCGTCCGGTCTCCCCTGGATTTGATGCCTTACAATAAAACTGGTTTGCTCCCACAGCCAGAGTCCTGCTTTCTTCTTCTGCCTCTTGTGGCCCAAAGTCTTTGCAACTATGTAGGCTTTGAGCCTTTAGTCACGCTCTCTGCGAACGCTAAGCGGAGAGGTTGTCCCCCTGCTAGCATGCTGGAGCTAGTTGGGGATGTCCTGAAAGCATAAGAAGCTTGTGGCCTCAGGTAGAGTTGATGTTCTTCACAGTGGCTGGTGTGGGGTTTGGATCTGTGCTAAACAAAGGGTTGAGAATATGACATTTTTGCTGTTGCTGAGCAGGGTTCACATAGAGCCAAGACATTTTCTGGTTTTTTGTACTGCCACACTGGCAGGGGACATGGGAGTACCTGGGAGGTTGGGAGGAGACACAGCCAGGACTGTTGGTGACCCCAGCTGAGCAAAGGGATATTCCAGACCGTGTAGCATCATGCTCACTATACAAAGTCATCATGCTCATTTTATAAAATGAGGAGAAAAAAGGAATAAGGGGGGGGGACATTTGGAGTGAGAAGTTTGTCTTCCCAAGTTGCTGTTACACAAGATGGGACCTTGCTTTCCTGGAGATGGCTGAATACCTGCCTGCCCATGGGAAGAAGTGAATGAAATCCTTGTTTTGCTTGGTTTATGTGGGAGGGTTTTGTTTTCACTATTAAACTGCATGTATCTGAACCCAGAGGTTTTCTAGCTTTAACCATTCTGATTCTCTCCTTGATTCTGCTGTTGTGGGAATGTACAAGCAGTTGCCTGGTAGTTGGTAGCTGTGGTTAATCCATGAAACTTGGATACAAAATTTTGTTAAATATTGTAATAGAGGAAACTAGTTTAATTTTGGAAACAACAGTAATGCATGGAGAGACACAATTTTTTTGCACTTAGTTCCAGTTTACAGAAAGAGTAAAGGCATAAAGAAGGAAAATACACTACAACATATGACAGCTGAGAGACTTCAGGGATGTGAGAACACCTGATAGGCATTACAGGCACTGGTGAAGAAAGAATATCATTGAAACACAAGAAATCAGATTTTGGAACTATGTTGAAATTGGATGGAATTGATACACCTGTCACAATCCAGCTTTTTTTTTTTTTTCTCTTCACTTACTAAACTTTATTTCTCTTGAGTCACAAGTTTTTCTCGCTTTGCTGTTCGGCATTTCTGTTTCTGTCTTAAACCCTGGAAAATTTAAACGTGAAAGTGAAGTACACAGACATCAGTACACAGAAGTAAATAATTGGCTCCAGACAGATTGCAGAACTCCTAAGATGTGTTTATAGTACTACAGGCAATGGTCTAAGTGTAAGACCCCTGCTCTCAGACTAAGTAATTGGTAGTGGAACAGGTCGGTATTGCTGGAAGGTGTGGACGTTGATCCTTTGGGCGAGGAAGTTCCTAAGGCTGGAAGATGTGGATGCTGATCCTTTGGGCCAGGTAGTTCCTATGGCTTCTGCTGGAATGTGTGGCAGGAGAGAATCAACATGTGCACTCTTTCTTGAATCATCCTATCACAATAGGTCAAAAAGAATGTGTACACTGATTTGAAATGGTAATTGTCATGTCCTTACACTTAGTACAGACATATGTGTTCAATAATATAAAAAAATGAGTACCAGAAAGGACCAAATAGAGCTTCTGGTATATAAGAAACAGTATCATGACCAAAATACAGAGGCTGAGAGATCTACAGTGCTCAGGAATCATACATTGATCACATCCTGTATCTTGACAACAGGGGCGGCATAAATAGATCTTATTGCTTTGAAATGGCTGATTAATACCTGCAGATCTCATACTGTCTCTTTGGATATTTTGGAAGAGCTGACAACTGATAGGACTTTTTCCACTCTTGCCTTGTGGAACTAGGTTTCTGACGCTGATATATTACTTAGAGAGGTAAATGTAACCATTTTTTTACTTCTCAGATAAAGATCAGAAAAAAAAGAGCTTTGAACAATTATAATTTAATCTTAAATTAATTAGGAAGACATTATACTAAAGATTTTTATTTCAAAGGAAAACTTGGGGAACTTAAAACATTTGCATTTCTAGCTCTACATGTTCTGTGGAATTTTTATGGAACCTATGAAGAAAAGAGTTCTAATTTTACATAAGAGACCACCACAGAAAGGATATTAAACTAAGCAGATTGCCTGAAAGGAATGCTTTAATGGATTAGACAGTTAGAAAACACATGTCAGAAAGTATGCCAGTGGAGGGAGAATTTCATAATCCATCTCTGTTTAAATCATGTGCTGTCAGCTACCCAGAGACCTAGGGAAGAAAAATCTGCCCAAGTTTTTCTAAATATCAGCCAATGAGTCACAGTTTATTTTTATGCATGATCATCTACCATTTAAAGCCTTTCATATTAATTTCACCTTTTTTTTTTTTTAATTGGCCTTAATATTCAGTCTTTTCACCACACTCTTTTAGATTGGGGGTTTTTGTGGTTTTGGTTTTTGTTGTTTTGTTTTTGTGGTTTTTTTTTGCGGGGGGGCAGAGTTTTTTTGGGGGGAGGGGGTTGTTTGTTTTTTTTCTGTTTTTTTTTTGGTTGGTCGTACAATTTTTGTTGTCGTCCTCTTTGTTTCCCTTATGTGGCACTTCACTGAGAAAGAAGGAGTCTCTCTAAAGGAGCTCCAGGAATAGGTATTACAAAGACAAACTCTGCAATGCATCAAGATACATTTCCTAGAACCATATTGCATTTGGACATTTGGTGTATTGGTATAGAGATAGTTTTAACCAAGGCAATAACATAACTGACACAGCAACAATATGCCTTGAATTGTTTACATGATTTTGGAGAACCAACCCATTTTCAAAGGAAAAGGTATTTTGTTGTCTAAAAATACCAGATTTTGAGCATAATTTCTTGTGTTTCAACCTTAACATGAAATAGTGAAGAAGATCTGTATTAAGCTATCCATATTAATAAACTATAGATATCACCCCTTTATGCTGAAAAAAGAAGGATAAAAATATAGTGATATCTGTGTTTCAGATGTGCCCTGGTTCTGGCCAGGATAGAGTTAAATTTTTTCAGTAGTGTGGCTAAATTGGCATGGCTAGGAGGTTATTCTGTACCACTGCACATCTTTGTTAGAGGTGGGGTAAAGGAGCTCTCCCAGGCATCTAAGAAGGAGGGTGGGCAGCCTTTGCTGTTGATCAGATGTGGAGGAAGGGGGAAAGCCAATGTTCATTGTTGCTCTGGGTATAGGGTGAGCACGTTTGCATGTAAACTACAGTGTCTTTTGTACGCTTTTGTTACTAACATTGTCACTGTTAGTATTCACTTTCTTATCTCACTGATGTTTCCATCCAGTAAATTGTTCTTATCTCAACCCATGTTCGCATTTTGTGCTTCCAATTCTCAACTTCATCCTGCTTCAGTGAGAAGGAGAGAGGAAGGGAAAGCAAGACAGAGGCATCTGTCTTGCCAGTCTTTGTGGAGGCACTGGATTGGGGGGTATAATTCCTAAACCATGACAGGATGCCATTACCACAGCTTTTATAAAGGGTATTTCCTTCAACAAATAACAGATACAATTAGCAGTAAACTAAAGGGAAAACTGAGCTGTGAGCTACCGGAACTTCATTAGTGCTTGTGAAAGGCCTTATTTGATGTATAGGTAAAGCCCATATGTCTGCAGAACCTGTACATTTAAACAGCAGTGTTGCAAGCAAAGGTGTTGCTAGTGTCCCTCTGAGAAGGACTCAAGGGCAGAGCTGGGACTGCATTTGATTGACACTATAAAATGTCCGTCTCAATGGTGCAGAAAGCTGCAGGGCATGGACATAGATTGTAACTGATATAGCAGCCAAATACCAGATATCTGATATAAAAGATAACGAAATCAGATCAATTCTGTTTTGCCTCAAATGCAGCTACTGGCACCATATGAAGTGACTAATCAGAATGACAGAAATGTAATTACAGATAAATTGATGGTGGCAAATCTTTCTGTAGTTGAATATGGGAAAGGTAAAAAAATTAAGCCTCCCTTTATAAGCTTCTCTTCATCTTCCAAGGAGTCAATGGAAAAAGCTCCCCAGAATAACAGTGCCTGTGGATGTTTCTTAGGGCAAAAGGCCCTTCAAAAAGCCAAGGTAGGAGGCAAAACAAAGTTGTGCATCATGATCATGACTGATGCAGATTTTGGACTGAGTCTCAGTCTTTGCAAACTAAGAGCCTCAGTCTTTATAAACTAACTTATGCAAAGATAATGCAATGCTGTGACTGCCCTGATGAAGGGGAGAGAATGATGCATCTGACTCCATGGATATCAGAAGGCTAATTAATTACTTTATCATACTATATTATTCTATGCATCTAAAACTGAATCTGCCAAGCCCTCAACCCTGCACACAACTGCACGCACTGCACTGAATGTCGTGACTGTCACCCGGCAGTCCCAACACACACACACAGTCTTGTCCCTGATAGCCCAAGGAAACAAAACACCATGACTTTGGGCAAACAATCTCCATGTTACATTCTACTTTTGCACAAATACAGGCACAGCAAATGATAAGAATTGTGTTTTCTTTCTCTGAGGTTCACAGAATATGAATCCCAGAAATATTCTTAGGAAGAATTGTGCCTTTCTTTTCTCTGTGAAGAGAAATGTGGGGCTACACAAAGAGGCTGGCATGACATGGGGAGCATTTGAAATGACAAGACAGACAACTTCACTCTAGATTTGGCAGGTTTGAAAGCTGTGCCCACAGTAAGGAGTTTAGGAGATTGAGATCTTCAGATCTTCTTCAGAACTGCCTTTTAGCCTTTGATTGCCTCTGTGATGAGAGGTTGCAGGAGCACTGGGGCTGATTTTGAAAGGATCTGTATTTTTGATGGAGCTGTAAGAAGTGCGCAATGCTGTGAACTGTAGCTGTGTATAGAGATGAGGTTGCTAATACAGCTCCAGTGCAAACCCGGGACAATGCAGCAGGCATAACAGCCATAGTCTGACACTCACTCTCAGTTTTACATTCAGGGCATTAAACAACAGCAGCAGTAATACATAGCTGAAGATACATGCAGTGGGGTTTTTAAATTGAAGCAGTGAACATCCTCTGGTTTTCTGTGTAAATGTGGAACTTTGTTTTGGTTAGGAAAGGGCAGTATCAACCTCATTCCAGAAATGCTACCAGTTCAGGACCTGAATAATTTTAGCCACAGGAGTTTCGAAACTTGGTGTGGATGCCACTCTGAATTCAGAGCTTCTGCTGTGCTTTTGAGCTCTGCTCACTCTAATAAAATCTAAAGAGCTGTGTCTACTATAACAAGTCATGGAGACATTTTTTGCAGCCTTTTTTGAAAAAGCAGAACTTTTTTCAGCTGTTCTGACAGGCAATGCAACAGACATGCATCTCTCCAGTTTTATGAAATTCAGTGGCACTATTGCAACAACTCTTCAAGTTATGATATTGCCAGGATGCTTTGAGATCCCTGGGGTATTTTAACGAAGACTTGGTAGCCATTGGTGTGCATGTGGATATTAGTACTTCATGGGTGACTGCTTTTCAGCACTTCAT
This sequence comes from Serinus canaria, assembly GCF_022539315.1. Taxonomy (NCBI): domain Eukaryota; kingdom Metazoa; phylum Chordata; class Aves; order Passeriformes; family Fringillidae; genus Serinus; species Serinus canaria. The sequence goes on from NC_066343.1 coordinate 55,695,407, forward strand.
ATTGCCTCTTGATGGGTAGTTTAAAATTGTATTTGAGCTTTTTTGTGGTGATGGTCCTCTGACATCTACTGCCCTCATAAACGTGTACTCAGTCCCACTGTTTCTATTAAGTTGTTCTTTGGCTTTGTAAAACATCTAAAACGTGAGCCTTGGTGTGCAATGCCTACCTAGATAGTTCATGAGCCCCATACTGTACTGTCATACGGTATTTTTAGAAGTATCTTTTCTTTCATTATTAATAATTACTATTTCTGAAGCTCTTGGAGAGTTGAAGTGAAAGTGTCCTGAATTAAATAGCACCAATAGAGGATTATAGGAGAAGGTATTTCCATTAATATGTATTAAAGTCTAAACTTTAGGCAAATTTGATTTATCAGTCTTCCTCCTATTTCATGCTAGTTACCCATTAAAAGATGAAGTGAATAAATTACATGCATGACAACAGATTGATACAAAACCTTCTTCTTGGAAAGTGTTGTAGGTTGACAGGGAAGTGAGTTTTTTTAGAAGTTATAGCTGAGCCAGTCAGTGGTCAGGTTTGAATATTGGCACCTGGTGTAACCACTGAAGACATGGATATGCCTCTGAGAACACAGGGGGTTAAAAGCAGAGATGTCCCAGAGGAACTTTCTGTTCTGGTCAGTGAAGAGTTCAAGCTTTCCCTGCCCAGCCCCAGGCTGGGTGGGGGAGGGAAAGCTATGTGTCCTAGGCTGAGGTAGACTGGAGCCCCAGGCAGAGAAGGGGGTGAAGAGCAGCCCCCAGAGAGAGAGAGGGAGAGAGAGAGAGAGAGAGAGAGAGAGAGAGAGAGAGAGCCTGCCACCTTGAAATTTGGTATCATGTGCTGGCAGCATGGCAGGCAGAGGGGAAAGAGAAGGGAAGGAGAAGGTGCCTGTGGGAGTCCTAGGCATGCAGAGCCCAAGATGATAGCCCTTTTCTTGGACAATGAAAACTTTGTGAAACACTAATCCTCCTTGTTCTGAAGAGGAGAGAGACAGGCATGAAATGGAAGGAAATGTGCAAGTGTCGAAGGTCAGAGCAAGTGAAAGATGTCAGAAGAAGATGGGAAAGAATCCTAGGTGGGAGGAGATGATGGAGTGGCCTTTGGCTGGACTTTTCTTGTATAGCCATGGACTGAACCAATTTTCCTGTGACACAGAGACTGCATTTAGGGGGAGGCAATGGCTTTAGCCAAGAGAGTGACCTGCTGCAGTGACTGCCTGTGCAGGAGTGAAGGGAACAGAGGAAGATGAGGAGGGTAGGGTGATGCCCTCTGTCTTCAGGGAAGGAGAAGATCTCTGTTCTCAAGACTCTTGGCCACAGGAGAGGTGGAAAAATGGGGGGGACTGTTGTCCCAAAAGCCAGAAACTGTTGCTTTTTTGGTACTTGGCAAAGCATCATTAAAAGGGAACCCTATCAGCAGTTTTGGTCCATGGACGGTGGTGAGAACACTGTTCATGGAAGGAAGATGTCACGATGGCAGATTTTCTCTGGGCAGTGTCACTTGTGACATGGAAGCACAACAGGTTTTAACTGTGTTTCCTGGGGAAGACTATGGTACAAGAGGGACTTCTCTTTCCCTTGATGAAGTGAGAATTGATTATCTGAGGGGTGGTAACGAGCTGAGAATTGATTATCTGAGGGGTGGTAACTTGACTGAGAGTCCAAGGTTTTGTCTCCCTGTGTTTTGGTGGAAACTGGGTGGGGGAGGAGGAATGTTTTGGAAGGTTTTAATTTTGAATTTTGTGTGTTCTTCTTACTATATTGTAGATTTAAAAAGCTGGGTTTTTTTTTCCTTTATTCCTAAGCTTGAGGCTGTGTTGCTCTGTTTCTGGTCACATCTCACAGCACTCATTTAGTAAAAATACATTTTCATGGGAGCACTGGCACTGTGCCAGGATCAGCCCATGACAAAAAGCAAATTTTTGCCCCTTGCAAGTCAGCATTCATGTCAGAAAGGAGGAGAGAAACCTGGATAACTTAAACATCTTGTAAGTATGACCTGAATTTCAAATGGTCTCACGTATGTGATCAAACTTAATTTATCTTCATCCTTAGAGGACACAGAACAAAGTATCCATATGAAGAAATATAATACAATTTATTTATAGGCTAAGACTAGTTTAATAATGCTTCCATTTGGAAACAAACTATTATGAATGTACAGTATAAAAACTAGAAGCAAATTGATTGCTGTAGAGCTAGGAGTTAAATAGGCTCAAATATGAAAGCTTTATTAGCAGTATGTGCTTTTTCTATTTTCCTAAGTTTTTTTAAAGATGTACTAGTAGAAAAATATCCCCTTTAAGCTGAGCTTAATATTACATTATTATGAAGAGTGCAGAGCAATTTGGCAAAAGGCTGCAAAACTTCACTATTAAGACTTCCAGCATAGCTGACGTCAACACTTTGTAAATGCTACTCATTTTAGCTTTTATTTCATGGTTATGGCTTTTCCTCATTTGTCCTTCTGTCACAGTGATAGTGAGCATGAGACTTGCTGTGCAAGAATGACAGAAGAGCTGGGAAGGAAGGCAGAACTTCCCCTCACATGGGGCAGGGCTGAAGGCACCTGCTAAGTGAGAGAGCAGCTTGCAGAACACAGAAGCCTTTCTGATGCAGCTGGATGTCATTTGGAAGAAATGGTAGCTACACTGCCTCTGTTACCAACTCCTTAATACCTTCTGCACTGTCTGACCCAGCCCTGACATTTGGTAGCTGTCAGGCTTTTATGGATAGTCAGTTCATCCTGCAGGGTCCTATCTGCAGAACACCTGATGACACCTAAACATGACTGAAACTGAAATTCAATTGCAGAGCTGTGCTTTTCATACATAATGATTAGTCCAATGCAGAAGTCTTCCAAAATAAGGTCACAGATATCCACAATTAGTATACTTTAAATTAGCGAAATGTTTTGACCTTAATATGCCTCTTTCTGGTTTCCATCCATAAAATGAAGGAAGCAATATCACTTAGTCTAGGTACTTTATGAAATGCTAAAATGACATACAAAAACCATCCTAGGAAACATGTGATTGCTACTCTTAATACAATTGGGTCCTTGATTCTTACTACAATTGGTAATGGAGAGTAAAATCTACTAGCATTGTCTCCTGGGAACCCTGAATGATATAGGGATCTTATAGGAGAAATTTCTGTGGTTATACAATACATAATAATAATAATAGACAATAATAGCAACGATTTTATAACTTTTAAAATACGTTGTTTTCTGTTGCGTTGTGGTTTCAGGGTTTACCTCAGAACCTCGGGTCCCTTGCCTGATAATTCCCTCCCAGATGTGTCAGTCACCTCTCCTTTCCCTCCCTGACCCCTGCTGAGTACTGTCTAGCAGTCCTGGAATTCCAGAAGACCGTCAAGTGATTGGCAGATTCAAAGGATGCCCTCTACCCCTCGGGGGGCATTGGGCCATCCAGGTGTCCTTTGTCTCTTGAGACCTCCCCTCCTGTAACTGGTTGGTGGGATTCCTACCCCTGCCCTCCCCCTCTCCCCTGGGTTAAAAGGAACAGCAACCACATGGTTGGCAGCTCTGTTAGAGCTGTTGCGGAGTTCAGAGGTCTGTGGGCCTGGAATAAAGCTCTGGATCAAAACCCTCCATCAGAACTGACTCCTTTCATTCACCATTGCCTTAAAGCTTCTCCTCCAGAGGTAAACCTGAGGAGCAGACCCTCCATGGGAGGAGGCTCCATCCCGCCACCACCAGAGCTCCTGCCTGCCTGGACTTGCCTCCAAGTGCCCAGCTACAGCATCCAGCTAGCCAAAGGTGTGTCTGGGGTGAAGACCCCACAGTTGCCACCTTTTGTTAAGCACCAAGGGCCAGACAAGTTCAGGCACGTCCCGTACAGCTTATATTGGTATTACTCCAATATAGTTATCAATGTTGAAGGCTTTTAGAAATAATTTTTTGATCTATATGAATACACTGAGTGCTGAAATAGATCTACTTTTGATCATTAGAGGTATGTGTTTTGCTACTGTCCTTGAGCTCTACTCAGATGGCACAATATTCAATTCTAAATTTATTTTACCAGCAGAATTCTTCAGCTAGAGCAGTCAGAATCACCAGAACTACATATACATACTTCTGCTACTGAAATAAGACAAATACAGGATAATTGTACTGCTTTTAATAAAATTATAGTATTTTATAATTCATAATGACATTATAGCTATGTTTCCACTATGCTGATATATCCAGTTATAGAAGAATGTATTAAAGCTGATATTTAGATGGCATGGGTATTGTGACAAACATTTAGCAAATATTAATAAATGGCTAAGGCTAACAGAAGAGTAAAATCCACGTGCAGTACTAAATTTCTTCCTGCTGCAAGACTGAAAGCTAATGTCTTCACTTCATTGGAAATTTTTTTACTGTGTGAAAATATCCACTTCTGTTTGATTTTCTTCTTCTAGGTAGGGCAAATATTAGATATCAATTTTGATTCACATTTCAAGCTATCAGTTAAAATGCCGCTTTTATCCTAAATTTATTTGAAGAATATAATATCTGAATTAAAAATAAGGCTCATAGAGTTAATGAACTCCAAGTCCTCTGAAACCCGGTTTCTTTTGGAATTATCCTTTTAGACAAAAATAAAACCCTGATGTTTGCTAGATATTCCTATTGCCAAATAAGAAAAAAGTGTTCTAATTTTCAGCATTTGCTTTCACATATGTAATCAGTTTTACTCAGAAAGCATCAATGAAATGGCTTTTTATAGGTACACTGTAAACAATGTAAGTATGTGATTAACTTAACAAGACTCCTAAATACTCAGTATCAAACATATTTATTTTGAAAGGCCATCAAACCTCAAACTGCTTCTTTACCATATCTCTAATTGTAAGTACAGGCTGTTACTTCAACTTTGATGGGGTTGGGTTCAAAATCTGAAGTAACAGAAAGATAGAATGTTAAGGAGTTGGAATGAACCTTAAAGATCATTTAGTACAAGCCCCCTGTCATGGGGAGGGCCACCTCCCACTAGATCAGGCTGCTCAAAGCCCATCCAACCTGGCTGTGAACACTGCCAGGGCTGGGGCATCCATAGTCTCCCTGGGCAACCTCTTCCTGTGTCTCATGAACCTCACAGTAAAGAATTTCTTCCTAATACCTAACCCAAATTCTCCTTTCTGTTTATACCCATTACTCCTTGTCCTGTCATTACATTCCTGATGAAGAGAACCTCAGGCTTTCCTGTAGGCCCTTTTGGATACTAGAAAGTTGCTATTACGTTCCCATAAAACATTCTCTTCTCCAGGGTGAACAGCCTGAACTTCTTAGCATGTCTTCAGAGGGGAGGTCTTTCATTCCTCTTATCAGCTTCATGGCCTCCTCTGGTCTGACTCTGAGAGTTCCTTGTCCTTCCTTTGTTGGGGACTCCAGGCCTGGGTGCAGCACTCCAGCTCGGGTCTCATCAGAAAAGTGTAGAGGGGCGGAATCCCCTTCTTACCCTGCTGGCTGTGTTGCTCTGGATGAAGCCCAGGACACAACTGGCTTTCTGGGCTGTGAGCACACACTGAATGAACCATCACCCCAAATCTTTCATTGCAGGGCTGCTTCAATCACTTCTGTGCCCAGGCTGTTGGTGTGTCTGGGATTGCCATGACCCAGCTGTAGGACCTTGCACTTTGCTTTGCTGACCCCCATGAGGTTTGCACTGGCCCAGCTCTCAAGCCTGTCCAGGTCCCCCGGGATGCCATCCCTTCCCTCCAGCATGTCGACTGCTCCACACAGCCTGGTGTCATAAACAAACCTGCTAAGTCAATATGTTACATCCCTGTATTCAGAATTGCTTTCAGCTGGTCATAAATTTATTGTATTTCTTGTTATTATTCAAACTGCCAAATCCTTAAAAAGTATTATTTTATGAGACAGATTTGTTAACATGAACATCTCCAGACAAATATTAAGCCCTGAAAATAAATCTTCAACTAACTGACAAACGAGTCTTATTCTATATTCTCTCTTTAGTGGCTGATTATTTTCCTGCACATAATAAAGAAGCCATTAATGTATAATGAAAGAGACAGCTTCATTATTTTCTCTTTGAAAATTTTTCTCTTTGAAAATACATACTTAACCATATGGGGCCTTTTGTACACAAGGAGTTTTTCTTGCTAACAAGTTCAGTGCCACTGGTGTGATTACTTAGCCATCATCTCACTTACAGTTGAGAAATACCCTTTTGAGTAGAAATAAGAAGGTCAAAGTCAAAGTGGCTTTATTGTTTCCTTCAACACCAGACATCCCATTAAAACTCTGCTTCTGCCAACAAGTGGCCATACTGGCTGTTTGTGTTATTAAAAAGGCTCTTTTGTTTGTGGAATTAAACAAACTGACTTCTATAATAAAGAAATGTAGTCTTAGTTGAAATTATACGCAGCTAGGGCCGAATTCTGTACAGGTAAGAGCTGAAAAAATATACGTCTTCATATATATCCTAGCTGGCAAATGCATCTGGAAGGAAGTATATTGCTTCTCTGAATTGCTTGTAAACATGCCAGCTGCTGCACTGAAAGCTTCAGCTGATGCTGAGTCAAAGACAGGAATGAAAAAGCAACACTTTTATGAATCTCTTTGTGTTGTCTCGCCTCATGAGAAAAACATGACTCCTATCACTTTTCATTGTGTTATGCAGCTAAGTTCCACCAGTGTAGTGACATGTCTCTCACATCTCATGTTCTCTGTGTGGTCATGCAGGTAAATCCACAGGTTACCTTGTGGCATGTCTCAAGCAGGGGGATGCTTTTCCCAATAGCAGAGCACTCTGACTGACGCTGGTGGAGCATGGGACATTTCCTTTCTAGCTTGCTCAAGTCTTTTCAATCTGTCATGTATTGAAAGCACCATCAATCAGAAAACCAGTGTGCATGTCTATGTTTTGGAAATCTGACCCTTAGGCTGCTGATCATACATTTCTTGCCAAATTCAAAGCCTTGCAAAATCAAAATAAAAGACAAGGATATAGTCCTTTCACTTGTTCAAAGGAAAGCTGGATGTACTCAGTACATGGATGTACTCAGTTCATCCTACTGTTACTCCTTTTTCCCACACCATCCTTTTCCTTAGGAAACCCTTTTTGGAGCAGCAAGTTGTCATTTATTATTTTCCTGTTTCTGATCAGTTCAGGGTTAATTTTTTGCAGTAGCTGGAAGGGGACATGCCTAGACATGGAGTTTATTCTGTACCACCTATGTCATTGATGGGGCTGGGGTAAAAGGACTCTGTTACATGGAGAAGGGGTTCCTTCTGGTTGAGAAAATGTTGTGTAGGAAGCTGTCCGGTATTGTCTGGTGTCACTGACGTTCTATGAAAAATCCTTTCCTTAGGATTTTTACCTCCTGAGAAGCTGAGAGGCCTCAGGAACAAACTGTAAACAATTCTTATCTGCTGCTGTGGAATGCAACAGGGGGATCTGTGATTGGTCTCATCTGGTTGTTTCCAATTAAGGGCCAATCACAGATCACCTGCCCAGACTGTCTCGGTTAGAGACAAGCCTTTGTTATTCATTCCTTTTCTATTCTTAGCTTAGCCTTCTGATGAAATCCTTTCTTCTATTCTTTTATTATAGTTTTAATATATTATATATCATAATAAAACAAGCCTTCTGAAACATGGAGCCAAGATTCTCATCTCTTTCCTCATCCTAAGACCCCTGCAAACAATGCAACAGTCTTGTTTTGGTTGTTTATTTTCTGTGGGAATTGCCTCTTTTCTTATACCCTCTGTCATTACTATTCTTGCTGTAACTGTTTATTTTCTTACCTAAATGCTGTTTCCAGTAAAGTGTTCTTATCTCATCCATGATCCTTCATTAGTGGCTCCAATTCTCCTCTCCAGCCTGTTGTGGTGGGGAGGGAGAGGGAGAATCAGGGGAGTGAGAGAGAGAGGTCATGTGGTTTGGAGAGTTTTGGAGGGCGCACTGAATCAGGGAATATTGTTCCTAAACCGTGAGAATTTTATATGTGAATACTAATGATAATGAATAGGCTTTACAAAACATTTAGCCAAAGGAGTAATCTACCATTGCCACCATGTAGGCTCACTTTCTAACCTCTGTGTCCTCTTTTTGTTATTCAGATCTTACAAATACTTTACATTTTGCAAGGGGTTTAACTGCTGTATATAGTTTATATTTTATTTGGTTTTGTTATATTTTTTAATTTATTTATTTTAGGTGCAACAAGGCCAGGTACTGAATCCTGTACTTTGGTCACAGCAACCTCAGGAAGGGCTGAAGGCTTGGGAAAGACTGATTCGAAAATGACCCAGTAGAAAATGATCTGGGAGTGATGTTGATAATAGCTAAACATGAGCCAGTGAGTGCCTACTGTTGTGGGATGCCAGGCACCCACAAAAGCAACTCACTTGGTCCCCTCTGCAACTGGAGACAGAAGATTTAACAGAGGGTTCATTGGCTTAAATAAGGACCAGGAGAGATTGCTTACCAAATATTACCAAGGACAAAACAGGTTCAACTTCAAGATAAGAAGTGATTTTACTACTAGCAAAATCAGAGCAGGATAATTTCTCCCGTGGCTGACAGTTCTCCAGGAGCTTCTCTAATGTGAATCCATCTCATGAGCACAGCTGCCTGGCAACTGCTGCAGTGTCAGTCTGTCCCACAGGCAACCCAAGTCCTCCCCAAAGTGCTGCAGCATGGGCCACTCTTCCATGAGCCCTTCAAGGACAGGCTGCTCCAGCATGGGGCTCTCTCTCCACATGTTGACAGCCTCCTCTCAGGCATTCACTGGCTCTGGCATGGGACTCCTCCACAGGCTGCAGGTGCATCTCTGCAGATGGAGCTGTGCTCCGGGGGCTGCAGGGCACAGCTGCTCTGCTGTGCTCTGCGCCATGGACTGCAGGGGAACCTCAGCTCCAGAGCCTCGAGCTCCTCCTGTCCCTCTTTCTCCACAGACCTTGGTGTCTGCAGGGTTGTTCTACTCCCACATTCTCACTCTGCTCTTCTTTGGCTGGAATTAAAACTACACCACAACCTTTGCTCTGATTTCTTTTTAAATCTCTTACCAGAGGTGTTCCCAGCATTTCTAATTGGCCCAGCCTTGGCCAGTGGCACATCCCTCTCTGGAGCCACCAGGGACTGTTGGATCTGCTTGACATGGTGGAAGCTTCCAGCAGCTTCTTACAGAAGCCACCTCTGTGGCCCTGCTGCAACCAAAACCAGGCCATACAAAACCAGTACAGCCCAGGTGGCCAAGAAGGCCAATGGCATCCTGGCCTGGATCAGCAATGGCGTGGCCAGCAGGAGCAGGGCTGAGATTGTCTCCTGATACTGGGCACTGGTGGGGGCACACCTCGAGTGCTGTGTCCAGCTCTGGCCCCTCCCTGCAAGAAAGGCACTGAGGAGCTGGAGAGAGTCCAGAGAAGGGCAATGGAGCTGGGGCAGGGTCTGGAGCACAAGTCCTGTGAGGAGGAGTTGAGGGAGCTGGGGCTGTTTATTCTGGGAAAAAGGAGGTTAATAAGGGCTTATCACCCCTTACAACTGCCTGAAAGGAAGCAGGTGTAGCCAGGTCGGGGTTAGTCTCTTCTCCCAGGCAACCAGTGAGAGGAGGAGAAGACACGGTGTCAGGGGTTTCTTAGTCTGGGCATCAGGAAGGATTTCTTTATGTAAAGGGTTGTTGAGCATTGCAACAGGCTTCCCAGGGAGAGTGTTGGAGTTACCATCCCTGGAGGTCAAAAAATTACCGGATGTGGAACACGGTGCTATGATTTAATTGGCAAAGGTGATGGTTTGTCAAAGATTGTTCTCATTATCTTGGAGATTTTTTTTAACCTAAATGATTCTGTGATTCTGTTTATAACATCTTTTCCAGATATCTTTTACCTCTTGGTTTCGGGCAGTGGAGTCTAATCCTATTCAGGGTAAGTTACAAATACTTAGCTGAAACAAATATTTTTTATTCTACAACATATCCATTAGCAACAAATCACTGAGATTGCATGTGGCACGTGGAAATGATTTTATTTATAGTTCAAAACAGTTTTATCAGAAGGCACTGGTTCACCAGGTTGAGTTTTTCTCTAAAGCATGAAGTTTTGCACATTTTTCATTCTGCAAAGATCTCTTTAGGTAAGATGAATTTTTATTTTCTCAATATTTTAAAAATACTTTTAAAATATTTTTTTCTTTTAAAAATTAGTAGGAATCTCTTCTGTCTTCTACAGAGATAAGCAAAAGAGCTCAAGTACATAAATACCACTCATGAAAGAAAGCTTCAGAAAGAATCAGTGTTCTAGTTTTTAACTTTGTTCTGAAATTCAAGCATCACTTGTCCTATGTAATGTCCATAAATTTGCTGAAAATAGAAAACTTCAAATATTTCAATTTTTTTTTTTTTGACATAACTTGCTAGAGCATTTTTACGGTTTTGATTGTCCTCATGGAATTCTGAAAGACAATGAAATCCTAAGTCTAAAATCAGCTTGGACTGGTACAGTTTTTTCTTAAGCTTCCGGTAGGGAAAACGACCAAAAACTTCTGTTCTGTTCTAGTTCTTATACTGGCTTTAACACCAGCTTTTAAAATTTGCTTTCTCAGATTATATGATTTGAAATTGCATATTGTAAAAGAATTTTTTCACTTAACAGAGTTTTCTTCTTGTTGTTTAATTGACTGTCATAAATTTAGATCTGAATGCCTGGTAATGGAATTTGTATTTGGCTAGAATGAAGGAAATTCCATTACCATCACCATTCCTGCCCCTGAGGGAGAAGTGCCAAGGCGTTACAACTCAGAAGGAGCACACCACAAGAGCCCTGACAACGGAATTCTAACAGTTTATAAAGGAGGGCAGTCTCAGGGGAGGAGACTGCCTACAAACCAATCAGGAGCTAGCAAGGAGGAGCATGGACTGGGTTCACATTACCCTAACACCAGTGGGGAAGAAGGAGGGAGGAGCAAATACATATTTGGCGAACGGCTGAAGGAAAACAGTGCAACTGACATAGAACTTTCTGGCTAAAGCAGTGTAGCAAACCATAACTGACAAGCTGAAGGGGTTTGGTTTAGAGGACTGACCAGGGAGAGTTTGGAAACATGGGAGGAGTGGGGGGGATATTGACATGGGGATTGATATAAGGAAAGGCGGGAAAATATGGGGTAAACAACTTCTGGGAAGAACCATTTGGGAAACCGAAAAGGGGCATATGGAACGAACTGTTTCCTAACATACGAAAATACAACATATTACAAATTAAACAGGTAAAATCCAAGAGCAAACCACAACATAGTTGATTGGTGCATCTTAAGGATGCTGCAAATGAAGCTACTTCTAAACAGTACTGAAGCAAAGCGTGTAACCAAAAAATGATGAGGAAAGCTAGCCCTCACAGTCTCTGGGCACAAATCTTGAAAAGTGTAGAACAAAGATATCTGTGTGCAAATGATCTCTGTACTCAACAAACCCAGTAGAAGACCATAGAACAAACAATTAAACACTTGAGAAAAGTAACAATGGCAAAAATTATCTTCTTGAATAACCTAACAACTAAAAGTCCAAACTCAGTACCATATACATCCACAATGTAGTGAAAACTGTTATGACTTCAGCCACCAAAATATGCTTCTGCTTTAGCAATAATGAAGCAAAATGACAGAGAAGAGACAGTACTTAATATGGTGAAGAAGCAAATGCCGTGCCTAGCCCAACACATGCAGGAATATGTCCCCCAAATAAAAAAAAAAAAAAAAAAAAAAAAAAAAACAAAACCCAAAGGACATTTTATAAGCTATACACCATGATATAAGCTATAATTCTTCCTAAATGATCATGAGAAAAACATGAAAAACTAAAATAAAAGACCCACTGCTTCTCTAGCACTATGAGTACATAAATTTTTAAAAAAATGACTCAGTATAGAAGTTTCACCAAAAAAAACCCCAGCTCCAACTGCCCATAGCCAAACTGCCAAATATAATAATGATGACATATCTGATCCCCTTAAAAGCCCGCTAAAACATATACCCAAAGAAAGAAAAATAACCAAATTTAAGAGCCCTGCCTCTAGCCAAGTAAAGGCCAGAGAAAACCGTGTTTTTTAGACTGTGTAAATTTGTTAGCACATCAAACCCACAAAAATATAAAGCCTTAGTCAACACTAGTGCACAGTACACATTAATCCCATCTAAACATATGGAAGCAAAAATCTATTTCTATTGCTAACATAACAAAAGAATCACAAAATGTAACTTTAGTAGAAACCTGCAGCCTTTCTCCATGGCCACGGGAGCAAATCAGTCCTGGCTAGCTGCTCCCTAAGCTTGGCCAGAGGTAGCCACAAGATTTGCTGCCCCCGGGTTCCCTTAGAGGACCCCAGGTGGTGGTGCCGTCTGTGGCGTGGGTGGCACAGGTGAGAATGAGACCACGAGGAGTCCAAGGTAAAGGAAGTAAAGAGAGGACACTTGTGTGGCTGTCAAAGAGTCTTTATTGCTCAGTGGGTCCAGGGACAAGTGCCAAGGGAGAATGGCTCAGGGAGGAGCTGATAAAGAGAGTGGACATGGAAGGAGGAGACTCAGAGTACCAATAAGAATAGGGCAGGGGAGGAGTGAACAACATATTTGAACCAATGGGGATCATACATAGGAGGGGAAAAGCCCCAGAGGCAAATCATACAGCAAGGTAGGGATGACTGACATGGAAAAATCTCGAACAAAAGGGGGATGGTTACAGTGACTGACAAGGGGAGTAGGTGGCCCCACTGGGAGGGGAGAGGACTTATAAGGGCAGGGAGGGAGGAGGGAAGGATCACTGGGTTTGATGGGCAGGCAACTGGCATGAAAAGAAAGTGGTAAACACCTTGGGACAAACCATCATGAGGGGAGAACATGGGGGGAACCAAGGACCAAACCATTTTCCTAACACAAAACAATTACACAACCAATGAGAGGGGCAAATCTGGGAAAATAAGATTCAGTCCCTGTCACACTTCTGCACTTTCTGAATATTTTCCTTCCCACCATCTGTCATTGGTGGTGGTGGCAGCAGCGACCACTATCTTGGATGTGATAGAGGGCTTTGAGGTAGAGGCGGTGATGATGCGCTTCAGAATTCCGCAACACAGGGAGATTAGGAAAAGATTATGATTAAATAAATAACGTCTTTGATAAAGGAAAGCATCCAGCTCGAGCGGCCCCAGTTCTTAAACATGTCCTTGAACCAGTCTTTGTTTTCTTGTTTAACATCTCCAACCATGCCTTTGGTTTCCTGAATGCATGCGTGCATCGATTGTCTTTTTGATGATAATTGAAACAACACAGCCCCTCAAACTCCTGGCACCCATGCCCATGTGCCAGCAGCAGAAAATCGATGGCAGCTCTGTTCTGCAGAGTTGCCCGTCTGGTTATTTCCTCATCTTCTAGGAGGTCACTTAGGACTCTGGATGTTAGATTCGCCTGGCGAGTCACCCAACATTCAAGGTGTCCTTGCTCACTCAGAGCTTTAGCGGCCGAGGGAAAAAAAAGGTAGAAAAATGGAAACGGCGACACGCTTGGACTTGGCCCAATGGTAAATTTCACTGTCACAATGTTCATCGAGTTGGGTTGCACCCCTTTTGACAAGTTTTGAGTTTGTTTTAGTGTCTCTAATTGGAATTTGCGTCATATTAGACAATGCCAGGGATAGATGCCATAAGGTGCATGGGCCTCCGAGAAGGCGAGAGGGGATTCCTGGGTATGCTCTAGCTCCACAAATTAAGAAAAGCCCCTTGTCTAATTTCCTCGCTTACCCATCATCAGTGGATGGGGCCTTTATTAGGTTGGTACACCAGCTATCCGCCTTAAACTCCACCCTAAACTATTTAATATTCTCATAAAAATCTTTCTGGGAAGTGGGGGTGAAGTCGAAGTGCACACAATTCTCTGCTTTGGCCGAGCCCAGTAGTTTGAATTCCTGGGGCTCAGCCTCGGCGTAAGGCAGGTCATACACCAACATCCGCCACAGGACTAGTTTGTTGGTCACTGGTGTTTGGGTGTAGTTCACCACCCCCCAGTACCTGTAGCTTAGTGGCCACTGGTTTGGTGGATTATCGCTATTGAATTGGTCTTGGACATTTCGGATAGAATCTGGATATTCGGCCAGTGTTGAAGGAATCCCTACCAGACAGGTAGACATCGGATTGTCTGCTGCAGCTGTTGAAAGGCACAGTTGGCTCTGATTGAGGGCATGGGCCAGGGTTACTCAGACATTTTTCCTGGGCTGAGGTACAATCCACACGCCTGCAGATGACCAGTTCAAGATGACAGGTTGGAGCCCCCAGATGATGAGAAGGACCATGAGGAGCATTGTGGATGCCTAAAAGCAAAGGAAACACAACATAAATTAGGAATGGAACCAGAACAACAAACAAGGGCGTCGGAGGAGGGGGCAAACAGGGAAGACAGTTTCAAAGTCTTCTTCTTCCCCTGTGGTGTTTTCTATTATGTGCAAAGGTGCAGTCACTCGGGTCTTCCTGATGGCAAGAGTTAGCAACTTGCAGTGTACCACTGGATTCTCCTGGGACGTACGGCTTGATAAATTTCTTAGGGACACACCTGACCCCAGAGGGTGTGGACAGGCAGGCGTATCCACGTCCCCAGGTGACAAGATGAATAGGACCCTGGATTTCTCCAGAGTCAGGATCCCTAATCAAAACAGGTGGTTTCTCCTTGAATCATATGTTGGTGCTGGTGGAAATGTCTCAGGACTGGTGGCTCTGATCTGTCATAAAAACAGTTCAGGAAGTTGAGAGTAAAAAGTGCCTTTTTACTATCCAGTGCAGAGCTGGAGATGTGGGGACAGAGCTCGGACATCTCCCTGCTGGCAGGTGAGGACTTGCTTAAGAGTCTGGTGAGTGTACTCGATCACAGCCTGGCCAGTGGGGAGTGAGGAATCCCCATCCGGTGTTGAACCCCCCCATTCTTGCAAAAACTCACCAAGCGCCTTGGAAGCATAGGCTGGGCCATTGTCCGTCTTAATGGTGGATGGAATTCCTAAGACTGCAGAGGCATGCATTAGATGTTTCTGAGCATCTGCTGCCTTCTCTCCAGCGTGGGCTGAGGTGAAGACTGCCCCTGAGAAGGTGTCCACCGATACATGGATGTATTTGAACCGCCCAAATTCTGACACATGGGTGATGTCAGTTTGCCACACCTCACAGCTGTGGAGCCCCCTAGGATTCACCCAGAACCCAAGGATGGTAAGACTGTCTTCGGACAGTGGGGGCACAATTGCCTTGGCCTGGTCACACTGAAGGTGGAATTGGTGGACCAGGCCTGGGGCATTTTGATGGAATTGCTGATGGCTTAGCTTGGCCTGCTGGAAGACGTTAGGAAGGCCAGCCAGCTGCAATGGTGCAGCTAAAGCAACTGCCCTGCGGTTCCCCTCAGCAATGAAACCGTGGAGGTTGGTGTGTGACCTCACATGCATCACAAAAAATGGTTGCTCTTGGTGGGAAACCAGATGTATGAGGCGCGAGAGCAAATGAAAGATGGCAGGGTTGCAGACCTCCTTGAGCACTGCATGTTCTGCCCTGGACACCACACCTGCCACTTAAGCTGAATCAGTTTTCAAATTAAAAGGTTCTGAAAACTTCTCAAAAGCCCTGACAACTGCATCCAACTCAGCAACTTGTAGAGAGCCCTCCACAATCTTTATATCGGCTTCCCACTGCTGAGTTTGAGGATCCTTCTAGGTCATTACTGACTTGTGGGATCCTCCAGATGCGTCTGTAAAGATTGTCAGAGCTTTGAGGGGAGGATGACTTTGGATTTCTTTTGGGATCAAATTAAATTCGGTGGTAAATAATTTGTGGGCTGGATGATTGAATGAAATTTGTCCAGTGTAGCTGTCCAGGGCAAATTGCAGAACTACATTTTGCCGAAGCAAATGCTCCCAGGTCACCGAATCCATTTTCCCCGTAGATATTTGAATGGGGACGTGGATGCATGTGAAGTCACACCCTGCCAGCACACACAGGTGAGCCCTAGCCCTTATGATCAGCTGGGCCATCAGTTCTTATGGCTTTGTAATACTTTTGGACAGCTGATGACCAAGGAACACCCACTCTATGATTAAGAGGAGGTCCTGTTGGTCTATGTCCCATTGGAAGATCAGCCCGTGAAGGTGTGGCAACTTACCCAAAATTATGAAGGGCAGGTTCTCACGGTATCGGTAGGCTTGCCAGCTTTCAATGATGGATTGAACCTTCTCAAGTGAAGCCCGGGCCCTTGGAGTCAGGGCCCTTGGGGAATCCAAGCTCTCCCGCCTTTCAACAAGTTGAAGAGAGGAGACAGATCCCCCGTGGAGAGCCCCAGCCAGGGCCTGATCCAGTTCAAGGAGCTGCACAGCTGGTGTAGATCTTGCAAGGTCTTAGGGTTAATATTGATCAGGATCTTTTCAGGTGTAATGGTACGTGCAGTTATTTCGGGATGCAGATACTTCCAAGGCGGCAGGTGTTGGACTTTCTCTCTTTGCAGGTCAAATCCTGGTGCCGACAAGGCTGTAATGGTGTCCTCCAAGGCACGTGCAAGCATGTCGTCGTCAGGGGCACAAAGAAGAATGTCATCCATATAATGATATAGTATACAATTTTTCTCCCTTTCGCCACACAGTGGCGACATACCACTGGCAGATGATAGGACTGTTTTTCTCCCTTGTGGGAGAATAAGCCAATGGTAGCGCTTCATGGGAGCGCCTCTGTTGATGGAGGGCACAGAGAAGGCAAACCGCAGCGCATCAGCTGGGTGAAGGGGAATGTGGAAGAAGCAATTTTTAATGTCGATTACAGCAAATTTCCAGTTTTGGGGGAGCATAGATGGGGAAGGCATCCCTGGTTGGAGGGGTCCCATGTCTTCAATGACTTCATTTATTTTTCTCAGGTCGTGGTGGAGACACCACCTGTCCCCTCCGTGCTTTCAAATGACAAAAACAGGAGAGTTCCAGGGGCTGTTGGTCTCTACTATGTGGCCTTTGGCCAATTCCTCCTGCACGATCTGAGTGAGTGCCTTTAATTTCTGTTTGTTGAGCTGCCACTGACCTACCTGGACTGGCTCATCAGTTAACCAATTCAGCCTCAAGGCAGGGCGCTCTACCGTGGCTGCACCTAAAAATCCTGGGGGGCGGACAGATCTAGTTTGGCCCCTCACTGCAACATGGCATCTCTCCCCCACAGGGTGTAGGTGGAATTCAAAACGAATGGACGCACAGACGCCAATTGCCCATTTGGCTCTGTAATTTGTACTATGCTCTTTGAGACACATGCCAATTGAGAACCCCCAATACCACTAACCGAGTGGTTCACGGTTTGCAGCTCCCATTGTGGTGGCATTTGTGTGGAGGAATGACCGTCATGTCTTCCCCCGTGTCCATCATCCCCTGAAGTTGGATAGAGCGGCCCCCGCTCTTAAGGCCACACCACACAAGGGGCTTCTCCTCTCCCAGCATTTCGGTGTAAAAGACTGAAAGGTCCAGGCCATCACACATGAAGCGAGGCACTGGGATGGGCTGCGCGGTGATCTGGCCCTACGGCAGGGAGAGGGGGGGATGGACACAGCATGTCATGAGGGTGAAGCGTTCTGGGTTAAGGGTAAAGACTGCAGGAACAACTTCGACCCCCAAGGAAGTGTGTTTTCTGTCCCTGACAACGAGACACTTGAAATTGAGAGCTGGCATGTGCTTGTGTGTCTCCGCCTGTTGGATGTGGGAGAGAAGTCCGGGCTCTGCGCCAATCTCGTACCAGTCCTGACTGGGATAAAAGAAGGAACAGGTGAGTCGTAGCCAATAGGGTTCGGAAATGTCCAGAGTAGTCAGTGTACAATGATCTCTTTGACCAGGTAGCCCCCCGCTGACTGCCCTACTTATGTCCTCGTGTGGGGCTGGCTCGCGCTGATCAGCTAGATTTTTGTGCCTGGCTCAAATCTCCCTCCGCTTTCCCTCCCCCTTTGTCATTCCCCGCACCTGGGGGAGCTTTCCCCAGGAAGGGACAACGACTGATGAAATGGTCATCTCGCTCGCAGTGAAAGCAACATTGTCCCAATGGTATGGGAGCTCTTGCGAGGTAGTTTTGTCCTTTTGAGGAAGCAAAGGCCTCTACCACCGCTCTGTCAGATGTAGGATTGGCCCGGATCATGTCCTCTACCATGATCATTGCCTTCTGCGTGCACTCCTCTATGAGTTGGTCCAGTGTGGGTGGTGGTGAAGCAGGAAGGGCAAGGATGACCCTTCGGCACGCGTCGTTTACATTGGTGGTCACGATGTCAAGTGTGAGCTGCTCCTGCAGCTGAGGATTATCCACTCTTGTCTCCACTGCAGCTGAGGATTATCCACTCTCCACTCCACTGCAGCTCTGACCCTGTCAACAAAATCTACAAAAGGCTAAGAGATCGTCTGCCGGATGGCAATGTATGGTACTACTGGTTCCTTGGAAGGCATTCCAAGGAACGCCTGTTCCACCGCCTGTTTTGTCGTATCTAAAACTGCCTTTGGAATCACGCCCGCCTGTTTCTGTGCTTGGCTCCAGTCACCCTCACCAATAAGGTGGTCCATGGTGATGGGGTGGCCCTCATTGTCAGTAGCATACTCCTCACTTTTCAAGATCTCTGGGAGAAGATCCCCTGTCAACCTTCTCCAAGTTCCTTCCCACAGTTTGTACTCAGATGGCGGGAGCAGGCAACTGAAAAGGCGTTTAATGTCATCAGGAACCAAAGTTCAAGAAAAGGTTGCCCTCAAAATGCTCCGAAAGAACTCGCTTTTAGGGCCAAATTCTCTTTTCGCCATGCAGAGATCTCGAATGCTGTCATACGACAGTGGATCGTTGTTGCCGGGTTGCTGCCCGGGTCTATTGTAGGGGACGGGAGCCAAGAACAGAACCTCATTATGCTGTGGCACGTCCTGTTTGCCCAGCCCCTCTCCCCTAGGAACCACATTACCGTGGGAACCGGAAGGTGGGGTGTGGGAAACAGGAAGTGGGTGGGCAGAGTTTGGAGGCTGAGGGGTGGAGTTTAGGGTGAAATTAGGGTGGGCAGTAGGTGAAGCTCGAGTTGGTGGTAACACTGTGGGAAAAGGGGAAGGGTCAGGTGATAAGTGAGGAGGTGGAGGAGGAGGAGCAGCAACAGGTGGATCTCCATAAAAACTTTTGGGAGGAGCCGAGTCAAAAGCCGCAGGGGAAGAGGAGGGGTATAGGGAAGGAAGGGTGGGGTCAGGGGAAAGGATTCTGGGGAGGAGAAGCATTTGCCACGAGGTGACCACCATGATGGGGTGTCGGGGCAGCTGCCATGTGGTGGCAGCTATCTTGTGGGACCTCTCCAGGAAAGGCAAGGAATGGGTTTGGGGGAACAAAGCAACCTCGAGAACTTTCAGGATCAGCAAAAGGTACAAAAGGGTTGGGAGGAGGGCTAGGGACAGGTTCCCTGACAGTGTGGCCAGCACTGTCAGGGCAAGGGTACTGAGGGGACTTGGGGGAGCCAGGGAGATGGTAGCAACCCTGCGCCTGCTTTGGATGGGTTGCTCCCCCCTGTCCACCCGGTGTAGGGGAAGCAGGGGCAGGAGAAGAAGGGGGTAGAGAAGGGGGTCAGAGAAGGAGGGAGAACTGGGGATCGTGTTGCCAAACATTTTTTACTTTCCTGCTCACCATGAACTTTTAAGATTCCAGTAATTAAAACAAACAACCACACAAAAGCATCTTTGACTGTAGAGTCACTCCTTCTCATCCCTTCAGTTACTAAATTCCCTACAGCCCTCCAGAATTCCTCGCTCCTAACATCATTCGGTGACATTTGCAGGAACTTAAAAAACAACCAGCAAACAAAATTTAACAGAACTTTTAGAAAACTTCTCATCCCCCTCCCTCAGGACCCCCACAACTTGGGTATAAATCTCTTTCTGCTGAGTGGACAGCTTGGAACCCATGCTGAACACCCAGCAAACTTCCACCCACTCGCTGTCAGAAAGGGAAAAATAAACTAAGAAAAGGGTCCCGAAGGCCAACGGCAGCAACCCCTCACACCATGCACTGCGTGTCCCCTCACCCTTGGGAGCAAGGCTGCCTACGGGGAGCCCCCTAGCCGGGTCTGTCCCAAAGCCACCAGGGGAACTCACCCAACCACCGACCTCAGGAAAGAAAATGACAACGTTTGTCATCGGTCCTGAAAGCATCCCTTCCACTGCTGTGGGAGGGGTTGCGCTTTTGTCCCCCAGGAGCACCAACAGACAAAAGCTGGTGTGCTCACGCAGGGGTGCTGGTGCTGCCAGGAACCTTATAAATCCAAGGGCCGATGCCCACTGGAACAGTTCTCGCCATCAGGCTTCTCTCCGTGCCTCAACATCCCAGGGAGGCAGTGTTGAGCATGGTGCCAGTGTTGGAAAAACTGGCAGAAAAGCCTCCCAGTGGCATGTCAACTCTAGCCCTTTCTCTGTGGCCACGGGAGCAAATCAGTCCTGGCTAGCTGCTCTCTAAGCTTGGCTGGAGGTGGCCACAAGATTTGCCACCCCCGGGTTCCCTCAGAGGACGCCAGGTGGTGGTGCCGTCTGTGGCATGGGTGGCACAGGCGAGAATGAGACCATGAGGAGTCCGAGGCAAAGAAAGAAAAGAGAGGACACTTGTGTGGCTGTCAAGGAGGCTTTATTCCCTAATGGGTCCAGGGACAAGTGCCAAGGGAGAAGGGCTCAGGGAGGAATTGATAAAGGGAGTGGGCATGGAAGGAGGAGACTCGGGGTAACCAATAAGAATAGGGCCGGGGAGGAGCGAACAACATATTTGAACCAATAAAGATCATACACAGGAGGGGAAAAGCCCCAGAGGCAAATCATACAGCAAGGTAGGGATGACTGACACCAAAAAATCTCGAACAAAAGGGGGGGTGGTTACAGTGAGTGACAAGGGGAGTAGGTGGCACCATTGGGAGGGGAGAGGACTTATAAGGGCAGGGAGGGAGGAGGGAAGGATCACTGGGTTTGATGGGCAGGCGAGTGGCAGCAAAGGAAAGTAACAAACAACCTGGGACAAACCATCATGAGGGGAGAACATGGGGGGAACCAAGGACCAAACCATTTTCCTAACACAACCAATCTTAACAAATCCTTACAAACACAATGCCACAGAAACTAATAGAAACCTAACCAAAAATTAATAAAATAAACACACTACTGTAACTAGCCTAAAAAGCCCCATACATTTTGAACATTAATTTCCTCCAAAGTGAATATTTCAAAAACCCAAATGAACTCAAATGAGCATTTAAAATAATGACTATAAAGGCAAAAAGCTTTGAACAATTAAACACCTTACCGAAACTATAAAAACACCCATCTCCATTAAAACTTATTAAAAAGAAAAGCAACAAATACCAATTGCCACGTCAACACCAGTACACCACCAGAAATACAAAAAAACTCAAAACACTGTGATTCCCATCCATAAAATAATCCATAAACTAAAGAACAAAAAGTAATCAGCGAAACCCACTCACCCTTCAACAGTCCCATTAAACCTATACTCAAATCTGAAAAAAAAGACGCTGTAAATTATCATGCCTTAAATAAAATAACTCCACAGTTCAGCGCTGCTGTACCAAACATTTTAAAACTCCAATACAAGCTAAAGTCCCAAACAGTGAAATAATGTGCCGCTATTAACATTGCCAATACATTTTTCTCCATTCCTTTAATAACAAAATACAAACTGCAATTTACTTTCATTTAAGAAAGAGTGCATACACCTGAAACTGACTAATTTCTTTCTAGAATGAGATTAGATTATGTGTTGAAACTGGAACTCTCTTTGCCAAGATATCATTCCCTCAGTCCTAGTAGGCATGTCCTACTGGATTGTTATTAGTATGTTTGGGTTGTTTTCATGAGTCACATTTACTGGACTTTATTATAAAATACATGAGGTTGCTAGTTTGTTAATAATTTTTACAGCATCCAGTTTCTGTTCTGTGTGAAAAAAACCCCAACCTTAACATTATCCAATAATTTTATAATCTTGTTTCACTGTAATGCGCGTTTATGGATACTGGTTTTTAATGAAGCTTTTCCCAACCTTGCAATTGCATGCTCTCTTTTCTCCTATTCTGAAGCATCCCATAATGAAGATAGTTGTTATTACTCATTCCAAGCGGCAGTGGGAAATAATTTCCAAAATACTTGATATAGTTTAACCATTTGCAGCAGAAAAGAATGAAGTAGGTAGTGTTCCTACAAGTCGTTTCAAGGTCTGCTGATTTTGCCTGGGGTAGAGTTGATGTTCTTCATAGTGGCTGGTGTGGGGCTATGTTTTGAATCTGTGCTAAACAAAAGGTTGATGATATAGAGATGTTTTTGTTATTGTTGAGCAGTGCTCACACAAAGCCAAGGCCTTTTCTGGTTTTTTGTATTGCCACGCTGGCAGGGGAGATGGGAGTGCCTGGGAGACTGGGAGGAGACACAGCCAGGACTGTTGGTGACCCCAGCTGAGCAAAGGGATATTCCAGACCGTGTAGCATCATGCTCACTATATAAAGTCATCATGCTCATTTTATAAAATGAGGAGAAAAAAGGAAGAAGGGGGGGGACATTTGGAGTGAGAAGTTTGTCTTCCCAAGTCGCTGTTACACATGATGGGACCTTGCTTTCCTGGAGATGGCTGAACACCTGCCTGCCCATGGGAAGAAGTGAATGAATTTCTTGTTTTTCTTGGTTAATGTGTGGGGCTTTTTCTTTCCTTATTAAACTGCGTGCATCTCAACCTGTGAGTTTTCTAGCTTTTACCCTTCTGATTCTCTTCCAGATCCTGCTGGTGGGGCATTCATTGAGCAGCTGTGTGGGACTTGGTGGCTGGCTGGGTTAAACATTACACAAGGCCTTAAGGTAACATTCACAGATAGATATGTACAGTGCAACCACAAATTGTCATAAAAATGCCCTGAAAGTGGCAGAAATTGAGCTCTTTTGGATCTGTTAGAATTTTGGCAGCTCAGAACTTGTGATGGTTTCATCAGATTTCGGCAGCTGAGAGGATTTTACCAGGTTGGTCTCAAATCAGTAGCAAGCATTTATATCTGTGTTGTAAAGAATAACTTGCAAGTAACTGAGCCACAATGATGCTGAATATTACTGTTGTTTTCTCTGTTTTAGGACAAACCCCACAGACAAGAGTTATTTGGGCATAGACATTGCTCATCCTATGTTTTAAAAAGTTAAATGGAAGATGCTACTATTAAAGGTTCCAGAAGCTGACAGTAGGTGTAGGAAAGGCTGTGCCCTGGAGAAACCCTGGTGATAAATTACTCCCTGAATATATCTTGTGCAGTTTCAAAGCACTTTGGGAACTTTTATAATAAGTGTTATTACATAAGGGTGAATATAACTCTCTGAGTTGCATGTCAGAATTCCTGGCAGTGCACCAGCCTACAGTGCTGCTGGCCGACATCATCCCAGAGCTCTTCTGCTGACAACAGAAAAATTCAGCCACTAAAAGCATGGCAGTCTCAAAAAGCTTTTTTTGTTAATTTATGTTCCTTACAGTAGCTAGGAAGAGGAAGAAAGTTAATGGACAAATCTCTTCCACACAGATATGACACCTGCAGATTTGACTTCTTTCTACCTGCCTCAGACAGAGTTTCTGAGTCACCTGAGGCGAAGGCTAGAAGTCAGCTGGTTCTCACACCATTGAGGGCCAATAGGATAAATAAACAAAGTTGATAAGAGGATTGGAGAACTTTTTGTATGAAGACAGGCTGAGAAAGATGGAACTCTTCAGCCTAGAGAGAGAAGGTTGTGTGGTGACCTCACAGCAAGTTTTCAGTATCTGAAAGTGGCCTGCAGGGAAGCCAGAGAGGGACTGGTCCTCAGGGACTGTAAGGTACAAATTGGAAAATTTGGGTTTAGGTATTTGGAAGAAATTTTTTACTGTGAGGGTGGTGAGACACCGGCACTGGGTTCCCAGGGATGTTGTAGATGCCCAAACCCTGGCAGTGTTCAAAGCCAGGTTGGATAGGGCTTTGAGCAGTCTGATCTAGTGGAAGGTGCACATGTCCATGGCAGGGAGGGGTGGGGCCAGATGATCTTTAAGGTCCTTTCAAACCCCTTAACATTCTATGATTCTATTACTCTATTATTCTATTTGTCTTGTCCCTAAGGAAATTGGAACACCTCCTTGCAGACCAAGTAATACATCTCATGTTCTATACTTGGTATGGAAGTAACTGCAGCATCTTTTAGCTGGGAAAACTGAGAAAGCAGTTATGGCTTCCTTTTAAAACTGCTGAGAAGATGCTCCTGGAGATTTGCTTCTTAGGAAATGTGACCAGAGGTTTTTGGCCTTTGTCACAGAAACTGGCAGCAAGAGCCTTGGTGTTTTCAAGGGCTCTGAAAGCAGTGTAATCAATTGATTTGTGCTGACAAAACCATATAAACTGAAGAGGATTTATCTGAAAAATCTGTGTTTTTCAGATGTTGTGCTTCTGGCATCAAATTGAATCTAGTGAAATCCAGGAGTGCAAATGAAGTGAATGCTCTCTCAGTTTTGTAGTTTCTGTCTGATGTAACTGAACTATAATTGTTAAAAATTCTAAAGTTCCTTATAAGTTCATTGTACACCCATTTCTTAAAAAAAAAAAAAAAAAAGAAAAAAGAAAAAATATTTTAAAGTGTGCTAGAAGTAGTTATTATGTCAGGATACTGCTGTTCTGGTGTTAAACTTCTAGGCTAGTTTTCCTTTTAAATTAATTGCATAATTTTTCAGTCCAATTACCTAATATGTAAGAGAGTCATGGAGTTTGGGACTGCTTGCCTTAAGCCCAACACACTTGAGGACCACCTCATGCAGAACAGGGAACAGAGGACTTATTACAGCAAAAAGCAGAAATGAATGAGCTGACCTCCAGTAGTGCTGAAAAAGATGTACTCTTAGTATCTTGGAGTGATTTATGATGAGAACCTATTCCCTGATCCTCTGCTCTACACCCCAAAATGGTATTCCCTCTTTAGGGTGCGTGGCTGGGGAAGCTTTATGCTCTGTAGTGGGCTTTTTACCAAGCCTCACTCCCCAGGTGTCAGGAGTGTTGTGTGGTTTGGTTTTGCTTGGTTAGCTTGGTTTTGTTGAGCCAGGCAAAAGGCTTTTCCCTTTTATGGCCTTGGAGAAGTTGTAGCAGCAATCTTTCAGCAGCTTTTTGAGGAGAACTGGACCTTGTTAGTCCGAGACCAGAGCAATGAGACCTATGGGTGCGGGGTCCCTCTGTTCCAGTCCCACACCTTAGGAAGCTGAGCTGGGGGGACAAAGCATACCCAGAGGCTCCAGATCACATCAGTTCCTCTGCCCCAGAGAGGAAGTTGACACCTCTCTGATTATCATCTGCTGCCTGAACTGCTGCATGAAGCTCCTGTTTGTTTGGCTTTTTTCACCTGAGAGAGATGCTGGTGCCATCTTGCAGTGTGTGTCAGTTGTAAGCAGGTATTTTCTGTGGCATTTTGGGTTTTTGTCTGGTGGAGGAGTGGGGGGAGAGGGGCAGAGGGAAGGGGGTAGGTGTGATAGTTTCAAGTCTTTCAGTTGTTTACTTTTCTTTTTCCTCCCTTGTGGAAATTCTGTTGGGTAATAAACTCTTGGGTTTTTTTTCTCACTTTCATCTGTTAGTATTAATTTCCTGTGGGTGGAAAGGAATTGTTGGAACCCTTTTATAGGAGATGACTCATTACAGAGTGTCTTTTCCCAAATTTGTCTCAAAACTGAGACACTCAGGTAGTCCCTGTCATAAATACGAGTTTCAAAGCAGCTACAATGAGAAAGAAGACAGGTTAGCACTAGCTAGATTACTTTGTGTAGGACTAGGGTTCAGAATGAAAAAGCCAGTTATAATATTCTGCAAAGGGAGAATGTGGAGGAAACCTTGTGATTGAGTCACTTACTAAATGTGAAAGAGGCAGAACTTAGAAAAAATTCTCTAGTTTAGCTGATAGTGTAATTGCTGGACCATACTTCCTGTCTCAATATGTGAGCATCTTTTATTCTCCTTTCAAGGACACTAATTTTGGAAAACTGTATGCAAATATGTTTATATTCTGCTAAAAAAGAAATCCTCATCTATTATTTAAAATCCACATTTACGTATTTTAATTATAGTAAAACGCCTATCTTGGAACTGGAATTATTAATAGAAAAATCATTCAGTGATTGCATGCTCAGTCCTGTCAGTGGCAGACTGGTTTTGGTTCCTTTCCTAAACTCCTAGTAGAGTGTCTAGACCACTAGTTAGTGGTCTAGCAGGGGGCTCTGACTTTGTGTCAATGTGTTGGAAGTAACTCAAAAATCAGTTATGAGATACCTCAGCCATCAGTCCACTAGAGTCTTCAGATGTGTGCTCTATGGATGCAATGTAAGATAGATATAGTTCCTCTATAACATTATGGAATTATGTTATGAATATATTGGCTGTATACTTAGGGAATTAATGCTAGTGACGCATAACAAGTACAACTTTTAACCGATGTGAGCTGCTGGACAGCCATTAGCAGCATGAAACTCTCCACCAGCGTTCGGGTTCCCTCTCAATGAAAATATTGAGGCATATCTGCCTCTGTTGATCACTCCTACCAGTGAAGAAAAACCAGCCCTCCTCTCCTGCAAGATCTGGGCTTTTAATTTCCCTGGGGCCAGGGAGGACTGAGCTTCAGCTTGTGGAGACCTTTGAACTTGGGAAGTCTTCATATCCTGAGTTCCTTCCTCAGCTTTCCCTGCAGTGACAGTGAATTGGTGACAGCATGTGGAATTGGTGAACTAACTAATATCATAGCCTCTCACAGTATTGGGTAGATGTGTGCATTCAGTGCTCAGGCAAGGCAGATCAGGCCTTTATACTTTAAAAAACTTCCTGTTCAAGTTAATTAAAATGCAAAGTCTATATTAACCACTGAATTATCTATGGTAGCTAATGCAAGAAGTTCCATTGCCTCCAGTTAATTGAGAGAAAAAAAGATGTTTCTGCAATCTCATTCAGAATCTTTTATAAATGTCAAACACAGCATTATTGCTAGGGATAATTCCTTGTTTATCCACAAGTGTAATATGTGGATATACTGCAACAGACTTTTTAATCGTTCTTCAAATTGCCTTTTGTCTCCTCAACTCTTTCTTCAGTATTCAATTACTAGTTCAAACATCATAAATGCTTTTGGTAACTAACTGTTTAAAGTCCTAATTGCATTAACCAAATATTGAGTGCCATAAAAATCTTGGATGGATATCAGGAAGATTAAAACCCTGTCTCATTTGCCAATCACAATTAATAGATTTATTAAGCATGAACTGTGCCTTTCAGGGTTTCACCTGCATTGATTTCTCAGACAATAAAAATTCTATTTAAAGTATTTAATCAGACAGAAACAGGAACATCTATACTGGTGTTTATTCTGAATGACTGGAAATACTGAAAATTAGGCACACAGAAAAAATGTTGGACCAAATACATTTGCTGTGGCATTAGTGGGTTTATGCAAAAGAACTCAGGTTTGACACTCTTTTTTTATGTAAAAGCAGTTTTGTTACCTTAAAGCAGTTTATACCATGTTTAGGCACAGCTACCTGCTGTTTCAGGGAACAAGTGAATCACAGAAAGTGGTGGATGTCCTAGCTCCAGTCCTCTGAAAATGCCCCCTTACCTAGTATTTCCAATTTAGCAGTGAGTCACCAGTAGCTCTGAATTTCTCTTGCATGTCTCCAGAGACATTACTGAGCTAGGAGGAACTGCTGTGATCTCTGTATGTGTTACAGAAAGCAAAGAGCTTAGAAGGGAGGAGCTACCTGACTAAAAGAGATATGCACTCTCAAAAATTGGTTTTCTCTCTAAAAATGTCACCTTGTTATTTGGTCCCTGATGGATCCATTTATTACACTCCAATCCAATTCATTAGAGTTGATATTAAAAGCAGAAGAGTTTGAAAAGCATGAATGACACTAGTACCAAGAAGGATGGAAAGGTGATTTGGTCATTGACATAAAGGACTGTCAGAAAAAGGAGAAAATTATTCTGAATACGTAGCACATTGAAACCAAAAGCTGCTCTTAAAATTTAAACTAGACCCCTACAACATTGTTCAGAGAAAATATATTTTCATGTCAGAACTGCATTCCTTATTTTGCCCTCTGTTATTATATAACTAACAATAAAACCTTCCACTGCAATGCCTCCTGCAATTATTTCCATGGGACCTATTCCCCTTTTCTTCAAGATGTATTAAGCAGAGTGGGCACATTTCTGGGAATATATTGGAAAAAAAAATGGAATAAAGCAAGCAAGAAAGCAAGCAGCAAGCAAGCAAGCAGTTGTTCCCGTTGTGTTCTTTCTAGAAATCATTAAACGAAATTGTATAGGAGATCCAAGGAGAGATGAATCTTTTAAAGGAACAGGAAACAATTTCATACAATGCAAATAACCCCATTTAATTTGCCTGGCTCTGCTGCAAGTCTATTCACAGCAGCTCTTTACTCTGAGTTAGGGCAGCTTGAAGGTAGGTATGATCCTCAAGTGGCTGACCATATGTATTTTATAGAGAACTGGGGCAGAGACATTCTCTCTTATTTTAGCAATCTCTTCTGTCTCCTGTGCTGCCATGGGAGAGTGCTTTTCTGGCATCCTGCCACCAAGATGGTCTTGTCCTTGGCATGAGGTTGTTAGGGCTGCCTTTTGGGGAAGAATGGCCATGTATTCACTACAGTTATACTGTGTTGGAAAATTCAGCCTTAATTTTGCAAGCCTGCTGTCTTGGTATAGCCATGTCATCTACAGGCTGTGTTCAATTTGCTTTATATGAGCCCTGCTTCTTTTGCTATAGATTTTGTCTTGCTGGAAAACCTATCAAACAATTTCTTTGTGCAGCAACATTCTATTTTAATTAAGTATGTGTCACTCTGAAATAATACACTTGAATTCAGTGCAGGTCACTCAGATTTACACCACTATAACAATGATAACAATTTGGTCCACATTTAGAAAAAGCTATGTAAAACCTTACCCTCTTTGTTAATTGATTTGTGTGGTAGATGAAGGGTGAACAAGACATGGTAATGGCGTATCATATAATCCAAAACTGTCATAAAATACAAAACATTCATCCTGGCATTATTCATCTATGAAATTAAATCACTGTCTCCACCTTCATTCTTTAAAAGCATATTCATAAACAAGATAAAGAATACAGCCAAATGAGTCAAGGTTGTTCCTTTTGTTTTAAACAATAAATATTTTTATGTACTTAAGAAGTTGAAATGCCTTAAGGGCTTTAAACCTATGGAAATAGGGTGATATAATCTTAAGATTTTCTGGAGTTTTTATATTTTTTACTTTTGGAACCTGGATTTTAATTACTCTTGTCATCCTCATATTTCTCATTATAAAGGTTGATTGGTAATAATTTCTGGAGCGTCCAACATCTGTTTATAATTTTGCATATGAGAGTGAATGTAATTAGATGCTGTCAGTCACATGCTCTGTCACCTCTTCTTTGACATTTATCCACATAGGTGAATAGAGTCATAGAATCAGAACTGCAGAATCATAGAATTGTGTTGGATTGGAAGGGACCATTAAAGGTCACCTTGCTCAACCCTTCTGACATGTGCAGGGGCATCTTCAACTACGTCAGGTTTCTCAGTCCTGTCCTCACCTTAAGTGTTTTCAGGGATGTGCATTTATCACGTTTCTGGGCAATCTGTCCCAGTGTTTCACCACACTCATCATAAAAACTCTCTTCCTTATACCTAGTTTTCAGTCAGTCTTCCTTTGTCCACTCATGGAGTTGCTGCATAGCAGAAGCCCACTAGATTGGTCAAGCAGGACTAGCCCTTGGTGAAGCTGTGATGGCTGTCTTAGACCACATCCTTGTGAAGGATCTCTTCCATCATCTTCCCAGGCACAGAGCTGAGGGTGACAGATTGGTAGTTTCCAAGGTCCTCCTTTCATCCTTTTAAAAATGGTTGTATGTTTCTGCTTTTCTAGACATCAAGGACTTCTTACTGTCATG
Organism: Serinus canaria; assembly: GCF_022539315.1. NCBI lineage: Eukaryota > Metazoa > Chordata > Aves > Passeriformes > Fringillidae > Serinus > Serinus canaria. Next base: position 55,725,422 of record NC_066343.1, read on the forward strand.
TCGTTTCAAATATCCTGGAGAGTGGCTTGGCAACTACATCAGCCAGTTCCCTCAGGACTATGGGATGAATCTTGGCAGTTTCCATAGACTTACATATATTCATTTCCCTCAGGGGGTCTCAAACCTGAACATTTCTTTCAGTAGGAGAGACTTTGCTCCCTTATTCCCTCTCTTGTGGTCTATCCTGTTGAGAGGTGTTGAAAGCAGCTGCCAGAGACGATTGAGGTAAAAATGTTGTTGACTACCTCAACCTTTTCCTCCACTCTTTTATCTGCTTTCCAGTTACCCTAAGGAGGGGGAATTCATTCTTTTTAAACTTCCTTTTCTGGATGACACATGTAGAAGCTGTTCTTATTCTTTGTGTCCCTTGTCAGTTTCATCTGCAGCCACACCTGGGACTTCCTGACCCCATCCCTACAGAATCAGGTAGCATCCATATACTCTTCCCAGGATACATGCTTCCACTGCCTGTGTGTTTGCTTCTTGCTCTTAAGTGTGATTCAAAACAGGTAACAGAAACATTAGTTATCCCTCCTCAGGGAAAGACAGTGAAGTCCTTCACAATTCCCTTGGCATTCAGTAATTCATAAATGCTGCACAGTGCACGACTCTATGCAGAAATATTGCTGATAGGGCTCTTTTTAAAAAGGATTTATGATGATCATTATTAAATCTACGGTTTCTTAAGCTGAATTTATAAATTAAAGCAAATCCCTTTTTTCTTTCTGTGATTCAGTGGGACGAAAATATACTAGAAAATGCTAAGTTCTGGTAAAAGTTAAGTATCCTGCAAGGCTTTCTAGTTGAGAGTCAGCTTGTAATTATCAAGAATTGTTTATGAACGTGCTTTAGGAACCATACAGGGATACACACACTTAATAAGAGGAATTACAGAACAAATGTATACAAGAATAAATAGAGTGACAAAACATGGGATGCTTTCCATATCTCATGGGTCAAATGTGCAGTCTTTAACTGTGTGAGATAAAAAATTTAGAAGTTACAAATATGTGAAACGCAGAATTGTTTAGGTTGGAAAAAAACCTTCAGAACATTGAGTAAAACTGTAAACTAATACTGCCAGTTCTACTACTAAACCATGTCCCTGGCTGCCATGTCTACATAACTTTTAAATAACTCCAGGGATGTTGACTGTGGCACTTCCCCGGGCAGCCTCTTACAGGGCTTGACATCCCTTTCAGTGAAGAAATTTTTCCTAATATTCAGTCTAAGCCTCCTGTGGCACAACCAGAAGCTCTTTCCTCTTGTCCTATTGTTACTTGGGAGAAGAAAACAACCTCATCTGAATTCTGCAATCTTCTTTCAGTAGTTGTCCCCTTTGTCTTTATTCTCCAGTCTAGGTAAGTCCAGCTCCTTCAGCTGCTCGTCATGACTCACTCTCTAGACCCTTTACCACCTTCTTTGCCCTTTTCTGGATGATCTTCAGCACCCCAGTGTTTTGTACCATGGAAGATTCAGTGCCATTCATGATGAATTCCTCATGGGGTTAACAGCATAAAAACTGAAAAAGTCACCTAAATCAGACAGAGACCCAGGGACTCCTAGCCTGCTTCTTGGCATGGAGAGGAAGGCATTGATGAAACAGTGTAAGGCAGCAGGCTCTTCTGTCTGGGGAACTATTAAAAGGCTCCAATTTCTGGCTTACTCTGGTGTATGATAGAAGATCATTCCATAACACTAGGGTTTCAAGATATCCTGCAGAGCCAGCAAGATGTTTCGTTTATCACGTATCCCAGATACTTGGTGTTTCTACGGCTGTTTGGCTTATGTCTAGTTTCTTTTGTAGAGCAAAATTCAAAGCTTTCATTTCTATGCTTGAGAAAACAACCAGCTCATACTGTGTTACTGTGGACGTAGAAAACCAGTTCATACTGTGTTACTGTGGATATAGATAAGTGCTACATTGTACAGGATGGCAACCAATTTTTTTTTTTCCTTGAGGGAAAAACTTTTACATCTTATGAAAATCCTCCTTTGGTTTGTATTGACCTCAGTGGACCCCAAAACACAAGCCATCTGTGAGCAAGTTGCTTAAAAGGCTGGCTGGAATCTCTCATTGCCTTTCAAATGGGTCTGCTTCGTCTTTGTTATTAAGCTGTCTGTCGTCATTGTATTATGCACAAGTGTTGTAACTTGATTTAGTGGCCTGCCTCTCGAGCCGTAGGTGAGTCTCCCCATATTTTGTGAACACCAAGATTTATGCCGGTGAAAGGCGAGTAGTTGCTGAGTTGAAGCAGTTCTGCATATGTCCAGAAGATGCAACCATGCATAAGAACAGAATAGTTATTACCCTTTGTTTTCTAGAATGATGTAGAAAGATCAAGAGTTTTGAGTTAAGTCACTCAACATTATATCCATATCTGCTGCACCAGACATTCAGCTACTCTTTGTATTTAATTGTCACTTCACAGTTGTCAAATGCTTCATAGAATGCCAAGAAACCATTTGTTTCAAAATTTGAGAACAACTAATGAATTCTGTAGGTGGCCCATGCTCTGGAGAGTTATGATTTAATTTCATATGATAATCCAGTTCTGTTTGATTCACTGACAAGGTAGATATTTTTGTGAATTCCACTAGGTGGGCAGTGAGAATCTTGTGGCCATATATGTTATGTTATTTACTTTAAACACCAAATCCAGTCACTGATCAGTAAAATGTTTGAATGACAAGTTCTTTACCTTCCATGTAGCATTAGGCATGCTAATTGGGAATCTCCAGTATTTTTTATAACTATGAATGCTGGCCTTTCCTTATGTCTGAGTTAGCTTATTCTGTTTGACAATCAGAACTTAAAATAGGAGAAGAAATATTTCAAAACTATATTTCTAGTGACCATATGCATCTTGATAAATTCAATTATTTTACTTTGAGTTGTATAAAACCAGTATGTATGCACCATTGGTCTGATGGACACTCCTTTCTGATGTAGCCATAACACTAAGATGATTGCCTAGAGCTTGAATTTTTCTTCAGTTTTTTTTCCAGTGTGGATAAATTATTTTCTGAATTTTTACTGTGGCTATCAGCAAGCTGCACAATTTAGCTTCTTTAAATGTGTGGTCTAGGTGTTTTGTACCTTGATTTCCTAGAGAAATCAAGGGTTGAACTGCGTGTTGGACACTTTTTTTTCTATTATGTTAAAATGACAGACCTAACTGTATCTTCTTACTGCAGTGCTTTCACTCACAGACCTCTGGCCAGAACAGTGATAATTGTAATGGTTAGTAGGGACCAACTGCACCAAGCTTATTTCCTTTGCCATCCAAGGCACATGATATAAATATGATGCATATATTTATGCATCATATTTTTAATATGTGCATCGATGCAGCAGTTACCAAGAAAAATGAAGTAATCTAGTTTGCATATTTTCCCACACCCTGCATAATGCTACTCCGTGGTGATGCTGTGCCTCAAAGTATGCACATAAAAACTGTGATCCCAAAACCATAAAAGGAAGAAAGTCTCTCATTGTACTATGTAAGCTGATAGAAAATAACCAAAACTGAAGTTGTTATGGTTTAACTGAAGACTTTTCTTCCCCAATATTTCTTCTGATAAAAAAAATTGCAAAAGCATCTCTTGCTACTGAAAACACCAGTTTACAGGAGGTAGCACTATTTGGCCTACTTCCAAATCATAAGGCCCTGCTTCCAAATCATGAGGTTAAGATTCAGTTTTTAGAATTACTGGAGAGATGCCTCTGCCTGAATTAAAGTGCAAAAAAACCCATATGCTGAGGTCAGTAGTACAGATTATTATTTACAATAAATGTGATGTAGAGAGAGAGAGAGAGAAAGAAAGAGGGAAAAGAAAAGAAGGACTAAGAGTAGAAAGGTAGTCACCACCCACTGGATCTTGTGGCAAGACTTCATGGTTGCAATTCCATTGTCTGTTTGTTGAAGTGGTGGTCACTGTCTTGATCCATCAGGGATGTGGGAAACCCATAAAGCACCAAAGTTCCCTGCATTATGGATGCTTTGGTTCAGGTGGGGAGGCCCAGGTATCTCTCCTGTGGGGAGTTTTACACTGAATGATGTAATGCTGAAGGTCACAGGACACTTCAGGAGTCTCTGATGGTCCAGGACACCCCTCAAGATGCCACAGTCAGGGCAGTTTAGTCAATTATGGCCCATCAGAAGGGGCAAATACCTTCAGGCTGTGTGTGAATATCCCATACTTTACTGGAGGGGAGTTTTCACCCCGATCCATTACGTTAAGAGAAGGCATTGCTATTGGCATTATAAAAAAGCACTATCCCACTTCCTGTGATTTGCCTCTCATCATTCTTTTCCCTTATTGGTTAAATGGTCAGTTGTTTGAGTCATTAGCCAATCCAGTCTCTCACACATGGTCAGGTGGCATTATTTTTCTTGAGCTAAGACAGCTGTTGTGAACCAAAAAGGTTTTTACACAGAAGTATATGGCTATATTTGCTTTTGAAAGATTGAATTTATGATTGCATTTATTTCCTCCTACTGGATCGCATTGAAATGGGCAGAATTTCTCAGTCTCATCCTTTAAATCAAAGAAAATAGTCTGCTCATTTATAATCAATGCTTTTAACTAGATGACAGGTGAAATACCATTCAAAGATGAATTGTCATATTTCAGTTTGAGAATTCAAACTGGAGATCGCAAAATTACGGGCTACAATGGCAAATTTGGACTATCTTTATTTTTGAATGCTGCAATTTGCATTCTATTTTTTTATCCTGTATGCAAAAACAAAGGAAAAAGTTGAAGCTTGCTTTTAATCCTGTTGTTTTAAGCTGCCTCTTCAGTTCCCTTGGCTCTGAGCCTGGATGATGCAAGTCACCCACCCCTGGGCACTGGATTGCTAAATTCCAATCTGTGCCCTTTAACCACTGAGCTTTTCAAAATAAATTTGAATCTGTCATAATGAGTAATTAATTAGTTTGGTTCAGACCCCAGTTCCATGGAAAATGTGGGGCCAGAATGCTTTGGAAAATATGACAATCAGGAAATTATAGGATCTCTTTGCGTCTGTTCCTTCTTATGGGAGCCACCATAACACAAATGCCCATAGAGTCTACTAATATCCAGCAGGGCTTATTTCTTTGGGCACGGGGATTTCTGTGTTGACTGTGAGTTGTGTTTGCAAAGCCAGCTCAAGTTAAATGGTGCTTGTGGAACAAGGGAGCGTGGCCAAGAGCTGAAAATGTCTACACAGAATCACTCAGGCAAATTCAGGTTCACACATTTTTGGGCTGGCTGAATGTTTCTATTTGCCTCAGCTAATCATCTCTCTGGTGCATGAACTGGCTTTGCTCCCAGGAAAAATGTGGTGTCATTGCTGCACCCTAGCTCTCGGTGGTTGCAAACCAAGTGCTCTGTGTGGAAAAAATGGAGAATTACCTGGCATGAAGTGCAATGCATTAACTGTTCACATCAATTTACTATAATGGCATCTGTGAGAGAAGTGACATCTTGATGTGTTTCACCTCTGATTTTCTTTATCAGTAAGGAAGATAGAAATTGAGATCCTGTTTTGATACAATTTCAAACCTAGACTAAATTTATGTTCTGAACTCTGCCAAGCTTTGCCACACCTTAAAAGCAATGCAGACTTCTCTCTGTAACATTCCTGTCCTTTTAATTGCTGGCAAAACTAAATTTCGTTTACTGGTTTTACTTGGTTGCAAGGTGACGTGCTAAATACTTTCTATTTTCTACAGCTTTCTTATAGGAAGAAGCATATTTATTACTGGCCAAAAAGTAAAATGATGCATAAATAGAGACATCTTGAGGGCATTAAAACATTGGTGGATTTTGGACAAGTGGTTTGCACTTTGCCTTCATGAAGATGGGTCAGTCTTTCCTTCTTGTATTGTGTTGTATTGTATTGTATTGTATTGTATTGTATTGTATTGTATTGTATTCTATATATATAAAACATAGCTCAGATATTGGAAAATAATAGCTGATTCAAGCTATTTCAAGCAATCTATGCCACATATTTCTGTGAGGCCTCCTGGTAAAAACATTTGATAAGATTAAGCTAGTGCACACAGAAATGAGTATGACTGTGGTGTTAAGTCTAAGAGATTATTTTTTTTTGACCGTGAAAAAAAAAAACAAGTTTCCAGTGTTGATACTGCCACAACACCAAATGCTGTTCTAAGAGCCCTTCCTTCTGTATTTAGATCATTCTTGTCTTCTCCTCTGGGTGCAATTTTCAAAGCATACTATGTGAATAGACTAATTTCCTCTTAAATTACTGGCAAAACTCCCCCTACTTCAGTGGAAAGAAGATAAGACACTATTTGTAAGATGGTGACTTTTTCCTATTACAAGTATCTCTTGTGATGTTCTGCTGAAAATGATACACTGAGCTTTTGAATAGATAGTGAGTCACCAAAACTTATCAAACCAAGCCAGAAGAATACAAAGAATTTACACAGTAGTTTTCATTACAGTTCTTGAAGTCCTTCGTAAGCATAGGTTAGTTTATTCTGTCTCTTACAAAAAATGTAGTCCGAAGTAACCAAAGCAAGTGTTAAGATCATAGCAGGAATTAACATGAAGAAGCATTAAGGCTGAATTCTTGATTACCATGCTACCATCTGTTTCACAGGATATGAAGACATTATTCCATGTTATCCATAGATGAGCATTAACTGGGTCTTGGTGCTTTCTCTTCCATTTAAATTCAATGACATGTAGAAGTAAATAGAAAAAAAAGGAATCAGACTGTCTCTGTGTTTTTCAGTGAAATGCAATATATTCAGCTGCTGAACACAAGCAAAGATTTTTAAAGTAATGAACCAGTTGGAATTTTGCCTACGTACAGGGTATGAGACAGTTCCAGTCTGTGAATGCTTCCACCAGGCTTGCATTAGCTTTTCAGTTGGAATTAATTTGACAAAATCTTTTTTTTTATAACCAAAGTAATCAGAACAAAAAAAGAAGTTCTGCAAGTGCTCCCCTCTGTGCTCATTCACTCGAATAAAAACCCCTGTTGTCAGAAAAAGTGCACTAAGGATACAGAAATACTTTTTAATGAACTAGTTTTTTGTGGCAGCATGAAATCTGGGATTAGATATACAGTGCTATTAGTCTCATTTGTGTCTATCTAGTCAGTCTTGTGTTACTTTTATCTAATTTTCTAAATGTTTAAGCTGGTAATATAAATCATTCATCTCATCTCCTGTAGTGCCCTGAGAAGTGACAAAAACCCCCAGACTTAACACCCAACCCTGATTTGCAATCAAGCTCCACTGTTTCAAATTGCATCACGTGATTCTGCCTAATGGTGATAAAGAGCTCCAGGAATCGGATAATGTTCAGGAATATTTGTCACAGTGATCGGCTGTTGGGAAAGGCTTAATATAGTTACAAATGGGTTGGTGTGATTTACTAGGGCAGGCACCAATTTTCTAACATGTTTCTGGTATCCTGTGTTACACCTAGTCTTATTTTTGTTTGCATTATATTCACATGAGCAAAGCTTAGAAGAGAGGATGATGTTTTGAAAATCAAAAGGTGAAAGGAGCTTGCACATGGGTGCAAGCTCCTTTCTGCAGCCCCTTGGTTACAGTAATTCTCACCCCGAAACTTAGTACTGCAACACAGCACTGAATGTATGATCTGTCGGTATATATACAAAAAAAGACCTTTGACTTAGATTTTTTGTGCTATATTTTTTTGTGGGATGGAGTACTATGTCATTTTTAGAATTAGGCAGTGCAAGGAAGGGCTTTACAGAACTAATATTATTCCTCACAAGTTGTGTGCAGACTTAGAGTAATGCTCATTGAAGCCCTTGGGCTTCATCCAGATTCAGTTTTATAAGAATATTTTGGCCTGATTTTGTGAGTATAATTTAATTTCTAGCTGTTGTCTTTTTTTTTTTCAGTCCAAATTAATATGCAGCACTAATGCTACCTACCTACATTTCAAGCTTTCAGCACTAAGTCACTAGAATATTTGGTTTTAAAAAAATCAAAACAACATCAATATTTCTTTAATGCTCTTTAAAGAATGAATGTGTTTCCTGACCAGAAACCATTACACTGCATGCTATGTGAAATATTTGTTCTCAAATTTCCCTAGTACTTAGGCTAGTGAGGATCAGGAATTGTTTTGATGCATTTTTTGGGGGATCCCTGTAGAATCATGTTGTGACATTAATGGGGAAGCATAGTTCAGCTCTCTTTGATCAATGGCAAATGCGGAACAAGCAGCAATATTTTTGTTAAAATCTGAGAAATCCCCTAAGAGCACAAATTAATATTTTTCCCGGTATTGTTACAGGCTTTCTTACATTCTGATTTTGATCTGAGCAATATAATTTAGAAGCATCTTTTTCTGCTTGTGGCTTGTCCAAACATTCCTTTAAGTAGAGGTACAGAACATAATTACCACTGCCAGACTTCTGTTCTGTCTTTCACAAAGCTATGCTAGTGATGTTTCCTCATGGATTTTGAATCAGGTGTTTCCCCAGTCAAATACAAGATTACATTATTCCCTCTGGACTCTTCTTCTCCCTGGCCAACTGCCTGGCAGACTTGCATCTGGAAATTCTTGTCATTGCTTTTCTAAATCCTGCCTCTGTCTACAAAGATTTAAGATACTGTCTCATCAGTATGCAGATGTACTTCACTGGTTTTCTTTGGATATTTTCTAACCACTGACTAATTAATTTCCTGTTTAAGACACACCTGATCAGAATGTGCAACTAAAAACCAAAAATCTGAAAAATGTGTTGGCTGCAAACTTCTTGCTTTCCAAGAAAACAAAAGTGATGTATTTTTCAACCATTTCTGTCTTCCATTTCAGCTTTGCATCTGATGTTCCAGATGTCACTTTCAAACTTAGCACTTCTTGTAGCCACCAGCCAGCTGTCCTGCCCATTTTACATGGGACTGTGTGATGGGGAGGAGGCAGGGAGGGAGGCAGGGAGGGAGGGACACTGACTGGTCCTCTGCTTCTTTTGTCCTGGTTTCTAGAACTCCTGCTCCTATTGGAATTTCTCCAACAGACTTCCTGTACATAGTAAGATCACCATGTTTATAGTTCTAAAACATCCATATTGCTTTTTTTGGTATTATAGAATAATTATAGGTATTAAAGAATGAAAAAAATGTCATATTTCAACATTAGTGAGAATAGAATCTGTCACAACGTGAGATGCGTCTTATTTTTATATAGATTCTAGATTTATACACAAATGAAAACAAGCTAATCTTCTTCTGAAAAGTCTTTCTTGAATTTTTTGTCACCTCCCTGAATTGCTACTTCACATCTAAATTTTTTATTTACTTTCTAAATTTTAAGGTGAACTTGTTACTAAAGGTAGGAATTTTCTCTCGTGTAGAGAGCATTTATTTTTAAAAAATCTGAATGGTGTCAGCAAAGTGTGTATAGAAGAAATACAGAGGTTTTGAAGGCATAGAAATTAGAAGAAAGTAAAATAAAGCTGGAAAAGGGAAGCACCAATTTCAGAAATGTCAAAGACTCCTAAATTTGATGAGAGGGGTTACTTTTCCATGAGCCCTGTAAGGCTTCTTTTCAGGGCAGAGCATTGTGAATTGCAGTTTCTGCAGACCAACAGCTACACAGACCCAGCACTCATCAGCTCTTGCAAGTGTTTTTCATTTTCAGTTATGTTTGGCCAACAACATTCCTTCATTAGTACTATTATAGAAGCTTATAATTAGGGGTTATTTCTCAGTAAGGTTACTGTAGAATGTGAGCTGGGCACTGATGAATGATCTGTGAAGGATTTTTCGTAACATGTTTCTCAAAGCTCTCCTAGGTCTGAGCAGTGTGAGTGCCATGAGGAAGCACAAAGCAAAGTCTCTTAGAGCCCTTTGCTTCTTGCCAAGACAGTTGTAGTTGTTAGTTACCCACCTGGAAGCCAGCAGATTTTGCCACACAAGGAAAAGCAGGAAGGGTACAAGAAGACATATTAAGAGGCAGACAAGCTGCACATGCCTGTGAATTCAAAATCGTCTGCCCTTAGCTTTCTCATTCTCAATGTGTCCTATCACTATACCATTTCAAAGAACTACAGGACTATATCTTGGTAGCTAAAAATACATTTCCTATAGCAGTCACTGCCTCCATGTGCAGTCTCTCTCCTTTTCTCCACCCCAAAACAAAGGCTTTGGGAAGAACAAAAAAAAAATTTTTTCTTTTTGTTTTTTTCAGGATAGCAGTGGCAATATCAGGTTTAGGCATTTGGGGTGAATATAAAACTGAAACTCTTTGTAGATCCCGCCTAATACAATCATCACTTCCAAATTACTGAAAAAAAAGAGGTAATTCCTTGATAAAGTCTACTGCGTTCTGACTAGTCAGTGCTCTTAACAAAGGGTCCAGGAAATATATATACCAATTTTTCAATCCATATATCTCACAAAGACAGAAGTACAGATTAACTCCACTCATTTTGGTAGCATTGCTGCATTTTTATAGAATAATCATCACATTTCAATGCTTTATTCTACTAGAGTGCTGACCAGACCATTTTGCAATAGCTGTCTCTTTTAACATCAGGCTTCCAGATTGCTGGCATTGCATGCCAGAGCATGCAACACTTTTCCTGGACTAAGCTACAGAAAAGAGCCCTTTGAGATAATTTTTGCAGATGGTCTGTCATTCTGCAGCAAGAGGTGAAATGGTAGGACATGAGGCATGAAAACAGTGCATGTGCTAAAGAAAGCAAACCCATAATCCTGGAGATGCAACCATAAAAGGTGGAGAACATTTGTGGTAAAAGATCCACCCTAGCAAGAGGATGCTATTGTTCCTGCATGAATGAGCTTTCTTACCCTTCTCGCCCAAGGGATGGAGGTGTTTACTGAGCTCCCTGCCTGGGCTTTGCAGAAATGTTTGAGGCTTTGTACCCCAGGTCACTGAACAGATGGAAGATAAAACTGATGAGCTGTGGAAAACACAAAATAAAGTAGGGATGCAATGATGCACTGCACATGGGCAAAACTTACAATCAACAGTACTTGGTGACATGCAAGAGCAGTAAGATCAAGCAACAAACAACTGGAACACTGCTGACTTTGTTATTCTGATATCACCTTCTTCATGTGAGGGTTATGCCTCAGATAGCTCCACCTTACCTAACCTTCAACATTTGATGGGAAAAGGGAGTGGCTTCTTTATAAATGTTGTACAGCAGAAACATCTTGACTAAAATCCTTTCAACAGTTGTGTCTCATTCACTCCTTGTGAGAGAAAGTTACCATGAAGGACCATGCCCAATCATTTAAAAATCTGCTGACAAATGTAAGGAAATCAATGTGGGCACTGGGCTACTCTGGGTTGGTAAAAAATGAGTTGGTGTGTAAGGCCAACTCAGCCTCTGCATCATCCTCATATTTATAGCTTGATTGAAAGGAACAGACAAACAAGGATTTCAGCATGAAACCAGAATTGCCCTACTGTAATGTTCTTAGTCTTTCTCTGCAGAAGAGAGGTTTGATACAGGATGATAATTGACAAGCCTTGCCAAACACTGGAAGGAATTCTGAAATACTTTAAAAGACTTAATATCATGTGGATTTTATATAGTTTCATTTGCAAGCATGGGATTTTTTACTGCTATCACTGTTCACACAGCACAACTGAAAACTACATGTAGCCTTTGACTGCTCAATATGATTCTTTATGTGAGTGAAGAAGGTAGAATTTGGTCCTTCTGATGCATATGCATCTAGTAATAGGATTTGCTCCGAAGATACCATCCTGTGAGGAGAGGAAAAGCAGCACACATTTCTGGAAACAGCTTTGAAGTTCCGGTTATAGTACATTTATCAGGACTTGCATGAACCTCATTTTCCTGCTGTTCATTAATGCCAGCAACACTAATGTACTATGAAAAAAAAAAAATTACTGGACTTATTTTGATTGAATAATTGATATCTGCAGCCAGTCCAAATTTTAGTCAAAACATTTTGTACTCAAATATTTCCTTAATTGAAATCTACATGGTTTTTTTTAGAACAGTCCAGTTCTTCTAAAGTAAGTGTTCAGGTTGTTTTTCGTTTATTTCCACACACCTACATAACTTCTTCCTTAATGATCTAAGTAGTGTAGTATACTAGTATACCCTGATCTTTTTTCAGGTATATCATTTGAAGGATGAGATGTTCAGTCCATTCTTTTCCCACATTTTCACACTGAGTAACATCATCATCATTGTCATCATCATTGTCATCATCAATCATCCTCATCATCACTATCATCATCATCTCAATAATAATGTTCCTTTAAAAATAGCAATAGCTAATTAGTAATATCACACCACTTATTTATAGCAAATATACTCTGTCATATGGGGTTTTTTGATCAGTCTATATAACACCAAGCCTGCTAGCAACAAACGGGGTCCACCTGTCTCAATGGGGAAAATGGATTTTAGTTGGGGAGTTAGAACTTGTTGAGAGACCTTTAAACCAAATTTGAAGTGGGATAGGGACATAGCAAGGCTCAAAGAGATGAGGTATGGGAAGGGGAGAGCTATTGTGACCACCCAGTAGCAAAAGGAGTCGTAAGAGGAAATACCTCAATCAAGCACAAGCAGCCAAAGATGTTACACAACAGGATTATGGGGAATCCTGTGGAAGAATGAATTGTAAGAGAATAGAGATAGTGCTGCAGGCAATCTCGCCCCTGATGAGTTGCAGCTGTACTAATTACCAAATAGTGGAAACAGCCTTGCCCTTGGTAGGTCACAGCTATGTCCAGTGTGGTTGTGTGCTGAGCCCTCTGTGCTGAGGGAGCTGGTACACACCATAGCAAGCCTGCTCATGATCACTTTTGAAAGGTCATGAATATCAGGAGAAGTGCTGAGGACTGGAAAAAAGAAAATGTCATCCCATTTTTCAAAATGGGTGAGAAATAGGACTCAGGGATCAACGGGTCAGTCAGTGTTGTCCTGATCCTGTGAAGGTGATAGAGCATCTCATTCTGGAGGCCGTCTCTGTCCATATGGAAGACAAGAAGGCGATCAGGAGTAGTCAACAGGAGTTCACTAAAGGAGATCATGTGTTTGGCCAATCTGATTGCCTTCTACAATGAAAGAACTACCTGAATGGATGAGGGGACAGTATTGTCTTCCTCAGCTTCAGCAAGGCTTTGGATACGGTCTGTTGCAACATCCTCATAGACAAACTCAGGAAGTATGGAGTGGATGAATGCCCAGTGGAATGGATTGACAGCTGTCTGAATGACAGATCCCAGAGGCTTGTAATCAGTGGCACAGGGTCTAGTTGGGGGCCTGTCACTAACAGCATCCCTCGAGGTTTAGTACTGGGCCCAGTATGGTTTGTTTGCTGAGGACACAAAGCCGGGAGCAGGGAACTATGGAGGGCTGTGCAGCCCTTCAGGAGGACCTCAACAGGCTGGAGAGCTGGGCAGAGGGATACTGTCTGAAACTCAACAAAGGCAAGTGCAGAATCCTGCACCTGGGAAGGAATAACCCAATGCAACTCTACAGGCTTGGGGCTGACCCACACATTTTCCTTTACGAGATGTTATACTTGCTCTATGGTAGCTTTAAGTTGCCGTAGGATAATGTAGATGCATATGAAATCATTGTCTGGAAAACATAAATGAAAATTTTCTTCTTTCCAATATCAGGAAGCCAGCACAATATTTTCCTGATGAATTATTTCTTTCCATTTGAGGAAGATTTCCTGGTATAGAAAAAACTACTTTAGTACTGGAAGGTTTACTGGAATGACTGGAAGGTTATTATAAACTTTATTGGTTAGCTGTTGTCAACAAAAGGTTTTCTATGTCTGATTTTGCTGGAAATCAACTAAAGTGGACTTAAACCACTAAAGAACTGCAGGGATATGACAGGATGTGTTGAGTTACTACTTATTGAGCAGTGAAATGACACATTTGAAAATACTTGCAGACCTGCACAGTGTATAAGGTCATAGTGGACTTCCAGAAAAATTTTTGTTCAGATTTCTTATTAAAGACAAAAAAAACCCCAAAAATCAGACTACGGTCAAAGAAACACTGTAAAGTAAACCACAGCTAACTAACCAGTTCTCTACAGTGCATGCACTCTCTTGAGTCATAGGATCATTACAAGCTCCAGGGCATTGTCTGGACAGTTAAGACAGATTGTGATGATTGACAGACACTCTGTATGGTAAGTTCCCAAGTCCACAGCAGTCTTACTGAAGATTGTGAAATGACTTCTTAAGTTTTCAATGTTTATTTAGCACTGGAATGGTAAGGGTAGATTGCAAAACTAAAGGTAAAACATTCGTTACTTAAGCTATGAGTCTCATGCTCTTTAACAGCTAAGCTCCAAGTGACCTCAATGTCATTCTCTCTCAATTTATGTCTGCATCACGTGCTTAAGAGCTCATTTAAATGTTCATATCCTAAATAGTCTTTTCTGCTTGAAAAGGTTGTCACCAAAATAAGTAAAACTTAGTCACAGAAAGTATTTTTATTGGGTATTGAAAGAGGCTTTCTGTGCAACTTCTGTTGGTTTTTGTTAGTGTCTTTCCTGTCCCACTTATATACCTTTCTGGCAATGGAAAAAAAAATGCTAACACCAAAATGTCCTGCAGTAGCTTCTGAATATGGAAACCCATAGTAATCTTTTTAGATAGTTTTGAAATAAAGAAAACTGCTCATTACTGAGTTAGATTGTAGTCTTCAAAAGTGCTTTCTGAAGTCTCTACCAAGGAAACATCATTAAAAATTCAGTACACAGCTCACTCATCTCATTTGTCCCCAAGTGTGCTGTGCATCTGCTGCTCTGGATAAATTAAAGTATTTCAATTCTTCAAAGAATGAACTTTGAAAACCACGGAACCTGTTGGTCAAAACCAGAAATATTGCTTTAGTATAAAGAGATTAAGAGGTAAAAACCTGATTTTTCTTTAAGTAGCTTAGCTTCAAATGATGTTGAGACTCTACAGGGTGCATGCAAATATAAGAGGATAGTAAAACTACCATCAGGAAAATTATGTTCCTTTTCATATGCAGATTCCTATCCTTAACGTGGCCTTTTAATTAGCTTGATTATAGTGGTGCTTACTTGTTAGTGCCTCAGTGCTTTAATTTAAGAAACTAACTGTGTGTTCATTATAAATTCCTATTTTCAAAGATTTATAAATAAAACTGAGCAGCAGCAACCACAACAGAAATGAAAGATAAATTTACTTGGAAAATGTGATGAGAGAAATATCACTTGGGGATATTTCCAAACACTTTCAGCTCAACTTGGCTTCAGCTTGGCACAGTTAAGAGCTGTGCATGTTACGGATGAATTCTTCTAGCTTTAAAGTGTAGGTTTTTATAGCATTTCAGTTGTCAGTTGTTCAGAATATGAAACACTTTATTAAGACATAACACCAATGTATGGAAGCAGTGTAATTGATGTAAGTAAAAAGGCAGTTTGAGAACCAGAGCCTGGTTGTTGAGAGAGTTGGAGAAGAACCGGTGTACTGGTTTGGAAGGAAACCGGTGGGAGAAATGAAACCCGTTCATTTACCTTAAGAGAGATTCCAGGTCAGAGATACAATTGAATAGAAAGATTACAATAAATGCAATAATACACAGAGAACTGCCTTAAAACCACAAGGTCAGGGTATGCCTGGCACACTGTTGATCAGTGATGGTTGCAGTCCTATCAAGGATTGGTTGCAGTCCTGGTGAAGTGATGATCACAGTCTTGTCAAAAGCAGTGGAAGTTCTGATCCTCTTCTGCATCCATCAATTGGTGGTGGTGTTGTCCTATAAATCCACAGATTTATAGCTCAGGTTCAGGTGGGAATGCTCAGTACCTCCCCCAGGGCAGGGACTTTCATGATGGAATGATGCAATACTGTGAGTCATGGGATATTTGGTCCAAGTCCTTGCACCTGCTTATTCTGCTGGTGTCATTGAGTCCATGATGGCCCAACAGCAGAGATGACCCCTCAGAATGGGGTAACTGTGCTGGTGCTTCCCCAGAGGGAGTTACCACAGCTGAGTCATAGGTGTGAAGAAAAAGAAACACTGCTCTGCCTTACAGGGTTGCCTCTTTTTACTTATCTAATTTAACACCCAGCCTGCAGCCTGAGGTGTCTGATGGAGCACAGGGCAGCTCCATCATTAGCAGTTCATTAGAAATGAAGTAGAGGGGCGTAGAATACACACTGTGGTTACACCCACAGAGTCCTAACCTGGCACCCTGGTCCTGTAACCAGGACAACTGGTAAATACCTTATAATTGCTGTATTTAGGAAAATACTGTATTTGAGGATTTGTGGTCTGTTACTCATGCAGAAATTATTACCAGAAGAGTGCTTTAAGAAATTCACATACCATAATCTTTCCAACACCCAGGAATATATATATGTACAGTTAATAAGGTGAAGAAAAAATTCAGAGTTGGCTCAATGGCAGAAATCAGTCTTAGAAGAGATTTGAGTGAGGAAAGTGTTGAAAGGCAGGAATGGAAAGAGTGTTCAGGAGTCTCAGAAGGCAAAAATGAGTAAGGAAGGCTGACAGAGATAAGTAAATTTTCAGGTTTCATGGTTTAATCCATTTGACAACAAAACCTTTCAGAGATGTCCACTCACCCCAGTGTGATGGGGGAAAGAATCAAAAAGTAGAAGTGAGAGAACATGTATGTGGAAATGAAGATAATTTAATGGGTAAAAGCTGTGCTTGCAATCTGTAGATGCAAACAAATCAAACCAAACCAAGGTATTCATTAATCACTTCCAATGGGCAGGCAGATACTTGGCCATCTCCAGGAAAGCAGGGCTCCCTTACATGAGGTAGTGGATTGGGAAGACACATGCCAGAAATCTTTTGTCCACATTTCCTTCTTCTGCTCACATCTGTTTAGCCCCTGAGAGGAGCCATGCCACTTCCACACATCAGCCCCCTCTCATCTTGGGACTCTTCTCTGGGAAAGGAGAGGAAGCAGGAACACTACTCAGGCACATTGCCATGAGGAAAGGGGAGAATCAGAGGAGAGTGCCTCAGTGACTGGAGTTTCTTCTCTAGTTGTCAGGACAGGAGCTGGTCCTTTGGCTCCTGCACCTTCTCTCAGCAGTTGCCAATGGCTAGGTAGAGGTAGAGATGAGGTGTTAGGTCAGATCAGCTAAACCTTGTCAGCTCCAGCCCTCTACCCTCTGCCTATGGTCCTGAGCCAGCCCTGCTGAGGTCAGTGAAGGAGTGAGGAGCTATCTGTGTTACATGACTGCATGACTGCAGCTTTAGATATGCAAGCTACTTGGTTTCCTCAAAAGCTCATTTTGCAAGACTTCATGGGGAGAGAAGAATCAGACCACGAAATTTAATGGACCATTCAAGTCACCAGCAAGCTGCCACAGATTGGACAGCTGTGATGGCTTGTACCAGAGGCACAGTGGTTTGCCTCATCACATCATATTCATGTAGCTTTCTAAAACCTTTTTTTAAATTATTTTAGGCAAATGTATTATTTAAACAGAGAAACTACCAAAGGATGTTAGAGAGAAAAGGAGAAACTAACAAGGTTGTTATGCTGATGAAAAAAAGCTTCATTTGCTTAAGATAAAGATGACTCTTCAAATGCTGTGACTTTGCAGAGGTGCAATTCAACAACAAGTCAGTGTTCATCAAGAAATTTCAGGGGTTTTAAGATGAATTGATGAAGTCCATCTGTCAGTGAGGATGCTCCTCCAGGATATTTTTAGGCAGACTCCAGAAGGAAGACTAACTTCACTAATAGAGAAAGGATCTGGTGTTTTCACTTACCACTAGCAATAAACCCAGACTCCTGAATTTGACTTTGGAAGTGTGCTGAATCTGGATCTACAGCTCAATATGATTTGATACTTTATATCTTGATAGCAGTATCCTGATTTTCCCTTTTTAGAGCAGTTTGAGTAGAGACCTTCAAACTTCAAACTTACTCCCAACCTTGAAAGAACTGGCTACAAATTCATATTCTAAAGATAAATAAGAAGTCTTGCAGCCTAATAGACATTGTCTTGGACGTGATGAGGGAGGGCTTGAAAACAGAGAAGACAGCATTTGGTAGAGTGGCTTTCATCCTCAGCTGCAGTCACCAGAGGACACATTCTTGTCCTCTGAACACAAATCAGAGAGGAAAACAGATTGAGTAGCCTTTGAGAGACAATTTGTGCTTTAAAGGTAGTCTGTACTTCCAGGTGAACTAACATAATATAGCAAATGTAGCATAAGCTTTTGAAGTGCACACCTGCTGAATATTTCATACTAGCCATTCTTCCAGGTGGGACAGGGTGTATGCAAGTGGTTACCAAACTGGGTTTTGACAGGAAGGGCAAAATCTCTGTCATGAGCAGTAATCACAAGGGAGCCTCCTACAGCAAAAGATCCCACTGCTTTCCCAACAACTCTTCTCCTGTTTTCTCTCCAGATTTTATCAGCAGTGTGACAGACAAACTAGGCTGCTAATAATTTGTTCTTCCACCCCCTCCTCCTCCTCTCAACTATTTTTAAATGAAGTGTGTAATTTCAAAGTATTGGATGCTTAATATTATCTATGCACAACATGAATTTTATCTTCAACCTGCTGGAAGACATTCATTTAACTGGCAGCTGTTGTAAGAATTAAAAGAAACAAGGGCAGAGGAAAGAAACAATTGAAGTTATGTACCATAAAGGAAGTAAATAAATTAACTTTTGATTGATGGACAGAAATGTGCTGGGTATATGACAGAAATTAAACATTTTCTTCCCCTAATATTTTACTGCATCCCTCCTCTGCCTTTAAAATTCAGTACAGATAAGCAGGATGTAACCACAAAGCATTCACAAAAAACTATTTACTGGGTCAAGATGGTACTAATAAATACTTTTGAATGGAGAATATGGAAAAGGCATGGGAAAATGATACCTCCTGTGAGCTAATGTAATGTTTTAAGAGAAGTTTCATGGTGATGTATGCTGCTAATGCATGGACAAGCATAAAGCTGCAGAGCCTGTGTGGTGACAAGCAAGAAGCAGAGTACCAAAGCCCCAAGAGAGAGCACTGTTCTAACCCTGCTGCATCTGTGGAGTCAGGAAGATTTGTAAGTCCACTTTTGTCCTGTGTGATCAAGAAGCACACAGAAAAAGGACAAATATTCAGCTGCCAGAGCAGGAATTTGCTGACATGACAGTTTTTTTGGGTGCAAAAAAGATGAAGTTACAGTTGTAACTTGTATCTATATAATAGGAACAAGGGCAAAGGAGTGGCAACATGCTTTTGTTTGAATGCATTCTAGGTATATGCAAGCAAAATGTAAAGCTAAATATTTAGAAAGGCTTAGGAAAACCTCAAATACTCTTGAAATTACTAAATATTTATAGCAGCAGAATCTGAAGCTTTACAAAACACCATTAATAAGGACAATCTATTCTAAATTATTCTCAGCATAAGACCAGAAGCTGACCAAGGAAAGCCTTAATATAAAGGTCTATAAATTGCAGAAGTTGTTTGAAAGGTCTCAGCTGCAAGGAAGAACAGTACAACAAAATGTTTACTGCTGAATTTGCAATAAAGAGATAAACTTTTCAGATATTTGTAAAGAAAGAGAACAATATCCACATGCCTTTTCCAATATAAAGCCAGGTTTAGTTTTCATCTGGAAAAACCTCACAGATTATACTGACAAACTTGATTTGCCTGGTGGCTTTTAAGAGCTGTGCATGCTGAGACATAAAGAAGAGACTGCAAGAGCCCTTGGCAATGCCAAGTGGAGATCTCAGCAAAGAGCTGGCTGAGACCTCAGAAGGTCTTAGGGTTCAGGGTGCTGATGCCTTTCTGATTGCAGTTCCAAAGACAAAGTTGGATTACACAAGCAAAGCTCAAAGGATTAAGTTTACACTGAGATTTTTTACTGTACTTGGTTGTTGTCTGGCAAAGCATGAAGAAGGTAAGAACAAGATTGCTCTTCCCCAGTTTCCCTGGGAAGGAAACAGGCTACTAGAGACTGAGGAGATGGTGTGTGAGATGGAACCTTGTACTGGTTTTTCATGGCCTGGTTTTGGTTGCAGCAGAGCCACAGAGGTGGCTTCTGTAAGAAGCTGCTGGAAGCTTCCACCATGTCGAGCAGATCCAACAGTCCCTGGTGGCTCCAGAGAGGGATGTGCCACTGGCCAAGGCTGGGCCAATTAGAAATGCTGGGAACACCTCTGGTAAGAGATTTAAAAAGAAATCAGAGCAAAGGTTGTGGTGTAGTTTTAATTCCAGCCAAAGAAGAGCAGAGTGAGAATGTGGGAGTAGAACAACCCTGCAGACACCAAGGTCTGTGGAGAAAGAGGACAGGAGGAGCTCGAGGCTCTGGAGCTGAGGTTCCCCTGCAGTCCATGGCTCAGAGCACAGCAGAGCAGCTGTGCCCTGCAGCCCCCGGAGCACAGCTCCATCTGCAGAGATGCACCTGCAGCCTGTGGAGGAGTCCCATGCCAGAGCCAGTGAATGCCTGAGAGGAGGCTGTCAACATGTGGAGAGAGAGCCCCATGCTGGAGCAGCCTGTCCTTGAAGGGCTCATGGAAGAGTGGCCCATGCTGCAGCACTTTGGGGAGGACTTGGGTTGCCTGTGGGACAGACTGACACTGCAGCAGTTGTCAGGCAGCTGTGCTCATGAGATGGATTCACATTAGAGAAGCTCCTGGAGAACTGTCAGCCACGGGAGACATTATCCTGCTAGTTTTACTAGCTAGTTTTTTTACTACTATTTTACTAGTAGTAAATTCACTTCATATCTTGGAGTTGAACCTGGTAATATTTGGTAAGCAATCTCTCCTGGTCCTTATTTAAGCCAATGAACCCTCTGTTAAATCTTCTGTCTCCAGTTGCAGAGGGGACCAAGTGAGTTGCTTTTGTGGGTGCCTGGCATGCAGCCTGGGTCAGCTGACATCACACTTGCAAAATCATTCTCTTAGTCTGAATTTTGGCTAGTGCCAGGTAGTCCAGAGCCAGGACTCAAAGGAAGTGGGAAGTGGAGGGACAGGTAATCAATCACAATACTCAAAGAAATGGCATGAAAATGAGTTGAAGAAGGTTTAAATTGGACATCAGGGAAAGGTTTTTCACCGAGAGGGTGGTTGAGCACTGGGACAGACTGCCTGGGGAAGTGGTTACAGCACCAAGGCTGACAAAACTCAAGCATTTGGACGGTGCTGTCAGGCACCTGACATGACTCTTGGGGTGTTCTTCACAGGACCAGGAATTGTACTTATCTGAATGGGTGCCTCCCAACTCAGAATATTCTATGATCCTGTGACTCGATTAAATTTGGAGGCACTGTATTTTTGGACTGGCAAGGCACTTGGGTTGTATCCACTGATGCTTTTAGCCAGCTCATGATCATGAACTTCAGTACTGATATGTGATTTAAATACTGATATACAACTGAGAAGTGGTAATATTTTACTTACACTTTACCTTGGCAAAAGCTCTCTGCTTATTCAACATGAAAATATGCTTTTGTTACTGTCTCCTCATAGTGTCTTCATTAGAATAAACAACATTCAGAAATATGAGTAACTGTTGAAGATACAGTATGAGATGCATAGAAGAAAGGCATTATAAAAAAATTATCCAGGTATTACACCAGCTGTGAGACCTAATGGTACACAAGAGTTAAGCCAGAAGTTAAATTACTGCAAATATTTGCCCAAAGCAGTAAATAAATATTTTTACAGTCTCTGTCCAGGAGCCATAGATTGTTATCTAGTGAAATGATGAAGTTTTTTAAAATGTCTGTTGTTTTGCTTACAGTAGAAAGGAATAAATTAAATGCAGTGCTTTTAAATAAATGTCCATTACACATAAACCTTGATGTGAAAAAAAACCAAAACCATTTGATTTATAAAATACACAGTGCTCCAGATTCAAACCGTGCAAAATGGAAAGCCTGTCCAAATGAGTTACAGTAATGACTGCAGTTAGGAGGATTAACTTCTGATGATATGTGTGTAAAATGGGAAGGCAAACAGTGGACATCATTCCTCTAACACAGTACATGAATCCCAGAAATGTTGTACTCTTTCTCCTGGTTCCGGACTAGCAGACCACAGCAAACCATCTGCCAATTTCCACAGCCACAAAAAGTCTTTTTTTTTTTTTTTTTTTTTTTTTTGGCACATTAGAGAGTGGGTGAGGGTATTATGTGAGGGAGGGAGAGTTGATAGCTGTTTACGTTGTCTGGACCTTTGTGTCAGGTTTGTGGGAGCCAAAAGATTTAAGCTCATAAGCTTATTTAGGAGTGGTGGGCTGCTAGAAGAGAGGATGGAAGGGGATTTCAATTTGTGCCTATTTTTAAATGCCTTTTGGGACACATAAAACCAGTAAATGTTGTAATTGTCAGTGCTTGATTCATTTGCCTGCAAGGGCTGTTAATAATACATTAATAGAATTAAAGGACAGATGGTTTTATTGTGCTGCCTTCCCAAGCTGAGACTAACTTTCCCCCCTGTATTGATGCAGAATTTGTGCTGGTAAATGCAGAACTTTCAAGGTGGCTTCTAAACTCATCATTTGCAAATTGAGATGGAGATAAAACTCCAGTTTCCTCAGTGCTTTCCACGAGTTTTTAAGGACATTTTCCTCAGTAGCTGAGAAGCCAGAACAGGTCATGGAAGCAATTGTAAGACTGAACTGGGAAGACTGAGATTCATCCAGGTGCAGCACCAGAGAGATCACAAGTGGGTTTGGGTCCACAGGAGTATGTGAAGCTCCATGCAGAAGTCTGGTAAGTGAGAAGACTGGTGCTTCACAAGACGGGATGTGAGTAGTGACAGACTTGGCAGTGGGGTACTGTAATTCCCTTCTAGGTATTACCTTCACTTCAGATATTCTGTGTAAGGTGAGTGATAGAGAAATTGATTAACTATAGATGTAATAAATTAATAACTTTCACAGGCAGGAAATGCATAAATATAAATCTTCAGAAACAAACTAAAAAGGCAGGGTTAGAAAACTTGAAAGAACAATCTGCATTACTGATAATTGGTTATTGGTTTGGTTTTGAAGCAAAACTTTGACCTCTCAAAAAGAAAATTTGAGAAAAAAATACAGCTAATGAGGACACAGTAGGACAAAAGAAGAATACAAAAACCAATGCTATGCTACCCCTTGAGACGGACTGCATGGAGATAAATGTGATAGTTCAACCAAATTATTTACCAAATGCAAATAAATACTGTGTGCAGTTAAGTGACAAGAAATAATCAAAGATACAGAAAGCACTCCTCTGGGAAACTGAGAGGATTAGATTTGTTTGCCTTGCAGAGGAGATTAATTACTGTTACTGAACATAATAAATGCAAAAGAGGAAGTAGATGAGAAAAATATGTTTGCCAACTTTTACAGCAAAAGAATAAAATGACATCTAGTAAAAAGAATAAAGGCAAGAAGTGCAAGACTAATTACAGGATATCTTTAATGATAACATGAAATTAGCCTCTTGAGTTGATTGCCACAATATGTGAGCTCAGTAAGGTTTGGAAAGGAGAATGTATATGGCTAATGAGGCTCTTTGCAGTCAGAATAGTGCAAACTGAGAATAACTGGAGATATAAACCAAGGACATAATGGATAACTAGGACATTACATATATAGTCAATCATGACTAGCATTTATGTTGCCTTCCTGAGTACCAGACAGTGCTTCCAGTTCTTCAAGTAGGCAGTAAAGTGCAAATCACAGAGCTGTGTTCTGTAAGAAGAGGCAATCTCTGTTCTGGAGCCTGTATAAAGGATACACAAACACTGGTGCACTAGAGAGTCCAAGGTGATTTGAAAGCCAAAAGAAGTTTTGCTAGTGAATGCTAGATGTCAGGCAGCTGTCAAAAATTAAGTTTGCACCCCTAGACTGAAACAGCGACAGCAAGCAATGTTTTTCAGGTGGCTTTATCTCAGCCTTTCTTCTTCTCTGTTACTCACTTGAAAGGCAGAGATGCCCCTGTGTTATCTAGGCAGCTAGTGTTGACAAGACACAATTCAGACACATACTAAAATCACTAAGTACCTCTCTTATTTAGGAACGAACACTCTGGGATCAGTCATGTCTGCAAAATGTAAGAATAGTGATGAAATTGTGTCTAGTTTTTGAAAAAAAAAAAGAAACCCCCCAGACTTCTTAACTGTGAGCTGTAATTTGGTTTGAAAAACCTTCTTGCTAAGGATTTCAATTCTCTTTGACAAAAAGTCAGATTTTGAGCTCAGTCAAAAACACATGCAAAGCATCTCAATTGAGAAGGTACAAAGTTCATTGCTGAATTTTTAAATATATTTTATATCAAATTGTTTAAGAGGATAGAATAACAGGAGGAAATGTTATCTTAGTTCACAGAAACCAAACAGCAGGTGCTCTCTAGTTTCCATTGCTGTGGTATATAAGAACCTCACAATTCACTAATAATTGCTCCTCATGACAATTGACATAGTAAAAGTAAGAAGGATGAAATGGAATTCAATACTTGATTTTAAGGATAGAATTTAATGAAGAGTGTAGAACAACCATTAGTTGACATTATTGACAGAAATGGGTTAAATTCAGTGCTGTTGGAGACAAAAAAAATCTGAAATTTGCCAATTCATTTGTCTCAACATTTTTTGTGAGTATTTCTAAGATGTCTGATAGTGTTCCCCCAATTCTGTCTAAATGATTGAGAACCATATTGTGCAGTTTGTGTGCTCTTTTACTTGTGAATCAAATGCAACCAAATGCCTGGGGTCTATGACAGCAGGTCAAAGACATTTCCTAGCATCAGGGCAAAAAATTAAAAAGCAAATGTCAAGAAGTTTTGAGAATTATTGCAATGTTTTCTGCATAGTTGGAAGCCCTATGGAAATGACCACTGGTTTTGTGCAGGCTGATTTCTCCAGATTACATATGTTAGTCCCCTGTGGAATTCATGCCATTCAGCTTATTAGTGTCAGACTTGCATTGGATTTGTTGTGCATATATCTGCACTTTCATCCAAACTTTCTCAAAGCAATGGGAACACCAACATAAGAGAAGACTTATTTTTTATGTTTGAGCATGTTGAATTATTATTATTGCAGCTCTCAGGGGTCTTTGCTTACTAGTTTGGTTGTTTTTTTATCAATACAGAAAATTTAACATAGCAAGAGCCAGGGCAGCATGAAGATTGTTGTTGACGCAGGCAAAGAAATAATCTTACTTTGCTTCATTTAAGGAAATGCTCCTAGAGAAAGTCAAATGAATGTATTGTATGTTTCCATGAATCTCTGTAAACATTTTTAAGCTCACTGTCTGCATTTTTCACCTTAGAGAATATGTATTTTTTCCTCACTTGGCACAGGAGCGATCTATACATGAATAGTAGACATGCTACCAAAAATATATATCCACAAAATCTGGCATATGGTATAAAGCAAATAAACTTAAAAAAAAAAGATTTTAAAAAAGAAATACTTAATCTTTAATAATTTTTTAGCATAGGTTGATAAAATGTCTCATTCTTTTTTACATGTTAATACACAAGCTTACACGAAAATTAAAAATTAAACAAATCACCATCTAGAACATGTAACAAAGACTTTTTTTTTTTTTTTGGTAAACATTGCAATGAAATTTTTTTTTTTTCCTTTGGCAAAAATTAGTGACCTATTTCCATAGCATTAAGAAAAAGGACTACTGGTCATAAGCAAAATATAGTAAAAAAAGGTTTTCAGAAAGAAACACAATGGTATTTTTTGAAAAGTGTTTTTTTATAGGTAACAAAATAGGTATTTTTTAGAAATGCTGTTCACGATGCTGTTTGTCCCAGGACCTACCACTGATCTGAGTGATCCTGGGAAAAATTTAAAAGTCTCTTTTCCCAGCCCGGTGCTTGAAGAAGGAATCAGAGCTCTTCAGTTTTCGGTCTCAAGGTTCTTTATTGTTCTTTATCGATAAAATTTTTCCTCCTGTACTGCCAAGGACCATTCAGCCAGACAGCCCAGGACACTCTGCCTGCCCCCAGGGAGGTGTTATGTCTTTATACTAAAAACTACATGTACACTATTTACCATAACTTTCCAATACCTATCACCTATGTTAGACAGAGAGCTTCTACTCTAAACCAATCTAAAAGTGCCAACATCACAGCAGAAGATGGAGGCCAAGAAGAAGAAGGAGAAAGGCAGGACATGCCAACTTGCCTTCTGGTCCTCCATTCTAGAAACCCCAAACCTGTCTGTGCTAAATTCCCTATCATTCTGCTTAATTTGTCGTGGCTTGCAGATCTTCATCTAAGGTTGGTAACTCGCTCCACAGGTCATAATCAAAACCACAGGGATTTTGGGCTCTGTGCCGGGATCTCTGAGACCCCTGGCATGGGTCTTGGCTGCTCAGGACAGCCACAGGGATGTCCTGGGTTCTGGCAGCTGTTCACACTATAGATGCATCCTTATTCCACATGACCAGGGGTGTTTTTGCATTTGCTGTATCAGGGGGAAAATGTCCTGGACAGATCACATGGGAATGTCTTTTCTGGTCAGCTTGGGAGATGGAGAGCATCTCAGCTGGTTTTAGCCTGGTATATGAGAGCACCTCTTATGTCTTGTCTTCTACCTGAAAAGGCTCAGCTGGTGATAGAACACCATGCTGTAAATCTCAAACAATTATGTACTAATAGTGGAATTTGGTATTGCATAAAACAGTCCTAAATATGAACTGTTTCCCAGCAAATTGGAAAGGTTGTTCTACTTCCTTAGTTTTCTGTGTAAGGTTATGCAGAAGGCTATGCAGAACCTGAATA
This sequence comes from Serinus canaria, assembly GCF_022539315.1. Taxonomy (NCBI): domain Eukaryota; kingdom Metazoa; phylum Chordata; class Aves; order Passeriformes; family Fringillidae; genus Serinus; species Serinus canaria. The sequence continues at coordinate 55,752,178 of NC_066343.1, forward strand.
AGAAGCTTTGTACTAATAATGGTCAGACTTGTAATGAACTAGGGTTATTGCCTGCATAATGGCTGAATCAACAAGGCGAAAAAAAACCATCTTGAAGTCTGAGACTATAACCAGTTTTGTTTTCAGAAGCAATGCTATGATTTCAGAAATGGTCATGACCCTGAACATGAAAAGATACAGTTTGTAGGACCAAGATGAGTATGGGATGAGTATTTTCTTGACAAATATTCAGAAACAGGTAAATGTACATTGGGAAAATCCATGTCTCTTAGCATGCTCACAGTGACAGGATTTTAAGAGCAGAGCAATGAGCAGCATTTGGTCCCTTGCTGTGTCCTTCAAAGGGGGAGTATTGTTACCCAAGGCTTCTTTTTAATGTGGAGGATGAGGATCTCAGTGCTGAGGTGAAGCATCTGAATGCAGGTTTCCTCTAACTATGTCTGCAAGGCTTTGCAAGGTGCTCTCAGACTGGATAAACAGGAAAGTGCTTCATTTGAACTTGTTCCCCAAAGCTCTGTGCCCCTCAAAAAAAGACTTTCCACTGCACCGGGTAAGACTTTGGGCTACAGCTTCTGTGTGCTACAAAGTCTGGAATGTCCCTCCCCTAGAGTGACTGAGTTGGTACACACCATCGGAGTACAGATAGGGAAGAGACAAAATTTGTAGTGCCTCTCCCAGTTTGCTTTTCATGACATGAGCCCATACCTTCATGTACCATAGAGATGCCATCTAATTCTGAGTGATTTAAAACTATTCATTAAATTTTACAGTTTCATAAATACTTCTCCCTTCAGTTTCCAAAAAACAACAGGAAAATGGCTGTGACTTTTTAGAACCTTAACCTTTGTATGGTTCTTTTCTAGGGAATCATTGAGTTCAAGCTAGAACTCATTCTGTCATCTCTTAAAAACAAAACCAGAAACTACTACAAATATTTTGCCAGAGTCATGCATTTGCAGAGCATAGCAAAACATTGTCAGCAAGACAAAAATTATTTTAAATTAAATGTCATGATTCAAAGATCTCCCTAGCTTGTTACTAAGTTGTGAAATTGCAAAGAAGCAATGTCTTAGGTAGCAACCCAGTTAATAAAACACTTGATTATTGATGCTAATTGATGACAAACATTCCATGGCACCCATAATACTTCTAGTGCAACTGGTTCCAGAAATAATTCCAGCGTGACTAGCACTGTCATATTTCTCCTTCTGTACCAAATTCATTAAAAAGGCTCCTAAGCCTTATGGCTGGAAAGATCTTCACAGGAATGTCATTTGCTGTTGGCATACATAGCAGAACTTTATCCCTAGAAATTGCTGTGATTTAGCTGTGGTGCAGTGTAGTCACACATGAGGGCAAAGCAGGCTGCCTGGAGCCGTGTTTAATGTGTCTCAGAAGTCTTCAGTTCAGGAGGTAAACCTTCTTTGAGAAAAGTGGACAAAAACTGTTTATTTAACAAGCAAAGTATTCATAAATATGAGAAAATGAATAATATTAAACAATGTTCTCTCACTGTTCTGAAGAGATGGCAAATTCAGAGAGAGAGAGAGAGTCCATTTCATGGGTGTAGCTTGGCTCACTTAATCTCTCATCAGTCCCTCCTGCACTGGAAAATGCTGTGTCCTGGTCCTCAGTGGGCCACAGGCGTGAGCTCCTCGTGTTTTTTCTGGGTTTGCAGTGCAGAGCAGGCTTGAACAGTTCCAGGAAAAAAACCACAGTCTTGGGAAAACTTCCCTCACCATAGCTAATGAGGAAAACCAGTGAAAAAGCAAAGGAAAAAACTCCCTGTCTCTCTTTCTTGCTGTCCGTGCTGCAGACAGCTCACACTGAGAGAGAGATGGAGCTCTTACTGCTATGTTTTTGAAAACAGCCACAAAAATATTCCACTGCTTTTCCTCCTCCCCCACTTCACTCTCAGATCTGGACTTGAAAGTGCAGAACTTATTTCTGGACTAAACAGATGAATGGGGATACAATTCAGCATCATAAAGTCACCCCAGGACAATATGTTATGTGTAAATTTTGGTGCTTACTGGCCTGTATTCCTGTACCTCCCCGCAAATTCCTTGTAAAATTTCCCTGCTTTCCTCTTCTTCTGAATCTTTATTCTTTTCAGATAACCATATGTTGCCAAATAAATGCCAGTTCCAGTGTGGATCTTGGAAATGTTGAGACAAGAGGAGCAGATTTCATTTGGGGAATTCAGAAAGCATAAACTAAACATTGGCTCACACAGTCTAAGACTTTCTTTAATCTAACAGCAGGGACAATGGCATAAGACCCACAAGTCTGCTCTCTGTTCATATGACACACCTCTGAATACTGCATTTTCAGATGGACTTCTTGGTATGGTAGCCCAGTTTTTCCATAGCATAATGTTCTTAGCACATAAAATTCTTTTGCAAATACTTCTGCTAGTTTATTTGTCTTTATAGGCTAATTATCCTGCATTGTCAGAAAAATATTCATAGTGATAGAAGGCTGTAAGTATCTCAATTGGCACCTTTTTGAAGTCAGAAAACCTTAGAAGAGAAAGATGTAGGTTAATCCTGTCCCACTTGAAAGCTCAAGAAAGCTTAAGAATGCTATGTGCTTGCTTGCTCCCTCCTGGGGGTTCCTGTTTATTCTTACTTATATTTTGATATGAAAATTAGGTTGCATGAGAGATTTTTACAAGTATTTAACCAAGATGCAGTTTCTTTAAAAATCCCACCAAAGTGAGGGACAAAATGAACACTGCAATTGAATGTTAAATTCTGTGGTTTAGCTTGCAAGTGTTGAATTTCATCTCTCAGACATGAGTACAATGAGCAGGAGTGAGATCCAAATGTGTCCATTCATGAGGTACTGAAATACAGCTGAAGAAAAATATATAGCAGCATAAAGGAGAAGGGCACAGAGAAAAGCAAACAAGACAGTTTGTAAAGATGGTTTGCCTTTACATGAATAAGGTATAGTCATATTGACTGTAAAGTCTCCTGTGTCTTACAAAAATGCCACAGACTCTGTACGTAAATTTATTTCATGATTGGAAAAAGCTAAATCTCAGATAACTTGGTCTAAGAAGCTTGGATCTGATGAACAACAAAGCCAGGAGAGCATGGGCATCAGTCACTTGTGTACCACAGCAGTTTGGTGAAGCCATGATTTCATGATCCTTGGCCTGAATTTCTGTTGGTACTTGAGCTAAATAAACTAGGTTTTGTGAACTGCAAGTCCTCCCTTCTCAGTTACAGTATGGTCATTTCAAGCTCTGTAAGTAGCTTTTGATCTCAGTTCTTCATCTCCATCAAAGACTAGCTCCTGTACTTCAGTACCTGTTCTCTTACCTTCAGAAGCACAATGATGGGGCACTCATTTATGTCAGTGCAGAAGGAAAAATGCCACCTACCAAGCTATGCTAAGGTTTTTTCAGCAATCTCGAAGTTTCAACTGATATTTCCATTTCAATAGTGAAGACGTACAATTCTGCAGATCTTGAAAACTGGGGAAAGCACAAATCTCCGCCAAATGTTTGCTATTCCCCCCAGCTGGACCTTGAATTTAAATAAGATGAGACGCAAGCTATAATCTTTGCAATGGTTGATTTACAACAGAGGACAACAATGAGTCATGAATCAGAGACTGTTTTAATTGATTTTGCATACATCATAAACTACAAAAAAGCTGATTAAATGGCTTGTAGAAAGCTTTATGAGTGATTTCCTTCCCAGAGTTTTCAAGTCTTTATTGAGGGGCACACAAATATACAAAAGTGCACAGGAGATTGTTTTATAAATTAAAAAATAAAACCAGTATTGGATGTCTTACAGATAGCAGGTATCTTAAAAGTCATCCTGGGTGCAATATAAGGGACTGTGAAAACTGGAGAAACCCATTAATTCTGGCACAGAGAATTCTGGCGCAGAGAATTCTGGCAGAGGAAATCTTAATATTGAAATTAATTTCAGTTTCTTGCTATTAAGATACCCAAGCGCACTTGAATATGTCATTTTTATGACTTTGCCTTCAATCATTTTGATTTCTCCTGGCTATTTCCTGTTTCATCTCTCCTCTGACCTCAGGACAGGTGTATGAGCCCAATGCAATTAGAGAAGAGTAAAGGTATATATCTGAACTCAGTTGGGGCTTTAACAGCAGTTGGAAGGTACTGGCAGCTGATGCCTCTACCACTTACAGGGAGCAACAAAGCTGAAAATTAGTCTGATTCAAAGGAATATTAAAGTTTCACACAATACTACAAAATATTCTTTGAAAAGGATGTTCTGCTGGATCTTTGTCTTCCTAGTAAGAAGTGCAGAGTTTCTACCTCATACCCAGATGAAGATCTGGATCCATGGGTTTATCAGTGTTGAGTACATCTGCTCCTGGTAATTACTATTTTGTTATTTAATTTTGTGAGAGAATAATCCTTTGCTTCAGCTGTATTTTAGTTGTGCTGTATGGCACTGCTTAAAAATATTTTAAATCACAAGAGCACGTCACAAGATTATGAAACTGGAAGGAATATCCTGCAATATCACAGTCTATCTTCTGCCTGCACTATGTGCAAAGGTTGCTATTTAGAAATGTTATCAGCTATAACTTAAAAACATATTTCTTACACTGTACAACTTGTGTCAGAAGACTGCTTTCAAATCACAGCCTGAAAAATTTCAAACTCTCCTATAGTTCCCCATCTAAAACATGTTCTTGATTATTTCCAAAAGTTGTTGTAACATTATAATTTGTTTTTTCTCTTAAGGATGTTTTCCAGAGAGATGGAGATTTTGCAGCTGGGGTTTATGTTTTAATTTGCTGAAGTCTTTCTTGAAAGTGTGATGGTGGGCAGGGGACTGTCTCAGAGACAGCAGACATCTATGAGTCCTGTGAAAAGGTAAACAGCTTGAAGAGGTGAGAGTCTCCTGCCAGCACAGCAGCACAGAGGAAGCTCCCCCCTTTCCACTGTGTTTTGGTAGAATCCTGTCAGTATGTCTTTATTAAACCTGAGATGCTGCTTTTTGTCCTCATGCCCGCAAGAAGGTATATAATGCATGTAGGGGGGGACTGCAAGGTACTGGTGGGAGACGTGGGACATGGGAGGGGAAAGAAGGGATGAGGAGGCAGGAGAAGGTAGATGTTGCAGAAGGAGCCTCATCAATGTGATAGGAGGGAAAACTGAGGGAGTATAGCAAGTGTGATAGTGGCTACTTTGAAAATGAAATGGGAGAAAACAAACCTACAGGAGATGCATCCTTTCAACTGGAACTTTAATCTTGGGGAAAGTGTGCATCTTGAGCATTTTTCCAAGATTACTTAATCAATACAAGCAATCATGTCTATCCTTAACTTTCATCTCTCTAGGCTCAAAACAGAATGCCTTTTTCTTATTTTCTAATTGTTTTGTGGCAATTGTGAGACTTTCTTGTTTATGGTACACTACCATATGTTTTTTGGTGCAGCAGGGGAAGTGGCAATTTGCCCTCCTTCGGAGGAAGCATTATACTGGCATCTTGGGCTGGGAAAGAGAGCAGCCTCAAGCCAAGCAGGGATATCTCAATAGCAGGGATATATTTGAGATATATAGTTGACACCAAAAAAAAAAAAAAAGAGAAAATTATGTGTAACCAGCACTTACCCATAGTTTCCTTATATTATTAATTAGTATGTGCACACAACAAAATACCTGTGGCAGAATTCTCGAGGTCAGATGAGATCCCTGTGTCCGGGATACGTCCAAACATTCCCTTGCAGACCACTTCTTTGAGGTCTAATTAACATTCCTGTTTTTGCTATGAAGTAGAGCATTTTTGCCTGCTTCTTCCTCATACTTGGTGTCAGTCTCAAAAGAGTTCCTTAGCTGCTCAGCCTGGAATTGCTTATGAGAAATTACCAGAGGACCCACCAAAAACCAAAACATGTTACTGTTTCAGCAATCTTGTTGATTTGGTGGAAATGGTATCCTCAATAGTACAGTTTTGGGCTAAAACTGTACAGTCACAACCATGATTACTTTTCTGATATTATGTATTTAATTCTTATTTGAGGCATAAGATTTTATCCAGGGTTATAACAACTTTTTACAGTAAAACCTTATAGTAAGTATTCAGCACAAGGCAAGTGAAGGTGCCTCACCTGAATCTATCTGTTTACCTAAATTTCATGTGATTCCTCTTAACTGATAGGTGAAAGTCATATTTAGTGTCGCTGAAATGAAAACTACAACAGATCAGAGTGGGTTCCTTTAAAGTTTTCTTCCTACAGTGGAAGAGATTAGCATTAGTTTGCATTCATTTAAAATCATTGTCAAATATCCTTTCCTACAAAGATGCCACAATCAAAGCGAATATTAATCTCATCCTTCATTGAATGAAGCAGTGTTCTAAGGGCCAAGTTTGTGTTGAAATCTATTAAGTAAATAAAAATACACACACACAAAAAAAAAAAAAAAAAAAAAAAAAAAGAAGCCCTAGAAAAAAGAGGAGGAAACAATGAAGTCAGCCTTGGAAAATGTTAACCCAAATAGTTAATCTGCTCTAGCCATTTAAAATTCACTCAGTAGGTTTGCCAGGGATGACTATTAGCACAAAGGAAGGGACCATGTTTGCAAGTGGGTACAGGTGCCCTTTCTCTTGGGCTAAATACCATATCTGGCCATTTAATTAAATAATTTTTCTCCTGAACTCAAAAAGCCTGGTTTAGTTTGATTACACATATGAGGCCAGTTATCCAAGGACTTTGAACTCAGACCTGAAAATGAAATTAAGCCAGTTAGAGAGATTCTCACTGAAATAGATATGCATGTCTCTGGCACTGCAGGCCTCTTCTCAATCCAGCAACAAAAGGGCACTTAAGGGAATATGGAATGTTCTGCATGGTGTGATTTAACAACACAATCCCTATTAACTTTAATGAGAGTTGCACAATTAAATCTTCACACAATGTGCTAAAAATTACTCTTTCTATTTAATGCATAAACTAATAAGTCAACATTAAAATGTGAAAGGATAAGGCAGGTGAATGATTGTTGCAAAAAAATGAGCCTTAAGTTGATTAGATATGTAAGAAGAGGGGACAGGTTAAGTATATAGTATGAATCTTGAACTAGGCATTAGAATTAGAATTGTGTTGTATTTATCATATGAGTCTTGCAACAGATAAACAGAAGTATGAAAGGTTTGTATTCTTCACTGTGAACCAGGTAAATAACTAGGATGTCTCAATTTCAACAGCTTGTGTAGAAGGTTATCTAATGAGGGCTGGCTTTAAGCATGCTTCTACCAATTAAAAAATACAGTACACAAACTCTATTAGAAGTCCTCTTTATGTACAGTCAATGAGCTTCCCACTAAAACAAAAAGAAAAGGAACTTCTCTTCCTCCTTGTTTTTATGGACAAGTTGTAGAGGAGGAGTGAATTTCCATAGTGATAAATCATCATCAAGAATTTTGTGTACTGCTCTCAAATACAGTGGAAAGCCAAAACAGTGGGTCACTAGTAATTTTGACTCAAAAGACAATATTCTGTTTTACCAATAAACTACGTTCTGTGAAACCTTTAACTCCCAGCTGGGCTTCAAGTACGAGGAGTAATTACACTCTGATTTTTTTCTAGTGAAGGTCTACACTATACGTATTTATATAACAGGCTCTGAGTGTGTATTGAAAGCAAAACTATATTGTATTTATAGACAAACTGTATTTTTACATATACAACATTATCTCTGTACAACAAAGAAGCTTTACTGGTGCATTTATTAATGGTCAAACTTAATATCCAAATCCTTTTCTCCTGAAGCTGTAAGCGTTTGGAGAACAATGACAAAACCATACAAACTGCCTATATAATTGAAGGTCTAACACATTTTTTTTCCCCACAAAGTTTGAGCTCTTTCACTATCAAGAAATTTGTGCAAGAAAATTTACCACTCCTCAGTTCTTCAGTGTCCTTAAAATCTGATGGTGCTTCGTGTGATTATATGAAGGTATGAAGCCTTGCCCATTCCTCTCAGTTAGAGCTGAACAGGGAGGAGGTGAAATCCTGGAAGTTGAGGGCTTAGACATGATCTTCATAACGAGATCATCATGATGGAAGTACCTGCACTTTCACACTTAGTACTCTAAAGGCAAGATTGCATTTGTTCTCTGTTTCCTTTCTTGACCATGACTCCTAATAATCTTTCTATTTCGTAATTGTCCTTCCCAGAAACAGACATCTTGTGGACCTGTGAGAAAACAATGCTACTTTTTCACAGATGGAATATGTTCAAAGTAGCATTCTTCTATGGAGTGTACAGTTAACTGTCTTGGTAACCTGAAAGTCAACAGATAAAAACTCCCTGGTGTATGAAGTGGAGTGGAGTGGAACCTGAATGTCACCTATTGCAATGGAATTTTCTGGATGCCTGTATCAAGATAACCCTTTCCAACAGCATCAGCTGTCACTTTAGCACTTCAGCTTGCAAATGGTGTTAAATGAGGCCGAGTAGTGATTAACAGGCATCAGATATGGATGGCTTTACTGAATTAATAATCTCCTGTGAACTTCTTGAGCTGGCATACAGCAGGTAAGAACTGGCACTCTATGCTTTCACAGTGAATCTCTCAGACTAGGTTAAAAGAAATAGTGCCTGATTTTTTCAATCCTGATTTTTCCCTAAGTACTCCAACTTTCGCAATAGAGAACATTATTATGGATTGAGTCTAAGTGGGGAGAGGTGGCCAAGAATCAGACAGCAGAGGTGATCTTCAGGAAACAAAATAAAGGAATAATAACAAATTACTTTAAAATAAAAAATGGGGCCACTGCAGATGTCTGATGAGAACTGCGGACAGAATCAGTACAAAGGATTTTTTCAGAACACTTTCTGATGCCAAATATAAATAAGTAACAGACAAACTGAATGCCAAAAATGCATAATTGATTTATTTCAGAAGAGGATTTGGGATTCTGAGATGACTGTATATTTATCTGTGATGGGAAAATTGATATACGAATTGGAATGGAAAGCAAGAATTTTAAGTGACATTTAAAATTTAAATGATAGAAAAGCTTTTTATTAACTTTGTCCGACAACTTTTGTATTACAAATATGAGTTCTGAAATGGATTGATAACACCCTCTTGTGTGCTGAAGCTCTTGCTGCTAGACTAAGTCATCATCCTTTGGGAATGAAGTTAAAGCTCAGGTGAAAATTCAGGTGCAGAACCTGAGCTGACAACTGAAAAGCCACGAGTCTTGAAAGATACTGGAATATGGCATCTATAGCTGGAAAGTTCTTGAAGCCTAATTTAAAAAATGCCTTTTCAGAGGAAAACTGTGACTACTGCTTATCCTGAGTGGATCAATCAGGATAGAGTTCAATGAAATACTCAGTCGTGAAAGAAAACAAAACTCTTTAAAAATGTATCTGTAGGGCATTAGTCATGCCTCCCAGTCTTTACCATTGACATTCATAGAAGACACAAAAAACAATTAGAAACTGCCAATAAAATATGGTATATGCCATATTTAAAAAGAACAACTTTAATTTGGGAATTTTTTGGTTGGTTCTTTGGCTGGGCTTTTTCATTACATGAGAACTGCTATGAGGAACCACTTTGAATTAAGAACTGTTTGGATTTTCTTGTAATGACTAAGTGGTTTGTGGTACAACTTCAAAAAAGCTGCAGAACAGAAGTTATATTTAGTGTTTTGTGTCTCCTCAGGCTCATGGTTTTAGATAATCCTTCAAACCTGGTGATTTTGTGATTATGTTAATTCTGAAAGGCACTGAGATTTGACTAGCTCTTGCACTATGAACTATGTATATGAGCTTTATTACCTATAAATATTCTAAATTTTTGTAGAAAATATAGCTAAAGAACTCATCTTTAATCTAATGGGTACTGAACTATTTGAATCAATCTTCCCTAAATGCAACGACATTGATATAATTGCCTTTTGTGCTGGATGGCACTTCTGCCTCTTTCTTCCCTGGTATCAAGAAGAGGATACAGTGTTCTGTCAGATGTATCAGAGTCCTTGCAGCTGTTGCTGACATAGGGTTAAGACTAACGATGAGATTTGGAACGAGTCTGCGTCCTAATATCTTCTCCAAGCCTGTTAGAATTTGGAACAGAAGCAACAACACAGAACCAAAACACTAATGGTATTTTACTGGCAGACTATTGCCACTTATGTATTCGGAATAAACAATCCTGTTCTGCAGCAGTGCTTTCCCAGATAATTCATCATCTGTGCCAAGAGAGTGGGGTGCTTGGAGAATGGCTCCCTGTGCCTGGCCATGCATGCACACACATGCTCATACTCACACATTCCCTCCTGAAATGCTGTGTTCTGTTGCTCTCCTCCACTGCATGAAGCAAACATCATTGTGATCTAGCAGTGCAGACATTTGCACCAGAGCCAGAATCACCAAAATCCACTCATCTCCTCCACTCAGGTGGACCCTGTGGTGGAGATGCAGAGTGAGCTGCCCATTGCAATCCTGCCTTGGGCTGTGAATGCCCCATCTGACAGCTCAGAGGGGTTTTCTAAAAAAACAAAACATTACAGATTTTTGTTTTTTTTTTTTTTTAAATTTCATTTCAGAACGTCTTTCTATTTCCAGTTCTGTGCTATGGCCCTCATAACAGATTTGTGTAAAGGCCTACTTGTGAGGTTGCATATTGTGTGAAGGAAACCCAAGTAAGTAATCCATTTTCCCACTGAAGCCATCTTTACTGAAATACCTCTGAGCTGGCCACAAAACTGTTAGAAAACAGTGCAAGTTATCTATTTCTTTAATAAATGAAGCATTTATAAAGATTTCCATAGAACATTTTTCTTAATCTTTTATCATATTTTCCTTAGCAAGTAACCGCACTGGGGCCATTTCTCAGCTATAGAATGGATCTATCTCACATTTCATGTAGGGTTATTAAGACCATTACTTTTCTTAGACATTGGTTTATTGATGTCCTAAAGGCTTCTCCTCAGCACATCTTCTAGATACTCAATTCAAGTAGATCTGTCTTTTGCACTGCCTAAAAATGTTTTAGGACTTAATATAATGTTGTCCGCTGCTTCTGCCACAGTATTTTTGATCCAGTCACCTATTTATTTTTCCATTGGGGAAGAAGTATTTTGAAAATCTCCTGGGTTGAAGAACTAAATCTTCACCAATGTTCATAATCTTTTTAATATAAAAAAATATACTTCACTGTGTAATTCACAACTTGCTTCATATTTTCCAGGTTAGGCGAAGTAAAGTTGATACTTGTTACCATGTCACGGCTGACAACAGCATGTAGAGGAAACGAACCCTGTAAATCAGATCCTGTACAATTTTCTATTCAGACCCTTAAACTTGAATAGCAGTAACTGCTTTTTGTCTTGCTATCCTGGCTTCTCCTGAGGAGATGTTTGCAATCACGCTGAAATGGAGCTGAACTATCTATACCCATTAATGATTAAGGGAGATAAACCTGCACTGAATTCAATCTAAATTTAGCCTGAGTACTAGGGAAGTCTCCTGCTGCAAGGCAGCTGATGATTGCATCACCTTTTCTGAACCACTTTTTCTGGGTGAACTAATCTGGTAATTTAGATGGCAAATAATTGGAACAAAATAGTTGAAAGAGAAATAGCCCAAAGTTAATGAGAAACATATAAGGTACTAAAAACTTAATTTTTACAGAAAGGCCTTTAAAAGAAATATGCCACTGCTGTCAAAAAAATAGCTATATACAACAACTGGGGGAAAAAAGAATATACTAAAAGTAATTCTGGAATGAAATACATGGAAATATCTTTTTGAATGCTGTTGTTGACAAATCTATTGCTGACAGTCCTACAGCTTTTCCTCTGAAATTATAATCTGCTGGTATAACAAGCGCAAATATTATTGGCAATAAAGATTTGTTTGTAGATTGATATGCTGCACTGAAGAAGTCTACTGATAATAAAGATTTATCCCTTGCCGATGGGAACATTTTCTACTAGCAATATTATATATTTTTGAAAAGTTATCAGTTTAAGAAAGCATTTAAGAGAACATGATCTTCTTGTTTTATAAGAAGTAATAAAATATCTATTATCTATATTCAGAGGGCAACATTCTGTAACCAGCCAGTTTTACAGACAAGGGAACTTCATCATCATGATCATCTTTTAGGAACAAATATTTCAGCTTCCTGGCTTTCAGCATTTCACCCCATTTTCCTTCCCTTACTTCTCTCATCCTTCTTGTCATTTGTACTAAATAACCTGCCTCCTTTATGCTGGTAATGAAATCTCTGAATATCTGGGATGCTGAATTCAGCTTCCAGAAACTGGAAAATCTTGTAGGAAGAAGAAAAATCATGTCAAGATAAAAACAAAGTAAACAAGGATGCAGATGACAGAATTCAACTGGCCAATAAATGAAGGCATTTTTTAGGTTCAATGCATGCAGGAGCAAAGTGATACTTGCTCAATAGGAAGCTGAGGTTGATGCTGAGAAGGAAATGAAAACAAGTAGCAAAGGTTGTATTGACCTCTGAAAAAAAAAAAAAAAGCTAACATTATGGAGGAGTGTAGCTACAAGGATGGTGGGGTACACATTAGAAAGAGTATACATATGGTCCCAAGTTCAAATACATATTTTGCACCAGTTTTCAGAAAATGCAGCAGTCTCATGATGACGAAGTAGGCTGGTAAATGTAAATGAGGCTATGGAATTGCATTTTATCTTAGCTTAGAGAAGGAACCCAAACGTAAAGGAGATGATGCATTTGAGAGTTTTGGATTTTAAAAAGGCTCATGCTTGAATCACAGGCACAGAGAAAGGTGTTTACAAGAGCTTACTGAGAAGAGTGGAACAATATTTGATTGCAAAATGGCAATGTTCCTGGCTGTATTACAGGAGAGAAAAAATATTAAGAAAAGCGATCCAAATAATTGCTGTTCTTTTAGCCTGATCTGAATAACGTGCAAAGCATTATGATATGCTTAGAAGAATAATGGTTAAAGATACATAAAATACAGAAAATAAATATGAGTTATCAAAGACAGACTGTGTCAACATTCATCTTTCATAAGGAAATGAAAGATTTTTCAGAGAAAAGCAACCTCATTCTGAATTTCAGTAGGATTCTGATATGAAGTCACATAGAAATTATTAGTCAAACTAGAGAAAACAGGTATGAGAACTCAATAAAAAGAAAAGTGTCTTGCTGTGAAGTAAAGCAAATTATCCTAAATTAGGCTCTAAGCTGCTTTAGTTTGGCTGTTTCTTGTACCAGAGTTGGTACAAGAACTCACAATTCAAATTTACATACTTGCCTGCAGGATGCAGTCAGCTAAAATATTCCCAAAGGTGGCAGCCTATTTGGTTTAGTAAGGCAAAAGCTAGAAGCACACTGGTAAATCCATCAGGGTAGCAAGGGTGGATAGGGAAAATAATTATTTAGTCTGAATGAAAATATTAGCAAAGAACCCATGAGAATGAACTGCCCATGGCTAGATATCAACTGGTCTGTAAATATTTTTAACTGGGATACTAGTCAAACCCCCATGACAAAATGCTAGCTAATTTTAGGACAGGATAGGGGTGTGTGGGGGAGGGTATCTCATTGCTTTTATCTGCTACTATATATGCCAAACTGTTTCTTACACCATCAAGCCACAGCCTTTAAATCATGTCACAACAGACTCCTTCACTCTAGCTTTTTCTTGCAGTAACACCAACGTAGAATCAAAGCCTCTGAAAGGTTTGGACTGGAAGAGATCTTTAAAGGCCACCTAGTCCAACCCACCTTCACTAAACAGGGACACCTTAGACTAGATAAGATTGCTCAGAGCCCTGTATAATCTGACGTTAAATGGTTCCATCCACCACCTCCCTGGGCAAACTGTTCAAATGGTGCACCACTCTCATTACCAACAGATTTGTTCTTTATATCTAGAATAACATGCAGTCACTCTTTTGATATGAGGCTTAGTCTTGTGCAGGCAGGCACACCATGCAGGACATTAGCTACACTACCCATCCCACTACTCTAGGGAGATATGGCACAATATTACTGCCCTGCAAGTGACCATCTGTGGGTTATAAAGGCAAGCATCATGCTGTCTTCTGCTGTGAGTGACACATGCAACTCCCACTGACTTCTGCTTGAATGATAGCTGTGGGAGTGTTGCATAGCAAGAAAACACTGATAAACAAAGTACAAGGTTTGGCCTACTATGGAACACGGGGATGTATTTTTAAATGAGAATTTCAGCTTTTTATCTGAATTTGCCTCTCTGCCTCAACTGCAAGTGTTTCAGTGTGTTCTCTACCATGATGTGTTCATACAAAAATCACAGAAATCAAGTGGAAGATTTAGTAGGTGGATATTTTATCATATAAGCCTGGCCAGATGTGTCTTTAGATTAAAGCTGAATTATTTATACTACAACTGTGGCAAATTAGTGTTTGCCATAAATAGTCTTCTGATGTGATAAGAATAGCAAGAGTAAATAGCTCTATGATGATGATAATATTATCTAATTACATTGTTGTCAAACTAAAATAACTGAAATCAGTAAGAGTCTATGAAGGTTACAAAGTGACCCTTTAAAAAAAAAATCTTTGTCTCCCTAGAATATGTACAGCGCATGCTACACATGCTCACAAGTTCTTCTGGATCTGGACTATTTCATCAGTATTTCATTGTTCAAATGATAGATTGTTCCTCCTGTAAAAATATCTTATATCCAGATGAAACCTCACTCAGGTAATCCAGGAAATTTAATTTTTGTTGTAGTCTATAGCACAAAGAATTGGTGAAGGAAGACGATATGGCTCAGAGTTTTCTGTTTTATTATGCAGGCATCAAAACGTATTTAAGATATTTTGCTTTGAAAGGTGAGTTGTATTTCATGGGTCACCAAATTTTCCCTGAAACCATGCAATAATTCCTGATTTAGGTCAAGTTAAGTTTAGTAAAAGAGAGGTTTTGGTATGCTTTAGCATATTTTAAACGTACAATATGCAAAATACACTTTAATGAAAACTTAGAAATGGTGAAATTTATGAGTACTTTTTAATTCCTTAAAAATTATGGAAAATGAAAATATGTTTTTTCTGACTGACATTAAAATATAACAGTTAAGTTTGTTAAAATTAGCTGGGTTTTGGGGGTTTTTTTGCCCTCTTGAATGCTTTTCCCAATTACCCAGTTGAAGTACCTCTGATGAGTATTAGAAACAACTGTATCTTTTCAGAAAGATCTTTCATCAATTCCACTGTCTAAATTAATCTTTCTGATTAGCAAGCTCTTCTTTTCAGACCCTCAAAGCCCTTTGATTTTTTTTTTTTTTAATGTTAAAATTCATGTCTATGCTGTAGTTCCTATCAAGACAAGAGCCTTGTTCATAGCAAGACAAGAGCCTGTCTTGCTCAGTCTTCTGTCTCCAGCACTAAAGTGGATGCCCATGTGACTGGCATCAATGATATTCTTGGTAAGATTTTTCCAGTCTCTCCATTTCCAATATAATGAATTATCTTAACCTGTTTTTCTTTGTCTCTTCATTAAATCCCAGTCACCCTGCCTTGCAGTACTTTCTCTGTCCTCGTGTGTACTGAGGTAGCATTCCCAACATCCTGCTGCAGGGAGTCATCCATCTGCCACCTGTTCTTTGAAGTGTGATCTCCTCATACTGGTTTCAAGTCCAACTTTGTATAACAGCTACCATTGCCTGCCTTAACAGAGACCAGTTGTGTTTTTTCGTCTGTGCTCTAGTTTATTTCTCTTGATTGAGTTTAGTATCTCACTTTTCTATGCTATTCTTTTTTCCCCTCCTTATCGGAGAGCCTGAATCATATTTCTCCCCAAGCAGTCTGGATTGCACAATGAGGATTCCCAGGCTATCCGACTGGGTGCTGTTATCCTGTGCCTCTTGCTGCCCCCATTTTTCTTCCCAGATTTATTTTCCAGATATGTCCACTCTGCTTGAGACAGTGATGAGCCTCAAAGTTGGGCAGCAGTTTTGTTTCCTATCCTTTCTAATTGTAATTCATAGCATTTTATTTGTTCTACATCTGCTTTCAGCTACTGAGATTATGTTTTCCTGGGGTTGTCATAACCCCAAGTTCTTTTTCCTGAAATGTGAGGACATATGAGAAACTATTATTTAAAATTATTATTAAAAAAAAAAGAAAAAGAGAAAAAATTGTTCGCCTTCATAAAATGGTTTTATTTGGAAATATCCTCATTTTTTCCACCATTTAAAAAAACATTTCTTCCACTGCAAAATAAAAACCTGAGGTCTCACTTTTGCTGGGTGCCCTCAAGGATGCACTTACTGGGTGTTCCTGGAGTAAGTACTCTGGTCACATAGTGCTTCAGAACTCTCAAGTACACCTCCTCTCAGATATTTTAATGCCCCTGAAATTTGCAATGGTAGGTTTGTTTCCCTTAGATACTTGAATATTGAAGACTTTCAATACATTTGTGTTCCTGTTTCTAAAGCTTCCCCAAATCTCTCTCAGTGCATCTCAGGCAGTGCTGTGACCCCGCCCAACCCAGTAAAACAGACTCAGTACTGTCTGCCTTTCATTTAGGCTTGTGACTTTCATGTAAGGCTTGTGTTTTTAGTATAATGTCATGTTTCACAGTAATATGGTCAGTTCTTTAATTTGTTTTGATGCTAAGGTTTCTAACATGCTGTATTGCTTGATTTCTGGCATGACCTAAGTGATATTTTCTGTATTTTTCATATTGGGATATTGTTGCATGACATCAAGTGCCTTCCCCCCACCTTTTTTCTGAGGTTCCTGCTATGCCAGTATATTCACCTAAATCCCAGGCATTCTAATTTCCCCACATAGTTTCTTACACTGTGAATGAAAATCCACATTTTCTATTTCTATTTCAGTTTTTTCCATCAGGGATAAATTTTTACTACAGGGAATTTAATGACAATTACAAAAGTTGTAGAAAACCAACTTGCTTTGGCTGAATTATTCATGAACTTGAACATTCAAAAATATTTAAAAAATCCTTGGTGTCTTGGAAAGCGAATAAGTGATTTGTTTTACTGTTTGCAAACAGTAATAAGGATTGTTTTAGGAAAGGAAAAAAAGAGGATATAAAAATCTGAAAAAAAACATTCTGAAATTATTGTTTATAACATTTCTCAGCAGTTTTCCTCTAGTTTATGGTCATGTATTTCAAAATTATTGTTACAGAGCAATTCTACCTTAGAGAATGTGGAGGAGTTGTACAATATGTAGATATACCTACCCCACAGTCCTTCTTGGCCAGCACTATGGCACCTCCAAGTATCATCTCTTTCTCAAAGACATGACAGAGAGAGGAAGGCATCATTCCCCTTTTCCTTGCCCTGCTGTCTCTGTCAGCCAGTTCAAGCCATTATTTCACACAGCAGCAATTCCTAGAGCTGTCCCTGTGCATCTCTGCCCAGCACTTCTCAGGTAGCACTACTTGCAGAATAGTGAAAGCACAGAGCTGTAAGCACACAAATCTATTCTACAGAAACTCACTTTCCTGTTGCATCTATTACTTTTGCAGAACGGTTTTTTTAATGGTTTTCATACTGTGTTTTATTTTTTAGAATTCATTGTTGTCAAAATAAGGCTTTCCTAGTGCAGCTGAATAATTTTTATTTCAGCCTTTGTTTTACATGTTAGTAAACACTATATATCAAAATAATTAGAAATTACTTTGAAGATCTGGGTTCTAGAGGCAGTAGAGGCCTTGCTGCAAGGAAAAACTGCTCATTTTTTATTTGTGATAATACACATTTACGGCTGTAAAGTGCTGTAACATCTGGCATTAAAAAGCACCATTCTGGCCACAGAGAGAAATACACAACTTTCCCAGGCATCACCTGAGAAAGGCTGTGAAAAACAATTCTTATTTTAATTTGTTGCACCTCTTGTTGTGAACATGTGGAATGTGTTATGGAGATTTGTTTACCAAAGGGTGGTTTCTTAATTAGGCAGTTGTGATGGGTTTTGATTGGAGGACCAATTAGGTCTACCTGTATACGAATTAGGTATACCTGTCTCTAAAAGCAATGGGTTTCCTAATAAAGAGATTGATCAGCCTTCTGTGAATCATGGAATCAATGCTAACTATTACCAATACAGGGACACCTTGCAATGATATGGTTCCTTCTCTTTAAAATTATTTTTCAACCATGCTCCTTAAGTTGTAACAATGGAGCCACATATAGGGAACAGAGTAAGATTTTTCTGCCTGTTCTAGTAGAAGCTACATTCATAGCAAGGCTTCTGCTTAGGTAGTTATTTGTTTAAAGAAACACTACCCCTACATACATATAGCTGTGAACAGCCTGGGTGTAGACCACTGAATAGAATACAAAGATATTATATGCTGTGTAACTGCAGTGCAGAAAGAACACACCATGCTTAAATAAGCTCATAGCTGCAAACACTGGAAAAGAGGCAGCAGAAAAATATGACTGCTAAATTAGGGATGAGAAAGTTTCAGATTTTGGAAAGGCCATAAAGTCCCAGGACTGTTTTATATTTGAAAATTACTTCTAATCTTATTTGGAAAAAAAAAAAATCATTATTTCAAATCACTCATCTTACGAGATCTTTATTGGGGACACATTTAAGCAAATTAATTTGATGTAATTAGAATGAGTTAGTGATGCTTCCACCTTGAGCTTTTAAAAGCACCTAACTGGCAAGTGAATACACCCTGGTGAATAAGGAGAAGGAAGGACCAGATCTCTAAAACAAATTTACAAATATGAAGTGAGTTTCTAGGGGGGAAATACTTTGATTTGCTGTATTTGTGACTAATCCACATCTTGTGATGTCAAGAGAAAATTGAAAATGCTCAAAGCTATAGAAGGTGCTGGACTGGATTAAGTTTACAGAGTAACAAATGCTATGGATTTAGACAGTGCCCCATGTAGTAAGTAATTTTTGCTGATTTAGGGCAGAGAATCTTACCTGTGGAAATAGATTTCTAATCTGTGATGAATAATTGACTAGAAAACTTTCATATGACCCATTTTTTTTCCCATCAATTTCCTTTCTGCAAACATTTTGTTACTTCATGTAAGGGAGGAGAATATGGCATAAACTTTTCTGCTGCATACCCAACACTGACCATTGTTTTGGCTGAGGGACCTTTCACAAAGCAATGCTCTAGCCCATTTAAAACCACCTGTTCCACTATAAACATAAATAGGAATAGTAGACACACCAGCATGAGATATACTTCTACATATTTCTTTATGCTTACATTTATAATATTTTGACAGCAAATGTTTCTTATTTACACATAAAGAAGATTTTCTGAGGGAGAAGAAAATTTAAATCTATGTTACAGGAGAGAAACATATTCCATATATCATTCATCTGAGGAGTCTTGCTTTCTTACAGATCTACTGAGAAGATACAAGGACCATGTCTATTTAGTCTGGTTTTACCCTTTAATTGCAAAGAAGAAAAAAATGTCCACGTGAACTGTGTGCATCTTCTTCTAGTTCCTTTTCTAACTAAAACTGTCAGGTATGAACAGCAGTATACTAGGCATTCCTTGAGTGATGTTAAAGAGAGCTGATATCCGTAGAACTAATGCATATATAAGCAATTGTTATAAAAATTGTTATAAAATTGTAAATTATGTGAATCTTGAAGAAATGCACATAAGCATACTGCAGCTTAGTTTTCTTTCTGAGCATGATAATTACAAACACCCAGAGGACCAAAACTAGCCATGAGCACCTTTGGCATGCTTCATGGCTTTGCCTCCCTAATAATTTATGTCACATGTTGCTTCACGTTAGCTGAGTAACGCAGAAGGTGGCAGAGTAGGCAGGAAGCACCACTGCTAGGACCAAGTCTTTTTCATGTCAGAGCTCAAGGGTGTCTAGGCTTGTGCAAAAAATGAAAAGAAGTGGAATGGGGAGGCTGTTAACTTGTTCTTCTGGAGCATGAAAGGATTCCCACCGCTAGTCTGGGAGGTGCAAAAACATTTGGGAGGCCTATTAGCCAAGATAGCCACGAGGAATCTGGAAAACATGAGGAGAAAAGAATCTCAAGCAATAATTTTGAAAGCAGGATTTAGTTCTGAAACATCCGTGATATTTTTCCTTAGGTGGGCAGAGATTTTCCACTTCAAGGAATTGCCATAATGCCCATGGCTATTAACATAAGAATATCTTGGTTTCAGGGTTCAAAATCTTTGCTGAGTGCTCTGGAGAGAGTGTAGTATTCTTCCTGAAGGAATGCTTTTGTGTTTTACATGTTTCATGTGTCTTCTCCAGAGGCTTTACCTCATCATTCTGGTCTGAGGACTGCATTTTTAAACAGCTGCTAGGGGAAGAGGCCACATAATGGTGTAATTTTCTTTGCTGATGAAGCTGGTTCCCAGCTGACCTGTGTTGACAGATGGCTGTCTTATTGCACTCAGCCAGAAAGAAACACATACCAAACATGAGAGAAGTTCAGACTTTCCACTACTTCAAAGAAATTAAAAGGTATGATTTTTTAAATCTTTAGGCCTTGACTGAAATACATAAAACCCCTACTTTGCATCTAGTTCAATTTGAAAAGTATCTAAGAGCACCTTTCGAAATTCTAAAAACTGTTGCAACCCATTATATACTTTCACTTATTTCTTATTCACAATATGCATTTTAGTGCTACTGAAATAAAACTTTCCTGGAAAGGCATACGTAAGGGTGTGTAGCACAAACATACAAACATAACTACATAATTTATGGATGAACAAAGCCTGCCACAGTAGGAATAAGTGACATTTTAGATGCTTATGTTGTAGTAAAAGATTCAGAAATTTGATCTCCACTTTGTCATATACCCATGTTTTACACATTTTGCCCCTTTAGCTGTTGTCCATGGATTGCTAGGTCAGAAACTTCCAGAATCTGGCTAGTGGAACTCACATAAGAATTTCAGCAATATACTACCCTGCAAAAATAATGCTGCCCTTCCTCATCTCCTAGAAATTGCCATAATGCACTATTTTTTCTCACCTGTGGTCCAGAGCTGCAATTGCCAGCTGTCTCCTGTGGCATCACCTGTGCCTGCCCATCACACATTTTTGCTGTGGTACTCCATGCAGCTCACCAGGTGACAAACCATTCTTTCATTCAAATTAACTGGTTATGAATGGAAACTTCTTGAAAGGAACTTTTGGAAGTCAGTTTGGCACCTTGGTGACTTGCTGCTGTCCGTAAGGACAGTCCATGTTGGCCTGAGGACAAATTACTGTATGGGTTAATTCAGTATGTAGGCATATATTGCATGCCTTTTTTTTTTTTTAAATACTCATACTTCAGTTTCACTACCTAATTTTGAGAAACTCCATCTTGATCTGTGAGGTGGACCAACAGTTGAGAAAGATTGTTGAAAGGCAACAGAAGAAGGAAACAAAAACAAGAGACCATCTTCAAGAAGTCCAGAGATACAAAGGATTAAACAAATACAAGGAAAAAAGCTGTAGTTCAACCTACAGCTTCAGAATCCTGGCTTTACTGGGGATGGGACAAGTTAGTGCCTTTAGTCTCTATTTCCATGAAACACTCATGCACTCTAGTGCAAAGCAACCCTGATGAAATACTAATTTCACTGTACATTGATATCTCAGTTTTCTTCACAGGGTTCACAGATATGACATATATATGAGAGTTTTGCACCATCCTCGAGAAGCAGTCAGAGGTTAGGCAGTATGTCCTGAAGATCCTAAAAATCTGTTATGTGCCATGAAAACAAATCTGTGGCTGACAGATGCAAAAACAAATCTTATGAGGAGCAGATGAGGGAGCTGGGGTTGTTTAGTTTGGAGAAGAAGAGGCTCAGGGGGGACCTCATGTCTCCTCTACAACTAGCTGGAAGGAGATGGTAGATGGGGGTTTTCCTCTTCTGCCATATCTTAAGTGAAAGGGTGGAAATGGCCTTAATTTGTACCAGGTGATGTTCATGTTAGATGTTAGAAAAAAAAAAAAACCACTGAAAGAGTTGTTAGGCATTGAAATATGTTCGCAGGGAGGTGGTGGAGTCACCATCTTTGAAAGTGTTCAAGAGGCATCTGCATGTGGCACTCAGGGATATGGATAAGATGTTTTTACCAAACAGCTCCCTAAATAAAAACAGCTCCTGAGTCATCATGTCTAGTGACTATCTTTCAGAATCATCACATTACATAAACTGATTAAATGCTAATGCTAGAAGGCAATGTGAATGCAGTGTGAAATGCTGATACTCAGATTGAAGAGTTGGTGGTGTCTAATTGCTTATTAATTAAGCTACAAAAACACATTCAACTGCCTTGATAGAACAATTTTGCTGTAATTGAAAAACCATCTATGTCATAAGGATATAAATCACACTAGAAAAAAATGGGCACATGTGCTGGTTTTGGCTGGGGTGGAGATAATTTTCTTCATAGTAGTAATCATGGACAATGTTTTGGGTTTGTGCTGAAACTAGTATTGATAGCACAGGCATCTTTTAGCAATTTTTAAGCAGGACTTACACATCATCAAGGCCTTTTTCTGCTCCTTACCCCACTCCACCAGCCAGAAGGCTGGGAGGGCACAAGGAGCTGGGAGAGGACTCAGCCAGGGCAGCTGGGTACAGGGATATCCTCTCCCATATGACCTTGTGTTTAGCATATAAACCTGGAAGGACAAGAAGGAAGGGGGACATTCCTAGTGACAGCATTTGTCTTCCAAAGGCCATTATATGTGATGGAACCCTGCTCTCCTGGGGATGGATAAACAACTAACACCTGTCTTCCCGTGGGAAGTAGTGAATTAATTCCTTGTTTCACTTTTCCTCTGTGTGCAGCTTTGCTTTACCTATTAAAGTGTCAGTATCTCCATCCACAAATTTTCTCATGTTTACTCTTCACATCCTCTTCTGATCCTACCAGAAAGGGAGGGAGGGAGTGAGTGAGTGAGTGAGTTAGTGGCTGTGGAGGGGCCCAGTGGCTCTCTGGAATAAGCCACAACAGTGGACTAACCCCTGAAATGACTATGGTAGTTGCTGTACGCAACTTTGTGTACACCTTAGTAGCAATCAATTTATGAAGCACAGGTAAAATAAGAGATTTTTTATTTTCCATTTGAGAGCAGATTAAATATAGGAATAAAACATCAAGGTGATTGAGCATGTAATGGAATAATAGAAGAAACAGACCCAATACGGTTTCTAGTGTTCAAGATTTTTTGAGTTTTAAACAAATAAACTTTCCCTTAGACCCTTTCTGAGAACTAACTCACTAAGAGCTCAGAGTTTTCAGTGATCTCTCTAGCAGGCAGAAAACATTTCTGTTGATTATTCTTCTCTTCCTTGGTCTCTGTAACTTTCTAAATCAAAGAAAGTCTTACTTACTGGGAATAATTTTGGCTTCTGTATGGTGTTTACTTGTATGTGAACACAGCTTGCAGCCATGGGTCCCTCTCACTCTCATGAGGTAGAGGTCACTGAGTAGCTGCACCAGAGCATGTAACACCACCATTATCCCATTAACAGAAAGCTTGTTTGAAGAGAGGCTCTATCTATAAAATAGAAGCTCTGTCTATAAAATTTGAGAAACTAGTCTTGAGAAATGAAACCTGGAATTTTGCTATCATGGTTCAGTTAGGGACTTCTGCAAACACTATGTTTGTCTTTAGCAGCCACACCTTAGGAGTGGAGGCTTTCTTCAGCTGATATAGAGAGTCCAGAAAACAATGGGAGAAGGTTTCTTTGCTGCAAAACTGATTTATTGGTGAGATAAGTGTTTTCCTCATGCACCTGGATGCACTTGGCAGCAGGTATGGAGTAAGAAATAATTTTTGCTGGAAGGCATGTTGGTAACTTTAGAACTGCTTTCCCTTTTGCTTTTGGTATTGGAAAGCATATTGGTAACTTTAGAACTGCTTTCCCTTTTGCTTTTGGTCCTTTCTGCTTTTCTTTCTGATAGCTGGAATGGGTGATCCTAAGAAGTTATTTGCTGTTGTGGAGAGTTACAATAAAAGCAAGTCCTGCAATTCCTTCTGTGACACAGAGCTATGATTCTGGCTTTTGAGGTTTCACTTCAAGGCCTTTGGACTGCGACAAAGGGCTGGGAGGCTTTGTAGCCTTTGAGGTACAGAAGCATGTGTTTTGCTTCTCCAGAGCTATCTCTTCCATTGTTGTTCTGTTCCAGTCACAGAACACTATAGATTTTTCCAGTTTCATATACTAATTTTTAGCAATCACCTTGCACATAGCTATTGCCCACAGCCCCACTTGAAATGAGGAACTTGGGAGGCCTTGACCCTGCAGCAAGGTTTTAAGAGATGTGATCCTTAACATTCTTCAGCTCATGCCTGAAAGGCAAATGCTGCTTCCACAAAAGTGTTAGAGTACTGTTCCAACAGCAGCACACTGCATGAAGAAAAATGACAAATACATTAATCAAGGCCCACAAGAGAAACAGATTGTACCTGTGTGAATGCAGCCTTCTTGTGCCATGCACAAAAATTAGTCATTTCCCCCAGTCAGAAGGGGAGGTACAATTCTTACCTAAAATAACTTTCCCAGCACTATTAATTTAGTGCTGGGAAATTAATATTAATTACCTAAAACTGAATTGTGAGTAAATCCCACTGTTACAATCAGACACAAATGACCAAGCACAACCTCTTTCTATAATGTGACAAGCTCCTTCTTTGGGATTAATGCTATCTGATGGTATCATTGTACCTCACCTTCCAAGTCAGTCAGATATCATTGCTTCTAGGGGAATATTCTCCCTCCAGGAAGAGTAAAATTAAAAAGAGATTCTAAGACAAAGAACTTGCAAGAATCACTTAAAAAAGTGTTTAGATGTGACTTTTCCAGTTTGTGGAACTTTCAGAAGACCATAAAAGATTAAACCACCTGAAGTTTCACAAGAGAGCACACACCATTTCAGAGGCTGTGTATCATGATATTACATGCTCATTTAGAGGATATAGTATATTAATAACTTCAAACTCAGCAGTTGTGGAGTTTTAAAAATATCTTACTTTTTCTCATTACAAAGCTTTTAGTTTAAATATATTACTTTGTCCATTAAAACACTACCCTGGCTGTGTCTGATCACATGTCTGAATCACATGTCTGGTCCAAGTGCAAGGGCACACACATTTGGAAAGTTGATCTGTGCAGCAGTCGCTGGTTGCAAAGAAACTTTGGAAAGTCTTGAAAACTTGAGAAGCCTCTCTTGAGAGATCTTACTCAGTCCAATGTTCTGTGTCTCCCTTAGGACCACTTTCCAGACAGACCACATTAGCTGAATATTTTTGTTTTGGATAGCAGCCAGGATTCATGGGTCACTAGGAGAGTGTCTTCTACTCAAATGAGGTTTATAGGGTTCCATCTCAATTCTACTGAATATTAGAATTTGAACAAGGTGTCACTGACAACAAATTTAATGAAATCACACATGAAACAACAAATAATTTAGGGAACAAGATATGTATTGTAAAATTAATCAGCTTAAATGCACACATTCTGCATAAAGAAAATGTCAGTATTACCTGTATTTTACAGAATAGATATAATAAACAGAAAGGTAGTGAATAAATAGAACAATGCTGTTCATTTAGTATAGCAGTCAGTAATGAGCTTTGGCTGTATTAAGTCTTCAGTGCTGCCATCTGTAGCGACTTGTTGCTTGCACTATTCCACTAAAAGGGGAATGTATTGATTTGATATGGTCTAAAATAACATTATTACTGACAGTGATTCTTAATCTTTAAGGTTACTTTTAAGTCGTGGATTATTTGAAAACTTTTTTTGGTTGGTTTCCTATTGGTTAAGATCTTTTAAATTAGTTATAGTATTTTAAAAACCTGATGTATCATTTATGCGGTTTCATATTGAATGTATCATTAACTTCACATTTGGGAGGTTACCTCTATGTCAGTTTGGTGCACTTAAAAAGGAAAATACCATCTTCAGACTCCAGGTTATAAACCTTGCAAGGTACATGTACATGTATCTCCGACATTTGTACCTAAAACAAAAACCAAATTATGTCAGATAGATACTAATTAAGCTCAAATAGTAAATTGATGAATTAACTTGTGTCCCTTGGTATTTTCTTAAGCACAGATTAGTTATAAACCTGGCTAAATTGTAATTTAAACTGAGTTTATGAGTGGTCTCATACATGAAATAGCAGTGAACATATAGGCTATATTGATACTAGAAATTTTGTACTGCAGTTTACCTCAAGTGAGATTAAGACTGTCTGGTATTCTATTTATACTGCTTTATATTGGAGTCAGAGTGGGCACTGGAGCCAGAATGGGCACTGTGAGCCATGAAAACACATTTCTAACAAACCCAGCTCTCTGAGGAGTGGTATTCCCACTTCAAATATCCCACCTACAGAATGGACTTAACAGTAAATACTGCCCTGTCTTGGGTGGACACAAGTTATGAGGCTTTGCTCCACGGCATTTCAAAAATACAAATTTATATAGTTATATACAATAAAAATAAGGCGTTCAATGCTGAGTAGAGGAAAGTCTTACATTATTGTCTCCAGTTTTAAACATATTTGTTAAAGTTTTGTTTCCCCACAGTGAGATTTCTTAGAAACTCAGGTCTAACCCCAAGAAGTTATTGCAGAGGTGTCTATTTTTATCAGTGAGCCTTTGTTAATTATAACAAATTTGGTTTTTTTCCTTAACTCATGCATGTACATGATTTCTATGTACAGTGCCATCTTCTGCTTTTCCATGTGGTAGTTAAAATACATTAATTCAGTTCTAGAACAACCAAGACTACAGTTCATGCCATTTTCAGTGTCTTCTTGGGCCAAAAAACTCTCAAACTGCTTTGAGTCTTATAGAGGGGATCTTGCCATTTTTCCTCTTTTATTGTTTCTTCAAAAAGCCTGTTCTGAGGGGAAAATGACCTTGTTAGAAGAGAAGTACTGGTTAAATCTGGAAAAATTACTCAAGGGAATCCTGGTGGCTCAAAAATGGAAGGTGACAGAAATACACTTTGTGTGAGTTTTCTTTACGGAGCTCCATGAGGTGACTGCACAGTGCTGGAAGGTTTCTCCTGTTCTGTGAGCCTTACCTATTATGTTTTCCAGACAGACCTGCCATGTGATGTCCCAAATCACAAGAGAAATTTTACCTCTGCACTTGTAGGAGGAAGACACATGCATTAAGAGGTTGATAGCTGAAAATTATAGGACCCCTTTGGAGTCTCCTTGCTGTGACTATATTTAACTTAGTGAGTCTGAAAGCATGCTCAGGCTTCTTGGCCCAAGGATGTGCCTTCTCACATTTGCACTACAATGAAATGAGATACAGGAATTCCTCTGGAACGTGTTTCTTGAGAAAAACTTGGGTATCCAAGTCAGAAGGAAGCCATACTACTTTTCTAACAGATTCCTCACTTTTGACAGTCAGATGATACCCTGGTATACATTATTGACTGCACTCATTTCTTAGCATATTTGAAGATTAATCTGAAGTTTTTTGATTTTTTTTTTTTACTCTGATATCTCATTCAGATGCCAGGTATTTTTTCCTCCTTTTGAACAGAAGATCTGTTGTTAACTGAGCCAGGAACAGTATTTTCCCTAACCCTTCTCTCTTTATCACAGACTTTAGAAAAATTGCTGTTGTTTTGAAAAGAATGGATGGACACCTAAAAACATATACCAATGGCCTATTACAAGAAGATATCAAAACCAAATTTGAGGATTAAAAATTTTCTTAGCAAAAAGAAAGAGCAAATAGTTGCCATAATGACAGTCTTCATAACCATTCCTTTTGTGATACTTGGATTCTAAGGCCTGAGTAATTTTCTACCTTGTAATTTTGAGAAGATTAAAACTTCAGTACTGCAGCTGTTTTCTTCAAGAAAATCTATGGCTGTGGAATTATAATGCATATGGTAATGCTACATTAGTGTAGTATTATTCACATCACTATAGTTAAACTTGGGTCAGCACTTCCTTTTAGACTCAGTGAAGTTAGGGTTTGTCCATGCACATTTCCTTTTAGCTGACTTGGAACATGATGGCTCAGCCTTACAACTATATTTGCTTATTTTTTTTTTGCAAAGCTGTTTAAAACAGCTCTGATCAAAAGCTCTTAATCTTCTGGCTATGTGTTACTAGCTCTCATTTCAAAATATGTGGCATATTTAATTGTCACTGAAACCCTTTCCTGATTTGTAACTTCAGAGAACATTTGTTTTTGGAATTAAAGTACTAATGATTTTTTTTCACTTAAATTACTTTCCATTGGCTTAGCTGCCCATATAAAAGCATCTTGTTAACACTCAAAGTGTTGGGAGAAGGTGAGATACTCTGGTTTTCCTCTTAATCAGCTTTACTCTATTTAGGAGCCTTCAAATGTAAACTCCTTTGAACAGGGAAAATGCAAAAATATTCGGTTGAATCCCTTAAAGTGAATTGAACCATTGGGGTCTATCACACTCCTCAAGTTATAACCCCAGCCAGCCACCAAGTCCCACTCAGCTGCTCGCTCACTGCCCCACCAGCAGGATCAGGGAGGTAATCAGAAAGATAAAAACTGGAAAACTCACAGGTTGAGAAACAGAGTTTAATAAGGAAAGCATAAGGTCACACACAAGCAAAAGTAAACAAGGAATTAATTCACTGCTTCCCATGGGCAGGCAGGTGCAGCTGATGCCTGGAGAGGCTGCCTGGAACAGAGGCTAGACAGAGTTAAAGGAATGAAATAGATATTTACTAAAAGGCCTTTAAAGGATACACCTAGGGCAGCACAAGGGCCTGGCTGGGGCTCTACCCCAGATGGACCCTAGATGGACCCAAGAGGGATGATGGTCACGAGTTTTCACACTTCTATAAGTTTGGTCCATTTACATATTGGGGTTAATTGTCCAGTTACAGCTTCAGGTTATGAAGTCCCATCCCCCCAGATTGCTCCCTCAGTTTGCTGTTGTTTGTACTTTTTGGGCCTGAAGCTGCAATGGTGTCCTTGGCTCTCAGCTGGAAAAGGATTGCTTTGTCTAACTGTGAAGAGAACTTGCTAACATTTCATATGAAGTTCAGAGTTACACACTAGAGCAGTAGAGAATCTGGAAAATATGAAAGCCAAAACTGAAGGTGTCACAGCCATCTCCAGGAGAGCAGGGCCCCATCACAAATAATGGTGACTTAGGAAGACAAACACCCCAAATGTTCCTCCCCTTCCTCTTTCTTCCCTCACTTTGCATACTGACCAGGATCTGGAATATCCCTTTGCTCAGCTGGGGTCACCTGTCCTGGCTGTGTCTCCTCCCAACCTCCCAGGCACTCCCATCTCCCCTGCCAGTGTGGTGGAACAAAAAGCAGAAAAGGCCTTGGCTCTGTGCAAGTCTTCAGCAATAACAACACTACCTCCACATTATCAACCCTGTGTTCAACACAAATCTCAAACGCATCCCCGTGCCATCCCCCGGGAAAAAAATTGGGTCTGCCTCTGCCAAAGCCGTCAAAATACTTCATGACATTCCTGAAATTCCAGAGAGTGGAAACATAAGACAGTGTACATAAATATTCTCTTCTCCAAACACTTACTGCTTCATTCAGTAAAATCATTATTTGTTTAGATAGCCCTCCTTGGTTTCACACCTCTCTACTTTTGTGCCCACCTATATATTTTTTCTGTTGTAATCAGGTATTGATATTTTCCTAAGCATTACTTCAGGGACCAGGAAGGTGAGCCAGAGAAAGGTGATAAATGACAGAAAGGAGAAAATGTGCCTTTCACAAGCCCTGGTTTATTTGGGCCCCATAGCCCTCATCTATGCTTTCTCCTCAGCAGAAAATGTCTGTTCTTCTCTATTGATCACTGCTAGCTGGAATTAATTTAATAATCTGGTTTGGCAATGCGCAATATTCCAATGACTCCAAAGTATGCTCTACAACTGGGCTTAATAGAAAAGTACCTTGGAGATGACATATGAACACTTATATAATAGTTTTCTTGAGAAATATGATTAATTTGACCTGCTGCTTAGATTCTGGGTAATTTTAACCATTAAAAAAGGAAGCTGTATAGCATGCACAACTCCCTTTTTTCTCTCCTATGTCTAGACTGTATTCCCTCTTCTTTTCCTACAAGCAGCAGAATGGCAAGGGCTTTTCTAAACACTTAAAATGTCAAGTGTTTAGACTCATAGGGTCAGTTTAGAGTAATTAACTCTGAGTTAAACTCTCTTTGGGCAATCTGCATCTTCCTGTGATGATGACCCTCTCTGCTTACCTTTATTTCTGCCAGTTAGTTCCAAAATCTGCCAAAATTTTTCCAGTCACATGAAGATTGTACATAGAGTACAGGGACATCCATTTCTGCCTGTTAAAAGTACAGCATACACACTAGTCACACATGGGATCCAGATTTCTGTGTTTTTGATAAAATGCCGTGTTTTTAAATCCCATTTTACCTAATGTGGAAAGATACTTTACTCTCAGATGTTTAAGCCTACCTTTTTATTCCTAGCTAAAATAAAGTTGAGTTCTCTCTCTCCTGCCATGTCAGTTAAGACTGGTGACTGCTGGTGGTGCTTCCACTTTGCAGTCTGCACCCACTCAGAAGATGTCACACTATTTCTTAGGCTGGGCTGCATCCAGCAATTGGTCCAGCTAATCCCTAAATAAAGAAAAAAACTGTGCGGACAATGCAACAGCTGCAAACCAGCAAAACTGGGAGAGCTTGGCTTAAAAAAGGCTTGCCAAGCAAGAATTCTTTGTTCTTTATTTTTCTGAGGGATGAAACCCTGGGTTTTTTTTACCAACCTCAGGAGCTTCCCATAAATTTTATGCTTCCTCTGACAAGCAGTTGGTTGCAGCTTCCTTCGGCATACCCTGGACATTGACTGTAGAATTTCTTGAGTTTAGCTTTAATCATGTCTGATATCAAGAGAGCTATGGATAAGTATATTGTGTTTGGTTCAAGCAGAGCTCTACTATTGTCCATGTAAGATACAGATGAACTTTGTGTGTGTTTTTACGTGTGTGTAATCCTTAATATTTCCTAATGTCCCTTAAGCACTCTTTTTTTCACATCCTTTTCAACTTCTTCAGGTTTTTTTCCTCCAAACTTGACATCTTTGAAATCACTTATGCAGCTGAAAAATGGGTATATCATATATTTTAATAATTATAATATGTACTAGGAATTTCTTTGTACTTGAGTACACGAGTGTTTAATTTTGCACCCATTCTCTGCAGCTGTAAAGGCTACAGCAAGTTTTAGGCTTTCAGTATCTATACTTCTGTCCCTTTGTCTTGGACATCAACTTGTCAAACATGTCTGTCTTCACATGACTTACTGTCATGTGCTGCCCACACTGAGTTCTTCTTACTGCCTTTCTTGTCTTCTATTTATGACTTTTTTCAATAAGTGCTGTCTATCTTATACAGTCTGGCCTGCAAGGATTTATATCTGCAAGACCATAAAAAAATCCATGGTCTGAATTTTGCAGTTAGGGTCTACAGTGTAGGTGGAGAGCTGAGCGAGAGCTACAGATGAAGAAAATTGTCAATGGAATACCCAAGCCTTCATCTAAAACTCCACCTTCTCACAGCTTTGATACTCTTCTCATCTGGGAAGCACCTACTCCTGCTCAATACTCAGAGGTCTCAATCCTCTCCTGATGTGATGCATCTATATGTTGTTGCAAAAAAAGTCTACGTCATTCTTTCCTTCAAAAACCTGTCTAGAAGTGACACTATTCTCATTTAGATAAAATACTTTATTGGAGACATTTTGCACTGAATTGTTTAGAGTTGACCATATTTTTCACATGGATTAAATGCCGTTTGACCAAATATATAAATAAACATTGGAAAACAGATTATCTCCCTGTTTCCTCTGTGTAAACGAGTCCTGTTTGTACCAAGACACACAACAGCATTCACACTTGGTTCCTTTCCAGATCCCAGATAATCTTGTTCTTTTGAGCACAGGGAAAGACACTCAAGAGGAAGCTCAGAGATGACAGTACCTTGGGTCTTTATTGATAATGGTTGGAGCAGCGTCCAGAAGCTGATCTGGAATGCAGATTGATTGGCCCTTCCGTTCAATTATTCCAGTCTTTTTGGCTGAGGTGATGCTTTATTTTCTTGCCTTTGCTGGGGTCAAAGATAGGAAGGTAGAAAATATAGGAGCATCCAGACTTGGTTTTCTTTCTCATTGGTGTCTTCCAATGCAGTATTTTATGTGTACAGCTGTACTAACACTAAAGCCTTCTAACCAGATGGCTCTAAACAGCCTCTTCTAAACAAAGGAGTCTGCCCAGTCCTCAGTCCCAAAAACATGCTTTAATGGGATATTTGTTTGCAGCTCACATGCAAAACATCCACAGGAGTTCTCTCCTATTGCTAGGGAATGTTTTCTGTGGCACACAGGGTACAGACACACATTCATCAGTCCAAGTTATTTTAGTTTGGGTTTGTTTCAAAATATTGTTACATAGCTTTTGTAAGCTTAACAATCCATATTACAGTCATGCATGCTGAAGCTAAACATAGCAGCCATTTTAAATTCTAAGCTTCTTTTATGTAGGAGGATTCAGTACAAATAATAGTAGCTCCCAGATGATATGGATGTATTTCTGTAATTTCTGAAATAGATGTATGCTAGTAATGTTTGCAAATTTCTGTTAACTGTTTAAAAGGACAGAAAAAAAATGCCTTTGCATTTAACAGAGCATCAATTCTTGCCACTGCTCCCGAAGAAAAATATGTTTTTCTCTTTGCTTAAGACATATCTTCTAAGGGAATAGAACATTACCTTCCTGTGATGGCTCCCCAGAGGAGACAACAGCATGTTTCCAAAGGAGTAAGATTTGGGGAGGGACTTAGAACAACCTCAGTTTTTCTAATTATGTTTTCATTTTTATAAATTTTTTCCTTACCCTTTCTCTGCAGATCAGAGCAAAGGTGCAAGGACCTCCCAGTGCCTTGAGGGCCAGGCTCTTACCTGGAGATCTCACAAACCTGAATGGCTTGAGGTCTCTATTGTTCTGTACTTCACGTGTTCAGTACTCCTGTGTGAATTTGTATACTGGACTGCTACCTTCCAGAAACCAAAATTTCACTCTCATGTTGCAGAACTAGAAGATGCTGAATGAAATCAGAGAGATTCCTGCAAGCAGGAGGGGAAGGCAATGCAGTGGATTGTATTCATTTAGTACTTCAGCATAAATACTGATCCAGACTCTGTACACAACGTGTATAGATATATGTGCACAGATGCATAGGTGGGTAGGTGTCATAATACTAAATAAAACACTCCTGGGGCAAAGGCTGAACCACCTATATATCATTTGTCTAGAGCAAAGTAACAAAGGCTGCTGCAGTTTTCTCAGATATTGTCTAAGCCCAGTCTGAAAACAGTGTGTGCCAGGGATTCTTCCTAGCAGACAGTTTGGCTGCTGTCCTTTGGAGAGCATGCAGCTGTCCAAGTAGACTGGTCATGCCATTTGGCCTTAGAACTACAAAATAAATATTATAACCCTTACTCTGCTACAGACTGCTTCTGGAATATTCAAGTTTGAAGCCTGGAATTTAGAAGAGCCAAGAGATTCTCATCCACCTTGACAACATATAGATTTTAGTATGAAAATATAAAAATTAGGCAACTAACTGCCTATTTTTTTCCCTTTTCAGGTAATTGAAATAGCTTAAGTGCAGATTGGTTGGTTCATAAAGACCATAGTCAAGTGGAAGATGTTTAATGCTCATTAAGCTGCGTGCCTCCAGTCTTCACTACCATCTTCCTCCTATTCCAACACCTAGCTCCAGGCCTAACATTTCACCTGGAAAATCTCACTTACTGAGGATTCATCATCAATAGAGCTTCAGCACTTTGATTTTCAAAATGTTTGCCATCCCCATTTATGATCCTATCAGGATTCTCTGGGTGTTGAGCTGGGGTGCAGTTTCAGAAGGACTGTCTATGTGGAGGAACAGAGGTGCAGGCCTTTAGGGCAGCCAGAAACAGGTCAGCTTCTAAATAAGGAAAACATCAAATAAGCAAGAAACAGACTTGTCAGCAAGTACCTTCAAATGGCTTTATGGAAAAAAATTGAAAAATTTCAAAGGTTTTTTCCACATGGGAATAAATATAATGTGTGCTAAATAAAAAAAATTCCTGACTGGCCTACATGACATTGATTCCACAGGGGAAAAAGACAGTAAAAATGAAAGCTATAACCTCAGTTTAAAAAAAAAACAAAAAAACACTACCATCATTACTCTTGCCTTAGTTCTCTACTTTTATTACACGAAGGTACTTACCTGATTAAAATGGAAAAAAGAAAACAAGACTCATCCTTTTTCTGATTTAAATCACCATGTTTTATAAACCCTTGATATACAAAATAAGCAAATTCACACCTTCATAATATATTGATTACCTCAGAAAGAACATTTTAACGGGAAACATTTAGAGTTGTCCTTGGAGGGGCAAAACCAATGCTAAATCGCAGTAATTTGGTAGCTCAAGTCCAGTGGTTGACAGGCAGGACCTGCTGCTTTCAGCCTTCAGGTGTCACATCAAACTGGACAAACTATTTTGAAAGTTATTAGCCAGACTTGATGCAGTACTTAATCCCTTTTCTGAACATGGAGATAACAGTTGATGTAATCTCTCATAAGTTAAATTACTGTTCTATGAGTAGGGTATGCTACAAACAATTCTATCTGCTTTCTGTTTAAGTGATGAAGCAAGGAAACAGTGTTGTACAAAGGTTAATACTTGTTATCTTCTGCAACAGGACTTAATAACCATGAAAATATGATCTACCACTGAACTCAACCTCCATTTTATTCATTCTACTCTCCATTAAAAACATGACTTTCATTTGGAACACCAAGTTTCTTTGACATTAAATTCTCTCCAAACTGGTATTTTGACACCACTCAATCTGAGTTTAAAGCATAGATCCTTTAGTGCATATATATATATATATTTACCAGAATATATAATCTGTTTATGTTGACCTGTTTTGTGAGGGAAGCCCACTTGTAACTATAAAAAACCATTTTGTTGTTCCAGCACTTAATGCAGATCTGCCTGACACTCTGATAGTAAAAGCTGTAGAACTTTATGCCATTGCTAGGTTATGATGCTTTTTTATTATTCTGCTTCTCAATGGAACCAAATGTTCTTCATTCTCTATGAACTGAAGATATTAGAAATACTAATACAAGATATTTCTATTCCAAATGCTCTTTGCATTTTTTTTTTCCCAGTTCTTTAAGATGCTATGGACCATTTCATGCCTGGATGTCAGGCTCATGGCTTCTGTGCATTTCTGCCCTGTCCAGTGCTGTAGAAATATCACACTTTGGGGCTAATTGCTCCAAAAGAAATCCAGAAGACATCTGCTTGGCACTGTGGAAATGTTTGCGTCCTTGGCCCTTGGGTAGTCCATGTGGAGGCATTCACCTAAAACCACAAAGCACCTGAATCCCAACAGAGACCACAAGCATTCTCTCCTCTCCACTGCAGGATTTCAGGCATCTAGGCATCTGATCTAGGCAAGACTGCCAGTTTCTCAGGCCTGTGGTGAGATATAATCCTGAAAGAATAGAGCAAGCTAGTGAGCTAACCAAACATGTGTCTAATCTGTGCCTGAAGTGGTCAGGTTTCAACACCTCTGATGAAAATTTGACCTGCCAGGTGCTTCAGACTCCTAAAGTTATGACAAAAAAACTCTGGCTCTCTTATTTGCCTAAGAAAATTTGGTATTACAGAGGTAGAATAACTTTCAAGAATATTCTGGACACAGCAAGATTTTGTTTAGCTGAAATTTTATGACTAATCTTTTCAATCTTTCATTTTTAATGCGGCAATATAAGCCCATCCCTCTTTTTTTTTATTTCTTCTCAGCAGAAATTGATGCCTTTGGTATCTGAGTGAAGGCTGGAGAAGCAGAGGTTCTGGTGAGCATGACCCTGGGGCTGGTCTCAGTATGTCACAATGGGAGGTCACCTGCAGCAGCACTGCCTCTTCTAAGACTGCCACTGCCTCCTTGGTCTTACAGAGGACAAACTCTGACCTGTCTAGGAACCTTGTAACAGAGTCTCTTGGACGGCAGTCCTGAAGGGCAAGTCCAGGAAGGCTGAACATTACTCAAGAAGGAAATCCTGAAAGCACAGGAACAGACTGTCCTCATGTGCCAAAAGATGAGACACTGGGGAAGAAGGCTGGCCTGGCTGAACAAAGAGCCTTGGTTGGGACTCAGTGGGGGAAAAAATAGAGGTTATGACCTTTAGAAGAAGGGTAGACAACTCCAAAGGATGGTAGACAAGAGGACATCATGAGGGTATTCAGGAAGAAGATTTGAAGGACCAAAGGCCAGCTAGAACTGGCAACTACTGTAAAGAACAGCAATGTTTCTATAAATACATCATCAACAAATCAGGGCCTAAGGAGAATTTCCATCATTTATGCAACATCTCCATCACTGATGTAAAGGGAAACATAGTGACAGAGAATGAAGAAAAAGCTGAGGCACTTAATGCTTTCTTTGCTTCAGTCTTTAATAATAAGACCAGTTGTCCTCAAGGTATCCAGTCCCCGGAGCTGGAAGACAGGAAATGGGAGCAGAAATAAACCCCTATGATCCAAGGAAAAAAGGTCAGTGATCTGCTAGACCTCACACAAACACAAGTTTATGGACCTGGTCCCTTTCTATGACAAAGTGTCCCACTTAGTGGATGAAGGAGGGGCTGTTGATGTTGTTCTACCTGGACATTAGTAGACCTTGACAGCATTTCCCACAGCTTTCACCTGGTGAAACCAGCTGATTTTGGCTTGGATGGATTTACAGTTCACTGGGTTAAAAACTGTGTGGATGACCTGCCATGGGTTGGGAGTAGAGTGGAAAAGCTGGAAAGCTGCCCAGCAGAAAAGGAGCTGGGGGTGCTGGTGGCAGCAGCTGAACATGAGCCAGGGTGTGCCCGGGTGGCCAAGAAGGCCAATGGCATCCTGGCCTGGATCAGCCATGGTGTGGCCAGCAGGGCCAGGGCAGGGATTGTCCCCAGTACTGGGCACTGCTGGGGGCACATCTTAAGTGCTGTGTTTAGTTCTGGGCTCTCCACAGCAAGAAGGACATTGAGGTGCTGATGGTTGTCCAGAACAGGGCAATGGAGTTGTTGAGGGGTCTGGAGCACGAGACCCATCACTGGAAGCAGTATGCACTGGTTTAAATTGGTAGCAGAGTATTAAATCCCCTGTCTGCTTTTTTTGGGCCAAGAGTGCCTCAGGTTCCATGTATCCAATTGACAGTAGCAGGACTGTGTAGGTGTCAAATTCAAAGTTCTTTGGCATGTTATTAAGAAAGGTTAAAGCTACAAATACATTCTACTTTTGATTCTTTGGGAAACTGAGAAAGAATTCCCTGCAGCAGCAATAAATGTTTCTATTTCAGCTGTAAACTAAAATGAGAACGCTTTCCTTTTACTGTCCAGTTCCAGAGTATGTATTCAGACTTTGGGCTATTTACCCAAAATCTTGTTAAAAATCTCCAATACCATGAGCTTTATGAAATGCTATCAGGGCTTTCCTCCCTTCCCACTCCCACCCCCCAAAAAAAACCACACCAAATATCAGAACAAAATACCTGAAGGAGAAGAATGCAGACTCAGCTGTCTTATTTGTCTGCTCTGCCAGGCCCCACACTGGAAAGCTCTTTTGTTTTCCAGATTTCCTTTGATTCAGGCCTTCACACACAGGTATCTTCAGAGGGAGAGGAATGTAGCTTGTGATGACACCCTCAAGTCTCAAGTCGACTGAGATGGTGTACTTCATCTGCCTCTAGTCAGGAGGTGGAGATCACAATGCAGCCTCATTTTTATATGTTAGAATTTCCAGATACTTCTTTCACCACTGATTTTCCTCAGCCAAAAAAACTGGGTTACATGATGGGCATCTGAAGAACAAGAGGGAGAAACCTCATGTGTTGATGTAAAGACAGTTTGATAGGGGGGGGAAAAAAAAGCTGTGAATGCAAGCAAAGCAAAACAAAGAACAAGGAATTCTTTCACCACTTCCCATGAGCACGTAGGTGTTCAGCCACCCCCAGTAAAGCACAGCTCTATCCCATGTAACAGTGTCTTGGGAACACAAATGCCATCACTCCAAAGCTTCCTCCTTCTTTTCTCAGCTTTATTGTGGAGCAATAAATGTCATGTGGAATGGGATATCTCTGTGGTCAGCTGGGGTCATCTGCCCCTGGATGTGTCTTCTGCCAGCTTCCTGTGCTCCTCCTCACCGGAGGGTGGGGTGAGGAGCAGAAAAGGCCTTGGTGCTGTGTAAGCCCTGCTTGACCATAGCTAAAACAATTTTCATAAAAAATTCAAAACATAGTCCCATGATAGCTACCATGAAGAAAACTATCCCAGCCAAACCCAGCACAGTGCTTTAGCCTGCGTGGTGGCAACAGAGCATATTTAAAGGGTGATGACAAAGTATTGTTAGAAAGAAGTGGAATTTTCCTAGCTTATCAAATATTCACTTTGGGTCCAAACACATAGGCAAGTGATGGCATTCTGTTGCTGAATAGCAATGTCAGTGGGAGAGGTGCAATCCCTTCCAGGAAGAGCTGCTGCTTGGCTGCAGTATTAGCTTGTACTCTCAATATACAAGAGTTTTACTATGTCCACACATTTAGAACAAACTCAAACCTGTGAGAAACCTGTTGCCAAAACCTGTTGGCCGCCATGTAGACAGTTCCACAGTCTGTTCTGTAGTTATTATTGGTATTTGAGTCTTGGAAAGTTTCCTCTTCCTTACCTGAGTAAATAATTGTAAAACTCTCAAAAACTACGGAGTGACTGCAAAGCACTGGTGTAACAAATGTGTATGTGTTTTAACTAAACAGACAAGTATTCAGGGCAAAATGCATGATGGAACAAGAGGTCGTGTTACTGAAAGACAAGATGTACCAGCTTTCATTAAAGAATTGACTTCATAACACTTTTCAGATTGGAAAGGATAAATTTTATTACAAGGCATTATGTTGATATTTGTTTGGTAATTTGACTTCAAAATTTTTTTTTTTTCCTGTGGAGATCACGTGAAGTGCTTGATGCATTTTCCAATAAGGAAGAGACAAAATGGAGCTACTTAATAAGAGATAATTGCCTATTAGATACTTTATCCAGATTAATGTAATTTGATTACTTCATCCAGAAAAATAATCAAAAAATTAAAAGACTATATTTCAATTCTCTCTATAATTGATAATAAGATCTTGCTTACTTATATGATCCAGCACTCCTCTTCTTCAATAACAAAGATTTATTGAAACTGAGACTTGCTGAAAATACAAACACTTGCAGCAAACTCAGGAAGAATGAGTCTTCACTGACTCAAACTAGCATAAATCAGAAGTAACTCTGTTAAGATCAATGGATTGATGGACTTTAAATAATAGTAGGCCAGTATAAAGAGCTCCTGCCTGTCAGGTCTCATACTGTTTTTACACATAAGTGTCTATATGAATGGCCCAATGAAAACCCAGTGAAATATTAAAATTGCTTAGAACCACGGCAACCCTAGTGCTCAAATAATGGAGAGCTGGAGCTGTGTCATGTTGATGTCCTTTATATCAATTCAAACATCAGAGACAGTGTTATGTTTTTCAGAGACTGAA
This sequence comes from Serinus canaria, assembly GCF_022539315.1. Classification (NCBI taxonomy): domain Eukaryota; kingdom Metazoa; phylum Chordata; class Aves; order Passeriformes; family Fringillidae; genus Serinus; species Serinus canaria. Next base: position 55,791,815 of record NC_066343.1, read on the forward strand.
AAGACAGTTAACTTTCTGGGTTTTAACAAATCATAAAGATACACAGATTTCAAAGATTTTTTTATTTAATAAAATTCAGTCACAGTTATCACCTGGCCCTGTTTAAATGGAAGTGCTCCTTCAATACCTAGGTATTCTGTTTGCCCAGTCCTCTGAATCCAAGGTATTCCTGAACATGTAAATGAAGGAACAAAGGGCAATATCCCACATTAATCAAGAGTATACCATGGGTTCTAACTCTTTACAGCCTTCTGGCACATGCCTTCTAGTATCAACTGCGTTCTATATGTTCAGTTTTAAACAACTCCTCTTCTCTCCTCATCTGACCTTCTCACAGAATCCCTGAAGTCTAGTTGGTTTTTATGATTGTATATGAATCTTTTAAAGCTACTTGCTTTGCTTTTGCCTTCTCTATAAAAAGCAAAAATACTTGCTTACTTTATAAAGCACTTAAAAATCTGGAAATTGTTTTTCTGTATGTTGCAGCTGAGAGCAAGAGGATGAGATTAGATATTTGTCCACATTTGTGGGGTTGTTAAATCAAACTCCATTTCCATCTGGTCTGATGCAGACTATGGAGCTATTAATTTGATGATTTTATTTCCTCCTATAAAACAATGCAAAGACCTTGTGTTCAGACCCTGGATTATTTTTCTCTGTTCACTGGTAATGTTTCTCTTTCTCTCTTGTTTTCACGTTCAGATGCTAGTTCTTACATTTGGAGTGATCCCCTTATTAGGTATTTCTTAGTTTTTCTTTTTATGCCATTAAAAATAAATACTTCCAAAAATGAAAAAGGAAACATGACCAATGAAAGAAATGTTTCAATTGACTCAGCTGACAACCAGAATGAAGTACAGTGTCAGTTGTCACTGGTACTGCAATTCAGCCTATTCTTGACTATGCTGGAATGATGTCAGAAAGATTAAAGGTTTTAGTCCTGGTAGGAGCTAGTTCCATTGAAGCTGAGTTGCAATGTTTCAATGTAAAGAGGTTATTTTCTACTTCTCATATAGTGTTTACTGCATTTCTCAATTATTTCTTCTATTACTTCTAAGGAATCACATGAAAAATTCTGACCTTTTTAGCACCTGGCTTCTGTTTTCCTTCTCACCTTCAGACTAAGTGGTGATTGGCACTTTTCTGAATGTAACCTTTGAAATTTAGAGCAGATTTGATATCTGAGAATTAAAGACAATATTAAATCCTTGTTGATATATGATACCTACCTTCATACCTTGTTGATAGACTTATAATCAGTTTCAGATATAGTAATACAAATTGTATATCCTATATGACTTTGCATACCAAGCACAGGTGATTCAATCCATGTAAAAAATTAAAAATTTGTAGCTTTTCGTCTTACACTGAGAAATTATTTTGCAAGATAATCACCTAAACTCTAAGAAAATTGTCTTCCTTGTAAAAGAATTAGTGAAATTTAAAAAAAATCAGTTAAAATTTTAGAGACAATTCAGTATAATCAAGGTGCAATTCAGTATAATCTAGTTCCATCAGTACTAGACAAACAGGTTGTCTGGGAAGACAAATTGCAGATTTGGCTATGGTTAGAGAGAAACCTGCCTTTTAGGTAGAAAAGTTACTCACAATCACTGGAAACCATATTGGGAATAAAGTGGTGACCCTCTATTCTGCTGCTCAGAAGGCGAGTTATCAGGACAGAATAAAAGTAGATATGAAATAGGAGTAGAGTATTGTGTAATGAATGAAAGGAATCCAAAACAGTATTGACAGAAAGCAACTTGGGAACTACCTTCTCAGAGCTTGCCAGAGACTCCCATGATGATGATAATGTCCCATTTAAGCTGTTTCCCTAGAGTATCTCAGGACCTAAATTTAAGCATTCTGCATTTTTCCTCAGAAGAAGAAAAGAAAGTTTAATACCTGCAAGTGGTGCCTTTTTGGAACCCCAAAATGTCTGGTCTAAGCATATAGTTTGCACTTCGTGAGCTTGTTATATTAATTCCCTCCTCTCTGTTCCCCTCACCTTCCCCAGCCCTGATTTTTAGTAAAATTTCTTCACAAGAAAGAAAACCCTCCTAGAACTGCATACAATATTAACAAAGACTTCTTATCTAGTTACTTAAGGACTGCTTGAAGCCGGAATCTGATTTGTAAAGCATTAACTTAATTTGCTGATATTGGAGGCTATAATCTCTGTCATTCTTTATAAAATTATCTGCAATTTTGATTCTTGTGCTGCAAAGGATGGTAAACTACAGTCTGTAATACTTTTTTTTTGCAGTTAAATGATGTAAATCCTTAAGCGGATTAATTTGCAAAGAATAAATTCTGGCATGATTCCAATTTCAGGAAGTTTCCTTTATTGATTTGAAGACTTGATTGAGTGTATGAATACATGATACAATCCCAGCTTTTGCATGATGTGCATTATTACCTTCTGTTATCTGGCCATATAGCTGACCATCAGCACTGGGACAGGTTTTGAATGCTAGGATAAACAACTGGGCTGGGGGGAGTTGTTGTTTGGTTTTGGTTTCTTCTCCCTTGTTGGAACCAGAACTTGTATTATAGGCCTTCTACTCCATTAGCAACATAGACTAGCCTTTCTTCAGGCTTTCTATAGGCTTCAGCTTTAGGCTTCAATATTTATTTCCCCCATCAAAGACAGAAGAGATTGCCTCTTCCCTCAGGAAAAGAAAAACCCCCTAATTTAAATTCTAAACCTCCTTATTCTGGTCTAGTTTATTGTATACTCTCTGCAAGTTCTGGGAAGTCAGAGATTATACCCTGGGGGGATGGTGTTAAACTTTGGGTGCAGCTTCTAGAAGTCAAGAGGCTGTAGCACAGGTCACATCTCCAGAGTAACATGTGATATCTTTCAATCTAGCTGTTAGACCTGAAGCCTGATGTAAACAAGGTGACAAAATAATAACCTGCAGCTTCCAGTCCAGCAGTTAGAAGCCTCATCCTGTTCTGTTTAATAACTTTTACTTTGTGTTTACTCATGATCCCAGTCAAATCTTAGAGTAGCTTGCTTGCATCAAGGGACTATCTGTACAAATTGACTCATGCTGGTCCTCCTGTCTTCACTACTGTCCCAAAATTTAAAGTCGTGCTTTTGTCTTGGTCTGCAGTGCAAGGTTCAAACAGCAGGATCTGTCTTCTGGACTTCCCTCCAGGGCCCATGTTTAAAGCTGACTGCCTCTGTTTCCTACAGTTTTTTATCTCATCTGCTAGATCACAGCATGCTGAAACACTGACTTTCAGTTTTTGAAGTCCATCAGTGATGGCATGTTTCTAATATTGGTGTTGATAATTTAACTTCCCAAGCTTTATGGTGTCTTCTGTGTATGAAACAAGATAACCACACATAGAATCTGTTCCTCCTCAGGTAGTTGTGTCAGTATAGTGATCAATTCAGCGAACTCTGTCACTATATTTCATGTAGGAGGTTAAGGAAATAACATACATAAGCTTAGCTTGAGCAAATGTTACAGCATGTATGTTGTTGTCAGAAAAGTGTGCATGTTATATCAGACAAATGCTTTATCTTTATATAAGATTAAAATTTTAAATTTAACATTTTAAATTTAAAATTGTGCCATTTAAATGTTTACCAAGGCTCTGACAAATATACTTTCTCTGAATAGCAGTAAAATTCAGAAAGACTATTTCCTTTCCTATTAAACTGCTGTTGGACATGAAGTAGGAGGAGAAATTAGGGATATCCTATGTTGTGGCCTAAACTGCACAGTTGACCCTTCCTAGCTGTTTTATCTTACAGTCATTCCTCTGAATGTAGTACTCTGTTTCAAGTTCCTTTATTGCTGTTGGAGGACAGAAAATAATTGACACATGTTTGGAAAATACAATTTTTTTTGAATAATTTAAATCACAAACCCACTTAGAGTTACTATAAAGCAAACAGATATTTTAAAGTGAGTATCTTAAAACTGAAAGACATACTTTCCAAAATTCCTTTCCATTCTATAGCTGTTTCTGATAGCAACTAGGTTTCATGTAAGGGGATTTTTCAATGTCAGCACCTAGCAGTAGATAATATGTGTTTCAATGGTAAATGAATGATAATGTCCATGCTTTGTTCGTAGTTGTCTAGACTCATGCGTAAAGAAGAAAGATAATGACTACAGAAAGGTTTCTAACATGAGTTCACCATTTCCTGTTCATTCATGTTAATTTGGAATCTACTTTAGTTACAGTGCAGTTTAATATACTTAACCTGAAAAGATCTTTTGAGATGCTTGAGAAAGTAAAGGAGTTATTATCTATCTGCTATAGCGTCATTCAAACTAACTTCAGTTTGTAGGTTATCTTCAACTCTATGTTACTTGCTGAATGGCTCATGCTTATTTTGATCTGAACTTCTGCAGCAAGTTTGTCTTTTTCTTTAAAAGAAAAAAAAACTCCTTAAAAGAAAACACCCTATCCTCTTTCTTTTTGTGAATGGACCCGAATTGAAATTTACTAAACACAGCAGTTTATGGGATTCCATCTGTTATATTTTATTGTAAACAATTCTGGTATGGTTTTCAAAAGGGCTTACTAATGCTTTATTCCTATTCCTGGATTCTTCCATTGGTGTTAGACTTCAAGTGTGAACATGAAGAATTTATGCTGTCCCACTTTTTGGACCTCTTCCTGAAACCAGTCCCCAAGTGTTTTGAGATTAAAGCCTTGCATGGGAACCACTAATTTAAATGGAAAATGTCATTGAGATTCTAATCCTCTAAAATCAAAGAATAGAGATTCAGGTACTTTTGCGTAAAATTCAGGTCTTCACAACTTTTGTCTTCTGGAGTAAATCCCTTTGATACATCTGTTTCTGTCCATCCCCCTGCCCCAATACTTCCAAGGGGCCCAAATGTCTTCAGCTTTTTAACTACCCAGTGACTTCATGATTATCTCACACCTAATATCCACCCCTCCCAGCTAATTACAGTATGGCTGAAATCTGCTGTCCATAGATTACTGGGTATGCCTCTGAGTAGGATCCTCAAAGTTCCTGAGCTCAAAGTGGTAAACCCAACCTCCCTGCATTCAGATTCTCTTTATTGATCAGATTGTGCTTGGAGAAATCACCTGACATGGGATGATCATAGTTCAAATCTCCTCTCTCCTTCTGAAAGAGCAAACTTTCAACTGAAGATTTCTTGTTTTAGAGCCATTCCATACAATCAAGAGAGCTTGAATCAGAAGGATCATATTTATCTGCTACAGAACCTGCTTGATTTTGCCCAAACTAAAACTCATGGGGATTCTGCTGGCTTTCACACTCATTCACCTTTTTTTTCCTGCCCTAAAGATCAGTTTTTACTCAACCTTGATAAGAATTGGCCTCTCTGGGATAAGAAAGGGAAATGGAAATCTACAAATCTACATGATTTAGGCTTGGGTCGAAAGTCATTCCTAAAAGATTTCTGTACAATGGGAGGATTTGAAACCTTCATCTTTCATCCTTTTCCTCCAAGGGTTCTTATGTTTAAGTCTCCAAGCAAAGGAAGCTGCTTTCCCTGCCTAGGTCATATTGTTGGTCTAAGGAATGGGTGGCAGGGATGGACTGCAACTAAATGCCAGACACCACATAGGTTTATCTTTAGAGCTATTGTAACTGCTATCTAACTCCTCCCTAAATAAAAATACCCAAACAAATTTTGATATAGTTTTAAAAACTGACACATGGGAGAAAATCAGTAACAAACCTAAAAAAGCTCAATAAGTTTTACTGAATTGTGCTTATTATGTCTATGACAAAACCATTTTGTCTTTCAGTTTTCTGGCCAAGAATACCACAAACATCAAACTAGCTTTTCAGATTACCTCTCTGTAACTATATCATGTAGTAAAAAAATGACTGATCAAAATGCCATTTGAATCAATATGTGTTAAGAATACAAATCATAGGAGAATATATTTACTGTATCAGAATATATGCAGTTGCTCATTTGAAATTGTAACTGCTGTATCTATGCAGTTTAATATCAAGAAAATGAGAAGAAATTAAACAATTAACTTCACAGAAGCCTAGCATCTGGAAAATTGCATTAATGCATTGTTTAGCAAAAAAAGTATTCCAGTGGTCCCTTTTCCTCCATACAGGTCATTATCTTTAAAAATTGTCCCTCAGAACTCAGAGAATATTTTACAGAGTAGCTGAATGAAAATGAAAGGGATTTTTGTTGTTGTTTTTTGTTTGTTTGTTTTTGTTTTTTAGGGGTTTATTTTCCTTTTGTGTGTGGGGGGTTTATTGTGAGGGTTTTTTTAGAGGCTTTGTTTATTTTTTTAACTGCAGAGTGCTTGCAAATTCTTAGGTCGTATTTTTGAAGAATTTGGCCACACATAGCAGTCCTATTAAACATGATAGATTAGGTAAGCCAAGGCAAATAATAACTATTTGCTCCTTTGCTTGTGTGAGTTGTTCCTAGTCTTTCAGAAGATCTCTTCTCTGTCTTCAATCAATGTTGAAGTAGCAGAAATTTAAACATTAAGGGCCTGTTTTTCATCAGATTAATGAGCAATGAGGTCTAGACTTCTTGTACTTATTTTCTTCTTTGCACTGATAGTGGATGGCTTAATGGTATTGAATGACTGCATTTTTTTAATAGAAAAGGATTCTAAGATATTATGCAAGTTTTTGTCTCTCTCTTTTTTTTTTTTTAAAGTACCTTTCTTCTGCTTAAAGCACAACCATGGTCTCTCTGTGTTAGTGAAATGATATTAATCTTTTGTTCTAGTACAGTCTTGTTTTAACAAAAATGCAAATTGGTCCTTTTACACCTAGTCTCCATTCTTTGACAGTAATATTTCTGTCAGGCTATGGAACAAATACCCTTCCTCTCATCTGTGAGCTGACATCTGACATATTGGCAGTAGTATAAAATATCTATTTAACCATTACATTTCTATCTGAAAATAGGAGACTTAAGTGCATGCTGGGACACAAACACAAAAGACAAGAGGATCCCACAACTTTGTGGACTCAGTTATTGATTCTTTGGTGGTAATGATGGGCTTGCTTATACTGTCATCTGCTAGCACTTCTGGTACCCCTATTTTAAAATTATTACAATTTTATATAAGGAACTGTGAAAAGACTTTTCGAAGATCAATGTTTACTTTTATAGCAATTATGATGCATGCTCTCTACCACCGTAGTCTTTGCAGAAATGTGATGATCACCCCACATATGAACAAAGTCCTGTCTCAGTGTGAAGCTTCTATGCCACAAAAGAAGAAAATATATTCCAGAAGTGCATTAACACTGGGAACTATCGCTCATGCAAAACAGTTGTTAAATCTACATATGAAAATACATCTTCATTAAAGCTGCTGAGAACCTAGGGAAATCCAACTGTCTTATGTTTGTGTTCTTATTCTGGATTTGCCTGGTAGCTCAAGAAGTGAACAGAACTAGAATTTCCTCCAATACTTCAATAGACCTGGAGACATTTGTGATTTCAACTTATTCCATCTTTCTATGAATTGCACATCAAGGACATGTGACATGTGAATGACTCCACGTTGACTTCATGTAACATATTAATGGGTTACACAGGTCAACAGCAGACTTCTTTAAAAAAATGTGTGCACCATCAAAAGGGATTATTTGTTCACAGTATAAAGAACAAAATGAAATTAAAATTAGAAATATTAATAGCATGTATTTCTCAGTAAGAAAATCTATACTTTGGCGTTTTGTGCTATTTTAAATTTACCACGTGATTTAATGCACTTAAGCTTAAACATTAGAGTAATTTTTCTTATTATTTTTATTTTTCTTAATTCTGGTGTTTATAGCTGTCCTTTGATTTATCTCAGGTATTAAACCATAACAGAAGCTGGATTAATAACAGGTATTGGAGAGGGTACAATCTGGCTATATGAGTGATTGAACACACCTTCAATCTATGTGAAAATAACTACTTTATCACTTTGTTTAGATCAGGGTGAATTTCTCCACTTGTTCCCTGAATTATCATATTTTAAAAAAATAATCTTCCTAATGAAGCAGGAGCATGCAATTTTCTTGTCCAGTTAATTTTATATTAAAGTAAATCCTGATAAAAGAAGAACCAATAAAAACATAAACTGTCTGTGACAGGAGATTTAAAATGTCGTTGAAGCAGAATGAAATAAGATATAATTGGGCTGCTTATGCTGAACATTCAGTACAGGAGTCAGTATTCAGTCAGGAATCAGTAAAGAATAAAAAGTTATTAACACATGTTAATATGATTTAAATGGAAGTATCCTTTGAAATGAAAATACAAAGTAAAAGAAAAGAACGCTAAAATATGCAGTAAGAAGTGGTGTGTTCCAATGCTATGTTCAGATAATGATCCCTAATCAGATGCTGTATGTTTTTTAATATTCTTTGTACCTACCAAAATATACAAAATCATGATAATAAAAAGAAAGTAAGACTCCAGTTAAAAGAAGCTTATCTATCTTGCAGTACTTATATTTCTGTTCCCTTTTTCAAAGTGAAATTGAATTTATTAAATTTCAAAGACTGCCTTAAGGGTTGATAAAAACTAGCTAGAAAGCAAGCTTTCTATCTCATCAAAAATATGACTTTGGCATTAAGCATGTAATTCTAATACAGAGTGCAAAGAATGAAAACTGGAAAAATGGTCAACAACAACAACAACAACAACAAAATATATAAAAATGTCTTAACCATGAAATATTCTGGAGTTGAGTTTTGTTGAAGCAGGTATATTCCAATAAAGGATCTAGACTAAGCAACCTGAATTTTCCCATGGTAAAAAAACTTTATTGAAAATTTCCAACTCCTTCAATTTCTCATTAAGGAATATACTGGTTTTAGTGAGTCTTGTGCATCTGATTTACAATTAGAGGGAAAATTTCATTTAGTTCTGAGTAACTGGTACAGTTTTTGGCAGCAGTGTTGCAAAACACAGAATTGATTTTTAGTTAACAAATATTCTACCAGCAGTCTTTCTTGAATATGTAACATTCCTATAAGCATTGATAGCAGCAGTTCTGGTAGTTTGAAATGTGCGAGAAGAAACAGAGTTTTTTCAGTAGCTGGGACACTATGAAATACTCAGCCCTGTTTATAGTCTTCCTGTCATAGGTACTTGTGTGAAAAATGGAGGATGATCCCTTTTTCATAGGTGCTTTGAGGAAAGGTGGACTAGAAGGTCCGTAGTGCCAATGTTGTCTGGTAACAGCCTGAAGGCTGTTACGGGAAGAAGATAGGATCCTGCCTTCTGAAGTCTCTTAAAAACTCCCACTCCCCTACTCTCAGCCTCTCTCTCTGTAATGTATCCCATTTCCATTACTTTCCCTTCAATGTCCTTCAAAGAAAGGAAGAGCCCACGCTGGGTTATTTTTCATTATGAAGACTATTCTGAGCTAATACGAGACAAGACAGTGAGATATCTCCCCAGTGCAGGGGGCCAAGTAGTACAGCAAGGATGGCTAGATTTTACTACAAGCACAGAATAAGCGTCTGAACAGAGGAGCAGATCTGTCTTGTGATCAAGACAATTTTGGGGCAGGAAGGGTAGGAAGGGCAGGAAGGACTTTGCTGACATGAAGCCAGCAGTCACCTGTATGGGCCTATGGGATGGGAGTGAATGGCATACATGAACCTTAATCTTGAATCCCAGATTTTTGTTGTAGGAATAGAAGGACCAATTCCTTTGACAGCTCATTAAACAGTTGTCTAAATATGAAAAAAAATCTTCCCATTTTACCTGTTATGATCAGCCATCATACTTAGCTTTCTGCTGAAGCCATGTCAGTGGAGAAGAACCTGAAAGAAAAGATAGTGATCCAAACTGCAGTGGCAAGTTACTCTTACTTCCTTTTCAGCTTTAAATCTCCTCTCAACCTCTGTGCTGTGTAGAGCCACAACTCCCAATATCATAGATTATACATTTCGTGCTTGGAAATACTCTTGTGAAAGAGCTATCCATGAAGGATGGTTATCCCAGGCAGAAGCTTTGTAAATTGGAACATATGAGTTTTGGTTACCATGTGCCTACCATTTTAGTATCTCATGTTATCTGCTAACCAGGATATGAGCCTTGCTGGACAGTCAGAAAGATGATGTAGTTGAAAAGAAGAAAAACATATTCCTCTGAAGAGGTCAGAGATGAAATGCAAGAAATCCTGCTTTATCCGTTCTCTCATGGGCATGGGTACTCAGAAAAGCAACCCACAAAACCTGAAGTCCATCACTGTTTCTAGAGGATTTTATTTTTTATGGCCCAATATTTAAAAATGATGGCAGTGAGAACCTATCTTCTTTTCATCTTTCTTCTTTTGTAGGCCTGAAGAAAATGCATGCACCACCCTCTCTTATGTAACATTCTGGGGTATGAAGAGAAATTTTTATCTGGACATTATGCAATGATCATTAAAAGATAACCATAGAAAGATAACCATTAAAAGATAACCATAGAAAGTGATTGAACTAAATGTGTATTGCAAATGAAGAATCATCACAGGGACAAATCAACACTAGTTAGGACAAGAAAGGGGGCTGGAAAAACATCCTATGCTAAGAAATTTTTCATAATTATATTAATGTCTAATCATGGTGTCATGAGTGTAAGCCTGTCTTTGTTTCAGCAATTTAGCATAAAACACCTTCAACAAACAAATGGTAAAAATGTCAAAAGGCTCCTTCCTCTACTGAACCCAGAAACTCACTCAAGTTTGGGGCAACAAGATGTTCAACTGGATGAAATAAATTCTGGCTCCAGGTGTGATGTTGCCCTGGGAATCTGTGGATTCTGCTTTTTTATAGTCAGATCTCAGGTACTGAGACACTTGATCTAACTTACTTTGACCACAGAGCAGGAACAGAAAAACCCCTATGTAGACAGTGTATTACCCTTCAGAGAGATTAGGAAATATTGTTTCAGGTAAAAGTTGTACTACAAACCAGATTATAAAAGCTGATGATAATGTGTTAAGATTTTATTCTTTAACTCTGTAGCACATGTAAAATATGTTACAAAAATTATTCATATAATATTTTAAAAAAGGGTTTATATTTATTATACATAAAATATTTTAAATAGAAAAATATATAGCAAAGATGATGATCAAACTTTTTCATTTAAAAGGAGTGTTGCAAGCAGCAAAACTCTTAGAAAATGTATGATCTTTCTTTGCATTGTTTCAGGGAAAAGGTAGTACTACAAGGAAGAAGAATTCTGAATCCTGCAAAGTATTAACATTTTCCAGCTGAAGAGTTCATTTTACTATTCTGAGGAAATATTTTTACCCTTTCTAATGTGCTTTAATTTGAAATTTAAAATACATGTGTATCATCTTATGCAGTATGCTGTGTTTCTTTTGACTTAAAATAATTTTCAACTTTATTTTGAATGCTGAATATTTTTGATTGACCTGAAATGTTCCTTTTGAAACTACAAGAAAAATCAATCATTCCAGGAGGAGAAACTCAAACATACTTTAAACAAAATTGCATTAATTGCATTAATCTTGCTCTGAGACCAAGACAAAAAAGCTGTGAAATGCTCTTTGATTTTCAGACTGAACAGTTAGAAGTGTATATTCTGTATCTGGCAGGTTCATACTAAATAGCTGAATTAACCATGAATAATTCAATCAAATATAGAACTTTCAGGAGCTGTAATTTCAGAAATCACCTTTCAAAATTTAAGGTTTCTGCTTTCTCTTGATTCCAGTAGCTCAAGGGAATAATAATTCTTAGCCTTCTGAACATATCTAACTTTCTCAAAAACTAACATCCTAGCCTTATCCAAATCAAATTTCCCTTTTATTAATATTTGAGACTTATGAGCAAAGAAAAATGGTCAGAGAACTATATACAAATGAAAAAACTAATGCAACTGGGAGAAATTAATTTTTTTATCAAGGAACAAAAACATGCTGGGTGTCTTTTCCACTTGATTATTCTTCCTTCACCAGTGAGCTTTCTTTTTTAACCTTTCCCAAATATCTTCTTTTCTCAATATAATTTTTTTTTAGAAGAAACAACACCCAAGAATCATAAGCATGAGTTTCACAGATCAATGCAACTGCTAAATGAATGAGGAATGAAATAGCAGTTAAAAAAAAAGAAAAAAAGGAGAAGATCGCAATCTCAAAGAAAAATTAAAAATGCCACAGTGCAATCCAAGAACCTTGTTTTCAGTTCTTGATGATGAACTTTCAATGGCTGCAGTGGAATGTTTGAAGACCACTACTTTCAGATGGAAAAAACCAACACCTGTCTCTGCCAGTTTATTTAACTGTGTGAAGAAGCATATATTTCTTGAATGCCAAGCAGGACGTAGCTGAGTGACTTGCTGTGGGTTCTAAGTAAATTCCTGTAAAACATATTTCTGAGTCCTTAGCCTCAGTCAGATAGGTTGGGACAGCTGAGCTGAGAGAGCTGTGTTTGTCCAGAAGGGAGAGGAGAAGGCTTCAGGGACACCTCATTGTAGCTTTTCACTACTTCAAGGAAATTTATATAAATTAGGGAGAGGCACTATTTATATGGGGCATTTTATAGTGGCAGAACAAGAGGAAATGGTTTTAAACTAAAAAAAGGAAGGTTTAGAATAGGTGTTGTGAATAAATTCTTCACTCAGAGGGTGGCAAAGCACTTGAACAAAGTAGCCTGGGAGGTTGTGGATGCCCCATCCCTGGAAGTGTTTCAGGCCAGGCCGGATGGGACCATGAACAATCTGGTCTAGCAATTGGCATCCCTGTGCATGGTGGAGGGGTTGGAACTAGATGCTCTTTAAGTTCCTAATTATTCTACCATTGTATTCTATGGTTCTATGAATGGTCAGACAGTCCTACCTTTGCCTTTTATTCTCTTTTTCACCACAGCACCTCTCCAAGGCCAAAACACTGCAACTTACCTATCCAAAGGAGAATGGAAGTAAATCTTCAGCCAGAGTGCTGCCAAACACTAGATTGATATGAGAAGGCTGCACTCTGAAGATAGCAAAAAAAAAAATCTAACTAAGTACCTTTAAAGTACTTCTATTTTAGTGGCAGATTGTAGAAGTGTTTTCGGAGCAGCAGAAAGAACCAGGATGGGACAGTGATGGTAGGTAAAAGTATGATGGCCAAAACAGGAGTTCTCAGATTGTAATGGTTCCACAGCCAGGTTCAGGGTCCAGTAATACAAGCAGCTGAATTTCCTCAGCTGAGGAGTGAGCAAGGAGGTGAAAAATATAATACCAAAACATAGGATTAAATTTCTAACTGCAGTTTAATGATTCCCAATAGTAAGCATTGATAGGAAAAGTATGGTGAAAATCAAGAGAAGTGTTTTTTTTCTTGTCACATCTAAGTTCTCTCACAGAATACATAAAAATAATGAACTGAAATAAGGGTTTCTGCTCTGTACACTCCAAAATTTATGGTTGATTAGGCAAACAAAATGTGATTATCACTGAATGTCAAACCATAGCTCCCAGGGAAATGGTAAGTGACATAGAACTGGGTCCACTGACACAAAAAGAGAGGAGTTATGCAGCACAGTAATGCATTAACAGAAGAACAACAAATCTAAAAATGAAAGTAAAAGACCTACTTCATAAAATGCAATCAAGAATTTAAGATAAAAGGTCGCTTGTGAAATGCTACAGTACAGTAATGATATCACAGAGTTAATATTGATGACTTCCATTTTATCAAGAAATGTCTCCCTATTTTGCAATTTTGAAATGAGAACAAAATTTCTCAAATATGATTGTGCATTTGCATTCATTTTACTGGATTTGCTTGACAGGAAAAAGCATGCTTTTCAATGGCAGAAGGAACATACAGGTTTTCAAAATGTTACCTGACAGCTAAGGATATAATTTTTGTTTTTCTGTCAACTTTAAAGACTAAAAATCTTAAACACCAGATGAAAAAAGCATACATGTCAGATGGTCAATTTATTTCTGTTTGCAAGTTAGAGATGGCATTTAGATTTAGAGCCTCAGGAGCAACCCACAGAGGAATAGAGGTAAAAAGACTAGGCAGTATAAATTAGCATTACCAACAAATAATGTATCTCCTGCTACACGTTTCCAGATGAGAAATTATTTTTTTGTGTTTTACACAATTTCCTTTTGTGGTCTCTATATCAATTTATCAATGTTCAGCTATCAGTATTGCCCCATACACTACATCTAATTTTTTGACTTGTCAAGGCAAAGTTTATGTCAAAGGCAATAAATTTTTTCCCATTAACATCTCAGCAACTTGGACTATTACCAAAAAAGCTTCCCATCCGGAATTCCTAAAACAGCTGGGCAGAGGTATGAAGATGCAAATGTACTTCTACAGTTAACCTAGAAAACAGTCACAGATTCAATTCCTCTCTTGCTCTCTATTTAAAACTCTAACAATAATATTTTTTTTAAAAAAAAACACATGTTCTGAGTGCTGAGAAATCATTTATCTAGAGTTATGAAACAAGAATCCTCCATGCATTACATGCCAATTATCTTACTTTTAATATATTATCTTTCATCCTAAATCAAACAGATATGACTTTTTGGAAATTCTAATAACGATAATTCAATTCTAACTATAAAAATCATTGCAAATGCTGTCAGACTGTTTTGCATGTCTCCTTATCATGTCATGGTCTCATAGGACAGCCCAGATTTAATCTCCAAGCACAAAAATTCCATAGAGCCCCATCGTTTTTTCTCTGTAGGAGACAGAATATATAAGAGTGGTTGGAACTGCAGCATGAGGAGAATGATGCATGTCAGTATTTTGGACCAGGTTGCAAAGTCAAGATTTCCTCAAAGAGAATATCCTGCTGTTAGATCCCTTTTAATTCCTCAAGTTCCTCCCTTTGAACATATCATCCAACATCAAAATGGAATGATACCATATAAAGAAATGCAATTTCCCCAAGAAATTATTTTTAAGCAATTTAGGTAGGTTAGAATTTATACTTCCAGCAGTCTGCAAAAGTCAGTGGAAACAAAAGCCCACTCTATTTTTCCAATACTGTATATAAACTCTATGAAGTAGGCATAATTTTTAGTACATTTAGGTTTTCAATGCCTTCTAGGACACAGTGGTATTTTTAGAAGAACTCAGTCATACACAGATTTCACTGGGATACAAGACAGACTGTCAGAGTGCTGTTAGAAAGCTTATACAGAAACAATCATTCATCTGTTAAAATGCTGGTATACCACAGCCATCAGAATTCCTTTTCCATCAGCTTCATGCTTTCTTTTCACAAAGAGTCCCACACATTTACACTTAATATTTATTTACACTTAATATTTTATTAAGTACATAATACATGAAGATGCAAATAATAGTCCTTCTGTGCATTAGGAGTAAACTTTACAGAATAGTGGTTCATATTAAAGTATCATCTTTCTGCTTGCAAAACATTTTCACTCTAGGGACAGTTAAAGCAGAAAAGCAATTTATGTGTGAGGAAACCTTGAATTTTCAGCTCTGATGAAGTCCACTCCTCCACCAACAGCTTTCATAACCCCGAACAAACTGTGTCCTACTGTAAGCCTGTCTGGGATGGCTCCTGGCACTGATACAGACAAGTTAGCTGAAGTCAATTGTTATCTTGGGCTGCACTTGAAACTGTGAGGCATCTGTAAATTCAATGCAGTTGAAATTGTAAGCAACAACTGCTGTAAAGCAGGTTCCTATTCTCTAAAGTAATTAGAATTATACTGTCTAAGTAAAGAGATTACCGGGAGAACCACTGAGCTCACACCTGGTTTACAAATGAGCTAATAGGAATTAAATGTTCCTCTGCCTGCTCCTATTCTCAATTTTCCCCCCAACCATTTGTCAAGAAAATAATTCAATAATTCTGTTGATTTGAAATATCAGATTGATGTATTGGAGGCTAAAATTTGCACAGAGAATCTTGTTGCTTTTGTGCCAGCATGCTGTGAAATTTTATTTTGTAATAAGCAAGTTGGCTGCTTTGCTTGCAGAACTCACTTTCAATGCAGATGAGATGATGTCTCAAATAGGCTTGTCAGTTTTAAGGACACAATTTCTTCCTGCAACTGTTCCAAATTTTTCAGAATGGCCATGCAGGGCTTTCAAAGACATTTTCTATGCAATATGGTCTTTTTCTTATCCTCTACATAAAAATATCTTCACAATAAAACTCGTACTTATGTCTTTTAAGTTTGTTTGCTTGTATTTCTTCATATGAAATCATTTTAAGATAGACACATGGGTACAGATAGCAGCATTTTCCATGGATAAGAAAATAAACATTCAGAAGTGGGAAAAAATATTGGACTGCCTTTACTCAAGTCACAGTTAAGGTAAATGCTAAACATGCATCAGGCTTCTGGGAACCTGTTGGAGCCTGGCTTGTTCAGTGCTGATGTAATACTTTTCCAAGCAGTAGAACCTATTAACGTGAGCTCTGTCCTGCATCAACCATGCCTGCATGAATTCCAGTCATTAGAAAAACAATTAGAGTTGCCCGTCTGTCTGCAGTAGAGGTAAATGTACTTTCAGTATATGCATATTCATTAGATCCCATACGGATTGACATATGAAAATCTCTTTATGGCCATTGTCTGGAAGTAAAGGAGTTGCATGATAGGGCTACTTCTTCAATCTCAAACACAAAACCTGCCTCTCAGCCTATTAAATGCAAGTAGCCATATGGGTCAGAAAAAGGCAGACATCTCAGAAGGAAAGTTTCATGCTGGGCAATCATCACAGCCCCTTCACAATTCAGAAGCTGACTGGAGGCTGCTGCTTGGTGCAACGCTCAGTTGGGAGCCACTTCACTGAGCAGGAGTGCTGGAACTCTTTCCTGCTTCTCTTTCTTTGAGCCCACAGGAAGACTTCTTACATCATACTCAGAGTCTCTTGTTCCTATTAATGCATATGCCTTTTCAATTTAATTTAGTGACTCCAAATCAAATTTATTTAATCTGGAGCAGCTGATGCCAAATGAGTTTTTGATTTAGTATCAACAGAGGCAGTATCAATACCCTCTTTTGAACACAGCATTTGAAAAGGCACATAGAAATGCAAAGCCTCTTTTTAGATAGAATTCTGCTGTAAATCCACAGCAGTGCAATTCCTAGCCCACCATAGCAGGATGTGTTCTTCCTAGATGGTTTTCACCAATGATGAAAATAGATGTCTGCATATGGCATTTTGAACTCTAGAACACAAACACTGACTGTTTCTTTATTGAAGAGTTTATGACCCTGGAAAACTTTATTTCTTCATCTCTCTTGTAGACAGGACATCTTACTTTAATCTGGTAGTTCTACAAAGAAGGATTTGAGGAAGTGGTTATGGTAATGCAAAGATCTGCTCCTCATGTCTGCAGGTGTCAACTTTGTGCTGCTGAGACAACTCTTGGATTCAGGCTTGTAGATCCAGCCCTGCAAAATCAGTTCACAGAAGACATTTACAATTTGTGCCTTTCCTGTGTTAGGAGTTTTCTGCTATCTCAGAGAAGATAACCAGTGCTCTGACACTTACCGATATCAAGATCAATAGCAGGACAAATAAAGAAAATACATTTGAGCTCAGAATGAGTTATACACAAAACAAAAACATTGGGGCCATGGGTTAATTCATCCAAACAGACTAAGTATTACTGTCCTTAGAATGTACACCCAACATGCTGGGAGGAGAGAGTACTCTAGTTGCGAATTCAGATTTTTTTTTCAGAAAAAATTCTAATATTTAATTGTGCAGAAATATGTGAGAATAAAAAACTGAAGTGTAGTTCAGAGAGTTCACTCTGTAAACAGCTAAAATGTTTAATTGCTAAAACTGCCCTGTGCTACTTACCAAAGACATTACCTTGGCACAGCCAAGCAAAAGGCAGTGAAGTTATTGGTTCTCCAGAAGGTCCTTTTGCACCAGAACTTTTCTCTGCAGTAGCAACTATAGCAAAATCTGTCATACCTTAGCAATAGAGGTATAATTTTGAAACACCTTTCCATGCACAAGAGACAGTAGGAAAATAACATAATTTATTGGATTATATTCCTGGTTTTGCTATGGATCGAATGAAAATATTATACAAGCCCTGCCTCAGGTTCACATTTTTGGCATTAACCTAAATTCAGGTGACATACACCTAAACTTCCCTAGCTAACAAGTTCTTAAAAATGGCAAATCAGGTTTTTTATAAAATGAGATTTATTGAATAGACAGAAGACTAACAGACAACAGAACTTAAACATATTTACTTCTGGCACAGGTTGAAACAAAGAACTACTTGTAGATTAACATAAAGCAGTGCACAACATATAGGTACCTATACCATAGCTAGCAAAGAAATAGTACAGATTAGGAGCCAGTGTAACTTAACACTGAATTGATGATGGGGTACACACGGTCTTTTCACTCAGCCACCAGAAGAGTAACCATGAAGTTTGCATCCCAGCTTCAGGGACAAGTCTTACAGTTTTCCAGGGAATGTGCAGAAAATTTCTGCTTGTGGCTTTGTGTAGCTTTTATAATTTTTAAAGTGAAGTGTCTGTCAGTAAGAAATTCAAGGTTTATCATTCTTCAGTCTTGTTCTCAAGGCAAGATGTTTATTGTCAGCTGGGAATGCCACCTCCCTGGTGCCAGAGATAACTCACTACTGGACAGCTGTCTGGGTAGTCTCACCACTTCGAGGGGGAACATGCCCTGAGCTATCACACCAGCTGACAGACAGAATAGATCAGCTATTCTGCGGCAGAGGGGAATGTCCCACCACATCAGGTGACAAAGGAATCTCTTTATGTTTTTAATTGATTCAACTCCTGAGGAAGTGGAAGGAAAAGAGAGAGAAATTATGGAAGACATGAAAAGCTGGAACCTTGGTCTGGTTTCCCCTCTGGTCTGGGCAGAAGCAGTAGGTGGCCTCCTTGCTCTCACACTTCCAGCAGAAGCCTGGTGAATATTCTGGAGCACAACAATGCTGCCTGAAGAAGCCGAACACATTTGCCAGCTTTTAGGTCAAGCTGCTGGTGTGCTGGAGAATAGATGGTTTGTCTCTGGGGCAAGCAACCAACCTGAGGCCCAGGAGATGAGCTGAAGGGCTGGTCCAAGCCTCTGCTTTGTTCACCTGTTTCAAAACATGCGCATTCCTTTTAACTTTAAATGTCCGTTCTAACAGGATGACAAGACTCCATTTGCAGGGTCTCAGCAAGAAGATTATTCAACAAAAAATCCTACTGAGCCCTCACTGTAATCTTTTTGCCTAAAACTTAAAAGCTGACGTTGGAACCCTGTTGCTGAGAATTTTAGGCTTTCTGTTCTGACAGGCACTGACCCCCAAGAGAACGCTGCATTTGACCTGAGGCCATGGGAGAAGGCTTCCAAAATTGAATGATGGAACTGGGATTATGGGTATGTAGTTTGAAGAGAAGTGTGTTATATCGCATGGTGGAAAACTTAGAGTTTTAAGGTTTTAGAATACAGTAATTTACATAAAGCAAGATGGAGGTTTTAGGGCAAAAGTTAGTCCTTCTTCTTCACCTTCTTCTCCATGGGTTTGGGTGGTATTGTGTAATTGGATAAAAAAGTCTGCATTACAGGCCATGAGTGGTTGGTTATTGGGTTAAAAGTAAAAATAATGAAAGTGTAATTTCTTAATTGGACAATTTATCCTTAAAAGGCCTCATAGAGAGAGAGATACGGCTCCGTTTTTAGTTTGTTAGAGTGAAGTGCTGTAGGACTCGCAGTTTGTGAGAATGTAATATGGATAAGAACTTATAAACATCTGAGTCTGAACAAGAAGTACCATCTCGAGCATTTAATCCCGACGCTGACAAAAAGAAGTTAAGATTCCCACAAGCTGGGACACTCTGCCAGGGTGATCTGAGAATGCAGTGTCGCAGGGGACACACTGGGAGACAGACCAGAGAATAACATTGACATTTATCCAGCTGCATGCAGCAATCAGAAGAGTTGATTGTTTCTCTTAAACAAAAATAAAGTACTTCTGTGGTAAAACCATGAGTCCCCCTCAAGTGTTTCTATGGGAACCAGCTTCAAATAAGTTCTGTAGCCAGCCAGTTATTTAGACAAAAATATTTCATAACTGAGACACAGAATTGCACATTATAAATGATAAGCAGTTTTGAAGTGAAAAGAGAAATTATACTTCAGAGTCATAACCTGAGGTTTCAATTAAATAAAGCTATACTCTTTAGCTGGCTTAAAATTAGAGAGAAAATGTGTTTTGATCCTGCAGAAGTGTGTCCATTTACATATTTTTTCAGTGTGTTAGAATTCAAAAACTTTGTATTAGATGAACTATTAGATAACCCAGCATTAATAATTTTGTATGAAAATAATCAGTAGTAATTACTAAATTAAAACCAGACAGAAGCTGTTCAATATTACTGAGAACAGTGGGGAATACGAGGCCTAGTGCACAATTACTCCCTTTTGTATTCTTCTGTAACAAAAAGACTCTCTAAAACTAACCCTTATCTTTAACTAACTCTAAATTCTTTGTTAGTAGGAAAAGTACTGTGTGTCTCTCTTACAATAAAACTGCACACCAGAGTATAGAAAAAATACAAAAATATTCTGGATTTTACAGCATCCTGAGAGAATCCTGAAAATAAAAAATATATTTTTTTATGTTATTGTATATTAAAACAAATAATCCAGATTGTATAAGGTCACTTGCTGTTATGTTATTTAAATTTAATTGACACTGTCACCAGTTTGATTTTTGGTGAAATGCTGTTTTAGGACCTGACAACTTGCTGGAAAACTGTAATTAAGACTGGAGAGTTCTATCTTCCTTCCAGAATACAGAATTAGGCATAGTTCAAGATCTGAAAAGAAAGGAAGGAAAACTGAAGAACATGTGTTCCCTTAACCTTGACCTTGCTGAGCTGTGAGCTGCCAGAAGGAGTGCCTCATCTGTGAGCAATTCAGCTGTTTTCATGTGCTTCTGACATGAAAATGTTTTGAGTTCTTTGTGATGAAAGGCTGGTGCTGGCAAGGTCATGAACTAGAACTTGGTTTAGTTTAACAGCACAGTTTAAATCCTCTTCAAACTGTGCAAGAACACACAGGCAATGCAGTAGTTTTGGTGAGTATGGTCACAGGGAAGAAGGAGAAATGAATCTCAGTCACTCGAAGTGCACCTTACTTACCAGTTATTTAGACAAAAATATTTCATAACTGAGACACAGAATTGCAGGATTCAGCAGGATCTCACCTCTCCATGTGGGAAAGAAACCAGTGTTATGCTGGTTCAAACCATTTACAAAGCTAGGTTTTCCAGGAAACTAATATTAAGTCTGATGTTTGTACCTAGACATATTTTGTCAAGTTCAAATCTTCAACAGTCTGTTTATTCTCTTGATAATTTTTTCTGTGGACAAATATTTTTAATAGATGTGGTAGGAGGAAAGATGATAATCCCTTTTATAGACTCAGACAGTAATATTTAAGATTTACAAATGTTTAAAACAGTGCTTGTACAAAATTGTCCACACAGGCAAGCATGCACAGATACAGCCTGAGTATGAATGAGCACAATTTCTCCCTCACCCACTGCACAAATTTCTGACCACCCATTGTATGAGACTGTGTATAATTAGGGTTGATGCCTCACCAGTACTAGCTGATACAAACTAATAAATTCTTGTTCCAGCTGACAAGCTTGAACAAACTTTGGGAGGTATTCAGCATACTCAGGGTAAAACAACCACAATTCTCAGAAAATCTCTACAATTTTTACCTGACTTTTCAAGATATTCTAATTAAAAACAAGCATGTTTTTTATGTAGGTCAAGGAGATCAGAGAGATAGCAATTTGAAAGAAATGAGGATTGAAAAGGAAAGGGTGAAGTTAGTGGTCTGAAATATAATCGAGTTTTATTTGAGGAACTGAAACAGCAAATTGATGACTCCAGATCATGAACTGAATTAACATGTATTCCAGGTATTAAGTACTTGCTCTTACTTTTCTGTGTCTTAACTTCAAGAATGTTTTCACAATATCTTAATATATCTGACACAAAGCATAGACTCAAACCTTTTAAGATGTTTCAACACCCAGCACTGTGCAACTAGACCCATATGTGTTTGAAAAATTAATCATTCTGACCTCTTCCTACACATGTTACTGTTGCAGGTAAGGAATTTAGTGTTTAATCCTGACTTTCTGTGTTAATAAAGCTATTTAACTCTGCTCTAAATCTAATAAGCTTCAAGCACTTCATATTGCTTTCAAATTGCTTCACAGTACATCTGAAATAAAGTCTCGTGTCTAAAGGAATAAACATTCAAATTACTTTTGCAGCTTTTACTTAATCAGAATTTAGTAACAGGTTGTTCAGTCATCACCAACCAAGGATTTAAAAGCTTGCTGCTAAATTACAATATTAGCAGATATTTTGCTAGTGTAGTCAACAGCAGAATTACTGCTCTGTGGATGAGAAAGAGGGAAAAGCTGTTTGGGAGTTAGACAATGGCAGAGGGAGGAATGCACGAGGAGAAAGACAGTAACCCAGCAGGTTACCAGGCTCTCTTAACTCTGCCTATCGTCGTGACTGTCACTTGCTAAAGTGTGCCCTCCAAGACCTGTCCTCAGGAAGGAGCCACAGCCACTTTGCAAGAGACAGAAGTGTGACCTTTTCACTTCTGGGTTGGCCTGAGTGAAGCACAGCTGGCAACATGGAAACAGAGGCACTGTACAGGACAGGGAATGGGACACAGGAGGAGGCAAAATTGGCTCTAGTCCAAGTTGCCTGTTTGCTATCTGCCCTTTCACTGTAGCACTACGTGCTGAATGGGTAGTATTTGAACTGTAATGAATAAGAGTTTCCCAGTCCCTTCTGCCCCTCAGAAGGAAGTGAAAGTAGCATGACAATCTAAAATAAAAAGAAGCTGACCCTTTGAATTAACTGAATATCTGCTAATATAAAATACAAGGAAGTCAGCAGAGACAAGTCTGCCTACTGGTTGTGTAATTTTTTTGTAGCTTCAAATATTGAAAAAAAATCCTCAAAATAGATCGAAATGGTTTAACAAAATATTTGCTTATAGGCTTACTAATACCAATGTTAAAAATATCTATGTTTCCGAGCTTTGGTGAAATTTAAACAGTTTTTTTCCCATTAATAGAAACTGAAGTTCAAGCCTAGCAATTCCTGACCATTTCCCACACAGAGAAGTCCCAGGCTCCACTTGCCTTGGCCAAGTCTGAGGGGATTCCCTCTGCTGTGGGTTTGGTGGCTGGGCACTAGGGCAGGTCAGAACTCCCAGCCTGCTGCAGACAGTGGCCAGCACCCATCCCAGGAGACAGAAACACAGGGTGGGTGGCTCTCCACCACAGCACCACGCCAGAATGCTGATACACTGAATGCAAGGACTGAATAAATGCTTAATCTTTATTATTTATATCTTATGTTTTATATAACAAATATAATATATAAAACTTCTAGTTCTATGCTAAAAGTAAATGAGACAGTAAGACTAATCTTCATTTTTGCCTAGCATATCTACAATTAATAAGAGTAAAGTATTTGGTTCTCCAAGACTTTTTCTGAACAAAATATTTTTGAAGAGAACATGTAGCTGTCTTTTTTTTTTTTAATTAAAAAAGCACCCCTGCTTGCATACCCACACAAATGTATATATACAGAAAGGAAAAATCATCATGTGTACATATTTTTTCAATTATTGACCTGAATGTCCTTAGCACTTGTATTGTTTGAAAAAGTATGATCCTTTTGTTATTTGCACTTTGTGATGCTGAATTATGTGAGCTCATTATTTTTAAGTGAACTTTGGGAAGGATAATGGTGGCAGCTAAAAGATAAAACATTAATGATCGGTAAGCATTTACACAAATGCCTAGTAATCACTCTCTTCAACAGGCAGTAATGGAATGACCTGATAATTACAAAAAGCACTGGCCTGCTTTATGCAAAAGTACTATTTGTTTTAGTTATTCAGCTTGCATTTTTGTTTTCTCAGCATTAGGGCTGCTGTTAATGAAAGTTTGTATGTGCAGCTGTTGCATAGGAAAAGAGACTAGAAATTATGGGGGTGAGAATAAAGAAGGAAAAATACAGTTCAGAACATAAACACACCAGAGGAGTTGATTAATTAATGAGGGGGTGATTATTTAAATGTTTTTTTTATTTTATTCTGAATGCATTTATGTTAATTAAAGATTAAAAGTACTATGAAAAACACCATTACGATATGCAATCTAAAGATTCATAATCCTGATAACTACAATTATTTCCATGGTTTAAAATTTATCTAATAGATAAGTTAATAAGTACACCCACTCATTTACTTGGAGTCACTTTCTGTATTTCAAAGGCTTCTGAGGGAAGCCACCACTTACCCCTAAGCATCCGATGTTTTTCCCAGTGTGGCCTGTTTTGGAAATGTCAGTAAACAAATAATCCTGGAAGTGAAAAGCAGGATTAGTTTATCTTTTGAGACTGTATGAGCAGCCCCACTGAGACCAAGTATGATTTAGTACACCAAACTTTATATGGTCCAAATGCTGATATACCAGATACTGTATACTAAGATAGACAACTTTGTGACAAGTAACTTCTGGTCAGTACAGTTAGGCAGGTTATATTATAAGTGTTTATTGACATGACTTTTTGCCATAGTTTGCTTTGTGTTTCATTATTGAAACTACAAATAAGTTTCTGGGAAAAGAACTGTCTTTGTAAAGCATCCATAACCAGTCAAAACACCCTGAACTTGCTAATAGGTCAGTCATTAATAACAGAGACATTATCTTAACAGATACATAATATTACATATCATTATCTAGATGGATTTGCAGCTAAGATCCATTAGTGCTCTTAGCTTTAAATTGCTACATGGGTAGAAAAGGCACTAATGCTTCACTTAAACAGAATCTAATCTATAGCTGTGTGATGCCACTGGAGCAACACAGTGTCCAGATAACGCACTGTATGTCCCACCCAGCAGTACTTTCGCTCAGTAAGTCTGACCAAAACACCTTCTTAAAGACTTCTTTAAACTGTACATAATCCAGGAAAAAACCTCAACCCTTTTTGTGCTGAAATATGACTTTATCTGCTGTAGCACTGTCTTGTACTCAGGGAAAACTACACCACAAAGCACTGATGCAGAGAAGCTGAGACCCCTTTTCTGCTGACATACTAGTGGCTGGCCAATAAGAGATCGCTGACTCTGCAAACTGGAGCTGGGATTCTGGAGAAGGCCCATGCTGGGAGCTGACTTGGGAAGAATCATGGACTAGAATCCCCAAATCATTTAGGTTGGAGAAGACTCTTAAGACCATCTACTCCAGCCATAAAGATAACACTGCCAGGTCCACAGCCAAGTGGTGCTCCCAAGAGACAAGTAGGGTGACTTGCTACAGGGCTGCCCCCAAGGGCAGGGAAGGCAGTAGGATAGTGACAGAAAGGAGTTGAGGTACTTAGTGCAAAAAGGGACAAGGCATTAAAAGGACCAGAAAAAGATAGAAAAGAGGTTGAGGACAAGAGTAGGGACAGGACAAGAGAGAAATCCCAGGTTCCTTCAGTGAAACCTGAGAGGGAAGGGCTCACTTTTAAGTGGTAGAGAATAACCTACCACTGACTTCAGTTATGGTGGTAATTCAGCTGGCAGGCATCTACAGATAACAGATGGCTTTCAATATGAGCATAAAATTTACATAAAATTTCTAGCATTTTTTTCAGCTTTCTTTTTAAAAAAGAAACAGGAAGTGACACACAAAACACTGTTAAAGAGAGCACATATTGCAAATTCAAATGCTCAGAATCTAAAAAATGAAAGAAGTGAGGATTTTGGGGTAATATCAATTTGCCTTTTCTGTGTAAATACATTATTTTACCCTCCCCATGCACCTGATAACAAAACCCCCCTGATCCTGCCAAAATTCAAGATGGAGCAACTTTACAGGCA
Source organism: Serinus canaria (assembly GCF_022539315.1). NCBI lineage: Eukaryota > Metazoa > Chordata > Aves > Passeriformes > Fringillidae > Serinus > Serinus canaria. The sequence continues at coordinate 55,817,711 of NC_066343.1, forward strand.
GATGTTTCCTTCCTCTTGTTAAAGGTAGTTTATGGAACCTAATCTTCCTTATTAAGGAATCTGGAAAGTCTAGAAATGCAAAAATCACCTGTGCTAACATAGATATCTCTTGTCTGCAATGCCTGTAAATATTCTACCTTCTACTACTGAGTATATATGAACATTGAGACATTCTCTTTACTAAGTATTAATGAATTTGTATTCCAGAATAAAAACATTATCTGGCTTTAATAAATGCCAAACCTTGTCAAAACTTCAAAGTTTTATTCATCAAAATAAGGGGAGATATGTCTTGTTTTGTTTTGTTTCAACTTAAATTTTTACCTTGCCCATTGAATTTGCATTAAATTCCACATGAGTTTAGTGAAAGGCATTCACACAATTTAATCACAGTAATAATAATAATTTCAAATACAATAATAATTTTGGTATCTTTATATACAAATTACTCAGAAAGGGTTTGTCTCAAAGAAGAAAGACAAATTTCTAGGATTAGGACATTTGTGATGTGAGCTCTAGAAAAATACATGATTTTTACATGTTAACATGCAAAACAGAGCTGCATTGGGTTAATTAAAAATGCATCATGCCACACTCAGACTGTATTTTTTAAGTAGAAGTGGGTGAACAAATAGCATGAAGTAAATGTTCACAAAGACAAAAACAGTCAGCTGCAAACCAAATGTTTGATGTTGCCAGATTTAGAGGAACAAGAACACTGAGAAAAATAAAGAAAGCAGACAAATCCACAGTGAGTAAGGATAATAATATGAGTTGTCAGAAGTTATGTTCCTGAGAAGAGCTGCTAAACTGCTGAACAATCTGCCACTCCATCACAACTGCTCACCCACCCTCTGAGCTTTCTGACTTCCTAAGCCAGTACCCACCCCCTTACAAGCAGGAGTATGAAGAACAAGACAGAGTGATGCACAATCAAATATTTCTGCTGCTAAAATTCTTCTTTTCTACTTTATCTTCAAAATAGGCCCAAAAATTGATCAAAAGATTAGTCTAGTACCTGTCACCCCTGTGATCGCAAGAACAAATTTAAAACAGATCGTATCAGAGTGACATCTGAGAGTTAATCATACTAATATGAATAATTCAGAACTAGAAATCAGTCTCTACTGGTGTTCATGTTGTCTTTTAAAAAACTTGGTTGTGTTTGCACCATAACAAAGGGTAAATTTTTATAAGTATCGCCAGCATTTCATTATTCCTCACTATCATAACAGTAAACAAAATCAGTGAATGTGTTTGAAAATGTTTTTAAATAGAAAGAAAATATACATAGATATATGATAATCTCTTGGTGAATATACTAATAATTACTTTTTTTATCAAAATGTGAGAGCCTGAAATTGTTACTGGCTCAAACATTGTTAAAAATCACCAAAAGGCTTTCCTCACTGTAGCAAACTGTGCAAACAGAAGCAATAGCTCATCTGCAAACACCAAAGGCCCCCTTAAAAATGCCTCATGAACACAATATAAGAAAAAGATGATGTTGTCCAATTATCTCTGGTCTAAGGAGAGGTAAACAAGGCTAAGGGAGAAGAATGTCAGACCCTGCAGATGTCCTGAAAATCAAATCATCTCTGGGTTGGGCAGGGGGATGCCATAATGCACGGACCCATTTACTGAGGCCAGGTTTGTACACTCTTCCACCCCTCCCCAGCCAAAATGAGTAGGAGGAGAGTATTTGGGTGTGATAGTGAACCTCTGGTAGAGAGGGGGTGAACACCCACCACCAGAGGCCACAAGCCAGACAAGCAGGAGACCCTGGCGAGAGTCCTCCCTTACACAGACTGGCTCAGCTGTAAAACTGCCCCCCATCCCTCCCCCAGGAAGGTCACATTCACAGGGACACTTGCATGCCCAAAAGGTGTCATAAGCCATCAGAGAGCCCAGGAGTGCCCCACAGCCATTCCTAAGGCTCTACACCAGAGGACTGCACGTGATGCAGAGCTGCAATAGATCCAGAGTCTGGTGCAAAACAGAGGGTAAAACCTCCCCCCAGATACTTGAATGCATATTAACCCATTGAAATCTGTGTTTGGTGGTGCCCCCATCACAGAGATTACCAAAAGAGGATCTATAGGATGCTGCTGGATCCACAGGGATAGTGATAATTTGTCCCTGTTTTATTCTCTTTCTCTCCCCCAACCCCCCTGCTCCTCTCTATTTCTTTCTATCTTTTGCTCACATTTACTGTTAAATAAAATACTTCCTATTAGCTTTGGCATATGGTCTCAGTTGCATCTTAATTTGGGCAGAGACATTTCTAATCATCAGATCATAGCCCAAATGTATATGAATGTGATATTAAATCAACTATTTAGTTAGAATATACAAATCAGTTTAGAATTTTATTGCTGTTTTTATTTCCACCATTGGGTTATCACATAAATATCTACAAAACAAATTTCTACCCACATGAGATGAAGCTATATCCCACTAAATAAAATCAGTGCTAAAATATTCCTCTGAATTCATTGCAGTCTCTCAGCACAGAGCAACAGAGATGCCTTCTACTTAACCAGATTACAGAAAACTTATGAAGCCATATCAACAATGTCAAGTGCATTAGACATTTTATTAGTGATGTTATACTTAGAGATGTTGAAAATAAATAGATTTACTACAGTAGCAAAGTGTATCAGGAAATACATTACACATGCATGTATATAACATGATCTTGTTGGTCCTGGCTAAGAATATGTCAATATGTGTCACCCAATAGTCTATCATACTAACATGTTTTAAAAAAGGTAAGCAATATTATCTGATGTAATTTAAGGTAGGAAGAGTTAGAGTGTTTGCTTACAAGAACTTTGAAATAATAATAAAAAAAGGATTATGACCTAATGTTTGATAAACAGGCCATCACAGAGAGATAAAAAGTGCTATGCTCCTGATTCACACTTCCTTGACTTCTAAGCCCAACTCGCTATAAAATAATAGTTTTAAATACTTAAATTTTCAAGAAAAACAGGCAGTAAATCCAGCTTATTGCAAAAGTTGGATCCGTTTTTCTGTCTTAATCAACTTCCAAGCTGCATAGCTATCTGACAAGCAACAACTTTAACAGACTCAAAAAGAGAAAAATTCATTTTTTATGCTGAATGTCATGACTCATATTGTTGTGACCAGAAGCAAAGTAAAAAATTCTCCTAACATTTAATGAAAATGGGTTAGTATTGTGGGTGACAGGCATTTTATTGCTTACAAGCCTGTGAACTATTAGGCTATGTGAACTAGTAAATTAATTTAAAATTTGATTTTTACATCATTTTAACTGAATGCTAAAGTTGCTCATAGAACTGGTCCTGTCCTCTTCTAAGGCAGTGTGACTTCACTGCAGCGTGTGTGTTTGTAGTAAATCACTGCATGGCACTTCACTGACTGTGTGTTTGTACTAAATCACTGCATGGCACCAGTTCTTAGATGTTGGTTTTGTCAATAGTTTTGTCAGACCCTAGCCTATATGTATGTGGATATGTCTAATTTAGGTTTTGCCAAGGAAATGAAGTTTTACAGATAAATCTGAGTGCAGCTTTTAGGTTTACTTCTGGGTGTCTGGAAAAGAGCATGTTATAACAATTCTTTTCATCCCAAAAGAAAAGTTAAGCTATGGCAGCAATGAAATGAAACTGTTGCAAGATGCTGGCCTTTCTCTCCAGGCAGCTTACCAGCAAAATGAATTATTTAAGACAAGGAAGAAGACTGATGATCTAGCATTTCATCATTGGAGTCTCTCTTCATACTACAAAAAGTATGAAAAAGTTTCACTTTTAATCTGGACTGTGGCTTAGGAGTATTAAAGTTTAATTTATATTGCAAGTTAAGATCCTGAGTCTTAGTCTTTCTCATTCCACAAGAGTTTTAACAAACCCAAAAACTCACCTGGTTCAGCAGAGAACATTAGTCTTCCACAAGCCCACACATGATGTCACTGTCTTTCCTGTAAGAGAGACAAGCTGAAATGTCCTTATCACTGTGTACATCTCTTCTGAAAATTTCCCCACTTTGGTGTTGCAGTTCCTATATATCCAGGGTTACAGAAGGTCGCATGAATTTGGTTCTTGCTTCATGAAATTCCCAAATGATTGTTGGAGAAATTAAAATCCTTTCACTAATCCTTTCTGTTCTGCACTGCCTTGTGGGTACCAGAGAACACAGGTGCAACCTTACCCTAGCTGAGTTTGCAAATGGGTTAAACTCTTGGAAATAATCAGATTCTTGCAGGTACTTTGCTGTTATCTGCCCCAGATCTTGCTATGCACCTTCTCTTTGAGTGCCATGTCTGCAGTGCCATTTTGGATGGAGAGAAGTGACTAGATAAGGTTTTGACCTGGCTCTTGTTTTGCCACTAGCAGACTCTAAGAACATACAGCAGCAAATAGAGACTATATTCTACTGAGACAGAAGCCAGGTGGAAAAAAACATATGTAAAAACATGATATTAAATCACTGAAACCCAGAGATCACAGAGGCCATTAAAATACTCAAGCAAAACCCAAAATTTCTCTTTGCATTCAAGGCATTAATTTTAGCTTTCCTAAAGTAAACAAGACATTTAAGACATGCAGTACCTATTGCACCACATGTATAACCTTATTTCCCTCAGTGGTCTAAAATGCTACAACAGAATATTTGTGTATCTTTATGGAACCACAGAACAGACCTGCATGTCTAATAATCCATCTCTTGCTTGAGCATCTCTGAGAAACAAAAGTTATAGTGTAGGGATGTCTGTGCTCCTACTTTTACACAGCAAGATGAAATGCACAGGTATAAATAATACAATGCCCTCATTTTGCATAACCTATTTATAATTGCTGTAACCACAAGTTACTTGCAGTACAGCAATATCCTATGCTCCCAATGTGAACTTCTGCATAATGCAGTCAGCATCACAGTTCTTAGTGGAAAATCACTCATTGAAATGCAAATCGTGTCTTAAGCCAACTTCTTTGGATCTTGTATGTCACCTCATCTCCAGTGTGACTCCAGGAAAACACAACTGCAGGACAAAAGGACGACTAGTTTCACTCCTGCAGGAAGGATGCCACAAATGCAGAGGGCAGTTTCACAGCTTGCTGCTTTCCTGCCCTCTGAAAAGCATTCTGAAACAGCTGACAATAAAATATTTTAAAATATTACTAGTAAGTTGATTTAATTTTATGTGCCAGCTGAGTAAAGTACCTGTCTCAAATGAAATAACTACTTATAGTTTGTAACATATATTGTAACAACTTTTAGTTAGAATTGCAGAGAAAGGCAAATTCTGGGCAGTATTCTGAATGTGAAATATGCATTTGGAATGTTCAGTTAGATCAAAACATATTATTCTCTATATCAAAGTCGAGATTTAAATAAAACTTGCAATGTTGTAGGTCCTGTTCATTACTACAAACATAAGAAAGATGTTTACTCCGACAGTTAGCCTGTACAAAAATCCATTTTATTCAAGGACTACATGAGAAGCCATAGTAAGCCAGAGAGACACAAACTGCAGGTAGTTCGGTTATTTTTAACACATTTTAAATACACACTTAACCCAAAAGTTTGTGACATGTAACTGAATTCACTGTACTTGTTTGTCAAGAAAAAAAATCTTTGTTTTTTGATTGTACATCTTTTTAGCATACACTTGCTTTTAACACAGAAGGAATTAGCATGACTGCATAAAATACACCTCCAGAAGGACACGTAAATTACACAGAGGACTAGCATATGGTATTTGCATGGTAGCAGAGAACTAGAGGGAAGGAAAATGTTGTGCCAGTTTCAATAAAAAGAAGGATTCTGCTGTAAACTGTAGGGTGTTTAAGGCTAATATTTGTACCAGAGAATGTTTTAGCACCCTTTTTCAAAGAGATGAACTGCTTAGCTTTTAAAGCACACATTGCAGAGCTGTGATAACCCAGAGGAGTTTGAGGGCACTGCATCTGATCAGACAAATTCTTTGACTGGACAAATCAAAATTGCAGGCAATTTAATAGATTCTCTTTGTACAATTTAATGGTTATTGTTGCTGTGGAAGAGGGATGGAAGTGCTTTACTCCAGAAGCCCTCTGTGTATGCCTCCCAGGGACTGCCATTAGTAGGAATGACCAAGCTACAGTTGTCTGGCTTCCAAAGCAGACACTTAAAGTGCACCACAAAACTTTGCCCAATGCTGCTTGTATTGTGCTGATTTAGGCGTGTGAAAAAATCTGAAAAAAATGTGCTGTGTGTGAAAAAATTGAGATAGAATGACAAGATATAATTCCCAGGTGCCAGTGACTGGTGGTTGACTTGACAAGGCAGAAGAGACTTTCAGACTACATCCATTTTCTTTGTCTTTACCTTGCTCATGATTCTGCAGTAACTTATATTTCCTTCAATAATCCTCCAGTGAAACATAAGCACTTTGAACAAGGCTAGTTCCTTAATTTTTTTTCTGCAACCGAGATCCTTGTTTCTTCTTTCTGCATCCTACTTGTTGGTCAGAATTATTGGCTTGGTAGAGTGATCTTGGACCAACAGTTGATTCTTTTCAGCAGGAAAAAAATTCAGTTCAACAGGGAGATTAATAAAAATGTGCAAACTGTGATATGCAGTGGTGATGTTCCTGCTCTGCCTGTGTTAGAACCAACTCCATAAACATCTCCACTGAAATCACTACTGAAGGGTTTGCAGAACTATGGCTTTTGGTTAGGGGTGAGAAAAAGAGAATGGCAGGAATTTTACTTTCAGATGCTCTCTGTGGACAGCCAAGATGAAGACAGGTATTCATGACAGCAGGATAAAAGCACTGGTCTGAACCTGTCACTGTTCCCCTCAGTCTCTCCATATATGACATTGCCTGATCTCACAGGAAATGTCCCCAAGGGCATTTTAGCTTCAACTCAGGATTAAGAGCACTGAATATGTACACCTCCCTGAAGGAAGCCTGCAGCAATCTTGTCAGTCCCAGGGTTTGAGAAGTGGTAGGATTGATCTTACATTTAATTTTCTATTTGCCACAGCTGCTTGACAACCAGAGTTGTGGTTGTCTAGTTGCAGAGCTGTGGTTGTCTAGATGTCTAAATCTAGGAGAAAATATTTTTGTCCTTTATTTCTCCTTAGTATTCTCTTTTGGTTTGTTGAAATTGATGGTGGCATAAAAAGCAGCATTTCCTGTCATGTTTAAATCCTTACATTGTTGTTCTTGTCGTGTCCTTACTACAAGCTTTCAATCTGGCAAGTTTTTCTGAATAAAGGCTGCTTCTGCAAAAGAATGTTGAAGAAAAACAAAACATTCATTAAACACCCAGAGTGGCTACATTTCAAGGATGAGGATAGCAAGTATTTCTTCAAAAATATCATCAAAATTCTTTAATACCCTAGTGTAGCAGGTGAATCTTTCTCACAACATCTGTTAGCTTCAAAAGAAAGTGTTTTTCTGAACTTGGAGCTGAAAAGCAATTTTTCTGTCATGTTGCTTAATACATGAGAAGTATTTAACTTTTCACTCATTCAGTTTACTCATTCATTACTGTTAATTGCATTGAATACACTAAGTCACAACCTAAATACTAAATTTAAATTTAAATGCTAAATACTAAATTTTAATTTAAATACTAAATATTAAATATCCACCATTTTCCTGTTACAGTTAAGAGAATTACGAAGTAGCTAACTGAATCAGAACATTGACAAACAAAATGCAAAATGAACTAGTCAGACCAAACTTAATCAAGTTGTTGGCTAAGAACCTTCCTAAAATTACTAGATTTTGGCAAATCCAAGCTCTCAGTAGTCCGAGTATTTTTCTGTGTTGGCCTTTTTGCACTGAGCACAAAAAGTCTCTGCTCCATGGCCACGTTGATGCTGCAGCTTTCAGCAGTTCCACATTTCTCTGCACAATAACTTTCACTCATGAGTAGCCCAACAAAACAGTGAAGCAAACTGTGGTTCCTTAGTATCTTCACTGGATATTGCTAAGGTTGAAATAATTTTTATTTGACATGGTAAGCAAAAATTATATTTTTTTTCTGGGAAAAATAAAGAAAAAATATATACCGGTTTCTCCTGCTTTTCTCCACCACCACTAAAATAATTAATGTCCAATTTTTCCCACAAGCCACTGGATTGGGTGTATTTAAGTGTTTGTCAGGGAGGGAAAGTTTTTCCATGCCCACCCTTTTTGATAGCAGGGGGAAGCACTAAAGCAAAGCACTGAAGAAGGTGCAGAAAACCAGTGTAAATAACAGTGCTGCCTGTTCCCACAGCACACCTGGCAGAGGTTGATCAGATTGCCTACAAGTTCTGTAAGATTGTTGCTTTTCCCTCTCAGCTGTAAGAAAGGGGGATGCAGACTTGCAGCTGGAAGAAATGCAGTATGTTGTTCTAATTTTCTGAACTACAACAAAAGAAGGTACTTATGCTTGTAAGACAATTTGAAAATATTATGCAATAAAAGAGATGTACAGTTTTAATTTCTTCCCAACATTTTCAGATGTGATTGTGAAAGACAGAAGCCAATAATCTAATGACCCCATTCAATGATTCTAATGTATGATGTCCTAAGAAGGCCCACTTTACAAATTAGCAAACATCTGGTTTAAATTTCATTACCCAGGATATTCTTCATAGTCAAAACTTATAATTTGATGTATGAAGGAAAATAGAAAAAAAAATCTTAAGCATTTTACTCACAGGGGAAAAGGAGGCATTTCTTTGATTATGGATATCTTGGAGGTGTGTTTTAATGGAAAGAGAATTAAAACACAGAACACCTATCAAATTAAAGAATAGTGTAGCTACTCAGTCCCCAGTTCTCAGCTAGCTGGGAACCTGGGGAGAAAAAGGCTACCTCGGTGTCACAAATATCTATGGAATTTGTTGTTAAGTCTAGATCCATTCACAGGCAGAACAGCAAGTTCACAATGTTGCAGCAAGACAGGATTCTGCATGCAGTGAGAGGAGAGAAAAGTCGCTATGGGAAACTAGAAGGGTAAGGCCAAGACAAGTCGGACTGAGATGCACAAATCTGTGCAAAATCAGTATCTCACATTCTGAGATACTCAGAAAAAAGAGATGCTTTTTTGATGTGGAGAGATTTTACTATAGTGGCCATTCAGGATCCTTGTATTTTCACTTTTTCAGTATCATCAGAGAGTACTTTATTAAACTGTATGCTCCATTTTCTTAATGTGATGCATAAAGGTGTCTCTAATCTGTGTCTCTTTTAAGGGGGGAAGACTAAAACACAGTCAATTGCTCATTGTGCTTCCTAATTAAATAGTTTTTATGCCCCAAAGGTTTTCATGGGCCACTGCTAAGGGCAGACAAATTCTCCAAATAGGACAAGATCTTTCACCTCTTGTTCTTACTCAACTGACCTGTTGCATTGTTCAAGCCCATTAAACCTGGTTGACTGCTTCCATTAAGGAACAAAATGAGATTTGGAGTTGGCTTTTGCTCAAGTACTTCAAATTAACGTTCCCCCCACCCCCCCGCCAATTTTCAACTAGCTTGATGTAGAGACAAGTATCTAAATAATGAAAATTTTTGGTACAGTATGATTACTATAAAATTGGCTTCTGATTCTACTTCAGAATCTGGGAAAATATGTATTTTGACTGTTCAATTAGCCTAAAAGCTATCTAAACAAAGAGCTGTCCTTTTGTAAAGGAAAACAGCTCCTTATTTTTTCTGGTTATTGTAACTAGTTTAACTGTAATTGCACTAGAAGCTACAAATAGAAGTTTTTTTGTTCTTTTTATTCTAAGACCCTTACTTGTTTTGCAATAAAAAGTCAAGCAAAAACCTAAATCAACATTGCCAGTTCACTGCCTGGATCTCCAGCTACATATTGTGTACAAAGTTTTTCTGTACATGTCAGAGGGTTCTGGAGTGTTTTTTTTTTATTTTTCAGAAAAATCTCCAGTTTGGACAAGCTTTACACCACAAAGCATTCAATATGCTGATAAAATATGCAACTTGATAACATAAAATATTTTAAAAACCCCAAACAGTTGAGATGTTAAAGTGTGGAGTACCTAAGGGGTAGCATCCAAAATTCTCGTGGATCTTTAATTCAAGGATGGATTTTTGTAGTAGAAGAATCTCTTTCAGCAATGAGGGACACAATCTCTGGTGTTTATACTTTGTAGTATTTTTCAGTTGCCTGCTGTATTACCTAAACCCAGAAAACTCCTGAATGCTTTTTCTTGGCTGGATTTCTTTATCCAACAGCAGTCCAAATCCTGAGCTATGTTCTACCATGAACACATTAAAAATGGAGGCACCCCACAGATACCCCACTCTTTGCATCACTGTCCTCTGTTCCTTTGGATTGCCTTACTTGACAACACCTTGATATTTCTGAACCTCTTTTTTTAATGTTGAAGCAAGAAACTGTCATTAAACTGTGACCAATTAAAATTCCCAAGGAGAAAAAATGGATGAAAGAGATGAAAAAACTCTCTGAACTTCTTCCAAATTGTCTAAGGCCCTGCACACATATTGGAAAGGGTGTGTCCTCCTTATTTTATATTCATCTTTTACTCAGAAGACTGACTTCACAGGAATAAACAAAATTAAGTCAGATATTTGAAAGCAACTTCAAAGGAGTTCAGCACCTTAATTCTATTGATGGCTCTTTTGAAGATGCAGACCTTCACCTCTTGAATAATCTACATTTTTTAGAATGCCCTATTATTGCACATATACTGAAAGCTCAAAATTAAAAAGCTTTTCAATTGAATGGTCAGAATTACTCTTCCCAAACTGTGGGATTATTCAGAATGCTGTGAAAAGAGCCTCTCTGATTGAACATACTGTTTTATAACTAGTCCCACGAAACAAAGTGTTTTACTATGTCACCATAAGAGTCTAAGGTTACTAAAGGTGAGAAAGCCCAGAAACCTGGTAAGTTGGAGTGAAGCTAAAGATATTAAAAAAAAAAAAAAAAATTAAGATTTTGTGTCTAATTAAAAAGTAGAAAAGCTTGGTCTATTTTGACTCCTGTTTCTAAACCCAGATATATATCCCAGGAAGAGCTCAAATAAAGCAGTTGAACACATTAGGGGAGGTCTGGGAGTACTCACGGTTTGATTTGCAGGAAGGTGAATGGAACTTTTCTCACACTGGAGAGCAACATTTATACAATTTATATTTCTTTTTAGCTATGTTCTTCTCACTGGCTTTTTTTTCCTTTTCCCACCTTGTATACCCAAACACAGTGTAACTATACCAACATATTGAGTTTGAGGGTCTGAAGTTCCATTGCAATTTTTTTATGGTGATTCAAGCCATACCTACATCAAAATCTTGGTTAGGAGCTGAAGGAGTGCCTGAAATACAAGCAGTCCAAATTCCTCTGTTTCTTTTTGGGTGTTCTCCAGAAACTAAGGAATGCTACGAATATGTATACTACTTACAAGGATAGTGAAACATACACTATTTTCACATTCTTTGGGCATAAGTGTCAGGAAAGGTCCCTCTGATAGACTACGTAGCACTGGTCCAGGAGGGTACAGCTTTGATAATGTCTCAAGGTTTTCAGAAACCCAGTAAGATTCTCAGGATCTGCACACAGGTTTCTGTCAATTATCCCTGTACGCAGGTTTCTGTCAAAATGTACAGTTATGCCCTGCATTGTGACCCTATATCTGATGAGAGTGATCACCTAAGTCTCTTCTGCACTGTATTTCATGCCCTCTAGGAGTAAAAGGTGTAAAAACTCAGGACATTGGTGAATCTGTCACCAGCAATTTGCTAGCCTCTACTTCTAGAGAAATGGGCAAGGATCTCTTGCCCAGAAACGGGCAAGCATCACCTGTGCAGCAGATTGCTTCTGCAAAGTGTCTTTCCTCTCTTAGTTAAGTCTTTATACGGAATGTGAAGATCAAATTTCCCTCAGCAACCTGATGGGTCCTGCCTGTCTTTTCTTTTCCCTGAATAAGATTTTTATCAACTTCAAATGCTGGATAGTTTTGGCATCTTAACAACACTGATATTTATTTTTCTGTGCATCACATACTGCCAAACTTCTTCCAATGAGAGTCTCACTCTTCATATTGCTATCTTCAGTGTTTCTGCTAAACCCAAATTATTCCAGTTTGCCATGATAGCCTAGGACAGGCACAGCCTATTTTGAAAAGGCTCTGTCTGTGTATTGAGATTTCAGTGCCACACCAGTGCCTGGCAGACTCCAGGGCTGTTCCTGCTGCCTCTCTCAGTGTGCCCGTGGGGAAACTGGGAGTGCTTGCATCGCTGCACATTATATAAAAAAAAAGAAACAATCCTCTCTTCCCGTAAAGTAATCTGTCAATCCTGACCTTACCTAACATAATCTATGGCAGTTACCTGTTTTGTCAAGCAGCAGGTGATCATTTTCTAGGACATCAACCTGAAACTTGGTTAAAGCCAGGATTTTTTCAGGAAGTCAGAAAAAAGGCCAGATATTCTTACTGTGCTATGTGCAGAAAAGACAATGTGGCCACGTTTTTTCTTCAACTGGGTGATTTACATCTAAATGTAGATGGACAATAATATAACAAAAAGATATTTTAGAACCAATTCAGGTTACACATGGAAAAGCACTTCTAAACACAGAAACTCTCAGCCCATTCAAAAAGGAGAGGCTTTTTTTTTTTTTTAGTTCCTTCATTCTTTCTCTGCTCTAAAATAAAAATACTTCACCCAAAATTTATGTAATGTTCCAGATTTTCCATAGGAATTGCAGAAAACACAAGAAAAGTAAAAATCTGGTGTTTACAGCTGATTATTTCTATTAAGTTTTCAGTGTCAAAATGGTTTTAGTATTATCATCAGTAGTCGCTTTAACTTATGTCATTAACCACTTTGATTTGTTTAAGGATTTTACTGGCCTATCTGATTGCAACTGTTCAACAAACATGTGAGAAAGGGCTTTGAATGATAAACATGTCTGAAATTAATTTTTCTCATTTACCTAAGTGATACTAAAAAAATATTCAAAAGAACCTCACTTCAAAAAAAGGTAACTTTTTGTGAAAGCTCTTTTTCTTCCTATTTTTTGTCATATCCTCATAAATTATCTATATCTTCTCACATAAGTTACCGACACCCATGCAAAATTAAATTGACAATTTAAATGGGATTTAATAATTATGGAATATCTTCAGAATATTACTTGGTAAACACAAATATACCAAACCAAAGGTCTGTGTGGATTTACTCAAAGTTTCACATTAATGTAGAAAGCAAAATAATAATTGAACCAAGAACCTGATTATTAGGCCACAGTACGCCTACTATGTGTTTGAAATACCAATCAGCTACTGCAATTTATTATGTACAAATATTGGAAGCTTACATCTAAATTTTCAGTAGGTTTTAAGAGTCATTTAAATATCCCCAAATTATAATTTCTTCCAGCATGGCATTTTTGAGCTGTTACTAAAGGGAGTATTTACATTCTCTTCAATCCATTAAAACATTAGAATATTTCCTGAGATTGAAACAATAAGGAAGTTCTTGTTCTCAAATGCGTTTCTGTCTACAAATATAGTTAGTCAAGACTCAAAGAGGTTTAGGTCCTGACCTTGCACTGTGGTCTGTTAACAGGGATACTTGGATCACCACAAAGTTCTCCAGAAGAATTCACAGCAATGGGTTACAATGAAAGACATAAATCTTGCTTTATCAGTCACAACATACATATTTTATGTAAGAACTGCAGAATATAAAATCTGAAGGCTAACCAATTTATAGGTTAGATTTGGGGCCATTTTGCACATTTGGAAAAAATTGTTTTATCCTCTTTGCTTTCTCTCTTCCCTCTCTTACCCACACTACCAACATAAGACAGTTCTGAAAATGCTAAAAATAAAAGAAAGTTTGCATGAGGTTCCACTTCTCCCTTCCCTCCTATTTGTTTTTTCAGCATTGAGGACATTTAGTAATTTTTCAGCAATAATAAAAAGAACTTACACACATATATTTTTAAAATTTTAATTTTCAGCTGTGTCTGAAAGTCTTCACACTAGATTAGCCTAAAATAATTTTTCTGCATGCCACTATTTTTAAAATATTGTTATTTTCTAAGAAGATAACTTTGACAAGGTATTTTTAAAGGGCTACTATCTGATGATATAACATTTTCCTGATTTTCTCCTGAAGAGGGTGCACAATTCAGCAATAGATCATATTCTGGAGCACACAAGCTCAGGTGTGGGTATGGGGCCAGAGCCTGGGAAACTGGGAGCTGCACCACTGGGAGTGCTAAAGGGGAAAAAGGGGGATTAGTTAGTTCTTGTAGTCAAGTCCTTACTGGGAAAAGTGGTCACCTATGTCAGGCAAGTGCTTGGGACTGTATCCCAAGACAACAACATCAATGTGATTTTCTTGTACAAGTTAGAGTCTAGTCTCCAAATCCTCCCATTATAGTTGGATATTGTTGCAACTTCTGTTTCTGTCAGTTGAGTTATGCTGGTACAAACACAGAGTAAAGCATTACCTGATTTGTTGCCTGTCCTGCTGTCCCATCTTCTGGGCTACATAAGGTTGTAAGGGGTTCTGACCAAGCTGGAAGAGTGTCCTCCCCTCCTATTTGTAGAACAGTACCAAAAGAAAAGGGGAGGGAGAAAGAGTGAGATGAATGAACAGAATAAACAAAAGTTTAAAAGGAGCTGCCCTGACTACCTTCTCTGTTCCTGCAGCATAAAATAAATTCTTTTTATTCATTTTTAAGTCTTAGTTTTATCAACACTGGAGAGACCTGAATTTTAGATGGGAAAAATCATTGTATGTATACTTTTATTTTTGGTCAGAGATTCCAGATTTCCATTAAAATGAAAAATTGCACAGAACTGAATTTCACTACTGTAGAAGGGGTGTATGAAAATAACAGACTTTGGAAAATTAGAACTAAAGAGACTTGTAAGAATCAATGTGATATATTTTTGACAGGAGGTTTGTGGTGACACATACTAAAAAAATTACTTAGTAAATCAGAAGACAATTTAGCTTTTTTAAAAGCAACATTGCTATCTATTCTTGAAAATCCTCTCTTTAGGCAAGAGTATCTCAATCAGATATTGACTTGAAAACCTCTTCAAATAGTGGTCTTCTGCTTGAGCTTGATTTCCAAATAGGCTGATTCTCTTTGGAGAAATTTGTATTTATTAGAGCTAAGACATTTGTGCCCTGGAAAAGAATGACTGGTGTGTCTCCCTTGTTCCTCAAAATTCAACACTTCTGGAGCAAAAAGGGGCACAATAAAAATTTTTATAAATCCATTTCTAGCTGACTACTGCCTTCATCATTTTTATTCATATCATAAGAAGCTTACTGTCACCATCCAGGCAATGCTTTATCTTGCTGCCTTAGTTATAGTGTGAGCTAGTTTTTGAACTATCCAGCTAGTCCTTTCCCTTCCACGTCTCAGATGGTGGGCCAGAGCCCAAAGCAGGTTTTGTTTCTAAAGGTTAAAAGTGTACTTGCTTTGCTGGCTAAGTGTTTGAAATTGACGCTGGCATGTGCATGCCAAAGAGTTTATCTCCATGTCCCCAAGGCCAGCGAGCAAAGTGTCAGGGGTAAAGCACAGCAACTCCTGGATCCAGGAAGATATCTGATCATTTCAGACTCCACATGAAATTATCCACTTGCCTTACTGAAATGACAGAGCAGAAGAAGAGTGACAGGTAAGGCATCTCCTCCCGGCACTGTGTGGCTACACCAGGCAGGGAAGGCATTCAGAGCAAGGTTGCAGGTACCTTGCTACATCTACCTTGATGGAGAGAAAAAATGGGAATGGGGCTCTGAGGACAACCTCAGCACTGCAAGAGAGAGAAGAGGGCCTGAGAGAGCAGGACTATTGCAAAGGGGGAAAAGATGAGGAATAGATGAGGTTGGGGTGATTGACAGATTTGGGAGTGCAGCAGTAGGAAAATCTCTGTGCTTTCTTACTTGAGATGATTGTCCAAACAAAATATCATTTCCCATATCCACCAGGTATTAGGGTGGATATAACAAAGTTAGTTAAAAAAACTTAAATAGTGATCAGTAATGTGTCTGATGACAGAGATTTTTTTGAGTACAGAAGTTGACAATACTCAACTTCAATTGGCATCAGTGATAATGGGACTCTTGAAGTTCTCTCTGTATAGAGACAGATTGCTGTACCCAGAGGTAACCAGGCTGGACCCAAACTACATTATATACCTAAATAATTACACACACTGTAATTTGTACATAGGTCTTTGTATGATGAAGGTCATAGTTTAAAAATATATTGATCTATCTCCTAAAAATCTGTATACACAGTAAGAAAGAGTAAATACCAAAGAGCAATTAGAAAATTAAAATACTCCAACAAAATATGCATTCCATAATCATTCAATTTATCTTTCTCTTTAAGAGCAGTGTTCCTACGCTCAATCTTTTATTTGTATATGAAGGCTAGAAACTTCTTCCACTGAAAGCTATGACTCATGTTGAACAGCACAACTGAGGGAACTGAGGTTTAAAGTGAGAGATTCAGTCTTCACAAGGCACAGGATAACACCAAGCAGTTAAAATAGTTCAAGATGGCTCAGACTTTATGACACAAACATGTAAAAAACATGACATTTTTCTAGCATGTCTGTCTTGCTTTTCAACTTTAGGCCTTTTCTTTCTGTATAAAATTTCAAGGTATTTTAATGTTTTCCAACACGTATTTTATTCTACTACATTAACAACACAGCTCAGGTTGTGATTCTGCCAACATCCCGTCATGTTCAGACAGCAATTCAAAAATAACACTAACTGTCCTTAACCTGAGTTGTCTTTTTTAATGATTCTTGGTCAGATAAATGGCAGGAACAGCTCTTGAAATCTGTTCTGTGATAAAGCTCAGACAGCATTAACAAAATATTACATTTAAGCCACACAAATATCCATTTAAGTATTGGGAATGTTCCATCTTTCTCAACATTTATGAAGTATGAATCACCATGACATTCAAGTACATTTCATTATGTCTGGAAGGATTTTGCACGAATTCCCGTGAGATCTGGCAAACTGCTAGCATATTTAAAACTCCTTGATATGTTGAATATTAATTATATTAATTATTGTACATTTCTCTTGTTTATGTATTCCCCATATATTTTTCCTCAAATTATACATGGGCCTTCAAATACAATAGCTCAGTTGGTTAGAGCAGGGTGGTAACAATGTCATAGTGGTGAGCTTGAGCAAGAGCCATGGATACACCATTCACTTCAGAATTGGACTGGATGATCCTATGGATCTCTTCCAATTCAGAAGATTCTGTGATTAAGTCAGAAGCTTGCCAGTCCTTGTACAACAAATCACATTAAAAAGCAACAACTGAAATGATTTCTTATATTTCTGGGTTAAGATCTGATTTAGAATAATGTTATTTTCCAAAAAGTTAGTATTCTTGTTGAAAGAGTTGTAAACAGTTTCTCAGCAATAATTGCACAAGGAAAGAAATGTCTGGAGAGGCACTGATGCTTCTCATTTTTGCTGTCAAATGACCTCTCGCTTTCTATTATCATTTAAGGAAAGCTGGGAATGGACTTTGCTAGTTGCAAACTTCTTATACTGTTATTCATGGAGTTTCCAGTTTCCCCTTATCATTACCATCCAAGATATTTTTAATGTAAAAGATAAAAAAAAATATTGTAAGATGGAGACTACTTAGAAAAATTAGGAAAACCTGAAAGGAGCCGACTAAGGAACTTAATCTTTTTCTAAAAAGTGATTTTTGCAGGTGCCCCACCTCTAGTGGAATAAAGCTTGGATGTTAATGAATGCAAATGGCTTAGCAGGTGTTTGAGTTTGTCTTTTAAACTCCATCACTGATGAGGATTTATTTTGTTCTTAATGACATATTTATATGCTTTCAGAGGCAAAAAGTATTTGAAAATACACCTGCTGATGCTGGTGCCACTTTGAGCTGATTTGATTGCTGTGTACGTGGGTTAACTTTGATAGTAGATTACGTGGCTCCACCTCATTTTCATGGGCTTAATAGCGCTCTCAGTGCTTTTGTTGGAGCCCATGAAATGCACCAGTAATCCACAGTTCTTGAAACAAGAGCCTTTCCATCAGTTTCTGTAGGCTTTGAATTAGGTTCAAAGATTGGCATTTGCTATCCAGAAGCAGCAGCAAGAGTTTGTGTACTAGGGAGGTTTTGCCACACTATCTGCACAAGGTCAATTCTGGAAGACAAAGAAGCAGGATCTCCAAGGAGAACTCTTGATTGTCCCTACGCAGATGGGACAGCGACACAAGTCATAAAGGTTTAATTTTGATTGAAGTGTTACTCTTTGCATGAGAGTTACAGAAATAGAAAATGTTGCTTAGGATAATTGCCTCTCTTATTATTACAAGCTGTTTGAGGGCTAATCACAGTTTTCTGACATTAGTGTTTCCTGTTGGGTAACCCATTGTAAAAATCTAGAAACGTGGAATACACTGAGGGAATATTAACAGTGGAATGTGCGTATAGGAAGGCAGCACAGACACTGAACAACTGAACCAGTAACCCTAAAAATGGGCAGAAACTGAATGCACTGTGGAAAACCAAGCAAAAGCCAAGGTAGAAAGGCTACAAAGGGGAAAGTTAGTATTTAAAGTTAGTATTCCCAAAAGAAATGAAAATACAGGTAAAGAGATCCTCTTTAAATTTTTCATTAGGAATCCCCGCATCTTGGAAGCCACATCTGTCAACTCTCCAAGAGGAAAACCAAGAGTCTCTCAGAGTGAGAACATACTCAAAAGAGAAGTTTTGGCCCTATGTACAAAAAGTTATATGCTGCTTCCTTGTACCGGGAAACTTAGTCAAAAAAGTGAGACTTAAGGCAAGTGTTTTTCAGAAGTTTTGTTCCTTTAGGGACAGAAATTCTTAGAAAACTGATCAGAACTATTTTTTGTTATCATGGTTGTAAAAACCTTTATAGTTTATTTACAATTTATTGGACTATATATCTTCACCCTTACTTTGTCCTGAGTACTAATTAATAAAGCTTTTTGCCTCACAATGAGCATCAATAACTCAAGGGAAGACCCTGAAATAAAACAGCTATCTATGAAAGAGCGTGTCAAGATATCATTTCACCATAATCCATAAGACATGAAGCATGAAAAGTCTAGAAATCTTTTTTTTTGCATTGTTTATACTGCTATATTGGATGACTGTTTTCCCAAAAGTATGTAATGTATACGAAATAACACTTCCTGTTTAATTTTTCTGTTTACTGATTTTTTTCTGCTAAATTATGTGTTTTCTGATTCATGAATTTTGTTTTTTTAAAAGAGCTCTTCTCTGAATTCTCTCACAGAACTGCAATGTCCTTGCAGCATAGAACACAGTAATTGGATACTTTTATTAGCAGAATACAGAACAATTATTTTTGTTATAGAACCTAGCTAGTTGCAGTGGAGACAATGACGACAACACTGAGACTGTGATTATCAAGTTACAGCTCAGAAGTGATTCCTAACAAAGACATTTGGAGATGTAAAAAGAACATCTTGAGCTGCAGAAAAAAGGTGAAGCAGTAAGGAAAAGAAGGACTGAGAAGAAGGTATCTGGAGATAAAATGCACAGTTCTTCTGTTCAGTAGTCTTCAGGTTGTGTGGAATAAAAACTGTATCATACATCCTTGTGAAACTGCTCTGCCCTCCTACACTGTCTCCTGCACCTTCCTCTGCAGAAGCTGGTGCTGTTCATGTGTGCTCAGGAGTCAATGTACTGAGACAGCACAGCATCTACCTTCTCTGCTCAGAAGTGCTTCAAGTTTGACTTCCCACTAAATATTTTTCTAGTAAACAAACATGGGTAATGAATTTCATTTGAAATGAAGCTCATCCAATTTCTTTCCAGTTTATCCCTTTATTTGTTCTGGTTTTTACTAAAGAAAGTCATGGGACAATAGCTATTGATCTGTATCGGTGCTCTTGGTAACTGGAATGAGACAGCTGGTTACTCACAGCTGCTACAGCCCACTCTGATGACAGGCTCTGTTTTTTCCCCAGAGTGTATGCAAGCAGAATATTCTTTATCTGCTAGATTAATTTTACATTAAATTTACAGCTTCAGTCCCCATGAAGACAGTGAGTTTAATAATTTAGTGACACACTCAGAATGCATCTGATGAAAATACGCCAAAGGAGAGATGTTTAACCCAATATCCTGCCTACCTGGAATGGTAAAGATTAAGATATTCATCATGTCCATTCAACATTACCAATGTTGAACCCTGCCATGCTTTCTCAGCCTCTTGACCCCATCCTTTTCGCTCTGTTGCCATGCACCTTACCCAAACAGACGTATAGCCATCTTCAGCAAAGAAATTCTGGAGTGACAAGAAAGATCTGTATCTGTATGATGAACTTCATGAAACTTTAAAAGCTTAGAAACTCAATTATTCAAGCTATCACACAACTAGATTGTCCCTGACCCATTTAACCTGTGCCTAATAGCATTTTTCCAAACAATCCCCAAGTCACAGCTTAGGAATTAGGAGGAGCTACAGGAATTTGCACAGAACTATTTCTCTCTGGTAGAAAAGAGGATTTAAAAGTGTGGGCATGGGCTCTCTGTGGCATATGGCCAGGGCCAGAGACTGGTTTCAGACATGCATTAATTCACAGGTATTGTTACAGCCATAGAGAATATGTTATGTTTTTCTGCATATAGATACAGGGGAAGGGCCATTTCTATGGCAGACTCACACTCCTGTTGATGAGCTTTTCTGAGCTCTCCCAAATAGTTTCTCTTTTTTGTACTTTTCATCTTACTTTGTTGCTCAGCATTGACCTCTGTGCAAGGTGATATATTCTCTTTATTCCTCTTACTTTTATTGTCCTATTCAAATTTTTCATATATTTTTCTAATTCTTATCTCAAAGTTGCATGTTTCTCAAAAAATCAGCCCTGATTTTTCTTGCCCATTTCTATCTTTTACCCATTTTTCTCCCATCCATTCTTTCTAAGCTTCTTTAGTATACTGCAAAATACAACAATTTACTCCCTTTCATCTGCTTTGGATGTCTTCCAATCTGACTTTCTGTGTTTTCACACTGACACCATTCTTACTAGTCTTGCTAATGACAAATATATTTCCAAAAACCTGCCACTTCTTTGTCTTCAATGTCTTCAAAGAACAATCCTTATAATCTCCATCATTACGGCCAAACATTTCATTCATGCACTCATGCATGCTGCCTTGATTAGTAAAGGATTCTCCAAAGTGCAGTCATTGCCCTCATCAGTCCACATAAATCACTGTTTTGGATTTCATCTTCATTGTCTGAATCTTTGAATGTTAACTTCTCTCATCAGCTATGTTCACCAGCTTCCTGTCCAAAATCTTTTTGACCTTGAGAATATTCTTGGACTCAAGGGGCTTTTTGTGTCTTCTTCAGGCAGCCACCTTTTGTCTGTCTTGTCTGCTTCCTCCTTCTGTTGTCTCTCTCTATTCCTTGTCTCATTGGCTTCCTCTACAAATTATGAGTGTTTTGATTTTATTGACAAATTCATTATCTCTCCCACACAAACTGAATTCTAAAGACTTGTTTGTGGCCTGTAGTAAATTAGGATGAATATTTTCTTTTCTCCCTACCTTCAATGTTTTTTTTTCTTTTCTAACCTTAAATAAATTCTAATTACAGATTTTTATGCATAAATTTACTGAGTGCTATGCTGTGTGATCATCACACCAGTACTTTGCACCACCACAGGAAAAAATGCCCCTCTGGTATCCAAATTAAAGAGCTCATACATTTTTTAAGTAGTCAAAGAGTTTCTGATATACCTTTTAATTTTAATGGCAACAATGTATCTATTTTCAGTTTAGTACTTGGAAACTACGTGCATAAAGCAGGTCTCTCCAATACTTCATGAGTAAGCAAACTATGCTCAGTAAATGAGTAAGCAAACTGTGAAGTGAATAAGCAAAAAAGCACCAATACTATGTTGAATAGGCAAACTCCATCTTCCTTAGAGTGCCTATTTTTACCTTGGCTTTTTGTTTCCATGCCAGTGGTAAAAAAAACCTGCTTTGCACAGAAGCTGAAGAAATACTGGAAATTACATGGAAAAAGCCTGGAGCATTTCTAGCAGAAATTGGTAAGTTTTCTGAATGTCTGAATAGAAAACTAGTGGTTTTTTTTTTTTTTTTGTAACATGAGTACATATCAACATTTTAATAGATCTCAGAAAGTTTTATGTGGCACTGAGCAAACATGTTTGTACAAAATAGCTCTTTACTATTGATGTGACATAAAGACCTTTTCTCCTCAGGCAGAAAGGGGGCACCAAAAACATGCAGACCTTTTAAAATCAGTCCGAATACCATTATGTTCTGATCTAGACTTAACTGCCATCAGAAATTATCAGCAACGAAAGAGATAAATAT
Organism: Serinus canaria; assembly: GCF_022539315.1. Taxonomy (NCBI): domain Eukaryota; kingdom Metazoa; phylum Chordata; class Aves; order Passeriformes; family Fringillidae; genus Serinus; species Serinus canaria. The sequence continues at coordinate 55,840,107 of NC_066343.1, forward strand.
TGATTTAGAAGGGCAACAAAGTAGGTGAGGGGTCGAGATGGAAAGTCCTATGATGAGCAGCTGAGGGAGCTGGGGTTGTGCATCCATGAGAAAAGGAGGCTCAGGAATGATCTTATCACTCTGTACCACTGCCTGAAAGGAGGCTGTAGCCAGGTGAGGGTCAGTGTCTTCTCCCAGGAAATGCATGATAGAATGAGAAAAAACGGCCTCAAGCTGCATCAGGTGCAGTTCAGGTTGAAGATCAGAAAGAACATCTTCACTGAAAGAGTTGTTAAGCCCTGGAATGGGCTGCCCAAGGTGGTGTATTTGGGTTTTTTCCCATTGTTCTCCTTTCACTCTTCTTTTTCCTCTCTCTTTCCAGCTGCTGCATGTTTAAAGAAGCCAAGATCCCTGTGGATAGAAAGCACTAGGTTTTTTCCTCTACCCACAAATTTTTTTCACAGGTTAAGAACTAAGGACATGATTAGACAAAACTAGGATTTATAGCAGGTTTAGATACTTGGATTAGTGACCAAGACAAATTTTACACTACCAGAGTGATTTATCTTTGGCTGCAATCACATGCAACAGCCAGATTTTCTGTGAAACCAGACAAAAAATACTGATTGGCTATTTCACAGGACCACAAGACAACCTTCTTTCCTACTCCTCAGGCAATCTTGTAAATGCCATAATTTTCTGGATAGCTAGGCAGAATATGAAGCAGAATATGAAAGATGTTCTGAATTCAAATACAGTCTCGGGAGAGGCTTTATAAGGGAGTCTGCCTTTATTTCAGTCTTGGGGGGATAGCCGTCCCACTGAAGATACTCCTGGAGAGTCAAAGAGCTTTACTGAATTAGGAAAAGGACTGCACAGCCTTCTTGAAACCCTGGTACATATCAGCTTTCCCTAAACCGTTTATTTTGTCTAAACACTTTCAAGTATCCTAAGCAAGCCATTTCTGTACTTAACTAGCCTTGTAGTCAGAAAGATAGTGGTGTGATATCCCTTGCACTTCATTTTTTCTCTGATTCAAATATTTCTTGTTTGAAATACTGTCCATTTGTTTTATGGAATGATCCTTATATACACAATCCCTTAAGCTGCCCTATGCTTCTATTAGTGTTAATCACCTTTCTACTTCAAAAACCCATGGGTGTATGGGCCTGAGGTACTCAGACTAGTTCTGCACACAGTCCCACAGTTTGGCCAGTGCCAATGGGCCTTCATGTCCCTCATGAGCTGGCAGGATTTTGCTGGGAACCTAATGCTAAAGCACCTGCAATCTTTGGGCTGCCAAGAGCCTGCCATTCCCTGTGCTTCAGTCAGCTTGTTCTCCTTCATCCTGGGGCCACAGAGCCATGTCACATGCTCTGATATCCTCCTGTAGGGCAAGGCAAGGATGAAGACAAGTAGCAGAGTATAGCACTACTGACTGCCCACATGCGCTGGATTCTACTTCTTCATGTAGTAAAATTATTTAAAGAAATTTAAAAAATTCTTCACCAGGATATCTTCACCAGGGAGAGAGAGTGTATGCCAAGTTGTGCAGAGCCAGACCCTCGGATTCTGACACTTCCACAGTATCTCCAGCTTCCCTGCATGGACTCTGCTCAGAATCGTGACTCAAGACTAATTTGGGGCATGGTCTGCCACAAAATATTTTCCCTGTCCTTTAGATTTCTGTATGTCAGAGAGAGATTTCACAAGTCTTCCTCTAACTGCTTTAGTGCATATATCAAACAGTACTGCACTGTTTAGGAAAGCAACATTGATAACTAATATGCAGAAAAGCAAATTACCAGGTCATTTCAGCCTATAGTTTGGGCCCATTGCAATGGATAACACATAAAGCTTCAGGAGGAGAAGATCACTTTACTTCACTGAGAGGTCTGAAGAACCAGGAGGAAACTGCTGGGTTTAGCTTTGTAGTGGAGAGAAGAGGGGAAGAAGATTTCCAAGGTCCTGTCAGGTGACGCATGTACACTAGACAAGCAGCTAAAGATGCCTTATGAGAAAATCTATGGGCTCATATTTTTAGGGAGGACTTTTACCCATAACTATGTGCACCCAGCCTCTTCTGCATGTGCCTAACTAATATCTATTCTTAAAAGTCTCTTTGCATGTACAAATATGTAATTTTTACCCAGAACTGGAATATAATTTTTCTTTGGGTTTCACAGTTAAACTATCACATTCCCCTTTGTTTTTAGTCTCTGCTTGCGTATCCAGTTATAAAAGAGCCCAGCACTGGAAACATCTCTAGGCAATATATTTTATGTCAGAGTAAACTAAGAGTGGCAAATGAGGCTTCTTTGTTGATCTTCTTCCAGTTAGTAAAATTCCATGATAAAAAAGGTTTCCCATCCATGACAGAAATACACTGGATCCAAGTAGTCAGAATTTTATGAGAGCGTGTGAAAAACAGCAGTTCAAGTAACCTCCATTCTTGGGGAGATCCTGCATTACAGCTTTTGCAGTGCAATACAAAGTAGGGTTTTGTCATTCATCATTCACAGCTCTGTTCTTATACAGAGCAACAGACTGTTTCTCTCAGCTCGCTGAGTCACCTCTGGAAACCCAGTGAAGCTCTCAGAGCATATCTGGTGGAATCCAGATACGGTGACAACCAGAACCTTAATACATTGCTTTGAGAAAAGCATTCATGTTTGAGTCTCAGTGGTGATGCATAAAGGATGAATCACAGAAATCCCCACACCTGAATAGCAGAACACTATGGAATTCAATATTCTTTTTTTAGTTTTTTTAGTTTAATCTAGAATTTCAGTGGAAGGGTTTGTAGTCCTTTAGGAATTAACTGCAGACTCTTTGCTTGTAATGTGCTGTAGATGGCAGATGGCAGATCACAAGCAGATGGCTTGGGGCCTGCTCCAGGTCTTTTCACTTTTGAATAAATATGCTTGGTTTTCATTTCCATATTAACGTGTAATAATGGCCTAAATCTTTCCAAACTAGTGGTCACCCTGACATGCACAGTACTCACTCCCATATGCAAATTGTTACTTTGAACAAGGTACCTTTGAAAGATACCACAATTTTTATTTCTCTGTACTAATGGGTTTTATCTGGTTAATCTGCTGGCTTCAGGTTAGCTAAGTTTTCTTTTTCAAAGACTATTTATGTGTCTTGAACAATTAAATAGGTAGACATTTAAGCCAGAATATATTTTCTGTTTTTAGCTTTGCTTAGAGAAAAGGGTGTTTTCTTAGAAACAATTAAAAAACTAACTAATGGAAAGATAATATAATTTTTTAACTCTATCATTTTTTAAACTACTTTACTTTTAAAAAATGTATTGATGAAATGTTAGCTTTAACACACTGTATCCACTATGGATGCTGTTTGTAAGGAGCTTTGCTTTATGGGATTTATTCTTAGTCAGTTGTGTATACTTATTAATTCAACAGCTATGTGCATCCAGCTGATTAGTTATTATTAATTATTTTTTAGAATTGGTTTGGATTTCATCTGTTCCTCTACTCCTCAGAGTATTTAATACACTTTAGCTGACAGTAAACTTGCCAGTTAGTCTATTAATAGATTAAAAATACTATTCCATTTGCATCTAATGATGTTTAGTTTGCAAATGCAAGATGTGGCCAGGGCTGTGTGTTCTATTGCCATGTTAAAGGGGGGGCAGTTATCCTCTGTTAATTGGGCAGTTTTCTTTATCTCTCCCACAACCAATCCTCCCTCTGGGGAGATATCTTCTGTTAATGGGCCATTGAGTCTCACAGCATGACTGATAAAATTACATCATCCTGTTGTGAGATGCTCTGCCCAGAGGGAGGAGCCAAGCATTCCTACCTGGTTATATTCTGAGATTCAGAACACCACAGGCAGACTTTTCCCACTGGATTCCCACAGGAGCAGCTTTCTTCTCCACTGGATTCCCAGAGGAAGACCAGGCCCATCTACACCACCATGGGACCTTCAGAGCAAAACTCCACCCTTCTACAGGATCACTGCTCCAACAGAACCAAACCTTGCACTGCAGGAGAACTGCAGCCACCATTTAATGGGAGTGTTACAAACACCCTGACCCACAGGGTGTCAGGTTGTATTCTGACTGTCAGTATTGGTTAGTACTACTTTTTTTTTTTTTTTTTTCCTAATAAAGAACTGCTATTCCTATTCCAATATTAATAAGGGCCAGAGAGGCCCTTAATAATTCAGAGGGAGGGGGGTTTACATTTTCCATTTCAAGAGAGGCTCCTGCCTTTCTTAGCAGAGACCTGTCTTTTCAAACCAAGACAAATATTTAAGATTTCTTTCAAATGTATCCAGATGGATGACTCCAATTAGAAGCTGTGAACCAGATTTGTAACAGTAAAGGTATCAAAGGTAGATTCCCTATAGTATTTACAAAATTGTATGATGCTTGCCGGTTTTTAATCAGAAAACACCAACCTGCTTAGAATTCTGTTACTTGCCTGAATATATCTGAATAAATTTTGAAAATATATTCAAATACCCCACAAGAGTTTATTTCTGTCTTTGCACACTATACTAACACATCATCTGGTCCTGAACATGACATGACAACCCAAATAAGGTGCATTTGTGTATTTTTGACACTATTGGATCTATTAATATTTCCTCTATTGCTAAACATCTCAATTCACCTTATTTCTCTTGGCAGCATCTTACATTGGCATTTGAATTAAGATGAAAATAGAGGGAAATCTGACTTTTTTAAATCACCAAAACATGAAATCTCTGCTTAAAAGAAAAAGTAAATCACTCCCAGGACGAGGCTTTCTCATAATTTTGGGGTGCTTACATTTTCTTAGATGTTTATGAGTCTGGGAGATGAGGTACTTTGCTATATGAAGATGTTTGCAAGATGATGAGAAGAATGATATGTTATACTGTAAGGACTGTTTAGACAAAATTCCCATCAACTATAATGTGATTTTAACACTTGTCTAATATGGTGACACCTAGTGCTAGAGAAATTCATCCCACCAAAAGGAAAAAAAAGTTTTTCTTTTAGAAAGTCTTAAAAAAATACCTTCAAGTCAATTTTGGCTGGACCTCTTAGACAGTTCATGGTGTTTCTGCTGTTTTCTGGCCAATTCAAGAAACCAATCTTGCAAGACTCATCTGGTTTGAAATATAATCTTATATTGATAATGAGACAGATTTCTTATTGTCCCTTTAGGGTTAGTTTCTTTTTGAAGACTTTATACCATTCTATTTAAAATTCTTCTGAAGACACAAACTGCATGCCAGCTGTATCAATAATATCTGCATATCCAACTTCACATTTAAGGAACTTCCGTAGTTACATTGACCTTCCCATTACATTGGACTTAGTATCTACTAATTTTATTTACTAAAGTGTCTAGGACTTGACCAGGCAAGTAGTTTTCTACAGTTTTTAAAATTTCTCTAAAGCTGTTTGTAAAAATTCTTTTCACGTTTGCCCCTTTCCATTCCTCTACTGTGAAACAGCTGAGCAATTCAACATCTTAGTGCAATCACATTAAAACACCTCCTGAGTGACTAAATGGTTCTTCAGTCCTGCTAGTGATAACTACGTGTTTTATGAGTAGGTAATGATAAATGATTAAAAAAATGGTTTGAAGGATGTGTTTCAGACTTTTACTCATCCAGAGTGGTTCAGATACAGAACTCACCAAGTCCTCTTCCACAGTGACACTAACATGAATAATTTATTTTATTTTCTGCTACTGCTTTTCCTTTTCACAAATTTAACCGAATCAGGTTTCCAGACTTGATCTGAGCCTCACTCTCTTATCAAATAGTACCTCAAAGTCTATCTTTATTCTATATTGTTACCCTTTTTTCAGCTTTAATATTAGCAAGTTTCTATATTTCCTGTTTCTGTCAGTCCGTTGTACCTCCTGGCCACTATTGCTGAGTGGTTTTCTTTATAATTACATCCTGGTCCAGATTCTGTTCACTGATGAGGATTTTTTTTTTTCCTTTTGTAAGTTTCTAACTAGATGGGTTACCAAGAAATAAAGATTTCTACTATCAAAGAATAGAATATTTTTCTTGCTATAAAAGCAACCAAGTTGATGAAGACCAAAATCTCTATCCTCTTACATTTTTGGCTCTCTTTCAGCATGTCAGTCACCATGTGGGCTAATATTTCTAGTAGACCACTACTACTCTTCCATTTTAAAATGATGGAGCTTTTAATATATATTCTGTAGTTCTTGTTTATATTTTTAACCATTTGCTTTCTTTGGCTCCAAACCCTTCTTTACAGAATATGTCAGGAAGTAATACAAGAATATTGGTCCATGATTAATATTCTCTCTCATTCCCATCAATCTGATTTTATTTTTTGATTCCCCAAGTATTGATTCTATCAGTAGGCCATTAAGAAACTAAACATTGTTAACCATATTCCTAGATTCCTAATACTGTCACAGGACTTTCATATTTACTCTTAGGTTTGATGCTTATTTTTTGAGTGTGGTAGAAGATAACTTGTAGGAACAACTCTTCACAACCTTCCAACTATTTCCTTTAAGATCTGTTCTACAATTTCTGAACAATTCAGAACACTTATATTTTTGTTCCTGCAGAAAGTGTCATACCAAACTTCTTGCTCTTCTTTCCTGCTTCATCTTTCCATAGTCTCCAATGCAAATAGCTCTCCAATTGATATTTCAGTGTCACAACCTGCTTCTGCTTTGGTTTAGATAGAGATAGGAAGAAATACCATTCATTTTCTTAGGTATCCAGTTATATCCACAACTCATAAGCAGTGCATCTTCCATGGACTGTTTCCTCAACCATTCAACAATGCCTCTTTGGTAATAGGTGTTTTATTATAAACATTTCAAACTATCCTTTTATTAAGTTCAATAGTCTGTTATCCTTATTTCATTAGCCACATAGAGACCACAAGAATGGTTGAGACCACCATTAGCCGCAAGAATGGTTCCTACACAACCCTACTCTTGATGTTTTGTGCAGATTGACACCTCTGCCTCAGCAGGCAAGTACCAAATCATGTGTAACTATACTGCCATCCATCCCTGGTGTGACAGTCCCAAGTGTGCTTGTGTCTGGCCAGAGAAGACTCCCTTCTCTCTGTCCCAACAACCACTGTAGAAAATATTCTCTCACTGGGGAGATGGCAATGAAATGGTATTTTGGGCTCAGAAAAGTGAAAGGCCACTGCTTGGAACTCTAACTGACATGGATAATCATAAAATCCCTGGATTTTATCTATAAAAGCATCTTGCCAGTGAGTGTCACTTTATAAGACCAAAGCAGACAAAACTTACCAGCTTCTTCACATTTCTGCTAGGAAGTAGATAAGTGCAACACCAATATTAAAAGACCGAGTGACAAGTATAATACCTTTGAGAAACTGTTACAAAAACCCTAAGATATTATAACATAGTAGTTAAAAGTACTTGCAGATTTCCCATAGAACCCTCACTGTCCATCTTTGCTGTGCAGAGTTTAATCTAATTCCATAACTTATTTTTGATGGGTTATGTATTGTCTGGATTTTTAAGAATTTCATTCACAAAATAAATGCTGGAACACATGCTTTCATCAAAAAAAAAAAAAAAAAATCATGTCCAAACTCTTTGAACATAAACATATCAAAATTATGGTTTTTGCAACTGATGGTGGCTTTTTGGTTAAGGATCTTTTCTTTCTTTCATTTCTTTAATGAGAAAGAAAAGATCCCTAACCAAAAAGGTTAGGGATCTTTCTTTTTCTAAATTACCAAGTTTTGTTATTTAAACAAATATTTCTCAAAAATGGCATACAAATATGGGAACTTAAGTTTGTAACTCTTTAAAGATGTCTTTGCAGGAATCTATCAAACTCTCTGGGTGAAAAAAAAAAACACCTTGAATTCTAATTAAGCTAAATAAATTTGTGACGGCTTTAAAACAGATATAATTTGCAGTTAAAAGAAAAATAAAGAAAATCACCTTTTTATTATGAGTAGCTATTTTATTGACAATAATTATTTTGATAAGTTTAGTGATGAAATAAATGCCTCACTAGATAAAGTGGCTTCATATCCAGATTCAGACAAGAAGACAGTACTAAAAACTTGTGAAAATACAGCTTTTTGAATTGTTATAAGATGAAAAATTCAAGTATTGTGTGAAAATGAAATCTACCTATAAAGATTTTTTTCCCTTAAGTATCTAATCACTGTATCTAGGCACACATGCACATAGGAGAAACAGTCTGAAAACAAATTACACTCAAATATCTCTGGAACAATCTCATTGTAACAACACATATACTGATTAATATTCTAGCCAGAAGGAAGCTGACTGGAAGTCTTGGCCACTCATTTTCCAGGACTAATTTTGTTTATTTGTTAAAAGATACGGTCAAAGAACTGCACATCTTGTACTGTGTGCCCAAGGAGTTAGTCACAGACTGCAGCAAGTGTGTCACAGCACAGATCAAGTTTCTGTGAGACTGTGGTGATCAACTCATCACAGCTGGAGTGTGAAGGGGGAGTTGTTCACTTCATTGCCTAGGAAGAAGAAAATAAGGAAAAATTCCTGTCAAAAAACTGTGGCTCAGATCCAGTGGAGCTGTAGTATTTCAGTTCTGTGCAATCTTGAGAACAGAAGGTTCACTGTTTGAGAAGTTATAAAGTTATTATTAAGCTCTATTTCTGTATTTTTAGGAAACTATATTATGTATTTATATATTCATATACATATATACACACACACACACACACACACACACACACACACACACATATATATATATAAATACATACATACAATATACACAAAACCCAACATTGTTTATAAATTATCAGGTAAAACTCCTCTTAGAAAGAACAGAGAGCAAAAGAATTGAAGGTCATTAACACAGTATTGAAGTTGGTTCTGATAGGAAAAACCTAATAGCTCCATATCAATACAAGAACTGCATTCAGTTTGGGAGAAGGCCTATCCTTAAGGCTGTTTGTTGTACTGCAATATTGTACCAGGAAGGCTGGTACAATATTGCAGTAGAGGAAGATCTGTGCAGATTAGTTATATCTGGGGGGCTCAAGTGACATATGTCTGCTGCATTTACAGAATTTAACATTATTTTTTTAATGTAATTTATTTCTTACTAAGGTATTATATGTTATGATGCTATGTTATATGTTTAGCATGTAATGTTATATGTTTAACATATAATATAAATGTTATATGTTTAACATATAATATATGGAGCTATATTATATGTTAGTTCAGACCTAACTTCCAGTATTGTGTACGTAACTGGGCAATCACTTTGCTCTTATTTTTTGAAGGATTGGGCAGCACTTTCTCTAAGGGCACCTTGCTTGAAATTATACAAGCACAGGAGTTTTATGGGAGTGAATATTGTTGTTCTATATGTTGCTATCCAAGCTGCTACACTTAAATATATGACAGCACTTTCTGGGACAGAAAGTCTTAAGACTCTTATCCTCAACAGGCAGACTCTATAAAGCACACCATCGTTCCTTACCTAGAAATTTCAGTATGCTGAGAAAAATTCTTCAGGTGGACAATGAAGCTCTATATCCTCACTGTCGTGGGGTGACAGCCTTTATCCCAATATCGTGTGTTGTGTCTGGCCTTTCTTCCCCCCCCCCGGCCGTCTTGCTGCGGCGGGGTGGGGAGGGTGAGGGTGACCGGGCACCTCGGCTTTTGCTTTTGGCTGGCTGCTGCTGCTGCTTAGCTGGCTGGCTGCTTTTGCTTTTGCTTGCTGCTGCTGCTTAGCTTGGCTGGCTTGCTTTCTTTTGCGCTCTTCTTTTTTTTTTTTTTTTTTTTTTTTTTCCTTTCCCTCTTTCTTACCCTCCCCTGAAGATACCGTACCGGCTCCGGACCTGACCTGGGACGTCCAGGACCCCCCGGAGTCTGCGAGAAGAAGATCAGCACCCTCCACAACACTGCCTGGTTTCTTTTTCTTTTCTTGTGTTGGGGAGTGTTCCTTTGTTACTTGTTATTAAATAGGTTTTATTTTCCACTTTGCTCCTCCGAGGAATTCCTTCCCGAACCCGGTATTGGGGGAGGGGTGGTTGGAGGTTTGTTTTAGGGGACTCCCTTTCGGAGATTTCCCCTAATTTGTCCTAAACCAGGACACTCACCTTACAGTACCAGGTGAAATAAAACAAGAAGGCAGGAGAAAATTTTATAGGTTTGTTCTTCTCTTGGAATTGTCTAAGTTAGGAACACATTTTATGGATTTTTAAAATTATTTTAGTAAATCAAAATGTGATGCTGAGAAGTGAAAGTGTTTTCATAGTCAGGAATAACTATGAAGTGTGTTGCAAAATTTCACATGGTCATGTTTGCAGGTCTGAGGCAAGTAGAAGTATAAATAATTTCCATCTCTTTCCAGTTAATGAGTACAGACTCTGAGAACATTTGACTTGGTGTAGAAAATAGCGTACACGGTGAGTCACATTCAGCAAAACAAACAGTACTTTGGTTCCTTTTTTGATCCTTGAATTTTTATATTTGAAGAACAAAATCTGCAGCAGTCCTACTGAGGTCCTACCAGTCATTCCACTAAACCTGGGTAGCACCATCTCTTGCTCCTCACTTTGTACAAAAGAAGAAAGCTGCAACTAGAAGATATGGCTCCTTTCAATAGGAAAATCACACAATTTTGCTATTCAGAAAACAATAATGTGAGCTTTCCTGTGGGCCTTGATCACACTGAAAACAATTCCACCTCCCTGTATAGAAAAGTCAATACTTCTTGCTCAGTAGTCCCTCAGAAACCATAAAATATCCCAAGTTCCTGCTTGCCAAGAAAGCACAATATACTCAGGACTCAGCTGAAGTATGTGTTTGCATTCTCTACAATACACAGTAATGCAGTGTAAAATATTACTACCCAAGACATTATAATCAGAATCATCTTCATTTAAAAGACTCTAAGAAAAAAATAGTTTAATTCAATAATCTATCATCCTTCTCTACCATCCCTTCTTTTTATAGACAGTTATAACTAAATAATATGAATTGCTGATATAAAATAAAATTCTATCTATGTGACTTGTTAGGCCAGTTAAGGCTTTTAGCCTCCAACCACTTTTCCTATAATTTATCACAAATTATTTTCCTTGCCAGTTCAGAGCAGCTGTACCCTTTTGTGTCTGTAGAAAGGTGGATGGCATAAAATGAAAGGAAACTGGAAAGTTATATCCACATCCTAACAGAAGGTATAACAGTATAGAAATTAGAGGATAGAATGCTGTTACTTCTTTCCCTATGGGGTGTGGTGAGCATGACTGAAACTTATTCCATGATGATTCCCCATACACACAGCCTGTACCCTGAGTACTTGCTAAGGGGAATGGAACAGGGGCTGGAGCAAAGCCCTGTTGAAATCCATGTAAGGAATCAATGGTGCTATATAGCTGATAGCCACTGCATAGCATCTGTCAGCCAGGAAGGATAGCAGATGTCTTACTGCTGAACCAGCAACTGCAGCAAAATATCTTTCCTTGATAAACTCAATTCCTTATTATCTAATTGCAATACTAATCCCCCTCCATCCCGAACTTACCCACCTCCAAGGTAAGGTCACCCCTCACCAAGCATGTACTTTGCATTTTATTGACTGTATCTTTAAGAGTAAAGCAACAGAATTTCACACCAATCAGTAACAAAGGAACCACTAGAGTCATTCAAGCTCCACCTAAACATAAAGAAGTTTTATAGAATTAAATTAAAATGGGGAGAAGTTAGGTAAGACTCCAACTTAACTAGGATTAATCACTGGGCTGAACCTTCTCCCCCATAGAGATGTCTGGTGGAAAAGTGACTTATGTTTTCCATTCTCAGTTATTATCTTGAGCTAACTTTTCCTGAATGGTTATCTTGAGCTAACTTTTATTGAGGATTAAATCTTGTTGGTATATTCCTTTGAATGTTTTTGCAGTCAGAAACTATCACTGATGGGCCTTTAACCTTAACCTGTCACAATTTTCTCTTATTAATAAAGCATGTTTTTCCATAGCTAGAGAGAGTCCTTCATGGACACTGGCACTCACTGGCAGTGGGTAATAGACCTGAAAAATGTAGGAAACCCCGCTGAGGAGGTCTCTCTTTTGCTGTTAGTGTGTGTCCCTGAACAAGTCAGTTGAACCCGCCTCTGACCCAGCAGAACTGTTTGTTGAAGAGTACCCATAATGGGACACTGGCAGAATGGTCAGGCACAAGGATCTTGGCTTTCCAGAGTCACTGACAGACTAATCAAACATGTTTAAGATCTTTGTTTTTTAGGTGGCAGGGTGTTCTATCCTTGCCTGCAATGTACTTGCATGCTTCTGTAATGCACCTAGACCTCACCCACAAAAGTTCTTGACCACAGGAAATCCAGCAATAGATATGCAGCTCCCTGCTCCTACCCTAAAGTCCTTTTACACAACAGTTGCCCACTACTGTTTCTGCTACCTCATGAACTCTGCTACCCAGTGGGAGAAGTGCCTGCTGTGGGATTAAGCCCTTGAAAGGCTTTGCAATGAATACCAAAGAGAATCTTAACACTGTGTCCATGGAATGGTTCTGGAGTGGTCCCTGAAGTGTGATTTTGTTGAAAAACATACTTAAACACCTGTCTGGAAAGGTCCTTAATGATAAAACTTGCCCTGATTGTGGTCCAGAAAGCATCAGACCTGGTCAAGCCACTGGCTTTAGTGGGGAAGAACACCAAAGAAGAAAGAGCAGCAGGAACAGAGCATTTAGGCTGGCTGTAGGAAAGGTAAACCTAGACTGCTGGGTAGCTTTGCAACTAACTATTGACATTGCAAGAACAAGGTCTCTCCTAATGTAGTGACAATCAGAGGCAATGATCAGAAGGACAACTTAGCAACAACAGTCAGTCAGAGAGAGGTTCCTTCCTAGTTTATTCAGATTTCTTTCAACCCATAATGGGTATGTAATCAGCCCTCCTATCTAGTAACAAGCCTAAAATCATAACAGAAATTTAGAGTAAGATCCCATCAGTGTTTTAGCATGATCCAGATCACATGAATTTGAAAATCTTGACAGCAGTTTAAGATGTAAATGCAGGGGGTACCACCAAGTTTAAAGAGCATTGTAAATGTGTGCCATGACATATATCAGAAATGGCCAGCTGCAAGGACAGAAATGGGAAACAAAAAATGCAATCCAAAATCTGCATTGTGTGATTTAGAACAAAGAGAGGGAAAGATCTAATTAAATCATTCAAGTAAAAATTCTTAAATCTGACTGAGGTTAAATGGTGCCCAATTAAAACATTTTTCCACGCTAGGGACATATCTCATTTTTAAATACTCAAATACTAGAGAAAGTTGCAGGTTTTGCCAGGCAGTAATCAAGAGGCAGCACTTACCTTCTCTACTAGGAAAGCCAAAGTAATTTGTTTACTTCTATAGGCCACAGCAAAAGAGGATTGTGTGGATTACTAGGGAATACTTCAAACAACTCTTCCCCCAGGACGAGATACAAGAGGCATGTTTATTTACTTTTCATAATAATTTTTTAATAATTTATTAGCATTTGGAGTTAATGCACCATAGCAAAATTTTATTGAGTGCAAAAGTTACATCCAAAATACTACTGGTTATAGAATAATGCATATTATAAATAAAGTGGAAAATATCTTACTGCTTATGGAGACATACAGTCCACTTAAAGATAGCTTGCATGATTTCTGCAAAGAGCAATACTCTCTTGATAATATTCTAGAGAATTAAGATTTTGGCAATAGGCAAAGGATAAGGAGCCTTGAAGGACATAATCTTTTTTTCTGCACCAAAAATTGCCAGGAAACTACACTGTCATCCAGCTTGGGAGAAGTGGACTGAAATCCAGTTAAAGGGTAAGGAGTGGAAGATAAAAGTCAAAGTATTACAGCTTTTAAGCTGGACAAGAGCCAGCAGTATTGTCCCATGGGAATCAGTGCTGGAGTTGGTGCTTTTTTTGGAGATTGATGTGAGTAGTATCATGTTTTTGCAAGCCCTTGATGAACATTTGTTGGAGGATATTCTGAGTCATCAAGCTGTAACATGTCTACTGTTATTGCTCCTGGGCTCCTTAAAATGGTAGCTAGCCTCATGCTCCTGCCTTCTCTTCTGAGGCAAAAGAGCAGCTGAGCACCTCTGCTTGCTAAAGAAGCTGCCTCCAGATCAGAAGGGATGAGGGAATGGAGGCAGGCTCACCTTCTTTCACACATCCCTATGTGAAGCCCAGAACAAGACTGGGCAGTGCTGTATGACATCTTTGTGAATAGTTTCAATGAGCAGTCACCTCATCAACAGTATGCCTAGCAAGCAGATCCTAGTAGCGCTTATAGAGCTCAGTCCGGGTTTCTTCTATCAAAATTGTTAGTGAAGTGCCCATAGTCTTAATTTGATTTAATTGCAAGGAACAGTTTCATTTTCAATTTACTGGTATTTTTTCTTTTTTAATTCTGATACTGGAATACATCACCAGCAGCCTTGATATTTTCAATTTTTAAAAAAGCATTAGGAATTTCTTTTTTGAGTTTTCATTGTTGTCTAAAATTTTTATTAAAAAGTGAGATCACTGTGTAAATCAAAGAAACATTTCTAAATTTCTGGTAGAAATGCAACTCTCTGTCAGATCTGGAATTGGGGAAATGTGGTGGGATGGCTCCTATGACTGGAGCTTTAGAACAGAAAAACACAGGCTCTCTAGGAAGGACTGAATACTGGAAGACAGTGCTGTAGAATCACAGGACAAGATTTTACTTGACAATTTTGCTGCCCTTCTATAATCAAGTTACAATTTTGATAAGGGAAGAGCAACTAATGTTACCACCTGGATTTGTGCAAACCATTTGACACTGCCTCACATGACATCCTTGTCTTTGAAGCAGAAAGACATGGATTTGATAGATGAACCACTCAGTGATTCAGGAATTAGCTGAATGGCTACACTCAAAGGGTTGTGGTCAACCATTCTATGTAAGTGGATACCAGTGACAAGCGGCATTCCTCAGGAGTTGACACTGGGATTGGCACATTTTAACTTCTCTGTTGGCAACATGGGCAGTGGGATTGAGCACACTCAGGAAGTTCATGTACAGCACCAGGCTGTGTGGGGCAGTCGACACACTGGAGGGAAGGGATGGCATCCAGGGGGATCTGGACAGGCTTGAGAGCTGGGCCAGTGCAAACCTCATGGGGGTCAGCAAAGCAATGTGCAAGGCCCTGCACCTGGGTCAGGGCAGTCCCAAACATGGATACAGGTTGTACAGAGAATGGATTGAGAGCAGCCCTGAGGAGAAGGACTTGGGGTGCTCATAGACGAAAAGCTGGATGTGGCCTATCAATTTGTGCACACACTCCAGAAAGATAATTTTATCCTGGGCTGATTCAAAAGTAGTGTGGCCAGAAGGGCAAGGAAGGGGATTCCTTCCCTCTGCTCTGGTGAAAAGCCACCTGGAATGCTGCATCCAGCTCTGCAGTCCTCAGCACAGAAAATACATGGACATTCTCAAGACGATCAGAGGGGTGGAACACCCCTCCTGTGAATGAACTCAATCTCAGCTGGATCCAATACACAGACAGAAAGTGGGGACTTTTCAATCTGAATAAAAGACTCTGGGCTAAGTTTATAGCACCAGTACCAGAAGATGGAGAAGGCATGTAGCAACAGAAACAGGAGTAATGGCTTCAAACCGAAAAATGTCCGGTTTGGATCTGATATTAGAAATTCTTTACTGTTTGTGGCAATACATTGTACAGGTTGCCCAGATGTTGTGGATGACCCATCCCTGAAATTGTTGTGGTCCAGATTGGATGGAGCTTTGCTACACAGCTACATGCAGAAGGTGTCCTGGCTTCTGACAGGCAGGTTGGAAGAAGATGATCTTTAAAGATCCATTCTGACCCAAGCTGTTCTTTGATTCTATGGACAGATTTCAACACCGTATGAAGTTCAGTGAAGTTTAATAATGTCTGAGGTTCTAATTTGCCACAGTCATATTCTCGTCAGCATGACGTTATTAACTAACATTCTAGTAGAAAACTAACATCTATTTGAAAAACAAGTTAAAGCCTGCCATCCTAACCACCAATCTCATCAACCTTAATCAACCGTGAAAGCAGCCTGGTACAGCCTCTTAACCAATAGCAGCTCTGGATTGAAGGACTCAGCTAAACGTGTGTTCCATCACAGCAATGTCTGCAGCATAGACCCATACGTGCCATCAGAGGGACCATGGGGGCTACAATTAAGGTTGTGGATTTTTTAATCCCTCCACAAATGATTTTTTTGCACAGCATGAGTTCAGCCTGCCTGTGCTGTGGCCCAGTTAGCTGTCACAAACAGGATAATCACACTAGAGAAGGAAAGGCCAGTTTTGCACAGGAAGGCTGACAGGTACCAGGAATCTGCTGCTGAGGAAGTCCCAGGCAGGTCTGAGTTTGCTTAGCTGTATCTGAGCACACTAACACCAGCACAAAGGCAACCAGCACAACTAAAAACATGTCATTATTTCTGCATGTGGCCTGCAATACTCAGTGCAGCCATCACCAAGACAGAGGGCGAAAAGGACTAAACTCTTCTTCCCACCTAGGTCCTAACACTTCCCTCTGATCTGCCAAACACGAGCTTGTGGTCACTGCAGAGCACGTACTGCAGCTCTGGAGGCAGTCACAAATCGCAGCAGCTGGGAGCCCACAGGTGCCAACTCACAGCCTTACTTCTTTTCTTCCCTGTTGCTGTCCCTCAGCTGTGGAGTAGGATGCTCAAATGCTCAGTTTGATGCACTGGTCCTCAGTTAGGCACAGACCACAGAAACTGGGAGCAGCTCTCCAGTACCTTTTATAGATATTCTCAGGTGCTTATGCTGAAAAAGTTGCTTTATCAGTGAGTATCATATACATCCACAGTTACTTAGGTAGTGTCTCTCAAGAAGGAGACTGTCTCAGAAGCTAGCTGGTGATTTTCCTATAAACTCTGAACCATTACATTTCATTGCCATGGACAGAGAATGTGCTGCACATCATGTACATCAGACAGAGACAGCATTTTCTGCATTTGTGATTGCCACAGTCAAGCAGATATCACAGTCTTGTTCACATATGTATTTTGTTGGGATTTTTTAAAAGTCTTTATTTCCCCTTCCTCACTCCATTTTGCTATGTGCACTTATTCTTTTCTAAAAGCCTGAAACTTTTTACCCTTTGTCACAGTTTTCTTCTTTTCTTTGAGCTTCACTTGTGTCATTTCCTTATAAAAAACACTTTGGCTTAGCATTAAAAAAACTTCCATAACAATGATGCCTTCAGTCAACCAGCAGGTAAATCTTTGTCAGACAGATAGGCATACTTTTCCTAGTTCCAGAATACCCTATTCTGATAAATATAAATAATTTCAGTCACAGATGTGTTAACATAAAAATGTACATTAACAGATAACAGACTAGTGTTTTCAAACTTGGGTACCACCCAGTATTCTGAGCTGTATCAGCTTTTCAGGACTTGGTACCATGTGGACCCAACAGTGGAAAGGAAGAAAATAAACTTTCTGTACCTGTGATCTGTACAGCACAACCAGTCTGTGCCAAAACTCTGAGAAATTTTCTGATTAATAAACTCCTGCCCAAGGCCTCCAGACAAGAGATGTTTGTCTATACATAGACATGCTCTGATTAATACTCCCCACCACATGATTTATACAAAGCTGAGGAGCAGAATTAGAAAAGGAAAAAACATACATTTTTCCTGAAGTTTAAACAAAAGCTCTACAGTTCTCTGATTGAGAATGGCAGTTTTCTTTGAAGTACACCTCAAAAGCTGAGTATCTATTTATTCACCTCATATTTTAACTGAAGTAAAACATTTCTTTTCTTAAATCACACACACTGTGACTGATCTATCACTGCAAATCTAGAATGTCAGGAAGTTGTATATAGCACTTATGCAAAACAAATCATTAGAATGGCCTCTGGGCTCTTTTTTCCATCTAGCAGGCTCCAGAGGCACAGCTGTCTTGAGGCAGGGACCTGAACATATTTTAACATCTTGTGGTCATAAAGGATAAGACATATGGGAAAGGAAAAAAGCCTTCTTTTAACAGGACTTGTGAACTAGACCAAATACTTCAGATAATTTCGTGAAAAACAAATACAAATTCTGCAGAAATTCCAATATTTACAAAGCAATAAGTCCAGAGCAGGACTCTTGGCTTGCATGCATTAAAAACATATAGCAAAGGTATGAATGGACCATTCCTGTTCAAATCATGCCTGTCTGTTCAAAATGTAGTCCAAAACCTTCCACTGCTTTTGAAAATTTCAGGAAACAAATCAAGCAAGTAGGAATCAAGATATCAAGACATGATAATGGTCAGGGACTAGAAGGACTCTGTTGGATTTGCAGCTAGGTAGTAAGTTGCCATATGAGAGAGAGAAATGGAAACAAAGGCCTGGGCAGGGATCCAGGTTCTCTCTCTTTTCCTGAGACCCTTATGTCCTTCCCAGACATGTATCTGTAACAGGCTGCCTTTTCTTGGCATCCCACATGCCATCTTGTGAAGATCTGTGTAGAGTGCATACGCTGGCTGGGAGCTCCAGGATCTGCCGCTTCCTTGCAGGGTCATCTCACTGTCAGGAATGCGCCCCCGCTTCAGCCATCACTTTTTTCCCTCTCTTTGTGGTTTCTTCATCATACTACTGGCTATTTTGGGAGCAGCTAACATTCCTGACCATGACATCTTACTTCTCTGTGGCATTTCACAACACCCCCTGAGTACGTAGTTAAACCACAGCACCAACACCAGGCTTTTCCTGCTCTCCTCTGCCACTCTGCCTGCTGCTGTTTCCCCACCAGCCCTACACATTCTTGGCCCTGGTGCCCCACAGTGTCCCACTGCACCTTGCAGAGTGTTCTCTATCTGCACAGCCTTGGCAGCTGCCTCTCAGACCTGCTGCAGGAGGGTGGGAACCATCTTGGGAACACGGTTCCTGCAGAGGGTGAGAAAGGGTGCTCTGAAGTATGTCATGGGAGATACAATAACTTTTATCCTCCTGGAGGCTGCAGCCGGAATTTCAAACCCCACATCCGTTAACTCAGTATTGCTGTATGTCCTTGGCTCCTTGTTCCAAGCTTAAAGCAGCTGCCAGTCTCCTGCAAGGAGGCAGAGAAGATTTTACAGGCCTTCTATGGAAAGGAAAGAGAGATACGACTCCCTAGGTTGGAAGGTATTGCTCCTAGGACTTGCCAAGGCCATCACAGCAGCCCTGACCTCATCTGACCTGGGGTCAGGAAGGGCAGGCTCCTGCAGAACTGGCTTTGGGATGGGATGTTTCAGCCCTTCTCTCCCTATATCTGCCATCCCATAGGAGCAGGAATGGGTATTCAGAACCCACGTTTCTAGGGCTATTCAACTACTTGCCCCAGCAGTCCCTCTATGCACAGGCCTCAAGAATGTGACTCATGGCAGCAGGAAGAGGTTAAAGGATAGGAAAGGAGCAGGAAGGTAAACCCACCATGTGAAGGCTGAGCAGGGCAGGGAAGGAGGGAGGGAAGCACCAGTTCTCTGGGGTGGCTCTGTAACTCCCTCAGAATTCAAGAAACATCATGGGATCTTCCAAAGGGATTGAGGAGAGATTTTAGAAATTTATGGCCTCATGCCTATGAGGATACAGAGATACAGGGCTCCTCCAAGAAGGGGATAGGGAGACCAGAGGTTTGTTCCTCTGACAAAGCAGACACAAGTGATACACAAGAGTCACAGAAGTGAGCCTAAATTGTTTTTGCACTATTGCTCAGAAAGTGAGTTTAGTGAGGAAGTTGCATTTGCTCTTCATGTAGGGAAAAATTCTTTAATTCTGTCATGATGTACATTGACTTCTGCAATTCTTTCTGCTCCTCCGAGTTTTATAAGTTCTAAGCCAATACATTCCAAAATAAGTTGTTCCCTGTACAATGCATGCACTGCTCCTTGATGTCTATGCTGAAGAATTTTCCAGCAGACTTTCTGTTCTGGAGCTTGCTGTTAGCACACTGCATTTTCCCTGAGCTCTCTGGCTCAGCAACTTTATGCCATATGCAGGAATTGAAAGTATTAATAAGGAGTAGGCAGAGTGCTTCATCTCCCTTGGCAGCTTTTTCAACACCAAGCCAATACCAGCAGATGCACAACTAGCCACTGTATATCAGACTTTTTTTTCTTCTCCTGACATGTAAAATGAGAAACCCACTGAGGTGTTTAAGAAGGAGCCAGGATCTTTGCTTTATGGCTACAAGCTCCAGTGCTGAGGAGTCTCAGAGCCTGAGCCTTGTGGGTGTGGAGGGCTCTCACATAACCTAGACACACAAGACATTCTCCTCTTCTCAAACACAGTTCTCATGGCACCAGCCTTTGCTTCACCACCTTCACATGCCCTTCTGGGTTACAAGGACAGAGCTACTGGATGGGTCGGGACACAGCTCTCCCCGTCCAAGGAAACCAACACACATAACTATTGATTAGGGTACCCATGAAGGCAGAAACAGAAATTATGGCTGAATCCAATTGTGTTCTGCTATTCCAATAATACCTTGTTTCAATAACTTTAGTCCTAATGAAGGAAAGAATCCCTACTGACTTGCTACAAATACATACCAATGGTCCCAATTTCTTTAGAGAAATATAGTTAGAATATACATTAAAGATTTTTAAAAAACCAAACCTGTACCTCCTTCCCCCCCCTTTTTTTTTTAATGTAAAATACTGATGTTGATTGGAAAAAAGGGTTTATTTTAGCATCTCTCTGTATATGTCAGAGTACCCACTTCCTTATCCAATGAGTTTACTCTTCCAAAAAGAAGCTGTATTAAATTCACAATGAATTCCATTATTATGACAAAGGTCTTTCAGGAAGAGTTTGCCTTGGCAAATTTTTTTTACACCTACACCTGCTATGGTTTTTTTCAAAACCATAGCAAGGTTTATTCTTCATTTTAAGACACTAAAATATCCCTTTCTTGTTACAAAATATATGTAGTCTGAAACAACATGTTTTCATCTGAAGCTAAAAAGAAGGGGATCTCATTTCCATGTTGTCTGAAACCACATTCCACTTTCTGTATGCTACTGTTCTGTAACTTCAGAAATGATTAATTTTACACAAGCTGTTTCACTAACATCCATATATTCACTTTCAAGTTGCTGTAGATATGGATCATAGACCTTGAGATATTTGGACTGTAAATGGAAGAGCCAGGTCAACCAGAACTACAGCCAGCAATAAATACAGATTGTGCCTCCCTTCAGTTTTCTTTCCTTTGAATCCACTTCCAGGTAATTCGTTGATCTAATAAATTCATTCATTCAGTCATAGTTTTTTCAAAGATTTGCCCATTTAGGTGCAATATCTTTGTGCTCATGTATTTGGGTCCTTTTCAAATTAATTATTCCAGTCAGATTCTTATGGACAAATGTTCCTGAAATACATGTCTATGACTGATATTGTTTATAGAGAGCGTGCAGCAAAATCAAGGCTTAACAATCTCTGTTTTTTCCACTTTCACACCCTCAAAATAGAGCTGTTGTATAACCTTACTAAGATATTCTCTCTTGCTGTTTCATGCATCATTTAATATCCCAGTGCACTAAGTGTGACCTTCACTGGGGTGGAACATCAATATTTAGCATAAATATTCCACTGTGAATATTTTTTTCTTTTCAATATTATTAATGTAAAAACCTCTTCTTCTCCCAAAGCAAATAAACTGTTTGATTCCTTATTTTCTAATATCTTTAATGAAGGAACTGATGTCTCTTTCAATCATCTTCACTTTCTTAAACAGAGTTCTGCTTTCCAAGTGTATATATGTAAGTACTAAAAATTTCACATGGGAGCTGGTTGACTTAACAATGCAAGTTCACAACTTCTACTGAAGATAACTTATGATAGGTGATCTAAAACAGTTTCAGATTCATTTTAGCAATGACACTTTTTTAGCTAATTTATTTGGAAATGCATTTTGCATGTTATCAGATATATATTGGTAAAAAGGAAATTTAAAATCTAGGTCTTATTTCCTAGATTTTTGGCTTCAACTCATTCCTCCCTCCCCCAGCTCCAATAAATCAAAGAGAAAACAAATATGTGCATAAAATATGTGGGTGAAAAAGAAACCTTGCAATACTAAGGCTTCAGTATTTCCATTGAGTAGAATACAAGAGTACTCTAGTTGCTTAGATGGGAGCTTTTTTATTTGTTTTAATGTCACAATGATGAGGAAATCTCCATTTTGTGATGCCAAAAAAGAAATGCAGATTGAGTCAGCAGATTACTCAAGTAAGGGGTGAGGAGAGAGCTGCCTATGGTCAGGTGGGTCAGCATGTGCCCAGCTTTTACCTGAGTAGTGGTGGTGGGATTAAATCCACCTTCAAGTGATGTGGCAGCTTAGGACAGGAGGTATAAATGATGTGCTGAGAGTGAGATGCACAGAATGATTTCCACAAATGTTACACTTGTTTTAAAATACTAAATAACTTTATTTAAGTAAAGTAAGACGTAACAGAGGAGAAGGGAATTTTAACTGTAGCTATAATTCTCAGATGTTTGATAAGAAATGTGTTAAACATCTAGAAGCCAAGAAAACTGTACCTTTTGTAACATAAAAAGGAGCTAATTACCAATGATTTTCAGTTGAAGAACAATTCAACTGAGTCTCCAAATGCAAATATTTTCATTATCAGATGCCAGTGACAACCCTTTAAAAAATACTTGATCTCTATGTTGAAGAAATGGACCTGACTGTAACTTTGCAGAGAACTTCAAACATTGACCTCTACTGGTCGAAAAATACCTTCACTTCTTGGTTTCTAAAGTAATGTTATAATTCAGATACTTTGTTTTAAAAAGAGATATATTTTAAAATAATAGCACATATAAATGTGTTCATACTAGAAAATCCAAATTATATGCTTGAATTTGTACCAGGGATGCTCTGGAGTGAAATGCCACCTCTGGCAGTACAGAAAGAGGTTGACGGAGTACTTGTCATGAAGAACTACATGTGGAGGCTAATGCATCCCAATGAAAACAAAAAACAGCAAAAAGACATCTCATTGTCAGCAGAGGAAAGCAGGTATGGACCTCCTCATCCATACGGAAAGAAAGTGCTCTGTCTTCTTCAGCAAATCTGGGGAGAAGCTCTTTATAAGTAGTTCCTAACCATCTGCTCCTTCTCCAAAATAAATTAGTTATAAAGAGTAATATGTACAGTCCCCAAATGAAAAAAAAAAATCTATTTTTAAACCCCTGAATTTCTTTATTTCAGTGCCAGCTTTCTTTTTCCCCCAGCATTTATTCAAGTCAGAAGTTATGCCAACTATTGGATCCACACAAAGAAACAAACATTCAGAAAGTTCTGGGTAATTACCAGGGGTCTTAGTTTTCTCTGTCCAGTCAGAAGCTCAGCCTTCATGATAATATCACACTGTAGAAAAGCACAATTTTAGAGATACTATGTGATGAGAAATCAACAGAATTACTAAAATTTCTCTGCCTGAAAGAAATTTTAAACATTTTAAATAATTCTTCAGATAAAACTTATATTTCTTTATTGGAAAATCTTTAATTATTATGCACTACATGATTGGGAAAAGAATTTAATCAAAATTTGTTAGCCTTTGTCACAAAAGCTGTGTACTCCTTTCTCTGAGCTGGGGTTTCTGAAAGCACAATGTCATGATACTCTTTTTCTTCCCATCTAATTTCTCCATTTGCTCTTTGAATCCTTACTTACATCCTTTCTTACTTAGTGACAGGTTCCCTGATCTACCCTTATTCTCCAGACAGACAAAAAATCACTGATGGCTTTAAAGGTTTGTACTAAAAAACCCACAAAACAACACAACTCAAACCAAAATAACAGAACACCCAACAAAACAAAAAGCTGAAAATGACTAAAAGTAAACATCTTCATTATTATTAATAAGTAAGTTAAATATTAGGGCAGATCATTAAGAGTGTGAAGCAGACTATTTTGATTTCTGTCAATAATTTTGCTCATTGTTTTAGTGCCATCTATGTTATTTCTATTTTTAAAATCTCACTTTATCTGTATAATATTAACTTTTCCTATCTTAGTCCTATCTTCCTCTGAAGTATATAAACTCAATATACAAGCACAATAGAGCTCTTTTGACATATTTTTCTCTATTTTCCTAGCTGTAATATGTTATTTCCTCATTAGGAATAATTGCTTTCTTCATTTGAGTAGAGCTATAGTTTACACAGTACCATTCCTATCATCAATTTCCTTTTAATGAGCTGTAAATATTGTTGATAATATTTTTTGGACTAGAAACTCACCAGATCCTATCTTGACAGAAATTTCCAGTGAAAAAAGAGTGTCTTGCAAATATTTGGAAACTTAAGCCAAACACAGCTTTTTTCTTCCCCACTCTGCCCTTGTGAAGTCTAGGAAACTTCAGCTAATTATTTCATAACATGATTTATACCACATTCATGTAATCAGAAGAGGATATGTCTCATTTCACTTTCAAAAAGGTCCAGCTCTGCTGTTGCTCAAGCCTCAGTTAACATTCTGAGAGATGCTTGGTGTATTTCAATAGGTGTTACCTATATGTAAATGACAGCTGCAGTGTTTTCAGCCCAGGCTGGAAAAGCAGGGAGGGTGTATGGTCTCCTAATGTTGAAAAGACATCTGCCAGGAGGGCATAACATAAGTGAGTACAAGTAGCTGCACTCAGTAGTTACCTGAAAGAACTGTTCTGGATGCTGACTTCACTTACAGAGGAAAAGCATTTTTCTTATTTTTCACATTTTTTTCATCTGTTTCCATGGCACAGTCTTATCTGCCCCTGAAGCATCCATTTTGGTAGTCCTCGTACTAAAAGCTTTAAATTGTTTTAAGTTAAGAGCAGCACTGGAGGAGCAGGATCAAGTGTTTTGACTTTGTGCTATTAGCTTTAGTGCTCAGGTTTTCCTGAAAGTTTCAGATGAAGAAGACAGATCTTGTGTTCTCTGAAGCCTGTTGAAATCAGAAGGAGTCTTCTTGTGGACTTCACTCAGCATAAGATCAGCCAGGGAAGTTATTGTAAGTTTTACATCCTTTTTTTCCCTCAGAAATTCAGGTCAGGCCTCATCGAGGTCTTTCACTTCCGCTGTGAAAGGATCAAGTTTTTTGGTATCTTCTCAACAGAAAGGTGCTCACAAAAGAGGAGTGTGACAATTCAATAAGCTCAGCAGCAAACACTGCTAATGTAATAGTAAAGAGATATATTAATTTTCGTAAGAAACAACAACAAATCAAACGTAGGAATGTTTAAATGCTACACATAATTTTATATAGAATTAGGCAGCCTATGGTATTTTTTGTGACAAGACAAAATATAAATTCGCAAATATCTGGTTAAGAACTTATAGTTAACTTAGAAACTGAAATTTCTATATCCATAAAAGTCTAACAAATTATAGTTCTTTCAAGTGCTTTAGAGAATATTAAAAAGAAATCTGTTAATTTGCTAAATATGTTTGCTTATATGTAATTAGCAATAATCATGTACTTAATTCTGTAGATTCACCGAGTTTAAAGTAAAACATTATGATCAGCACTGCATCAGAACCTAGGCATCATATGGTCTTGATGTAAAGGGGCTGCCAGACTGAGTTCATCATAGCCCTCAGTGAAGCATTTCAATATTTAGCTATGTATTCCTTTACAAATGTTAGCTTTTTCCCAGTGTGAATTTCTTTGCCTCCAGCCTCCAGCTAATAGATATGACTGTGCTATTTTCTGCTCAATTAAGGAACCGTTAAACAACCATGCACTGTTATGTCAGCCCAGAGGGAGTCAGGCTATCAGAACATATGCTGAAATTTTGATGTGCTGCAGACTATGCTAATTTTTCCTGTGGCTTCTCTTCATGTGGTGAAATCAAACTTCACCTAATGAATGTTTCTAAAGTACCAAGGACCAAGAGAATTATCCTGGGAAGGTGGAGGCTGAGCTAAGCTCTGCTGACACAGCAAGCTGAAACAACAAAAAGGTTATTATTTCTATGTTCTGGGGGCACTGCAGTTGGGCAAAAATTTAAAGTAGTAAAAAAGGCCAATGCTCTTGTTCCTGTCCTATTCATTGAATAAATGAAGGAAAAAAAATGGTAAGAGGGTGAAATACATTTCTTTGCAATACAAAGGCAAGTCAGCTTTCATTTGTAAGTTCTTTCATACACTGAAATCATAGTTTTGATTTTGCTTACTAAGAAAAGTACAGACTGTCACTCTATCACAATCCACATCCTCAAAGTCTAGTAAAATCACAGAGTATGAAAAATTATTCAGAAAGATCAGGCAACAAGAAAAGATAGGAAAAAAACACTGAATAAAATACATACAGACAACTCTGCAAAGGTTATTTTATACTCTCTTAAACCGAGTATCTGTGGGACTAATTATTTCATGGGCACAGTATATATCCATGGGAAAATCAGATACAAGTACTTCTGTGTTTCTTTTGGCTTGAAATGACAAAACAAGCACATATGTAATACTTCTCCTCCTGCAAGCAATATAGAGATGCAGTTTTGTGAGTACTGAGTATTATGAGTATTGTGAGTACAAATTTGTAATTTTTAAAATCAGCATGTTAGATTGCTATATAGGGCTTTCTCTTTTTGTACCTTTACGGCTGGTATTCAGCAAATGAAGCATTTCCTCTGATCAGGTGTACTTTGCCTTTCCTTTCACCAAAACAACATTTTTCATACTCCTATTTCCTAACATTTTTATCATTAAATTAAACATTAGAAGATGGGTTTATAAAGCCTCAAAAGTCTTTATAAAAGTCTTCATAAAAATATTTTTTCATAAAAAAGGAATAGCAAAATATTTCACTCATCTTTCAACAGCAAAGCACAGTTCCAGGGTGTGCATTGACAGCATCTCTTATCTGAGTTTAAAAGTATGTGACTGCTTAAACAGCCTTGAAACTCACATGCAGCTATTATTTACTGCTATATTTTCACAGTATATTTTTCTCCAATGAGAGACCTTCCTTTAACTCTCTTTGCCATTCACATAAATCAATGTTTTTCCAGTTGATCTGCAGTTAGGACTTCAGGGTGTTACAATAAACATGCGGACATCTTCTGCATTATTTTTAACAAGAAAGTAAAATGTTGCACTGTTTGGGGGTTTTTTTAACTACACAGACAACAGTGTCATGTCAAGCCTTGATAATGATAAATAAATGTGGTTCGTGTTCCACTTGCTTCCAAAAACAGCGCTTGAGTTGTCTTCTATTTTCTAATTATTCATTGAAAGTGATAAGAAATGGCATGCTCTAGGGAGAAGAGAAAAGAAACAGAAAAAAACATGATAGATGTTTTCTATTATTTGAATTCCTGGCATTGCTTGATGCTTTTCTTATCTCATTATCAGTTGACAAGAAACAAAACAAAAACAAAAATAAAAAAAGGCCAACAAGATAAAAACAAAAGAAAAAGCCTCAAACAAACAAACAAATCCTCCCAAAAAACCCAAACCCCCAGTGCTATTTTCAAAACAATATTCTCTTCCAGGAAATAAAATCTCAACTAAAACATTGATTATGTTATGTTCTCCTTTCACACTCTAGCAACCTCATATGTCTTCCCTGTACACAGTCCCTGTAGGAGGAGGCAGGATTAAAAAGGAGTGCCTTTTGTCTTTACTAATGGATTTAGTGCGGCCTAAGCAAGAATTCAGGCCTTGATCTCTGAAATACAAGTATTCAGCTCCACTTCAGTGATTCTGAAATCAGGCAGGAAATTTCTTGGATTATTTCATTGAATGTCCCTTCCATTAAACGCGCAAACTATTAGAAATGGTAACATCACAAAGTCCTTTCTCTCTTCCTCTATCTCCTCCTCACCATTCCTCTCTCGCCACTATTGTTCTTCACACACACAAT
This sequence comes from Serinus canaria, assembly GCF_022539315.1. NCBI lineage: Eukaryota > Metazoa > Chordata > Aves > Passeriformes > Fringillidae > Serinus > Serinus canaria. The sequence goes on from NC_066343.1 coordinate 55,868,014, forward strand.
TGTGTATCTTTCACTACAATTCTACATAATTAATCTCAGATCTAGGGAAACTACCAACTTCCCACCATTTCCCTGGGAAGATTATTTCAATGGCCAGTTCTCATTGCAAACTTTTTTCTCTTTTGTCCAATTGGAATCTCTCTAGAAGTAACTTGTACCCATTACCCCTCCTCTTCTCCAAGTGACTCCTTGAAAAATGTGAGTCTCCATCTTCTCTTGGGGGAGGCCTTATCCTCATGTTACGATATTTAAGGATAGCCACCCTTCAAATACTGTAACATGGGGACAAGGCCTCCCCCAAGCCTTCCTTTTTTAAGGCTGAACCCCCCAGTTCCCTCAGCCATTCCTCCCGTGCCAGGCTTCCCAGCCCTGTGATCGCCTTTGTGCCCCTCCTCTGGGCTCTCCAGCCTGTCCACACTCTGTGGGGCCACAGGTGTGGCCTGACAAGCGCTGTGTGGGGTGGATAAGAGTTTAGGCTAAGAGATAAGGATTTTATCTCTGCTGGTGAGGCCCTTGCTGCAGCCACCCAGGCCCTGCTCCCTTTCTGTGCTGCAGGAACACACCGGGCCCTCAGACGGAGCCGAGTCCACCGGGAGCGCCAGGCCCCTTCCCACAGAGCTCTCCCAAGCTGGGCAGATCCCAGCCTGTGCTGCACTCCTGGACTAGGACTTGGCTCTTCCAGGTGCAAAACCTTACACTTGTCCTCACTGAACTTCACAATCTTCTCATCAGCCCACTATTCCAGCTCATCCAGGTCTTTCTGCAGGTGGCTCTCCCTTCGCAAGCATCCGCTCCCTCACACAGTTTGCTGACATCATTGAACTTTATATGGGTGCACTTGACCTCATCTTCTGATAAGTTTGCCAAGCACAGTTTGCCCTTGGGGAATCCATGCTGGCTCCTCCCAGTCATGTGCTTCACCTGACATGTGATAGCCCCCAGGATGATTCATTCCTTAACCTTCCCAGGGGCTGGTGTAAAATAGATGTCTCCATATTTTCCTGGATTTCCTTTAACCTCTTCTTGTAGGTGGGGATGACATGAGCTTTCTTCCCATCTCCTGAGACGTTCCTTGATCTACATGATTTCCCAAAGATTATGGAGAGTGGCCTTACAATGACATGATCCAGCTGTCTTGACCCTTTGGGGGGATATCATCAGAGCCCCTCGAGTCATATGGGTCAAGCTCACACATCAACTCTGACTTCACTGACAGCAGATCTGTGTTTGCATCAGCCTGGGTTTTTACTCCCGACACCTGGGGCCCAGCAGTGCTGGCAAAGACACATTAAAAATGTGTTGAGGATCTCTACCCTTTGAATGACAAACTCAACTCCCCTGTTAACAGCATGCCAATATTTTGGAAGGTTTTTGTCCTTCTGTACAACAAGAGGTGCAGTTCTTACCCAGGAAGGAATAACAGATATAGCTTTCACTCATGAGTATATTTGTTTAGTTTAATAAAATCACTAAAATTACAGTGCGAGAATTATGCTGATGACAACATGACCAAATGTCAGACAGTCTCAGACCAGAGGTCTGAGAGGTCTGCATCTGCCCTACCTGAGGTGCTGGTTCTTTTCCCACCAACTTAAGAAGCAGGAATATGAGAGACAGGGAAGAAAAAGTCATGCTTTTTGTGCTGTGATGCACAGTCATTGTCACTGATCTCACTGCTGCTGTGTGAAATGCTGCTGGCAGTGACACACACATTGATGCTGTGCAACAGTTATGCCCTCCACCCTCTCCCTTGGCTTCTTCCATTCGCCCCTCCTCCTGTCGAGACCCACTTGGAATGATACTTGCATGTGATTTCAAGACTGCAAAGATTTCCTGATGGACCCTTCCTCATCTGAAATGCCATCAGAAATCCCAGGGCAGACATCTGGAATCATCCTTGAACCCACAGGCCTCCCACAGTGCATGCTGAGAGCTTTCATTGTCACTGTTTAATAAAGGTCTCATTAAACGTTTACCACAAACAAGCTTGCTGTGTGTACTAGTAAGCAACACTAATCATGTGCCAAGAACAGGTTTTTAAAATTTTAATATAGCAGGGTAACTGTCACTGATAAACAGATAGTGTCAATACAGTCCCATCTGATAAAAATGCTATCCTTGTGCACTCTCTGCCCAAGAAAGGGGACAAAAGGAAGAGCCTCTCTCCAGATATAAGGAACACAGGGTCCTAAATATTTTTCCTGCGTCACACCCAAGTTAGAAACTTAATGTAGACTTTTATTTTTACAAAAGTAAAAATATGAATATTTCTAAACGTACAGGCTAGATTTTGAAAAAGGAATCCTCAGCCTTGGAAGTGGAAATGCTGATGCCTGATGAGTCATGTATCCTGAAAAGGAACTGATGCCTTTGAACATTTTACATTTTTGTGAGCTAAGTGGCAAAAGACAGCTCAGCAGCAAGCTGTCATTTGTAAGAACACTTGTTCCATTTTCTCCTTCTATGCATCCTAGTAATTTGCATTACTCTGGAGATGAAGGTAGACTTCATGGTGCTCTGGATTTTCAAGCCATGCACTGCTTTACTAAATGTATTCCAACCTTCTGATGTAATTAAGAATGTTCCTGTGAGGAGACTCTTGCTCAAATTGTTTCTAGAATTTAATCAAACTTCTGTAGTAATTCCTGACATTTCCATGTCTCTGACAAGCTGTTTCCCTCCCTTTAAATTAAGCGTAAGTCATTCTTAAAGCCCTATCAAATGAAGCAGTTTGTTATTATCAAATGAGACTTTTATGCTGAGCAACATTGAAAAGTAAAGGTTGTAAAAGTAAACATTGAAAAGTAAAGGTCAGAAATCATGTATGCTTGCAGCAATAAAGATCTTAGGCATCTTTAAAGGGTGAAACCAAACTGGATGGAAAGTATACCTTAGGCATAGAGAAAATCTTTAACATAGGTAACAAATGATGTGATTTTTTTCTCAGTAAGGACTGATCATGTTTGGCATTGTAGTTGATTTTCACCAGATCTTTCTTGTCTGAAGGTGCTATTATATTGCTCATTTAGTTTGTACTGACTGATTTTTTTATCCATACTACATAGACTAAGAGTCAAAATTAGAAGCATGCTGGAGATTAAAACAGTGATTGACACATCATTACATTAATTTGCTTATAGGTGGCATAAAGAAAGTCCTCAGAACCTTTATGCAGGAATCTTTATGAGTTTTATTAAATGCCTTTCATCATTCTTCAGGAATTATGTGTCAATAATATCATACTAAGCAATGCTCTTGTAGAGTTCTAGAAGCCTTATCATCCTTGCTCTTGTCATAGTAAGATTTAGTTATTTTACATAAAGATATCAATTTCATCAGAGAGAAATGGGCCAGGCCACTGACCACATTATAGTGACTCTTGGGAGACAAAGCATTCATTGGAGAGCTGGAGGTTCAGATAGGTTTTAGAAGAGTTTTAATCGTCAGTCTTTATCTGCTATAAATTTTGGAAACAACTAAGACAAAAAACCATAGTGTCCTGAAAGGGGAAAAACAAAAGGTAAAAAGCCAATTTGACCAATACTAGTTTAGGCTGATAGACAGTGAGACACCTGAAATGTTTCATTATAGCTTCAACACTTCAGGACTGTAGGTATGATAAAGAGCTCTCAGGAACTGCAGAGACACTCTGGGTGGCCATTGCAAAGCTTTGTTAACTGCACCTTCAGGATTTCTCTGGTCTGTTGCTCCAGAAATGACACCAGTATTCCTGATCCCTGTAGTCCATCCCGGAAGGAGACATGGCAGCACTTCAATCCCCTGTTCCTCCAGGTTTTTCTCCCAGGACAGATCTGTGCTCATGAGCAGAGGGCTGGAGTGAGCTGCTATGTGAGCTACCCATGTAGGGCTGGTAGTTGTGCAGAGTGCGCTTTGCGGCATGTGTTCCTCAAAGTGAATGTTTAGTTTGAGTGTGACCCTCTCACAAAGCAGACATGTCTTCATTTCTTAGAGAAAATATGTCTCTTGATACAGTCATTACTCGTGAAGAGATTGAAAATTACTTTCCCCGTAATTTCCAACCTTTGTTCCTCGGTGTCTGTAAACTGCTTCCTGAGCAATCTGTAGAGAACACAGAGCAATGATTACAAAATGGATTGTAATAAATTAAAACAGAATGTGATGGGGTTTTTTTTTCCAGAACTTATAGCATGTAGAAAAGAAATTTATTGTAAGAGAAGTGTATATACAGAGTGGTTCATCTCTGTCCGTCTAACTTGGCAACAGCTAGTTCCCAGCTCCAGGCTGCTCCTGGTCAGCAATTTGCCATCACTACTAGCACAAGTACCTTCTTCATGCAAGGGCTATTAGTTTGTCTTCTTTCCTGTCTTGAAAAGCAGCCCTGTCAGAAGGGTCAGGTTACAGTTGTCAAGACAACATGTCCTGTCTGTGAGTAAGCTGCTTTATCTACATAATTTAACCTTTCCTAATCATTCAGGAGAGTTGCTATCACATGAACATATGAAGGGACTTCTTACATTTTTATTTCTTATGTCTACTTGAAGAAAAGGGAAAAGCTTTTGCAACTCATCTGGTTACTGTTGTCTGGACTGAAGCTGATACAGCCCTAGTCTTGTGCAGTAAAACAAGACAAATCCCATGATGATTAATAGCTTCCTTATAGAACGGCCCTAGTTAACGCTAATTCATTACACTAGTATTGATAGGAAATACTGCTCACAATGCTGTGTATTTGAATAGCCCATGTATCTTGCAACTCTTCAAATGTGTCCAAACTGACCTTCATTTAAGGCCTAATTGTTGATACTATTCCCTATATTGTTGTGAATAGCAAAAGTGTAGTTGAATCTCTCTTTTAACTTATCAGAGATGCAGACAAGCTCTACTGGATTTCACCAGCCACTTTCCACTAACCTCTGGCCAGACGACAGGATCAGCTGTACTTTAAACATCTCTGACAGCGAACCATTCAATCCTTTCCTAAAGATCTACAGAAAGGAAGTTTAGTATGAGAATAAGAGAAGCATTAAAGATGTTAAAATTAAAATCACTGATATTTGTTATTTCCTATCTGACATCAAAGTCTTATAGTTTGTCAAAGTAAGAAATTAGATTGGTTTGATACAGTTTGTTCTAGAAAAAGTCACCTCATGGATAATGTTTGTTGTTCATTTTCCTAATAAATTTTGGCTACCCGCAAATAAACAGCATGTTTGCTTTAGTACTTTTTTAGGAACTGAAGCTAAGCTTACCATTCAATAGCTCTCAGGTCCTGCTGTTTTCCCTCCAAAGAAAGGAAAGACTGCTATTGGCTTTTCTAGTGGTGCACTATGCTCCCTGTACTCTGTAAGTTCTGAAAGATAAGCACAAAAAAGGCTGAGAATCCATTGACTAGCTCTTTAAGCACCTGAGTATTTCATCAAGCCCAGCCAATGAGTGAATGGCTCATTACCACAGAGGGAGCTTTTACCTCTTTCACTGGTTACCAGCTTCTGCTGTGCTGCAGCTAAGCTTTTAACAGAGGTCAGATGCAAGAGGTTTTTGAACATTTTACTCTTCTCTGTGTTATCTGTCAAAACCCCACTGAATTTTATAGACAGCAAATAATTATTTGCTTGCTCTGCCTTTTGTTGACAGCATCCCTTAGACATGCTTTTACCACATGAAATTCCTTGCAAGTTTTATCTTCTTCTTCATAGTCTTTCTGATTTTGCTCCTACAATTTCATCTTTATATTTTTTAAACATCCAGAAATCTGCATTACATCCCGTTGTAGAATTCCCTTGGGTTTGAGGTCAGTGAAAAGTGCAGGATTTAACCATGTCAACCCATTTCCCCCTACTTCACCTGGGAAGTCAGTACGCATGACTCCTTGCTGATCACTGGAGGAGCTGCCAGTTCTCTTTTCCCCTCATACCATTTCCCAGAAAATCTAGGTGGTTTGATTTGGGGAGATGCAATAAAGTAAATTAATACTTCAGAGCTGCCAAAGTAAGGAAAGACCATCTCTTTCCTGTGGCTATACGCTCTTGACATGGATCCCGTGCCAGCCCTGGCAGCTGCTCAACCCTGAAGTACTGAGTAAGCCAGCAGGATATTGGGTTAGTTTTCTGAGGTTTTGCTGAATTGAACTGACTTATGAAGGAATTTTCCATTTGCCTGAATGGGTAGATTGAGTGGCCAGGGCTGGAGGGAAGGGACTATGGGAAGGACTGGAGATGACACCAAATGTTGAGGGGGAGAAATGTAGGAGGGCAGCCATTACACTGAACAGTGGTATGAATTACTTAAGTCATCTTTGCAACATTCCTAGTCTTCTTCCTAGGAGTGGCAAAGTGCAGGTTAGGCAGAAGTGAACTAATTTATCTTTTTATATGAGCCACGTTTTATAAGTAAACATATCACAGTGGGTGATCTGCAGCTTCTTTCCTATTTTTATCTTATTTGACTAACTGAAAGCAGTCTTACCATTTTTAATTTATTCATATGCAATTACTTATCTGTGAACCTCAATTCTAACATCTAAAATTGTTGCCTGCTCTTCTACATGGTGTTCATCAATAAAGCCATTGTTGCATCCTCTGCTTTCTTAAATGATAGCAAGTATTACTGATAACTGCTGAGAGAAAATAATAATGAAGAAATAAGATAATTTTTCTAATTGTTCCACCTGAAGAAAATTAATTATTTGTACTCATTCCAGGGCAATGGAAGTGACACCATACAACAGTATGTCTTCATTTGTATCAGATAAAAAATTGCAGCACGGAGAAACTAAAGTATTAGTGAAGATTCCTTCAAATGAGTTTGTGCTAAAAGACAATCTTGATTGGGCTATAAGAAAAAAAAGTCAACAAAATTAATCTCTTTTAATATCTATCATGTTTCCAACTGAATTTATGAATTTTGAATCTATTGAACACTGTAAACTAGTTCAGCGCACCACAACCAAAGACCAATATATTCACTTTAAGTTAACCACACCACCAAAAGATAAACCAACCCAGGAAAGAAAAAATGATTCTTTCTTACCCAGAACAGGATGAATAATATCAAGATAAAATATTATTTGCTATCTGGGACAACCCTTATTATCTCAGAAGAGTTTTTGATAAAAGCTGTGCTCAGACTGTCCTGTGGTGTATGTCAGGTCAGATGTATTGTGTCTACTGGAAATGTGACTCACTTCTGGTGTCATTGTCCTCAATTATTTTAAGGTCTCTGTTTATCTCAGTCTTGTAAGTACACTTTTGAGTACAAACATACATGGCTATATCTTATATACAACTGAAACAATGGGGATTCTGTTTGTATATGAAAAGCAGAGAGACAAAAGCATCCTTTTTAGTACTCACATATGGAATTTAGGCCTCCTCTGCAATCATGAATAAAAAAAAAGTCACACCTGTAAAGCCCCAAAGAGCTACCTCAGACTAACTCGGTGTATAACATTAACAGCACTTGCTTAGAAGTGTTCTGTGAAGAATTACATCGCTGTGCTGGCTAATGTATTAATACATGAATAGAGAAAAGAGATAAAAAAATCCTTTTAACCAGCGTAAGACTTAAGAAAAAACTAATTTACTGGTGTAGAACAGTATCATTAGCCCATAGATTGTTAATTACTACAATATAGGGCTCTGACATTTCTTAAGTGTACAACTATTCATCAAAATATTGAACATTGTTCTGTAAATAAAGCCCAAAGAAGAAAAGCAGTGAGGGAAAAACCCCAAACTCTGTCCAAGAGATCTGCAAGTGAGTCAAAAAAGTGTTTTCCTGCAGACACCAGAGATCCATGTCTGGGATCTTGTTCTGTGATGAAACTCAAAACTATATTAATTGATTTTGAATGGTCCTTGGCCTGACTTGTTACAGTCAAACTGGTCTAAAAAATAGAGCAGTTACTCCATAATATTAGCAGTTACTCTGTAATATTAAGTCTGTAATATGCAAGCAAAAGAAGACTTGAAATTAGGAATAAGTTCCTCCAATATGACCTGTCCTTATACTCAAAGGAACTGATCAATAATTATGTTTGTGAATTCTGCACATTATGACATCCTATCAGTACAATCTAATTAACATTGTCTCAAATTTCATAAGATTATTCTTTAAAACAAAAAAAAAAAATTAAAACTTAGACAAGCTGAAAACCTATTAATAAAAACATCAAAAGACTTGTAGCAAATTAAACATGGTAACATCAGGCCTGGAATTACATTTATAGTCTCTTTGCAGGGACTTGCAATATACAAATTTCTCACAGAGGACTTTCTTAGGCCTCCTTTGTTCTTCTGTTCTTCTTTTTCTTTGTCATTGTTGTACTGTCGAAACAGCCAAGTGTTTGATATAAAGCTAGTCATTCAAACAAAATTTTCCCAAGTGGGTGCAAGAGATTCTCATCTGCTCAATCTGAGATAGAATATAAAAGAAAATAATTTGGGGCAAGCTTCTACTAGTGATCCTAATAATATCCTGCATAGAAATTTAGACAGTTATTTGGTTTTACTTTTTGTTTTGATGACAAGAAAGTCTAGAGATAATACAGCCAAAGCTTTTTTATTTAGAGAGTTCAGTAACAGAGAAAACAGCCAGAAGGATGAAGCACCATAGCCCCAACATTTCAGCTCGTTGGCAGAAACATCAAAGAATGATTAAAATACAGTAAGAACTGCTATCTAGGAAAAAAAAATACAATAAGTTACTTTTACATATACATCCCTAGCACATCAATAAAATAGTACTAAAAATAAGGAACATACTTTTTCCTTTGGTGTTTTTTAGACTTTCTCTTGTGACTGTGGTGCTTTTATATACATTGTTCACTTTGTCTGCCTTAAAAGAGAATACTGTGAAGAATTCTTCATTCACAAATAAACGAAAAATTGTGATGCATTATTTAAGGAAATATGGTTTTTGTTTTCTTTGTGTGTTAACTCTTCTCTATACATCTCAGCGATTTTCTGATCACTGAAATATAAAATTCTTGTTAATATATTTTCGAACACAAGGGGTGGGGTTCATAAAACTTAATAGCCTCATTTGGGGGGAAATTCTTCTTTTATTTATCCCAAAGACCTCTAAAACCTTTTAAGTGATGGTGTTGTCAACAGCAAACAGCCATTAAGAAAATACATCTTCCAGCTATGGCCAAATATTCCAAGATTCAGGGAAGGTTTGGTATCATAGGGCTAAGAGGGCTGAATAGAAGAGGTTGCTGATATTAGGGTTTGAACTTAAAAAACTGCCATGGTTGTGTATCTCTTTACACTTATCTCTTTATTTATACTATCAAAGTAAAATCAGATCTTCCTAAAAGAACCTTTGAAGTTAGACTGTCAGGGCAGCAACGCACGATGTGATACTCTGTACTTGCACTAACTCTTGGTTATGGAGTGGTTGTAGCCCTTCAGCCTCAGAAGATCACATCCACATTTATGCATCAGAAAACTTCACATCCTAATTAAATATGGATGTAAGTTATTTTTCAAATGCATAAAAAGGAGGTGGAATGTCAGAAAAGTTGGGCTAACTGATTGTTACCTTTCAGCCTAAAAACACATGGGTTTTGTACCTCAAGCAGGATACCCCTAAAGTTTATTGGATACAAACACTGCAGAAAGGCTAGTGTTATTTCACAGAATATCACAACAGTTAGCATAACCAGGTAGTCATGAAATAGCAGAAGCTGTTTTGAGGACATTTAAATAGTCTCAATCACTTAGATTCAATTCAGTGTGTAGCAATTTTTGTGCTACATATTTGCAAAACTATTTGTCACTTATTGATCTCAGTTTCATAGGTGACTTGAATTTTAATATGAGGTTGCCTGCATAGAATTTGACTTCATATATTATTCATAAATAATGTATTGCTCTCTATAATTTATATTATAAATTAAAATTTAATGTAATGTGGCACCTAGTACAAAGAGATCAATCTAAGAATTCTGAAGGCAGAAACTGAAACAAAGAGGAAGTGGTTGCCTCACACCTGAAGATCTGCTGGAATTTGTCATGACAGCACAATTCTTGTGCCACAATGGAAGTGAGCTGCTTGTCCTTGGTCTTGAAGACTGATGGTTTTATTTCTTGAAATGTGTGATGTTTGGCCTCATTTGTCATCTGGTATCCAGAGATAGGATTTAGGATAGGAAGACTCTGCAGGAGGATCTGGACAGGCTGGATCATATGCCAAAGCCAGTGGTGTGAGGTTCAACAAGGCCAAAAGTTGGGCCCCACCCTTGGGTCACCAGAACCCCAGAGAGCTCCACAGGCTGGGCCAGAGTGACAGGAAAGCTGCCTGGAGTGCTGGTGGTGCTGGTAACAGCTGCTGATCATCAGGCAGGGTATGCCCAGGTGGCCAAGACAGCCAAGGGCCTCCAAACCTGGATCAGCAAGAGTGCAGCGAGCAGGACCAGGGCAGTGCTCATCCCCCTGGTCTGGGCACTGGTGAGGCCATATCTCAAATCCTGTGTCCAGTTCTGGGCCCCTCACCACTGCAAGACAGAAACTGATATGCTGGAGTCAGTCCTGAGAAGAGCAGTCCTAAGAAGAGTCTATAGCACAAGTCTTGTGAGGAGCAGCAGAGGGAGATGGACTGTTTGTCCGGGAGAAGAGAATGCTCAGGGATGACCTTATCACTCCCTACAACTGCCCTAAAAGAGACTGTGGCCAGGTGCGAATTAGTCTCTTCTCCCAGGCAGCCAGAGACAAGAGGAAATAGCTTCAAGTTGTGTCTGGTGAGGTTCACGTTGGACATGAGGAAAAATTTCTTCATAGAAAGGTTTGTCCAGGCTGGATCACCCCAGGGTGGTGATGAATTTATTAACCTCTTCAGGTATTTAAGGAAAGGCTGGATGTGGCATTTAGCCCTATGGTCTAGCTGACAAGGTGATGATTGGTCAAAGCAACAGACTCAATGACATTTCAGGTATTTTCCAGCCTAAATGGTTTTGTTAATATGTAATCTCTAAGCACAGACTAAATAGCTAAATAGCAGAGCCATCTCTTCAGCACAGCAGGTTGAATCTTCCTGTTGGGAAAAAATAATCACTGCAGCAGAAGCGCAAGTTTAAGTATCAGGCTCTACAGGATGGTAGGGTGGTTTACCAGCAGTTCTCAGGATGTATTCACTTGTATATCAAAATACATTCTATTGTATCTCAAAATTATGTACTGGAGACAAGCAAAAATTTTGCACTAACACGGTGCAAAATTTCAATCCAAAGCCTGCACATGGCCCTTGACCTAAGAATAATGCCAGAGACATGAGAAAAACTGGTTAGCTGGTTTTGTTCCCTGCCCCCTGAAGGTCCTGGGCCTGAGATCTGGGTACAAGCCACCAAGTGCCTGGCTGCTGGTGGGATGGGTGGAACACTCCAGCCTGGACACCTAACAGAAGGGTTTACATAAAACCCCATTTCCCTTTTGTGCAATAACGTAATTTAAAGAGTTCACTCGGGGCACATATTAAGGTTTCACAGAACAAAAGAGCAGCCTTCTAGTCCACACTAGAGATTAGAACCAGGGTGTTTAAATGGACTTTTCACACAAGTTTATGGTAGTCTCAAATCACAGAAGAGACCAATTCACTGCTACTAGAGGCATACCATCTCCATTAATGAGCAGAGAAAAGCCTAAAAGGAAAAGGCAAGGATGTTTTACTGCACTCCATTTGACTACTGCTACACTATTACCTTGATAATTACTTCATTAAATGTGTAAACAGCATTTACCTTCCAAGTCCTTTTACTGTTGTAATTATATTCCTGGCTACCATTTTCAGCAGAGAAAGAAAACCTGTACTGCAGATGTAATGAACCTTAAAACCTGAAAATCTGTGAGAGAAAGAAATATGATCCACCAAGAATCATGAAAGTACTGTCCTCAAGTCAATGAAGACACCAAAAGCTTCAAGAGGACATTCAACAAGATCTCCCATTAGCAAAGCTCAAAATGATTGTCCAGGCTAAGGTTGAAGGAGACAAAAAGACAGAATTGTTGCCATCTTCTTCAAAGTGGTACTACTGAAAATGAAAATAATCCAAGGAAAACTAATCATTTTGTTAATGTAAATTCATCAAATGTGGAAAAGAAAGATGACAGAAAGTTGCCAGAACCTATGGCATAAGTGGAAATGTTCAGTTTCATTAACGTTGATGTAAAATTGATCCAAGTACTAAATTTAATTGAAAATAAGAATAATAATAATTGTGAAATATGAAGTAGTATACCAGGTCAGCTCTAACATAATGGAAGTTCTAAGTAGTAGTCCTCCAAATCTGAGGAACTGAGGACATGATAGGAAGCAGCCTTTCTGTGACAGCACACAATCAAAGGATATGGTGTCCTAAAAACACATATGTCGCCTGGTTCTACTCTGGTCCCTGACACTGCCTGCTTGCTTGGATCAGCATCTCTTATAATCATTGTGGCCATCTCCTGTACAGCTGGAAAGTAAAAAGATGGGGTTTATATGCACATCCCAGTTCAGGTAGAACAGATTGAATCTCATCCTGCTGTCAGCTACCAAACAAAGCAAAGAAAACATTTCTATGCTGACAAATATAGATCAAAGGAAAACAAATGGTGAGCACTGGAGATCTAAGTCAGGATTAGACTGATATAATCATAGAGTCCTTTTGTCAGTATAAATGCATCCAACAAAGCCTAGGAAAGGAAAGCCTGGGTAAATTATATGTTCAGCCTGCATGGAGCTGTGTGTCACTTCTGAGAGAAATGCAGCTGAGGGTCAAAGCATATTAAATAATTTGCCTCTGGAGTGTCTTTCAACAGCAAGGCTGATAATGCCATTTTTGATGATGTTTCTTGTGAAGAAGTTACAAATGAACATTAGAAGACTGAAATTTTCTCTTCAGTTTTATTGAGTACACAGAAGATTGACTGCTTGTTGGGGCTCAGGAGTCCAAAAAACTGTGTTTGGAATATCATGACAAAGGACTTTAAACAGAAAATATAAAATACTGAAATTTGGATTTTTTTTTGGACAATCTAATTGAAAACAGGAAATTTCTGGTGACAATATCAATATATTAGCAGTTGGAGACAGAGGCAATTCTAAAAAATAAGTATAAGTAATTTTTTTTGCATGCCTACAAAGTAGGTGCAGAAGTCAAGCATAATGAAAAAGGAAAGCATATGTTATTTTAAAATACCATGTTTAATTGGTTTGGTTTGGAATGGTTTGCAGGTGCAAAGGAGTGCCCTTTACTGTCAAAAACCTGGCCTTTTTAAGCAGTTAGCTGGTTATCAGTTATATAGTTTTAAGGCAGAACAAGCCCGAGTCAATCAGCCACCACACACCACGACATGGACTTGCAGCAGTCTCACAGCATATCTCTCATGTCTCTCTGGTCCAGCTAAGTCACTCTCCCATGGTTCCTTCTACTTAGCCCAAGTAACAGGCCAGAGCCACATTAGAAGGCCTTCCCTTTAGGAAGCCTTACCTATCAGTAACACAAACCAACACAATTTTTTTGAAGGCAAAGAAACTATGTTTTTGACAAAATCCTTTGTCTTGCTCTGGGTTCATATGGGCTGGCTCTTACTTTCCTAAGGCAGCAGTTTGCAACTGTCAAAGCACTGTTGGTCATCAGACTCTTCCAGAGCTTTTAATTATTCCTACTCAGTTCAGCAGGTCTGCACTGATCTCACTGATGGGTCTTCCTATTGCTTCTCTAACATTTATCAGTTACTTCATACTTTCCCTCATGCTAAAGGTGCAGATTTTGTTGAGTTTCTTTAATGGAGAGGCCAAAGCTAAACCAAGTCCTACAGTAGACACAGCTGCATGATCATGGGAGTGCAGCTCTTCCTCCTGTTACCATTCCATAATACTCCTGCTTTCCATAATACTCCTTTTTTTTTTTTTCTAAAGGGCCTACAGTGATATCCATTGACTCTGATAGACAATGTGTCTTCTTCACTTCATTTAAGTCTTTGGGGAGATAAATTTGTACTGCTAGCATACACAGTGCCTGAAGCTGAGGAAGACACAGATGCCAGTCATCTACTTGGCTACATTCCCTCATAGGGAGAGAGCCTTTTCTGCTCTGGAAACTTACCAAGACTGTTTAGTTTATATTAATTTTTTATTGCACAATATCTCTGTGCTTTACTGTACAGAAAGTGTCATATTCTTTTCTTGTCCTTCAGCTGCCTCCATCTGCCCGGGAAATTTTGCCAACGTAGGACAATAGTCAGTGTGATTAAAGTGAGTATTGAAGTTAAAGTGCTTAAAACAGCTGGACAAATATGCATGTTTGAGCATTCACAGCCAGTAGCCCTGAGGGATCCTGGTAGGTGGAAAAGGGCCAGGAGAACCTCCTGGAGAATCTTGCACTACAGCTATGCTCCCATCTATTTATTTTAATTAAGTAAAGTCATTCTATATTTTTGTAGTCTGCATAATGGCATTCTGGCATTCTTCTGAAGCACCAATATGATTTAGACTTGATATATGACTGAATAAATCAGTGGTAGACTATGGTGCAGAAATGACTGTACCCAGTGAATGCCTGTGTAAATCCTGGGATAATTTGAGACAATTTAAAAAAAAACATCTGTCCAGAGATTTTCTCATGTAATTTTTTTCTGTCAGTCTCCAGTGGAATTTGACTGAACTTGATGAAATCAGGGCAAGGATGTTTTAATCCAGTCATCCGATGTGCTGTGTGTGCCCTTTCTCCCCCTCCCTATTGTAACACCTCTGTGCTATGGCAGAATAATCAGTATGTGCCCCATAACTCATACATTAATCGGCATGACCCCCAACACTAATGAGCGTGTTATATCTTTTATGGAGAATATGTCAAAAATCCAGTTCCCTTCAGGCTCTGTCTGTCTGATGCTGTACTCCAACTGTGTCAAATTGCCATCTTTTAATTGCCAAAGAATAGTGAAGTGGCTAATTGTGAAAAATAAGACTGGTCATTTCTCACCTACTGAGTAAATATATAGTCTTCTCTAGTTCTACTATATTTTAGAGGAAACATAATTCTATTCCAGGAAATTAATTGTACTGTATTTATTTCTCCCCTGTATTTCTCAAGGCTTAATAGATATTATTATGCTTTTAAAAATAATGACCATTCTCTCAATATGCATTGTATACTTTGCTTTATGTACTTTAAAAAACAGCAGTAGAGACAAAATGGGGCTTTTCCAAGTTTCATTAAAGTTTTCAATAAAAAATTTATCATTTCCATCTTTTTCTACTAGATAATTAAAAGGTAAAAAATTTTATCTTTTCTTCTGTGTTTTTGACATACATGCATAAATTTGTGGACAAAACTAGCCGTAAACACACTGAAGTTCATGAACTATAGAAGACTGAACCCCCAATTTAACAGATCAAAAAGTACTCTGTTTCATTACAGCTGTGAACAGAACTGATTAAAGGCTATCAGAAACATGGAAAAGTAGGAAAGGAAAGATATTGGTTCTTGCAATCTCAGGAGTTTGCCTTCATGCCTTTGGGATCAAAGGCAAATTTAGATCATCAGTGGATTTCCTCCATAAACTCACACTGTGCTTCTTCTCCTATAGCGGGATAACCCTAGCTGGTGCCAGGCACCCACCAAAGCCTCTCTATCACTCCCCTCTACAAATGGACAGGAAAAGAAAATATAAAAAGGGTTCATGTGTTGAGATAAGACCAGGAGAGATCACTCACCAAATATTGTCAGGGACAAAACAGACCCAATATTATTTTAATTTGTTATTAACAAAATCAGATCATGATAATGAGCAGTAAAATGAGACTTTAAAACACCTTTCTCACATCTCTCCCTCCTTTCCAGATCTTCTGCTTTCTCACCAGCAGCATAGAGAGAGACAGTGAATGGAGGTTATGGTCAATTCATCACATTGTTTCTGCTGCTGATCAGGGAGAGGAGTCCTTCCCTTGCTCCAGCCTGGGGTCTCCCCCATGGGAGACAGTTCTCCATGAACTTTTTCAGTTTAAGTTTATCCCAAAAGCAACACATCTCCATGAGCTGCTGCAATGTGGGTCACTCTTCCATGGAGTGTAGTCCTTCAGGCACAGTCTGCTCCAGTGTGGGTTGCCCACACGGTCACCAGTCCTACCAGGACCCTGCTCCAGCCCAGGCCTCCCACAGGTTCACAGCCTCCTCTCAGGCATCCACCTGCTCTGGCCTGGGTCTCCTCCAGGGGCTGCAGGTGGATCTCTGCATCCCCTGGGACCTCCATGGGCTGCAGGGCCACAGCTGCCTCACCATGGTCTGCACCATGGGCTGCAGGGGAACCTCAGCTCTGGCACCTGGAGCACCTTCTGTCCCTCCTTCACCAATCTTGTTGTCTGCTCCTCTCACAGATTGTCACCCTGCTCTTCTCTGGCTGCAATTACACATACACAATATTTTTTTTTTCTGCTTAAATCTGTCATCACAGAGCTCTTACCACCATTTCTGATGGGCTAAAACTGAAGCTGTGGGACGTGGAGGATGCTTCTGGCAGCATCTCACAGAAGCTACTCCTCTAGAAGTCCCACTAACAAAACTTGGCCATACAATGTGACCACATCCCTTAAAAATTTTTATCTGTTTGGTATTTTCCTTTGCAGTACTGAAATTAAGTAAACATTAAAGGGAATTTCATTCTTTCAGGAAACATTAATTGGTAGGATGGAACAAAATTCCTAATAATCTTACTACAAGCAATTCTGATAAACACCTTATTGGAAATAGAGAAATGAGCTTACAGAAATGTTTCATGATAATAACACTGTGTTTCTTGAAAAATATCAATTATATTCCCTTATTAAAGACAAGATTGAAATAATAATCAAAAGATAGAAGGTACAAAAGATAGAAGAAAATTACCCTGAGATATCTGATTTCAATTCAAAGTGGGTCAAAATCAAGACTTCCTTAGAAAAAGATTGAATTTGCCATCAATCATCTCTGATTTGAAATTTAATTAAATTTTGGCTTTACATTTTGGAATGCACTAAATATTCCAAACTTTAAAGCTGTTACAACAGAGCAAATTCACAACCATGCTCAAAAGAGCAATACTCACAAATCATATTATCAAGTAAAGGAGATATAAAAGCCTGAAAACTACAAAAACATCAGGTTTTCAAAGATATATAAATCATATATATTTTCTATTCTATGGGCTATATCAAAGCAAAATTTTCCTGCCATTTTCACCATTAAATAGTTCATATAATTAGTGTGTACATTAGTATGACATAATAGCTTGCAATTAATGGAAAGTTTATTTTGGTTCCAATAAGATCCTGGGCCTTTTTAAATTTCAATTTTCACATAGAGAGGCTTGTTAATCACAGCACAAATAAATATTTTTAAGAACTGGAAGTTCTCACTTCTTTAACTATTCTGGATCAATTGCTACAGAAATCCATGAAAAGTGTTAGTGCTTTACCTGCTTAATTATTACTGTAGTGATAAGTTTGTGATTTCTTGGGACCAGACAGAAGCTTATTAAATAAGCTTTCTTGCTGAAGATGTTTATAAATGCCACATTTCCCTATTTGTCAACAGTGTATTGTGACACCTAATGAATTGGGGATGGGTGTGTCAGCTTGTGTTTGGAGAAGGATTAACATGTATCTAAAGAGCTATCTTTTGAAACCTTGTCAAAACAAACAAAAACCTCTTATACTTTGAAGGGTCAGCAAAAAGGTGCCATCACACATCAAGAGAAATTGTTTGCCAAAGAAATGAAATATCTTCATTCACTAAAATCACAAATTAACATACCTAAAGATATGTGTATTAAGAAGACCAGTAAAATCACTGCAAAGATTTACACGCTTGAGGTTAAGCAAGGAAAAATGAGTGGAGTTTTTTTCCTATCTGTGGTGCAATCTTTATATGACCTGGTGATTGAATGGATTGCATGGTCACTGATTTTCAGGGAGATGAAGCACGTTACATTCATTAAGCACAGAACTAATTAGTCTGGCCAGCCAACATGCTTCACTAAATTAAGGATAAGTTACAGGAAGACTGCCCATGTCAGTCCTTGTCAAAAGGCATCAGTGGCAGGCAAGTGGCCTCAACTCACTTTCCTTAAACCAATGTTCTTCTCTGTCCTGCCACACCAAACACTGATACCAGCCTTGTGCTGATCATTCTTACGTTGTGCAAAATGTCAGCCTGAAGAGACTAAAACCCATCCTTCCAGACAGAAGGTAGAGGAGTGGAGTTCAGAAGCTCATAGACTGATGTCACACTAGCATTCAAGGGAAGCTTAAGATGAAACTTTAGGAAAAAGCAGACTTACTGGAGGAATGCACAGACAGCACTGTGTGCTCCTTTCCCTGACCAAAAGCCAACTGTGCTCACTGCCAAGGGCAGGTAGGCACCTCTGGGCTTCCAACAGGCTCTAACAGGGTCCAATGCACAAGGCACTTTGAGGGAAGATTCTCAGTTTGTCCTTTTTTATTTCCTGAATTTGGTGTGAAACCAAAATACTGAATCTCTATCAACTTGCTTCTAAGTTGTCAATATGCAGACATTTCCTAAAATGTTTGTTTATTAAAATATTCTGGTGAATATGTGGGTTTTTGCAAGGTCTAATTAAAGGTGTCTGAATCCATTTCAAAACAGATTCCTGGGAAATTTTTGAGCTGCTGGCTGCAAATACAAGGCTGCACTCTACAAGTTGAAGTCCAACAATTTTAACAGCTTTTATTCTTTCTGTACCAAGCCTGACATACATAACTGGAAAAGCTAATTGAATTCACCTGACCTACAGAAAACTGGTATTGCTGTGGCATTAATAAGAATTTTGTCATGGGGATTCTAAAATTTTTCTAAGTTTTCACAGATACACAGAGGAGCAGCACAAATGTAACCCTATTAATAGTCTAGCTATTGCTTTCTAAATAACACCACCTCAGTGAAATCAAGAAGCCCTCCAATTCTTGTAGTACTTTGTTTATTCAGAGGCTTAAATTGTCTCTGCACTTATAGTATAATTGAGAAAGAAATAAAGTCCATGTGTAACACAATTTTTTTAAATGAAAGCTCTGTAATTTCAACTACACAAACTCTAACTTTTAATATTTTTTCATACAACTGTGAACATTAAGCTTTTATCACAAATACCTCCTGTACCAAGCTTTATCAGAAGAGACAGCTGCAGGATACAGCTACTTTAAATAAAAATTAGTTTAGAAGTTAGCATTAATTCAAAAGTTACCAATTGGCCTTTAAAACCACCTTAAGCATAATCATGGCTCTTAAGTTATAAATTTTTATTTCCTTCTTCATCAGAAAATATTAAAAGATAATATCATATACGTAAAACCCATAAAATACTCTACACTCACTTTCATGTGCTTTGCTATAAATGTATTTTAGATTAAATTTAAGCATCAGCATAATCCTTAATTCCTCTTAGCAACATTAAAAGAAACCCAACCGTTTTTCTCATCATATGAATGAAAGAAATTTCAGTAAAAAGGGTTTGAATAAAATCCCTATATAACACCCCAGCTGCAAATGCAAAAGAGACAGGTAATTTTTAGCACACTTTCCCAGCAACATGTGCATAGGAGACAATGCAAACCTTCACTCTCCATGCCCTCCTCTCAGGTCAATTGCAACACCAGCAAAGTACTGCCATCACATCCAGTGAGGTGCAGGGGCCACATAACTCTCTCATGTTACCTAGACAGCTGTCTCTTTTGGGATTGGAGTGCTCAGGCACCTACAAGGAGACATGCCTAAGTAGCCTGGCTCTGGCAGGATTTGAAGCTTTATTTCGGTTTGCAACTTTCTAACTCCAAATCATTAGCTAGAAGCGCAGAGCTACTCAAGTGTGTTAAGGTAAATAGTTTCTCCAGCAGAGTTGGTGTGGTCCCGCTGGTGTCCCAGTGCCTGGGAACATGGTCCTGGTGCAGAGAGAGCCCCTATGTGAACTAGTTTGAGATTGATGTGGAGGTAGGGCAAATGAACATAGGTGTCTTGGTGGCAGAGAGCTGCTCCTTGTAACATGCTCTGGTTTTTTGGTGGTGCTTCTGTGCTGAGGAGTCACAGTTGTTTTACACCCTGAGGACTAAGCCCACACTGTGTAAGGAATTTAAACAATTTTTCACAGTGAAAAATCCACAGAGCAGATTACCAAGTTCAAGGCTCAAGCATCAAGCCCCAGGATGAACTTGCTTTGCTGATAAAGTACTGATAAACTCTCTCCCTGCGTGTGGGTCAGGTCTGCACAACAGTGTTTCAAACAATGGGACCAGCTCAGCAACGATCTCCTAATTATCCAAAATCAATCATTGTAACTTCAGTTTTTTCATTTTATTAATAGTTGGGTCAGAAGTTATTACTATAACTGTACAGAAAAGCAGGAAATCAATAACACATTCTGAGCTGTGGAACTTAAAATAAAAAATAGAATCTCTGAAGCCTTCAGACATTTAACTTGTACTTACAGTTCACCAGAGACACTCAACAAATTTATGAAAGAACTTTTCTTGCAGTGTTTACTTGCCTATGGCCCTCAGTGGTACCAGACCCCATTTCCTCAACAGAAGGAGGTGACATTTGTTTCTCCAGTCTGCACCTTGGACAGGCTCAAACGCAGGTTTTATCAAACTGTTACGCTATGTAGGGGTGAGGAACAAAGCATGTGGTACTAGCACTCACATCATTCTGCCTTTCTGATTAATCACACAAAATCAAAAAACCAAAGCAGTTTAAGCCACTAGAGACTCTGGGACAGATAATCATCTACTGCAAAGGCATAATAGTTGTGCTGATTTTGAAAATTTCGCCTTTGGAGGAATGCACTGCAGTGACTGACGCTAGCATTCAGTGCTTGGGAGCAGGAACCTGCAATGCTTTAAACAGCAGATCACACAGATACACAGCACAGACTGATACTGACTGGTACTGTATTTTATGCAGTTCATCTTTTCAAAACCCACCATATTCCTTTTCCTTTTCTGGAGCTGAGACAAGCAGTGTAATCAGGAGCACCTCAAATTTTATATGTGAAATAGCACTATCTTAATATTTCACATCACACTAAAGTGTGTCTTTACACTGTTCTGATTTCAGCACCCTGGAAAGCCTAGGAGTTGTACAGCCAGGTCAGTGATCAAAAAGACAGGAGGAGAACTGCAGGCTCCAGATAAATCCCAAAAATACAGTGGCACTTCTTGCCACTGACTACTAAATATTTTCTAGATTATCACCTTTTTACTTTCTTGTCTCCATGCTGACTCAGAGTTCTACGTAGCACCAATCTCTAAGATCAATGGTAAAGGAAAACAGTAGCAAATGTAGGAGAGAATGCTAGCTAGTTGGAATTAACATGAAGACAGGGATTTTTTTTTTTTTTTAATATACTGTCTAAACATTCTTGGGTGGTTTTTTTTGTTGTTGTTTTTTGTTGTTGTTGTTTGTTTGTTTGTTTGTTTGTTTTTAGTTCAAGCCTTTTAAATTGATTTTGTGCATTGATTTCCTGGCAGGAAAAATTTCAGTACTCCATCTGTCCTCCTTTTTGCCTCAGTTTAACAGTTTTGTAGATCTTAAATCAGATTCAGTTCTAACTTGTCTTCCACTGATAATATGCTAGAACTTACTTGACTCACAAGGAGTTTTCTGAAATACGCAGACCTGGTTGGTCAGCCTTGTGCTCTGTGTACACAGTAACTATCAGTGCAATCCTTAGATAAAAAGTTGTCTACACTAAGCATCCAGAACAAATTTTCCTGAATACATAGTTAATGTAATCCTAAGGTCACTTTTCTAGCAATTATCTAAGATCACATCCTTTAACTTGAAAAAAAAGATCTACACATTGTCCTGTGAATTTAATCTGGTAATGTTCAAAAATGTAATAAAACAATGTCATTGTTAACACTGATAAAATAGATAGCGAATATGATATATGTATCAGTTAAAAAAAGCATGTCCTTCCTTCTTATTATTGCTATGAAAAATTGGAAATTCTTCTGACAACATGCATGTTGGCTTAGTAGCTTATCTGAAGATGCAAAGGCATTTTTTTATGATTAGATTCAAATTATGTTCTTGAAAATAAAGGATTTCCCTTTTTAATATTAGTCTATGAGAAAAACATGTCAAGGAAAAAAAGTTCAGGCAAATGAGCCGTACTAGTCATGTTATCACTCTTTAACAAGAACATTTAAAAAATTATTTTAGGAAAATTCTATCAATACATGAAAACACTGTGATCTAGGAGGTAGCAATTTCCAGCACAGAGAGAAACAACAGAGAAAAGAAAGACAAAAAGAGGGTGTGGGTATGATAGAGGAGAATGTTTGCTAGCTAGAATCATTATAACAGAGCTTTTCTCCATTATAGGCTGTTCCACTTCTGGAAACTTGTTATCTATCACCATGATTTTCCCTTTTATTCTTTTGTCTTTTCTGATTTATCATCCAATACAATCCACCAGATCGGTCAGAAAATTAGCCAAGATGGACTGGCTTGCATAATCTTTCCTTAGTATCCCCAGAAGCTGAGTTCAGAGTCACTAGTTTAAATTCTACATCTTTCTTCTATTTCTCTTCTTAAAGGCTATGTTTAGTTTCTGTATCTTCTCTGTAAATCCCCACAAAGAAGAAACATTACCAGAAATATATCACCTTTTTAAGCCATAGAGCTTCGCTTTGCCTATCTCCATGATTTCAGCATACAAATTACTTTTCAAAAGCAATTGCTTATGCCTTTCATTTCATACTCTTCTGTAACACCGAAATCTAGATGGTGTCAAGTGACACAGTTTCTTCTGGTATCAGCACCAATTCACATCAGCTGAGGTCTTGGACATTTCCATTTCTCAGTTCTTATGTTTATTCAACCCCCTAACCCACAGGGATAACTCTTAAATACCATGCTGTTCTTCTAACTTGTCTATCCTTTTTATCATCCTCACTGGATTAATGCAATACAAATAGCATTCTTTTTTTTTTAAGAGAAAATAAAGAGAAAATTTGGCTTAAATTGCAAACCTACTAAAAGAATATGTAGCTCTTGGAAATTGCAGTGTTCTTACAATGGAATCAGAATAAACACCAGGCAGCATATATGTTTGGATTTGGGGTTTTTTAATATTGAAGACTTAAGTTAGTTAAAAACTGTATTTTTCACCTATTAGCAACCCCCTTAACATGGTAGCTCAATAGTAATTCTATCCCTGCAAGAATTACTCTGGAAATCCAAACTCTGATAAAGTGCAGCTAGTGATTAATGTGCTGGATGGTAGGAATACAGCTTGCTGAAAGAACCAACCTATGGAACATCTTTGCAGAACTTCTAAATATTTCTCTCTGCAATATACACAGCTAGCTCTGACTCCACACAATCTCAAAAGATTTTCTGAGAGAGGTATTTTGGGCACAGGGAAAAATCAAAGGTGAACTTTATTCTTAAACTTGTTCAAAATAAAACAATCTGTAGAAGCTTCTGCATTTTACCTGAGATTCTTACAGTTAGAGCAATCAAAACTGCTTTTTCAATACTGTTATGCACAGGTAGATACAAAAATTACATCCCTCTGCAGTTGTTTCCCCATCAGTGTTCTGGCTGCAGTATGTGACACATGATTGCACAGGCTCTTGTACTGTATGTGACATTTTTCTGGTCTGGGGGTGCAGCTGCTCTTCATCACTGTCCTCGTAAGTGAGAAGACAGCATTAAAGACAGGAAAATGTCAAGTGTCAGTCTGTCTTTCAAAAAGGTTGATTCAATCCAAAACAAGAAAGAGGAGATTGAGATCATATAAAGAATGGAACAACTCACACAAAACTTGATGACTCCAGAGGTGGAAAGGGAGATCATGGAATATCTGTCTTCCAGGATTTTCATCATCTGAGTGGGCTAAGCCATGAACAACCTGACCACTCTTACCCCTACTAAGAGCAGGAAGCAGGCCCAAATGACCTCAGAAATCCTTTTCTACTGAAATTATGGTACCAAAATAGAGAATGATGATTTTAATGGGATTTTTAATAAGTTTAAATCTTGTCCTATGAGCAAATACAACCAGAAACATCCTTCATTAACCAGTTCGTCTGTTATTAAAAGCCTGCCAGTATTCAAGATCTTCTCAGTATGATACCCTCTCTTTATTTCTTAAGCATTTTGAACATAAAAACTAACAAAACAGTGTCCTGTACTCCTGACCAAAACTTACAGCAACAGATAACCCATCTCATTGCTTTCCTTTTACAGATTTTTGCAAGTCAGATTTTGTTGCATCTGTTACGGATTGGAGACTTCCCTTAGTGGTCATAATGGCTAATTTTAGTATTTATTTAATTTTAATTACCATTGCTGTTGCCATTACTATGTCATTAGTGACATAAGATGAAATCTGGAACTCTTAACAAAAACGGAATTTTTTCCACACACTTGTAACAATCATTTGTATGTCTCTGAAAATAATAGTATCTTTAACAAAAGTATATAGTTAAAAATAATAGTACATTAAAGAACTTAAGATTCATCTATTTCTTTTTTTACTCTGAACATACTTAAAAAACCCCTAAAGACAGAAACATTTTGAGGTAAAAAGGAGAAACATGTAAGAATGACAGATATACTTTAGGTGGTTGTAATACAGCTGTTGAACATCACTATAGGCAAAAATCAGCAAGAAATGTAACATCTATAAACAAGACAGTAGGAAATAAACATATTAATTCCTAAGGGGAACACAGGCAACAGAAATATAGCTGAGCTTCCTGAGTTATGTAGTACAGGAATTATTATATTATTGCAGTATTTATAGCACACACATGAATCTTCTGGAGAGATTTTTTTTTGTGTTTTACTCTTAATGATATTCATATGCTGTACACATGTATCATTTCTAAGCCAAGAGCACTAATAGGCATTCAGAGACACTCCAATGTGGAGGACAAAAGGGAAAAAACAAATCACAACAGTGGCAGATAAAAAATTTGGAAAGTGACCGGGATGAAAACCCTAATTTCTGCCATAGGAAGACTTCTCAGAGGAGAAACTGCTGCTCTGCAATGCAGCAGCTAGAAAGAAGCAGGAGATGTTTGTCTTGCTGTCTGTATTGTACTCTGCAGAAGCACAAGGAAAAGCAATTGGCTGGAGGAAGGCAGAAAGCATCAAACAGCATTTGGCTGTTTGTACCACTATCATGTCACAATGTGCTTGTCATCACCACCACACCCACAACCACCACTACAACGCAGTCACCACTGAGTTTCAGTAGGGATTGCTATTTCAGGGATGGGGGTGGGGCTGGGGGAGTGTTACTTTCCCAAACTGTGAAAGTGGGTGTGGTAGTGTTTGGATTGTTGTTTTTTTTTTAATGATGAAATATATGAATATTGCCCATAATTTCACTGAAAACGGTTTTGTTTGCCATATTAAAGTTGTTAAAGCACAGGTAACACAAAAGTGGAGTCACTCTCTGATCAATGAATTCTGAATCAACCAAATACATGTCAGCACATTAGTAAACTGTCTCTGCCATTTCTGAGGGGTTTTTATGCCTGTTTTTTTCAGTTACCCTTGCATATTCATGAACATTGATTGGGTTAAATATCAAATTTTCTTTTTTAAAGATCTAAAAAAAAATCTTTAAAGGTTGACATACATTTTAGAAGTCCCAGGAGGAAACTATTTTGTCTTCTTATAGGTAGCTTATAAGATAAAGGCAAATGCGGAATAAGAACAAAGTCAGAACCAACAGAGATTTGCTATGCTATTCCAAGCAGTTGACTTTAAATTATTCAAAATTTAAAAATAAAAATGCAAAGGCAAGATATAAGGCTTATTAATCACATTAAGTAAGCTCATATTAATCACATTAAGGATTGTTCTCATAACTGTCATCTGTTTCCTCCTGCATGACTTTGAGAAATAAGTACTTAGTGTCCATTTCCCCAGATGATGACAACGCTGCATGAGTCCAAAGAGGCTGGAATGATCTGAGCACAGAGGAAGGATAAAAGTGCTCCAGGTGTCTCTATGCTCCAGGTGTCTCCTCTTTGTTTGTGGTTCCTGCCTACTTGATCTTGCAATACTGAAATGAACAAAAGCCCCACTCAGGGAATTTCCTGGGTGCAAGATGAAGTCCCTCAGTGACTCCTAGCACATAATTTAATTCCATTCCTTCCCACACTTATAAAATTCACATTAAAATGATATTTATTTGAAGCAGAAGTCATTGTAATGCCATAGTAAATAATTAATTGGGGCTTAGCTGTGAAGTGGATCAGCCTTCAAGAGTGTGCAGATGGGCAACTATCAGAAACCACTGTTACTTCTTTCAACCCTACCATTTAACAGTGAAGACAAAAAACCCCAAAGTCTCAAAAATTAATAGTAGCTAACAGTTGGGTGCTGTGAATGTAGATTTACATCTTGGCTCAGAGCAACAGACAACTTACTGCAATAAAGATAGGGAGCTTCAACACTCATGGCACAGTGGAGGTCAAAATATAGAGACTTCACTGAGAAATGAGGATTACACAGTCTCGTGGAAGCTACTTATTTACTCAGTGTGGTTAAAAACGTATGGTTCATGTAATTCAAGTCCTAGATTTACAAATCATATAAATAATACACACATTTGGCCTCAATTCTTTCATTAATAAGGAAATTACTCATGTTAAAAATAGTGGAGGTTGAAGACTAATCTTCAAATTATGAAACACCTCATCATCTCCATGTCACGGGTCATCACATCACAAATAAGAACTCTTTCTCTCTGTGCTGATTTTTCTGGGGTAGAATTAAATTTCTTTGCAGTGGCTGGTGTGGGGCTGTGTTTTATATTTGTGCTGGACACTGAGTTCATATATAGCGATGTTTTTTTATTGCTGAACAGGGCTTGCAGAGAGCCAAGGCCTTTTCTGCTTTTTGTACTGCCATGATGGCAGCGGAGATGGGAGTGCCTGAGGGGCTGGGAGGAGACACAGCCAGGACAGGTGACCCCAGCTGACAAAGGGATATTCCAGACCTTGTGGCATCATGCTCACAATATAAAGTGTGGGGAAGAAGGAGGAAGGGATGAGGTATTTGGAGAGATGAAGTTTGTCTTCCCAAGTCACCATTATGTGTGGGTGTGTATGAGGCTCAGCTCTCCTGGACATGCCAACCATCTGCCTACCCATGGCAAACAGTGAATTCCTTAATTCATGTTGCTTTCTTGTGAGGCTTTTGCTTTCCCTATTAAACTGTCTGTACCTCAACCCACAAGTTTTTTACTTCTGATTCTCTTCCTGATCCTGCTAATGGGGCAGTGAGTGAGCAGCTGCCTGGAGCTTGGTTGATGGCTTGGTTAAACCATTGCACTTTTCTGTGCAGAGACACATTGCTTCAGACTCAGTGGAAGCAACTTGGTGTTCTTTCTGCTGTTTGCAGATCCATTGTCTAAAACTGGAAGAAAAACTTTCCAAATATTAAGATTGATAACACAAAGAGCAGTCTTTTAATGAAAGCTTTCATATGCACATATGTGCACACCCAGTATCAAAATTTCACAATATTTAGAGGTTTAACTAATTAGCATATCTAGCAAGTATGTTCAATAGGAGAACAGTTGCCCTGGTAACCCACTCTTGGATCTGCCCCCATTGGAGTCCCTCCAAGGGCTCTTAGCCCTATAAGTTAGTTGTAATGTCTATGAAGGATCTTATTATTTCTCCCTGGTGCTGGTACAGAATAGGACATCCTTGTTAGAAATTTTTTTCCTTAAAAAGAAAAATAAGAAAAATAAGATAGAACAATTTTAAGAATATAGTGTAACATGTGAGAAAGGGTAACTACTGTTCTAAAGTGTGAGAAAGTGCTGGAAACTATACAGCTATAGGTATTAAAAATCTAGAAATCTACAAATATACAAAAGAGCTAAAAATCTTTAGGCATCATGTCAGTGATGACACTTCCTTCCTATCATCCTAATAGTGTGACTGAAGAGCTGTGTAACTCGTGGGTAACTCAAAATGTCACTGTATTCCACATTTATCTGTGTCCAAAAATTGTTACTGTCACTTTACGAGCCAGAGCAGTTGGAACTGGAATTGTGGGGCAGACATGAGCTGCCGGTCCCTTTACAATGTTGGGGGACCCAAGCCCTTTTCCTTTTTGCCTGGCAGCATTTGTGGGAAGTTTTCTGGGCCTGCAACTGTAGCAACTCACAAAACTACATTACACAATTAATTAAATACCGTTTTCCAAGTAAATTTGCAAACTCTATGGGCCATGAAGGTTGAGCCAGCCCCTGGGCTCATGCCACCCTCTGCTGGTGCCGACAGCCCAGCTGTCCCCAACACCAGCACCAACGCTGGCGGAGTCCCATGGCTGGCAGGAGGAAGGATCAGGAGGTGCTTGCTGTGCTGGCAAGTCTTTGTCTGTCCCTGGAACTGCTCCATAAGCTTCTGCTTTCCTGGGAAGGTTCTTTATTTCTGCCATCTCTTTCTTCATACCTTTCATCCCCCATGCCATGCAGTCAACAGGGAGCGCCATGCTGACATATTTTTCCTTTGACTTTCAAGCCACACAGTTGCCTGTGGTGGGCTCCTTTTGGGAAAGTGTCTGGTGCCATTTTCCCTTTCTCTACACATGGCCAGGGGGGACATCTCAAAAGGGGTATATCTTTAAATTTTGGGTATATCTTTGTTCCCTTGGCATTGGTGAGATTTTGCAGTTTTGTATCTAGTGGTTATTTACTGGGTTGTTGGGTTTTTTTCCTGTTGCTTCTTCT
Organism: Serinus canaria; assembly: GCF_022539315.1. Lineage (NCBI taxonomy): Eukaryota > Metazoa > Chordata > Aves > Passeriformes > Fringillidae > Serinus > Serinus canaria. The sequence goes on from NC_066343.1 coordinate 55,896,738, forward strand.
GTTGTTTGTAAACTCCTATTTTTTCATGTATATCTACTCAAATTTGTCCCCTAGTGGTGACAAGCAATTGGTTGAAACTAAGGGGAGGTAACTCATTTTACATTGTCCACCTTTTAAAATTGTCTTAAAACATGACATAGCCCATGGGCTGTGCCCTGTCTCATGACAGGATGTCGCACTACCTCAGAAACAATAGCTCTGCTGTAGACCAAAATTATGAAAAAACTTGAAAATAATTATTTTGGTGAGTATATTTCTCATAAGTGGCAATCTTGGGGAGAAACACAAAGCTGAAATTATTTGCAAGTACAAATTGTGCTGGGGCAGCGTTGGGGCAGGCATGTTTTCCTGCATAATAAGCAAAAAGTAAATTGTTCTTTCAATCTAGAAAGCTAGGAGAAAAATGACATTTGTGTCCTTTGGGGTTTCTGAGTGCTTACATTATTACATTCTCATTTTTTTGGAGCCAGGAAGTAATAAAACTTGAACGTGCCACATCAGGAAAAAAAGCATTGCAAAATTTCAGAATAATAAGAATGTGTTTGCTCCACATTGTTCAGGATTTCAGAAAATCATTTTTAATGAAAGGAAAGTCATGGCAGACCTTGGTCACTTGATTTCAGATGGATATATTCCCAGTTTCTGTGTCTCCCAGGGGTTCTGCCATGGTGCTTACCTGAACAGGGAAACAATAAAACAGTGCCTCCCTCCTCTTTTCTGTAGGACTTTTAGTTTATTGGATGCTAGTATATTAGCAATTAACTAACTAACAATTATTAGCAATTAACTAATTTTAAAAATCTGAATGACTGTTAAACTGTTTAAAAACAATCCCTGTGTAAAGGCATAGAATCAGGATCACAGACTCACAGAATCATGGAATGGTTTGGCTTGGAAGACACCTTAATGACTATCTGGTTCAAATTTCCCTTCTGTGGACAGGGACAACTTTCACTAGTCCAGGTTTCTCAAAGCCCTATCCAACCTGTTCTTGAACACCACAAGGAAAAGAGCATCCTCAGCTTCTCCAAGCAACCTATTGCAGTGCCTCACCACTTTCACAGTAAGGAATTTTTTCCTAATGTCTAGTCTAAACCTACTCTCAGTTTACTTCCTATATTAAAATTGTCTATTCTTTCAAAGTGAAGAATACTTATGGATGCTGCAATGATCTCTGTAAATGCAGAGATCTGGCACAATACTAAAACCACAAAAACTGGAGCAAGAAAACTGTTTCTCTTTTGAAGCAGCCTCTTTCAGAGCCCATCACATATTTCTGACATACATTAAGGAAAATAAGCAAGAAAAAGAAGAAAGCATAAAATCTTGACTACTTATACTGAGGTCACTAACATTTTAAGTCTAATTTACTTTGTCTTTTTGCATCTCTTTTCTGTCTTTTTGCAGCACTGTATTATTGCAGCAGCTTGTCTTCATTGGTGCACCTCACTTCTTAACCACAGCTTTTAGCACAGATTAAGGGTCCACAATACTGCAGAGAGATTAATCTGTCCTTCAAGGCAGCAGGATGATGTCACTATGATCTTCAGATTTACTCATACTAATTTCTGTCTGGTTTAAAATTATTGTTTTGAACTCCATTTTCTCAGTCCTGTATGAATCTGCTTCACTCAGTGTTGGAACTTAAAACATTTAGTCCCGTTTCCATTCATTTTATCCCTTCTGTTTTGATTTTCTCCTTTGATTCTTGAATTTTTACATGTTAATGATTCTTGCATAATTTTACCTATTCAGATATTTACACAATAAGCTAATCCATATGCTGCAGTCCTGCCTGGCTCCTCCTAACTTTTGCGCCAGAGCCAACTGAGCTAGCAGGAGGGACAAGGAAAAGTCAGTTCTCTGTTCCTGGGTCAGCTGGTACCTGAGGCAGCCTCAGGAATAATTTGGAATAGATCAAAATCAAAACAAGATAATAAGTGAACCATGTGAGCACATAAATCAATGCTCTAACAGGTCACTGAAGTCACAGCTTGATCACTGGCAAGCAGCATGTGTGTGTGAAATGAAATTGCAAGAGGAGGAGGTGAAATTTTCAAATTAGCAGCACTAATGATGTGCAATTCTTGCTAATATTATTGCTCCTAAGCTGAGATATGCAGGAAAGAAAGTTATGTGCAACCAGTTCTTCAGACCTTGAAGTGTTTTGATCTACCTGCACCTGCTGTGGCCAGTAGGAACATGAGTTTCAGACAACCATGACTAAGTAACTGTATTTCCAATTTAAAAAAAGTATCTGAGCACATGCTTCTCACCTGAGCAAATGAACAGGAAAGAGATGGACATGTGTGTCAAAAGCTTAATCCTGTGAGTTTGTAAACGTAGCACAAGTAGCAGGAGTAGGGATGTTTTCCTGAATTAAGATTCAAAACCTAACAAGACATGAATTTGGGCACCACATAGCCTTCATGTATCATCAGTGCAAAGGAACTGTAGCATTAGAAAAATAATATGTTCCAGTATGTACATATGTGGAACGTATCCAGTATGTACAGCATATAGGCAGCTATAGCTAGTAAAGCAAAAAAAAAAAAAAAAAAAAAAAAAAAGAAAGAAAAAAATTTGAGAGAGCTGGTTCAGTTTGGAAAAAAACTTTTCTGAAAAGCAAGATAATACATTACTCTTTGTGTTTAATGTTCTACGACTTCTTCTAGTACATCTGGTGCTCTTTAGAGTAAGAAAAACTTATTGGAAAACTCCTGTGTGTATTTCAGTATAGATTTTCTTGTTTTTTCAGTGTTTGGACATGTGCCAATGTAAATATTTGCTACTTGAAATTAAACAGAAATGCAGAAGACTGGCAATGCTATCATAAATCATAAAGAAGAAGGTGGTTCAATTTGAAGTACTTTCAGATTCACACTGACTATGGAGAAACTTTGGCTGAGAATATTTTTGACTAAAAACTTTGCAGTCAGAGACAAGCAAGAGGCACCAAAAAAAGTGCTTCTAGAGACCTAGTGAAGAAACTACACTTCACAATTTTCATTTCACAAGAAGAAATTAACCTTACTGATTACTGGTATACCAGCATATACCAGGTCTAATTCAGGTGCAACTTTATTTAAGTTTTTACATTAGCAATAAATCACTTATCAGCAGAAAATCTGAAAATCTGTGCAAAAAGGGAGTAAAACAGGCATTCAAAACACACAGTGAAAGACAGATGCCATTAGATATTTCTCTATGTACCTGTATACACACAGGTATTTTTGTGTACACTCAAATACCCAGTGCTGAACACAGTGTGACAAATGCATGCATTGACCGATATTTTGCTAACAAAAACAAAAGTAAAGCATTACTACTGCAACCTCTGGTCCTGCCCTGAGGAGCCCCTGTGTCCTGCCTGGCCCAAGGGTCTGTGCCCTGGTGCAGCTGCTGGCAGGGCTGCATGCCTGGGCCACAGGCCAGAGCCTGCTGTGGCTGTGTGGATGGGGAGCACAGAAAGATTCTCCTGGAGCACTCTGAGAAACTGCCTGAGTGGGGAGCACTTCCCTTGCATGCTTTGATGCCATTTCTTCAGCTATGGGATTCCTCTTTTTTAGGCAAAATCCCCACGCATAAGCTCTCAGACTACATTTCGTTTGAAGTGTTCCAAAATTCTGGCTATCTGCAGTCCAATTTGTCTTTGGGAAACTAAAATCACTTTTTTTTTCAGCTTATACCAGCAGAAAACAACGCACATAAGAAGAAAATACAGACTTTGAAGGATGTGTGGATTTATCTCTTCTACAGTTAACTATTGCTTTGTGTTTGAGAACCCACTTTTCTTCTGTTCCAAGTCTCTCCAGCTAGCTAGGATCTACAGCGGCAGCTGGAGTCTGCACAAGTTTCCTTATCTTTCATGAAGAAATAACTGACAAAGTTACTTCTGTAACCAAAATTAATACATTATACATTATTCTTTACAGAGGTGCAGCTACTTCTCTCTACAATGTTTTATATCACATTTCAGTCAGATTGAAAGAATGTTACCATGATGCAACTTCATTTAATATGTTATGTTTTTGTTTACTTGTCAAAACTGAAGTTTGAAGAGAGACATTTTCCAGAGACATAAAAGCTAAGAATGACAGAGGCAGACTCATGGGTATGGAAACAGTTAGACATGCAGCATGGGTAGATGCTAGCAACATGAGCTAGATCTGTTGTCTTTTGTAGCTGAAGTCTGCCCTTCAAGTCAATTGGAAACTCAATAACCATATAAGCATTACTTTAATCCCAAATTAATTTACTCTGCCTCTCTCAGTATTTATTAGTTTGCATGCTGTGTAAGTTCTCATGGTATGCACGGCCACAATGTTTCTGATGAAACCACAGTAAACATTCTTGTTCACAAAATACATTTTACTCATCTACAGATGGTCCCTGAATGAGTACAGGTGTGTGGTTTGTATGTTACCCTCCAGAGATTAGGCAGTGCCTCGTTCTGTGCCTTGCTCTGGGGAATAGACCGCAGTTCACTTGGACTGTGGTCTATTCCTGTCCACTTGGACTTCTTCTCTTTATTTAATCAATATTTGGAATCAATTCAGCAAAGCAAAAGTTTTAATCTTTCTCACCATATTTTCTTGTTCATAGTTTTCTCTCATGCATTCCATAGTTAGAAGCAGTATCATCCTTCAACGGTTGCTCTAAAGCCTCAAAAACCAAAACACCCAAAGTCTTAGACTAGATGGCAGTATTCTCATTTTACTATTACAACACAAAACAATATAATTCCAGTTATTTTCCTACAAGTCTGGAAGCAGCCCCTAACAGGTGCAGAATTTAAAGTGAACTTTGATGCACTAGGACCTCTTTATAAATTGAGATTTCTACCAAACAGCATTGCCTTAAGTTTTCCAGTGATGGACAGCAACATCAGGCAATTAAAATAGATTGGGGTTGCTAAAAGGACCAAAGTTTGTCAGACATGGACAGTTTTTTCACGTCCTTCCAGTGGATTTGCCAGACTGAGGCTGAACCCAACCCTCTCACCACATTGAGAGGTGATGTGAGTTTTCGGATATCCCAGTGTGTACACAGGATGTTTCATTGTGGGTCCCAAGGGGAAAATCAGAAAGCAGCAAGATTGGAATGTTGTTGATGCTGGCAATTCTCTCCTCAGGATGCAGCTAGCTCTGCAACAGGAGGTATCTGTTCCTCTTGATGGGATGAGGGAAGCCAAGGAGTTTTTCACAGACCAGGAAAGGAATAAACTGTCCTAATGGTAGGACAGAAATCACTTTTCCCATCAAATTAAATTACATTCAGGTTATGTCCATTTTTTACCCCTCATTTTCAGTGTTTTACCAAATCATCAATGGTAGCTTATGGCAGGAGAAACAAGACAGTGAGCTCCCTAAATATCATCTGCTAACTAAGCAGTGATGTCAAAATGTGAAACCAGTTTTAGAGAAAAATGTAGGTTTTGCACTTGCTGCATGACAACAGAAGTTATTAAAATAGTCCTCGTGAATGGTGGAGTACTTCATACTAAACCAGTCTCTAATTAAATTTTGAGTGCAGAGTCTGCAAAACTGACACAAAAAAGTCAAAATGCTGCTGCAAAATTTTTAGAACAACTTCACGCTAGTTAACTTAAAACATGTCTAGAACCTTTAGGTCTTCTAAATAAATTTGGTTTGAAATTAATTTAAAGCAATATGTGGTTTTGCACAAGAATGCTAGGGAAGTGGTGGTGCAAGCATAGTTTTGAACCAGTTCCAGTCTGGAGATCATACTGTCTCCAGATCATACTGGGTTTGCTCTCAAGCTGTTTATTATGCTTCCCTGGTTCTCCTTCCCCTTCCATGAAGTTATGCAGGCATGCAGTTATTCTGACAATTGGCAGAGGTTTCCTTTGAAGGAAACCAGACTGAGCATGCTTGCCAGCACTAGGCCGTCCCCACTTACCTCTGTAGCAAAGAGGAAGCAGATTAAAGCAGGAAGGGAGAAAAGAGTGCTATAAAATAATATCTATTTAAAAATTGCATTGAGTGAGTTGGCAAAACTGCTGTGAAGTTAAGGATCTGCTTATTTTTATATGGCTAGACTAATGAGGGGCACCACCACATGTTCAGGAGTCATTTTTATTAAGCATGGTTCTCACCTTCCTTTGGTGCAGCATATCACTCCATTTATGCTGTCTCTGTTTTTGCTGCCCTGGGGCACCCCACAGCTCTGGTGTCCCCACTACTCAGAGCTGGGTTCTTCATAGAATCACAGAATTGTAGAATCATGGAATCATAGAATGTTAAGGAGTTGGAATGGACCTTAAAGATCATTTAATCCCATCTCTCTCTGAGCAGGGACACCTCTCACTGTACCAAGTTGCTCCAGGTCCCATCCAACCTGGCTGTGAACACTGCAAGGGTTGAGGCATCCACAGCCTCCCTGGGCAACCTGTCCCATGTCTCACCACTCTCACAGTAATTAATTTTTTTCTAATATGTAACCCAAATTTCCCCTCTTGCACTTTGTACCTATTACTCCTTGTCCTGTCATTTCAGTTCCTGATGAAGAGCCCCTCAGGCTTCCCTGCAGCCTCTTTCAGATACTGGAGGGTTGTTACGAGGTCTCCACACAACTTTTTCTTCTCCAAGCTCAACAACCACAACCTTCTCTGCCTGTCTTCACCCAGAAGTTGTTTCAGTCCTCTTATTGTCTTCATCTCCTCCTCTGGACTTGCTCCAGCAGTTCCTTGTCCTTATTTTGGGGGCACCAGAGCTGAATGAAGCACTCCAGCTGGGCTCCCATCAGAGCAGAGGGGCATAATCACCTCCCTTGCCTGCTGGCCATGCTCCTTTTGATGCAGTCCAGGATTTCCTTGCTTTCTGAACTGGTTAATGTTGAGTTTCTCATCTAGCATCACCCCAAATCTTTCACTGCAGGGCTGCTTCAATCACTTCTGTGCCCAGGCTGTTGGTGTGTCTGGGATTGCCATGACCCAGCTGTAGGACCTTGCACTTTGCTTTGCTGACCCCCATGAGGTTTGCACTGGCCCAGCTCTCAAGCCTGTCCAGGTCCCCCTGGATGCCATCCCTTCCCTCCAGCATGTCGACTGCCCCACACAGCCTGGTGCTGTCAGTGACCTCACTGAGGCTGCCCTTCATCCCACTGTCCATGTCCCTGTCAAAGATGTTGAACATTTCCTTTGAAAATGTTGTGGCTTTCTCTAGACTTACATAACCATGTTTCTTTCCCATTTGAACCAGGGCAGATAGGAACAGCAGATATATTTATTATGTTATTATGTCCTATATGATATCCTATATATATAGTATTTTATAACATCCTATATTTATTAGTTTATTACATCCAGAGCTGGGATGTAGCTGGGGCAAGCAGAAGTCCAGAGTGTATTTTCAGGTGACCCTGCAAAATCACAGTCTTGTGTCATTGGATTCATCAGCCCACCACTGACCTTCAACAGTTCAGGTGTCCTGCCTGTGCACAGCACCCCAGGGCTCTTCTTCCTATTTATATCCTAGCAGTATTTCTACTGCTATGGCCTTGTCCAGAAACTGAACAGCTTGCATTCAGCTGGTCCCTTGCCACTCTTCAGGTCTTATCTTGACCTCTTCAGCTATCTTAAAGATTGTATTTCACTTTGACAGCTTGGATAATCTCCCTACTGATTTGAAAACCTCTGTAGCCTGAATCACTATAGCAACAGAAGGACCTACAGCGCCTGATCCTTGCAGTTTCACTGTGGATGAAGAAAACTCATCCATTCGCATGGAGACATCAATTATTTACTGAACACTAACAATACGGTTAGGGAACACAAAAGCCAAATCTTTAGCTGCATTGAAACTTCTGCCCACTGGTACCATACTTTGCCCCACAGATCTAAGAGCACAAAAAATGTTGCCTGTAGTCTTTAAGTTTTGCAGGATAGGTTCTACGTAAATGTATGTGGAGTCTTTGGATACTGCTTCCCAAAGAAGCCTCAGGCTGAGAGATGGGCTGGACCTCAACCTTTCTTCATGTCAATGGTAGGCAGATATCTCTCCTGGCTGGGAGGGCCAGGAGTCTACAAATAAGACAATAAAGAAATCCACATGGTTTTGAAATGTTTGGAAGAACCATTTCTTGAATTAATCTGATTTTTTTTCTCCATTGTTTTCTTCTAATCCCAAAATTTATTCTATGGTATCCTTATATTTAATTGAAGAGCTTGGTTTCCAGCATTGATAACAGTCTCTTTCTTGCAAATAATCATGCTGGGAATCTATAGCATAATTCAAGAGAGATACAGTATCTGTAGTAATTTCATACCCTGTTCAACCCAGTTTGTAGCCTGCTCCCATTGTGAGTACTGTAGTTTTGATGCAAATCTTCTCACAAAAGAAAAAAACATTTAGAAACATTAAGAACTTTCCTGCCATAGAGTAAGGTTTGTTGATACATGCTTCTTACAAAAAATATTGCTTTGAGCTTAAAAAAAAAAGAATCTGAACCAGATATCTGATAAAATCAAGCTAATAAAGGGCATTGGTCCATCTGCCCATTTTAATAGTGCACACAACTTTACAGAACATTCACAATATCTCTACTATTTCCAGCTTCTGCAGCTAGCTACACATCTGGTCTTTCCTTCATTCACACTCAAAGAGAAAAATAATAACTGTCTATACACTGCATGTCAGACAATATTCTTTGGTACATGCTTTTCCAGCACAGTGTTATATCAGGAAATTATCAAGTACATGCTCACTTTCAACATTTCATTCCTGGTGTGACAACGAGGCTTTAAAGCACAGCTCCTTAAACCCAAATGAATCCCTTTGAATCTGTTTTTTCAGTTATTATGAAAACAGGTATTTTGTTTGCCCTTTGGTTGTTTTTGTGTCTATTGCATTCTCTCTCACATTTCTTCAAGCCTCCACACAACATAGGTTGTTGAAGGCAGCTCCAGGGCTGAAGGCGAGATGCAGGCTCTGAGCAGGCTCTGCAGGAGAGCCAGGGAAGAGTGCTAAGGAATCACAAGTTACCTTGTGCAGCTGCAGGGGCTCAGAGGAGACTGGGAACAGCCAGAGGTGTGCTCAGGGCTGGCCAGAGAAGGATTAGCAATTCCCCCCCATGTCTGGTCCTCCCTATTCCCCAGAAATGTTAAACTTACCTTTGCTGCTCCTTCACAAGGCGATAGCATCCCTCTGCCCGGCACCTTCACTTCGATACCTCTCCGCTGGTCTGCAGGAGTGGGGCAAAGGTTGACGAGAGCCAGGCTTTTCCTTCCTACTATTCCCCTCCTACTTCTCTCTCCTTATCCAATATTTAGCTTGCAAATAGCAAGACGGGGCAAGAAAGGAAAATCTAGGAAGTTTGACTCCCTGAGTCTGATGGAAGGAGCTGGGGAGATGAAGTCTGCATTTAAACTGAGCTGAGACTGCAGGAGAGGAGGATCATAATGACTGCAGAATAGCTTTTCTGTCAGATGATTTTAAGTTATTGATTGTTAAATGCACAAAACTATTAAATGTGCTTACACAAATCCCACGGGTCACCTAATAGATGTGGTGTGGGCCTGCTGGCCGCTATCCTGCTTCCATGGTACTGTAAGAAATTTATGTGGTGGCTGAGTGAGGTGAATGCTCTGCTGAGTGTGCTCTCACAGCCAGCTTGCTTTAGTGTTTTTGTGACATTGTGTCTGTTTTTTATAATTCTTATTCCTCTGGGGTGGATTAAAGTGATAGGAAATATCCATTTTCATAAGTAACCAAACCAGCACAAATACAGCATAAACATCAAAGATAGACTAAAAGCTATGGAATATCAATCCATATAATAGGTCAGGAAACTATTAAACCTGCCTTTATCTGTTCTTAGCAGACCTGTGAGTATAGAATGTTTTCTTCTCTTTCCATTTTCATTTCCATTTTTCCATTTGGTTAATGAACATGTAATCAATGTCTCTTTAGCACATCAAGTAGAACATTACTTAAAAGAGGGAGGTTAAAGGATTGTACTGAAACATTACTTAATGTAGATTCTGAATAATAAAAGACCCAAGTCCTGTGGTAGAAGTGGTGCCCTACATGCCAGTTATAGTTACAGGTCAACTTGATTGACAACAGTTCATTTCCATGGCAAAGTTAATCTTTACTAATGCAGTTGTCTCAATTGATTTTAAATTCTAATGCATCTCAGGATGGCATGTTTTCAGCTAACTGATTAACGTTTTGCTTATAAGCCTTCCCATCTTTGCAATAAACACTGAGAGAAGATCCAGGGCCCCCATGTAAAGCAAATTTATGTTCCTATCATTTTTGGTACCTAGAGGCTTCACATTAAATATCACTGAGGGCTTTTTAATTTAAGGATTGAATTATTCTTTTAATGTAAATTTCATTATTAGAGACACCCTAAGCCTTTCACTCACTTTGAACTTACAACATAGCTCAGACTTTTAACTTCACTGGAATATCAGCAGTACTGCAACTGGTCAAGCCTAACGGGGAAATTGAACATCACACTGATGCTGTCATGAATGTGGACATTCTAGCTGACCTTGAGGACAATTAACCTCAATAAAAATGGAATTCTCTTCCCACTGTAATTGTCAGTTGATGGTGAAACACTGTGAAGGTATTCCTGTGCAAAGCAATCGCATTATCAAATTAGGCAGAAGCGCAGGATTTGTGATCATAGATTGAGGCTTATGTAGTCGTAAGCACAGTATCACACAAGGCAATAGAGAACAACATTTGTCCATGGTCTGTCTGATCCTCAACTACTTAAAATGGCAATTTAGGACAGCTGATAAAATTGACTTGTTAAATCCATGCTCATAGAGGTGTTGAATTTTGTGAATGGACTATGCAAAAGGTTATCAGATATGAAGGTTGTTGTTTAATCACATTTATTTGTAGACCTCACTAAAATTTTACACATTACTATATTTTGAATATATTCTTTTAAATTGTAAAATAGTTTTAGTTTTCTTTAAAAAATTAACATTCTATTTTTAAAGTTACTATTTGCATATGTGCATGAAACAGACTTTTGTGCCTTTGATGTTGGAATCCTTCTTATTGAAAACTATACAAGAATCACATGTAATTTATTTTCAATACTTTTATAATAAATATTCAGGGTTCCTTCTATCACATTTCCCTGAGCAAATCAGATATACAATTTTCACACAACTCATTTGATGTTACAGAAACATTTAGTCCCTTCAAGTTTCTTGGTGCATGTGATTAGGATATTTGAAAGGGAAGTAGTGCAAAAACGTTGCCCTAGTGTTTAAAAATCAAAGTGAAGTTTAAGATGAGAGGCATTTTGCAAAATTGTCTCATTGGATTTTATCCAAATACATTTTCAACAACCCCCACTAAACTAATAAGCTCCAGACTTTTTCCCATTTTCCCAAAACTTGTGTTCCAACAGGCAATGCCCTCCAAAATGTTTTCCAGTTAAAAATTCTTTTTCATTTTGTGAAAGAAAATTAAGTGAGATGTAGCAAACACTGGGAAAGCAATTGCTTTATTAAACCATCTAAAACCTTATGAGAAATGAATGAGTTGAAGACATTCAGACACTTAAATGGTTATGGATAGAAAATAGAAGAGTAAGAGACACTGCTAAAACTCATCTGTGAAGGGGGCAAGTAAGATCTCCAAGTAAATCCTCCCACTGCTTGTCCATCTTGCCACATGTGATATTTTCATTTCTGTTCTAGCTGAGCCCTTTGGGTGGGCTGGCTCAGCCAGCTGTGGTGCTGACCTTGGGTGACTGCATCTGGCCTGACTAGATTTCCCTTCTGTCTGAGATCCCATCAACAGCTGTCAATATTATGGATGGATAGAGGCATCAGGAGGGGATATTTAAGCACAGCTTTAGAGCCACTGGAAATGTGACTATACACAGGGCTGCACACAGCCTGTCATAACATAAACTTATTCTTTTCATCCATGCACGAACTTTCCTCCTAATCCTCTCCTAGTGGATGGCCTTCTCCAGATTTTGTTGATTTTTTTTTTCCATATTTGACTTTCCTCCATTGCCACAGGGTGATTAACCTGCCACCTGGCAGAGAAATCAGTACTAAGGTTGCAGAAAGTGTTTGAGGAGTTGCTGAGACCTGGGGAGTGGGATAACTGAAACCATCAATTTCAGTTATGACAGATCTGTTAAAAGAAAGTGGAACTGGACTTGCCAACTACCCTCATAGCAGCAGTGTGAGGTTATTACTCAGTTGAGGCAATGTATACTACATTGAAGTAAAACTGTTTGCAGGCATTTAATATTGTCTTCCATGATTCCTCATCCTTTTGAGGAAAAACTGTTGCAAAAACAATGTGAAGAATCAAATTTGCAATGTCTTGTATTTTCAGCAGCATTTTTCTAGTCTTTTTTTGCTCTCAGAAAATTCTTATACATTTATACCAAGGTAAGTTACAAACCTATTTAGCGGCTGCTGCCATCCTCAAACAGCAAATACTTTGTCATTGTGACCCCAGATACCTCAGAGATGTCATATCTGGTCTCCAGAATCTTCAGCAGTGAGGTCCTCTCATGAATCATGACCACAAGTATACTTTTGTGATAGCCTGTTCTGCAAGACAGACTCTAAGACACTTCTTTCAACAAAGTGTTAACAGATGAATGCCCATGAGGAGTCATGGCCCATAATCCATGCCACTTTGGCACATACAGAATTAACACCAAGTTTGATTTCCCTTTTACACATACACATGCTCAAACAGATGTCCATATCCCATCCCTATCAAAGCCCATAAAAGCAGCCTATAATCATTAAATTTAAATTCCTTACTTGTTTTCCACAGGATTTTATATCCTACAGCATTCTCCCAATGCAAATAGAAATTCTTGTATAGACTGTGTATAGCAGTCATGACTTCTGTGGAAGCTACCTTCATTAATACCTCAGAAGGCTCTTAGATTATTAGATCTACCAATCAATTGTCCAGCAACCTGTGCAGCACCACATGTGTGAAAGATGCATGGAGAGCTATAAGAAAAAGGTATTTTTGATAATGTTTAAATAAGACATGGAAATAGGCAGGCCTCCTGTGCACAGCTAGTAACACAGCACTTTATTTAAACAGTGGATCATGGTCTCAGAAAGCTGCTGAGCACTGTGTAGGATACAGTCCCTTGCCTAACTTGATGGTAACGTCAATGAACTTCAGATCAACTCCTTCTTGAGCACTAGACAAATGCAATGAGACTGATGCAAGTTGCTTATGTTTAGTGCCTGTCAAAACATGACCCAAAGAAAATAAAATGAGACAGAAAATGAGATGAGTGAATGACAGAAAGATATGAAGCGGCACAACCTAGGACTGAAAAAAATATGTGAAACAATGAAAATAAAGAAAAATGTTTTCCTAACTTCTTCTGTAAAAACTGTTGCACTGAGTAAGGTGTTAAAAAGAGATTAGAAGCTAATACTCCCTTTCATGATCCATCTTGCCTTGCACTTTTCCCTTGTTTACCTTACATCTGGTTCCACATTTATTTACTTTTTGGTACTCACAAAATGAGTCTATGATTCCTTTTGGTCTTCTTTCTGCATACTTCATAATTGATTTTCTGCCAACTTTACTCAGACTTCTCCTTGTGATTATCAGAAAGATCCTCCAGGATTATGGCTCTGAGGCAAAAGTGATCCCATTGGAAACTCTCCCTGAGTTTTCCAAAATGTCACTATTCTTCATTTGATTCTAACCTAATGCTGATCAACCTAGCAACACAGCATAATGAAAAAGGGATAAGAGAGTGTGACAATTTCAGCACATGAGGCACTAAGTTTCACCGTTTCCAGGTCCACTTATTTTAACTTCATTGCTTACTCATCTGACCCACCAAGCAGTAGAGGGTCACAAAAGGCAGTGAGGATGATGGAGAAATGATGAGACAGAGACCCAACATGACAAGGCCTAAGTTAGCTTCTTGAGAAAAGATCTTTGCAACTCTCACCACCAAATCCACATTATTACCTCTCCATCTGACACTGGCTGAAAAAGAGCTGTTCTTTTATTTTCTGGCACAATAGCAATAGTGGGCACTTTAAATTCCAAATAGGAGAGGGTGCAAATGAGAAAAGTAGTTTAAGGTACATGCAGGCTGATGGCAATTGAAAATACCAATTACGCTGGCAACTGGCCTTGAAGTCTTCTGCTCAGCCTTGTTCATGTTTCCTCATTTCAAGCAGAAACGAGGAGCTTCTGCTTGACTACAACTCTCTTTAGTTCTGTAGGGAGTCAAGCTACTCTAATCCTTAGCAGATGTCAAGACACATCTCAGCATAAAAAGAAAAGGAATTTACACCAGCTGATGGAGGACCATCATGGAGGTTAAAGTCTTCTCTTTCAAGAGCAGTGCTCAGATTGCAAACAGATGATGAAACCACTTCTCAGCTACCAGTCAGTTTACCCTTTTAGAGAGAAATCTCATTTTTCTTACATGCACAAATTTGTGCCATACCACAAACTGCTTGCAGATTACTGTGAAGGTACGTTAATTAGCCCTCATTAACTAAATGAAATACATCTTCCACCTTTTCCTTAGACTTAATATCATTTTATGCAACATCTCTTTTAGTTTGTTTTTTCTCACAGTGCGTGGAAAAATCAATCCTGCCTTATTGTACTTTCAGAGTACTACAGGTAATATCTGAAATCTAGAGCTTATGCTGAATACTAGATATTTGGATAAGTGTTGCAAAGATACAAAGATTACAGAAGGAATTCATGGTTTTATTAAAAATTTGGCTCAGATGGCAATAAGAATTAGGATCTTATAATTTTGTAGTGTGCGGACCTTATAGTCACATCTGTTGATTTTTGGATACAAATTTCGGAAAAGAGAGGTTATTATTTTGTCACAGTTAATATTTGGTATGTACCAATGATGTTGTTTTCAATACAGTATTCCTACTGATTCTCTAGGAGAAGAGAACACCCATAACCTGTGCAGTGAAACCACCTATAATGACATTATAGAGCAATTATTTGCAGTGCTTTTCTAGCAGAAAGTGCTGATTACATTTAGGGATTAAAACAAAAAATATGGTCAGATCATATTCTAAAATTTAACCACATAAAATAAATATGTGGGTTTTAGACCAGCATTAGTTCTCTTTACTGATTCACTTCTGTGGCAATTAACAAAGCCAGAAAAATATATAAAAATAAGAACAGCTGCTGACTCCACAGGGCCAGATTTTACTTGCTCAGTAAAAGCTTAATTTAATTTCTAATAGATTGTTTCTGTGGAAAAGACCTACAAAAATAATCTAGACAAACTGTATGATCACTTCTGTATTTATTATGGAAATATGTGAAGCACCCAGAAAGACAGAAACACCAGGTAACATTGAAAGAATGATTTAAACTGAAAAAAGTAATCCCTGCCACCCTGAATTTAATGAAAAGAAACACAGATTAGTCTTCATGATGGTTTAAGCCTGGCACAATACCAGTGCCCCCACGAGAACACCTACTTCCCTGGCACCTACTGTGAGATATGATCAGAGACAGAGCAAAGCAGGCTCCAACTTAAGGTTAAAAGGAAAAAAAAAGCATTTATTAACCTACAACTACAAAGGAAGACACACAAAACACAATAGAACATAAGATGAAAACCTTCCAAAATTCTTCCTCCTCCCCCCACCAAATTTCCAATTTCATTGCCACCCTTCAGACAGTCAATTCTCAGTCTCTCGAGGAGAGAGAAGTCCCTCTTGCGCCACACGCCTTCCATGTCCAGTGCTCTCACCACTGCACATGGATCAGAGCTGCTTCTGGGGTTTTTCATTTTAAGGATACTTTGACCAGTTCCAAAGGGAGCACAGTCCTTCTCTTTTTGGGACACCTGTCCCCCCCAAATTTCACCCCCTGGGGCCGAGGGGTCTCTTGAACAGAGATCGTCTTCTTCTCTTCTTCGAGAGCGGAGGGCACCACCACACCCTCCTCACCCGTCGTCTCTGTTCACTCCTCCACATCACTGCACTCTCTTGGCTCTGAGCCATCGCCTCCCCCTAGAACGCAGTCTCTGTGGCACAGAAACACCAGTGGTTCTGCCGTGGCTACACAAGAAAAGTCCAGCCCAAAGCCACTCCATCATCTCCTCCCACCTAGAATTTTCTTAACATCTTCTCAATTTCAACAGCTTCTCAATCTCATCAACTTCAGGAGGACTCAGCTTTTGCAAGGTTCTCATCTTCCTCAGAGGGGTTAAAAGTCCCGAGCTCTCTCTCTCTGCCGGTTTACTTCGTCAACTCCCACGCCTGTCTGCCCTGCTGGGCACCCCCCCCTTCTCCTTCACGCCGGGCCATTATCACAGGCACCACAGGCACCGGCTCTGTCTCTCTCTCCCTCGCAAGGGGGGGGGGGGGGAATGGAGGATGGCTGCCCGAAGCCCTTGCAATGTTCTCCTCCACCCTTGGGCCCAGGCCTGTCCTACCTCTCTCTCTCTGGCCACATGGCTCCCCTCCCCCCCTGCCCAGCCAAAGGGGCCGAGCAGGGGGGGTCTACTCACTCTCAAGCGGGACTCCAAGAGGAAGTTCCCCTGGGAGATCACAGCTTTTAACCCCTGTGTTCTCAGAGGCGTATCCTGCCCTCAGTGGACAAACCAGGTGCCAATATTAAATCTGAACACTGATTGGATTGCCCACACCATCACAAAAAACTTCTCATGGAAAATCATTCTTTCCTGAAAATGAAAATTTTAGGAAACATCATTTTCACGCTCTGAAATGTCTTGCAGGCCACCACACACATTTCACATGTATCCTAGAAAGAACATTAAAGTGAAATTGGTCCTACAGCCCATCCAGCTCAGGCCGTGGCTGGAGAAGGGGAACACTGGCACATCTTCAGCAGCCAGACAAGAAGCAATACCCAGCATCTGATTGACATTTGACTCCTTGGTTACTGATGGTATCAATTTATGTGATAGCAACATTTTGGGGTTTTTAATTAATTGATCTGTGAATTAAAAAAGGCAAAAAAGAAAGCTCACAGTTCCTCTGACTGTTTGCCCCAGATGTGAGTCATAGCAAGGTATTAATTATTTAAAGCAAAACTCTTTGCTGTTACAGCAAATATCTTTCAGATTTTTTCCCACATCTTTATTTTTTGACAAATTAATAAAAATAGACTGCTGATTATTTAAAATATGAGCGCAGAAGCGTTGCTGCTTTGGTGAGTCAGCTACACATAAAGAAGCTAATACCATTTTGGCTAGAAAATGAAGAGGTAAGATTAGAGACCAAAATAGTATCTTTAATCACATTTTTCACTGCAAGAGTGAAGTCTTGTACTTGAAGTCTTAGATCGGATCTTTTTCTTTAATTACGCATTGCTCTAAAACACTTTAAAAACTGAAAGGGGCATATGACTCTTATAAATATGCAGAATTTCAAGCAAATGAAAGTTTAAAATCTCCAAGATCTGAAAGCCTTTTTCACAGATTGGCGGAACAATACAAAGGATAAGTGTACTATTGGAATTACCAATATAGCTGGATGGGACGTGCCTGAGCTTGTCTGGCCCTTGCTGCTTGACCAAATGGTGGCAGCTGTGGTGTTTCACCCCAGACACACCTTTGGCTAGCTGGGTGCTGCAGCCAGGCACTTGGAGGCAAGTCCAGGCAGGCAGGAGCTCTGGAGGTTCTCAGGTTTGCCTCTGGAGGAGAAGCTTTAAGGCGATGGTGAATGAAAGGAGTCAGTTCTGATGGAGGATTTCAATCCAGAGCTTTATTCCTGGCCCACAAGCCTCTGAATCCAGTTACAGCTCCAACAGAACTGCCAACTGCATGGTTGCTGTTCCTTTTAACCCTGGAGAGAGGGGGAGGGCAGGGACAGGGGGCCCACCAACCAGGTACGGGGTGGGGGAAGTCTCAAGGGACAAAGGACACCTGGATGGCCCAATGTCCTCCAGGGGTGGAGGGCATCCTTTGAATTCTGCCAATCACTCTAGCCCTTCTGGAATTCCAGGACTGACAATGCTCAGCAGGGGGCAAGGGAGGGGAAGGGAGAGGTAGCTGGCACACCTGGGGAAGAAATCTTCAGGGGGAAACCCAGTGTATCTGAGGCAAACCATGACATTGCACCACAACAGTATGCTTTTTAAAAGTTAAAGATCACTTAGATTCGTCTTTCCTTTGAATGCCTATCTTGGAAAAGGTTCAGCAATAATTTCTGATCTACAGATGTATTTCTGAAAGATGGGAACCAGCAGATGCTTTTAGGGTCTATAGCATAGAAGTATATAGCAGAGAAGAAGAAAGGTTAACAAAACCTGAACATGACAGTGAAAAACAAAACCAGTTAACAACATTTTGTATTATAAAATACCAATGGACTATATTAAAATTTAAGTATCAAGTTTCATTTTTCCATATTAGTATTTTTCCAAGCCTATAAGTACAGTGGACTATGTTTTGACATTTAAATTTTATTCCACTGTAATCTATAAAGAAAACACAGTTAGAAGTTACAAGCATTTAGATTCAAATCAGGTCTATCTATATTTTTTTTTTTTTAAACTAAAACTGGGCAACCAGCTTCAGAAAAAGTAGTCTGGATTCTGCATAACCCATCTAAAATGTTCTCCTTTTCCACTGCAAACCTCAACAATTCCCATTTGAATAGGTAAACCTTCAGTACAAAATGTGAGGCAGATCAGTGGACTGCAAAATAGGTACAGAGTAATATACAAAGAGGTACTTAGGTAATCATTAAATTTCCTGGGCCTGATTTAGAGCACCTTAACTCTATCCCTTGGATTTGCAGAATATCTTAACAGATTTCCAGCTATTTTTTTTCCCAGAGTTCAAGTTTCTCAACTCAATATCCTGCTATAATAAGCACATCTATAGCAGTGTCTCGGCTGCAAATACAATCTAGGCGTGAAAAATTGTGTAACTCAATGGCATATAACTCAGAGTGGTGTAAGTTGCCTCTAAAACTTTATTACTAGGGCCTTTTAAAGGAAAAATTACTGATTGAATGTTTCAGGCTTTTATGACCATCCAACATTTCTTTAATGACCTCTAATGTGCTTCAAAGTGAGCATCTTTAAACCCTGGCCTAGATCATTCTACATCAGCTGTAAGGAACGTTTCCTGCCAAGGTAGTTTATGAGTTTGGTGACTATTGCAATAACACAACATCTTCACACTAGCCAGTAGTAATGTGAAAAAAAGTAATTGAGATTCACCATTAAAACATGACCATGATGGAAATTTTTTAATGGCTATGCCAGACCAAAAATTTACAGGACTACCCCAGCTTTATACTACCTTCTTTTCCCCTAATGCAGCTATTGAGCCAGTGCAACCAACTTACTTGACAGCAAAGGTGAATCTCAGAATCAGGAGTTCTCTCTTTCTCCATAGTCCATGATGGCAGTGGATTAATTTCTACTGCAGCTCCAGCACTTGTGTGTAAAGCCTAGATTCTGAAAACAGACCAAATAAATTTCTCAGTTTTTCTTAGCTCTCTATTCACTGTATGCTCAACTGCAATTGTTTAACAGTATAATTTCATACCCCACGGATAACCAGCAACTGAATTTTTAGTAGGCTTTCTCTTCAAAGAGAGGTATTTCTGAACCTTAGTTATACTTTTTGTTGCGGTTCTTATACCTGGAGAATCATCTTCTCACATTCATACTGGATTTAAGGTAGATCTCAGTAAATTCTCCTAAGGACATGAAATCAGACACCAATAAAATTATACTTTCCAATCCTAGTGGCTGGCTCTGATGATGCAAGGAGCCTCTGTCATGTAAAAATGATGCAGAAAGGATGTTAAAAGACAAGTTTATTTGTTTTTGTGATCTCTTCCTTTAAATAGGAATAACCCTGTTAATTTTCAAGGGTGATACCAATATCAAATTTATTTAGGTGGTTGACCAGGACAATTTAATTAGAAGTCACATTACAATAAAACAAAACAATCTTTAACTTGGACTGGAGTTATGATAGCAATTAATCTCCACTGACTCTGCTCTCTAATAAGCACTGCATCCTACAGCTGCTCAAAACATAATAACTTTGCAATTGAAATGCATTTTTTTTAAAGCACAAACTCCTGTAAGGGTAGTTCAAAATCTCATTTTGCATAGCATTTTAACGTATTCTTAAGCGAATTTTGTGTTCTGCACAGTTCTTAAGGACTTTGTTCTCGATGCAGTTAGATCTAGGTCCAGTCTGTAGATTAGTAAAACTAGGCAAGATCAATTCTGCTACTGAAGCTGGCACTGAAGCTAGCAAGGGATGCAAAGTGTCACAGAAGAGGCTTCCGCAGGTGTGTTAATCAGAAAAGGAAGGTGAAAGAAAACATACCACCTGATAAAAAAGGGTTTTAAATTGGTAAAAGTAGAAGACTGAGGTACTCAATAATTTTTTTGCCTCAGTCTTCAATGGCTGTCTCTCTTCCCATAGCTCATGAAGGAACGGACAGCACGATGGGAACTGGAGGACCAAGTCCTGCATACTGTAAGTAAAGATCAGGTTCATGACTATATGAGGAACTTGAGCATACATGAGTCTATGGCAGCTGATGAAATATATCCAAAGTCCTCAGGAAATTGGGTGATGTAGTTCCCAAGCCACTCTCTATGGTTTTAGAAAATCAATGACAGTCAGGAGAACTCCCAGGGGATTGGATAAAGGGAAACATTGCACTTATCTTAAAAAGGGAAGAAAAGAGGATACTATGAACTACCAACCTGTCAGCCTCACCTCTGTGCCTGGGAAGATGATGGAACAGAAGAAGTGCTAACCTCCTAGAAGCTGTGCTAAGGCACATGGAGGACAGAGCAGTGACAGCCAGCACTGAGGACAAGTCTTGCCTTACCAACCCAGTGGCCTTCTGTGTTTGAGGGAGTCATCAGTGGACAAGGGAAGGGTTGCAGATGTCATCTATCTGGACCCTGTAAAGCCTTTGGCACAGTCCTTCACAACATCCCTCTCTCCAAACTGGAGAGAGATGGATTCAGTGGATGGCTGTTAGGTGAATAACTGGATGGTCACATCCAGACCACTACCCTCTGGATGTGACCAATGACTCAGGCTGGGCATTAGTGGTAAGTGGTGTCCCTTGCAGGTTAGTACAAGGACCAGAGCTATTTAATGCCTTCAACAATGACATAGACAAAGGGATTGAGTGCACCCTCAGCAGGTTTGCAGATGACCCCAAGCTGAGTGTTGCTGTTGACCCACCTGAAGGATGGGATGTCATCCAGAGGGACCTGCACAAGCTGGAGAAGTGGCTCATGAGAACCTCATGAGGTTTAACAAGACCAAGTGCTGGTGCTGCAGCTGAGTCAAGGCAAACCCCAGTATCAGTCCAGGCTGGGGATGGGCAGATTGAGAGTGGCCCTGCCTGGAAGGACCTGGAGATGCTGGTGGCTGAGAGGCTGGACATGACCCAGCCATGGGCACTCCCAGCCCAGAGAGCCACACGAGTCCTGGGCTGCATCCAGAGCAGTGTGGGCAGCAGGGCAGGGAGGGGATTCTGCACCTCTGCTCTGCTCTGCTGAGACCCAGCTGCAGTGCTGCATCAGCTCTGGGGTCCCAGCACAGGAAGGACATGGAACTGCTGGAGTGGGTCCAGAGGAGGGGCAGAAGAATAATCAGAGGGGAGGAACATTTCTCCTGTGAGGAAAGACTGAAAGAATTGGGCTTGCTCAGCCTAGAAAAGAGAAGTGACCTAATTTGGAGTAACTTAATTGAGGCCTTCCAGAAACTGAATGGAACCTACAATGAAACTAGAGAGAGACTATTTGCAAGAGCATGTAGTGACAGAACAACAGGGAATCAGTTTAAACTGAAAGAGAGTAGGTTTAGATTAGGTATAAGAAAAAAAAATTACTGTAATAATTTTCCAGTGCTAAGGCACTGGAAAATATTGCCCAGAGAAGCGGCGGATGCCCCTTCCCTGGAAGTGTTCAAGGCTAGGTTGGATAAGGCTCTGAGTGATCTGGTCTGGTGAAAGTTATCCCTGCCCATGGCAGGAGGGTTGGAAGGAGATGATCTTTAAGATCTTTTCTAACCCAAGCCATTCTATGATTCTACATTTTTGTTTTCCTGGACATAGTAGAAATCTCATATGGGTCCTGAAAAACACTCTTTTGATTATCTCTTCTGATATGCCTTCCACAGCTTTTGTTACACAAATGGGCAATTTAGCTTTAGTTTACAATGTGAGAGCAAAGAAATATTTCAGAATTGCAACACTAGCTATAATCTGAAATGATCAGTTTTAAACAATTGTCCTAGATTGCCAAGTAATGTGTATTCTATTTGCCATCTGTTAGAGGGGCAGTTATCTTCTGTTGATTAGGCAGTTTTCCTTATCTCTTCCACAACCTATCTCCCTCTGGGGAGATACCATCTGTTAATGGGCCATTGAGTCTCACAGCATGACTGATAAAATTACATCATCCCCTTGTGAGATGCTCTGCCAGGGGGAGGAGCCAAGCATTCCTACCTGGATACAATCTGAGAATCAGGGACATCAGAACAGCCTTTCCACTGGATCCCCAGAGGAACGGTTGCCTCCTCCACTGGATCTTCAGAGCAAGACTACACCCTTCCTTCTACAGGATCACTGCTCCAACAGAACCACACCTGACACTCCAGAAGGACTGCAGCCACAATTCCAACTGGACAGCTACCAACACCCTGACCAACAGGGTGTCAGGTTGTGTTCTGACTCTGTCAGTGTTGTTTTAGTTTACTGCATTGGTTTTTTTAGCTTTTTATTTTCTTCCCTAATAAAGAACTGTTATTCCTGCTCCCATATCTTTGCCTGAGAACCCCCCTTAATTTCAAATTTATAACAATTTAAATTTGTTTACATTTTCCATTTCAGGGGAGGCTCTTGCCTTCCTTAGCAGGCACCTGTTTTTCCAAACCGAGACAACAATATATGCAACAACAATTACATAGTGACTTTAATCTGATAATAATTATTGAAATCACAAGAGGAAAATGTCAGCATTAAAAAGAAAAATGGCATGACTTTGGAGGACTTGTAATTTTAGCAAGGTTGCATGAGGTAGCAAACACTCCACAGGCTGACCCTTAGCAACAGAGGTGTGCTTATGTTCTTGAAGACACAGATTTTTGTTAAAGAAAAAGAAGAAGAATCTCATCAGACAATCCTCAGAAAAAGAAGAGCACTAAACTGGGCACAAAATGAATCAGCACTCTCCAATATTAAAATATCAATTAACTAATATCAAGATGTCAGTAAATCCATTTCTGTGTTACGAATAGATGCAGCTGAGCTCGCTCAAACCTGTCCTTCCTGAGAGAGAGATGAGACTCTGGTAATTAGTTTTTAAATAAAGCTTTATTTTTATTCACTGCATGTCAATAAGAATTCAAGTTAAGCCCCACACAATTAAAGCAATATAACACTGTACAAGTTATTGAATTTGTGCAGGGATACTTAATAGACTGTATATTACAGTGTAGAAAGGACATAATGTATCATATCTTTCCAAAGTACAGGCAAATTTTAAAGGGTTTTATTTCGGCAGATAGAAAGTGCAACTACTTTTTTTAACTACAGAAAGAAAAATAATTCTCTCTGTGTGTATGTGTGTTATAAAGTATATTTCTATGCATATATAACTGTGAATATTTTTGAGCAAAATTTCTCCGAAATTAGATCCAGACACGGAATCCTGTGCAAGGAAATCTCAGTGGATTCCTCTGAATAGTCCTGGTCTTCTCTTTACATATGAAATTCTGCAGTATGGAAACCTTCCCTCCTTGCTATAAAAGAGTAGGATCTGAAGCATTTATCTCAAGTTTAAAGACAAGATTCATGGATTTGATACTGAAGTTTATTCAGAGTGGAGAGGGTGTGCAGATCAGTTAGAAAAGATTTATGAAACTAATTAATGTTCAGCTCCTCAGTTTAAATAGTATTGTGCTCTGGAATAACACAAAATTTCTGATACATACTGAAATAGATTTCACAGATTAGAAGAAATTACGAGGCTGCTGCTGTGACACAGAATTAAAAAATAACAATAATAACTCAAGAAAGAGTATATAAAGATTTGACTAGAAAGTAAAATTGTGAGCAGTAAAGGTGAAGGAGTAATAACCACTTTGCCTTATTTTCAGTCTGCTATTCTCTACACAAGGACAAATAGTACAAGGGCAAGTGCTGAAGGGCTACGGAGTACTGAGGTAGGAATAGTTAAGTATCATCCTGTAGTCACATCAATCACAATAAAATTCCACAGACCAAGGAGAACTATTCAGAAGATGGGGTATGTTTACTCTCCAAGCCTAAACTAAATCAGTTTCCTGAATTGTAAGTGAAAATTTGAAATGATAGATTTTTGAAGTGCTCAACTCGACCTGACAAGAACATACAGATGTAGAAAAGTTTTATAGATATGTTGTCGAGCCACTGGATGTACTCAGGGTGTGATATCCTTTTATAGTATATTAGACAGCATGTTGGACAGTATATATGCTTATCCCTAGAGACCTCCTGTTCTAGCATCAATATCCCTCTATCTCCTGGTACACAGGCTGGGGCCAAATCTTCACCTTGTGTTTCTCTCCCCTGAAGACTCGAGACGACAGTTTCTGCTTTCCTGGTGGAAGGAAGAGTGGAAGAGCTGAGATTGTTTTACAGGTGGTCTGTCCTACAGAGCCTCCAGATCAAGCTGCAGGGAGAACAGTAAGTTTCCTTCTAAACATCTCAGTCACAAGAACTTAATATTCTCTTAGGAATCTCAGTATTGTGCCCACAACCCTCTTGAGTCCAGTCTAAAGCAAGATTTTTGTACAATGGCAGAGGTGGAGGCAGCACTGACCCACATGAGCCATAGGAAGGAATAACATCATCACAGGAATGGATCCCACACTGATCAAGAAGTTCACACAGACAGAAATGGACTTTTGGTCCTACACCAAATTCTACAACCAACTGGATGTGAGGCTCATGTGTTCTGCAATTTGTACTTCCTGTAGCTATTGAGCAAGTATGAGAACACACCCTCTCCAGTCAAAGTGTTTGCCTTTATCTACATACATACTGATTTTAAAAAGTGTGTTTTTCTTGAAGTTCTTGCAGTTATTTTAAAAATTTTAAATTTGGATATGTTGCTTTTGTTGTTTTAGCTTATGAGAGAGTGAGAATATCAGAAAGCTACTGCCTCGTTGTACTTTTGACTGAAAATGTAGAAAACAAAAAGAGTCATCACTCAAAAAGTATATCCTGAAAGCATGGTGACCACAGTCAGTAATACATGTTAATTAACATTTTTTATAATTTAATACATCCAACTTTTATATGCTAAGTTCATAAATGTACCTTTTTCTGCCTATATCATATTTGAGATATTCTTCCTGAAGTTCTTGCAGTAATTTTAACAATTTTCAGTGCATTTTAATGGATTTCCAACATAAACCCACATCTAAGCTGAGAAATATTCATAAATATATACATAAATAAACTACTAAAAATCTAAAAAATAAATATTCAGCTTATCATTTTAATAATTAAATAATTAAATAGTAAAATATTAAAGTGTTAATAAATGCTTACTGAAGTAAATATGTAATGATTCTGAATATTCTTATCCTTACAAAAAATTACTGCAGTTATTATAAGGAGTAAAATGATTCCGTATGAAATTATGGTTACCAGAAATTACTGCGGTTACTATAAAGGCAGTATTTAACTTGAAATCAATACAACCTCATAGCTATCAATCAAGGTTTGTAAGCAAACACTTAAATGACAAAATGCAAAGCAAGATTGAAATTGATGTTGCTAATGTAAATCAGTCAAAGACTGACAAAATCCTTTTGGCAGTGTTGCACAGCAATCACTTGTGTAACTCCCTCTGAGTCTTTTTGCAAGATGAAGCATTTGGTGCTGATTTTCAGTGCTCAGTCATCTCTCCAGAAGGCACTTAGGAGCAGCAATTGGCTTTGCTGTTATTTCCATCACTGTCTTTCAAAGTGATCTTAATGGACCATGTGTTCTCAGTAAAGGGCTTATTTCTCTTCTGAATTCCTCTGCATACTGAGGAAGGATTATCCTGTCACATCACTGGGAATTATAACAGAGTCTCATAAGCAATCGAAACCCAGGTGTCTCCAACATTTCCTTCCACACCCAAGAGACAAGGCCATATCTGCCAGAGAGCACTAAAGGGACTTGCAGTGGAGCACCATTGCTCCTGGAGCTCCTTAGTCCCTGGTACAGAACAATACCACAGTTATAGCTCTACTACCTGCCAGATGTCACCCTGAAGGATGTATTTGGGCAGTTCAGTGACAGCTGTTCCCCCTTGAATGTGAGAAGTAGCATGTTCCTCACCAAATACAATTCTATTTTTTCTTTGCAAAAAATGCACTGATTTTTCACATAGTTTTCTGCAGCATTTCTTTCTTGTCTTGGCCTTAGATGCAGCTCGACATCTTCCCTCTTCTCCAAAACCTCCCAACAAGAAACAAGAACCTACCCTAACCAAAACAAGCCCTTTAGGAATCCAGCCACAGAGATTGTATCTGCAAAATGCCATAACGTTTCTGGAGGTTGTATAACTTGTCAGTAAGAAAAAGTGTACGTGTGTAGAGGAAACCTTAATTACTGTCTTGTTTTCTAACAACTTCAACTTATCAGCAACTTAGCTCTTTTCCAGAGTTTAGAGAGCAAATTTGTATATATATGTATAATCACCATTTATGTAAATTCAGTTGATCATTTCCTGGTATATGATAATTTTGAATTTTGAATATGTTAATGACAGCTGTAGCTTGCATAGCATGCCTGAATCAAGAAAATCTGTTTATATTATATATATATATGTACTTTGCATAATTTACACTCCCCAAGAGTGGGAATACTGCTGTAATGCAAAATTATCTCACAGGGAAGTTACTTGCATGTTTGATTTTGCCTTTTTTTTTTTTTTTTTTTAGACAGAGGCTGTTCTTAAGCAATCTGCCTAAAATGTTATGTTATTCTTAATGCGGTAAAAATTTGATTACAAAGAAATCTGTATCACTAGGTTGTTCACATTAGAGTCAGTGTCTTGATCTAAGTCTTTTAGAAGCCCTGAGGACCAGATCCTTGGAGATTGCTCCACTCGGCTCAGTGACACGTGAACTCCTGCCCTACTAATGCCAAGGAGCAGTTTCCATTCCAGGGAGAATCCAGTGTCTGCCATGCATTGGGAAGAGGGAAACAGGAGATGCAGCAAGCAAAGCCCAAAGGAAATCTTGAGAAAAGCACTTGGGCATGGGCAGGGTGCCCTGGGTTTC
Source organism: Serinus canaria (assembly GCF_022539315.1). Taxonomy (NCBI): domain Eukaryota; kingdom Metazoa; phylum Chordata; class Aves; order Passeriformes; family Fringillidae; genus Serinus; species Serinus canaria. Next base: position 55,924,038 of record NC_066343.1, read on the forward strand.
AGGGGAGTAAGGTACCACTGCAAGTGTTCCAGAGCATGCACCTGGCCTGGGTTCGGATGCCTGCCTGCTGGCTCCCCCCAGCAGAATGCATCCTTTGGAGCAATCAGAACCTGGAGTCATGCAGGAATAGCCAAATCACCCTCCTGACAGGAGCATTACAGCCCTTGATAATGCCTGAGCAACTGAAAAACACTTGGCTCTTTCATGAAGAATAAAAGACAACTCCTTTTGGGCTTGACAAAACCTTTGCTTCATTGATTTTAAATTAAATATTTTGTTACCTGTTTCAGGCTTTATTATCAAAAGGGTTAATTTTTTCATCTATTTTCCCCTTTTTTTTTTTTTTTTGTGTGTGTGTGTGTGTGTGTGTGTGTGTGTGTGTGTGCCTGTATGTAAAACGTTGCACCAGTTTTTTATACAAATTTGAAAACAATTGCAGTGTCCCACCATTTCTACATTAAGTACATAAATATATGTAAAATCTTTGGAACAAATTGTCCAGCTGAAGTTGTAACCGGTTGGGGGGAAAAAATTCTTCAGCAATGGCAAGGATATTAACAGCAAGAGTCTAAAACAAAGTTTTAAAAAATAAAAGTCATGATGTTATGCTCCTTTGTGAGGATTTGTGCTCATAGCAAAATGCAGGTAAGGCTGCAGTGGTGCCTGGCTTCAGTTAGCACAGGCACTGATGGCAGTGAAGATACTTGCAGTCTTTTGCTTTTAATGGGAGGCATTCCTACCCTCTGTATGTTTGCTCTCCTGTCACATGTGTTGCATGGCTTTATTAGCTGTTATTCACCCCAAACTGCTGTTTTCTCAGGGGTGTTCTTCTACCCAAGCTAAGCACAGGGTGGCTATCATGATACAGATAGTTTATGTGCCATTGACCCATCTATCCTGCCTCACTACTGGAATCAGTTGCTTGACTTATTTCTCCTGTCTCCCAAGAATATTTTGACAATTAATTACTTCAAATTTGAAAACATTTTCACCCCCATTTTTTTATCATTTGTGATGAAATTGCATATATATCTGAGAATGGTACAGTGCGTGCAAACCCATCAATACCTTGATTTCTGTGAATTACTCAATAACATGCTTGCATTACAGCTATCAAGACCGTAACTTTCTGAAGCAGAAAGATTGCTGTTGTAAAGCTGAAATAGAAATTTGAAAAATGTTCAGTCAAGTTGTCACAGCATTTAGACAGCCATTTACCAGGCTGTTCACTACATGTATTTTAACAGCCGTGTTCTTCAGCCAGCAAACTCAACAAACCAGAGATCTGCACACTCTTCCTTTGAATAGCAGGAAATGATGCACTGTCATGTTGCAGCATCAGTAAGCTCACTTTGCACCCCCTTACCGAAGTATAAGATCCAGATCCAATAGCACTTACCTCTTTGGAGTACTATGTTGCATTTCATTGAGTCTTCTGATTCCTAAATCCTTCAGATGCCCTCATGGGCAAGGAGTGGGACACAGAGCCCTTCTGCCAGCAGAGACACTTGTCTGGAAGAAGAAAATAGCATTTCTGAGCACCAGCTTCCAGAAGAGGAAAAACTTAGAGAACTACCTCAGCTCCCCTCTATTGCTTGCAAATAACCTCCATAGAAAAGGATAATAAGGAAATACTGAAGAGGAATACAGAAAAATTAAATATTTTATCTTCTTAACACATATCATTATAACTAATCCTTATTTAATATAGTTTTATATCATGTTATCAGTCTGCAACCTTTGTCAGGAGCAGCTGTTCATTATACTAATCAAAGTTTGTACCCCCAAAGCAGGGCTAAAGGAGTTGCCATTCGAATGAGGTTTTGAGTGCTGATGGGAAAAAGGAGGCTACACTGGAAAATGGTGATACTGTCAATGTTGGAAACGTTGCCCAGTCCATTTGTTATCTGATATTTGAAAAAGGGAATATATGGAATATAGAGCCATATGCAAACATGTTCTGTGTTGCAAACTGCACATTCCAGCACAGTTTTCCTGGAACATTTCTGCAGCCTTCCTTTTACCCGAAGCCACTGAAGTCAGAGTTTGAAAAAGGCATTTCAGTAGCTATTTTTCTTTCTTATTTTTTAGTTATTTTTCATCTGTTTTGATGAAATACCAACACTCTTTTATATAGGACAATGATGTGTATTTCTTCATAGAAAATAATAGCATTTTTGGTATTTTCTACATGTTGTTTGGCTTCAAAGCCTAGCTTCAAGATTCCCAGTTGTTTCAGCATCAGTAACAACCTTTCTTACTCCCCTTACCATGCTACTGTTTTCCCTTTCAGGGAAATGCTTTGAAATTAAGCAAAAATAAAGAATTATTTTTTTCTTCCCCCACAGAATCATCTGAATGTACAGTGCCAAATCACAGCCTACTTAAATAGTAGTCCTTCAATATTTGCTGTCACTGGAGGCAAATGTGATACTGCTGACTTCTGGTAACAACCTTTGATGCTTCCCATAAAGGCACAAAAATGGACAGATCCCCAGCCAAAACCACTGGTTGTTTTTCCCAGAACTAATGGCACATACAAATAACTATAGAGAACTGGTGTTCCCAGCTTTGTCCAGCATCCCTTAAGAGCATGTAATTTTGTAGAAGGTAAAATTACAACTGCTAAGACAGTATCATTCACTTAGGCTTTCTCCAGCCACAGACTAATTTATGGAATATAGGCAGGCTGCTACAACAGAGCAAGGAATATTTCTGGCATCTGAATTCCTATCAAAGACACACCTCCTTGATTATGGGGCTACAGAAACACAGTTCTTTTGATTCTGGTAACAAGAAAAAGAAGTAGAATTTCTGTGTTTTATTTCTGACAATGCAGAACTAAAAACAATAACTCCAAAGTGCTGATGTGTTTTCTTATTGCCATGAGTGTTATAATAATTATGTTAAGCCAAAAAATCACTTTACCCTGCCCACAGTTTTCTGTAAAGTTTTGCATTTTATAGAGATTGATATGTAATAGGGATTGATATTAGCTGTAGGGAAATCTTGTGGCTTTCACTGCCACGCTTCAATGACATCAGAACAGAATAAGGGAGAATAGCATTGTGACATTTAAACATGCTGGGCACCTGCTTCACAAATCTGAGGCATATTTTGCTCAGTTTGTCAAATTATTTCAGCTCTAGCTCCTTGCCTCTTTTCACAATGTTCTGTAAAATTCTAACCAATTTAAAAATATATAAATTATTCCACAACAATCAGGTAAGAATAACTTCAGGAGGGTAAAAATCATTATTATGTACTTCAAGCTTAGATATGTGGCCTATGGGAATCTTCTGGATCAAGAGTGACCATTTCAAGTGCTGTAGAAAAGCTGCTGCCTTTACCCCAGAGTAAGCTCCTGAAATCGTACAAGAGGCACAATCAAGAAGGGGGCTCACAGGAAGGAATCAAGGAGGACAGCAGGTGACCTTTGGGACAAGCCAGGTCAGACTCAGGTCCAAGGAGGAGTTTGGCTGATAAGCAAGTGAAGGGAGAGGTGATTGCCCGCAGGCTGGTGGAGAGGATGGCAGAGCTCATCAGATCCAGTGGGAACAGGGCACTAGAGAGGACATGAGTGCTGCAGAGCACTGCCCAAACCCAGCTGAAGGTTTAGGCTTAATCCTCATCTGTGTTATAGTGGCTGCTGTAATGAACTGCCAGGCATTTCAGACCATTTCCAGTGTAATTCCACATGACTGAATCTAAGGAGAGTTTACCTGACTTTTAAAAACAAAGTAGCCAGTGAAAAGTATTCCCCCATTAAGAGAACAGTAATAAACCTGAATCCCTGCAGAACACCTTGGTTAGATAAAAGTAACAGTAATCAAACATCTTAAACCACCCACCTCCGTGTGCACAGCCTTTAATTTAACCCATTGAGACTGACTGAATTTGTGCTTGTGCCCTTGCCGAGAGACTGGAACCTGACGGCGGCAAGAAAAGCAATTAGTAAGACAACATAAAACCCAGCCTTTCATTTCCTGGAGAGTAATGCAGACTAATGTAGAGTGGAAAAAAATCACAAGTGGAATAATTCTGTTGTCACTCTCAGAAGAAGTAAAAAAGCAAAACAATAAAAAATTATATTTAGAGGAAAATCAGAAGAAAATCCTGCACTTCCTCCCACACTCAAAGTTCTAAGTCAACAGCAATAAAAATAATACTTAAAACCACTTCATTGCATCTTTCAGATTCCACTCCTATCTCCTCTTTATCAACAACAGGTTTGACACTGAAACCCAGAATTTTCCATGAATCTGTCTAGAGACAGACTGTTCTTTTGTCCTCAACTCTGCAACCCTCCATGCTTGTTCATTTACACTGAGAGAATCCTACAGCCTTTTTTCCCATTCCTTCTGCAGTGAGTTATTGCTTTTATTTTGGAAAGAAGAACCTGTCAGAATCAGTACAAAATAGAGAGCTATTAGGAGACAAAATCAAAAGGAATACAGGGTAAGGGGAAGCTGAAGTCTTTTAGAGTATGTTAAACACTCAGCAAGCCATTGGCAGCCACTTAGAAACAAACAAACAAACAACAGCAATAAAAAAACAAAACCCAAAACCCAAAACAACAGCTTACTTTGTTGCTTAAAATCTGTTTTAAATCATAACATAAATGGAATATAACTTATTTTCACCTTATCCAGAGCAAACAAGTCTATGATCCCCAGGGTAGATCTGTTGTAAATAAACCAGCTTCAACAGTTGCTCACCAAAAACTGCAGAGATCATCATTTCTCAAGCAAAAAACCACTAGGTATTATCAATTAAGCAATGAAGCTCAGAAAAGTAAGGATCACAAAAGAAGTGGGGTTATTTTTGAAAAGCTGAGGCTTCTCAAGGATGTATCACAGGGAGATTTTTTTTAGACTGAGAGGCAAGTAATGCCAGAAGAGCTAATCATTTAGCAGTGTAGCATAGCAGGTAAGTTGGCTCTTTCTGTATAGAAGAAAGCCTCCATTTGCAGTCTGATGATGTGCTATAAAATGGTGTTCTTGTTTTTCAGCAAACCTTTCTCCTGAGATAAGTAACCAGAGACATCATGTTAACTTTTCTGAGGCTGCTGTTACTCTAAGATCAAGATCAGAGTGATGCTTGAAAATATTTCTGAAGATTAAAGTGAAATTAAAAACTTCTGAGAGTGGGCGGAGAGCCCTAAACAATTGTAATTATTTTACTGAAAGAGAGCCTGGAAATATCATACCCTGTATGAACAGGAAAAGGGTGATTCCTATCCTTCTAATTTTAAAATATGGTATCAAAGTGATCTGAGAGAAAACAATTACAGAGAAATAGATGTTAAACTTTAGAAGTATTCCACCTTTTAAATTGAAAATTAATGACTATTTGGATATTTTTAGGTTTATTTGAGCTAAAGATCACAGAAAAGAGCACAGTGCTAAGTATTTTCAATAGAGAGAAAGGAAGCATTTTTTTTTATTTTATTTGTCATTTGCTTGCTTCAGAGATTCCACAAATAAATGTATTCTAGCCATCCATGTTGATATTGAGAAGCATATAAGACTCTGTTACTGACTTTGCAACGGAGTATATCACAAGCTGCAATGACTTTTGGTCTTAGCAGAAAATAAGAAGTGGAATCTTAGTTTTGGCTTGTTAGTTTCTCTCTACTCACAAATTGTGTTTGCATTTCATTCAACTTCACTGCTGATGCTGCCACAACCCACTTGTCCTTACTCTCATCACCTGTAGTGTGCACAAGGCTGAACACCTCTGACACTGCTGCCACGACCCAAACCCTGGCAGAGCTCGGCGTGTCAGCACACAAAAGAAATAGCACCAAGAAAATAAAGTGGTCTACTCCAGAACAAAAGAGGCAAGTCCTGATCTCTTCTGCAGTTTCCAGCCCAGGGATTTGGTAGCTGCTCAGGGACACAGGAGCTGAAGCTGAGAAACCTTTTTTCACTCTAAGCAATGATAAACAGTCCCCTACCTACCTTTCCTGTGGCATTTCCCATTGGGACAGCAGTCATGGGACTTCTATTGGCTGATTCTTCTTCTTTTTAGGGGTAAGTCTAAGAGCCAAGGGAGCAGGGGGTAAGGAGCTGAACAGGCAGGCAGAGCAGTTTCCAAACCCTCCTGTATTTCACAGGAAAGGGTTTCCTGTTGCTCGTGCTCATGTGGATCTTTTTCATGTCCCTTTTTAGCAGTTTTTCACCAAACAAGCTTGGCATACTGCAAAGCCAAGTTTGTTTGGTGAAAAACTGGTTTCTAACTTGCCTCAGATGAGATACATTTTGAAACAGGAGGTCAGAAAAGTAATAAAAATGCAGGGCCAAAAGGGACTTTAAGTCCTATCCTGTCCATCCTTCTGTAAGAGTAAATTGCAACCAAGCCACCTCAGAGAAATGCTTCTTTTCTGTGATTTCTCTTCATGGATTGTTCTAATGCACTGTTTCTTGGTAGCAGGAATCTTTTTCTTAACAATTCTTATATTTCCCAGATAAGCTCAGCTTTGTCTTGTACTATCTCGCCAGAATTAGTCATTCTTTTCTTCTATAAAAAACTTTGATAAATCAGAAAACAAAACAAGATCTTGTAGGTATGTTCATTCAGCTTTTCTCCAGAGACAGATTTTCTTACCACATGTTGTTTTTTCTCAGATTGTTTCTATTTGCCCATATTTTTCTTTGAGTGTACTCTTCAAATCTCAGGAAACTTTTTGAGATTAGTGGTCTCTGTTTTCAAGATGATGTTATGTGAGGTGCTCCATACATAATTTCCTGCTGAACTCCTGCCAATAACTACAGTTATTCCTACTTTTATGCCTGCAAGGTTAATTTTTTATCTTTCATTTCCACACTTTGCAGTTTTCCTCTCTGAATTTCTTCTTTCTCATGTCATCTCTCCAGTTTGTGCATCTTATATATCATGTAGCCCTGTTCCCTGTTCTTCTTTAGAAGACTCTCATTTTTTGTCACCTTGCAAGTCACTCTCTGGACATAAGCCAGAACAGATAACCTGTGGTGTACATTTGAGTTCTCCTGTAGACAGCTTTCTTCAGAGTATTTTCCCTGTTGGCTTGTGAAGTCGCTCATCCTAATTTACCTTTTGCACATATTTTTCAAGTCCCTCTTGGTTACAATGTCATATGAGACAGTATGCAGAGCCTCCCTGGTGCACATTTCTGCCCATCTAGCACCCTAACACAGATGGGCAAGTATGTTATTCTTGAACAGTCAGGGCAGGCTTCCATCTTTAGTTTATTGGCATTGAAGTCCTTTTGAAATGACTGAAAAGTACTGGTATAAATATTATACTGCATAGTGAAAGCAGACAGGCTGACTGATGAGGAGAAGGCAGAGGTGCTTAATACCTTCTTTGCCTCAGTTTTTAGTGGGAAGATGACTTGCCTTCAGGACAGCTGTCCTCCTGGGTTGGCAGATGTTGTCAGGGAGCAGAATGGTCCCTCTGTTATCCAGGAGGAGGCAGTCAGAGAACTGCTGAGCCACTTGGATGTTCATAAATCCATGGGCCCAGATGGGATCCATCCCAGGGTGATCCAACCTGGCAGATGAGCCTGTGAAGCCACTCTCCATCATTTACCAGCACTCCTGGCTCACTGCTGAGGTTCTAGAGGACTGGAAGCTGGCCTATGTGACTGCCATTCATAAAAAGGGTGGGAAGGGGGATCCTGGCAATTATAGGCTGGTCAGCCTGACCTCAGTACCCAGTAAGGTTATGGAACAGTTTATACTGAGTGTCATCACACAGCACCTACAGGATGGCCAGGGTATCAGACCCAGCCAGCAAGGGTTTAGGAGGAGTAGGTCGTGTTTGACCAACCTGGTCTCCTTTTGTGACCAGGTGACCTGCCTGGTGGATGCAGGAAAGGCTGTGGATGTTGTGTACCTGCATTTCAGCAAGACCTTTGACACTGTCTCCCACAGCACACTCCTGGAAAATCTGGGACCCCACGGCTTGGACAGGAGCACTTTTTGCTGGGTTAGGAACTGGCTGGATGGCCGGGCCAGAGAGTGGTGGTGAACGGTGCTGCATCCAGCTGGGGCCAGTCAGCAGTGGTGTCCTCAGGGGTTTGTGCTGGGACCAGTTCTGTTCAATGTCTTTATTGATGGTGTTGAGTCTTTCATTAGTAAATTTGCTGACAACCTTGAGCTGGGATCATGTGTCCATCTGTTGGAAAGTGGGAGGGCTCTTCAGAGGCACCTGGAATGGTTGAATGGATGGGCAGAGTCCAACAGGATGGAGTTTAACAAGTCCAGTTCTCGAGTCCTGCGTTTTGGCCCCAGTAACCCTCTGCAGTGTTACAGGCTGGGGACGGTGTGTCTGGACAGTGCCCTGGTGGCCATACAGGCCAGTGGCATCCTGGCCTGTGTCAGGAATAGAGTGGCCAGCAGGAGCAGGGAGGTCACCCTTCCCTGTACTGGGCACTGGTGAGGCAGCACCTTGAGTGCTGTGCCCAGTTCTGGCCCCTCAGTTTGTGAAGGACATTGAGACACCTGAGCCTGTCCAGAGGAGGCAACAAGGCTGGTGAGGGACTTGGAACACAAACCCTGTGAGGAATGACTGAGGGAGCTGGGGGAGTTTAGCCTGGAGAAAAGGAGACTCAGGGGTGACCTTATCCCTCTCTACAGCTTCCTGAAAGGTGGTTGTAGTCAGGTGGGGATTGGTCTCTTTCTCCAGGCAAAAACTGACAGAACCAGAGGACACAGTCTTAAGCTGCAGCAAGGGTAATACAGGTTGGATATAAAGCAAAAGTTTTTACTGAAAGTGTGATAAAGTTCTGGAATGGTCTGCCCGGGGATGTGGTGGAGTCACCATACCTGGATGTGTTTTAAAAAAGATTGGATGTAGCATTTAGTGCTGCGGTTTAGTTGAGGTGTTAGGGCATGGGTTGGACTCAATGACCTTGAAGGTCTCTTCCAACCTAGTCATTCTGTGATTCTGTGACTGTCCTCTTTCTGTTAATGATAATCTTTAACACTTCTTCATTCCTTGAATTTTACACAACCTCAAAGACTTTTCTATTCATTTTTTCTCTTTTTCAAAATGAAAAATTAGTATCCCACACCTTTCTTGCATGGAGAAAAATAGACTATCTAACTCCCAACAGATACATAGTAAAAAATTGCATTGTATTACTCTCTGATGAGACCATTTGAAGGTCCTCTTCACAAACTATGAGTCAGATTTGAGTTTATGACTTCTATGCCTAAACCAGCAATACAATAACATACACAGTAAGTCTGATGGAAAGAAGCTACAGAACAAACAAAAATCAGTTTCCAGAAAAGATCCTAATATCTGTGAATCACCACAGCCAACAAAGTTTTCAGGGAAACATACAGAATTTGATGGAAAGAAATTTCCTTCAAGCAGAGTAAAAATCATTAGGAATTAGTGGCTTCATTAGAAAAGGGGATTCAGAAAAATGGAGGATGATCACTACTGAACAGGAAAACAATGTTAGAGAAAAGAATCCAAAAACAAACCACAGAAGAATCAGAAGAGGATAGCATCCAAAGTATCTGTAGAGAAGAGTACCCACAGTTGCTCAACACCAGTGACACTGTCAGGGCTCTGCAAAGTCCAAGCTGCAAAGTTAACACATACTTTAAAAAATTTTAATGTAATTAAGTGTTCTGAACAAGGCTAACATAGCAAGTTCAGGGGGGTTTGTGTCATACAGAGCATCCAACCTTTTATCTCTTTTGAAAGAAATATCAGCCCCATTTCTTCCCATTTTCTACCACAATGTGATGACATCTGTCTAGCAGCTGTATTCAGGCTCTCAGTTAAGGATGTACATCAAATCAAATCTTGTCTGCTGGCCTTCATTTCTGCTGTGTATGACACAGAGACATGTATGATTTTGGATAAATAGTCAGACATTGTCCTCCTTATTGAATGCATAGTGAACACCTAAGCTGTGGGTTAGCTGAATTGCAGTAAACAGAAACATCAATTACCTATTGTTTTAATAAATGGTTCAGACAAATCCAGTGGTACTAGTTATCTGGTAACTGATTAAAATTTTACATTTTTACTTTAAGAGATGGTGATGTACACCATGTCACATTCAGTTTGCAGTTGCCCCACAATACCAGAAATTTCTCCAAGCTCATTAGAGGAGCACTTTTAGAGCAAGAAACACTTCAGCACTATGACAGAGTATTTGTACTAAAGTTGTGCCCAGACATTCAGGGTCATAGATGAACCAAATCAGTTCTCTTTATGAAGACCTTGCTCCATGACAGAAAGAGTAGCAAGGTGGAAGAGAGGAATGAGGCAACCGAAGCAGCTAATACAGTACTTCTCCTAGCTGAGCAAACACAGGAACTTCCATGGTTTTCTGTGTGTAGAATTAAGTAAAAGTAAATTAGTATGTTGGTATGCAAAGAGCTGGAAAATGGTAGAACAGCCATTTGTACAAGTTAATACAACATAGATGAAAATATATTCCATAATGTGTGAAGAGGCAGGATAGACCAGGAAAAAATCATACAACTGTTTGCATCATACATATGTGGTTAACCCACAGTCACGACTGCAGAGTATTTATATACTGTATTTATATAATGTATGTGCATATGTATGTGCGTGCGTGTGTTATCTTTGTATATATGTGAATATATTTGTACAACACCATTTCCTGTAAAGAGATGGCTCTCCATTTCAAATAGTGTACACACAGCAGCAAGATAACAGCATGTACATTAGTCTGAGAGTGAAGTCACATAAGATCTTCACTGTCTTTTCTTGGTTTGGAAGAGTCTCTCTACTAGTGACCATGCTGGCACTAGTGACCATGGGGCACCCCGAAAAGGTGGTGCCTCTTCCTACAAAAATCCCCTACAGCCCTTTTGCAGTCCGCCTGTTTATCTTCTACTGAAAATTTTCTAATCTGCACAGCACCACAGTAACTCTTCAATGACAGTTTTAAGAAGTGCAAATGGTACTAGCTGCAGGGGTCAACAGACTTCACACTTGGAATCAAGCGCTACTGACATCTGCAAGAAGAAAGTTAAAAAAGCAGATTCGAGCTCTGACACTGCAGTGCACCTCAGCCCTGCTGAAAGGCTACAGGACAAATTCTGTGGTAAAGCCACACACAGAGATAGCAGACTTTTAACTTCGGAGGGGAGCTTTGAGAGCCATCTTTCAGATCCTTTTCGACAAATCTTCCTCCCTGTCTCACCGTCCCTGATGAAAGCCCGAGAGTGCTCAGCAAGCAGAAGTAGGAACCAAGGCAGAACCACCTCCTGCTGTTAAGCCAATCTCAAAAGAATTTTTCCCCTTCCCTTTGTCTCCAAAGCAACAGCTGAACTTCAACAGATATTCCAGACGAGCAGGGATTTCCAAGGACCATAATAAGGACTTGCAATAAGGCAGTCTGCAGGAATTCTAACTCTGCTGCTCTGAAACTGTAAACCCTATAGATGAGGAGTGAGGGACTCAGTGGGCAACTGCAACTTGCTGGAATCTACAGCGACTGAAAGCACAAGGAAGAACATCCTGCAAATCACAGGTCTGGAAAAGTGGGTACAGAACATGAGAAACAGACAAGAACCTGAAGTGTTCACCATTTTTCTCCACAGGTTTGGAAGAGTATATACATGTACATTAGAGTCTATACAACATGACAGACAGGTTCCCATACACCTGCATAATTCCTGAAGAATCTCACATTATTCCAGAGGGGGCTGAGGAGATCTGAATCGGCTCTGCTACCAGATCATCCCTGGAAGCTGAGTGCATTCAGCACCTGAAAGTGTCATTCTCCCTTCTCCTCCCTAGGGATGCAGTCAATTCTCGAGTTTGCAGTTTCTCAATAGGTTTTAATAAATAGCATAGAGAGGCATCCCACCAAACCACTTTCTTTCTTCTTACACATAGCTGTGCTAGATAAATGCCATGAAACACCCATCTGTGCGAAGCTAAGAATAAATCACATGAGTGTTTCATAGCATTTACAACTGGTTAGCCAAGACAAAATAGTTCAGAATAGTGTATTATTAGACCACCCAGAACTTTATTCTTGCTTATCACATATGAAGTTTCTTGTTCTCTAGGAAATTCAAGGACTAATGCTTTGCCTGCTCTGTCAAAACAACTTGATCTGTTGAGGGGTTTTTGTTACTTCCCAGAGCTTATAGCTGATGTAAAGATTGTTTAAGAGTTTTAAACAGGCACAGTAGAGGTGAGAATGAATGACTGGATCAAATAACTAATTAAACTGTTTTGGGAAAAGTGACAACTTAAAAGGGAAAATGATAATTTTTCAGCAATTTAACATGCTATTGTGATGAAAATTGCATTCTATACAAGATGAGAGAAGTAATTTTCAAATAAAAAACATCATTGAAACATCAAAGCTTTCAATATCTGAAATGTAATTTATATTTTCCATCTGATAACAGAGCATATTTGATCTTGTTGTTTTGAATATGATTCTATCTCAGTTAAAAATATCCTTTTGTTGGAGATTTATCCTTGAAAGATTAAGAGGATTTCAATCAGTTTTGTGGGAAATATTAAGACTTTCTTCTTTTCTTTTATTTTCTTTTCTTATCAAGATTGTAATGCTCTGCCCTGGTCATATCTGCCCACCTGAAGAGAGTGGGCTATCTGCAATGCTGTCTATTGTCTACATTTAGATTTGAAGGAGAAAACCCAACTGTTTATCTTCCATTTAGGCATAGAAAACATTGCTCACAATAGATTGGGCACCAGCAGCACAGTGGGAAACATTAATTGATGGAAACATGTTTTAGGCTAATGTTACTGGGTTTTTTTTCATGAAAGTTATGGTTCCCACCTGTCCATTCAGGAGGCTCCTATGCTTCAGGAGATTGAGCCACCATTGCCCTGATCAACCTACTATAAGGCTGAATTTTGCACACCTTGGAACATGGCTTTGACTAGATCCCTCCAAAATAATTTCTTAAACATGTTTATAATGTCCTGCTTCCCCATATGGATTTCTTTGGGGTTGGAAATGCCAGTGTTACCATGCAAAGAAAGCACTCTACCAGAACATAGCCTGCCAAGACCTATCACCTTGCAAATGATCCTTGTTCTTCCCCATAGCTGTGGCTACTTTCTCTAGAGCAGCTTAGTGTGTGAAACACACTCCTGAATAGTGAGGAAAGGCACTGTGACAGCCAACTGCTTGCTGATGTGAGCTACTGGAACCTCCTAAAGGAAGAGAGAGTTTGGTATGAAAGCTTGGTACAGGCAATGTGTAAGTGGATCTCTGCTATGGCAATGCAACTATAGCAGTGAAATATTCAACAAGAGAAATCCTTTTCTGTCATGAAATATCTCAAAAAAAGGTATCTTTCATGAAATTTTAATGAACACTGTTTTTTCCAATTCCCTTCTAGTCTTAATCTCATGGAATCACAGAATCATAAATATTGGAAGATACCTACAAGATCACTAAGGTAAACCATCCACCCAGCACCACCACTGTAACCCCTAAACCACTAAACCATTACTCAGCACTGGATCCAGATGACTCTTGAACACTTCCAGGGATGGTGACTCCACTCGCTCTATGGGAAACCTATTCCAATGCTTGACCACCCTAAAATAAAAAAAAAGTTTTCTCCTGTCTAATCTGAATGTCCCCTGTCTCAGCCATTTCTTCTAGACCTCTCACTTCAGGCAGTGTAGGAGAGATCAGGCTCCACCTGGCTACACCTTCCTTTCAGGGATTTCTAGACAGTAGTGAGGTGTCCCCTGAGCCTCCTCTTCTCCAGGATAAACAGTCCCAGAACTCTTCACTGTTCTTTACAAGACACATTTTCTAAACCCTTCACATGCCTTTTTACCCTTTGCTGGGCACTCTCCAGTAACTCAATGACTTTCCTGTCATGAGGGACCCAGAGCAGGACACAGGAATTGAGGTGCAGCCTCACCAGTGCCAAGTACAGTGCCAAGATTATCACTAGTCCTGCTGGCCATACTGCAGACCAAGATGCCATTGGTGGGGCACACCCTGGCTCATGTTCAGCCTCTTCCAAGCAGCATCCCCAAGTCCCTTTCTGCCAAACAGCGCCCAGAGCCTGTGGTGCTGCTTGCTGTGACTCAAGCGCAGGACCCTGCCCTGGACCTTGCTGAACCTCCTGCAGTTGTGACCTCAGCCTGATGGAGTCTGCCTAGGTCTCCCTGCAGAGCCTTCCTACCCTTGAGCTAATCAACACTACCACCCAAACTGGTCTTATCTGCAAATTTACTGAGGGTGCACTCAGCTCCCACGTCTAAGTCATCAGTAAAAATGTTAAACATTTTTATTGATGACCTCAAAACTGGGCTTCCAGCTCCTCCTGTTTGTTAGCCTTACTGCATGCATTGGTGTAGAAGCATTTATTATGCATTCTTTTTCTGAAGTTATACTTCTCTCTTCCCTCTGGAAATTCCTACCCAGATCTGGAATTGCTCACCCCACAAGCCTCTACTTGCTCTCTGACAGGTTTAGAAAAATTTAGCAAAGAAGTGCCTTCCAATATGACACTGCCTGAAAATCTTGTAGACATGATTAGTATTTATGACAATTTTTCCCCTCTGTAAATTAAAATATATTCCATATATATACGATACTTGAATCATAAACCAGCTTCTGTTTTTCTCTCTTTTCACATACTAAAGGAGAATATTAAGGACCACATCCACATAAATAGCAAATTATAGGGCAAAAAAATCTGTATGCCATTTCAAAGTAAATGAAATCAAGCACAATTTGTGTGCCAATTTCATAAAACCTTTTAACTGTTGGACAAATTGCAGAAGATGCAGTAAAACAGCAGATGCCAAACATAGTCTTAGGTGATTTTTTAGATGCTGGAATTATATGTTTGAAGGCCTTCCTTTGACAGGTGGGGAAGAACACAGCCACAACACAGAATATGTGTGTCCTCCTCATCAGTAGGATGGTGTGCCCATTGGGACATGTCAGTTCAGAACTCTAGCAGCTTGGGAAGACAGACAGGGCTCTCATCCTTGGTCACCAGTGAGTGCAATGCACACAGCAAAAGCCAACAGCTTTTTTTGGTCATTCTTGCTATACTTGCACAGGATCCCTGTCAGATAAATGACTCTGTCAAATAGTCTGGCAGCTTCCCTTGTACATCAAGAGGGCAGACAGAAGTTCCCCTGGCACTAGACAGTTCTCTCCTTGATATTATTCATGCTGGCACCTTCTCTGGCCTTCATGCCTTGCTTCTCTACAGTGATTTCTTTTTGGTCCATTTGTTTGAGAGCTCCTGGGACCTTGTGTCTTTGAGCAGTACATGGCAGGACTGCCTCATCTCTGGGACAGTACTGCCAGCCCCAGAGGAGCTGTCAGTTCCCAGTGGGACAGGTCTGTGCCCTCAAAATCTAAGGGTAGCTGTCATGTCTCCATGCAAGACAGCCCTTGATCCACATCACAGTTCATAGTGAATTTTTTGTCACTAACCTGCAGATTAGTGACAAAAAATTCACCTGGGGAACAAGGAGACAGCAGCTCCCACAAGCTGTTCTCTGGACTTCGTTTAATAGCTCCTTGGCTATTGACTTCAGAGATATTTCATTTCTCCTTTATCCTTCCCCTTGAGGTGTCCCCTGTCAAGGTCCTGCTGTAACCTGCTCTGTAGGCATCTTCCACCTGGCTTGCACAAAGGGAGCCCCTATGCTCTGGGCAACTCTAAAGACAGTATCACAGTATCTTCCTAGTGCCACTGAAATAATCTTCTCTGGTACTTCTTATTCCCATGGTCAAAGTAAAACAAAAGGAACCTATTAAGGTGAGCTGTAATGGCTCTACTGGACACACCCTTGGCATTACCATTACTCTGCCTTGGCACTAATGACTGGGTTACCAAGTTGACCTGTAAATAAGCTCAATCTGAAACACATATCAGGAGCCCTTCTTTACAACTGAAGAGCACCATGCAGCATCTTTAATTGCCTTTGTGAGCATTCTGTGCTCGGCTGGGCTGTTGCGTCTGGAGAGACTGCTCCAGCAACAAATATCAAACAGAGGGACATTTAATTTTTTTCCTGCAGTGGATTTTCTTTGGGACATTCACAGACTGTGCCTTGAACATTTACAGACCAGTAGTGAAATTCAGAATTTCTAGAGTGAGCAGCAGGAGTCCATTTACCATCAATAAACATTAAAAGTCTCTTGTGCACCTCCACCAGACTCCACTGAAATAACACAGCTGGTTAGCTTGGGGAAAAAATACTGCAAGTTTTCATTGCTGTATGTGCCTCTACACAAGCAGGAAAAAATAAGAATAATATTTTCAGACATGATGATTAATTTTGTCTAAAGTATTGTGTGGTGTGGGTTTTATTAAACTATGCCCATTTGTAAAATTAAATTGCTGTTCTCAATATAACATTATGTTTACACCTGTGATCCACTTTTGAAATGTGTTGGACAAAAGCCTCTTTTAATGATAATACATTTAATGGGAAAATTTATCTTTTTCTTCACAGACACACACACTAGACTAATTATTCCAAAAATTATAAAAGAATAAATGCATTGCCAGAAAAATGGAAAAAAAATGTGTTTATGCTAAAATGCATACTTATGCTAAAGTGCATACTTAAAATATCCTAAAATTTACTCAGAAACATACTTCTAAATATTTTTCTTTACATTTTTTACATTTCAGAATGTATTTTGAGATAAGTCCGGCACATTATCAGATGTGAACTATTGTGTTTTTGTTTCTGAATTATGCAGGATGAACACCATGCAGAACTTTTTGCTAAAAAATGTATTTTTCTAGTCTGTATGTACCTTTTTTTTTTAACTTACTTCAGAAATTAAAGAACTAGAACAGAACTGACTGGAGCAAGCTGAGTTCAAAACTGTAAAACCAACAAATGTGGCCCAGATCTATACAGTTTGCAGCAGGATGTCTCTACATATTTGTGCCTGAATTTCCCTGATAAGGACACTGTGGGGAGAGTCCTGAGTGGATTACTAAACCAGGCACATAGCCACTAAAGAGAAACTGAAGGAAACTAAGTACAGAATTCAAGAGCAGTATTTCTCATTACATGAAGGGCTACTTCACTGGTCATATGTCTGAACCAAACAAAAAGTTTAGAGCTTGGACCATCTACTGGTAAAATTTCTTGCCCTTTCTGAAGTCATCCAGTGAAGATTATTCTCTAGCAGTAATTGTGTTTATGTCACAGGTGAAACTAGTAATTTAAAATAAGTATTCCAAAGAAGTATTCTAAGAAACAGGGGGCGAATATCTATCAAATCTTCACCACATTATTAACCCATGCTCCCATTTTGCAGCTTTATAAGATCAACAGAATAATCCCCAGGCACACATACAAGTTAATTTATAGTGCATCTGCAGCAGGAGACAAAATAATACAGAAACTTTCACTGATGTAATATTAAGGAGTACTGAGCAACACCAGCATATTCTGTGTTATTCAACAAACATGCTGCTGCCACATTAGGATATTTTATTTCAACCCACACAGGGGCACAACACATCAATCATGATGAATGCTAACTTTATTTATCTCTCTGCATTGCTGATGACTGTTCATAAGGGTATTTTATCTTGAGTCATTTCTCTGAAATTCCACAGAGCTTTACTAATTTTCTTTAGTGCATTAATGCCAGCTTCTTTTGATAGCAGAGCTACTTTTAGTGGTAGGACGCTTGTCTGAAAAGTATTCCTCTAAACTCAGAGTTCTCCTTCAAGATCGGGTGAGATGGTGAAACATCAGATGAAATGGTTATGGTAATAAATTAAGTTTGTTTGTTTGTTTCAAATATTTCAGCAATGAAGAACTTAATGTGAAAAATAGTTTACCCTCATCCTCAATAACTGAACAAAAAGTACAGGATATTAGGTTGCAATGCACAGGATTCAGAGGTTTTCAGATAATCCGTATTAGTAAAATTACAAGAAAAAGGTTTTGAGCTTATATCAACACAGATTTCATAATATATTGGTATATTTTGTGATAACATAGCACATTGTGCTTTATTATTATCTAATGTGTTTTATTTTAGTATAACTATGTTTCAGGAAGAACTGTTGAGATTAATGCAAAATTTCTGACAGCAGGAATTATCTTAAGTAATATAAAGCACAAAGCACTGACACTACATTACAGGAGCCCACTTACAAATGGAAGTTTTCAGGATTGGAAGTAAAAATACATAAATATGATCACTAAACAGAAAGGTTACCAAAAACACTCAACACATTACCTGTTTGTATTCTTGTTGAAAAGTAGACTTCATGGGACTGAAATTTGTCTCCCATTCCACTGACTACTCTCCAGTTGCTTTACAAACAAGACAAAATTTAGACTAAATCAGGCAATCTCTTCTTCTTAAATGTGAAAGTTATATCTATTTGTTTCCACTTTTTTTTTTTTTTTTTTTTTTGGTGAATGGCTTTACACTGAATCTGACTGAAAAGTACTCCTAAATATACCATTTTATTTCAGTGTTCCCTCCTGATTTGTGCATGTGGGAAATAAATTATACTGGTACACATGTGAGCATTGATGGTGAATAGGAGGAGAGGCACCAGGCTTTAATGCCACTGTCCCTTAGAGTGCTGTCAGAAAACATGTGCAACCAGATCACTCTCTGCCATCATGATTATGCAATGAATATTTCAATTATAATTTAACTTTCATCTACAAATCAAAACATAATTTAAAGAGTAGTTTCCAAGCCATTTCCAGTCTCTCATTATCTCTTTCTTTTGTTCATCTACAGCTCAATGCCTTCAGCTTCATTTCAACCAAAGCCCAAGTAGTACATTTCACTCCTATGAAACCTTCTGCTGAATTCAAAGAATTAATCCCTAAATGCACCTCTGTACTTCATCTGAGCAATTCCTTGTTACAGCTGCATAGCTCAGCCTGAATACCAAGCTACATGTTACAGCTTCAGCCCTTCATGGCTGAAGGCATGGCTGTGACTGTTAAAAAAAGCACCACAGAAACACTTGATTTCTAGGGCACTACATTAGAGTAGGTAAACATATTGATTGGGGTTGTGTGGCAAGGATCCCAGGCTGTATGGAGCAAGTTCTGACTGGCTCCTGCACCTGGCCAAGCTGACCCCATCAGTGACAGCGACAGCCCCGGTAGAATAATATATTTAAGAAAAGAAGGGGAAAAAACTGCAACTGCAGTGGAAGAGATGAGCAAGAATATGTGAGAGCAGCAAGTCTGCAGTCACCAAATCCAGTGAAGAAGGAGGAGGAGGAGCTGCTCCAGGCACCAGAATGGAGATTCTCCTGCAGCCCATGGTGAAGACCATGGCAAAGAAGGTTGTCCTCATGCATCCAATAGAAAACCACAGGGGAGCAGAGATTTACCTGCAGCCTTTAAAGGAACCCATTCTGGAGCAGGTGGATGCCTGAAGGAAGCTTTCCCCTTGTGGGAAGTCCATTGTGGAGCACAACCCTGGCAAGACCCATGGTCCTCTGGAGAGAGGAGCCCATGCTGGAGCAGGTTTGCTGACAGGACTTGTGACCCCATGGGGAATTGGTGCTAGAGCTGTTAATGGAGAACAGAAGCCTGTGAAAATTAGCCATGTTGGGGAAATTCATGGAGGAATGTCTCCCATGGGAAGGACCCCATATTGGAGCAGGGAAAGAGTGAAGAGGAAGGAGCACAGCCTCCGTTGCCCATCTCCTTGTACCACTGTGAGGGAGGAGATAGACAAATTGAAGTGAAGTTGTGCCCAGGAAGAAAGGAGGGATAGAGGAGAGATATGTTAAGATTTGGTTTTGATTTTTTTTTTTTTTTTTTTTTTTTTTTTTTTTTTTTTGTTATCTTACTCTGATTTGATTGGTAATAAATTAATTTACCTGGTTCAGATCTGTCTTGCCCATGATAGCAGTTGCTGAATGATCTCTCTTTATCCTTATCTTAATCCACAAGCTTTTTGTTGCATTCTTCTCTCCCTTGCCCAGTTGAAGAGGGGAGGGATAGAGCAGCTTTGCTGAACCCTGTCTTCCAATAAAGGTCAACTCACCATGAATGTACATACTAAAGTATGGTTTGTATTTACTGGAAGCACCTGTGTTGTCTCCTTTAAGTTACTTATTTTACCAAAACCAAGGGCAATGGTCAGCTTTCTAATGCCACAGAATCAGACACCAAGGACCTAAATTCTTTTTATTTTCTTCATACCCTTCACTTTCAAACTCACAAATAAACAAACAATCTTTTGAGACTCAAGTTATTTTTCACCATCCGCCCATTCAAACAGCATCTCTTTCCCAGCCTCCTAGCTGGGGTTTATCAGGGCTCAAGTCCTACTGTAATTAAAAGTCCATTTTTCTCTTCTTACCCTTGTTTCTCGATATGTAATTATAGAGCTTTAGACAACACTTCTGTATATTCCACATAAACATATGCATTTCTAGTAAAGCTTTAAATGAAGGCCTTCTGACAGTCATATAAAAGTATGTATATTGCTTATTGGAAGTCTGCCTAATACTTCATCGCTGCCCTGAAGAAGTGAAAAGGCTGTTTATTTAAGTATTTTTTTTGGAGTGGAGCTCTCTCATTGTGATTTGTGATAGAATTTGCCAGGTGATCTAGCACACTCTTCAGCACCGCATCTGTGGCGTCTGCAGAGAGACTCAAACTCATGCACTTCTGCCTCTGCTGCTGAAGAGCACAACCAGTCCTTCACAGAGCTGTGGGTGATCTCAAGTAAGTACTAAGGGACAGATTTATCAATTAAATGACTGGTTGCATTTTCTCTTGGGACAAGAAACAAATATTTCAGACCAGCTGCTGCCATACACGTGGGCAGCAGCAATGAATTATTCAAGGTGACAAGAAAGTGAAACCAATTTGGGTACATATTGCTAATGTGTTCAGCATGTTTTCACCTGGTATAGAGCACTGGGTAAGTTTAATCAGCATTAAAATGCAGAGAAAAGAAAATGTGCAGCTCATGGGATTTCTGTCACCAGATTTTTCCAGTATGTGCAACTGATTTAATAATAGGTATTTAGTGTATTTAGGGCCAAATAAAATAAAAAGCAAGAAAAAAACCCCATAATGAATGCCCAGTCTTAGTCTTCTCTGTCTTGACATGCATTAACTGCTTAATTAGGAGATTTGGAATGGTTTTGTTTGGAGCGCAAATTAACTGAAACTTCAAGTCAACAATCACACTTCTATCTAAATCCAAACATTTTCCAAATGAGCAACATACCAGTTACTCTGCTACAAAACTTAAATTTCACTGTGATCCATTTTAACAGAAAAGTATTGGGAAATGTGTGTTTTTCGGACTATTCCAAGAGGTCTTAATTTTTCTCATTAAATTTAAAAGCCAAAAAATTTCTAAATTTAGAAAGATGAAAATGGTGACATGAAGAAACATGAAAGCAAAAACAAGAAGCCATTAAAAATGAATTTTTTGGAGTCAACAAGGCATGCTAATTCCTGAAATAAACATTTCTCAAGTTTGGAAACCTGTCTAAAGAAATGCAGTGCAAATGGGTTTTGTTTCCCTTGCGCAGAGAAGGAATAAAATCCTAAAAAATATTCTAACCAAATGAAAAATATTCAGAAGCACATGCTGTCATGATCTGAGCTGCAAGCGTGAGCAGTAACTGCACTCCAATATTTAACACACGCTAGAAACCAAATGACTAGACAAAGAAGCTATCAGGAAATTTTATGGAGGTTTTTTGTCTCCTTCTTTGAAAGGAAAGAACTGGCATTCTGAAAAATTGTTTCATATATTATGGATGCCAGAGAGAAATGAATCAACTGGAAAATGAAAATGACCATAAATACAAGTGAATAGGAAGAGTGGGGTTGTAACCTTTACTGAATTTTCAAAAATATAGTTTAGATAGAGAGCATGGAAGGTGGCCTAATCTGGAGTCACATTTCTGGGTTGTTTATATCCACTGTTTTACCAATTGTATTACAGATATGAGCCACTCCCTAAAAATTGCCTCTGCATAGACAGGCTAATAAGTTTTGTTTGCTCTGTTGCTGCTTCAAATTCACCACTTTTTCAGGCCATGTTCTTCACATCCCTTTCTGCGCCAGTCACAGAAGAAATTTACATTCTGTTTCATTTCTATTTTCTTCACCTTTCTTTTCATACCCCTGCCTAATGCAGTTATGAGATCCCTAATGAGGTGGAAATGTTCATGCCAACTGAAGGGAGAGAGAAGACATTAGGCAATGTATGAATAACGTGTGAAGAATCAGGCACAGAAATATCACACTAGAGTGGAAAAATAAAGACGAATTCTCAAATAATTTCCTATTCACTTTTCTGGCCAGCTGACAGCAAAACCAGAAAGGCTTCAGGGAAACACAATGGTCACCATTATCAAAGGGACCTAAGTGATACATGGGCTGAAATTCCATTTAGACATAAAAGGTACTTCAGTGTCCTTAGACGCGGGAGCTTAATTGCGCCAACGTGCTGATGTGTGCAACTGATTGATTTCAATCACTTTCAAGAACACAGTCCTTAAACTCTTTTGAAGCATGACTTGGACTTCTAAATGGCTTCATTTAACAGTACCATGTAAAAGGTACTGGTTTCAAAAGGATTTTGTACAAGACATGTATTACATATAAGGCATTTAAGAGATTAGGGACAGGATCCTGAGCATGATTCAGAGAAAGGAAATGGAATACAGGATACAAAGCCACTTCATACCTTCTCAAGTATAAGGACACCAAGAATTGTTAACCTACCAGTGTCTTAAAATGTAGACATGGATAGAAATACAGCAAAATACACTCAAAAAGTTTCAGAAGCTATTACAGAAGGTTCCATCCTCACTAGTGGTGCTTGGTATTCCAAGTGGTAAGACAAGTTTTGTTCATGAACAGAGGCAGTTAATGAGTTACCACATTAATTAGCACAGAAATGTGGGGCAGACTTTGCCTGGGACATATGAAATCACGCTCCAGTTATTAAGAAAACTGAAATAAGAAGAACCACAGATTTCCAGAGATTATAACAATGGCATATGATGAAGTTAAGAAAGCCCTGATCCAAAACATAGTTTAATTCTAGATGCTTAGCCATATAGTCATTTTAAAAATCCTAGAAAAACCTTAAAACAAGTAAAGTAGCCTTTGATTAGAATAAAAATGCTTGACTGCCATTACCTTGCTATATGAGAGCTCCAAAATTTCCTTAAGAATGAAAGAAAAAGCTGTTCCATGGTCACAGATATTAGCATCAAACAAAGGTGCTACACCAGGTGCAAATTAAGAGACCAGCTCCTCAGATGCTGTAGTTCTATTCAAGTATATAAAATAAATGTCAGATAATGTAAGAAATTTTTTTTCGTACCACAAGTCTTGACTTTGGGGTTTTTTTCTCAATAGTTCTTTAGTGGCAACCAGTCCCTTGTCAGTAAGTTGCTGGGTTGAAGAGAGATATTGACTTCATGATTAATTTATTTGAAATACATTACTTTTTATCACTCCACATCTTTGCAAGGAAGCAAAGAAATCACACCAATATTCTTGATATTTCTTATCCTTTTAACAAAAATCAGAACTCAAACTGAGTTTGCAAAAATCATTGTGCCTTTTTACAACTGAAATTATAGAGCAAATATTTAATTCCTGAAAATATAGTTTACCTAATATCAAAATCTGGAATTGGAAAAAATAAGGTGTACCTAAAAATTTAAAGGTAAATATCCCTGGGTAATGCTGGTATCTACTAAATCCTTTCACAGTTTTTTTGCTCTTTTATTTCTACTGCAAAACTATATCGCTCTGTAAAACTTTGAGGTATTCTCTCTCTCTTTTTTTTATCATAATCAATAACAACTATACCCTGTAGTTCTGAATTCTCAGATCATCACCAAGTTGAAGTAAAATGAACTGGACCTACCAGCTTTCATTAGAGGTATTCAATAATTCTAAAAATCAGACCCAAGAACAGAGGAAAACATAAACAGTAAATGCTTTTAACATGCAACTGTTTATTTCAAAAATTTCTTCACTATCCCTATATTTTGAGACATTTGGGGAATAATTTATTTCCAAGACCTGCAATTTTATGCCATGTAGCATTTTTTCTCCTTCTTACGATTTTAATTTTTTTTTAATAGATAGGCCCATTTCACAATATTTTAAACATTTCCTTTTTGCTATCAAGATTACTTAATCTAGAAATGCATGAAAATGCATCTTAGAATAAGTACCAAATAGAATAATATAAGTTTATGTGCATGTTTTTATTAAAAAGTTTATGTGGGACATATTTCTGAGTTTTTCAAAAGGACATTTTTCTATAAAGATGTGATGCACTTTTCTTGCAGAAATAATGAGA
This sequence comes from Serinus canaria, assembly GCF_022539315.1. NCBI lineage: Eukaryota > Metazoa > Chordata > Aves > Passeriformes > Fringillidae > Serinus > Serinus canaria. The sequence goes on from NC_066343.1 coordinate 55,948,372, forward strand.
TCTGGGTCATTGAAGAGCTGAGGGGTTTTTCTTAATATATTTTTATTTTCACATGGCATAAAAAAGTTCAGGACTTTTAGAATTCTTGTTAATTTAATGATTTCCTGGTCCTTAATTCCATTAGCTTTAAATTTTTGTTGCAATAACACTTCCATTAAGGTCTAAATCAGTTAGTTGTGAAGGTATTTGCAGTTTTAGTTCTGAGCATCTGAAAGCATATTCAGCCAGATAAGCCAGAGGCTCTGGCTTATCTGGCTGAACTGATTTTTAGTGAGCTAGAGTTATTTTTCTTCCTGGTTGTGTTTATTGTGTTCTCTTTCGGATTTGCAATGGAAACTGTGTTGATGACACAGGGATGTTTTAGCGGTTGCTGAGCAGAGCTCACAAAAGGTCAAGGCCTTTTCTGATCCTCACCCCACCCCACAAATCAGGAGCTGGGAGAGCACAAAGAGTTGGGAGTTGAATCCAGCTGATCATAGGCTTATCCCATCCCATGTGACATCATGCTCAGCATAAAAATCTGGGGGAGGGAAAGAAAAGTTTGCTTTCCCAAGTAATCATTATGTATGGTTGAATGAAATGCACAGATTGTTTATTGCTATATGTTGCTATCCAGCACAGCAAAACGGTTTTATCAGAACTTTTTACAATATTGGTTGACTTTTGTTTGGGATTTGGGTATTTTAGATTGTGTTCATGCATTGCAGTCCTGTGATTTTGACTACAAAAGTAAGTTGTGATCAAAAGTTCACCTGAATCATAGTAGTAATAGCTCTGGAGTTTTTAATCTACAGAAAACTGCAGCTCTTGCTCCCAACTGCAGCTCTTGCTCTTGCTTTACATAGTTTCAGAAAGCATCACTGTCATGGTCAATTGTATTTCCAAGCACTCCAGACAGTGGCATAATTCACATCAATGAAAAAACCATCCTTCAAACCAGCATAGCCAAAGCACTGAAAACCACCCACTGGGTTTTCCCTCTCCATTCGTGCTTACCTCAGTTAAACAGGCATAGGTGGTTCAGTCTAACCTGGTGAGCAGTGTCTTCCTTCATTCCCAAGCATCTTTTTTCTCCAGAATAATGAAAATGCATACCTAATTAGAAAATTATTTTCCTCAGTTACAGTCTTCAGACTCCATTGCCTTGTCGTCTGGCATGCCTCAAAACAGCTGGGAAAGAAAATTAGGCAGTCCAAACCACACGACTACAATTCAACCTATGACTTAGCTGGTGTATCAGGAGCAGCCGGCTGGTTCTGGACACAGGCAAATGAGATATACTGCTGTCAGAAAGAGGGAGAAAAGGGCAAACCCATGCAATTTCCTCTAACTCATCAGTCAGGTTCAATGGAAAATCAGTAACACAGACTGAAGGGAGAATTAATATAAAAACAAGTAAATTAATGCTATAAGACAGAAACAGGGAAAGAAAGAGAGTGACCGAAGGAAAAATTTTATTTTGACACTAGAGAAATTAATCCAGGCAGATTATTCTAGAGATAGCATATGTCTGTCCAAACTTTAATGACCAAATAACCTTACAGGTTACACTATGGACAGCAAGTCCTCTCACGTTAAGTCAGTCTACTCAACTGTGAAATACTAATGTTTATGTTGGAGAAAAAAAAATGCAAATTAATATAATGCAGTGTATAGTGGACTGTGTGTAGAAGGGAAGCATTGTTCTACCTAACCTCTGAGCAGAATGATGGATGAGTGCCTGAAAACTAGTCTAGCTACAGCATGGTACTCTCCACAGCCTCACACCTCCAGCAACTAGATAAAGCTTAAGACTTTTCAGTGATCCAGACAGGCTACTGTGATGTTACCCACTGACATCCCTGAATGTATCATTTCTTACTGCTGTAAGACCACAGATGGTAACAGATCACAGTTTTGATTTTCAAGCTGAAAAACTCTTAACTCCCAGAGAAATTAGTTGTTTCTCTTGAAAAAAACTCTGGCAGAATAAACCTCCTGCTATTTAACACAGTTAACCACTAATGTCTAAATATTCAATATCATTTTTGTTCTCTCTCTGAACTCTCACTCCAGAAACCTGCCACAATAAGGAAAGGAGATGTTGCATCACAATATTTCCATGGTAACCACCCCAGTCAAACAGGATGAGGTTTGTACTTAGAAGCAAAGGCACAAGCTTTGGCTTGGTTTGCCATCAGTGAAGCTCCTCAGACTAAGCAAAGTGATTGATTTCACAAGCTGCTCAAAAATAAAAACAACTAACTGAAAACCAACAACAACAAAAGGCTAGAAATAAGTAAATTTTTTTTCTAGTGTTAAATGTTTGGGAGAGAAACACCAAGATTTGATGGCGGCTTGGTAATGGAGGCAACATGCCCTTTGGATCCTTTTGAGAAGTGGCTTCAGACCTTGTGGCATTGAAGGGGAGGATTAAAAATCATCATTTAGGCAATAGGTTATGGTAATATTTCTCTTTCTTCTTCTCTCTCTGTCATTCTTTTAGCTCTCCATGCTACAATGGTGTTTTGGCAGAGTTCACATTCATTTATGAAATCCTCTATTTCTTTACTTTATTAAAAATGATTTGCAATGTAAAGTAGAAATTTGTTCATCTGCCTTCTCAAATAGAGTTCATATGCAAATTTCCTATTCATCTCTTCTTTATTCGGTATTGAATCAGCAGTGTTTTTTCAGCATTAGAGGATTTTCTTTTTCTCTTGTTAAGGCAACTGGCTGTAATCCTTACTTCCTTTGAAATGTATATTATTTTTATAATTCATTCTTTCCTGCTATGGGAAAGAATAATACTGCATAATACTTTATAGACAAAAGAAAAATGGCTAACTTCATCCACAGAAATAATAGGAAGTGCAAAACCATTCTGTCCTATCTGGCTGAAGACTTATATCCAGAGAAGACAGGGAAAGTGTATCTTGTTTTGTCTCTATTTGTCCTCAGCAGTCTAATAAAAACAGCTTCTTTTTCCCAGAGGGTTGTAGGAATTTATTTAGTTGGTACTAGAGATATACAGAGACAAAAGTGTGCCTGTATATCCAGGGCTCTTAAAAGGTTCTTACAAAGCTTTTCTAGGTTCTGTTACAGTTAACAATTTTAAGTACAAGGAATTATCTCAAATCCCGCAGAATGTATGTTAAGTGTAGGAAACACTTCAAACTACTGTAATCTGGACTTCGAGTCTTTTAGTTTACATGGTCAAAAACAGGCAGAATACAAGGTGAAAGGAAAATACACAAAAAACTGCTTGACTGATTATGAGGGTAGTAGGAGTGGCCAGTGATACATCATCCTAAGGGTTAAAATGAGAGCTTGGCTTCTCTGTCATTTTGGTTCCTCCAGGCACCTTCCCCTGCTCTGAGCTGCACAAAGCCTGTCAACAGAGGCTACTGCAGCAGGGGAAAAGCATTACCTTTCTCTGGTGTCTACTGGAGTAAATCCAGACATAAGAACCTTCCTAGCAGAAAGTTTGTGGTGCAACAAGGAGGGTCATAGTGCAAAGAAACTGCTAATTTCTAGAAAGGTTCTGGATGCATTTGACTTAGATTCTTGAGCATACATAGTGATTTACACTTACCTTTCTTCCCAGAATTTCTTGATTGTAGAGTCACTGGAAAGATGCCAGTCCTACCCTTTCTTTACAAGTTTTTGAAACAACAATGAGTGACTTACAAATAAAAGATAATCTACCTTTTATTTCTCTGTAAAAACCAGGTAGTATATGGCTTCAGGAACCTAGCCATCTTAATAAATCACTGATGTATTTACAATCTGTGGTTTCTTTATGGTCTGGTTTTGATGGTTTTTTTTAAGTTTGGTTGGGGTTTTTAAGTTATTATTATTAATAGATAAGAATCCAGCCTGTACAAAGACATTTTTATAATCAGAAGTTCAGGAATTTCAGAAGAACTTACAGCTCTTTCTAGGGGTTAAACAAAGCCACTGCCTAACAAACTTTGTCCTTTGGGGTTGGCACTGTCAGCAGTTACCCCAGCAGCACAGAGCAGACATGCTGAACATGGTTATAAGTCCTCTTCTTATCTTTTAACTATCATCTACTGAGAAAGGACTCCCACTTTGTTGATGAAGTTGACATTTCCTATGGAAGAAACTGCAGGCAAGCAGGACAGACAGATTAATGTTTTAGAGCAATGGCTCCTGCAAATGCTCCTCTTTCCCAAAGAAAAGGTAAGCTTTTTCTCACTAACAATTTCCTTCTGGATTGTGGTATACGTTAAAGAGTGTAGAGATTTCTAATTAGACTCTTTAACTGACAATTTCTTTTTCGTGTCATTAGGATTTGAATATTCAAATCCCCCAGCTCTCTTTAAACAGACAGTCATGGATGTGAGAGTAATGAAGTTCTGCAAAAATATACTTTATATTTTTTCTGCTACAGAAATTACAGTAGCAGTTGTTTTAAATAAATTACCACCCACAAGCTTTTAATTATTTTGTTGTTGATATTTCTGTAATTCAGTGTTGTTCAAATATATCTGTCTACTACAGCGTTGCTTATTCAGGCCAGGCTAATGATTTCAGGCTCCAAGCACATCATTTGCATCAATTGTAGCACTCCTGTGTACATTTTAGAAGATACAAACCCAGTTTCCTCTCTATAATGAGAACAAATGGACAACTCAAGTTCAGAATTGCCTTGTTCTCTCTTTAACTTTTGAATCCCCTCCAAAGCAGAAAAAAAATCTTTTGTTTAAAAAACCCCAAAGTGGTTTGTCTTAAACAGGAAAAAGCAATGAGAAGAAGAGGTACAGATGAGGTAAATTGCAATTTAGATGCAGGTCCATTTGGATTTAGATTCCAAAAGGATTACTGATTTTTCACTTTAATAGAACAGACACTTATTTTAAGCTCTAGGTCATTTAAACTTCATTAAAAATACAATGGTCATCTGTAATACTGCAACCCAACCTATGCCTGCCTCACACACACATTATGAAAACTTTTTTTTCTCTCCTCTTTTCGGACTCTCAAATGCTTGTTCGTACCTGTAGCATTTCAATGTGTCTTGAGGATCAAAAATAAATCTGGGAGGAGGATAAGTAAAAGCAAAGGCTAGAGCACATCCCAAAGGCACAGCTGTACTTCTAGATGAGTGACTTCCAACTTCTGACTGTTCCCACCTTACACAGGAGAAGAGTCTCTATGAAATATCCAAAACATACAGAAACAGAGACTACCACACACAGCACTTATGATAGAAAGAAAAAATAAAAAAATCAGTGAAATTATAACACTAAGCACTGACATAGAATTACAAGCTGAAGATTGAACCTAAATAATTTGGAGATTAAAAAAAAATGAATCTCTACTTCCGTTTTCCTCTTTCCTTTTTTGCAGCTAAGATGCAGGTAATTATGTCTGCCCTTTCCTCAGCTGGAGCAGTTCACATCACTACTATGTTATCAAAGGTTTTTTCCTATTCGTAACACTAAGGTAAAAGAAATAATTATACTATGGTACTTCTGGAAGAAACAGTAGCTAAACCCTATGCTGCTGCTGAATTTATGCTTCCCTAAACAGTCAGAGAAACTGAAGTAAACTGTAAGATCTCCGCGGATTTCTCTGTTTGTGGAATTGCCCAAACATTTTGATTTTCTTCCATTAAAAACTTATTCACAGAAATCCAGACTTCTGAGAATCACAAATATTTCAAACTGTTAAACAGCTGAGACCTTTCTTTACTGATTTTTTTCATTATAAAATGGCATTTATTTAGAAAATTTTCTTCCATTAAAAACTTATTCACAGAAATTCAGACTTCTGAGAATCACAAATATTTCAAACTGTTAAACAGCTGAGACCTTTCTTTACTGATTTTTTTTCATTATAAAATGGCACTTATTTAGAAAATTGCCAACCTTTACTTTTAATTAAATTCTAATATTATTATTATTATACTCATTATCACAGAAACATTGAGGTCTGATAGGAACCCAGAATCCTAACACCTTGCCGACCAAAATCCTATAGCAGCCATTTGGGCAATTTTCAGTATAGTGTTCATTTCTACTGTCCTATAAAATGAGTTATTTTCTGCAGAACTCTGAAGAGCCTAAAACGAAATCCTGGAGTTACTGTGCTGAATCTGCAAGGCAGAGAATCTGTTTCATTGCAACAGAACAACGGAGACATCCAATGGACCCTCATGTTTATTACAGCTGATTATTTCTTCTTCTCACCATTACACATGCCAATTCCACAGCATATATCACTGTATCTCTTGCTCACAGCCATGTGCTACATCTTCAGTCACCATGCACCCTACCTGAGCTGCTCTGCTCAGCAGAAAGGATTGGAGTCCCTGACACGCTGCTGTCACATTTTCTCTTAGTGCTCTTTGGAGTTTTCACAATTCATTGAATACTCTAAGGTCCATCCATACAAGAAAAAAAAATTAAAAAGTCTTTTTCCAATTTAAAATCTAGTATTCCTTTGGATATGACTCAGCATTAGCATTTGGTTACATCATGGCTTGTTAATTTTTTTCTTCCTCTATGTGCTATTCACTACTGTCTCTTTCCAAACTGCTGCAATTTTGTTAGAGAACAATCTTTTTCTTCTGTTAATATGCTTTCTGCATAAATATGCAGGTCAGAGGTTTTCTCTATATACTGTTAACATCATACATTTACTTTCTCTATGTGAATCTCTAATCACAATCAAAAGAGAAGGCAAAAGCACAGGGCTGGGATGGCTGCAACCTCACCCTGTGAAGAGGGCTCTCTGTGTCTTTTCCCATACCAAACCATTGTTAGCATCTGCTCCAATTCCAGAAAGGGTTGCGGACACTCTGGAGCCACAAGATCAGCAATCTGATTATGTTAGGATTTTCTTTCCACCTTACAATTAGAGTTATTTCTACAAATATTTCCCTGGCCAATAATGGAATGGTATACTGTAAGTATTGCATAAATGCAGACCCGTAGAGATGAGGAATATTGCATTTTTGTTTGTAAATTCCTCAAGAGAAGCACAGAAGAAGAGCAAAAGATGCATCTTTACATCCTTTCTCAAGTAATAATTTCAATAATTTCATTCAATATAAAAACAGATGAAAATTTGGATGTGGGATTGTTGTTGTATATATTAACTGTAACTGGATCATTTACTATGAAGGGCTTCTCTAGCTGGTATGGGAACCTCCCTTGCTGAAGCACAGATAAAGATTGCAGAGCTTGGTCTCTTGTAAAATCTTTGCTTTGTATTGAGTTTTTTAAGTAATTAGCTTTGGATTCATGTACTGATGACTGGAAGTTGTGCAGATGCACTTGGAAGAGCCTCAAGCACAGTGGAAGGAAACAGCTGGTGTGCAGAGCAGAGGCAGAGCCACAGCGTTAGTGCTCAGGGTACTTGTACATTTCAACACACAGGTGATCACTGCTCTTGTGATGCTGCATTTTGACTTGTTAGGCTGCATTTAGGTTAACCTCAGAGAAAACATACATTGATTGCAATAAATACTTTTTTTGTGTTGTTTAGGACCCCAAAGGATTGTCCCATTTTTTCTGAATGCAATTGCTCACTTTCTGCTCAATGTAAACTTGGGCAAAATTTTGCAGCAACTAAAGGGAAAACCTTCACCTTTGTGGACCTGAGTGGAGAACTGATGTCCAGAAGTGGTTTTTAAAACTTGTTTCTTCATCACTCTTTTACACTGAGTCGGTGTCAGAAGACAAAATTTTCTCATAGTTTTTCAAAGATATATATACTCATTCAAAGAACTTCAAAAAATACACAAGCCAAGCATGGAAAATCTAAAGGGCATAAATATATAAAAAATACTGAAGTATCCTACTCCTGATCAATGATTCTGTCAAAGGTTGCAAGGACTGCTGGACTGGACTCAAAAAAAAAAAAAAAAAAAGAAGAAGACCAACATCTAATATTGTTCCACAATAGGGTCAGTGTGATTGTTACGCATTATTAGACCTTTTACAGTGTTGACATAATGATTGTGAAAAAGGAGGCCCATACTGCCATATAAAACCCTTTGCCACTGGAATGGGGGAAGCACTATGGCTAAACTAGAGTGTATTGCATATGTGTGATGGTACAGAGGTGATACCACTAAGATTGGCTCAGCTGATTACAGATGGTGCTAATAACTCCAAGGCCATGCCTTGGATCCCTGTGTGGGCCACTCACTGAAGAGATGGACTTGATGACCTTTACTGGTCCCTTCCAGCTCTGCAGATTCTGTGATTTCACCAAAGAAGTGATATGCTCAACTTGGAGTAAGAGGACAGCTGTTTCCAGGACACATGTCCATGCTGAACAGAGAAGAGCATCCTCTTGCCACACACTGAGGAAGCTCTGCACAGCCTACAGCTTTCCAGTTCAGGAATTCTTCTACCTGGCTCAAAAAACCTTTCTGACTGTTTCTCTCCTTGTTATACATGGCATGAAGTTGACAAAGAAAAGATTATAGTAACTAATAGTATCACATGTCCAGTTGAGTACATTCAGTAAATTAACTCGGACCAACAGATGCCTGTGTTTTTCCTAGAATTCTATAAGCATTTTTATCATAATTTTTTTTAAATGGGAACATAATTCCAACCTTCCATACACTAAAATCTTTCTCAAGCTAACACATCTTTGCTGCTCACTGCAGTTTTCCAGAAGTCTCTGCTCTTTTAATGGCACGAACAGGCAAAAATAATGACAAGAGAAACTTCTCAAACATGAGCAGCAAAACAGCTTTGTGGAAATGTACTCACATTTGTTCATAACAGAACTTATTAAAAACCAAAAATAAACAGTTGCAGAGCTCGAGTCAGGTAGTCTATATTTTAGTACAAGTGAACTAAAACTAACTTGTGTTTCTCCCTTCTCCTACAAAAAATAGATGTAATGGAAAAGTTTCATTATTCTGTAGGCTATACTTTCACAACACAAGTATGTATTACTTTAAAATAGTAAAATCAAATAATAGCAAAAAAATATAGCCAACTGGGCTTCATCAACATTTCTCAAAAAAAGGAGCCCATAAAAATGCAGATTCAACCAAATATACATTTTAGCCACATCATACATACACGTATGAAAAGCAAAGATCACACAGGTAGCATGTGTCACTAGCTTATTTGCACCAGTGTGCAGGTACCTATGTACCTAAGAACACTATTTCTCCCTCCTTTCCACTGCCATTATCTTCTCTTCTTCCTTTTTCCTTGCAGATTTTGTCATTGTTTCATCTACATGGTCACAAGAAATATGTAATTTTCTCTACTGATGATCTTATTTGCATCTTGAGTTTATCTGTGTTGTAAAAGGAAAAACAGAGAAACTGCACCTAGAAAGGCTGTCAGCTCCTTTGCAACAGAGTGAATACAACAGTGAATTCCCTTTCAGGACCCATCCCCTCATTCAGGGTAGGACTCACTGGTGTAGAACATACTGTTCCTTATGTTAATCTAGGAACATACTGTTCCTTATGTTAATCTAGAATTAACAGAAGGAACAGTAATCTCCTCCCTCCAGACTGGTGAGATGGGAGCAGTCTGAAAATCCCTCTCTTGGTTACACCCCACTCAATACAACATGTTGATCCTTGCTCTGTGTCCTCTGTCTTGCTCTTTTACAGATGTTTCATATTTTTAGCTCTGGCCAACTATTCTATCTTGAATTTCTCCCTTTTTCTTTAACCCACAACTGAGTGTTGAGTCAGCTTTCTTCTTTACTCTTGTGCGTTCCTCCTGACCTCTGGAAATTATGGGAAAGCAAGACAAGGCAAGGCAAAGCAAGGCAAGGTAAGGCAAGAGGAAAGAAGAAAGGAGGAAGAAGAAAAAAGAAAAAAAGAAAGAGAAAGAAAGAAAGAAAAAGTTTAAAAAAGGAAAAAAGAAAAGAAATTAAAAATAACCTGACCACCAGCAAAAATTTAGAAGCCACAGGCATACACTAAAGTTACTCTAGAAACCACAGGTATGAACTTAGACAAAAATGAAGATCAAGAGTAAAGGTGAGGGGAATTTGGCTGCAGCACACAATAGTCCCCAAAATATGGTTCTTGGCAAATTTAATTTTGTTTGCTCTTTGCTTATTACTGTTTAACATAGTCATCCTTCTATAATCCTAGAACAAACATAAAGTATTTGGAAAGGCTTTTTTTTTTTTTTTTGCCTTAGAGTGGCTACAAAACAAAAAGATGTAATACAAATATCTTTTTTGATTGAAAATATTTATCACATATCACCAACAGCATTTGAAGTTCATTTGCATAAATATTAAGTCTATTTATCTTAAATGATCCTCTCTGTACGTAAATATTTTTAATTTTAAATTAAAGTTGATTTTTTTTCTGTGACATAAACATATCCAGTGTGCAACTTCTGCATTTATTTATTCAAATGATAGGTAACCATTTACCATTCTCCCTCTTGCAGCATGAATACTGACAAGAAAAAGTTACAATATTTCTGCCACTTGCTTCATTACCGGGTAATCAGCCTGAACTCTGTCTTCTCTTAGCTTTCTATTGTGAGTTGTTTTAAATAAGCATAAACGAGGTGCATGGCAGACAGATAAACTAGTGCTTCACTTCCAAGAGCTGTGTGCAAGCAGGTCCTGGTAAATGCCTTTTTTTCTATTGCAAAAAGAAGAGAGAGAATGAACCAGACTTATAAAGGTTATTTTTTCACCCTTACTTTAAATTATTTGCTTTTGCAAAATGGGGCTTGAGAGAGAAAAAGTTATTTTTCCCCCATTGAAAGCTTGTGGTTGTCCAACAGTGTCACAAACACCACCACTCTGAAGAGATGAAGGAGAGAGGGACAGGGTGGGGTTCCAGGTACTGAAACTTATCCTACCTCCAGTGGACTCAGAGGGCTGAACGTCTCACTGTCAGTGTCAAACCCTTGAGAGCTCCACAACGACCTCTTTGTTTGGATAAACAAAGCCTGGAATTAACAACTTATTCAAAACAATGGGTGAGCAACTTCATGAACAACAGCATCCATAGATTTATGTTTACATGGGAAGAGGATCTAGAAAATGTGAAACGATTTTAAAGACTATTCCTACCCAGGGAAATATCTTTTTATGCAACCATATCATCAGAAGAGTCCTTTCAGATTCTGCTTTTGCAAAGATACAGGGGTATGATGTTTCACATGGGAACACAAAACTAGAATTCCTCATTTGCACTGGTATGTTAGGGGTTCCAGGGGCTTTTTGTAATACTTATTAAAGAATTAATGCTAGGATGCAATCTTCCAGATGAAAGTCACAACTGAGAAAGAAATGGGGTAGAAGAAAGAAAAATTATGTCTGCTGAATCATTGTCATCAAAAGGGAAAATTAACATTAAGTTAGCACCATTTCAAAATGTTCAGACTACTTTCCTGTCTAGTTTGTCATACCAAGATAAACTTTCATCAATTCGAACAGGGTCTTGGTCATCCCATGGATTAGTTTATTGGTATATTGCCCCAGAAAATGTTTAGGCAACAGATAGAAAATAAATACAGTTGTGAATCTTGATTACTGTGGAATAATTTACAGTAGACTCAATAACTGTAATTGTACTCTTTACTAGTTAGAGAGCCAGTGTTGTTAGTAGAGTGAAAGCTGAGGGGAAAAACCCTGTCAAAAAGCAAGTTTTTTTTGCTCAAAATACTTACACTTCAGTATCTTTTATATAAGCCCAAATATCAACATATGATATACAAAACAATTAAAAGGAAATTATTTACTGTTTGAAAGAAAAGCACTATCTATAATTTCGCAAAGGTTTTAGTCTCATGCTGCTCTCACTGAAGAAAAGCTTGTGTTTAGAATACAAGCTTCATAAAAGTCAACATAATCTCTCCACTGGAGGTCCCTTTTCTGCTGCCTGAAATAGTATGCTTTTGTTGGACCATATAGCTATAGGTGGAAGTTAAAAACCATGCTTAAAGAAAACTGTCTGCAGCTTCAGTATGCTACAGGAAACTAGAACTGAGCATCGGCATGAGCCAGAAGCAAGCTTTGTGACTTTATTCAGAATCTAAACAAATCTGAATAATAAACTGCTCCATAAACTATCCAATTTAGAGCTCCCACAGCCTTGGAGTAGGAGAGGAACAATTTCAAAAAGACCCACAGTAACAGACTGTCCATCTCACCACTGCAATTAAATTCTGGAAATTTTCATGTGAGAACAGAATTGGGATTAATGTCAAACACATTGACTGCCATGACCATTGAGTGCTCATAAAAATTCCTTCTCTGTAACAAAATTGAAAACTATTTTTGTTCAAGAAGCTAGGAATACCTTGCACAGTTGAATTTTACCATCACAAGGTTGTATCAAGGTGATATGTGTTATTAGAAATGCATTTTATTAGCAGTGCATAATACGCTGCATTCACCAAAAAAAGATTGCACTCTGACAATGAAGTCTTGGAGTTCCATATAAAGCTTCCCTTTCAATATAAAAAATTAGAGATACATTATCACTGCAAGATTAAAGCTGTTTCACTAAATTGCTTATTTATGTTTAAAAAAAAATCACATGGGCTTACCATTTGACTGAGAAGGATCTGTTCAAGTATTAAAAAAATGCAAAATAGGTTATTTGTGGTCACTTTGCACAGGACAATAAAAATTCAGAGTGAGAGTGTGACAATTACGTATTATATCTGCATGCCTATGTGATTCACTGAAGAATCCCTCTAAATTCTATTAGCAATAGAACAGGTTTGCATTACCATAACTTTCTATTTATGTATCCAAGGACTCAACTATGGCAGTTTGCACAATGCAATAAAGAGAATCAATTCAACTGAGGGAAATTAGAAGTTTCAACAACTGGAATGTAGGAACTTTATAAATGTAAGTGAGTCTTACAGAAAAGGGAGCATTGACCTTGGCATGTCTCCTCTGGATTTCTTTAAAGACCATCCCTGGGAGAGATGCTCCTCCACAGGAACATGCAAATGGTGTTAGTTGAAAATGCACAACTGCAACTAGTTGAACTTTGTATGCAGTGACATTTCACAGCATAAATTACAAGTTAGTCTCCCTGACAGAGAGATTGTGAGAGATTGTGAGAGGTTCAGTAGGAGTTTAACATTCAGTGTGCTGTCCTGAGACCTCCACATAGGCAAGCACAGAATTTTCTGTAACAAGAGGTATTTCTCCTGCAGAGCCCAGCAGGCTATATTGTGACACCTTGGATGCTATACAGGGGAACACACACAGCAGCAGTACCTCAGTAGAGAGATGGAGGCCTCCTTGGAGAACTTGGTCACTCACCAGCATTGCATGCCAGAGGAACACAGCTGTCAGATCCAGGAAATTTGAGAGCAGCCCCTACAGAATTTTTTTCATTTGTATTTCTCTTTCCACTGAGCTCTCCTGCCTGCATGCCAGGGTCTCCCCTTGAGAGAGGACACCTCTCAGGGTTACTCCTTGAGGTCAAGTGACTCCTTGCAGCAGCACATTCTCAGTAAGTGATTAACTGCATGCTAAACTTTGAAGTGTCAAGTAAGCAATGGCAAGGAAAGATTGTGCACAATACTTTAGACTTGAACTGCTGACCAAGTCTAAGACTAACTCTGGAGCTAGCCCCACCTAAACTCCTCTCTGAGAAGACAAAAGGGTCCTGTCTAAATGTCTTGACTCTCTGGAACAATCTCCCTGACAGCTTTTTCAGACTTTGTCCCCTGTGCAGTAAGCATACCTTTGTAAATTCACTGTTTTATATTAATAAAGCATATTGTTGCTCCTCTGTTGTGAGAAAACTCCATCCATGACACATAGAGAATAACGGCTCAGTATGAAGCACCATCATTTCACACAGGTGAATAAAAGTGTAAATCATGTAGGCACCTCTAGTAATTTTTTGCATGGCTGAATCCTGAATACAGGGAAAAAAGCACTTATTAAGGAAAAAGGATCTTATTCAGAGGTACTTATGCACAAGTGGATATACAATAGAAGCACAACATCTTTATATTATTTGTAATACTAGTAATCATTATACTCTGAAAGCCAGAAAGCAGCAGCAGTTCAGGATTCCAAACTGAGTAAGCCATGCAGAACAGTTCAGCAGCATTTCAAAGACATCTTTAGCCTCTCTGTTATCTGGCCTATGGTCAGGTTTGCCCATCTCCTGAAATGTATACTGAAAATTTTTCTTGCTCCTTAGGAGGTGTTCATTCTGGGGTTCTTTGTGCCAGATTATTTAGTCTGATGCTCCTTCTGCAGGACACAGGGCAGATTATACCAAATACACAGGCAGCATTATGTTGCACATTCTGTGTTCAGCACACTCAGTGGCAGTAGAAGCAGTAGATGGAGAATCTAAACCACTGCGTCCTTTCTTTCACCTTATCTTTGTGTTGGAGTCTCAGACTCATTCCCCATGAATTATCTTGGGATTGCAACTGCTGTGCAAAATGGGTCACAGCTGTAGGGACACTTTAACAGGATACTGCTTCTTACTCACTGCATTGAATTTCTTATTCTTCAGATAAATGCACACTTTTAACTGTAAGTCTAAAGCAGTGATGAAGACCATGAGCTGAAATGAACCTTACTGAGTATTATAAAGGGATTATAAGGGAGAGAATGGGATGCAGTCATGCATGGCAATCTAAAGTCTTTCAAAATAAAGATCTTTAATTAGGCATAAAAGCCAGAGACTAAAGCCTACTTGATTTGCTCAAATCTCAGTAAAAGAAAATACTAATCTTCAATTTAATAAAAGAGTAATCATTACAAAACAAAATAATCACCCATAGGGAAAAAGGCAGGCCACATTACAAAAGAAAGACTGACTATAGGGCAGAGAAAAGCTTAGGAAATTTTAAATTAGCAACAAAATTAGAATCTGCTTTTCAAAAATCATTAGTATAGGCAGAGACATACATTAGAGCAGTACACCTGCTTATTAAGCTACTGGTGAGAACATGTTCATTGCTAATCTCAAAAAATAAATACTGTGCATTTTTAAGTTACAGCATAACATAAGAACAGGACAGGAACACTTCAAGCCTATAAACAGAGCAACAGCAGCTCTTTAGAGCAGGCAAGTGATGTCTGCAACAAATGCTGAAAAAACAGACATGGTTTTCTCTATCTTGCTTTCCTTAAAGAAGGTAAAATACACATGTATATCATGTACATTAGATGCATATATATTAAATAAATTTAGGTTAAAAATTTGAGAGGTAATGCTCTCTTAAAGATTTTTTTCTTCTTCTGTCATTTAGTGAGCCTGGAATTAAGTCATTTTCCAGCAGTACTTAGCCTGTGAGTGGCAGTGTTACTGATTCTGAAGCACAACTGGTTCTCCCTATAGCAGAAGCCTCTGTACCTGTAGCCTGCCTGTGGGTACTTGTTCTATATACAGCCTAATTTACATGGGAAAACAGAAATGGTGAAACTATTTATATGTTACTCCTATAATGGAATAAAAGACAAATGAGTGTGTGAGTTAGAAGTACTCACACAGGTCAGGAGCATCTGCAGGCCACTCTTTTATAAAGAAAGGGGTTTAAATCAAGCTTGAAATCTCATGTTTCTTTTTCTGCCTCTCACAAGCATTTCTCTTATGGCAGCAAACCCCTGCCCTGCAGTCAAAATGGCATGTTGCCAGCACCAAACAAACAGTGAATGAAATTACCTCAGTGAAATAGGGGTCAGGAAGCAAACACAGGTTTGAGTATAGGAGACTAAAGAAATTTTTGTAATCTGTTTAAAAGAAGGTGTTTCTGATAAGCATATCAGCCAGCTGTTTTTCACAATTTCACAGCCAGGGCTATTTTCCTCACTGTTTCTCTTGACTGCTCACTCCTTGTTTGAAGAAACTCTGGCAAGTTTTAAATGCTCTGCAGTGAATGAACAAAGTGACCATCTCTATTATTTTTTTGCAACAGAGTTATGGGAGATAAAAGCAAAAGTAGGTAGCAAATATTTCTGAAATATTACATATACAGCTTGGGCATACAACAGCACCCAAGTGACTGCAATCCATAAAGGTTTCTCAATAAGTAGAAAATGAAGATTCATCTCAACCCAGGAAGAGGAAACAAACTGCAGATTTTTACTGTTGGCTTTTCTTGCTTGTTAGCTATTTCAAGCAATTTGTCCTTAGCTGCATGACCTCAGAAGGTGTTCACGCTTCGCAGTTTCCAGTTGCAGGAACATATTTTCTGTTCAAACTTTCAGGTTTTTTTATATAGGTTTCATTTTTTTTTCATTTCACAGTGTCTTCCAGCCATGGAACATATATCTTTTAGAGTGAAGAACTATGTTTTTATTCTAGGTTGGAGTTCAAATCCTACAGCCACAGGATGATGTCTCCTGCACTGACCCACTGCTGTTCTCAGTGTGGGTCGATCAAGAACAACCCCACCCAGGGAATAACGTGCTCTGACTCCATCATTCAGAAAGCTGAACGATCGCTTTATTAAGTTATACTATATTATACTACATGCTACACCATGCTCTATACTAAAGGAAAACCTGTGACCTGCCCTTATCAGACAGTCACGGCACAGCTTTGACCTAATTGGTCAATCAATCCAAACAACCATCACCAGAGTCTAATTAACAAATCCCTTTTTGTAAACAATCTTCATAACACATTCCACATGTGCCAAACAACAGGAGCAGCAAACAGAGATAAGAATTGTTTTCTCTTCTTTCTCTGAGCTTCCTCAGTGCCTCTCCTAGAAGTCCTGGGAAGTTTTTGCCTGCTACTCTCTGTGAAGAGAGCTTCAGCCACATGGGTCTATTCCCATCTTATATGAAAATGAAAATAGTGATGGGTTAGTGCAAATGGAGATATCATCCCATTCCTTTATATCAAAGTAAACAAAAAAAAATATAGATCACAGTAGAGGAAAAATACTTTTCTAAATGCTTTCTGTCTGAAGACTTACAGACCACCACAAAAACAGCGCAACTCTTTTAGGGATCTATCCATACTAATACTCTGTAGAAATATACACATACTAGTTCATCACGACATGGAAGTTACTTGAGAATCCTTCTATTGCCAGGTATGAAGATGGTTGAGAAACTGGAGAGTTCTTCAGCACAGAGCCTCATGTACTTTCTTCAGTGTAATACGCGAAAAAAATGCAGTGCATGGTAGGGACACAGATTCTCACTATTGTTTTTCCTTACAGCCCTCCAAGTTGCAGGGCCTGCAGTAACTCTCCCATGCAGCAGGCAAAGGTATTTTTTTTAAGACCTTATATTAAACCTTAACAAAATAGCCCAGTAACATTCTTTATGCAAATCAGGCAAGAAATCCTTTTATATGAGCACCTAATATATTCTTAATAGACTTAGAAATTACCTCTGCACAAAGAGTGAAGCACGTAAACAAGAACACAGAAAGCTGGATTCATGTGACATTCGCTTCAGAAGACATCTACATGTGGGACAGTGTTTGCCCAAGTGACCCAATAAGTCCATGGTAAAAAGGGAAGTAAGCTTTTTAACTTTTACTACACATTCCCTCCTGAAGATAAGATTTCCCCGTCAGTTCCTTCAATACACAAGACTAGCTAGAAGGTTCCATTAGGAGGTCTCTAAGCTTGGATAATGTGTTATTTCATTAATGAGACAGCATAATATCTACAAGGAGCTTGACAGTCATAAGTTTACAGATCAGAAAGGCTGACAGAGAACCTTGTTTCTGACAAAGTATTAGCTGAAAAGTCATTTCTGCATACAAAAGAAAGATTTGTTTAAGGCTGAAAACATATATGCCTCAGGTTGGCAACTCATTACCCTCTCCATTTTGTAACTGGACAGTAAAACCAGAAGAGTACATAAAGGATGCCTTCCTAGAAATACTGACTTAGAGTAGTGTTGGCAAATAATTGTTAAATAATCTCAACTCTGAAATGCAACTTAAACGCACTAATTATTTTATAAACATTGGATTATTTAAGTATTTGAATATCGATATAGTTGAAGTACAAGCTTTGGCACATTTTTGAAGAGCAAAAACACACAGCTAATAAGTCCTGTAATGGTCAGAGTAAAAGCAATAAAAATCTAGTTTTTCTTACAGAAACTAAATAAAATTTTATACTCCTCGATGAAAACATAATAGAGCCTTTAATGTCCCATCAGGATTGATCTTCAGTACTGTCAGTAAAACTTTTTCTCTGAATATACTGTTGTAAAATTACAAGATTCTCCTCAAGAATGTCAAAGACTTATGCCTTAAAGCTGAAATTACATTTTTGTCAATAGAAAATAATTTCTAAGCATTTCATATGACAGGCTTTCTTATAGAAGAGGGCACCTACGACTTCCAATCATACTTTTTTCTGCTGGAGTTACTTATGTCAGGTGCTTCAGTAGGAGGCAGGGCACTTCTACAGCCTCTCTAGAGAAAGATGCTGTACCATAAAAGAGAATAATGTCTCGAAGACTCTGTCTGTTGATTAGCTCAGGTCATGAAGCTTTTTTCTTGTGTAGCACTAAAAAGATAGTTTCATCTTTAGGAGGAAAATTACCTTATTCCTGAGTTCTTCAGTTTCTTTATAGGAAATATTGAAGATTCATATTTCTATTACAGCAGGGTTCCAAGACAGAGAACTCCTCAGCAGCAGTAAAATCTAAACATGTCTTCTTTAGTACACTGTTTCAACCCATAAAAATACACACCTCAATACAGGAACAAGAGCAGTTTAGAGCACAGACTAGCCTTCATTTTATGTGTTCTTTTCCCTAGCCTCTCCTTTTGCAGAAACACAATACTAAAGCAATGTGATTTTCAAATAATTTGTAACATATATAGCATGATATTATCTATAGTACTACTCATTGGATAACTTCATAGTTTTGACTCACACAATTAAATTCTGAGAAATAAGAATAAAAATAATTAAGCAGTATATAAAAGTACTTGAAATAACCAAAAACACCCTCTACTTAAAGTTGCATTTTCATGAACATCTCAATTTCTTACAAAAACTCCCTATTAGTTCAAAATCAGAAGAAGAAACTCATTTTCTAAGCCAGTAGCACTCATTTATCCCTGAGCTCCTGGATAATGGCTGTCCCTAGTGTGCAACTTCACTTGATGAGAGCTCTTTAAAAGCACTTGCACCCTACACTAATAAATAGCTCACAGTGGTCAGTGACATTGCTAGGAGCAGCATCCAAGTCAATGCCATTGCAAGGGACCAGATGGGTTGGTATGCCTATGATCATTAATACAGCCAGAAATCCACAGCTTTTCAGCTTCCTATTTTAAAAATCCTGGAGAAGTCAGGAAAACAAAAGCTTCTAAAAATGCTGATCTTCTTTCTGGTTCCCCATTAATGTACACAACCTGGAATATATTATCCACCCACAATTTCTGCTCCATACAGAGATCCATGGGGTTAAGTAGATAAATTGGCATATGGGTACTGAAAGAGACTTTGTTTCTTGAGTTGCATGTGGCAAGTGACAGGATGTAAATGTGGCTCATAAAGTGACAGAAGTGTAAAATATGGCAATAACAGATCCCTCTCCTGACCTCAGCTCTCAAAACACTCAGTGCTTCAGTATAAAAAATGTTAATTGCAAGGCAAGTGCCCTGTGCAATGTACAGAGAAAGGAGATGGTGGAGACACTTCAGCCAGAGGGCACTGGTACTGGGCACCATCCGCAGCTGGGTGGTTTCTTAAAACTACCACTGTAGGCATTGGTCTGTTTCCCAGCACCTCTGAAGAGGATTTGAATCCTGCTGTTTGAATAAGTAGCAGGGAGCTGTATCCGTCCCTGCTTTACTTGATGTCTGACATAATCTACATCTGTTCAGAAAATCATTTTGGGAACAATGCCAGCAGTACTGCTGTACTCAGCTGAGGTTGCTCCAAACCAACACCACCAGAACGCCACATCTCTACAGCTGACATAAAATAGTATAAAATGTTCTCTCATAACATGCAGAGTATGTCTGATGTTTATACTGTTCCCCTGGTGCTTGTATTTGGGTAATATCTGTGTGTATACAATGCTATGGGAAGAAACATTCTGCACATACTGTGCATTGTCACTTTTGCTCTTCTAAGTAACTCACTCTCATTGTATCTGAGCACTTCTGCAACACTATTTAATGTGAGTATTGCTCAACATTCTATTTTATGGCAAAATCATGTTAGTGTTTAATGCTGTTGTGGTTTGACAATAGTCAAACTCCAGACAACCACCAAATTGGCTCCCTCTCCCTCCCCTGCTACAGCTGGGCAGAGGAGGGGGAAAAAATTAAACTGGGAGAAAACACTCCAAGGGCAAAACAGGCTCAACTTAGAGGTACAAAGTGAGTTTATTACAAGAAAAACAGAGGATGATACTGAGAAGTAAAATAAGTCCTTTAAAAACACCTTTTCTTCCCTCAACCCCTCCTTCCTTCCAAGCGACAGCACAGGGAGTCAGGGCATGGGAGTTTTGGTCAGCTCATCACCCAAGGTTTTCCTCTGCTCAGAGAGAGGAGTCCTTCTGCTGGTCTGCTGCACCATGAGGTCCCTCCCACAGGAGACAGTTCTCCAGTACGGTTTCTGTGGCATTGTGTGTTTTTACAGTCAGTTATTCCTTTTGCAACTCAATAATGGTTCGGTCCTCGGTTCCCCCAATGTACTTCCCTCACAATGGTTTCTCCCTATTGGAGCTACCACCCCGCCTGTCATGGTAACCACCCCCCTTATCCCGAGAATTCTGTGTCAGTCATTCCTTGATTCGATGTATGATTTGCCCCTGGGGTTTTTCCCCTCCCCTGTGTGATCCTCAGTGGCTTTGCTGTAACCCACGCTCCTCCCTGGGTCCTCGCTATTGGTAAGCTTTGCGTGTCCTCCTGTCACACCCACTCCCTTTATCAGCGTCCCCCCCGTGAGCCCGCCTTTCACACCCGTCCCTAGCACAGCCGGGGAAGACTGAAAGATCCTTGGTACCTATCCGGGTGTCCCTCCTCCTTCCTTTGCTTTGGTACCTTGTAGCTGAGATCCCGCCTGCGCCACCCACGCCGCAGGCAGTAACCACTGCCAGGGTTCCGGAGGGAATCCCGGAGTGGCGCATCCTGTGGCCATCTTCGGCCGGGCTGGGGGCACCCAGCCGGGCTCCCATACAGCCCCAGCAGCCACGGGAGAGAGACTACAGTTCTAATTTTATGAGTAGCAAGTCCACCCAAAACTGCTGTGGCAAGGGTCACTCTTCTGCAGGGTGCAGTCCTGCAAGGACAGGCTGCTCCAGCAGGGCCCCGCTCTCCATAGAGTCTCCCTCTGGATCACAGCCTCCTCCAGGCATCCACACCAGCTCCAGTGTGAGCACCTCCCCCAGGGACTGCAGGTGGATCTCTGCATCCCCTGTGGATCCCCAGGGGCCGCAGGGGCACAGCTGCTTCACCATGGTCTCATCACAGCCTCAAGAGGAATCTGATCTCCAGCACCTGGAGCACCTCCTGCCCCTCCTTCTCCATTGACCTTTGAGTCTTCATGTTGTTTCCCTCACATATTCTCACCTCCTCCTCTGTTCTGGCAAGGAAAAGCTGTGTCCCCACTTTGTTTTGATTTTCTTCTTAAATCTATTATCACAGAGGCGTTGCCATAATCTCTTAACTGGCTTAGCCTCTAGCAGCATGTTCATCTTCAGAGCCACCAGGGACTGGCTCTGCCAGATGTGGTGGAAACTTCCAGCAGCTTCTCACAAAAGCCTCTCTGACCTCATTGCTACCAGAACCAGGCCATGCCAAACCAACACAACTGCCTGCTGAATTAAGAATCCTATCCCAAAATTTGGGATAGGATTGGTGATGCATACAGGGATCCTCTCATGAGTAATTACAAAAGATTTTTTTCTTGCTTGGTTGATTTCTAGGTTGCTTGCCTTGGTTTTTAAGCAAAGCCAAAGGGAACTAAAGGAGTATTGTATAATAAATTTCAAACCATCAGTATTCAGCAGAGAAATAGGTATTTTAAAACATTTATATCCTGGATTAATCAGAAGAAAATCTGGTTATTTAGTTCTTTAAAGAATAAGAGTACTTCTCAAATATTTATTCCCTGCTACTGCATAGCTGGTTAGCAGCAAACTTTTACAGAGCTTCTTAATGCCTCACTTAAAGAGATATTGCTATTTTTTTTTGAACTTAAAAGAGAAATGTTAAATTACGTTGTTTTAATTGCATTGCTTTTGTAACATTAATTTTTATTCTTACTACAATTTTAGGAAAAAATGCATCTATGTCACATGCAAAATGAGGAGGTGATCCAAGACAGCGAGCATGGCTTTCCTGACCAATCTAGTGGCATTTTATGATGGAGTGACTGCATCAGTCTAAAAGGGAATACTGACCAATGCCATCTATCTAAATTTCTGTAAGGCCTTTGAGACAGTCCTACATGACATGTCTATCTCCAAACTGGAGAGACATGGATTTGAAGGATGGACTGTTCAGTGGATAAGGAATTGGCTGGATGGATGGATGCAGCCAGAGAGTTGCAGTCAATGTCTCCATGTCCAGATGGAGGCCAGTGATGAGTGGTGTCCCTCAGGGCTGTCTTGGGGCTGATGCTCTGCAGTATCTTTGTCAGTGACAGAGGCAGTGGGACCGAGTGCACCCTCGGAACATCTGCAGTGACAGGAAGCTGAGCAGTGCAGGTGGCACTGCAGAAAGATGGGATGCTATCCAGAGGCACCTGCACAAACTTAAGAAGTGGGCCTGTGGAAATCTCAGGAAGGCCAAGGGACTGCACCTGAATCAGGGCAATCCCAGCAGACATGAGTGCAGGACTGGAGACAAATTCACTGAGAAGGACTTGGCTGAAGAGATGAATTTGAACCAGCAATGTACCCTTGCAGCCTGGAAAGCCAAACATGTCCTGGGTTGCATCCAGAGCAGTGTGGGCAGCAGGGCACAGAGGGGATTCTGCCCCTCTGCTCTGCTCTGCTGAGACCCCACTGCAGTGCTGCATCAGCTCTGGGGTCCCAGCACAGGAAGGACATGGACCTGCTGGAACACATCCAGAGAAGGCCACAAAAATTATCTAAGGACTGAAACACCTCTCCTGTGAGGACAGGCTGAGACAGCTAAGGTTGTTCAGCCTAGAGAAGAGAAGGCTTTGTAGAGAGATTATAGCACCCTTCTCCAATGCCTAATGGGCACTTACAGGAAGGGTTCTCAGAGCACAGGGGCAAGTGGTAAGACAAGGCGGAATGGCCTGAGGCTGAAGAAGGGTAACTTTAGATTAGCCATAGGGAAGGAACTTTTTCCTGTGAGGGTGGTGAGCCACTGCAGCAGGTTTCCCAGAGAAGCTGTGGATGCTCCATTATTGGAGGTTTTCAAGACCAGGTTGTACTGGACTTTGAGCAACCTGGCCCAGTAGGAGATGTTCCTGTCCATGGCAGGGGGGTTGGAACCACATGATTTTTGAAGTCCCTTTGTCCCTTCCAACCCAAACCATTCTAAGATTCCTTGGATTTGACAACTTTCATGTGAAAAAACCCTCTATGATCCAGGAGCATATGAAGTCTCTTTCCTATCTGACTGTTTTTCATATAATAAATATAAGTTTTTGTATATGCCAAAGTAAAGATAATATTGAGCTCTTATTGGGCTTCTAAGTAACTAGTCTGTACGTGCCATCTGCCATAGCACTATTATAGAAGGCTATTCTATAAACTTAGCCAAACTCTTTACATTTCTTTCCCTCGTGTACCTCTTCCAGACTTTAAACCAAGTAATTCCCTGTTTTAGAAACCCCACCTGCCATCTTCTATCCTCTCTTCTTTTAAAACCCTTTTCAAAATGCTCTTGCTTAATCAGACCTGAAAATGCCAGCCTGCCCTTTTTAAGATACAGTATTGCAATTTATTTTTGTTAAACCCATAAATCACTCATTGTGCCACAATAGGAAGTGGCTCATGGCCAGTTTCTCATGTTCTAGTAGACATCTAAATTTTTTTTAATTCTCTCATGTTTCAGCTGACTTTTATCATGGAAAGCAGTTCTGTGAACTTTAATTATCTGAAAGAGTGTTTGCTAGAACTAAACATCGGTATGCACAAGACCTGAATAAAATATTGCCTTTGTCAGAAAGAACTAATAGAATAATTCGGATTTTCAAAGACAAATATTTGCATTGTGCTGATGTTTATAGAAAAGCTCACACATTCTTGTACTCTTCCATCAGAGCCATTTGAAATTTGCTCATTTCAGATCTGCATGGAAAACAGTTAAGCCATTTTTTTCCAACACTGTCATCAATCTCCAAAGGATACTCCCTGTCTCAACAGCCCTGCTTTTCTTATACTTTTTTTACAACATTGCTGCAAGAATACTAGTTTAAGTACAAAAATGCAAAATTTTAAAAAGAAATTAGAAAGACATAAGATTAAAATATTACTGCCATAGAAAGTTTAACCACACTGCAGACACATTTTCTGTTTCTTGGTCAAGCTGGCCATTGGACACATCTGCTGCTAACTGCATACTTGGTAACATGTCTATGCAAACACTACAGCAGCTCTTGACTCTTTCAGGACTTTGTGGCATTTTTAGAGATTTCTCTGCATTTAGTACCCAAAATCCATGTCTAATTTACTCCTATACAAGCATGCTTCATTTCTCCAGAGAGTGAAACCTCCACAGGTTTCACTCTCTGGAGAAATGTCACAGGTAACAGCCATCCCAAATAACTGGGGAGAAGATCCATGCCTATAACCTGCTCATCTCTGAGCACCACCTGAGCAGAGCTACTGCATACTCCAGCCCAGAATAAAGCACTCTCTCAACAACTTACAAATACAGCAGTTAATATGCCCATCTCATACATTCAAGGACTCACTCAAACCCTGTGTGGAGCCATGACCATTGTTTGGTCTTACCTAACACACTGGAAATTATGCTTTAGTTGGAGGCTATTTTCTGGGAGGCTAAACCAAGCAGGATCCAACAGGAATGATATTGAGGTGACTCTCTGCCCAAAAATGACATCTTTAACATATACGGTTTTCATAATATTGCATGTGTAATAAAACCCCTGACACGATTTCTTGCTTTTCTTGCTATAAAGGACACATTTAGGGAGGTTTTACACACACATGTCTTCGGGACATGTTGAAGACTTTCATTCAGTAGAGATGGTTTATAGTAGAGAAATAAGACAGAAGAGATGGTTGCAAAGATTTTACCCTTATCCATGTTTAAAGATCAAAAGCATTTTCTCATTCATAAATTTTATCTGCCTTCCTTATAAGTCAATGAAAATGCAAGGACACAGCCATTACTCAAGTTTCCATCTAGTACCCAGTTTTACTTTTTTATTTTTTTGCTTGAAAGAAAGATCACAGAAAGCCAAAAATCTGCACTGTTATAGGGGTAAAAACTGAAATGCACACTAACTTTTTGTGCTTCATAGTATGGAACTGATAATTATTCCTTATTTTACTGAGTTCAAATCCAGTATATGCCATGTAATAGAGACAGTTAATGTCTCTGTTTACATTAATAAAATGTAAGGGAAACTTTGTGGCTCAGTAGTACTTTTCCATTTGATATTTTTATATTGAGAATCGCATGTATGCTGAAAAGTTATAAACTAAAATATACTAATACATTGCAAAATTTTCTGTTCTAGGCTTGATGCAAAGGTAACACCATTCACACACCTCCCTACCTCGCACAACTGTTACTTAGACGCAGATATACCAGACCAAAAAGAAATGCACAATTTCAAATCCAGTCCCCAGCAGGAGGCCTGGCCACTTTGTTGACTTGTGCAGCATTAGGTTAAGCATAGTCTAAGTATTTGGCTTTTACCAAGAAACAAGACAAATTTCCAGGGCTATTATCCCAAATATCTCCACCTGTTAACTCAGTTGGTTTTCTGACTACACTTATATAAAACAAACTCCTCCTCATCAGGGGGGAGGAGTTTAATTACATTAATAAAAAATGTAATGTATCAATCACCAGACACAATGCAAAATTTGTGAGGTGAGCAACTTTATGGTTTCCCTAGCTTTAATCATAAAATTCATACAGAGGCATAATTAAAATTAATAATGAGCTGCCACTAATTATCAAAGCTCTTACGTGACTCTCTGTATAAAAAAGTCTTAAAAGAGGAAGATTAAGAAAAATTATTTGTAAAACAGAGAAAAAAACTACAGGAGCAAAAGCAGGTTAAAACTTTACAGAATTAGCAAAATCATAACAAATAAAAAAATCTGCAGGCTACAAGGAAGAAAGGATATAATGGTCTCTCTAAGGAACAGATAAAAAATGCAGCTATACAAAATGAAGAGAAAACCATGCAAAGTGGCTGCAGAAAGAAGACGATAAGTTTATTGGGAAAATTCACAACATTGACTGAAAGATATCCTAAGCCTTTTAAAAGATGAAAAGAAAATCTTCCCATCCTGAGCCCATACAGATGGAGATAAAAAGGAGCAGATGTGCCTTTTTTGTCTTTAGTACAAATTTAAATTGTGCAAGATACTGATGAGCATTTTACATTGCTATTTCTGCTTCTGTAGTATTACATGTTGAGCTTTTGAAACTGGACAGCAATTATTTTCTTCCATTTTATAACAAAAAACTTCTTAACTGCAAAAATGATTAAAACATTTCTAGAGCTTCAGTCTCACAAACTGCAGTACAGACTAAGAAAAAACACCCTACTCCTTCTGTAGCACCAATGCTGCAGATATCTGAAGAACCTGGTTTTGCCAAAAGTTGGTGTTCTGCCTGAGGTTATGCAGCAGTGTCAGGAGTGTGTATATGTGAATTATCAGTGATGAGATTTGCTGCCCTTTTCTTACGGGCAAGTAAGAAAATAGAAGAGTTAGTATTGGTTCATGTGTATGCCTGATTTTCTGAAAGGCCAGTGCTGGTTCCTGGTGCAGAAGAGATTATTCTGCCATTTCCACTGGATGCAGAGAGAGCAGGTTCCATAAAGAGATATAAATTAAAACATAATTTACACAGGGCTCAATATTTGTTGTACATATGTAGAAACGTGCTGCATTGCATAATCCCTTAACATAACTAACATTCCTTAATACTAAAATGCTCCTAAGATAGACCAATTGTCATATCAAATAGCTGGGTTTCTTGAACAGAATGTGGTATTGCAAGTTGTTTGCTTGTATTAACCCAAACTGAAAACTAAGAAACACCCCCTAAAATGAAAACTCCATTCCTTATATAGTTCATTGGAAGGACTCCTCAGACATCATACAAATTTCCTACACTAACCCTTAGGCACTATGATCTGTGTTGTTTGACCTGTGACAGTGGCTTGGATCCTAATTTATTTAATTTTTTTATATCAAGCTGAAGTTTGACCCATTCATTGTGTCTGTGCCACCTGGCATATATTCTCCACTTCTGTAGTCAGCCTCAGGGCAAATGAATCACAGCAATCTCTTCTGAGACCTTTTGTCCTCTTGGGAGAAAGGAGGAAGAGCTTTGTAGCAAGCTGCAGGCCAGATGAGACACTTCTGGAAACTGCATGCTTTCCTCAAATTGTGCAAATGTGACAAATGGGATTGTGTATCTTCAAAAGAAGCTTTTGACCTTGCCCAGGCTGGCCTGGCCCTCATTTTTAGCCTTTCTGGTACAGGTCACTAACAATTCTGATTACACCTGGGATATACACTAATGAGAGGTGAAGCACAGTAAGACACTGAGGAATCAGGTCATGAGGAGCATGTTTCAAAGAATGCATGCATTTCCACAGTGCATGCTAACCTCAAAGCTACAGTCATGTATGAGAGCTAAATACTCATGATTTATGCAGCAGATTTAAGGGGTTTTACAACTGAAGTCTTTTTTAAACTTTATCCTTCCTTCATTAAAGGGATTTATAATCTGAAATATAAAATTTATAAGTTCAATATAGAAAGGATTCTGAAACTTTTTGTACAGCTTTAGCTAAACAATGTTGTATTCCATCATGTCAGAAGAGGTCCAAAGCAGCCCATAGCAACCAATCCCTCAATTACAAAGAGCTTTGTCAAAGCCATGCCTGTCACAAGGTACCCGAGTACTCAGAGATCATGGGGTAATAGCATCTCAGTCCCATGGAAATGAAAAAATGTGCCTGTTCCGAGGAGGACGTGTTCAGGCATTGTGCCCTCTAGCAGCAGCAGCTGAGCCATCCAATTCAAGACAAAGAAAAAGCAAGCTTGATCTTTCTCATCTCATTCCTGTACACTCAACTCACAGCTCAGCTCCCTGCATGCACCGGCTTTGGCAAACTCCCAGGCAGCCCATCTTAAACACCTACCCAGCCTCCCTCCATGCTCAATGCAGTGCTTCTCCCAGAGATTAACAACCCGTCTAAAAGTTCAGTTTTACATTTTTGAAAGCTCTCCTGGAGATGAGCAGCAAGCCCAATTTGAGGCTGTGGGGAATGAGCAAAACTAGGAGGGACATTAGGAAGTGAGAATGAAGCAGCTTGGAAACACACTGGATATGTACAAAGGTGCCAAGATGTGCCAGAGGGACATAAAGTATTAACCCATGCATTAAGAGCAAGTCAAAGCTAGCAAATGTCATGTGGGACCAATTAAGAACTGATAGAAAAGCTGATTCATCCCTCAGCAGATCTCTGGCACTGTGTGTGTTTGTCAGGTACCTTTCCAGAGAAAGCTGCTATGACAAAGCATCATCCACAGCGTTATCAGCAGCAGTCTCCTCCTCGTGTCTGCTGAGCCCTCACTCCATATAATGCAAGGAAGAGAACAGCCCAAATTAAACAAGCAGGCAGTTCTCCCTTACCAGTTTGAATAAATGACAGCACTACCTAGCAATATCAGAACCTAAATCTATATTAAATTTTTACCAATATCTTTTTGAGCAGCAGTTTCATTTACTGAAAAAGAGGGAGGAAATAAAAGAAGAAAATTAATTATAAGGCTGTGAGGTTTGTGTTCCCACTGCAAGGAGCAAAGTACCTCAGCCAAACAGTTGTCAGGCAATGCAGAAGAAACATGGGATGTTGCAAGATGGTTTGCAGATGGAGAATATGGCAGAGCAGCTCAGAATACAGCGACATCCCAACTTCTGCGTAAGAAGAGAGCAGTGCTAACTGGACAATATAAGCAATCTGAGGTCAAATGGAAAAGCTTCATCACTTTTTTTTTCAGGGCTATCTATTTGCTCAGAGACAAAGCCAGTATTCCATGAGGAAGCAGGGCCTATTTGGGGGATATGGAGGCCAAAAAATGAAAATTCTAAGATAACCTGAAAATTGTGTTCTTATTTTGCTCTTAGTACTGAAGGACAAGGCTCACAACTTGAAAAATTATTGTGCCAGATGCAAAACTATGATCCCTGGTATTTCACCTGCTTCACCTCAAGCAGACCTACTAGAGCAGAACAGCCAGGCATCCCAGGGTAGGTTTTTACAAATCTTGTAAAATTAAGTGTTAAGAAAGTCTGGCCCTTTAAACTGTTCCTATATCAGTTTTTCACTGACAGTGCTAGCAATTTAAATGTAAAACAACCTCTTTGAGTGAAATGCAAAATAAATGTTCAATATCTCTGATGAAATAAAATCATCTGTATTCATTTGAAAAATATTTGAAATTTTTTAAATGCTTGTTGAAATTGTAGATCTATATTGCCCAATTTTAAATTAAAATTAAAACTAAATTAAAATTGTATTTAAAATTTAAAGAATTTCCATTTTTATCAGTTTTCATCACTTTTTTGCCTACCTTATTATGGCATAATGGTTAGACACATTTTTTTTTGTTTTGGTGAATGTTTGCTACCTGGTTTTAATTTTAAGATTACACTACAGACACTACAGCAAACAAAAGGGTAATGAAGATCCAAGTGAAAAAAGTATATAATTAACAGGTAGGAGCAGCTCTAGGTAACTTTTACAAGACTGAAATAAGAGCATGTGATGACTACATGTCAGCACAGTGATAGCATGAAAGAAGGCTTTTAAAGGTTTAGGATCCTTACAATAATAAAAATTTACACTTTACACAAAATAGAAAATGGAGAAAACTTCAAAATTTCTTCTTAAATTTCAAAATGTTTTTATTTGGAAGTTCTTGTGAATTTCCCAGAAGCTCACAAAGCACTGCAGTTCAAGTGGTGGAGTTCAAACAAAAAAACATACTTGCCCAAAATCAGCCACCCTGTTACCACCTTTACAATTAACCTAAGATCATCAAAGAATATCCACATTTCTTCAGTTTTTTACTCTCTGTTTGTAAAGGATGTAAAGCAAAGACATTAGAGATAAAAGCTCATATTATCTCTTTCCATGAAATATTAATCCTATAATGTCCAGGAGAAGGGGGGGGAAAAAAAAGTTTGATTCATTGCAAAATTACCCGTCAGAAGCATTTCTAGCTTAGAAAATGCATCTACAGGTTTAAACAACATCAGTCCTACCTAGCAAGAAAGGAAGCAGATACATATGCAAGCAGTTCTCACCTTTAATGAGATGGAATAGACAGCACTGAAAGAGGTGCTATTCCAGATATACTGGCTTATCTATATCACTTAAATGTATTACTTCATTCTACTTGAATCTATTTCTCTGACTTTAAAAGCTGAAAATATGGTTTATATTTGCAACCCAATTTCAGCAAGGCCTAAGAGAGTGGAAATTACAGCTACGATCTGTATAAGTAACAGTAGGACTTGTCTTCAAGTGACAGGATATACCAGAATGATTTATGAGAGGGCACAAGAAACCAGGTGTCTTGCACTAACTGGAGCTATCTTTCCATTTCACTTCTTGACTAAGACTGCCAGACTCTGCTTCCTCTGCCGTGGTTTCCTTCTATTCAGCCTGATACCACAAACCTACCTTTCCCCTTACTATTCTCATTGTAAGGAAAAACCTTGCTTAACTGGCTATATCACTTTTATATTAAGTTTAAAATTCTGCTTTTGTTAGTACATGTTGCAACCTCATTGGTGACAAGATTGGACTCTTGTACGTATTTTTTGCCAGATCACTGTACTCATGACAGATCATCTAATCTTCTCCCTATAGTATTTTAATAAGATTAATATGGTAAGTGGACTACTTTTTAATTGGCATGAGAGAAGACATGACCTTCTGAGAAAACTTTATTTCTTTTCTAGGCTTTGTCTTTCTACATTAAGATTTCGGAAATAGTGAGGTAGTTTTTTATACTGATAGTTCAGCTACACTTACCTATAAACCTCTATTTCAATTTTACATGTATAAATTTATGCTTTTCCTTATATCAGAAAAATTTTGCTTAAAATAGATAGTTAAACACCTGCCCAGTTCCAGCTTCTCACTTATGTCTCTAATGACACCTTGACACCACATTTATCCAGTAAATGGATGTGTTTTATATGCAAAGCTGTAAAATAATCCTACCCATTCCAAATGAATGATAAAAATAGATTTCCCAAAATGTTTTTTTCATCAGTCAAACGGAGAAATTTCCTGTTGATGATTTCATTCTGTCATTTTCATCCTCTAGCAGAAGAAAAATGTCTGAAAAGTCTTTCAAATTAAAAAAAGTTATACTGGAAATAAATTGATATATAACACACACACTGAATAAAACCATGATAAGGGAAGGATCCCGTTAAAAAAGAAGCAATTCACTTGTCTGCATTTTGGTCCCATCTTTCACAGGGGTTCAGGTGGGCCTTCACATTAGCAGCAAGAGAGGAAAGCGTCGCTAGTTGAAGGGAACCATTTCCCCAAACAGAAGAGCAGAAAGGAGAAATGCCCTACCTCAAGACACTTGGGCACTGCACACCCTGCTGCCTTGCAGCACTGGTGCTGGTGACTCACGCTGCCAGCCTGCTCCACCAGAAGTCCCTTCCCCAAATCCTCCCGTCCAGCACACCTGGGCATGCTTCCTTATATTCTTCTTCCCTCTACATATATCAAAAGTCTTGTCACAGAATCTGTGAGTGTAAGCTTTTGAGAAACAGTGTGTCTTGGACTCAGATCTTTTGAGAGAAAAAATTAAATGTTCATCCTAGTTTCTGACAGAAAAGCCACCTAAGCAGGACCTCAGAGGGCTGGCAACTGAGGGGCAGGTGCCCAATGAGGCTGGTATTGCCTGTCACTTGAGAAGTCAGACCACAGGGCTGAAGAAAGGTTCTCCTCCCTGAAATTTGCAGCTACTTCCTGATGCGTCATGGATCCTTGGCTCCACATCCTGCAGAGTTCATTTGGAGAAACAAGGGTTTTGCCAAACAGGCCTCTCACCTACAGAGCTCATCCCTTGGAGGCAGCCTTTCTGCAGTGCATGTGGATAGGCAGCAGAAAGGAGAGCTGGATTTCTCTCAGAGGCTGTGTGTCCTAACCTTGAGATGTGTTTCCTTGGCTACAACAGAAGGGGTTCTTTTGCATTTCCTTGAAATGGCCTAACAGCCACCAAAATAGAAATTCAGAATGCATATTAATAAACGGCAAGAAAATATTTTTGCCATTATTCTCTCCAAGTTGCTTGCCTGTTTTTGCCCTACTGCAAAAGAACACCATATGGTTCCCTCCAGAGTGGGAGTTATCAGCCAGCCTTATCAACCACCTCCAAAGTCTTGCCATTTCAATTTCCTCTCCTGTTTCTTGATATACCCTGGCACAGCCTCTCAGAGCAACTTTGTGTCTGCAGCCTTTCAGCAGCTGCTGTGTGCAGTGGAGCTCATAAATCTCAGAGCCAGTACATCAGATTAAAAAGGAAACATGCATGCTAGGGAAATTGTTGATTGTGAAGCTGAAGCACTTTCCCTATTCCTCTTAATATCAGAATGGGGGGTGTTACAGCTTTCTTTAGCAGCTGGCAGTCCACATTGCTGTTTGAGACATCACTGGACAGTGACCATAAAAAATGTCCAAAGGCAGCTGACTAGTCAGACACATCACTGCACAGCACCAGCAACTTCCAAACATCTGGAAAAAAATGCCATTCTACACAAACTCCTACTCCATACATCTTGGTTGCTTCTTTCCAGTTCCTTCAGAAACGTTAGCTGAAGAAGAACAGCATCAGATTAATGGGAGATAGGAATAGGAATTACTTCAAAACCTTCAGTGTTGAATTTACTTTGGGGAAATAAAATGACATGCTTCTAATGCACACCACCTCTTTGTAGGGGCAATTTAGTAAAATAAAGTTGGTTTTTTTTTTCCCAAATATTCACTTGTATTCAATCCAGTTGGCTTGTAAGAATAAGTTTGTAATTTATCATTCCTTCATTAGATCATTCTGTCAGCTTTCCCTTGCAAATTAATACTGGGCAATAGGTGTTTACATTATTACAATTAATGGATGCAGCCTATAGTTAGCATTTTTAAGAAGTCACAGAATAAATAAACACAACAATGCTTAATTTCAACATAATTTCCTTGCCTTGCTTATAGTTAATGGTTTCAATTTTTTTTATTCTCTGTTCGCCCTTTTACTTTTCATTAAAATTGAAACTACACTGTTATTCTAGTTAAGATGTCCAAATTTTTTTTACTTTAAGAACTTCAAAAATTAACTATGAAAACAATTCTATCTAGAATTACACCCTATGACCACGAAAGATGTTTGGCATAATCTGATTTATGTTCTCAGTGATTTTCTTGAGTGCTCTCCCACAGCCCCAGAGATTAGGTGGACTCTGAAAACAATGAGAAATACACTACAACTCAATACATGGATGATATTGTATTGGCTATAGATTTTTCAGAGTTTGTGAAACTGAAATTTTAGCTGAAACTAAGTATACAAAATGGTGTTGCCTTATAGCTAGCTAAATGCTTTTATTGAGTTTGACAACAGTTTCCTATCAGCATTAGCTGTACATTAACTCCAGTAAGCACACAGTACTCATGAACAAGCCAAAGCAGTTAAATATCTTGAACTTATGTAAAATACAAAATCCTAGAAAGCAAAACCACTTATTTTCCTTACTTCTGGAAATCATGGCTAGCAGGCAGAGGGTTATGTTCCATGCAAACTCTGTTTTTCTTGTGGAGCACAAAGCATGCACAGGTCTCTAAGTTACCTGCCACAAACCTCTGCAGCAGGACAGCTCAGGGAGGACAGTGCTACGCTTGCCCTGCCATGTGCAAGGACAGCAAGTGTCTGTGAATCTGCACAAATAAACCTCATTTTCCTTGAAGAGATTTTATTATCCCTGCTGAATGCATTTTTGGGGTTTTTGTTTGTTTGTTGTTGTTGTTGTTATTGTGGTTTTTTATTGTCAATTTTTGGGGGTTTTTTTGTCTGTTTTCTTGGTTTTGTTTTTGTTTGGTTTGTTGGTTCGTTTTGGGTTTTTTAAACTTTTGTTTGTCTTGTTCTTCGTTAAATAACATCAACAACAGAATGTTGTGTGTTAAAATATCAGAACATCCTCACTGATCAAGCCTGCTTGTGTTATGAACCTTAGGGGCTGTGACATCTGCCAACCAAAGCATTAAATCCTGACTAGCTGGCACAGAATTTTTTGTTGCTACTTTTTTTATCCTGATTACACAGCTGTTACCTGCTGTAGCCACGCTCTGTATCCCACATAAATTCATGGCAAATTTAAACCATAACTTTTGGTTGAAACACAGAAACTCTGTCAGGACCTTTTTTCTAAGATAATTCAGGTTGAGTTTAATGTAGAAAAAAGCTGTAGTTTACCAATAATACATAGGGAATCCATCACAAAAATCAAAAATACCCCTAAAGGGTTTTTGAAAAAGAATAGTCTAATTACATGTTTTCTGCAAAGCTGATTCCATTATTGAGAATAACAGATATTGTCTGACCCTGTTTTTTATACACAAGGGCAAATTAGCTCTAGTTTAACTGCATGAAATGTAACTGCACATGGAAAACTGATGCACAGTTTCCTTCATCAGTAAAAATGTGAGTATGAAGTATATTAGTTATAGAGTCATAAAAAGTTTACTGTGTATTAATCGGACAAAAGCCACAGGAACCTGACTTTCTCCTAAATCTTCTTACATGCCAAAATGTTGAAAATCTAACATTTATTGAATTGAGAATCTCAACAAGAACATCTCCCCCAGAGAAAAAAAGTGATGAGGGAAACAACATAAAAGTAATAGAAAGATAAATGCTAATTTAGAGAAGGTAAAATTTTGAGAAGGTGTTCAAAGATATGAGACCTAAAAAATTAAGTGAAGCTTAAATTTTTCTGAAGCTCTAGGCACCAAAAACTTCCACACCCAGATTATACTAAAATAACTTAGATCTTCCTGGGAATTCAGGCAGATTTGGGCGAAGTTCAGGCAATATCTGTTTCTCAGAGAGTTAATTTTAAGTCTTTATTAATATCCTAATTATTTCTGATATTGTAACTATTAAGCTCTGGAACTCGGGAATTCTATTTTAAAGCTGAATCTCTTCAAATGTTATGCATTAATACCATGAGATGTAACAATTACCAAGCAATTACCTTCAATATAACAAGAACATAATTTCCTACAATAAAATTTACAGCAATTTGATCCAACCAATACCTGCCTTATTTCAGGAACATTTCTGTGAAGTTAGTGGAAAAATCTTTTACTTTAAATCATTGTCAGTCTTCTTTCAAGGCTGATAAAGCCCATCAGATTACATATTGTCATACTGTGTTATCATACTATGAAGAAACAACAGGTGGTTTCAATTACCACTAAACTCCATCTCACTTTTCAGAATTGTACTCTCTCTCCTCCTGTGGGCTTTTACTAAAATCATCTTCTACTAAAGACCCCCATTTCCCATCTCGTATCTTGCTCATGTGTCTCATCTCAGAGCTAATGAGTACATTGTGAGTCAATATAATAATTGGCCTTGTGAACAAAGTGCAGAGAAATCTGAAGGCAAATATTTAGCTGCACATCTCAAGTTTTGTCACACAAGGTGCCCTTGAATTCAAGCACATTTTGCAGTGACAGAATATTAAGGTCTGTCTGAGCTGGACTGAACAACATAAAAGTAGTCCTTTGCACTCAAGACCGCAGCATCTCTTTTAATCTTTCTGGAAAAGGTTTGCTAGAGGTAACCTTCTGTTGAATTCCATATTGCACACCATCTTACTTTATTTCCATCCTTTCTCCTTGCCAATGATTAGTGCACAGCTGCTGTTGATCACAAATTTCTAACCAGGTACTTTGGCTTGGGCTGGGTAAGGAGCAAGAGGGGTGACCTGACAAAGCTGGAAAAACCCTGGACCATATGCAGGGGAATGAAAGTATCTTGAAACATATTTTGAAAGGTGGTTTTGAAACCCAACAGTGCTAGATAACCAAAGTACAGAACAAAATACCAGAGCTAACACGAGGACAACTATCTTAACTCAACTCTGTAAATATTACCATCAGGATGGGTCCAGTTTGGGCTCTCCCTGAGTTGCCGCTGGACTGCATATCAGGTGACCCACCCTTTGAGCAAGGACGTCTCTCAAGGATAGGATTCCTAACCTGAGACTAAAATACCTTCGCTCAGAGTGGAGAGATCCTCAGTAAGTGACTGATAACATGCTGAATTAATACTAAAATATTATTAATTCAACAAACCATTCTAACTTGATTCTAACTCAGCTTTTCTATGTTTCTTCCATACAGTAACTAATAGGATGAACCTTGCCATCAAGCTTGCTAAGTCTTTTCAAACCAC
Source organism: Serinus canaria (assembly GCF_022539315.1). Classification (NCBI taxonomy): domain Eukaryota; kingdom Metazoa; phylum Chordata; class Aves; order Passeriformes; family Fringillidae; genus Serinus; species Serinus canaria. The sequence continues at coordinate 55,984,963 of NC_066343.1, forward strand.
TCTTAAAATTTCATAAATTCCATTAAATTTATTGAATTCTATCAAATTATTATTTCACCTTTATAAAACACATTGTTTCTCTCTGTACTGAGTGAGGTATTCCACTCATCTGCAAAACCAGGAAACATGATGTGCCCTGCTTTGAACAGATTATAGTTGAGGCATAAAATCAGTAATGATTTAAACATTTTCCTAGCTGAAGCAATTCTGAATTTTGCTCCATTTTTCACTTTACTGAGAATTTTAGCAGTTGCACTGATTTTGGAACTCAGCAAATTGCAGGATTTTTTTTCTCCAGAGACATTTACCTGCACTGTCTTCAATTGTGCTGCTCCTCAGACTCAAGGTAATATGCAGATTTCCTTCCCGTGGCCACATCTTTATGACATGCCGTGTATTCTTCAGCATCACATACCAAGTGCAACCAATGTATCTGACAAACATGTACACTCATTACACAAAATTGTATGTTTAGCTGAAGGCAGACACTTTCCTGACAGAGGCCTTAAGGCCTAAGGTAAGGCCATTTCATTTTTGGAAATGGAAATAGTTATCAGCAAACTGATATTTTTTTAAATAATAAAATATTTTTATATCATATGATCATGATTATATCATGTGATCTATATATTCTACCAAAAGCATGTGATATAAAGGTTGTGGGACAATTACTTCATAATTTCAATTGGCTGATTGTGCACATATAAAATGATTTCCACTGCCTGCAGTAAAATTTATTCTGATCTTTTCTATCAATAAATATTCTTGATATACCAAAAAGCTCACAAATACTACAAGGACTACAAGGACAGTGAAAAACCCTAGAATTAATTATGCAAATATGAAAAGAATTACTAATGGAATCTCAGTTTCATTATTCGAGCTACAATTTGACTCAGTGTGCATTTCTAAAACCCTAAAACCTCAAGAGATCATATCAAGTACAAAGAGAGAGTTGTGATTCCGTTCCTATTGTAGTGTTGATTTTTCTGGTTTGAAATTTCAAATCCCAATTTTCAAAAATGCTGTTCCCAAGTACTAATGACATATTTCACCTGAGTAGTGAACTGTAGAATCCTTCCAAACTCACACATCAATAAAACAAAACAAAACTACAATTGAATCCCAGAAGAGAGGGCTTATCTCTTTTTCTAAATCATTAATTATATTTTGATACCTATCACATTTTCTTGTGTTGCATTCATTTTAAGATCCAAGGGTTTTTTAACACATTACTTCATGTGCATTACTATGCATGTGTCATACAACTAAATGGCCATGGAGAAGTGCCTTGTTATAAATTTTTTTGGAAGCCTTTCTTAGGGTACTTACAAAAAGAGTACAAGACACTTTTAGTTCCATTGTCACACCACTGCAACCCCTAGTCTGAGATTCAGCTCCTCTGACCACTATGGCACAGCTCTTCGTCCTTGGCTTAGCTTTATCTAAAAAACAATTATTGAGCTTTGACAGAATATAATAAAGATAATGCCAGGCAATATGTGAAACATTCAAAACCAAAAAGAACGTAAGGCAGTCTCTCATGGAGTAAATAGCAAAATGCAACACAAACAGTATAAAACAAATAATATGAAAGAAAAAACAAAGGTAATGTGGCAATTAAGCATGGCTGAGGATCATCATGTTTCAGGGTCAGAGAAGACTGACACATCCTCACCTGACTGGCAGTTGTCCAGAATAGCAAAGACCCACTAGGAAGCATTTGCTGTCTAGGGTCCCAGCTGGATCCAGTGCTGTCCATTATAATTTTAAACAATAGCAAAGGTCTCTGGCAGCAATGGTGGTTGTGGTTGTTTTTTCTTCTCAGATGATGATTCTCATATCTTTTTCTTTTGTTCAGCTAGAACTATAATGTCCTGGGAAAGATCAGGCTTGGTGAGCAGCTGCTGAAGCTGCTGGTTGTGGAAGACCTGGTCAATGTATGTCTCTGCATTTGCTGGTGGCAGGTACCCTACACAACAGCATTGTGCAAAACCCTGAAGACCTGCTGGATTTCTCCAAACATTGGGAGCAGTAGTATCAGTGTCCAAATATTTGGGGCTTACTTTGTTTTCATGATTTCTGTGCTTTTGTCCTCCCCCTTTTAGGTGGAGTCTGTGCATTTCCATCCTCACCATGGGGTGCTTGGCCTCCACACACCTGAGACTGAACATGAGAATGATGAAGTCGTAACATCTGGAACTGAATGCAGCTGCCTGACTTCCCCAAACTTCCCTGTGTTCAAACCTCCTGTGGGTCCAAAATGCTTGAGGTCCTGTTGCTCCCCAGGGACATTCTGATGACATTACAAGTTTTTAACCCTCATTTCCACTGATATTAATTGACAAAATCTGAGCAACATCAAAAAGTCCGTTTTTACTCAATGAAACACTGCAGCATCTGCACTCTGAGAGGACAATAACGATAAACCATGGATAAATGTCATTACATTTGAAATAAGCAAAGTACCTTCATTTCAGCTGATGGAGATTAAAAAGAACCTACCAAAGGCTGCAATGAACTCTGTCTACAAAAAAATCTTGTATTACCAGTTTTCTGAAGATATCATTCCAGATTAAATAGAAACTTTTGCAAAGATCTATATACTGTCAATATGGGAAATCAAACCACATAAGTACAATCTTTTCTAGATTTCTATTTTATGACAAATGAGCAAGAAAATCTTTTCAGTAAGGAGATTAAGATATGGATTAAGCAAAGGATTATAATTGAAGTTAATTTAAAACTCCAAGCATCTTCAGATAATATTGCAAATAAAGCTTCCCACCAGTCATAACATTCCTGTATTCACCCCTTCATTCAAATAGCATGCTAAGTTCTCCAGTGCAAGGAAAGGGGCAAGTGCAATCCAAATCTATTTGAGATTTCTTCACCCCGGGTAATTTTACACAGAAGATACTCTATAGTTACCTACCTTCTGTAAAATAAAGCCCACTCTAAAATTTTTAATGGAGGTATGTTCCACATAGCTGTAGTCTATCTAGTCCTGGTTTAAGGTCAGAAGACTTGTCCGTACATCCCAAATGTGCCTGCACGTCTGTTCACCACAGGGCAGAGGATGGTTCCAGGATCCACGCAACAATACATAATCCCAAAAATGCCATTTCCCAGCATTTCCCTCCTTGCTGTGCATGGCCAGACCCACTGAGATGGGAGTCCTGAAACATTACGCTGTCTCTGCAGAGGGACACATTGCCTGCTTTGTCCACCTGTTCTGCTGGTGCTGGGCTGGACAGTAGTGATTCTTTCCTGAAAGACTCACGTATACAGTGAGAATTTATATTGTCCCAGGTTACAATATAAAGATGCATTCTATTCCCATCCTCAAGAACTGTTGAAACCAGGAGGGGCATTGTTTTTCCTTATCTCCTGTTAATTGGGCCCATCAATGTCTTGCTGTGTGACTCAGAGATAACTCCTCCCTCCAGGAGCCATTTCTGTTTAACAGGCAACCAAGGACCCACAGCATGACTCAGAACAATATCAGCCCATTGTGAGATATAATTGCGGGTTTGGGACAGAGCAGTCAGTCTTTCCACTGGATTCCCAGAGGAATACTTGTCTTTTCTATTGGATCTTCAAAGGAAAAGTACACCCTTTCTACAGGATCACTGCTCCAGCAGAACCACATTTCCCACTCCAGGAGGACTGCAGCCACCAATCCAACTGGACTGCTACCAACACCCTGACCAGCAGGGTGTCAGGTTGTATTCTGACTTTGTCAGTGGTTTTTCTTTTGTATTATTGCATATATTTTGGTTTTCCTTTTCCCTTTTCCTAATAAATTGTATTTCTGATTTGAAGTCTCTCACTGGTTTTGCTTTCAAACCAGAACAAGTATGATGCACATTTGAAATTTGTATATAATCATGAACAACAGAAGTTCAAGATGTTTCAATTTTAAGGTTTTTCAACTGGGAAAAGAATATATAATGTACAGAATTTAAAGAAATTTCCAGAAGGTATGACACACTGTAGCACTAGTACTCCTGTAATTGTGCTAAAACATGACATGCAAGGATGAACTAACATATCTGAGAGCTCAGCTTTTTCATAATGACCCCTTCTGAAACACTCTTGCACAACCTTTGGATGGGGATGATGAGACCAGATGGTCTTGGCATTTGTTTCTTCTCTCATTTGTGGGAAGCCAGGTCCAATCTAGTTCTCTGCTGTTGAATATGCAGAATTTCCTTTTGTCTATATTTCAGTCTTTTCTTCATTTTCTTGAACTAAAGCCTAAAATGTTAAGTCAGACAGAACTCTTACAGGCATCAGTAGGAGCTTTGTCACTCTGTAAACACTTCAGCACAGACCAGAGAATTCTTTGCAGACACTTTCATCAAAACAAAGTTCTAAGTACAGCTTAAGACTTGAAAACCATCCTACTGTAATGAACAAAAGAGAGTATCCACAGTGCAGGAAAAAAAAATGTGGAGGATGCTATGGTATTCTACAAAACACTTCACCTAAAGTTTTATTTTAATATTGATGACATTCATTTTCTTGTTTCCCTTTACCTGCATACTGATCTGGAAAATCCTCACTTAATCCAGCAGTATCTACAGCAGACTGTTAAAATATCTGCATCTGAGCTATGAAACTCCTGCAGTGATAAACATGGCTCTATGTAGGCACTGTCAGAAACAAAGAAATTCAAGAGGCAGCTTTCCTCCCAGACACAACTGCATGTGCCTATGGTCTCTCTTGAAAAACCTGCACATTTTAATTCCTATCTTTCCCTCCTCCAGAACATCTGTGATTACACCACATCATCACTACAAAATTATGTAATTACTTCATTCTGTGGTTCAACAAAGATCCAGAATAAACTTTCCATTCGTTAGGGTTTTTTTTTAAAAAATATACATCACTATTTCATAGCAGGTGTTTCCCCTATTACCTGAATAACATCAGTCCTGGAAAGATTGTGTGCTGCTCACAAGAGGTCACTGTTAACAGTGGGTTAATCAGCCTTCAATTTGCCACTCCTCCTCTTTCAGTTCCTGTATTTTTTTAGTTGTGAAAAGTTGTATATATGTCGATATTAAAAATCTATTCGTAATATTTTCCTTTGCCATCTTTCCCCCAATAAAAAGACAAATTCCAAGGCTTATAAAACAAGAACAAAAGCATTTCTAAAACATATAGAAATATTTGTTAAAATTATTGTTACTTAATTCAGAAATTGTTTATGGCTATTTCTTGCCTTGGTAATCAAGGATTCTAATCAAAAATTTAATATCAAAAGAGAGGTAGATGGGTTTGGGTGGTTGTGGCGCATTTTTACCATCAGTAAAGTTTTTTGGGCTTCAGGTTTTAGTGCTCTGATTTCACTGATTAGACATTTTTACAATGTAATATTTTTATTTGAAAATGATTGATCACCTCATTATCTGACTTTCACTGGTGTTTATAAATGAAACACAAAAGTTCACTTAAATTAATGACTGTTGCTTTCATTAGGACTCCTATTTCAACTCATTTCCTGATGATCAGCACAAAGCAAATACTGGCCATGTTTTGGAGTGGAACAAAATTAATTAGACATTAGGATCTGATCAAGAAAGATTCCACACAAACATCTCCTTTCATAATCTGGAACACCAAGATGTAAAATGTTTTCCATTACTAACTAGAACTGCCCCTTTCCCAGGAGATCACAGCTGCCAGCTTGGGAAGGCAAACAGTAACAGAAAGAGGAGGAGCAGGAAAAGCCCAGACTCCTGACCAGCAGAACTCCGTCCTTCAGGCTCTCTCCATCATTTTCCATTGCCCTGGGATCTCCACTAAGAAGTAAAGACATAGCTCCAGCAGCAATGAGATTCAATTGTGCCCAAGCCTTCCCTTCACTGTGATTACATTTTCCCAGCCACCTCATTGTACCTGCTTCAGGTCTGCACAGATGGATACAGCACAAGCATCAAAGCCTTTTTCCCAGCAGGATACTTTTCTGGCAACAGTACAAAAAACCCCAAACACTTCAAATCAATAAAAATTTTGTTAGATATATAGAGGAAGAGATTTGTGAAGAAAACAAGACAATAAATTGAGAAGTGCTCTAAGGTGGCACTATTTCATTCATCTACTGCTAACTGATTTTTTAAAAATGTCTTATAATTTCCCCCATTAAAAGGAGAACACGGATGAAATAGTGATATTAATTCCCAGCTGCTCCCTAAAGTTTGCTCTCAAATCTTTGTTCTCATTTTAAAATCCTAAACCATATTTATGATGAACACAGAAACATATAAGTTGTTTTCTCTGACATACATCAGCTGAGCACTAGCTGGATCAAGTCTATACATCTCAATTTAACAGGAATTTATGTAGTAGAATAACTTAAAATACATTATAACTAATAATAATATTCTTCTTTAATTCCACTTGGAAGACAAGGAGACCTACAGAATAGTGATGACCTACAGTGTTCTGATAGCTTTTATTCTTTTTTCCATCTTAAAAAAACAGAGGTAGAACAGACATCACAAGATAGTTTGACTATCAAAAAAACCCTAGAAAACCCCTGAAAAACTACCAGTCCACAACAATCCACAGCTTCAGCTGTCCCTCATCCCCAGCTTTTTTGCAAGAAAACAGGCTTTGTGATGTACCCTTGAGAGTTACTATTTTAATGCCCTGAATATAAATGAGCCATAGGGCTGGATGGTAAAGTAGAGATTGCACCTCCCTCTTCTGTGCTGTGCTGTATTTACAAATATATACCAAATACTCACTGCTCATGCCATATCAGATAGATCATGTACCAAGACAACAGTTTAGAGGGCATCAGAACCTCCAGCGTGACCTGTCACAAGATCAAGAGTGTTTTTTAAGTGGGTTTGTTACTATTCACACACTGTGTATAGTAACAAACTTTACCTCGTGCCCTTTCACTTACCTTGTGCCCTTTCATGGTATTAGCCATCATTCCAGGCACCCTTTTGGTTAGCCAGGACTGTTGCTGACAACTGAGAGATTTAGCATCAACTATTTCAGGATTGTAATGCCGTGAACATGGGGAATTTAATGCAATCTTGGCATATATATGAGTATGGAAACATCCACACTAATAACTAATGCTCCTAATAACTCCCCATGAGCATTTCCACGAATTTTAAAAGGTCAGCCGTGAGAATTTTAAGTGAAATTTGACACAAAATTTAGAAGAAACACTTTGCACAAACTGTAACTCTGAGAAATTGATCTCCCTAATGTCAGATGTTACAGTCTACAGGCATGCATACCTTTAGTAGGTACGGACAACTACCTGCCCTTATAAGCCGTTTCTGATAGATCAGAACAGAAACCATAGTGCAAATGGAAGCGTGTGAGGTGTACATGAAACATTTGCACATGTTTATGCACAGTGATTCTTAATTCTTGAAATAAAAGCCAAGTTTATTATTTTTTCTTCTGCTGAAATCATATGAAAAAATTTTCAGCTCTCCATGAAGGTATGTGGGCTTAACTCCTAGTGTGTTAAGTACCAAGCACATGTACAATGGCACATAGCCTCCAAAACAAAGCTCATAATTTAGCAGTCTGGTCCGTGGTGAGCTGCAATGAAGTCCTAGAGGAATGAAGAAAAGATAGAAAAATAAGAGAACAGTTAAGCACTTCTGAATAGACAGCAATGGCATCACTGTGAAATGTCATTAGATTGCACCCAAAATGAGATTTTTCTTATCATTAAATGCAGCTTTTTTTACACTGTTTGACTGTGTTGTTTTGAGGAAAACATTCTGAGACTCTTAGAGTCTTTCTGCACATTTCTCCACCAAATACATTTTTTCAAGTTGTTGAAGAATTCATTGAGTACCATGGTGACAAAAGCATCTACACCATATTCAGCACTTAAAAGTGAAGTTTCAAGGAAATTACCTTTTTTTTTTTTTTTTAATACATGAACTTTCATAAAAATTTTGGAATGTTATTTCTTTTCTCCAGAAGACATTCACTGAAAGGCACAGTAGTAATTTATTCTAAAAGCAAACACATAGACGTCCATGGAAAAGTAGAGGGTTTTTTTTTTTACACTTCCATGTATTTTTATCACTTAAGATATTATAATAAAGCTCCCTAACTTCTTCAGAAAAATTAAGAAAGCCCAATTATTTTCTGTAGTGCAAATCATCTTCTGGAGTGCTGACCACTTCACCTGTATCTGATCTCATCTGCCTTTTAGCTAGCAGTGCCTGGTCTTCACCATGGAAACAACTCCCCTGTTTGCTCAGCAGAGAGATCATCCCCTCTCCTTACCCAGATTTCTCAGTTGAAAGAAATTCTATCCTTGAAAAATGGACTCAGAAAATCTCCCTTGGAAGATAAATCCTTTTAAATGAATAATAAGGTTTTTAAAAATCCCCAAAAATCAATGACTGAGTTATGCACACCCCAAGCTAGAGGAACAGAGGTGAACTCTACTGAGCAGCATCTCATCCTAGCACACTGCTGTCTCAGGTTAGTATTACAGACTGTGTGTGCAGCTACTGCATGCAATGAAACATGCACCCTCTCAGTTTACCTTTCACAAAGGCTGGACAGACCAGTGCCTGCACTGCTCCATCTGCTCTACTAAAGAGACGTGATACTTTGGTTTGTTACAGTATTATGTTCTGCAGAAAGGGTCTGATTTAGCAATCAGTCTCAAATTAGAATAAGTTGATTAAATCAAGTACTAATAAAATAGCAAAACTGGAAAGAAAATTACAAAGCCATTTCTTAAAATTTTCTCTCTTATCTCAGCCTGGCTGTACCTGTTACTGGCCCAGGAGTCAGGTAAGATTTAGTCTTCTTTACAAGTGAGCCCTGGAGGAATACAATTACACCTAATTTGTAGTAAATTACAGAAAGCAGAGCACTAATTTAATCCTGTGTCATGATTTTTATTCTTTAATAACTACTTTCCAGGATAATGGCTTTACAGACCTTGGAAAGCAAAGTTGCTCACTTAGCGACCACAAACCTAGATTTTAAAAACTTTTCATGCAGGATGAAAACAACTGGGAGAAGGGAGCTTAAACCTCTTCCTCCAAGCATGGTTCCATCAGACTCCTGGCAATCCATCAATTGCACAGCACTGCTGGGCTGCAAATGCATGAAAGCCAGAAAGCAAGAAAAATATTAATTTACCCTACAAGGTGATGAAAAAAAGAGTTATTGGCAAGTCGGTGACCATGAAAAATCAGCTGTAAGAATATTTCCACTTGTAAACAGGAAATATTTCCTTTCCCCTCAAATACAATGGATATTTGACAAAAAGTAATTTTTCCTCTATAAATCTGGTCACATGTCACATGGCAGTCATGGTATTCAGGAGTGTAAAGAAGTGAACTCTGAGTCACTCTGAGCCAATTCAAAGTTCTGAAAAAGTACCCAGCTAGGATGTTATTATACCAGGTTGTTGGGTTTGGCTTATTTTTTGGTGGGGTGGGGGTTTTTTTGAGTGTTTTTTTGTTTGTTTGTTGTTTTTAGGGGTTTTTTGTTTGTGTTGTATTTTGAGGGTTTTTTGGTTGGAGGTTGTTGCTTGTCTGCTGGGTTTTTTAAAATGTGGTAATGCTACTCCAGTAGCTGGTGTCCTTTAGAAAACAATTAACCTCTATGCTTCTGGCCCTACCAGACCACTACCAAGACAAATTAGGGTTTAGTGACATGGGCATAAATATCCCCAGGCTTCAAATTTTTGACTTTACCCAGGGCAGAGGAACTCTCTTAAGGAAAAGAGAACTGACTCAATTTTCACTAAAAAAAGTGAGGTTGAGGAGGATCAGGTCTTTGAGGACTTAATCACACAGATTTCCAGGTTGAAGAAATACTGAAGCTTTACTCCTTTTATTTTCCTTTAGTATATTGCAGGGGTAGCAGACCACTTACCTAACAGTGCTTTTTCCACCAAGAGGCCATGTTCCAATTCAGGTTTTAAAAAGTTCTTGTTCCTTTTTCATGCCCCATTATTACGCTAATCTTCTTTAATGTGTTCAGCTACCATATATTTAGGACCTTCATTAAGAGTACTAGTCCATGAAGAGATTTCTATTCAGTGCATAGATCATAAGAAAATGAAACATCAGAGATCATTTTTCAAGCAAGCCAAGGTCTTTAATAATACAGCCAAACAATGCTCAATATACACTGGAATAATCTTTTCATTATCTTTGTATGAAGGACACCGACATCTTCTCATTTTTCTCAATGACATGAATACTGACACAAAAAAATTCTGAAAACTCTCCTTCATATATTCTTGCTTTGATGAAGCATGTCCTTTGAAGTTCTGTTCTGTGAGTGCTTTTGGCTTGTGCTCAATTTGGCATAATTAAACAACGTATTATATTTATGTATGCAAACAATCCCACTCAAAGTCAATGAGCCAGCTGAATTGTCCTCTGCACTTGGGATCAAACCTCTGATTTGGAAGAATGGAGGTCATTTTCCCTTTCTTGAGAGCTGCATTTGTGAATGTGAGGTCAGAAGAAAACCCCCAAACATTTAAAATTATTACACATAATTTTCTGAATATTCTGTACCACAAATAATAACTGTATATTAACAAATTAATTTTTATTTTCTTGTTCTTACTTCTGGAAATAACTTGTCATGTATCTCTTTTTTCACAACTAAACATTTAGATGTTCAAGGGATCTGAAAGGAATTTTTCATTTGTGCCCACGTCTCCTGTCTTGCACTTGCGTCTGGCCCCGATGACTTCAAAAAACACCTCTAAATCTTAGAAGACTTCCCATAATGTCATTTCCATTAGCTTTTGAGGAATGTTTTACAAAATAATGAAATGTCTCTCTTTTTATTTTCTTTTAATTGAATCTTTCTTACATGCTGGCATTTTTAGCAGGGAGAACAAAATAGTTTGATTTGGCCTTTACCCCAGAAATTGTTCAAGTTTTGTTTCATTATTGTCATAATTTCAAGCATTCCTCAAGATGTGCATCTTCCAGCCAGGGAGAATCTGAATATCAGTCCAAACAGGTAATAGTCCAAAAGCTGTATTTTTAATACATATATTGAATATTTGGTTTTCCTATAAAAAAAATTAAAAAGGAGCTGAAAATTATGTCACATCAATTACCTTTTTTCTTACAGGTCATCCTTGAAATAAAGAAGAATAGATCATGATTCAAGTAAAGCAAGCAAATAAATAAAACTATTAATAAATTTATTTCACTTTATAAGTTGCACATATTGTCTTTAAAAGCAGTGAGAAATCTTCTCAGCTGATCCATTTCCATACTCATCTGCTTCCTCCTAACAGCTTTTGTAGTTTAACAGTAATGAAGCAAAAACATCGATGCTCATAGAGAAATTGGATATGGAGGATTGTTCTTATGCAAAAAAGGTATTCAATAACAAAGACATACACTCACTGTTAGACAGTTTGGAGATTTACTGCATGTATTATCTATATTGTATATACATGTCTATATGTATTGACTAATTTTTAGAGTCACTGCATCTTTCAGATTTATTGTTAAGATGCTGTGTTGTGTACTTTTTTTGGTACATTCACATTTACATATACATTTGTATATTCGTTATTTATCAGACACTTTTACTGCAAAGGTTCATCTTGATTATTTTAATGACCATGGGATCATTTTGGCAATAACTGAGCTATTTGGTATTTGACTGCAGGTCCCAAGGGGCATCTTAGTTCCTGAGGATCCAAACTGTCTCCCTAACTTTGAGATGTTTATTTTGCAAAAAGAGATGCACAACATAAGTAGTTGTTCACAACTGAAAATCACTTGAGGTTTCCTAACCTCTGGTATACTATTACATTGCCAATTTTGAACTAACTAGCCACAAAACTTGAGATTTGTGCACTGATGAGAATACAATTTAAAATATTCTCCTATAGTGTGATACACAGATGAAAAGCAAGCCATATCAAGAGGCTGTACAGAAAAAAGAAGGAAAACATTTTTCCAGGAACATGAAAAAAGCCCCAGATACAGAAAATTTATTTTTTCATAAGAGTTGTATGATAAGAGTTCATTCCTTGTTTGTGTGATCAAAGACAGGAACCTAGAGACACCAGTGCAGAGCTTTTACCCTCTCATGGAAACTGAAGGGGTGACTCAACCATAATGCTTTCTGGGAAAGAAACCCCTCTGGCCTCAATTTATGTGGATTCTTCTGGGGAGCAGATTACATCCTTGTAGGAGTTTCTTCTGAAAATCCCTGGAGGGGGGATTAAAGTTAACCACTCAATTCTTTTTCTATAAGATAGGGTAGCAAGTTTCTTGGGAACTAATGTTTTTTAATCTCCTATACAAATGAAAACCAAAATATATAACTTCTTTCATTTTTAAAATATTATTACCGGGCACATTTACAGAGTAGACACAACTTGGTTTCTTTAAGCCTCCATCAAAAAACTCACATGAAAGAGATTTGGAATTCCATACCTGCTGTCCAAAAGCAAATGTTTTAAAACAGCTTGAAGAGAAGTTTTTGCTGTATGTATTTTTGTCATTCTTCAAAGCATGATAGAGACCAGAACTGTAGTCATGATGCATTTAATAGAAATCTATCAATAATAAACATGGATGGATTATTGAGTAGGTCACAGCATAATTCATACTTAGCTTTTTAAACAAACCCTTCATGCAAGTTAATTATTTTCATTTACATTAAGCAATAGTGTAAAGATTTTCATATCCCAGCATGGACACCATATGAACAAAAAAGAAAAAAAGTGTTCTACTGAATGCATGTTGCCTACATCAACTTAGACAAGGCACATGTTGGGGACTGTGGCAGGAATATTTCACATTTTATTCAAAAGGAAGCCAGAAGATCATGTAACTGAAAAGCTGCTGAAGAGGAGCTATGGATGATTTCAAACTTGTAATATGTTTCTTAGTGATATTTTTCTTTTTCAGTAGTCACTTCTTATATGCAAAAGAATAATCAGAAAGATATGGGCACTGCCTAGCACAGTACGTGTCAGCATGGCAGTACCACCCACCATAAAATATCTCAAAGCTTGCTGTGGACCTTTGCCTGAGTACACTTTATGCACAAAATACTATGATCTACCCTGGAAGGCTTGGTGCTCAAACTAAATACTAACATTTTCTTTGTTTCCCTTTGGGATAAATAGCTTTCATCTCTTAAACACCCCAACTCTTTAGACAATTTACATGAATGGGAGGAGTCTGGATTATAGCTCTGCAGTAATTTTGCCACCTGGCCCAGTCCCAGGCAGGCATAGATATCGCTGTTTAATGTAATTAGGCACTCAGATAAAGTCAATTTCCTTTTAGCCTGATACAAAGTCGAGCAGCAAGAAAATTAAGAGTATCATTCCACATAACATTGCTACTAATACATCCATTCTGCAGGACTGAAATGGGATTTAGATAACATGCAGGCACTGGCTTGTTCCTCTGGACATGGGTAAATGTCTTATGGTGCTGCTGGAAGGAAGAGCCTCACTTACCACAAACAGCCTCAGTGATGTTTTCAGGGACCAAGAACTGCAGTCAGATGCTGTGGCAAGCTTCAGTGTTAGAAGTTTCCTCTCACACAACTCAAGCAATGATACAAACCCCAGCCTTTTGCTAATATTTTTAGCAAAGTCATCCTGCAGTGTTCCTCTGAAACTCTGCACATGTACAGCTGATATTTGCCAAATGCTCCAGTCACTGGACACCACAATAAGCTTTATTACCCATTATCAATCACTGATTCCTTATTAAAACATGGTGTTTTACTTAGTAATTTAAGTAAGACACGTTCATTGTCTGAGCACTCAGTGGCCATTATCGGAGACCCAAATACCTCAGAAGATTTCATCATTTTCTCAATGATAATCCACTGGTTTAGCCACCCAGCTAAACATCAGCAGCCTGTTTCTACAAATGAGGTTCCTTAAATGAAATGGAAATGTAAGTTTCTGAACAAAAGAGTATTCCCACAGAAAAAAAAAAAGAAAAATGTTTATTTATTTTTTTCTTTCAAGTATCTAATGATTTGTTACACTTTTTGTTGTTGTTATTGTTATAAAGAAATTAATTCAAAAGTGAAATAAAACAGTTATTCTAAATTACTAAAAAAGATCTTTGAAAAAATGGCGTGGCATCACAAACAAGTATTGTACATTTCATAATCTGATGCAGTTGGAGTGAATATGATGGCACAAAACCTTTTATTTTTTCCAATAAAAGAGGCCAGAGCCAGGAATCAAAATGATGACCTGACTGACCAGAAAGAATTGAAAGAACAAGAATCAAGATGGTACCTACTTTGGTGTGAACTTCCATTTACTAGTTTAGACCATTTACAATTTGGTATTTAAGCAATGATGAAAGCAGTTCAGCTTTAACTGAATACCATAACATTAGCATAATTTACTAATCCTGAAATCTAACATTATTTAATGTTCTTTTCTAATTTCAAGTGCTTATTTCAGTTCTTCAGGACTTTCTTACTTTCGCTATTTTTTTCTTTCAATTCAGAGAAGTCAAGTATCTAGAGAAATAGCTCTGTGAAAAGGCATCTCTATTTCTGGCAAAACTCAAAACCAGAAGCAATAAAGCTTCTCCTTTGTTCACAATCTCAACAGCCATCAATCTCTGATTACTATTTAAACATCTCTGTAGGTCTATACTTCTTCTGAACAGCCTCTGCTGAGACCAAACTTTTAGGAGCCTTTATAAATAGTGTAGCTATGTAATTTTATTTCATTTCCAATAAAAATCCAACCACCTTCAGCTGACTCCCTGGACATATGGTACAGACATCAGTTATAAAAATAATATGCCCCACTACAATGTCTGGAATGGATAGTATGATGCTGGGAATGAATGGCTAAGTGGGAATAAATTATTTAATAGCCAGTATAAAAAAATCAAATGGCTGTGATTCATTCCTGTTGTGGGAATGTGAAGAATATTTTCGAACAAAGAGCCCATTGGGACAACAGCAAATGGAAATTACATGTCAAATCTGCATGCTTCATGGTACCCTTTGAGCCCATGGACTTTTTGTCTTTGCATTAGCATTAAAGAAAAAATATATATTTAGCCTTAAGAATAAGCAACCATAATCCCTCTGTATCATCCCATGTTGTAGACTAAAGTACTGCACCAAACACCCAGTTAACAGCTTATTTCCCCTATAACTTTCCAGGTTCCAACAAGACTATAAATTCTATATAATCTCTTGCTTGTCTTACATAGGTTTTGCATAAGGAAAGTATAATTGTCTATAATACACAAGTCTTTAGGACTGAGAAAACTGGGAATAAGAAAGATTTTATAACATAGAAACCAAAATGGAATTGGAGCAAGCAGCAGGAGTGATCATCCAGGGTGCCAGGAATGCTAAAGCAAAGGGCAGTCAGGAAAGGAGCCTTGGAAAATAATGCTCTTGTATGTAAAATTATAAATGTGGGAATTTTTTTTCTAATTAAAGAGCAACTTTCCCACTGGAAACACATCTCCTTTGTGCTGTTCAGTTTTTAAAAGCTGCATATTTAAAATTTCCAAAGTAAAAAATATCTCTGTTTAAATTAAGAAAGTAACATACTGGCATACGATGATTTATCCTAGGTCATGGCTCTACCTCTTGTTTTGCTTTGTTTGCTTATTTTTTGTAGTTTTGGGGTTTTTTTGGTTTTTGTTTGGGTTGTGGTTTTTATTTGTTTGGAGGGGGGGATTGGGTTGGTTGGTTGCTTGCTTGCTTGCTTTAGCTTGGTTGTGTGATGGAGATTTTTTTTTGCATTATCAGTGGCTGTTGGGTTTTTCCTTGATATGGTTTTCTTTTGGTTTGGATTTTTAAAATAATCTAACTTGCTCTGTGAAATTCATAGCAACAATTTGAATAAGAATTCTCTACTTGTCAGTTTTCCCTTGAATCTTTCCTTTTGCAAAACACTTCATCTCAGTATTTCAGTGAGGCAGGTGAAATTTGGAGCTCCTCCTGCTGAAATCTGCCTTTGTTTGCCTCAGCCAGCTACACTTTGCAGCTGTTCTTCCAGCTGCCTGCCACTCGCTCATTGGGTGCTGGAATAAACAGGTGCAAAGTGAGCCCAGAGCACTCACCTCCAGAAACAACCTTTCACTAGAATCTAGGAGAAATTGCAAAGCTGTGAGGTGTACAAAAAGAAAATTTGACAATGTTTCTTAAAAGTAATGATCAGAAGATTAGAAACTTCTGACATCTAAAATGCAAACTTTCTTATAAAAGACAGCATATTCTGAAAATACAAGCCTCTGGGAATTACTCCTATTTATACCACTGCTCTGCAGCAACTGGAGGGTTGTAAGGCCTAAAATACTGCTGAATACAGGAACACATGAAGAATTATTTGATATAAATTTATTATAAATTTATTCCAGTAAGAAAGATCTTAAACATGGAATAAAACTCCAAGATGTAGATTTCCCTACACAAATATATTTTTCAAAACTAAAAAGTGAGTCTCTGGTACATTATAGAAGAGGTCTCACTCTTAAAAATACCAAGCTGGAAGAGTTTAAAATTACAAACATAAGTCTAAAATAAAATTACAAATAAAGGTCATAAAATTTAAAATAAAGGTCTAGAAATTTCATTTTTTGAGAATTTTACAGCACCTTTAGTTTCTAATTCTTAAAGGTTCATTAGAAAATACTAGCACTTTGGTGGCATTTTCCATTCTGATTTTTAATCTTCAACTGGTGCACATAAACACAAAAAAATTAGTTCTCTCCTTTGAACTGTTTTGAAGCATGCTAAGAGAAAGCTCTTCACCCAGAGAGTGGTTGAGGCCTGGAACAGGCTCCCCAGGACAGTGGTGACAGCACTGGCCTGGCAGAGCCCAAGGAGCATTTGGACAACACTCCTGAGCACATGGTGTGATTTTTATGGCATTCTGAGCAGATCCAGGAGCTGGACGCAGTGAGTCAGGTGGGTGCCTTCCAACTCAGAATATCTGTGAAGTGATCAAGACCATCAAAGTTGCTGCTTCCTGAAATACTTGTATCACTAATTCTTCTTCAGAGTAGGTGTTCTACCTGTAATTACTACATTGAACTTTTCAGAAATGGTTCTACAGCATTTTAGTTGATACATTCAGTCAACTCAGGTCTTTAACTGGGATTTGTTATGTCATAAATCTGCCTGTAGGTACATGCTCTTTAAAACCTATTTTTAAAAGAAAAAACGGCAATAGTTGAAAGATACACCCAAAGTGAAACCAAAATGAGTTAGAGAAATCCCTTTTCTTTCCAACTCTTTAGAGCTCCCGCCTTTGAACCACCACTCAGAAGGGCCAAGCAGGCCAACAGGTAGACAAAGCAAGCACACAGTCAGTGAATGATTTCTAAGGACAGGTTAAATATCACCCCTTCTTCTCACCCTAATTGTAGGTGAACATCACCTCTATCCACAGCTGACACCCTATTCAGCATTCAAACAAAATTTATAGTACATATTGGCAGAGCTGGATCAGTTCACCAAGCCTGATTTCATAGCACAGAAAAGCATTTAGCTGAAGATATTCACAAATAGATGGTCTTGCAAACTGTGCCAAGCCAATGGGTCTTACTGTTAATAAATCAAGTACAAAAGTGATGAAAATTAATTTACCTACTAATAATTTTTATCTCTTTTAAAGGTAAAGTCTCAGCCAGTGCTAAAAAACCTATTTAAACCAGAGATTTTGTGTTTGATGGGAGGATCCAAAAAATGAAGACAAGTGCTGCATTTCAAAAACTCCCTATGTAATGAAGGCCCAGTGTGATTCAAATTAAATACATGAAGCAGTGGCATTTTTAACCAGTGTCCATATGGCACAGTTTTGAAGTGTGGTCTGTATTAGAAGAACTTGCAATCAAGATACCTGTGTGGAGCAGGTCAAGACAAAAGGATGTACAAAACCCTCCAGTGTTTACCCTAAGCACAGTCACCACGAGCACAATCCCTTTGACCCTCCCATGGCAAGGACAGACTTCAGCTGCTGTGCCTCATAAAATCTGCTTTGCAGATGGTCACTCACGGTTCTGGCAGCTGCTGGACAGAGGAGAGGAAGGCCTGTGCTGGCTGTACTTAGGGAGATGTCAAGCTCAGTCTTGACCAGCCCTGCTCAGCACCACCTTTATGTTCTACAACCAGCAAAGGAACACAATATGTAGGTGTTGCACAACAAAAAGGTGTATGAGCAAGTAGGGCTATAGGAGCAACAGTAGATCTGCAGTTCCCTCAATGGCTGTAGAAGAAAACTGGAAGATGAAATCTTGCAGTTGAAATCCTGCAGTTTGAAAATCAGAAGACTGCTTGGCCAAATTTCCTTTGGGTACTTCAGTATTTTACCTGAATCCTGTCAAACTACCAGGGCAGCATGTGATACCATGGTGATAGCATTGTTTCCACTTGTCATTTCTGCACAAATAATTTTGTCCTGTTCTGAATTTCATTTTCTTAAAATAAATTTTAATGGCCAGATAAATGGTTATGCACCATAGTATTGACTGAAGAGTTAAAAAATTTATGATCTTCCCATCTATTTTAAGTGAGATAATTTTCTGCTCTAGATATTGAAACACTGATATTTCCAAGCACTACTTCTACACCTTTAAGTTTAAAAAGGCTATAAATAGAAAGAAAGGATTTGGTAGGTTTGATATCAGCTGAAGAAAAAAGGATGGCTGACTTTCTTTAACAATAGTCACAACAGATGAAAAAATATTTGCAAAAGATGAAAAAAATAAGGGTTTTAAAATCTAAAAAGCTAATACTATTCTTCAGTTTATATACCTCCAGAGCTTGTTCTTCATATGTCTAAAAAATGGTATCAAAAATGGATTAATATCTTGCAGCTGAATAAGTCCTGATTGTGTCATATTAGATATTTGGGGTTTTCTCTCTTCCTCGTATAAGCTTGTTCAATTCCCAGACATCATAGATAGGTATCCTTTGGATAGAAAACCTCAAAGGAAAATATTTCTATTTTGGTAATACCAAGGATATAAGTGCACAGTGTAGCATATGCTATTATTCATTTGAGATACATTTTAGAGGAAGGTCTAAAGAGCTTACTTTCCCTGGGGGTTTTTCAAAGATGTGTAGATGTGCCACTTAAGGCACAGGGTTTAGAGGGCAATATGGTGACACTGTATTAACAATTGGTGTTGTTAATCTCAGAAATCTTTTCCAAATGATTCCATTCCATGATTCAAGAATAGCAGCAGCCATCCTCTCTGGCTACAGGCTCTCCATCCTTCCATCTCTCCCTACCTTCTCTGTCAAGACAGGGGCTTAGTTCCCAATGCCACCCTTTCCCAACCAACATCTCCTCCCTTTTTCTATTCCTCTTTCCCAACAGACCGAAGTCTAAGCTGGGTCCTGCCTTAAAGCAGGAAACTAACAGTGTTGGATCAATCCTTGGACAAAACTCTCCAAGTAAAACTGGATCATAATGAAGTTTCCCACTAAAATCCCAGAATTAGGACAGCAATATCCAGCAACAGTTTTCGTAAGTGGAGAGAGAACTTTAAACCACTTTGTCTTGGCCAGAGCTGAAGAACTGCTGATGGTTGTCAAGACAGATTTATTTCCCTGTATGTACAATATGGACTATCTCTCAGGTACCTTATTTTTTTTTTTTAAGTTACAAGCTTTTCCCATCTGAGTAAACATTTATTTGAATTCTTACAAATAAAAGAAAAAACCTGCAAAAAAAGGACAAAAATCCCCAAACAGACTAACAACAAAACCAAAACCAAAAAACCCCCAAAAACCCAAAACAAACCAACAGAAAAAGAACAAAGACAAAATAAAAACCTAACCAACCAACCAAAAAAAAAAAAAAAAAATCTCTAAACTGTTTATCTAATATTCTGCTATAACATCCACTCAGCCTAATTAATTACTTTAGTTCACTTGCATCAAGTCTTATTTGCATTTGTGTTTTGCAGTGTTAAACATTCAGTCAATCCTGCTAATGCAAATGAAATTATGCCAATAAGGGCTGCCTAGTGACACAAATCTCAGTATTTATGCCCACAGCACACAGAAGAATGACCTGGGAAAATGTGTTCCTTATCATAAGGCAAGGTCCCCAGGAAAGCTGCTCAGCAATGTGCCGGGTGAACTCCAAATTTAATAACACTATTAAAAGCACAGACTAAGAAGTTAGCCTTTTACACTTCAAGTTCATTAATGGAGAGAAAGGCATCATGTCAAGGAAGTAGTCATGACACTTTTATAGAGGGTAATATGAAACACAACCTCATCACAAACTTGTGAACAATTCTTTCTCTCCAAACCAAACCCAAGTCACCCTTTGAAAACCCTTCAGCCGTGATAAATCCCAGAATCAGAGAATATTTGGGGTTGAAAGGGATCTCTGGAGATCATCTTGACCAAACTTCTGCCAAGGCAGGGACACCTACAGCAGGTGGCACAGGAACATGTCCAGCTGGGTTTTGAATGTCTCCAGAGGGGGAGACTCCATGACCTCCTTGGGCTGCCTGCCCCAGTGCTCTGCCACCCTCAACACGGAGAGGTTCTTCTCTGTGCTGAGGTGCAACTTCTTGTGTTTTAGTTTATGACCATTGCTCCTCCTCCAGTATCTGGGCACCACTGAGAAGTCTGGCACCATGCTCTTGGCACCCACCTTTCAGATATTTATATGCATTGATGAGATCCCCTCTCAGTCTTCTCTTCTCTAGACTCAACAGGCCCATCTCTCTCAGTCTCTCCTCATAAGAGAGATGCTCCAGACCCCTCACCATCTTTGTGCCCCTTTGCTGGACGCTCTCCAGGAGCTCCTTGTCTCTCTGGTACTGAGGAGCCCAGAACTGGACAAACACTCCAGATGTGGCCTCACCAGGGCCCAGTAGAGGGGCAGGATCAGCTCCCTTGACCTGCTGGCCACACTCTTCCCAATGCAGCCCAGGATCCCACTGGGCCTCCTGGCCACAAGGACACACTGCTGGCTCTTTGTCACCTTGTGATCCACCAAGGCTCCCAGGTGCTTCTCTGCAGAGCTGCTCTTTAGTGGGGCAGCCCCAGCCTGTGCTGCTACTTGGGGTTATTCCTCCCCAGGTGCAGCACCCTGCACTTGCCCTGGTTGAACCCCATTAGGGTTCTCTCTGTCCAACTCTGCAGCCCACCAAGGCCCAGCCCAAAGGCAGCAGAGCCTTCAGGTGTGTCAGCCACAGCCAGTTTGGATCCTCAGTATGAAATCAACTTTGGATAAAAGTGAAAAAATTCAGAGAAATCTGAGAAACCTGTATGTGCATACATGGACACAAACAACATTGTAAATATAGATCTTGCTAGTAAAAGATGGTCAAGTGATACATTGTTCCCAGTTAGCACTTGCAAGAAGGTAGATATTGATGTGATTAAAAAGTTTTTAATTAAATATAAAATTAATTTAACTTTGTTCTTACAACTGAAAACTGATCACCACAAAGCAAAATGCATACTCATGAGCATATATGAAAAATGGGTATGCAAATTTAAGATTTGATACTCATAGCTGGATAAAAACCAAATATTACTGCAGACATACCTTTCAATCATACTGGTTTTTCAAGCACTGCCCAGAGTTACCACTAATGGGTAATCTAACAACAGTGCCTGTAGTTGGCAATTTAATACACACTTGCTCATCCTGCTGAGACAGATGAGTGAAGAACATGTTTGTGAGCAGAGAAGGCTCAAGAAATGCCAGACCTCTGAACCAAATATCTCATTCACAATCTGGTAGCAAAGCAACAGCAGCCAAAAGTCCACAATCACAGAGATTAGAGCTATAATGTCCTATTCACTCATCCCAGCTAATTCTCCTGAAAACTTAATATCCTTGCTAGCACTTTGCACCACTACCTCTCACTACTTTTATTGTTCAGGTTTTCTCTTCACCTTTGAGGTCAGAAGCACACTGAGGAGAAATTACTTGGAACAGTGAAAACTATTTGTACTTTATCCATAAAGAGCTATCTGTTTTCCCTTATAATTATAACCTCAGTTTATCAGAAAAATGGTAAGGAAAGCACAGGTGATTGACTCAGAACATTTTCATTTTTTAAAATGATTACTATTGTTTACATTTTGAGCTGAACAAAAAAAAAAAAAAAAAAATCAAAGTTCTTTTGAGAGAACTTGACTTGTTCCATGCTGATGCTTTCTGACTTTTAAACTAGTATTTGGAAAAAAAGATAAGGTGTATCTCCAGACACTCCTTTCTGTAAGTTGTTCACATCTGTGGTTTATCTATTTAATTTTATTTTCATTTATAAGTAACGTAGCCTACCTATAAATGATAGAAAAAAAGAAGATGGTCAGTTACATCAGACAAAATGTACCTTCAAAATTAAGGAGCCTAGCAACGTAAAATACCTAACAAATCTGTTATTCAGACAGTGCAGATACATTAAAATTACAGAAAACTAAAGTGAATGTACAGACTGTTAAGGCAAGTATCCCAATATTAATAATTCCCTGCTGGGAAATTTCTAGCTTTGATCTGAGCCAATCCTCACAGGAACAAAATTCAATTCTCAGACAAAACAGAAGACAAAATTCTGAGCCTAATTTTGCATTCCAAAAGAGCCTTCTGTAAAGTCAATATAATTTTTTAAATGCTTTAAGAATGCAGATGCTTCACTTCTGAGAGAGAGTTAGAACTGGTACCGGGGGGTACAATGAAGAACCACCACGCCTTGAGCTGAAATAGAGGCTCAATGAACCCACAAAGAAAGAGCTGAATACGTGTTACTCACTGCATCTGAAATGCATTAAATTTTCACATTAACAACCACAAGTATTTGTCTCTAACAAGAGTTGCTTGTCTCCTCTCTCCAAATGAAATGATACAAAGGAATGAAAGCTGGTATTCTCTAGGGGGCTCTTTTGTGGAACAGAAGTCAAGTTTTGTTGCACCTAAATTCTTCAAGCGCAACACAAATTTCAGATGTGTCAATAGTCAGATGTGTGGAAGACAAAGCAATCTTTGCAGACAACTTTTCTGACTGTATTTGGAAGCAAATGCAGGGACAGGGAGAGCAAACCATTATTCCTGGATATAGGAGCAGAGACAATTTCAGCCCTAAAAGAGGAATTGCCTTTTAAAAGCGAACAGGAATCCCAGCAGCAAGCAGCACTTTTTTCTCTCTATGTACCCAGCATAGTGGCCTCCCAACTAAATTCATGGTGATAGCAAAACTGTGCTTGGTAATAGTAAGACAGGAAAAGACTTGTTCAGTCTATTTTTGGACAAGCACTGCTTCACAGATATGGTTTCAGTGCCAGAGGAAGCTGCTGTGCTGATCCCAGCCACCTATCCGAAAGCCAAAGTTGCCCTCACTCACTTCTGAGCCAGCTGCTCTGGCAGCTCCCCCTGGCACAAAAGCCATCAGTCTTCATTGCTCCATGGACAGCAATGCAGCACCTGGGAGAAGGGAAGTCAGTCTGGGGTATCAGCTATCTCAGCAGGAGCAGGAAACCCTCCACAGCTTGGGAGTGTTTCTTAAGCCATGC
This sequence comes from Serinus canaria, assembly GCF_022539315.1. NCBI lineage: Eukaryota > Metazoa > Chordata > Aves > Passeriformes > Fringillidae > Serinus > Serinus canaria. The sequence goes on from NC_066343.1 coordinate 56,008,480, forward strand.
TAATCAACAGAGGAAAATTTAGAAGGGATATTAAAAGCACAGGGACAACAAACCCACAGATGACTTCTGTCCTACCCCAGCCCCTCCTGCTCCCTCCCTCGTACCAGCAGCACTGTAGGAGAAAAGTCATTGGCAAAAAAAAAAAAAAAAACAACAAACAAAAAAAACCAAAAAAAACCCAAACAAAAAAAACAAAAAAAAACAAAAAAAAAAAAAAAAAAAAACCAACCAAACAACCCCCCCCCAAAAAAAAAAAAACCCAGCAAAACACAGACCAATTAAATGAGCTAAATGAGCTTTCAGCTGAACCAGGGGGGCAGTATGGAGGCTCAGTAAGACAAGACCAGCCTGACACTTTTTCCCTGCTTTCCAGCTTTACAGTCTGTTTCCTAGACAACCGCATTGTCACCTTCAAACTTTCTACCTCTGTGCACAACCCTCTCTTCAACATGAAGAAGCCAAAGTGTTCGTAAGGAGCTGTACCATCTGCAGTGCTAGTTTCTGCAACATCTACATTTAGTTTGGCAGTCTCACACCTACCCATTTCTTGCCAGCTGCAAACTAAGTGGATTTGACAAAATACAGCTGGATCTCAGCAGAACAAATGGATACAGCGGAAAACAGAACTCAGTACTGGCTTGCACAATTCTTGTTCCTAACATTCCTCCCACATCATGTTGTGTCTTCAAATAAACTAGATAGTAGGAAAGCATTCGATCTCTGTAATTACTTTTTTATATACCTTTGACTCATTGAACATTGTTTTTAAAATCAAGAAAATTTGAGAGAAATGTAAATATGTTTCTCTATATATAACTCAACCAGCTAAAATGCTTCTTGCTCTGGCCCTAGGGAGCAGGAAAACAATTTCTTCAGCTTTAACCTTCAAGGCATTGTTTGGTATGTGAAAGCATTTTAAGAAAATAAAATTTTATCCAGGCAAAAGCATTACAGAGTGAAGAAGTAACCATGAATGAAAGTTACCCACCATAAGAGGCTGTGAAAGTAATTTATATTTTAGAAAAAAATGAGGAGACACCACACTTGTGCGCACTTTCTGGCTTCCTTGGAAAGTTTTGGTGCTAAATCCTGAGTCCTGCTGACCTAAACTGGTCTGTCACAGAGATAAATGTTCATGACTCAGCTTCCATATTTCAAAAATGCACAAGGTTTTACTCAGTGAGTTTTAAGTAGTTTAGGAAATGAAACCAGACACAGAACAAAAAGTTTGGATGATTACTTAAAATTTGACACAATCATACAGTCTGGAAAAACGACCCAAATCCCAGTGCAAATTGCTATACCAAAAATTCTTTTTTCCCCTGTTTTCACTCAGATGCAACTTAAAAATCTCTACTTTTTCCTATTCCATGTTACCTAGACCAGTAGGATTTACATAATTTTATCTCCATTTTAATATCCTCTTTCTCCCTTCAGAAACCCTGCCCTACAGAGAGAATACAGAACTGTATCATAACTTCTTTTACCTGTATTTATCTTTTACTGTTTTATCAGCCCACCTCAATTTTTGCTCAATGTGAACATAAAGTTCAACAACAACAAAGAAAATTCTGGTTTCTTCAGACCTTGTATTACCTTTTGAAATTTAGTGATCCCTGAAATCCTTTAGTCAAAAGGAGGCTATTTTAAAACAGCACCATCAGCAGTAACTAAATTAATCTCAGAACATGATTTAAACTGTGCAGTCATTAATGCCATTTCCCAGACACTGCAGATGATGAATAGAACTTTCCTGAGGTTTGATGACCAAAATAGGACCAAGACCCAATTTATAAAGGCTCTGTGCCTCCTCTTCTTACCTGCATAACATAAAAACATTCAGAACAAAGCAAAGGCACAGAAAATGGTTTAGAAACTTTCAGAACTACCTCCAGTAGATAAATTTAATACTATAAAAACAGGAGTATTTGTAATAGGTAATTGAGGAACAGCTATGAACCTCCCACTCAACATATGCACAAGCAGACACTGTAATTATTATAGAAAAGCTGCAAGTGGTAAGAAGACCAAAGGGTTTACAAAGATTTTTAAAGGATTGACCCTTGAGAAGAATCATCCTATGAACAGGTACTAGAGCACCACAAGAGCTGAACATGCAAATCTCAAAAAACTGTCTTTTTCATAATCTTTTTAAGATTTCTATTAATATACTGGCCCAAATAAGAAACTGCTGGCAAATCCCACCATCTCAACTGCAATTTTTCATTGATATATAATTTTTTGCTTTTAAAAAGCACATTTTGTTTCTGTCTTGTCCAAGCACATTTAAACTCCAGCATTCCCAACAAAATACCGCATCATCTTTGTATCTTCATGAATACTTTGTATTCAACTATGTCATCATTACACAGTCTTCTGTAACACTTCTGTAACACTCATATTCTCACTAAAGGCCTACCAAAAAAAAACTTCCCAGTTTCATCACATGAAGATCAGCTTTTGTTCACTGAAGAAGATTAAAACCCTTTCTGAAACCTCTGAAACCCTTCATGCCATTAGATCTGCCATCAGCATACAGATTACTTTTCTCATTTTTACAGTACAATGCCTTGCAAAGAACAGCATTCAAGGCAAATGAAAGAGAAGATAAAAAGAAAATAATGTGAAGCAGACACAGTATAGTAAAGTTGCTCCAGAAATCTCTCTGTGTTAACAGGTACTGGGGGGGGGGGTTAAGCCTCATGTTTGGCTCAGCAATCAAATACATTTAATGAGTGTGAGCTGAATGCCTGAAGGTTTTCACAGGTTTCAGGGATGCTGGCCCCAGGAAATTTCAGTTTATGCATGAAAGAACCTTAGGTCAGCTCAAAACACATTTGTGCTAATGAAGAGAAACTATTGCCTTTGCATCAGATTTATCTGAATTATTTCAAACTGTCCCTTTCTAGGGACATAAAAAGGACCACTTCTGATCTATGCACATCTGCTCTACAGGCTCACAAGGCTCACCTCACTCTTCGTGCCTCTAATATGAATTTTGCAGCTTCACAGGTGATTGCATACATGGAAACTATTCACACATTTGAAAACACTGGCCAGGTAAGTGTTCACAGCCAAAAATCAAGTAGGCTAAGACAATTCCTGTTTTAATGCTGTTAAACTTATGATGGAAAAAATACTATACAAAGTAGAACTCTTTTCTGACATGCCATGCTTTGGCACTGAAGCTGTACAAATACACACATGTAGTCCCAGGATTCTGAGTCATGAGTCTCTAAAAATGAAAATCAAATCACTGTCCTTTGCAACAGCCTTTTCTTCTCCCCAGTTGTCATGAACTCCTGAGTGCATCAAGTGACAGGGGAACAAAACACCTGAGATCTTGGTCAAAAGTGCTTTGCTAATAAACATCATCTCTGTGATCTGTGACAGATGTAGACTTAACAGGTATCCAGACTTCATCCAGTGTTTATCAACAAGGGTGCACAAAATAGATTCCTCCCGAGTAGTGCAGACTCCTGAATGCCCCCTGTATTGTGTGGGATGCTACTTTCTACTTTCAGGTTATTGTTTTTAAGGACATTTTTCAAAAAGGACATGCAGGCGGTAAAAAGCTTAGTTCGCATGGCCTAATGTTTTCTCTGACACAAATATTTTCCCCAGAGAAACATACCTCCTACCTCCACCCAAGACAGCCCCTTATATTTACCTCAAATGTATCATCAGAACTACCAGAAGCTTTGCTCTCAATCTAGTTATTGTCTCATTTATGCTCAGAGGACTGTCATTTGCAAGCAGCCTGAGAAAATTGCTGAAATTTTCTTTTGAAAAACTCAAAGATGCATTCTCATTGTGTGTAGAAACATCTACCATTACAGAAATCAGCTCAGTCTCTTTAATACGGTTTTCATAGTTTGTTTTTACATGCTGTGTGCAAATAGGCCGTGCAAGTCAGTGAGATGGGAAATCCTTTATGACAGGAATTAAAGATTAAAAATGAGATTTGTAAATATACCAAGGATTTTAAAAGTTACTGTCAAGAACAACTGCAGGTTCTTTGTATATTCTGTCCAAAATTCTGGGATAAACAATGACCCTGCAGTAACTCGGACTCTGGAGGAGACCTGGAGGAAGGGCAATGTTAAACTTAGAAATTTAAGTTGCATTTCACAGAATTACAGAATGTTCTAGGTTGGAATAGGCCTTAAAGATCATGTATTTCCAACACCTTTCCATGGGCAGGGACATCTCCCACTAGACCAGCCTGCTCAGAGCCCCATCCAGCCTGGCCTTGAACACTGCCAGGGATGGGGCATCCACAGGTTCTCTGGGCAGCCTCTGCCAGTGCCTCACCATCCTCACAGTAAAGAATTTCTTCCTAATGTCTAATATAGGCCTATTCTTTTTTAGCTGAAAGCCATTGTGCCTAGTCCTGTGACTGCCTGCCTGCATTAAAAGCCTCTTTCCAGCTTTTTTTCTAGGCCACCTCAGGTAGAGGAAGGGACTGCTAGAAGTCTCCCCAGTCTCAGGGTCTGCTGGTCACCGTGACCCTGAGATATGTTAAAAGTCTCTTTTCCAACCCGTGTACTTGAAGAATGAGTCGGAGCTCTTCAGTTCTTGGTCTCAAGGTTGTTTATTGTATCTTATCTATGAAAAATTTTCTCCTTTCCTGCTGAGGTCCATCCAGCTAGACAGTCAGAGGCATTCTCCCTGCCCCCAGGGCAGTGTTATCTCTTTATACTAAAAACTACATGTACAATATTTACAATTACTTTCCAATACCTATCACCCATGTTAGACACTGAGCTTCTACTCTAAAGCAACCTAAATGTGCCAACATCACAGCAAAAGATGGAGGCCAAGAATAAGAAGAAGAAGGGTTGGACATGCTGAAATCCCTCCATCTTGCTCCCAAAACCCCCGCTCTAGAAACCCCAAAAACCCATTTTTTCACCCTATGATAACTTCACTATTATGCTTCTTAAACTGTTGTGGCTTTCTGGTCTTCATATAAGGTTGGTAATTTGCTCCATGGGTCATAATCCAAACCACAGGTGTTCTGGGCTCTGTGCCAGAGTCTCTGAGGCCCCTGGCAGGGGTCTTGGCCGTTCTGGACAGCCAGAGGGATGTCCTGGGTTCCAACACCCCAGAGCCTTTGTTTTTTCTCTGATTGCATGACTCATCCTTTCTCAGGTAATTCAGTGGTGCTGCAAACTTATATATGCTACAGCGTGTATGTATAGCTATATCTCTGCAATCCTTCTCTCATTGCTCACAGCAGATATTTGTAATGCATAGAACTCCAGCCCAAGAATACATGTAGAACTCACACAATTCAGTCTTGGAAGAGAAACAAATTTAAAATCGAGTGTTGTGCTATTTGTTAGAAATTAAAAATCCAAACTATGATACTTCATGTGAAACACAGAGCTAACTTTTTGTCCCAAAATACCAATTCCTAAGGTCATTATATCACTGCAGAAATAAAAGGAACAACAAAAAACCCAGCTGAAACACTTGAACAGTTGAAGTTATACCAGCTAATATATCTGACCTTCTAAAAAGACCCCTAAACCAAGTACACATATTCTGCAATATAATTTCCATAATACTTACCTTTTTCAGATAGCAATTCCAGAAAAAGCAGTTGTTCTGATACTTACAGAGCCAAATCAAACCACTACCCATGAAATCTTCATGAGACAATTTTTCATCATGTACTTTTCCCATATATGAAAAAATTATTCATTTATGACACAAAATATTAGATAGAGGAAAGTATGTATAGGTTTCTGATATTGATGATTTTCAGAGACTGGTGGCAGGTTTGTTTAACTAGCAGAACTTCAGCTCTGCCAACAGCTTCCATATTACTGCAGAAACACCACAGCAGTCATGCAGTGGAACTCATGATATGATGGATTATTGAAACTTGAGGTTAATGGAATTGACCATGTTCAACTCCAGAGTTGAATAATGAGGTCTGGTAAAGCCTGCTAAAGTAAGCAAATCTGTAAGATTTATCCCCTTTCCTTCTTCCTGATCACCAAAGCAATAACCTCCCAGATAAAATTGTCATTTTTTATTCGGAAAGATTCCACCCGAAAAAAGAGCATTTATCAGTTACATAGACAGAAAACCATATTGTGCTGTTAGGGTGTGCATTCATCTGTTGTGATAATTATACTTAATACAGGACTATACCTTCTCCTCCTGTGTACCATTAAAAACTAATTAATATCCCATTTATACTGCTTTTTTTTCTTTTCTTCTCCAGGTCCCTTAGTAGAAAGCTTTGCTCAGGTGAGGCTCTCCTGCCAAAAGAGAGGTTGTTCTCTGCTAATGCACAGTGTCAGTAGGCAAACATATGCTTTCACCAAATTGTACAGCACATAGATAAATCCAGGGCAAATGCATACGTTGCCCCCTAAATCAAACATTATCTCTATAAATTACAGTCTACCCCAAATAACAGCAACTCAACCAAAAGAGGAATTTGCCTTAGTACTTCTGGGTTTTTTGGTAGACATAATTAATGGCACATCATTTAATAGCTCGAGTTAACGCACTCCAGTTCATTTCTGCGTGTCAGTTTAATGTGATAATAAGCAAATATCTGATAAGAAGCAACTGAGTAATCTGGTGTTGCTTCCTCTGTAGAAGAGAAGGCTCAGGAAGGACCTTACTGCCCTCTACAACTGCCTGAAGGGAGGGTGTAGCCAGGTGAGGCTCTTCTCCCAGGTAACAAGAGGCAGGAAAAAAGGAAATAGTCTCAAGTTGCACCTGGGGAAGTTTGGATTGGATATTTGGAAAAACATGTAATGTCCTTTCACAGAAAGGGTCAAGGATTGGTCAGGGAAGAGGTGCTGGTCAAGCATTGCCCAGGGAAGTGGTGCTGTCACTGTCCCTGGAAGTGCTCAAAAAACATGTGGGTGCGGCACATGGGGACACCGTTCGGTGGTGACACAAAGGTGATATGATTGAACTTGATGATCTTAGAGGCATTTTCCAACCTTAAGGATTCTATGATTCTGTGAAACCAAGAAGCATCATCAAGTAAGAGTCTCATAGCTTTAGTTAGGCTGTTTTTCTTGAACAGTGATGACCCTTACTATGAAGTATGACACACAAAAGAACACAGCATACTATTTCCAAGAACAGTTACAAAGTCCAAGAAAAATCTGAAGCCAAACTTGAAGATGAGGAAAGCAGCATTTCTGTCTGCTGTGCCTTAACCACCACCTCTGCCACCACAGCGAGGATGAACCACATGATGGTTCACATCAGGGCCCCGCAGCTGCCTAGCCTCAGTCAGCAGAGGCACATGCCTTTCCTGAGAGCAGCAGCAATGAGTAAAATACTCAGAAAAAAAATCTCCACACAGCACCAGAATGAGTCAGCATGAAGCAGTGTGTTCTAATTCTCTGTCCTGTCCATCCAATCCATACTGCTTGTGTTTCTCTAGGAAGGGTGTCCCATCCCACCCTAGGAGCTGAGTCATGGTGGCTCTTCACAAACCTCCCACTCAGCTCAACATCTTCAAGCACCCACAGAGCTGGTCTTCTAAATTTCAGTGTGCTTTCTGGGGAACAAAAAAACAGATCCCAAGCAGAATTGGGCAGACTAGAGATGAAAGGACTACACTACATACTCTGGACCCTGGGGCTTTCAAGTGCAGGTCAATAGTGGACAAATTAGACCCCTCAAGGTGCTATTAACTGGGCTTTAGTTGAGACACCACTGAGACATTCAGGCTAGGTTAAGAAGGCAACAGGTATAGAAACCCCTAATTGCCATGACTGAACTGAAGGACTGAACTTGGCTTGACAAAGGTTTATTAGCTCAAATACGGACTAATTTGAGAATAATTTATAAATTACAGGCCAGTTTAGACAGATAAGTGTGGCTGCTGCATCAGGCTATGAGGAGACAGAACTAAAAGCACCTGTCTTAGCCTGTGCAAGTAGATCCAAACATGGTGTTTTGGTCACCTTTCCTCACTTGGGAAAGCTGCATGCAACAGCTCAAGGGCATTTGTGGCAAAGCCAGCTCTGGTTCAACAAACGAGTTTGGGGTCAGCTAAAGCTAATTCTTGCAGCGTCTGTTCATATGAGCCAGGTTCTGGGAAAGCAGAAAGCAGTGGAGACTGTGTCCAACACAGACACAGAGATAGCAGAACTCCAGAAACCCAGCCCTATAAGGACAGCACACTAAGCAGTTCTGCAGAAGACAGAACAGCCAGCTTTGACTTGTAGCCTTAACACCCTGCTAAAGCTCCACGTGGTATAAACAACACCTCTACACCTTTTCTCACTATGTTCTCTAATAGTAACCTTATCCAATCAGTAAACTACAATTATTCTGTTGTATGGAGCCCCTAAATAACTCAAGGGGGAAAAAACCAAATCCTCCCATCTCTTACACAAGAACACACAGTTTTTTCTATTCCTGACCTCACTGGAGAGGAATGGATGCCCTGGGTTAGGTATAATTTGCCTCTAATACAGTACTTAAAATCTCTTAGAGTAAGAGCGTATGATAGTTTATTAATATGCTTTTCACTTTAAATTGTATCTCTAGTGCCTCTGCTGAAATGTATCGTATTCATGGGCACTAAAGCTTATATTAGTTACTTTATCCAAATTTACTGCCAAATGAAGTTGAGTTAGAACTTCAATTTAACCTGAAGCTGCACACAAAGTCCCTTGTACTTGCCTGAACTTAAGATTGCTTAGAATTTTATTGCTGTAAGATTTTATTGACTTTGAAGTGCAAACATAACTGTGGGCAAAGGGAAATAATATAGATTTTAATATAATTTCTACTGAAAGAAGAGTTAAAGTAATAACTCTGAGCAAATTTAGTATTTGGTAGACTGACAACTCCAGTGATAAGATTACACAACAAACTCCACTCTCTGAAGGGGAGGCAAATGTACTTCTGGGGTTTGTTTTTTTGTCTTCTCTTAATCATAACATCAAAGTCACATTTTTCATTGCTGATGCCTACAGTACGGCTTTACATCTATATTTGAGGTGTGCAAAAATGATCAGGAACAATTGTGTTGTTGCCACTTGGTGACTTATCACTGATCTGCTGCTGTCAAGGTCCAAAGCTTCAGTCCTACACATCTTCAGTATGAGTTCGTGCTGTTTTGAGCAAATGCATTTGTATTTCTAATTCAAAATAGGGGGACATCTTACACCAACAGCATACTAACTCTGCTGATTTCTATTGCTACTCTAAAATACGGCTGCAAGCAACAAATAGCTTCCTGCTCCAAAACAGGAGAAGTTCTGGTAAACTTAAATGCCCCAGGTGCAAGATTCAAGGGCCTATTTCACTAGGCAAGCTCTGAGAAATAAAATATTCCTGGTGACAGAAACACAGGTCAGTGTATGCACACTGAATAGAACATTATTAGCTGGACACTGTTACCGGCTAATTACTGTGTTCTACCTGTTTTCCATCCTTTTGTGTTCATCATTTTCATTATCTAGTATCATTCCCTTTTTATGTCTGTTCCCATGTCAAATCTCACTACCTTCCTCTTTCCTTTTCCACTACATTTTTTCTCCTAAACAAACTTTTTATATCCTCTTCCTCCTTAAGGCAGTCCATTGCTCTTTGGCTCCTACAGTGGAAATCTTGTTTTCTGTAAGCAGGCAAAAATTGTCCCACCCCAAAGCTATGAGGAGAAATCCCACAGCAGACAGTATAAGCTGGTTGTGGTCAAACTCTGCTGAGTCACTGGCAGGAATGTGCAATTCAGGCAAAATTAATCTGCATCTGTGAGGACCATGCGACCATGCTATGCTCCCAATCTCCAGGCCAGGGAGAATTAGTTAAAAATTACAGTAAATACAAAGGTGCACCTGTAGTCTTAGAACCATAGAATTATAGAATGGCTTGGGTTGGAAGGGACATTAAAAATTACCTAATTCCAACCACCTTCCATGGACATAGACACCTTCCACTAGACCTGGTTACTCAAAGCTCCATCCAGACAGGCCTTGAACACTTCCATGGGTGGGGTATGCACCACTCCTCTGAGCAACCTGTTTCACCACCCTCATAGCAAAGAATTTCTTCCTAATATCTAATCTTAACCTACTCTATTTTAGTTTATACATATTTTCCCTTGTCCTTTGATAACATGACTGTGTCTCTCTTCATCTTTCCTAGAAGCTTCCTTTAGGTACTGGAAATCTCTGGTTAGGTCATCCTGAAGACTTCCTGGCTGAACAATCCCAATCCTTTCCTCATAGGACAGGTTCTCCATCCCTCTAATCAATTTTGTGGCCTCATCTGGATATGTTCCAACAGGTCCATGTGTCCTTCCTGTGCTGTGACCCCAGAGCTGATGCAGCACTGCAGTGGGGTTTCAGCAGAGCAGAGCAGAGGGGCAGAATCCCCTCCCTGCCCTGCTGCCCACACTGCTCTGGATGCAGCCCAGGACAAGTGTGGCTCTCTGGGCTGTGACTGCCCATGGCTGGGTCATGTCCAGCCTCTGAGCACCAGCACCCCCAAGTCCTTCTGGGCAGGGCCCCTCTCAATCTGCCCATCCCCAGCCTGGACTGATACTGGGGTTTGCCCTGACCCAGCTGCAGCACAAGCACTTGGTCTTGTTAAACCTCATAAGGTTCTCATGAGCCACTTCTCCAGCTTGTGCAGGTCCCTCTGGACGACATCCCATCCTTCAGGTGGGTCAACAGCAACACTCAGCTTGGGGTCATCTGCAAACCTGCTGAGGGTGCCCTTGACTCCTCTATGCCATTAAAGAAGATATTAAATAACACTTGTCCCAGTACAAACCTCTGATGGCCACCACTTTTCACTGATGTCCATTGGGACTGAGCAGCTGACCACTATCCACTAGATTCAATTAATTCCTTATCCACCAAACACCCCTCCTATTGAATTCTTCTCTCCAGCTTCAAAGGACATTGTGAGGGACTATGTTAAAGGCTTTACAGAAGTCCAGATAAATTACATCCAGAGTCTTCCCCTTTTCCACTGATGTGGAAATGTCACTCCATCATAGAAGGGCATTGGCTTGGTCAGGGAGGACTTGGCCTTGGTGAAGCTAAGCTGGATGTTCTGAATCACCTCTCTGTCCTCCATGTGCCTTAGCACAGCTTCCAGGATGATCCGTTCCATCTTCTTCCCAGACACAGAAGTGAGGCTGACAAGTTGGCAGAGTCTTCCCTTCTACCCTTTCTTAAGATTGGCACCACGTCTCCCTGGGATTGGCACCAAGTCACCTGGGACTTCACCTGACTGCCATCACTATCTTCCTCAAGTGCCAGTTGAAGCAAACAGAACATTTCTGAAAGCCTGAGAAAACCTTCTCAATTTCTACCTACCGGTTCAGTCTTCCAAGATTTAGTGCCAACAGAATTCTCTAATGCCACTGAGTTTTATTTAGTTGCATCCTGTGACTAATTTGCATATTCTGTGTGTCTGTAAAGGCAATGCAGCATATTAACAATGGCCTAAGAAATACACATTGAAGATAACTCTGTTTAAGAAAAAAAAAAAGCTTTTGAATCTGGTAAATAGAATAGGAAAATGCCTAACATAGTGGTCAATTAGGAACAGCATCCCAGAATCCTTCACAATAAAAAGAGGTTAAAAATAATTTATAGAAATAGAACAGCCTCTGATATGGTCTGCTAGGTCTAAGTGTTCCATACTAGTCTAATTTTATTTCAAAATAGAGAAGAAGTGACTCAACACACTAAAACTGCTAAGTTTCTAAAGCCGGTTTCTGTCATTATTTTTCTATTTACAAACTGATTTTGTATAAAGTGCAAATAAAAATAATTCCATTCAATGCCTGTGGGCAATAAGACATTAAAGACTTCATTATATCTTTGGTGCTTAACTCTCACTTATATGCTCATATATTTAAACAAGAGTCTTAAACTCCAGAGATCATGCTGTCAGGAAAAACAGTCGATATCCCTGTCTCAAATTAAGGTAAATATTTTCCTGTTGTTTTACAAATGGGCCGAGCCAACATTGCTGGTTTTTGTTGAGATGCAATATGCCCATGGCTGGGCATGTGACGTCTCCAAACTAATTCAGGGTTCACCTGTCTCCAGCCGTGCAGGTTCATCTTAAAAAATGGGACAAAATGATTCTGTTCTTCATTCTTCAATCTCAGGGTAGATTTCATGAGCAAAGTCAGCCTTAGACATTACAAGATTGGATCACTCCTTCCACAATTAATTTGCCAGCTGTAGGTGTCAGGGCAGAAAGTCTTTTCAAATTCTGCCTTTTCCCAAATTAGTCCTCCCTTTACAAGAAATCAAAATAAAACAAACCTCATCTCTCCTGAAGAGGTCCTCACCTCCTTCTGGTCTTGCTCCTGACATATCCTCACTGTGAAGGTTCAGCTATTTCTCCTTCCTCATGACAGAGTACCTGTAAGACCCTTGCAGTCTGTGGAAATTCATATCCTCTTATTATGGGTCCATTCAGTCTCCAGCCCAAACACTGACCAGTACTCTGCTCTAGACCATGAGCAATTCTGTTTCTTTTCCACACCCAGTAACATTGGGATCCACTGAGTTTCACCTTGCTTGAGAGAATTTGCCCCCCAAACACATTCCACTGAAAGAGACTATCAAATTTTGAGGGATCTTAGCAGTATGTATAGATACCAAACAAGAGAGATGAAGAAAAGGGAGCTGAATTCCTCTCAGGCATGCTCACTACAGCATAAGGCAGTGGACAAAAACTGAAATGTGAAATTTTGTTTGAGCACAACATGTGAGTGTGGTCAAAGAGGCTGCCCAGCAAGCTGTGGAGCCCTCATCTGTGGATGTACTCAAGAACCAACTGGATATGGCTCTGGGCAACCAGCTGCAACAGATTTAACAGGAGGGTAAACTATGTGACCTCAAGAGAGTATTCCAACCTGGACAATTCTGTGGAATCTATTTCCAGCTGTGTGAGCTTGTTCAAATGCTCTCCCTCAACAATGGAACCCTCTAGATTTCCATTTCACAAGCCCCAAGCCAAACATGACACACAAGGGCTGACTCTGAACCATCTGTCACAAGGCAGATCAGCATTTTCTAGCTCTAGAGCTTCATCCATCTTTGTGTTGCTACTTGGGTTGGTTCTGCACAACCTGTTTTTTGGTATTGGGGGGCCAGAGAGGTGGCTTCTCTGAGAAACTGTCAGATGCTTCCACCATGTCCAGAAGAGTCAATCCCAGATGGCTCTGAGGATGGACATGCTGCTGGCCAAGGCTGAGCCAGTTAGAGATGATGGCAACACCTCGATGATAACACACTTAAGAAAGCAAAACAAAAGTAGTGGTACAGTTTTAATTCCAGCCAGAGGAGGAGGTGAGAACATGTGATGGAAACAACATAAAGACTCCAAGGTCAGTGCAGAAGGAGGGGCAGGAGGTGCTCCAGGTGCCCAAGCTGAAATTCACCTGCAGGTCATGGTGAGACCATGGTGAAGCAGCTGTGCCCCTGCAGCCCCTGGGGATCCACGGGGGATGCAGAGATCCACCTGCAGTCCCTGGGGGAGGTGCTCACACTGGAGCTGGTGTGGATGCCTGGAGGAGGCTGTGATCCAGAGGGAGACTTTATGGAGAGGGGGGCCCTGCTGGAGCAGCCTGTCCTTGGAGGACTGCACCCTGCAGAAGAGTGACCCTCGCCACAGCAGTTTTGGGTGGATTGTCTGACCATGGGAGGGATTCAGGTTGCAGCAGTTTTGGCAGGACTGCTGCTTTTGAGATTAGAAGGTGCTGCTTGTGAAGCTGAAACCATGCTGGAGAAATTCACAGGGAACTGTGTCCTGTGGGAAGGACCCCACGGTAAAGCAGGTGAAGGTCTCCTCTCCCTGAGCAGTGGAAAAAAGCCTCTGACCAAATTCCTGTGCCCTGTCTCTCTGCACTGCTGGTGGGAAGGAGGGAGGGTTTGGGGGAAGAAAAAGTGGTTTTAAGGGCTTATCTTATTTCTCATTATCCTCCTCTCATTTTGTTAATGATAAACTCACTTTGTACCTCTAAGCTGAGTCTGTTTTACCCTTGGAGTGTTTTCTCCAGTCCTTATCTCAACTCATGAACCCTTTGTTAAATTTTTCTCTCCTCTGCCCAGCTGTGGCAGTCTGGCCAGTGGCAAGCTTCGACACTACTCCACTCTGCTCAGTTACATTCTTGCCACTCCTATTTCACTGGCAGTTTTTCAATCAGTGCTCCTAAATCATCCATGAAGTTTGATAAAACTCAGTCCTGATACAGAAACTTTGTCGAATCTTTCTTCAGCCAGGCTGAAAATGGCTTGTTCACTCTCTTCATTACTGCCTGTTACTTGGATGTTAGCATTTCATTTCTGACTGCACCACCACCCAGCCCCCCCAGGAGCCTCTGTGCTGCAGCCTTCCGAAAGACCGACTCCTCTTATTCAGATGTGGGTTTGACACTGCACTTGCAGAATCTCAAGAAAGAGGCTGAGATAAATTTGTTGATTTCTTCACAAGTACTTCAGGAGGTGAGGATGAAAAGGAATTTCTGTGGAGCAGAACAATTCTGCTTGCAGGGCTCTCGGATCGATTCTCAGGAGAGAGACAATAATACATCAAAATCTTCAATAAATGAGTACAGCTAGCAGCAAAAACCTAGATGAGGACTCTTGGGGCCTACCCACACATGAGGCATTACAGGATCATTAAATAAAATGATTAAATAGCGTTAAAGCCACATAGGAGAATATGGGACTGACCACTTTCTTCACCCACAGCTGTTGGACAAACCAATATGTATCTTTTATTCCTCACCAGAGTGCTTGATAGCTAGCATACAAGGATTTCATTTATGTATTTAAGAACTAAACTTTTTGGTTTACTGTATCTATAACGAGTGCTTGTGAAACAGCAGGCACTTGTTATAGATACAGTAAACCAAAAAGCTGCACCTGGTAGTGTAAAGTGTGGGAATATACAGGACAGAGCATCTCAACAACTGAATAAGGCGAAAAGCTGTTTGTGCATGTAGTTTACGTCTGTAAGCTTCCTTGCATACCTGCCCAATGTTTAAAGTTGGGTTGGTGAAGTATCAGGGTGAAGGTACAGTTTTTAAGTCTCTATTCCCTTGAAGGCTCAGTTAGTCAGCAGTCATTCCGGCAATCCAGATGTATGAGAACTACTAGTTTTCTCAGTATTCTATTAAAAAATCTGTAAGATATCTTTGTCATTTTAGTTTTAAAAAAATCAAATTGTAAAAATTAATAAATAGATTACTTGTAATTAAAATAAAGACTACTTGGTTTAAAATACTTTTGAAATTACTCATGGTGTATTTTTGAAACACCGCCATGGAACAAAATAACAAGGTATACACTTTCTCTGCTCAGAATTTACCTATCAACAATTTCCATTTTTTCAAGGTGGCAAGTTATTGGGCATTTGTCTATATTGTATGACTGATTCAACTCTTTCCTGAATAACTATTGAAACATTCTAAGTTTAAAGCACAACAGCCATCTATCAGACAGGCCCCACAGTGTTCTGTTGTTTTCCCTGATTAACACCAAATATTGCAATGGTGCAAATATTACAAAAACAAATGTATCTCCTGGGTCAAATATTCGTGTCACCTAAATATTTCCCATCTATTTTTAAATGTTGCTTTAATAATCACTTTTGCTGGTTAAAATTGCAGTGGGAGGGGTTGCGAACCTGCAGTCATAGTATACGTGACTAATTTTTTGTCATTGTTTTAAGCAGTATCTCTTTATTAGCACTACAGTCCATTATAGAATTGGATATGTTTTTGGAAGATTAATCTAACAACTGAAAACTTTCATACTACCTGAACCAATATGCACATTCAGCAAATTGTTTTATCTATGGATATCTATTGTGAACATTTTGGGCTTTTCACAGGTTTAGAAGTGAGAGCTTGACTTCAAAATTGCCTTTTATTTTATTAAAAGCAGGTTAAGAAGTCTTAAAAAAGAGAAATACAGCATTAAACCTTAGGTCAAGTAATACACTTCTGTTGAGCATTCTTCAGAAAGGGAATGAAAAGTCAACTGCTTGCACAACTCCAGCCCAGGTAAACTTCTTTGCCACCTGCCAACATCCACTGCTTACTTCAGAAATGACACACACCTTGATGTGGGTTGTGATTTTATTCCCTATAATCAACTTCTAAGAGGCACGCTCTAGTTACATTTATGTTTTGCTGGTGGAATTCACTGGTTTGCAGCAAATCCTTTTAATCCTTTTCACTTCATTTCCAAACCAAAACTGATCATCCATTCTTGTAAATTTGAAAACTAACTCCTTCATAATTAGTATTTTCAAGCATGCCAAACATACTAGTTGCTGCAGCAGTACACACAGCCTAACAAACAGCCCAGCCTGGCCACTGTGAGAAGCAGGGCATGTAAGATTTGTAAACACTCCCTGTGAATACCCATTTATATTTTTAAGGGGGTTGTCTCCAGTCAATTTGATTTTATTTTTCCAAGCATCAGCAAAATATGTTATGAACAATTTATTGAACCTTATGAAATGTTTTTACAGAAGTAAAATCTGAAGTAGTCAAATCTGACTACCTGGTGATTAGTCAGATTATTAATCATAGTTAGCAGTAAAATGGAAATTGTGTTAGTAATAATTTATTTTTTGAGGCGGAAGCATTGAAGCAAGACAAATAAATGAGTCTGAAGAGCCTCCAAAATGTGTTTCTTAGTTACTAAGGTGCTGCTTCTGCTAAATTAAGATGTGGCATGTTCAGTGCTTTAATATTGTGAGCTGCAATTTAGGAGCCTTACTAGTTTGGAATTGAATAAAAACTAAGGAAAAAAAGTCAAGCACACTAGAAAATATTGAATATTAACTCCAAACTGGTATCTGTGTTAATATGATGTAAAGAAGTGATTTTATCATTGATGAATCATCGGAGAAAAGACCTTATCTGTTACAATTTGTAGCTATGAGCTGTGATTCTGCTTAGGACTTCAGCCTTCATTCCAGATCCCCTGGCAGAACATGTCTGAACACCTGACTTTCCCTCGTGCAAATACTCTAAGGCTTAGAATCATCAAATCATAGAATGGTTTGGGTTGGAAGGGATCCAAAGCCATCTAGATCCAATCCCTCTGCCAATGGGTTGACACCTTCCGCTAGACCAGGGTGCTCAGAGTCCCATCTGAAATGGTCTCAGTAATTTAGGGAAAATACACTGGAAAAAGCTGATGAGTTATTCGTGTATGCAAAGATCCTGAGGAGAAAGAAGCAGACAGGAATGACCTGCTGTCCTAGGGTGACACGATGATGCTTGTATCCCCAGCCACCTGTTCTGTTTATGAGGCAGGAAGAAGAAGGAGCACACAGTTTCATTATCAGCTGCACTCTCCCCCACAGTCTGCTGGAACACAAACTCCAGTTGTTCTCTGGGCACGGGTGGGGCAGAACAGTTAGTTACTTTAGCTAGCTGAGGCAGTCCCAGTTTTCCCTGGACTGTTTTTCTTTCCCTTTTCTTGGAACCATTTGAACCTGCTCCGGACCGGGACCTGGGGAGCACCGAGAGCTCGCACCTTGTGGCCCTCCGGGGCCTCCTGTGGGCAGCGGCCATTCCAGCGCCGGAGGGACTGACAACAGAGCGAGCACCCACCGGGGAGACTTTCTGAGTTTGTCATCTCTTCAGAGTTGATGGAGTTCACTCATTCTGTGAATGAGTTTTGTCACCCGGTATGGTTCATTTTGTGCGCTAGGGAGTGCTTTGCCTATAAAATACACAGGTTTTTCCACTTCTCTCCAAGGAAATTTTTCCAAACCGTTTGGGAGGGGGGGGTGTCATGGTTTGACGCTGGCGCAATGCCAGTGCCCCCATGAAAATACATTCTCCCTGGTGTCTACTGTGAGATGTGATCAGAAATAGAGCAAAGCAGGCTCCAGCTTAGGAAAAAAGGGAAAAAAAAAACTTTATTAACCTACAATATATAAAAGAAACACACAGAACTTAGGATGAAAACCTTCCAAAAACATTCTTCCTCCCCTCAGTGCTCTCACCACTGTGCATGGACTAGAGCTGCTTCTAGGGTTTTCCTTTTAAGGGTGCTTTGCTCAGTTCTAAAAAGAGCACAGTCTCTCACTTTTGGGACACCTGTCTCCCCAGATTTCACCCCCTGGGGTCAAGGGGGTCTCAAGAACAGAGATCTTCTTCCTCTTCTTCTTCCCTGAACATTGAGGGCACCACCACCACCCTCCTCACCTCGTCTGTGTTCACACACCTTCACATCACCGCACTCTCCTGGCTCTGAGCCATTGCCTCCCCCCTAAATGCAGTCTCTGTGTCACAGGAGAAATGGTTCTGTCCATGGCCATATAAGAAATTACAGCCAAAGGGCACTCCATCATCTCCTCCCACCTTAGATTCTTCTCAGCTTCTCTCAGACATCTTTCACTTGCACCAACTTGCATCACACTTGCCCATTTCCTGCTATTCCATCTCTCTCTCTTCTCATTCAGCTCCAGGAGGATCAGCATTGGCAAGGTTTCCATCATCCGAGAAAAGGGTTAAAATGGCTCATTTCCTCTTATCTCATCTCTGTCTCTCTTCTCATTCAGCTCCAGGAGGATCAGCATTGGTAAGGTTTCCATCATCCGAGAAAAGGGTTAAAAGTCTCAGGCTCTGCCTGTCCAGAACTCCCACACTGGCAGCCGGGCACCTTCTCACTGCACCCCCCCACCCCCTTCTCCTTCTTGGCCAGGCCATGCTATCAAATTTCAAGGTGGCAAAGGCACAGGCTCCCTCTCTCTCTCCCTCAGGGCTGGTGGGCTGCCCGAAGACTCTCAGTGCTCCTCCACCCTTCCATCCTGCAGGGGCCTTCCCCTCCCTTCTCTGTCCCAGCCCGGCCTACCTCACTCGGGCCTCACGGCCTCCCCTCCCCGGCCCAGCTCGGAGCCGGGCAGGAAAGGTCTGACCTCTTCCATGGACAGAACCCAAGAGAGCTTCCCCAGGGAGTTCTCAGCTTTTAGCCCCCCTGTGTTCTCAGAGGCACATCCATGTCCTCAGCGGCCACACCAGATGCCAATATTCAAATCTGAGCACCTCTTGGTTTGACTACAGCATCCCAAAAAACTCAATTCTTCTCAAACCAGGACAAGGGGCCATGTGGGTTTGCTTTCTGGGAAATCTTTTGGAGGTTTTCTCCCAAATTTGCCCTAAACCAGGACACCTGCTTGGCAGAACCCTTCTCAGTGAAGGCAGAGTGGGCAGAACACCATCCATCTCAGTGGAGCTCTCTCCAGCAGCCCTGCCCACGAGGGTTGCCAGGACAGACACCCTGCACTCCCTCTGCACCTCCTGGGACATAGAAATGGCTGGGGTCTCAAGCACACAGCTTGATCCCAGCACTTGCTCACCAATGATGCAAAATCCTCCACCACTTCACTGCAGGGAGGGTGGAAGGCCATGGGCTCACTGCTGGCAAGGTAAAGAGCACTGCGAGAACACAAGACTATGCCCACAGGTTATCTAACCTGAAAACATCCTTGGAAGTTATTCCAGCTGTATTTTTCATCAGACAAACACCTTAACTATTAAACAGAAATAAGTTACAGCTTAGATAAATTTAGTTTCTAAAGCTGACAAAGATTTATCAGACTGCAAAGACAGCACATGAGTTATTAACACTTTAGTAACGCAGGGGCCTAAAAATGGTCATCATTGATACACCAAAGCTAATGTTTTGAAGATGGAAGCAGCAGAATTAGTCTCTCATTTAACTCTAATCAGAAGCAGAACGTTTTTCTTTATCTTAATAATTGCCTTTTCTGAAAAGTAAACTGATAGCATTTTTAAGTATTCAGTGTACTGTAGGAAAAAAAATACCCCAACTGAAATTACTTTTGTCTTGAAAATCAAAGCCTAGAATACAAGAGAATCCAAGATCCTTCCTCATGAGAATTTCAGAAACTGTATTTTACTGCTTTGGTGTCAGGCTAATTGCTATATTTGGTTTCCATTCTTTCCCTAGAGACTAAAGTTAAAAATTTCACCATCAAATTGAAAAAGGGCTATAGCTTGCTGGAGTCCCAATCCATATTCTTCCAGTGAAAATTTAATCCTATGTGTGAGGGTTTAATATATAATTATAGTATGTGATAGTTTTTCTGCTGTTCCAAGCTGAAATTTCTTCACTTTGAGTACTAGATTGTTACTGGCTGCAGATGGGCACTTGTTGGCATTGTGCTCATTGACAATGGTTGTCATATAAACAGTTACGATAATGATGATTGTTTTCAATTATAGTCCAAGCCTCAGAGAAAAATCTTCCAAGATCACAAGCCAAACACCTAGTAACAAATTTAACTTGCTCCCTAATGCATATGGAAATGAACACATGCAGTTATAAAGAGACATTACTCAGAAAGTTAATCACAACTTCTTGTGCTGTTATTAGCTGAAAGTATGTCCATCATTCTTGACAGGGTCTCAGCCAGCATCATGCATTAACATAAACTGCAGTTAACACTCCACCACATGAGGTAATGGGGGTGGAGATGCTCTGAGAATGATGCAGGAAGGCCGGCCTCGGCCAGGATGAGAGATCTGACCTGTGAGATGCCGCACAGGGAGCTGGGTGACTTGGCCACAGAACAGTGAACACCCTTCAGGCCAGGGCTGGACTACAGCAGTGGGACCTGCCTCCTTCTGAAACTTCAGGGAGCGCCATTTGGCACTGCACAAAGGATTCTAGGAACTGTGGAAGGGCAGTACTGCTTGCTGCCAGGACGTGTTTCTGTTCACCAGGCCATCATGCCAGGTGATCAAAGCTAGCAAAAGTGACCAGATCTGCACAGACTTTTTACTGAGCTAAAAGCTGAGGGTGTCTGCAGACTATCTGTGCAACAAATCCAAATGGGGTCAAAGCTAGCAAAGGTGACCATATCTGCACAGATTTTATACTGAGCTAAAAGGTTAGGGTGCAGACTAACTGTGCAACAAATCCAAACTTAGTCAAAAGCTGGCAGGTTCTGGTAATTGTGGTTCACAACTGAATGGGACCATCAGCACACTGAGTCTCCTCCCAAGTAACAAATGTAAACAGATAAACCTCTTAATTATGAGATGATGGTGGTGGATGATTGAGGAAATGACATACACATAACAAACAGAGTAGCAATTCTCCTGGCAAACCTCCCTATGCCAAGGTAAAATGCAGGAAACAATGCTCTGAGTTCTACTGCAAATTCTCCTGACAGATGCTGGCAGCAGAGGACAGAGGAGGTTTTGCATTTAGAACTGTAAGAGACCAAGCAGTCTCTGACACTAATGCCAAAGGAGGAGAGAAAGATGAGCCTTCCTCTACAAACAGAGGGAAGGTTTCAAAAGAGATTATTCTCCAAAAGATCAGTAAAAAACACTCATATTTTTAAAAGTATCTGGTAATCTAGTAAGATTGTCAAAAGCTTGTAGATGTCTTTAAACAGCTAATCCTCTCTGGAAAAAAAAAATCTGATTTAATAGCTGAATCATCCCTTAGTTAGGCAAAGTTAATTTCAGCTTTAAAGGTGGAAGATCAGTACTCAAAAGGAAAAATCTGAAAATGAAAATCAGCATTTTCCTCCCACTTCCACCTGCAAGGTACAAAAGACCAAGGCACATAGAAAGGAGAAGCTTTACCCTGCAGGTAACTAAAAAATAATTGAAAGAGAGCCCCTTATTTGTAAATTATTGTTACAACTGTGACCACTTTGGTTTAAACATTTTAGCAACAATTCTGAAGTATCCTTATGACATGTCTTTGATGAAAAAACACAAAGAATTGAGATACTGTAGATGGTAATCTTAAGTAGTTCAGGTATGGCCACAAATTAACTAGAATTAATTGCTCATCTATCTCTGGTGAGTTTCTTGTTCTTTTTAATTTCACAGCTAGAAGTGAAATAGAAGGAACTCAAGAAATTAATTTCTTGGTTACAGAAATAAAGAAAACTTGGTGATAAAAAATGAAAACTCACATTTTCAGATAGAAATATAATACTGATGTTCTCTAACAACTTGAATACAATTTAGGTGTTACAATCAAAATTTCTTTTTCTCTGAGACAATTCAAATGGGAATTATTTTTCTCTCCTGAAGGAATATATCTGTTTACATTCTTACAGCTTTCTAAATCCTTCTGTTTGTAAGGTTGAACATATAGTTTAAATAGAGCAATAGAAAGGGAGAAAGTTACATATCTACAGTATTAAAGAAAGCACTCCTGATACTGAATTATAATGCTGAACTAACAGATGTTTCCCTTTAATATACATTAGTAAGTTCCTTCAGACTGAAGGACTGCTGACTTTATGACATACCTTTGTGAACCAAAACTATGGTTAAGGGTACTAAAAAATGGTACTACCTAGGGCAGCATATACCATGTTAGGAATCATGGAAATGTTAGCTTAATGATAGAAGCCTTAATTAACCTTTTATCATTAAAAAAATATATATATAATCAAAAGAGCATAGTTTAGGAGCAACAGCAGAAACTTTTTTTATTATTTTGTCACATGTTATTTTCACCTTTCATTAGACTCATCCATACAAGACCAAAGGCTAGAGTTCTTTCATATTTTCGAAATATAAATTTGACATAGAAAATTTTTTTTCTGCTTATTTAGAAGCCTTGTAAAAATTCTTGTAGCTGAGCAACTATTTCTGTATCCACGGTTTCCATAAGGGCGTGAAAACCTTGTTCTCCCAGTAATTCTTGCTGTGCCTTTAACTTCTCGTAGATGAACTGCTGCAGTGACACAGTGTGTACTGGGTCCTTCAGTGCAAGCTGTGGAAAACATGTAAAATAAAAATATATAACAATGCAAAAAAATACTGTATGACTTGCACATTTTGATTATAACCTCAGCTCAAGAAAGGAATCTCAAGAAAGAAAGAAGGAGACTTCTCCCACGAGTGCATCCATGGGCTGCAGTCCTTGACTAACTTTTCCAGTGCAGATCCCTTTGTTTCCATATGGTGCAGTCCTTCAGGAACAGGCTGTTCCATTGTGGGCTCCTCTCTCCATATGGCCACAGGCGACAGGAGCCAACTCCAGTGCATGCTTCCCGCAGATTCAGACTCCTTCAGGCATCCAACTGCTCCAACATGGGCTGCAGGTGGATCTCTGCATCCCCAGGGACCTCCATGGGCTGCAGGGGCACAGCTGCCTCACCATGTCAGCACCAGGGGCAGCAGGGGAACCTCAGCTCTGGCACCTGAAGCACCTTCTCCCCTTCCTTTCTCACTGACCTCAGTGTCTGCAGATTAGTTGCTCTCACATATCACTGCTCCCTGGCTGCCTCACCATTCAAAGCAGTAGCATTTGAAGCCAGTAGAGACTTCTATAGTATGATTAACACTTGCTGCTAGAAGTAGCATCTACCATCTGTAAGTCAAATGTGACTTAAGACTCTTCAGACTTAATTAAGGAGTTAATACACTAACTTATTTTCATTCAGACAGTCACACCAAAAGTATTTCAAGTAAATAAAAACGTTTCCTGCAAGAAGTTGATTTGCTTTTACTCTACTTCTTTGTAACTTCTTACAAAACAAATGAAATAGTTTGATATAATGAGTTTGTCAACAATATTTGACAGAGAGCTACAGTCTTCACTGACTAAGCACACAAAATCATAAGTTTGGAAGAACAGTAAGCATAGTTGGTGAAGGACTGTATATTAAGTATGTATGCTGAGTTCCTAGGTGTGTGGCAATAGCTGTTTCATTGAAATGTGCCTGATTCTGATAAGACAAATCTATTTTCCAGTTTAAAAAACCGCTAGTAAATTCCAAAGATTTAGTCAAAACAGCTACAGACAGGAAACAAAAATTTGGCAAGTAATTGATTATTGAAATGTGCTTTATGATGCCAGGTAAAAACATGGATTTGACTACTTTTTCAATCTTGTTACTTTACAAACTGATCTTAACACTGGCTGGACTGAAGAAACCAATCATCCACCTCACTGGCTGTAAACACAGGCTTGAAGGAGACAAACAGTTCAGAGGTTTTGCTGATTCCCTTTAGGTTGTTCTTGATTTTCTTATCCCATTATATATTCATTCCCTCTTTTACTTTACCAGTGGTACCAGCTACTATAGTTTTCTGAGTTTCATGTGAGTGTCTGCACTGGTGCTCCTACAGAGGAAGAAACTTCCATTGCATGTAGGTAGGAAAGGGACTAGCTAATGTTTTGTTTTTAATCCAGTTTCTAAAATCAAATGCTAGCTGTGCTTTCAAAGCCATGATTAACAATTCTGATTATTATCTGACACTTCTGCTGCTAGTGACCTGCCCAAAGGACCTGTACAATTTTGAAGTAAATAGCCAAGTGTTGTGTCTCAATTTTTGCACCATCTGCTATGCTATATATCACGCTATTTCAGCTGGGATTCAGAATTAATTTAGAGCAAACATTCATAACAACTACAGTTCACTTGCTTTCACAGCTGCAAGAAATTACATTAAAAAGAGTAAGAATACAGTGTATACTAAAGTTAGCTGAAAAAATGACAGCACAGAAGGCTTAAGACAGAAATATATCAGGAAAAATTAACTAAATATAAGAATGAGAAGACTGACTAAATATAAGAATGAGAAGACTAAAATAGGCAGCTAGTCTTACAAAGAAGGCTTGAAAGGAGAAAAACAAAGGAAAATGCTTAGGAATCTAGAAAATACAGCAACCATGGAAATAGTTAAATTTAGACGATGAGATTCAAAACGAAAAGCTTTGACGTTCATGTATGATAATTCTCTGTAAACTTTACAAGAAAACAAAGGCTGAAAATATGTTTAAGCTTAATGTTAAAGAGAAGATGAGGAACCAAGTTCAAGCAATTCCTTAGTGAAAAAAGGAAAGTGATATGCAAAGATATATGTAAGGGAAGATAGATGCAAGGGAAGTAAATCAAGACCTTTGATGTGGTGCTATTAGTTTGGTGAAGTTCCTCCTTATCCAAGTACATTTGTCATTATTCAAATGACCACTGACGTTGTATTGCATGTGACCCCAGAACAGTTCCCTCACTGTAACTGTGTACATTGGCAGCAAATTGGTATGTTGTGTAATTAATGACACAGCATAATTCAGTGTGCCCTGCTTTTCATTTTTCCTGACATATCCACGCTGAAGGTAGTTTATTACAAATCTAAATTCCTCAACACATATCCAAACTATTGAAGCTAACATGCAACAGAAAACTTAAGGTCTGACACAATGCTATTAAAACTTTACCCAGACAGCAATGTAGTCTGAGTATACTCAAAATTAAGAACATAAAAGCACTGTAGATTAAAACTAACTTTTGCTTTTTAAATCAGATTAACAAACAAAACATGTCTCTCCCTGTTGATCTATTGACATACTGATCCCTATTAATAACAATAACGAAATACATATATACCTATTTGAGAGATTATGCAAAACCACTTAGAATAAATATCACTATGCAACAAACAGCTAGAATTTAAGCTCACAAGCAAGAAGGAAATTTAAAGAGTCTAGAGATGCTTTTAAGAGTAACAATTATAGAACTGTGTAGTACATTTTTAAGGACCACAGAAAATTAAATTTCTGCATTTTGTTTAAATCTGAAATTGCAATACACTAGGAATTTCTCTTAAGGCATTTCTAATAGCAGAAGAATATGGAAAGGTTTACATTTTTTTAAAAAATACATATATTGTATTGCTTTTATATGTAAAAGGAAAATTACACAAGTATGCCCTGGCTTCTTTGTAGGAGTTCTTCAGACTAGAAAATAATCCTATGCAGGCACATTAACTCTTTTAAATATGAGAAATTTGCTCTGCCATGACATTTCAATAAAGTTTAGCTCTCTGCTTTTTTCAGTAAATTCCTTCTATATTGTGTTAGTATTGTAGTACCCAGATCTTGTGGACAGATGATGTTTATTTTGATAACAGTAAAGAAGATGCAAAAGGCAAGCAGAAGCCTAAGTGTTGTGGCTCCAAAGTTTGGCATTAAATTTCCTTTTTTTGATTCAAAACATGAATTTTCCAAGAACAACAGATCAACCAAACCTAAAAAGAATTTACTGTGACAGAAGTGAAGCACATAATCAGGTCTATGACTGAATAACAGATCTAAAACTTACCATTTTTTTCCTTTTGTCTTGTTCTGTGGGAGGTTCCTCATCTTCTGTAGCTTTGGGCTCTTCAAAATGAGACATTAACATGCAGCTAAAAATGGGAAGAAGAACAGTTTTAACATACATTATAATTAAAAATTATTTTAAAGCACTTTTGAAAACACAGAACAGATACGGGAGTTTGCTGAAAGTCAGGCAATCTAATCACAAGTAATTTTTTCCTCAGAACAGTGAATCTGATTAAGCCTGAATGCATGTTCTCTCACCTCCACCAATGTAACAATCTCAGTTATCCTTCATGTTTTAGCTGAAGTTGTCGGTTAAAATGCATTTGTGCACATAGAAAACAGACTACATGGCTTTAAAGAAATACAGGAAGACCTACTGTTCCTTGCAAAAAATTTCCACTCTTTTTCAAGAAAATGCCATACAAGCGCTCTATACAAAGTCAAAGTGGCTAAACATATACAAGGATTGCAAAGATGTCTCATGGCATTCATGTTTTTCTGAGATCTTTGACAAAAGGACCTAAAAACTAGTAAGGACAGTGCTATTCTACAATAAAATCTGCAAGACACTGAACAAAGGTTTTAAACTAATTTTTTACCTGCCTCAACTGGCAGGTACCCATATGTGAAAATAACAGCCAAATTTTAACTTTTATTTTGGAAGTAAGTATAAAACCAGAAAAAAAATATCCAGAGATTTTCCTGCCTGCTGAAATGGTTTGAATGGACTTTATAAAGACATTATGAAAGCTATCCCATAGAAAACATGCCTTTCATTCACTTTACATGCTCTATCCTGAAACAATAGACAAATATTCCACCACTTTATCAAATCTTTTCCTAGAATTTCTGCCTTAAAAACCAAAACTATTTAAAAAACACTCAGCTAATGACAACTTGCCACCACGTACCAGGCAAGATTTAAGACACAAAGGACATAATTCACATATTACAAAGCATCAAGACAGATGCAGATTATTGTTAATTTTCAGTCCTGCATTTTAATTGCTGCATTCCACTAGCATTTGAAATGCTCCATCAACTAAGACGAAGCACCTATTTTAATGTTACTAACATGAAAAAAAGTTGTGATTATATGTGTTTTTATATGACTTAATATGAAAATGTTCAGACATTCTGTTTACATATTTAGTTCTATTAACATGTGTTTAAAGTTGTATGAAACACTTGCTAAACAGCATGGCAAGCAGGGTCAAACTACTAACACAAAAGCCATTTTAATTAAAGGGATTAGTTATTTCAAAATACTACAGCAAATTGCATATCTCCTCTGCTCAAAATGCCTGCTTGCATCCCAATTTATTAAAGGAAAAGGAGTCAAAACTGTCAATGTCAACATACAAGACTGAATTAACTTTTTCAGACCATCATAAATTTTAGGTATCACAAAATTCCTAATACAGGGAGAGGAGAGAATAAAAGAAGAGATGATGATAAAATTAGGAAAATCTGAGTATTGGTGAAACAAGTGTAGAGGAAGGGAATGCTGCCCTTTCCAAAAAATCTGAGGTTTGTAAAGCTCTCTCATAATTATCTACAATGTGAAATATGAACTCTAGGGAACACGGCTAAGTGCAATTCCTTTGTATTGTAAGTCAGTGTAAATATTTCCATAACCTGATTAAAATCCAATAAAAATCTAAAAAATGACAAGGCTTTTACCACTTCAAAAATCTCACTGATCTAACTACAACAGTTTCTTTAAAATTCCAGTTTAAATGTATTCATTTAAAATGGTTCAGCCACTTAAGCCATTGCCATTGTTTAACCTTTACAATCTTCCCTGTTCATGTTTACCCACTCTTCATCCTTCAGTGGCTAAAGTTCTATAGCATTTTAGCCTTCTCTTCCCGTGTTAAACACACACATAATTTTATTTCCTGCACTACAATAATTAGCTAATATGATAATCAGTGGACATCACATTATCTTTTTTGAACCAGTTTGGGCTCAAGCCATTCTTCTTTAGTCTGGAGAGCAGCAACACTGCACATGATTTCAGATGACTGCTCTAACTTTACTTCCAAATGATGTCAAAATATATTATGCAAGAGTCAAAATCTTTCAAACAGCTCTTCTAGAACCTACCAACATAAATATGTCCTTGGTTCACTGTGACTATATTTTATGAAGTAAAAACAGACTTTGCAAAAGTAGTGACAAGTTCTACAAGCCTTCAGGCTTAAAATATGAAATAAACTAGGATAAAGTTTATTTATTTCTCTGTGAGAACTATCTTCAACAATTGCTGGCAAAGCAACATGTTTAGAAATAGAAGGGCTCTGCAATGTTTTCTCTAACAGTAAACAAAACACAGTGCCGGACATTGCCTATTCCCAGACTCTGGACTTACATCTTCTTTACTAAGAGTTTGGTGGAAGTACTTTGGCAAGAAATTCTTAGGCATAGTTCAGTTCTCAATGTGAGAGTGGACTGTTCTGAACACACAGTTGTGTGCATACCAGCTGTTTTAAGCGGAGAACAACTTAATAGATTGCATTCTGACTGTTCTGTGCCACCTAGTTTCAGTGGCAGTCAGTAAACATCCCCTTAAACAGTAAATTAATTAGTTCAGATAGAGTCTGTTCAATCACCATGTAATGATCTGAAAGAAAATGCTTGATTCTTAGCATCAGAGCATCAGTAAATTCTGTTATTACAGCTCTCCATTCTAAAAGTAAGTAATCATTACAGAGATAAAAATTACTTTAAGATGTCTGTCCAAAAAATATCTTACTATTCATTAGGCTTTTTTTCCCCCCAGCTTTGAGGGACTACAACCAGTAACCAGGGAGCCATCAGGAGATGAATGAGTGTGGTGTAGGGGGGCAGCACACTCTGGACACCTCCAAGATCCACATTCCTGCCACAAGCAAGCTCCAACACCTAGCTCGGGAAACCGTCTTTTGAAATATATTCTGTAGCAGCACATGTGTTACCTGGAACAACTGAAGAACTCTTCTCGTGGGATATGCTTTTAAGTTCTCCAGGCTGTGAAATACTGTACACTAGGTAAACTCACATGAGGTTCATGTCACATTCAAAGAAACTCTGAACTACCTCTGAGCAAGGGTGGTCCCTATCAATACACAAGATTGTTGTATTCAAATTTTGATGCAACAGCCAAGTAAGCAAAAAGCAAATCTAAGCACATGAATGTTTTAGGACATCATTTAGTAGATAACTTAATGATCAATATAAAATTATACTGTCTAAAATTATAAGACCTCTTTCCCCATTGCAAATATTTTCTTTTAAGACCAAAAGCTCCGTGTCCTCCTAAAACACTCACTCTTGAGAAAATAGATCTCTAACAAGCATGTCTTAATTTCCTACAGATTTTTCAAATGAAAATACTTCATATAAAACAATACTGCTACTGTTAAACCCTGTTTAAATTAGATTTTCCGCTTACTCTTTGTATGTTCCTGTTTCAGAATCTTCAGTCATAACATCGTTCAGTCCTTCCACTGAAATGTTGATGATACCACAAAATTTATCTTGGACAACACTGTAAAAGAACAAAATTTATTTTGGATAACATTGGAAAAGAACAGGAAAGTGACTTAGCTAAAGGAACTGCACAGGAAATTTGCTCAGTTGTAGAGTACATTTACTGAGAGGTATTTTCCTTGCTTACTGCTTAGCTGAGCATGCTATCAAGCAACTAATTCAGTATTTTTTTATTATAAAAAAGCTTCAAATATACAAGACACATTATTTTAAAATATAGCAGTGTGCCACTGAAAACCTAAAAGTAATTGCAAATGAACAGAAGAAAATACACATTAGCAATGTCCTTGACATTAGGAGTCAAGAACTGAGTGGGAAGGGCTTGCCCCTAGAGCAGAGAAGACAGTAGTGGCTTCTATTCCCAACACATTTACACCTTTTCTTGAATGCATAAACCTACACAACCCCTTGAGCAATGGCTGCTTGTAAAGAAGGTACACTTCCCTACTTACCTGTATTTCTTCACCTTCCTAGGTAGACAGCTCCCCAGAGTGGGTGGAAAAACCCTGCAACCAGTTCTGCAAGAATGTGACTTTCCTGACTGTACAGAGAAAGGGCAACAGGATTTATCTGTTTAAACACAGACACCTGCCATTTGACACATAAAGCTATGTAAGACTAATGCAAAGGGCTGGTAGATATCACTTGGGAGTTAAAAGGCAGGACTACCTTTACTCAACAATGCCCAAAATTACACTGAACACATATACATTTGCCCCCGACTTGAGAAAGGATGTGCTGGTAGGGTAAGGGCATAGGAACACGATCTCCCCGTGATGGATAAAGTAGGGGACACCAGCTCCTAGCTAACAGAGAGCAGTCAGCTACTGCTTCTGCTCCATTTCCTGCTAGTGTGGATCTAATGCCAGAGACATGCTATTGAAGAACAAAGGTTCTAGGACTCCTACTCCAGGAACTGCAAAAGTGTGAAGACAAACTGAAAGTGAAAAGATGTTCATCTCAGGAATGCCTCTAGCTACATGCAGCAAAGAAAGAGAAAGGACCTAACTGGTGATCATAAACTACAACCATTTTCCTGGGACTGCCACTGACTGCACCTTATTGCTCTCTGCTTGGAATTTCAGGCTTAATTCTCCCAAAAAGATGCTGTTGATGCTGCTCCCTAAGAGGCAGAGGCAGAAGCAGACACATTCCATTTATTTACAGGCACTGAACATGAACATATTTTGTAATATGATTGTAATTGATCATTGTTTTAACACAGACAAATCTATTTCATAATATTCTTTCATTTCCTTTTTTTATTTGGGGTGAAAACTGAAGACATGGATGAACTGCAGCCCCTTACACAACAGCAACTGCTTTTGAAAAATTTCTTATCAGACACACAACAAAATTTTACACATATGACAAATATTTAAATAGCAATAGATAGCTTGGAAAAATGCTTATCCAGTTAGAATACTAAGCATAGAAAATATTTCTTTTATGTTTGTTTTGATACAACTGTAATCTCATTCATGATCCTTTCTTTCAAAGGGATTGTTTTTTTCCCTTTTTAAAATTCCGCTACTGTTGTACGCCAGAATCTGAAGTCTATTTTGTATCATCAGTCTTGAAACTCTTGAGTTCCACAAAATGAAAACTGACATGATTTCTACTGCCTGATTGCCAGCTACTGTATTTTAAAAGACACTTATTCCTTTGCCAAAAGGCTTCACCATCACATTCAGAACACCAAAACAATACACACTGTGAGACTGAATCTTTGTGAGGTTCTGCAGACAGCAAGCTAACAACCTACTGACCTCACAGCACAGCTGAGAAAGTCAACAGTGCCTCAGTTACCTGCACAATGAGCGCTCTGAGACAGAGCAGGTTTCTTCACCAAGTCAAAGGTCCTGCCTAGCACACCTCCATTAAGATTCTTTTGCCTCATCCTTGTTTTTGAAACATCTCCAGGAAAATGCCATTAACACAGTTATTATTTTCCAACTTGAGTAAAGTTAGTATTTCCCAACAAGCTGCCCTCAGATTCATGTCAATAGTAGACAAGGAGCAACGGAGAAAAATGAGAACACTTTGAGCCCTGGAGAAGTAAACTCTGCCCTGTTCATACACACTATTTAATTAATAATACAGGATGCTGTCCGATAGCTGTATTATTTCTTCCTTCCAAGTTGCACAAATCCCAGCATGGACTGGGTTGAAAGCAACCTCAGAGGTCACCTAGCTCTGACTCTGGTGCCATAGGCAGCTCACCTTCCAATGGACCAGGCTGCTCAAAACCCATCCATCCTGGCCTCAAACACTTTCAGGGATGGAGCATCTACAGCTTCTCTGGGCAACTCAGTGCCTCATCACCCTCACAGCAAATATTTCTTCCTAAAATCTAACCAAAACCTACTCTTACTTTTAAGTCATTCCCCCTTGTCCTATCACTACAGTTTCTGGCTTCCCTGCAGACTTTTTCAGAAACTGGAAGTTTGAAGTCAGGTCTCCACACAACATTGTCTTCTCCAGGCTGAACAGCCACAACTTTCTCAGCCTGTCTTCACAGGGGAAGTGCTCCACTCCTCTTATCAACCTTGTGGCCTCTGGACTTGCTCCTGGAGTATCAGGTCCTTTTTATATTAAGGGCCCCAGAGCAGGATGCAGCAGTCCAGTTGGGTTCTCATCAGCACAGAGCAGCAAAAACATTGCTCTTGATAGTTACCACAAAAGCTCATAGGGAAATCACTGATTTCTTGGAAAGAATATTCCTACTTTATGACATAAACGAGAAATAGTATTTCAATTCTTTAGTGGAAGATTCATGAGAGTGTTTTTTGAGAGAGTTTTGAGAGGTTTTTTTTCTAAGGGGGAAAAAAAAGGAATGTAGAGCACCTTTCAAAATGCAATCTGCCTGCAGCTTTCAGTAAATATAATAGCTTTTCTTTTCTCCACTTCTCCACCCACTGAAATATTTACCAAGTATGGAGCCATTAAACAGTGCAACTGTTTCAAGAACACAAGACACATGCTGGTGAAAAATAGAGACCACAAACTCACTCTTTAAAAAAAAGAAACCTCAAAGTTCAGTGGCAATATAAAATGCATCAGGCCTTATTTTCATAAATGAGAAAGCATGCCATGCCACTCAAACCAACACCTTTTTTTAAAGAGACTAAAATTAGCCTGGTTAGTTCAAGAAATAATTGGAAAAGTCATATGGGCGAATTCAAAGAAGACAAAGGCTGCATTCAGATGAATTTTTGGAACAGAACAGTTAATATGTTTCATACTAAAACCTTAAACCTGGAAAAAGGCACCATTTAAGCAGTTCCCCCACTGAATTGCATACAGTCCAAATTAGCAATGAAACAAACAAAAGCATCAGGCTCTAACTGGTTTTATACCGAACCGGGTAAGTTATTGGCGCAAAAACTGTTTTGGTATGCAGCAAAAGGCCCACAACTGGGACCTAAAACACTTCATAATCCAGTTTCAAAGATATAATGGCTATTTTTTTTTATTACAGAATGGATATTTTATGCTGCCTGTTAATAAAATTCACTTTACCAATAGAAAACAGAATTTAGCATTCAAGGCATCTTCCATAAGAATAATCTCCAAACTTATATTTCAAAGTTTGCATAAGTTTTTAAATAAAAGAATAAAAGCTTTGCAAATGACAAAACAGACCCCATCTGTTCTGAAAATAAAAGACATAGTTTGTTGGTTTTTTTCATTCTGTTTATAACTTCTAATGCACACAGCTATCTACACAACTTCTTATCTTAAGGTTTCATGTGAAAATCCATCATTTTTACTTCACTTACATAGCCAACTACTGTAGACAAAGCTCTATCATCATGTTAAAACATATCCTGACATATTTTTAGTGGTGCTTAAATAAAATGGACCCCATATTTACTTTGCATATCCCTCAGAGAAGGAGAAAAAAAATCTGTATTAAAAAAACTTCTTCAGAGATAAAAAAAGAGAAAACATTTTCTGCTTTTCTACATTCACCAGGATGATGCAAACATCAAGAAGAGTTTGATTTCCTATCTTTACTAGCTTACATTTTGAGAAAGCTTAATTCTTTTTTCTTATCTCATTAGCCAAGGAAAGAGGTGGAGTGGGACAAGCAGAGATTACTCTGCACATACTGTAAGTGACGTAAATGATTATTATGCACCCTCCCCCTTAGGAGCTGCACAGTTCCAGGGAGCTCCTAAAGCCGTGAAGTAGCAGCTAAGACAGTATTTCCAGGGGAGTCCTATCACTGCTCCATGAAGCACCACTTTGCTTCATGAGGGCAGATTTCACTAAGGCTTCTAATTATTCCCTAATGATTTTAATTGACATATGAACCACATGTGTACATGAAAGGGTTGGTTTCCTCATGTGAACTTTTACACACAAAAGATACTGGCTGCTAAAGAAAGGCATTTCCCTCACAACTGCACAATAAATCTCTCAGTGCCTTGTTAGTCTAATCCCTGTGTTGGCAAGCTGGTTATTTGAGGATGTCTCCACTCCAAAGGATGGCTTTCAATGGCTCTAACTCTCTGCTGCACAAACAGCTGTGAAAGTACCCTTTCATGTTCCCCCACTACAGATGGTGAGATGCATACCTAGCAAACAACTCCCACAGCAGCTTGTCAGTGAAAAAGATGCACCTACAGAGAGAACCTCTCATGCCCTTCTGTAAAGAGCAGCTGTGGAAACCAGAGCCTAAAATAACAGAGCTGCCCCCTGCCAGATTTGAGAATTGAGAATTAGGTTTATTCAGTTGTTAACCTTTGTGCACTACCAAAACACCTCTGTAAAAAAGGCATAGCAGCATTTCTAGCAAGAGAAACTTAAATAGTTTCTACTACATTTGAAGTCCACTATTTCTGAAGTGTCCACATAAAATGAAAAATATAAAAATATAGCACATAAAATTGCAGAACCTACTACTGTGTAATCATTGATTGTGAAGTTATTACTAAGTGAAAACAAAATTAATATTTATCACAACGAATTATGTAGGAAAGACAGAAGGTAACAAAAATGGGTTGAAGAGGAAGAGACTGCAGTAGATGAGCCTCTGGAAAAAGGTGCATAAATTACATCCAGTGTTTTCCTTCTTAAAAGCATTTGCCCATTATATAAAACATCTGATCTTAAGTTATTAAATTATTTTAAAAATAGTTTCTACTCAAGCAATACTAAACAGTTTAAGCTTTTGTCCAAGAAGCTGAATTGTGTGTTCCCTAGAAGTATTTGATGTATGATACAATAAATTACAGACAAATACAGTATTATTTCATTACACTAATAACAAACAACAATGAAGCCATACTTGCACTTTCACACCCACTCAGTACAGTCAAGATATATATATGTCCTGGTTGCAGATAACAGATTTTTCCCTGCTGTAAAAGAACTGCAGATGGACAAACAGGATGAGCAGGACCTGCACAGCCTGGATATGAGCAGGAGTTACACCAGCAGGAAGGAGAGGGGAGAGAACAAAAATGCTGAGGGCAGCTCTGGCTCAGCTGGAGAATGCAACAGGCTCTGGGCTGGAGCATGGAACAGCAACATGCTTCTACACAATTTAAATCAACACCATGAAGGAAAGTCTACCAAAGCATTGTTCCCCACTTTTCCTTGAGGAAAATGGTCTAGCTATAAACTGTGTAACTTATAAATATGGCTGAAACCTCTAGGGCACAGGCCTATACAAGAAAAACAGCATCCTGTTGGATGAAAATTTTTCAACATTGGATTATTTGGCACACAGTTTTATGACATTTAATTCCAGAATAAAGTTTGAATTATTGAAGTAACAGAAAAACAAAACTCGCAGAAATTCACGTTGAAAATAAAGCTACAGCATACTGGACATAACTTGACAACAACAGAACACCAACATTTGAAATAGAAATAAAAAGTTATATGCAAACTATAAAAGAAAATATCCCTATTTTGAAGATGAATGTTTAACTAAGAACACATATCTTGACCTGACACCTCCAAATATATACCAAATATGTAAATGTTTTCAGCCATTAATTTACAATTATGTACTTACTGTGTAATGTATTTCTTCAATTTGTACCTCTTATGTAGCTAAAAAGTCCCTTAAATTAGTACTACATAGATGACAGGTGATGATATATATAAACAGGTGATGATCTTTTATTGACAATAATTAACCAGCTCTATTACTTTAGACATAATAAATTTGGTCGTTACGCTTTGGTAAATTTCAACAGCATTTCAACAGTGTTTTTCTTAACTCCAATTTGGGGTATTTCATAAAATGACACAGATACACACTAACAAAAAAGTCACTTTAATATATTCATTATACAGACTGAACACACAACTTTGTATATTACAATATGCTATAGGTATGAATAGAATTTGTATAGTTTGAAATTTTTCTCTTACTCGAGAGTATGAACATCCTAACTGTAAATGTGCTTTTTTCCAGTCCTTGATCTAACAGAGGAAGAGTAGAAACTCTATTACAATAAGTACATGAAACACTCTTTTCTGATTCCCCAAGATTTCTTGGCCTCGTGATCCCACTAAGAACTGATGTTTTGCTAGCTGCACAATAGCTATGGAATTTCCATAGGAACTTACATCATTAAGTACGGCAAAATAAATTAAAGTGTACTTTATACTGCATGTGTACTTGAGCATAGGTGAATGAATACTAAAAACAGGGACTGAGGTTAATAAACTTATCCATTTTAGACTGAAATGACATATAATGAAATAATTAAACTTCAAAACATTCAGTAAGCAAATGTTGATGCAGAACCCAAATTATGCCATTTGGCACAGTTCTATTAAGCGGTTGATTTTAATTGGTGGAAGTATTTTTACAGAATTGAGTTCTTGATTTCTTGACCTTTCATATCACAGTTAACACCAAATAAAATGAGATAAATTACAATGATGAATGTTCGAACAAGATGACCTGTGCCTGACTTTCTGATACTGTTCGCTTGAGCAGCCTTATTTGGTCCAGTTCTGAATGTTCCACTGATTTCCGAGTTAGAGACTGCACTGAGTCAG
The DNA here is from genome assembly GCF_022539315.1 of Serinus canaria. NCBI lineage: Eukaryota > Metazoa > Chordata > Aves > Passeriformes > Fringillidae > Serinus > Serinus canaria. Next base: position 56,045,157 of record NC_066343.1, read on the forward strand.
TTATGTTGTATCTGCCAGGCTGATAAAAGCCATAATATTCTATACTCTTTTCCCCTGAGTTTTCCAGCACCTTTAGTTTTTGCCTAAACTGAATAATTTTGCAGGTTAAGAACAGGATAACAGCACAAGCCAGAATGAAAAAGGCTAGTAAAATATCAAAAGCTTGATTCAGCTTTTCAACCTGTGGTGTACAAATCACGCTTGTTTTTAACGAGACAGGAGCAGGATCTGTTGTAAACAACCATTCATCTTCTACATTTCTATTAGTAGGTATAATTTTTGCTGAAATTTGCACTGGTAATGTAGATAACACTGTAGCTGCCTGTGATGGCACTTCAGCAGGATATTCCTGATAAAGCAAGGGAGTAGAAGATGTAGCTGCAGTTCCCTCCCAGAAACCAATATACTTAGTTTCTGCAGTGACAAACTGTTCCAATGTGTTGTGCCTGTTCCCTTTACGCCAAGCCATCAGCAGAGTGGTAGCGCTGTGATGCACCCCAACAGATCCCAGACTTGGGGCAGAGCCTAGGCTGGCAGCAGGTCCAATGCAGTTTGAAAACCAAGCCCATTTCATATAATGCAAAGGTCTACCACGCATACTCTGAGGATGCTGACAGTGGATTTTTGCAGAAACAGAAGATGATGCTAGCCAATTAAGTAATGCAAGCATTTTGCAGCTGCAGTTCCAAGGATTAGAATGTACCTGCAGATGAGTTAAAGATACCAAGGGCTTGAGCACTTCAGGTTGTAACTCTGTGATATTATTAAATGCTAAATTGAGTACTTTGAGTGACCTCCCCATTTTTTCAAAGGTACCATTGCCAATACTGGCTATTTTATTTCTGTCTAGCTGTAGGTACATTAAGTTGTTCAATAAGGTAAAAGTGCTGGAATTTATATTTTCTAAATCATTATAGCTTAAGATTAGCTGGCTAAGGTTGCTTAATCCAAAAAATCCATTTACAGCAACACATTTTAGCTTGACATTTTTCAAAGACAGATATTTAAGCTTATTAAGTCCCTTAAATGCAAAAGGCTGAATTGATCCAATGGGATTGTGAGACAAAGACAGTCTTTCAAGATTTTTGAGCCTTCCAATAGCATTTGATGGCACTAGTAGTAAGTTGTTACCTTCAAGAAACAAATAGGCAAGATTTTCAAGATGATGAAATGCTGCATCTGATATCCGCGAAATCTTATTATTTGCTAAGTTTAGTGTTTGGAGACTTATCATTCCCCAGAAAGTCCCACTTCCAAGGACACTGAGACGATTTCTTTGAAGTGTTAAATATCTAACAGAAAGAAGATCACTAAATAATCCTCTGGGAAGAAAAGCTATTTGATTATTCTGAAGGTATAAACAATGAAGATTGGAAAGGCCTTCAAAGATTCCTGGATCCAGGCGTTTAATATGATTGCTATTTAGATGCAAGTAGCACAGTCTGGGGAGTTCCACAAAAGCTTTTGGGTGCACATACAAAATACTGGAATTATCCATGTAGAGTGCAGCAAGCTTCAGAAAGCCTCTTAGATCATTTGGAGAGACATATGATATATTATTCCCACTGAGGTAAACAAGAATTGTTGTTTTAGGAAGGTTCCAAGGGATGCTCGAAAGCCCTGCATTACGACAGCTAACTTGTCTCCCTGTGCAGAGCTGACAAGCAGATGGACAGCCAAAAGCCTCCTTCTGGAGCAGCAACAAAAGAAAACAATTAAATATATACAGGAATGCTCCTGGGCAGGGTGAAGAACTTTGCAGAACACACATATCCCTGTCTTTGGCCTTCTTACTCCTCTCTGACTTCACTAGTAGAGATAAAAAGAAGTATATAAATATTATTAATTCAAATATATTTATTATATATATTAATTATTAATAAATATTTGAATCTATGAGTACAGTCCTAAAAATATCAGCATTATCCTCAAAATTGGTATTTTACATATTCTTTCATGCCAAAGAAGCAGTTTAGAACTCCAACTTACTAACTTCATTGCAAAAGAATTTTCAAAGTAAATGTGTAATTACATAAATATACCACTAACATAGCCAGAAAATATTTAATTTGCTGTAGCATAAAAGTATCAAAGCTGCCAAAATAACAGCTCCTTTTAATTTAAAAATACTATATATTCTCTACTTATAGTTAACTAGCACTAAGAAATGTTTCAAAGTCTTTCAAGTAGAAATGCCAATCGTAAATAAGTTACATTTTACTGGCAGATCACTTACAATATGAATTCAACTTTTATAAAGCTGAGTTACATTTTAAAAAAATGGAAGCATTTTCTTACCCCAAATCTGAAGTTCATTATTTCTGTTATTTTGCTGTTTGCAGTCCACTAGGCTATGTTATAAGCTGACCAACTACATTCATCTGTGAAACCTTTGCAAAGGCAGTATTGCTGTTTACTACAGCACTCTGGTTTTTGCCCCAGGGTTTGCAACAGTTTGCTCAGGAAACTAGGAAAGAAGTGCCTGAAGTCAGGTTGCCATGGATACAGGAAACCCTGGGACAGGAAGCCATTTTATCTGTGCTTCAGAAGTATTGTTAGAAAGGAAATCTCAATGATTTGTTTCTAGAAAACCAAGAACTATCTTAGTCTGTAACTGCTCGGTTTTGTTGTTTGAGGTTTTTTGTTCTTTTTCTGTTTTGCCTTTTTTTTTTTTTAATCCACTGATTTAACTAGGAGAGCTTAAAAGAGTATTATCTAAGGTCTAGCTTGCAGAATAAAGCACAACTATTTGTAACAGCACTATTGCATTACCTGTAACTCCCTTATCTTTCAGTCAGAACCTGAAATGCTTTATTAAATTGGGAGCAAGACTTACACTGTTCACTGTCTACAGATCCAAACTGCTGCCACGTTCACACATTCCAGTGGGAGGGAAAAGAAACACACTCTGGAGGGCAGAGCCCAGTGTCTCCAGCCCTCTGACAAGGCACAGCCTGCCAGTAATCCCAGAGAAACCTATGAAATCTCAGGACATGAGACCCACATGATGTGGCACTAAGCTGCTATGTACTCGTATTTCTGACCTGACCCAAGCACTTTGTTAAGTCTCACTTTAGGCCACCCTTTTAAAACCAAATTTTTCCACAGAGGACTATGAGATGGTTTCCGGCTCTGAGAGCCACACCTTTCATGCACAGCTTTCGTTTCCTGCAGTGTCCCCTGTGCAGAAAAAGACTACATGAGCTATAAATATCCCCCTGCTTCAGGACCGGAGATTACACCCTCAGTTTATCCATCACAGGCAAGAAATACTTGCAAAGCTCAGTCACATCAAAGGGGGAAAGGGGAGATTAAGCCCACAAATAGCAACGTAACTAAAACCCCATGATTTTACTGCAACAAGACCTGCTCAGCAAAAGAAAGATGACAAAGGCCCTCAGTAGCCATAGCCAAAAAAGAGGTGCAACAGCAGGAGAATCAATTTCCTTCAGCTATCATGATCTCACACACTAAGCGTGGGTTCACATAAGGGGTGAAATGTAACCCAGGGGTCTTTGGCTATATAATCCAATCTGAAATGCAGGACCCACATGAGAAAGGGAAACAGAATAGACAAGCTTTTGAAGAAGCTTTCTTCCAAATAACTTGTCTAAAATAAGAAATAAGTAAGTAAAATTGGTCCATGGGCCATTTTAGACAAAGCCTGTAAATCAGTTACAACCCAGAATTAGAACTGCATTTGTTTCTTTTTTTCTGAGACCAACAGCTCAATAGGAAAACTAATTCTTCTTCAGATTTGAATATTTATTTTCGCACTTATATTTTTTCACAGTTTTTAACATAACTGTTGACATTGAGAAAAGTAAAATAAAATGTCATGCCATTTACTTAAAGGAAAAACACGATACAGTCCACAGGAACTAGGTGAAGCATCCTGGATGTGGGGGACAGAACAGTAAGAGAAACGGAAAAAGATTATCAATAGAATCAGATAAGGGGAAAATCAGAGACAGGCTGGAAACTGACTTGAAACAGGAAATTATCTTCTACCTAGGCTTTACTGCCTATAGTCCCTTCATATTGAAACCTATATTTGTAAAAAAAAAAAAAAAAAAACAAACCCAAAAAATTATTCTTCCAAGGTGTGCTGTATGGAACAACCCGTTATAGCTACAAGAAGTAAGAAAAAATTAAAAAAAAAAAGTCTTAAAAGGCAAATGTTTATACAGCTCTCTTTTTGCAAAATGTCAGAAGAAACACGTTTTGAAAAACTAAAGCAATTAATGAAGCTCTATGGTATATCAGCACGAAAATTTAGAGGAACCAGTAGAGCAGTGACCAGATAAGAGAAAGCTGATGACCAGTAACTAATTGGCTAAATGTCTCAGTGGTCTTGCACTGAAAGTACCTTATGAATATTCTCAAAAGTTTTGCTTAGCTTTAACCCTTGCTCCACTGTGGTTCTGACAACACTTAGGACTCTTCTGATGATTGAATCCCATGCCCAAAACAGGGAAAAAAAAAATCTTGATCCAGATCATGTGTCCTTCCATTCTGCACTAGGAAACCTAGAGAAGTCCTGCTTTACACTTTGTCAATACTGCACCTGAAGGCCTGCAGATCTGATTGCAATGTATTTTAGAGTTTTTATTTCATTAATACCACATATTGTTAAAGTATCTGAAACCAGTATCTGTTAAGAACAAGATTTATGTGCCACATAACTGATACCATTCTGACGGAAAACACAAAAAAGGCTGGGTGGGATACATGTGTAACTTGGATCAGCATTTGTCAAAGTGGCTTATACTTAAACAATAAAATCCATTACTTTTTGAAAATTCTACATAAAACCCCAGGAAACACTAACAAGCTTAGGCTACTCTCATATTTAATTCACTGCAAATTTTCTTCTGCAGAGAGAAAACTACTAGGTTTGTACCTGAATACAGTTTCACATGGTAAGAGAGAAAATTATTTTTGAACCCACAAGTGAATTCTATCTTAAAATACTAATATTGATGAAGTTACTAATGCTATTGGCTTTTTAAATTAAAATCTAGTTCAACTATGACTCCTTATAAATATAAGCATGAAGCCTGAGTAACAGCAATTTGTCAAATTGTGCATAAAATGACAGGTCACAGTAATTGAAAGAACATACAAGCACTCCACCCATGTTACATTAAAGCTAATATAATGAATATTAGGTGGCACAAACTAGTCCAAATCCCACTTACATACAGCAGAAAACATGCAATAAGTTTAAAAACAAGTCTACAGTCAATTTTTGAGAAAGGATTTCATTCTCATAATTACTACAAAATTCGGTTAAAGCCCACAAACGAGGACAAACAATTTTTAGCACTGTAATTATCTTTTAAGCTTATAAGAGAAACTATTTATTGCCCTCCAATTATGTATTTACCAACCATCTGCTCTTGCAGGGCTTCCTTCCTTCTACTTTTATTCTCCACATGTAGGCTACTGTACAACTTTATTTTTTCAAATCCCTACTTCCATCTGCCCACATCATCTGTAGATATGACCCCAAATCAAAGCAATTCAGAAACTAAACTACTGCTTAGGTAGCACACGCATCAACATTTAATTAAGATCCAGTAAGCAGGTCAACTCTTGACACCTTATTAACTTACCGGATCCCAAAACACTTTTCTGTTTTTCTTATTATCTAGTTTACTGAAACATTTCTGATTGTCTCAAATATTGCAGATTTCTTCTAGTATTTAATGTTTCTGCTTCAGTAATAATCCTGACTAGATTCTCCATTTACCGAAAACTTCTCTCTTCCACAGCGTGAAAACAACAAAATTATTTTTCCCATGGAGGATATGAAAATAATTTTCCATTCCATTAACCTAATCCGACCTTAGACTCCAGTAAAATAATATGACAGAAAAAAGCTCTCATGAAACTAATGGCTAACTTTGAGCAATTAGTTTATTCTCTTTATTCAGAAATCTAAGTCTTCTATAGAGCAAGCACTAAAAGTTTGCAAACAAAACAGTAATATAAAAAAGGTGGGCCATGAATGTAACATGCAGATGTGATATACTGATAATAAGACTACAGCTTTAGCCTTTACTTTTCACTGCTATATTTACCAATTCTATTCAAACTATAAAAGCATTAATGTAGTCAATACAATTCAACCCAAAAGGTCCAAAGAACTCAATTTCTCGAATTTCAACTTCTAGAAATTTAATTAAAACTAAACTCAATTTCAAAACCACATTCTGCCTGCTTGTTTAGGAGACAGGGTGGGCATACACTTGGCATAAACAACTGATAGCTCCAAATATTCAACAGAGAAAACTTGAAGAGTTCCTAACAACTACTCCAGAGAATACCCACACACCAAATACAAAAGCTATTTCTTAAAATACAAGCTTTCTTTATATTTGGGCTTTTTTTTGATATCAAAACCTGATGTTTTGTTTTAAACACTCCACTTTCTCATTAAATTGTTTGAATATGAAACATTTTTCAATAGAGTACTTATTTGCAAAAAAGTCTTATAGTGACATGAGGCTTTATCCCTTATGGTATCTTATCATAATAGTCTGGTACTGTTAAAGAAAGTCACTGGAAAATCTCAGCTACTCTCTGTCAGTCTCAAATTTCACAGAGTATAGCACAGAGAGATAAGCAGACATACCAAAACAGCTCAAACAAACACAGGTGCAAAAGCAGCTGTAAATCTATGTTTTGGGTTTGGGATATATTTTTTTACTTTTGTTAAAATCTTGGGATATTTACACAGTTTTAGTAATACGCTACACTTTAGTCACTACTTATCTAGTATCTAATTTGCAAACATGTAAACCATACTTGGCAGGGTTTGAAGGAAGCTAGTTAGTCCATTATCTTTTGCTTTTATATAATTAAAATCTTAAATTTTAGGGTAAATTGTAATTAAAGTAGGTTTAGGAAAGACTTCTGAAGTATTTTATATAGACCATAAACAAAACCAAGCTATCAGCAGCAACCAAACCCTTATGACTGTAGTTTATTTTTTTTCAGCAGTTTAGGTGCAATTATTTCTTGCTGACATCATTTCTTGCTCTCACTTGGTACATTTTTCCTTGAAATCAAGGCTTAAGGGTGTTAGGGGAAAAGATGATATGTTCCTGACCAGTCCACACTAGCTATCAAAGGTAGGAGAAGAATTGATGAAGACTATGAACAAGAAAAGTTTAAGGAATGCATCCTTTTGCCAATACCATAATGTGACGTGCAATTAAAGAAGTTGGCAGTGCTCTGTGTAACCTTCTGAATTATGCAGACTCTGATAGTCAGACTAAGACCAAAGCCACATTTTTCACTCTTATCATAAAAATTGCACCATTACCTGTCAGGCAAGCTAAATAAATCCATGGCCAAACACTGATGACAACAGCAAAATCATAATTTAAAGAGCTCCTTTAAATGCTAATAGTCTATTAGAGCCAGTCCTTTAACTAGGGGGATTTAAAAAACAGAGGGGAAGATAAAATAGCTTCAGAGTATCATCCCTATAAAGACAGGAGGATGTACAAGTAATTATGTAAGAAATTCTGACTTTATAAATGAGGACAACTATCCTAAGGAGAGCATGACATTTTATTAGGCACTTTCTTGCCATTTAACTAACATTACATATAGACAACTTTTTTGAGAAAAATTAAAATTTCTAACTAAGTAATTTTAACAAATGACAGAGGCAAAACTCTATATTAATTTAATGAAGATTTATAATTGCATACTGTAAGTGCTTACACTCACAAAATGCCAATTATCTAACTGGCAGAACTCATGCTGGCTGACATATCAGACTTGATACACAATGAGAAAAAGCAGACATTCATTTACATAATGACTAGAAACCTGGGGAACCTCTTAACCCCTTCCCCACAATACATAAATATACTTAACTCAAAGGGATAAAATGAAAACTACTCATGTACCAGAAACTAAAATGAAGTAAGATAAATTAAAATAATTAATATTTTAAGCTCAGTAAAGTCTCCTCTACTTCAGAATGGTACCACTCTACACAGGTAGTTCCACCAAAAATGAGCCTATCCTCAAGAACCACATTTTGTGGCCTGTTTTGGAAAGCACTGACTGAGTAAAAGTAAACATGACAATCTCCATTCAAGAGTGACAGACAGTAGAAATAACACTCATCTGGAGAAGGGGAGTGCTTAGCTTTCAACATGGTGTCATCAAATGCTACCTGTGGGTACAGTCAGGCACCACCCCAAACAAGGCTGATCATTGACACTATAATCCTTCCAAAATCTGTTTCCATTTTCTTATAAGAGAATAAATGTTCCTATCATCCTTTAGCATCTTTCAGTGTTGTGTTCCACTAAAATACACACAACTGTAGGAATAAAAAAAGATATCTACTTTGCTAAATAAATCATTAAAGCTTTCAATATCCCCAAAGAAGGACATTCCAAGACACTGCAATACTGACATTATACTGCAGTAAGCAAGCTAACTATTTCCAGATAGATAGATATGGGTAGAGATATGGGTAGGAGAAGGGGTCATAGTACTATTTTAGCCACTTTGGCATCAGTAACTACAAAGGATGCTGAAGAGCTCAAAATGCAGAACCCTAGATAGTGATGGAGGACCACACATTTTCCCCAACAGATAAGAGGTAGAACGCTGCTAGTGACCATATTCACTAGGCATCACTTTAGGGACCAAGGGCACATCTAATAAAACTCAACTCAGCCCTGAAGAGTACTCTTGCAGCTGTACGTTCACAAACAAGCCATTAAGGTTGCAGACAAGCATAAGTATGATCAAATACAACAGCAGGAACATCATGATGTGTGAATTTACTTATCCAGGTTCCTGCCACACTTCATGTTTCACACTCCAGCTTAAATACAATTTTCCTCCAAAAAACTTCAAGTCCTTGTATGTTTTTCAAAAAGAATTCCTGTTAGAGCTACGGTGTGTTTATCCACACTTTCCTCATGTACTTAACATGGAGATACTCACTCCACAAGTGTATCCTTACTGCCTGAATTTTACTGGTCCCCACTGTTATATACAACAATTTAAAGACAGAAGTTTTCAACCTATTTTATGAAATAGTAAAATTTTTAATAAATTAATGGAAATGCACATGGATGGATGAGTGACAAACAGGCAGTAAGAATACAAAATACAAAAAACATTGCCAATGCATGTATCTGTCAAGCACCAAAAAACATGCTAACATTAACTGGCCACACTTGGATAGCAAAAGCAGACAATTATATAGCATTTAATTTGGGCAAACCCCTAAGTAATACCAGGAAATTACTGTTCCGTGAAAAGGTGCTGCAACACACTAATCAGGAAAGTAGCAGTTATTGTTCTTTTTTTAATATGAATTTCTAACCACTAACACAATGTGCAGCTGTGGGAAGATAAACAGGATGCTAGATCGAAGGACATGCATGCATGATTAAAATGCAGCACTACTGCTGATACCAAGAGCATGCCATTACATTTATCTCTGGATGGTACTGCCTAGATGAGAAAATTAGTGTGGTTAACAATTTGTCACTTCATAACCTGCTTAGTCAAACTAGTCAGCCCAAGAGCCACTGTTAACAGCTGCTCTGCAGTGAATCCTGGCTTATCTGTTTTAAAATCCTTCACTTGTAACACTGTCAAAGGTGCTGTACTTGAAACAGAAAATTATTTGTGTCAAACTGATTTTAAATTAATAATGATAGAACCTACCTTTTACCTTCCCCTAAAACACAGGAATTCCAGAGTTCCACATATTTGTAATAGAGAAACAATTAAAATTTATGAAGCAATACTATAGAGTTTACACAGAGAATAAAAATGGTCACTGTTTAAAACTTTCCCCAACATTTTATCCATGAAGCAACTCTGAGGGAAGAAGGAGAACACGTTATCTTCATTTTTCCCCCAGTGTTTTTGTCTACTAGCTCTCTTTGCTCTCTAAAATAAACCAGTGCTTCAGCTATAGACTAGAGAAAGCAACTGGCAAAAAATTCTCAGAAAGTGTTAGACACAGCACAGATGCCTGTTTTCCTTTCAGGAGAACCTTGAAAATCTGAGCTTGGTACCAATTTGGTACCAATCCTGACCACCACAGAGCAGCAAGCTGTAGGAAGAATCTCACTCTCACCTTGGCCTTCCCAAGACAGCACATCAGCCATCCACAGAAGACACAATTCTGTTCTGCCTCTGCTGTTGAGAAATCCTGAACTTACCTTGGATATTCAAAGTAAAATCTAATCAGGAAACTGGTTCGTGAGGCATTCCAACAGGAAAAATTACTACAGCTTTTCTTGAAAAGACATTAATCCAAACATTTCGTTTAAATACTCTATTACATTCAAAACATTTTTTTGCTTCAACTGTGCAAATGAACTTGCACAAGAAGCCTGCAGATACAGGACGCAGCAAGTATGTGTAGTACAATCCCTGAGATACAGCAAAAACAGGGTGACTCACATTGTTCTTGTAAAAGAAACAATCAGTTGACAGAATCCATTTCACACACACTGTCTAAAGCTAAGTCTGGCAGTCTATCAATTGTATAAGTGAAATTTTCATACCCTTCTTGACATAAATACATCCACTAAAGAGAGACTTTTTGTTTGAGAAGTAGCTTTCTAAAATGATATGGGTAACTGAAAAATAAAGCTGTCATTTGCAGAAGGTTTTATTAAGTTAAGGACTGCCAGAAATAATAAGCTTTTACAGCAGGAAATCTGGAGCAGCTGAACATAGTTCAAAATAACATGGTTATCTAAAGGAATTTATTTTTTTCCTTCCTCTCTTTAACAGAAACTTCACAGGAAGACAGATGTAGTTCAGTACATTAAATTTTAGCTAACACCTCCTTAAAAAGATTTCAAATATACTTATAAACAACATAATGCTGTTACATTTACTGGGGAAAAAACCTCTCAAAGCAGCTGCTTGGTTCACCTTTAGCTACAGAGTTATCCTGACTATCCATGTAAACAAAAAAAAAGGAAAATTTATGCGCATATAAAAAGCAATGAAGCCTCTAAGTTACACATAAGTGTTCCCTGATTTTTTTATTAGATAGTGACTACATAGACTGCAGCTTTGACAGATACTACGTACTCTACAGATACTAACGTAGCTTTTAGGATTTGGGAGCAACATCTAAATTCTCAACAGACAATAGAACAGACAAGACTTTTCAGGAAACCCAGCAGACTAAATGTAAACTCATGCAGTCCTGTCTTCCAGAATGACAAACAGATAAAAATAATCTGAAGGTAACTACGGACTGAAGTCTCACCTAAATGTGTTATACATGACTTCTAGTCTTGACAACTTAGAAGTCAGTGTATTCCACATTTTCATTTGAAACTTTCATTTTCTCTGTATAACCAGCAATGACAATGGCTACTGAAAGGATAATAGTAATATCTCCTTGCTATATAACCTATAGTGCAAAAACTTTCACAGAAACAACACAGTCTTCCATAGCAACTCTTTCTTACATTCAATGTCATAAAGGAGAAAACCAGAATGAAAGTTCAGATCACCGATTACAGGAAAGAAAACTGAACACTGTTCCCTGAAAAGGACACCAAAATAGTAACATGTCAACTAAAACAACTACTTAATCACAGATGAGAGAAGCAGAGAGTTCTAAGTTAATGAGAGCCAACAATTAAATCTGCACTGCTGGTTCCTCACTTTAAATAAATTACATTCCTATGAAATGGAAGAAAGGTTACTGTAATGCTTATAAAACCAAATAAGTTAATATAATGTAGCATGAAAGTTCTATTGTTTTTAAATTTCTCTTGGGGGAGAAAAACAAGCAAATAAAACTATTTGTATTATAATATTTAGCTGCAGAATTGTGAAATACTTTAAAAACAATTCCAAGGGCCTTCGAAGCATTCTTATTTAAGATACTGTACATTTGCTTACTTATTCAATGATGGCAGAAGAGAAAGCAATGCCAAAGCAGAAAGTTTTCTTCTTTCTGGCTGAGTGATGTTATCCATCCGATCAACCCACATTTCAATCATGTTACCAAGAACTTGGTCCAACTGCATTGGGAAACACAATGTTCTTTTTCAGTTAGAAGTACATTAGCTTGTTTAGAAAATAACTTATTTTAATTTTTCTAGTAAATGAATACATTATTTAGTCTTGGAAAGACACTACACAACTGTACACCTGACAAAAGTAACAAGCAACTAGTACTTTTAAAAAATTTTCTATGACAATGCTTCTAGGCCCTGAACCCTCCATACCATTAGCTGTAACCTAGATGCTTGAAATGCATTTCATTTATGGACAGGAACTAATTCAGGACAGCAAATTATTCCATTTCTCCATAACAGTCTCATAGAAAAAAAACCACACGGACTTATTCTGCTTTATCTACACAGTGACAAATTTAAAAAGAAAGACTTGTCATTACCTGTTTGAAAACTGTATTATATCCCAGAAAAGCAAATTTCCCTGAAAGAATATTTGAACACTTGTAGCAAAAGACCCTCAGTAACTTCACCAGTGAAACTGAAGCACACTGAATTTGATACTCCAGAAAAGCAGAGGAGAATCATTAGGCTATTCTCCATGCTGCAAGATCCATCAAGATGGCACAGGGAAAGAAATTCTTACCCTACAATTGTGTGTGACCTAAGGGGGTTTACATGGCTAATTGTGGGATGCAGCAGGAAGAGAATTTAGGGACTCTATAAAAATTTTAATGGGATGTTCTAAGTAATTATAGGAACATATAAAAGTTGTTACACGCTGTTCAGGGAAAGGAAAGAAGAAAGGAGAAGAGCCCCTTTTCAAGAGTAACTGGGCAGGAACAAGCATGGATAATAGAGGGAAAAGTTTATTCAGGTCAAAAGCAAGCAAGACTTCCCTATGTAACACAGCTGAAATACCAAGACACAAAAAACCCAAAAGGACAAAAAAGGACAATAAACCTTACCTCCTGACCCAATTCACATGCCATCTGGCTCAAAAGCAATGAAAAAAATCTTGCATTTTGTAGTAGAACTCTACCCATGATCCCCAGATAAGTAGACATCACCACTGGGTACCTCTGAAATGAAAATAAACCAAAACAAAAGGTGCTTAGTGTAAGTAAAAGAAAAATATTTGGCACACATAGCAGCAGTGTGTGGAAAATACTTGCATGCATCCCTGATGTATTTCACTAAATTTTAAATTATAAATTGCAATTTAAGAGCCTCTAGGAACAGAAGACTGAGTGAGCAACCTATCAGAGTTCTCAGTTCTTAGAATATGAAAACTACGACAATTTCATCCTAACAGCCAAGACAATTTGCAAGGTGATTTTACTTTAAATTTTAAAACCTGTATCTTAAGGAAATAACAGTTTATTGTACTGCTAAAATATTACTTTTGAAGTTGATTATGGTTCCAAGTTACTGCTTACAATTTCAGTAAAATTAAGAACACTTAGTAATTCTGAAGTTACTTTTTTCAGATAGAAACTATAATACATTTGCCAAAAACTAATCTGCAGGAGTCTCAAAATTAACTGGGTAGAGTAGTAAGATTCACTAGTTTATTATCTTTGGTTATTACTTTTAAAAGAAGCTATGGATTTTTTTCATATTAAATTCAGGACATAACAATATAACTGTGTTTTGTAAAATAGCCTACTTGAAAAACAAAATGCCAACATTTACCTGAAAATTCTAACCCAAAGTTATACATTCTGAATAGGGTATAATGAATTCATTAGTCTTAAATAAGAAGGCATTTTAAAAATCCACTCTATCTTTGTGCTTTGAACAGCAAAAAGTACTTTGCTATATAGTGTTACTTGGCTTAAACTTTGAAATCTTATTCAACTCAGAAACTGAAGCTAATTATTGACATTTGAAAGTCTTCAACTGAGAAAAAAGCAAAGGTTTTGATCAAAGAAGTCCAAAAGCTTGAAGTATTCCACCCACTGATTTCTGCTAGAAACTGAAAGGTTCAACACAGTTAAAGCATATTTGATTTTACTCATTTTCATCCAACACAGAAGTTTGAAATCAAAGAGAGAAAATGGAGAAGTTATGACATGTAGGCCAGCAAAATCTTAAAGACTATCTCACACAAATCATTCTCACACCCTTCAGTTCTTCATATTAGATATGCCAATTAAGAAAAGAAGATCAAGTTGATCTTCTCCTGCTTCAGTTTGTTTTTCTCTCATCTAGGTACAATTAAAAAGGAACAGTATGTGTCTTTAAAAAAAAAAAAAAACAACAAAAAACCTCCATCACCAACTAAGGGTTACACTAGGCCTAATGTTATAGCTCTTAAAAATGTTAATAGTGAAGGAACGGTGGAACAGCAGAATTAAATTTGTGCTATTTTATTCAAACAAACACTACATGACAAAACAAGTGCTGGACAGGTTGTTTCTTCTTGTGCAACTGTGTTACCTTTAAAGATTTTTAAACTAGATGTGAAAAATCTATCAGATGCTCTTAAAACAAGAGAAAATACAACACCAATATGAAAAAAATGGAGATAATGGAAGGTACTTTCATTTTCCAAAGGAAAAGTGGAGTCTAGTTAAAGAAACTCTTACCTCCCCATCTATAATCCCCCTGAATACTGATGGCAGAAGGGGTTGAAACAATTGAGGACCCAACACAGGGTTGACTTTTAGGACATTTTCTACAACCTTAAGAAAAAGAGCAAATTAGACCATTAGAAAAGTACATTCAGAAATCTTAACCAAAGCTTTAAACCCATGTGTATTGGTTTACACATATTACCAGGACGCTTACCATTAAATACCAGCAAATCCCAGATTGCTGAAACTATATTCTAGTAAAATATTCTGCAAACCTGATTTGCATAAATGCACCTGGTGAAAGCTGACAGGCTAATGAAACCCACCTAGCCAAGCACCTCACAAGACTCCCCATGTTGCAGGCAAAGTTGATGAGGTTGTTTGGAAAAAGGGACTTTGTTATGGTTCCAGGAAAAGCAGGAGATTGAGGTAGTTGGCAGGGTGAAGTACCAGCAGTTCAGGGTGTATTTCCATAGCTTTGTCATGTCATTTTTGAGAAACTGCAGATTAGAACATACCAGCTCTTTGCAGGTGTGCTCTCAGAGGTGCTATTTTGGGTACCTTGCTCTGGTTCCCAATAACTCTTTACCCTTTGTTTTTCAGCTCCTTCCCCCCCCCACCATTTTCTGTTCCCTGAAGTAACTTGTTTTCCGGCCTTCTTTCATTTTTCTTGTGCCCAGATGTTTGTGCTCTACCCTTGTACCAAGAGAGATGTGAAGAGGCTGTGAGAATAATGGGCTGAGGGCTCCTCATTCCTTCTTCCAGGTAAAGAAAGTGACCCCACATGCACAAACACACTGATGTGTTTATAAAGCACATAAAGATATCATAAATGTACCACATCTAAACACTTAGTCTCCATTTACTTCCACCTCAGAGGAATTTCAACAAGGACCAAGTCTTCTGTGCTCTTGACCAAACTCTCCTAAATATTTTTTCTCCATTTTGAACCTTGTTCCCAATAGTTTCAATTTAATACTCTTTTTTGCACTGAGAAAAGTGTTAAGCAGTTGACCTCTCTCAACGCCCCTCAATTTTGTAGACCTTTATTATGCAGATGTATAAAAGAGGGTTATTATGTTTACCTCTACAGAGGTAAACATAACTTTTCCCCCACTCATCTTTCTGGGTACTGGAAGTTTTGGCCATCTCCTTTATTCCTTGCACAAAACCCTTTATTGTCAGTGTCAAGATAATTAGAAAATCAAGTCACATCAAGCCTCAGCAATCTTGCAACAAATTGTCTTATGAGTCCAAATTAGTATTTTTCAACCTTATTAATTTAATTACTGTTCTAATATCTATTTACAATCCAGCCAAAGCTGTTTGTTTGAAACTATTTCAGAGAACACCCCCGGGTGCTTCTGTTCCCAATGCTTATCTAGATTTTGGGTCTTTCTGTTTAACAAGTCAGCATAGTGAAGTCTGACAAAACTTTTGCTTTTTCTAAAAATATTTACAAGGATGATAGCTCAGTTATCCCTCTGGAATAAAGACAGCATTACTACAAAAGTGTTCCAAGTATACTAGACAAATCTTGCAGCAAGGCCACACTGGGACCCAAGCAAATTAATGATTCTGTACTGGCAGTATAATTCCATTTTAGAAATCTGATTAAAAGCTGCTGCATAAAACATTTGCTCAACTACAGACTTTAAATAATATCACTGAATAGACTGGAATTGACATTTTAAATTTCAGAACTAGAGGCCTTAAACTCCTCACAGAAGTAACTACAAACAGGGGAGAATATGACCTTCACAGTTGTTTTCTGTCCTGGATTCTGGAACCAGCTGTGCAATCACCCAAAGAGACAGCTGGGATCCAATTTATATACCCCATCACATTTACAATTAAATTAATTCAAGTCCAAGTTTTCACAAACAACACAGAGACCCCTGTAAGTGCAACTGCTGGAAATGTTAATAGTAGTATACTCCAGCTATACTGCATTACCGTACTACAGCTATACTGTAGAGCGGTACTACTACTCAGTTATATTTCAACTTTATTTCCTGAAATTCTTCAAAAGACACATTCAAATTGTTATTAGTATTTCAAAAGCTTAGGAGTTCCAACACTATTTTAAGGCTGTGTGAAAATAAAAATTTCTGGTGCTTTGAAAAACCTTTAGCAACTGTAAGCAGTTTTACAACAGCAACTTATGCCAAAGACAAACAAAGACTGTTTGAACTCTGTGTCTGGTACAAATGAAGTATGGTACACGAAGGAATTTCATGGAGACCACATATATAAAACATTCAATAAAGATAGGAGAAGTTTGTTCTACACTGACTAGGTTTGCTCTATACTCACTTCAAGTAAGTAGTTAAACCACCACTGATGGTTTAACTCCAATGTCAAATTCTGGTTAATATACTTGTTTCTTCTACATGTTCTAAATTCTACTTGAAAATATTACGTGTACAGAGCTGAGTCTCTGGATATTATTTTCATTATACTCCACCTTTAAAACTTGAACTTGACCTTCAATAGTTATGTCCTTCAAAAGTTCACAAAATGACCGACATAAGTCAGCAGCATACATCTGAAATAAAATGAAAAAGATGGTATTATGCAATGCATTGGTATATATTTTGAAACCCAATTCCTTGGGGCTTTCATTTGCCTAAAGACCCAGTTTCTCTTCAAAGATTGTATCTGCTACAATGTTCATCATTCTAACCTAATTAAAATCTAATCTAAGCATTTTGTTGAATTTTAACATTGCAGGACATCTAAACAATCAATCTCAAAGAATTTTCTAATGAAGAAGGGGTGACGACAAGGCGTAATATCTTGTTCAACTCCTGGTAGCATGTATATTCATAATTTTAATCTGGTAGGATAATAAGAGTAACTATTATTACCCAACATAGAACCATTCAGATATCAAATTACTAAATCAATCTGCAAAGCATTAATTCTAAATAATAATATTTCTCAAATCTCAGCATCCACCGTGCACCATACAGAGCTAACATTAGAACAGTATGTTTGTATACACATATATGAATAAGAGAATAAATGTTTGTGTGTATGGTGTGCTCCAAGACAAGAGAAAAAAACGTTTGCCAGTAAGGAACTGAGGTGGCAGTATGGATCTTTATATAATGGTAACATACCTGCAAAAATTCAGATGAAGATAAGAAAATATAAGCATTGATGATCTTAAAACAATTTTTGAGATTTTCTGAACTTAGCTCTGGAAAAAACAGAAATCACAATTCAGAACCTGATCACCAAACTGAAGTACAACCAAGATGATTTCCTTCTGAAAGTCTTTTCCTCTCACAGCTTGTAGTGCCAGGTGCCAACAAACAGAAAAAAGATCTTAGATCCAGTGCCAATCAGGCTCTCTCTCTCTGCAGAGGCAATTACAGATGTGGGATGACAGCTCTCATGCTCAAATGAAATCCTGTGACCTCAAAAGCTAATGCTAACTAAAAACGAAAAACAAACAAAAGTCAGGTTTTGGATGTAATACTGGGTTAAGAAGATACTAAAGACTGAATAAATGAAACGTACTTTAGAGACTCGCAATTACAGATAAATGGTCTGTCTCACACTGAGTCAGTAAATGCTCAGCAAAAAGAATCAAATAAAGATTGCAGTTCTGCTCTTCTGACCCAGATTCCACATCAAATGGCATTGAGCTGACACACACTGAGCTGTAGGGCATAGCTTGAGTATTTCAGTAAAGAAAGCATACCCGCCTAAGAGATAAAAACACACAGAGGAAGATATACAGCAGCAGCTTGAAGAGAGAAAAAGATATACCCTCAGGCACTACCTGTAAGACTGTTTAAGGGGGAAAAAAAAGCCACTCTGGAACATGTATAAGCAGAACTCACAGCAAAATGAAAAGTTTCAAAGTTTCATATGGATGTTGATACTAGTGCAGAAAGTCCA
The DNA here is from genome assembly GCF_022539315.1 of Serinus canaria. Taxonomy (NCBI): domain Eukaryota; kingdom Metazoa; phylum Chordata; class Aves; order Passeriformes; family Fringillidae; genus Serinus; species Serinus canaria. Next base: position 56,063,635 of record NC_066343.1, read on the forward strand.
CATTGGACCTCAGTTTCATCACCTTTAATATATCCAAAAAAACTACTTTGGAGAAGCAACAGGAAAATATTTTAACATGATTTTTAAATAAAATTCCTTTCCCATATGGAACAAACATCTGGCTAAGAATTCATGCGCCTCCCATGGCTTAGATGAAAGCAATTGTATCAAAGTGTGGCTTACATCTAGTGATATTTATATATAAAAAAATTCTACCAAAACCAGTTATCACCATGACTATGTCTGCTTTTCCATTATAACATCTGTATAGTTCTGGGGATATAGTTCAGCAGATTTTCTTTTTTACCCCACCCACTAGGTTGAACATTAATATTCTTCCATTTGATATGGCCATAAGACAGCTTTGCATTCATGTGTATGTTCATATGTCAGTACTCAGACAGGTCATATCTTGTAATCATTTATTATGAGTATTTTTGTCCCTTGACTTGAAAGGAGGTCACCTATCAATCCAATACACTCATCAAAAGATTCCAAGATATCTGTGAATTTAGTTTTAGTAGCATATTACTGGAGTTACACATTGAGTTCTACTTAGAGGTCTGCATTTGTGTTTCTCTCTTTACTGAATAGAATAATATTTAAAGTTTTACACACTGAAACAAGTAGATAAATTCTAAATAAATGGTCATATAAACACGAAGCACTACTAAGTTTTCCATAACTTCCCATTCTGTGATAACCAATCAAAGGTAATAAGATGTGTGTAACAGAAATTGTACTTCAGGTTAAAAAGAAAACAGGTATGACAGATACAATGGAAATGACAGAACCTCCATCATGCAAACACAGCTCAACGTTTAGCAAAATTTTCTGGAAAGATCTCATGTAGAACTAACTACATTTAGAAACTAATTATACATCAATTATCTTGCCAGGATTTCCTGAATCACACATATTTTTCTGAATTCATTAATGTGCTCCTTTGAGATTTGTTTGGCTCAGAGGAGTTAGACCAGTTCCAGTAACCTGGTTTTTGCCAGTACCTTTATAAATACAGCACATGCACATTAAACCTGATGGTTCTCAGAACAGGTTATGTCTAGATTGTGACCATTCTCCCAGCCTGAAATTGTATCAGATTCAACTGCCATTTTAAGCAGCCTCGGCGCAGAAACACTTCCATCCTAAGACAATTAATGTATTTCTCCATTCCACATTATTCAATACATTGCAAGAGATGTATTAAAGAGACTGTGCAATTCCTCTTCAACAGAGTTTAAACAGTAGTAGCAGTGCTGAACTGGAAACCAAGTATGACAATTATGCTGTGAATAATTATTGTACATCAGTGACAGCACCATAATCTTTGAAGGTCGGTCACTTATGCAAGTGAAATCAAGCCTTCATATCAAATGCAACATTCTGCTCCTGAAGGCAAATCTAATTGACTTGTATAACTCCTCTGACATCCACTTCCAACAACAGTAGTATCCTGAAATGGGTACAAAAAGATATTTTCATAACAATTATATCTGGAAGTGAACAACTATTTTCAGATTAGTTAAAAAAAGAAAATCAAAACATATATATAAATATCTTTCCCCTTCAAGTTAAAAAATCTCACATATGAATTCTTCTTTCCCTGCCCTCCAGCTCTTCTACTTCATACATGCTCACCTCTGACATATTTTCTGAATGACTTACATGCTTATACAGAAGCTAAGCACACCAGTAAAATAGTTACACTACCTGTATATTACAGTAATTCCACTCAGTAAAATAAATTCAGAAAACAAAGGTCAGGAGCTTAATATTCCTTATATGGTACTTTCAAGAACTAATTTTCTGGAGCACCTTGTTGCTAGTTCTCCACATTACAACACAAGACATAAGCATGGTAGTTACCCATTCAGAACTTCCCTTCACCTCATCTATCCTTTGACTTTTACTTTGATGACTTCGGACTGAATTGAAACCAGTCTTGGAGAGATTATCTTTTTTTTGCCTTATCTCAGACACTTAAGACACATAAGACTTTGCAATTTTGACTTCTCACCTTGTTCTGACAACTACATCACCATGCTAAGAAGGACAGAAGAGTCTGACTTTATGTGCTGGAAGTTTCAGCTGAATACTGCTACTGGTGTACTAGAGAAACTCTGCTACAGGTTTAAGTCTGAGCAGTTATTTAATTAACTAGCACTGTTGATCATCAGTGATCAATATGTTTTCTTTTGCAAGATGTTGCACCTTAAACTGTATTGTTGTACTTGATTAAGTGAAGAAGCTCTTTTTCAAGTGTCCTGAATGAAGTAGCTCCCTGACGGGTAGCAGATGGCAGCACTGTACTTGCTTTCTAACTACCATGTTTTAAAATAAGGTTAGCACTAATCCAAAATTCCAGCTCTATATAAGCATCATAACACCATTGCTGCGTCATGTGGAGGCTGTCTAGTCAGATTCTCCTGATGTAAACAGATTGAATTTGTAGGCAAAGAGCATATCAGAATGGTTTCCACTACGCAGAAAAATGTGCATCATTTTGTAGCAATCAAAATTTTTGACGAACATGACACCCAAAACCAGTTTTTCAGAAAAATGCTCAGAAAGTGAAGTAGTACAGAAGCCTATAGGGTGATTACACATCATCTACTGTGTTTCACTCCCAACCCTGACTAAAAAAAAGTTTGATATAAGCATGTTTGAAGGCTCATCCTAAAGAAACCCTACCCAGCTTAACTGCACTACTTACTCTACCAGCATCATGCAGCTTAAATTTTTCAGAATAAATAACTTCTCTTGAGAATGTATTTTTTTCCAAAGGAGACCATCACTATTCTCCAGGATCCATTCATAAAACAAGGAAATCATTACAAGTGGAGAATATTCCAGAGTACCTCCACCTTTTCTAAGAGTATGCCAGGGTTTCCATTTCTACTCATCTCCACTCTGAAAAGTATCACATGAGGACTGGGGGGAAAATATCAGTAGCAAACAAATAAGCCACAAATACCAAGTACTTCTGAATTTAAGTCGAGCAGATTAGCAGTGTGAAAAACCATGAAAATCGCAGCCATTCATGCAGTGCAGGGTTCCTGCAGCAGACACCACCTCAGACTGACACAGAACAAGAAGGCGAAAGGGGAGGTTCTAGTTATGGATGATCACAACAGTCATCAGGACTCAGCAGCCGATGAATTTTAGTGGTAGCTGTGGAGTATTTAACCATAAAGCCACTACTACTAACCAGAGCAGTTTTGTCATTAGAGATCTTGTATGCAAGGGAAAGTAACAGAAGACATCATCCACCTACGTATCATGACTTTATACTGACCAGTAGAAAAAGAATAAAATATTAAGTCCTGAAAATAATTATCAATTAAAAAGCTAACTTCTGTAAATCTGTGAACACATTTCTCTAAAAAAAATGAACCCATTTGCTGTATTAGTGTTGAAATCTCAAAAGCACAGCTAAAGATCTAAACACAAACATACTAACAAAAATAAACCACAAATTTTTTACACTCCCTTTAAATATGAAGCAAAAGTACTTGACATATCAGTATTTTCTAAGCAATGAATCCTATTTCTCATTACTAAGCTATATTTTGCAAAAAAACTGCTGTTTTTCATTTCAGCGCTTGACCCAAATGTTTAGACATATTTAGGCAGTTTGAAAACATCCTGCATTGTTATTAAATGGATAAGGTAAAAGCTATTAACTTTATTTGGTTGTAAGCAGAACAGGCAAGTATTCCATATAATCAATATCAGTAACACTTGGCACATTTGGTGCTCAATTTCAGAAACTTCATAAAATAACCTCTGAAATGATAAACTTTCTCTGAAATCTGTCTTATCTTTCATGTACACCAGCTCAACTTGATTAAAAAAAGAACAGTAAGTAGATCATAAATATTAAAAAATATGAGAAAGTCAGACAATAAAAACCTATTCCTCAATTTTTGTTACAATTCTGCAAGATCCCTTAGTACCTGCAACCACACGAGCATTGATTAGTGCATGAACAACAAGCAGCAGGAAAAAAACCCTGAAATTTTATTAGTGAAAGACTTACCAAGAAGGGCAGACATATTCTGAAATATTCTCAGGAGTTCTGGTGTAAGACATGGACTATTCTCCAATGTCACTAACCTAAGAACAGATCAAGCAAAATATTTCAGATGATGTATGAGTAACACTGAGCAATCATTTTGACAGATGTAAATATTTTAACTCTGGGTATCCATCTATGTTATCAAAAATGTGTAACAATTACCCAGAAGCACACTTCAAGCAGAGCAATAGTCCTCACAATACACTCATCAGTATAGGCACAGGTCTTGCCAAGGTAGGAAAACAAAGAAAAACATGATACTATCTTTTTATAAAGACAACATAAGCACTGAAATGCAACAGTGAGAATGCCTAAGTAGCAAGCCACGTTACTTTGAGAAGTTGGGTAGAGAGGGATATTTACAGTGCAAGGACAACACGTGTTCTAAACCTAAAAGGAGAAGCTGTGATGGACCAGCTCACATGTTTACATTTTTTTAAAGTCCCAAATAAGGCATTATCTTACATGGTTTATAACAATTAAAAATTCCTGAGATTTGAAAACAGTAGTTATAAATTAAGCTTGCATTTAAAGCCCTAGCAACAAATTCCATTTTCTCCTAGATCTTAGGCATGGGATTACCACATTAAAGTAACATGTCTGGTTATGTGAAATTTTTTTTTTCCTGCTCTTGGTTCAAGAAGCCCTCCGAGTCCTAACTGTCCCTGCCAATTGTCTGGATTTCTCTGATGCTCTAACACATCTTAGAATATCATTCTTCTGTACAGACACCAGAAGAGCAACCTCAAGATCAGTACCATTAAGAAGATAAAGTTCTGAACTGATACATGTAAAAAGGTCCCAATTCTATATTTTGAGACACTCTTGCACTTTTACTTGCTGCCACCAGCATTATAAATCTCAGTTTTGCTGCATATATGAACAGAGCATTTGTAGGTTAAATATTTCTAACCGAAATGCTAATTTATAATTCAGATCAAAGGAATGGCTCACTATTTCAAGACAAACCCTATGTATTCCTATTCTTCAGAATTTGGTCCCCTCTTTTATTGTCCCCTCTTACAGCATCAGCTGCACCAGAAACAAATAAATCGGGTTCATGGCAAACTGAGCACAGGGTCACTTCAGTCACCAAACAGTCTGAGATACAGAAAGTAACTTCTACATTTTATCCTTGTAATTATGACATCTCTTCCTGCAACCAGTTCTGATCCACTGGCTCACTGCTCTCCCTAAGTCAAGCCCACTGAATTGTTAAATTAGCACACACATTATAGTGAGTCTACACTTTTTGTCCTGCTACAGAATGGTATCTTCAGTATCACCTGCCTAAAAATGAATAATAGGCAAAACACAACTAAAAAGAGCTGAGTATACAAATTTCCTTAACTCCTGTCTTCTGAGAAAAGGTATGATATACGTGATGTCAAGGTAAGGTAACAACAACATATCAAATTTAATATTCAAAGCTTTTTACAACATTTTTTTCTTCTGGGGATACAACAATAAACAAAACATTCTTACCACAGCTCTAAACCATCTTCCAGAAGATAGACATGTGGAGGCTGAGAAACATCTGTACTTAGCTGGATAACTGGAAGTAGAAAAGGGTAGAGATTTTTGCTGTCTGCTCCCAGTCCCTACAAAATAAGTAAAAAATGTACAATATGTCAAAAGCCTTCAATAAAGCATTTCAAAAATAGCATGGAAAATATCTGCACTGCTGTTACATTCACATGTAAACATGCATTCAAGAAATCAAAGGTTGAACTTGCTTCCATTTCATACAACAATAAAATAGTCCAATATTCCTAAACTTTCTCCCAATATGTCTTAAGAATATTATTTTTTTAAAAACAATCCAGTTACCAATAGCAAGAAAAAAATATAAAGAACATACATTCTTAAAAACATTCATTGGTCATTCTCTTTCTTGGAGAGGTCATGCGTTTAACAAATACCAAATAACTTAAAGCTGAATGTTTTACAGGTCAAGAAAAATATTACTCTTTGGTTCTTATCATTTACAAAATCATTAGACATATTCTAATATTCAGGAGAAAGATTTGTTTTCATAGCTACCCAAAGATTCACAGGCTGATGACAGTGATTCAGTTTCTAAATGATCCATGAGACTTGTGAACAATGAAGAGTAAACTGGGAACAACTGCCAATTACTGTACAGCATTACAAGGTCTTATAATATTACCACTCAAGAGAACTGAGGCTAGTCAAATGCTGAGCTTACCTAATTCCTGTATTTTTACAATGGAAAACTTAAAATTATTTTATATTTTTAAATTGCAGCTTCTTTGAGCATTTATCTACTTACTTAAACAAACATGCCTTAAAAGAAAAAGATTTTTCTACAAATCTGTCTCATCTCTTTGTGTCTACCTACACCAAGAGATTTTTGCCTTTTGTTAAAAAAAGTAAAATACTCATATTTTAGTCTCCACGGGGGATTAAAGAAGAATTTCTACAATTTGTTTATGGTAAAAATCTATTTCCTCTTCCTTTAAAGTAATGCCACTTGGGAAAGAACCTTTATTTCCCCTTTCATAATAATATATGTTATTTCCCTTTCACTTTCTCTCCACTATTAACCTCTGCAATACCATCCTTTTAAGTCATGCATTTCCACAAGTTCAAGACTGCATATTAAGTCTGTTCCTGTACAGACACTATCACAGGAGCACTTCTCTTGGTCTCTGCTAGTCCTACTACATTTTCTTTGAGATGCAGTAGGTGTTGGAGAAGGTAGTGTGGCATACAGTCTGTACTAAAGAAGTAGTTAATACTATGGATTCTGCAGCCAATATAACTACGTGCTGTTTTATCATCAAGAAATAACTGTAGGAAGTACTGACAATGTTTGTATGACTCAGATTCCTTACCTGGACGAGATGGATTAGAGTGGTTAGAATGGCACATCGTAGCATATTGTGCTCCTCACTCTGCTTCCAAAGCAGTGGTAAATACTGAACCAAACATCCCACATATGGTCGTATCTAAAGTTCAGAACACAAACTGGTTTCTTAATATGTGAAACAAGAATAACTTAATAATAACTTATCCCAAGCATAGCTTCTGAAAAATATAGGAGCTGGTTTTGTCTCAGTAAAACCACAGAGTTTGCTTAAATCTTTCTAAAACACTGTATTCTTTACTCTGTGGCTGAAGTAACTTCTGACTGCAGAGTAGTTTGAAACAAACATATTACTTATGGTGACATTTATGTATGGCAATCAAGCTTATGTAGTAAAGAGCACACAAAAATTGTGTAAAGCTTGATACACAGAGGTATTTTCATATTAGTACATTCTTAACTTAGACAGGATACTTAAACAGCATTCTTTAAAAGCAGAAATAGTGGGGAAAAAAACCCAAACCAAAACAAACAACAAAACCACAAACAAACAACTGAATAACCTCTGGAGTCACCGAGCCTTTGAGCAGGAGTTAGACTTTGTAACTTTCAGAGATTTGTCCTAGCCTATATTTTTTTCTGTTATGGTCTTCAAAACTAAGACATTATTCTATTTGTCTTTGAAAGCATTTAATTAGGAATTAACCTAAATATATTCAAGGGTTTTTTCTCAACTTGTTTTTAATGCTGCTTCTCTAAACTGCAAGAAAATCTGCTGTCATGTTGACTTTTTCTACAAGGGACAATTACGAAAGCTTCATCCGGCTCTCAGACAGGATTACTTATAGAAACACAAGATAAATTCAAAAGCATGCATTATCTCTGTCCTTAATACAGTAATACTGAAAAAAAAAAAAAACTAAACCAAACGCACCACAACAAAACCTGAGACAAAAGGAGCCAAATAGTCATTGTTAATTCTGCAAAACCATCTTCAAATTCTTCATGTAAAAGCTGAAGCACATAATTTAACATTAAAGTACTGAGAATTCATAATGTGAATTTGAAACCTGTCATGCAGTTAAGGAAGTGCTGTAGAGGCAACTCTGACCCATATCAGTATCAACAAAAAAATACAAAGTCAGCTGCACACTCCATACGAGTGCAAAGCATTTTTCCCCAAAAATGCTTTTTCTAATCTGTAAAATAGATTAAAATATTTGTTTGGATATGATACAATTAGAATAAATCACAAATAAAAGAATAAAATTGCAAGAAATGCCACAAGATATAGCAATCCTTTGATACTCTAAAAGCTGATTCAATACAAAAAAATACATTACTTACATAACTTAGGGAAAGTAAGTTAACCGTTTATACTAAACATAAATTGAAATTGAAAGGAGGACCAAGTAATGCCAACAGTGCAGGCATCTCTAACAACAACCAGTCTATTAATTGATGACATTTTCCTTCCACAACAAGTCTTCTTCCATGTTCTTAGGACAAAGCTAAAACTGAAATATATATTAAAAAATACCTGCATATTGACTCTTTCAATCACACAGGACAAAACATGAAGAACATGCATTTTGGTGTCACATTGTGTTACTTCCTGAAGTAGCTGAAAGAGCAGTGTAAACATGGACTCCAGGTACTAAAAGAAAAATAAAGAACCACAGATTAGACGATGAAAAATATAACTAGTCACAAAACTGCTAATTTTCCCATGTGCTTAAAACTCTAAGACAGCCAAAAACTTTGAAAACACAAAGTGTGCAAAATGTTACTCTTTCACTTGCAAAAAACCACACTACACAATCATCGACTAAGCAAGGTAAAAAAAATTCATCTCTACCCCTACATACCAGTTTAAACATGATCAGTTTGAATGTATACCATTTTCATGTTTTGGTAAGTGTAAATGTGATTTCACAGGTAAAATAGACTGTCTCTCCAGAAGGAGGACTTTGTTAAGAGTCAAACAAAAAGTACAGTCTTCCAGCTTTTGGGCTGGTAGATAAAAGTTAAATATTGAACTAAAAAAGACATCTTAGAAAATTCCAGTGTTTACAGTCTAGAGGCACCCTGCATTTTGGTTTGTTTGCTCTCAAGAGAGTTGAAATTAACATGGAAGTCAAAATGAAATGAGGAAATGCATCTGCTAAATCTGAGTGACCAAAATAAAACTTTGGCATACTTATCTCTTTCCACTGTTTACTAACTGACGATACTAATGACCATGGTAAAGAGCACAAATACAGCAGAACCAGAAAGTGGTGCCTTTTTAAGGCATTACTGTAACCACAAGCTGTATTTTAATATTTTTAAGAAGGTGCAGTTTGGAAAGTACTGCATGAAACAGGCATGAGGGTGAGCCACAGTGGTGTTGAGATGTATTTGTTAGATACAGATTTAATATTTTCTTATCATAAAGAAACTTACTATCTGGCAACACCCAGTATATAAAGCTCTAAACACACTGCTATGAGGTTGTAATAGCATTAATACTAAAATGTATGTACATATTAGCAACCTTAACAATAGCAGTATGATTATATATTTGGGTCTGTGAAGACTTCACATACAATGCAAACATGCACACACATCAGTTACTAAACAATGCAATTAAAAATGAAATTGGAAAACATTTTTTCCTGCTTTTCTCTATGTATTTATCTACTCTTCAGAATATATAAATGCTCCTACCGGTAAGAACTGGTCAGTTCTGAACTCGAAGTCATCTACAGGTAAACAGACGTTAAGGAAAAATAATAGTCTGAAGATAGATACCAAGAATCAAATGAGCAAATATTTCATGGACACTCAAAAATTAAAATGTGAAGAATTTGATAGTAAGTTTAAAATTGACTGTTTTCCAGTAACTCAGAATTAAGAACTAATCAAACAGCTTTGCAAATAAGGATATTTAACTTCAGTGTTGTAGCTGTCTCAATACGGACCTGAAAGAGAAAAGTCAAGAAGCACCATGCATACTTCCATTAAACATTTTAATTATCCACAGAGTGTCTGATAATATCAAATAATGTGATGTTTCGGCAATTGAATCACTCTCTGTGCTCTGTCATCCTCTAAAGAATGTAGTTATAGCTCATTTTAATTCACTTTCATTTTAGTATCCTTTACATTTTATTTGTCATTGCCAAAGTGGTAGAAATTGGAAAAGCTACTCAGGCAAAACCTTCAAGGACAAGAAGTAATTAAACAAGAAGATATCCATCTAGACTGTGATAAAAACTCTTGCAACAGAGGAGCAGTTTCATTTGGAATTATCTCACAGAGGCAAGAAGCACAGAATCGAATAAACTCAAGTTACTGTTCTTCCTGTAGATGCTTAGAAATGTCTTAGAAAGTAATAAATATAAACAGCTGACACAGAAACACACTCTGCTCTGCTAATGGTGTCTTTAGGAATCACAGAAATTATTGTTATGACTGGCAATTGCTAATTTATATGTATCTACCAAACCAGCAAAGTTTATTTATTGTTTGTTTGGGGTTTTTTGTGGGCTGGTAGCCCAGTTTGTTTAAAAACAAAAATAAAATAAATAATAACAAAACCAGCATCTCAACTTCATCTCACCTGCTGGTAAACTGAAGTTGTAGCTTTAAGCTACAGATTTGCACTTAACAGTTTAACAACCAATGCCATTTATCATATCCTGTTAGCAGGTAGGATAAATAACCACAGAATATAACACAGAATAACCACAGAATAACCACAGAATCACAGAATCATTATGGATGTAAAAGACTTTTAAAATCATCTAGTCCAACCACCAAACCAGCACCACGATCACTAAACCATGTCACCAACTGCCATATCCACATATTATTGAACATTTCCACCTGTTGCTTGCCAACTCTTTCAGTGAAGAAATTTTTCCTTATGTCCAACCTGAACCGCACTTGGTGCAGCTCAAGGCCAATTCTTCTTGTCCTGTCACTGGTTGTCTGGGAGAAGATACTGACCACAATCTCCTTTCCAGCACTTGTAGGGAGTGATAAGGTCATCCCTGAGCCTCCTTTTCTCCAGGATAAACACCCTCAGCTCTCTCAACCACTCCTCCAAGGACTTGTGCTCTAAACCCTGCCCCAGCTCCAGTGCACTTCTCTGGACTCACTCCAGAATCTCAATGTCCCTTCTGAATTGAGAGCTCAGAGCTGGACACAGCACTCGAGGTGTGCCCTCACCAGTGCCCAGTACTGGGGACAATCCCTGCCCTGGCCCTGCTGGCCACACCATGGCTGATCCAGGCCAGGATGCCATTGGCTTTCTTGGCCACCTGGGCACACCCTGGCTCATGTTCAGCTGCTGCCACCAGCACCCCCAGCTCCTTTCCAGCCTCTCTGCCCCAGCCTGTGGAGCTGCCTGGGGCTGCTGTGACCCAGGGGCAGGACCTGGCACTGGGCCTTGTGGAACCTCACACCACTGGCCCCAGCCATGATCCAGCCTGCTCAGATCCCTCTGCAGAGCCTCCCTGCCCTCCAGCAGATCAGCACTCCCACCCAGCTTGGTGTGATCTGCAAACTCACTTGATCAATGCTGTATAGTAACAGGACTAGTCAAAGAATAACTCAGTTACTTTGTAGTCCAAAAAATTAGTAATTTATGCTTACCACTAAGTCACGGTCTTGAAGCAAGTTACGAATTGCTTCATATAAAACAGGTCTCAAGTCTGATTTGAATTTTACGGAAATCCACCGTCCAATCAGCCATATTACTCGTCTGCGTATTGGTTTATACCTTTAAAATTAGGAGGAAAAAAATTGCACTTGTTAACTCATTACACTACTTGTTATAGAATCCTTAAATGAAAAAGAAATCTAAGAATCATGATGAAAATATTATTGGCCAAAACAATTAAAAGAGTTTTTCAAGATCAACTTCAGTGCAAAAACTGAAGTTTAACTTTCCATTAAAATTCTTCACAAGAAGGCTCAGGAAAAACCAGCTTAAGTCTGAAAAAGATAACTTTCATCCTAAATGACTGAATCTTGAATGTCTCTCGAGGGATACAGTTCATTCTGCATGCAGCACACCAATTAGAAAAATGAAAATAAATGTTACACTTATTACTGCAGTCATGGTATCTACTGCTTTCACTATAGTTCCCAGCAATTCCCCGTAAGGACTGCACTACAGCAACTGTCAGAGTAGTCCACTTCATCAGTCTAAAACTATTCTAAGAGCAGACATTACCTAATCTTGCACTAGTGCCACGACAAGGGCACAAATCAAACAGCTTTAGACTTGATGGGAAGAACAAATCAGAACAATGATTGAGAAAAGCATTTCACAGAGCTGATATTTTTCTCCACTGATGAAAAAACTCATTTGTATGTTTAACTTACAGATGTACAAAGTTAAGAAAGATGAACCATATTTAGATAATTTTAACTAATATATTGTATCATAAACATGTTTTTCATTTGAAGAATTACTGCCTTGTAAACCATCAAAAAGCCATTTAAACTGAATTTATTGATGTTTCTCTACATTTAGTGTGTTTCATTGAACAGTCCTACAACTATAAGACTATAAAAAAAGAACATCTTCAGAGAACATAAAACTTGTGGAAATGGCATATATAAAGCAATTCATTAGGCTGGAACACATATCTAATGAGGAATAACAGTCCAGTGTTACTTTATGTTTACTGAGTGGCAGTGAAGGATAAATAATGCATGTTGAAGCAGGACTCACAAAAAACATTGCCTTATTAATGCACCCTTTGTTTTGTTCAAGAAGCTGTGATAATACAACTTTTTTTACTCTTAGAAGGCCCGTATCTGACGCCTAATCTTGTAAACATCAGAGTACTTAAAAAAACTAAGTGATTTCATTGAGATTTATATATACATTTATTTTTTTTATACAGACCGCTATCACATAAAGAAAAGTTTTAAATTATATGATGTAAGTACATAACTGTGTGCTGAGAGCAAAGATTTTCAGGTCTGGTCATATCTGTTGTTCAAAACATATATCCTTCCTCTGCATCTCGACATTATTTCTCTCCTCTCCATGGTAGAGAAAATACAGCATACTTTTCAGATTTTTTGGGGTAGGTGTATTTGGGTTTTGTCTGGGTTGAGTTTTAGTTTTTTTTGTTTGGGTTTATAGGTGTTTTTTTCTGGGTTTGTTTTTTAATACTGAAGTTTCTCATAGGTGCTCATTGAGGTCCTACTTTTATCTACATTCACTGTTTCTGGGAAAAGCTTAGCTTTTTTTTTTTTTTTTTTTTCAGCTTTTTCTCAGAAGATTAGCTTTGACAAAAAGAGCACATGGTGACTGAGCACAGGCCCACTAAGCCTGGTGGACCTAAAGCTCACATAGGAAAAGTGATCATATTCCAAAATAAGGCAACCTCTGCTGCATTAGTCATAGGACAGCACCTTTAAGCAGTCTGAACTGCATCAAGTGTTCAAGTAAAAAGAACTTTACTTCTCTCTCAGGAGGAAATGCCACTTTACAAACGAGTAATTGCAAAAAAAAAAAAAAAATGTATTCAGTAACATACTTTCATGTTATGGAAAAGTTTCTCATTAATCAGTACAAAACTAAGAATCATGGCAAGTGATAAATTTGGCAGTGCACTACTTACAAAAATCTTTTAGAATTTTTTTTTAATTCCATAATTCTTCTATTACTGTGGTCATGGTTAACGGGCTTACTATCAAGAGGTAAGGAAACATTCAGAGAAAACAGAACATTGCAAACTCCACACTCACTGCTGACAACACATAGGTTTGTGTTTCCAAACATCAACCAGTTCTGAACAAGCATACTGGTAACTACAGGACATTCTCTAGGACAGCAGAGGATACCCTCCAATCCACTCAATCTGATCTGCACATGTATTCCCAAAGCAGCACTACATTCAAGCCACTAACACTGCCTTCCCTTATTGCCATGGTAGTCTCCTATAATAAAGGCAGTAAAAGCTGTTAAAGTAAACAGGGCTTCAAAATTCCAGACAACTTCTACTGCAAACTTTTGTCCCCACAGGAACTTCATCCTGGGATATCACAAATGCCAACCAAATGGTTAAATCAGGTGCCTTCCTCATTGTAATACAACTGTATCAACAACACAAAATTTGTCTGTTTTACTTATGCTATATGGGTGAATAACATAAAAATGCCATAGCCAGCATGGGCTTCTAAGATCACGGTAACTTTATTTAGAGACTGCTGCTGGAGGAGAACAACAGCAAATGAACAATCTTACACAAGATCTCCCATTTTTTCATGCCCTTCTGACATTTAGCCTAATCATTAGAGTATTTGGCAACTTAAAAATAAGTAATCTTAGTAAAAAAAAGTCTAATGAGAAGAATAAAAGCATTAGGAGACAGCAAGTAAACAACTGTGGCAATCATTCTTTGACACTAACATAAGGTTATACATCCAAAAATAAGTAATTTTTTCAAAGTTTATTGTAGTGGAAAAAAGCATTTTAATATTTTAAGTTCCACTCTACAGGAAACTGAACTCTTTGTAAATAGAACATTGAGAAATAAAAGAGCTGACTAGCAACCCATTATGGAAAATGGTTTACAATTATGGCAAATGATTTACAATTTATAGTAGCTCCTAAGGGTATAAGGAAACAAATTAGTTTTTGTTTCACATAAAAAATTGCCCCGAGTAAGATGAATTGCAAATGTACAAGAAAAACATAGTAACAGTCTTCAAAGGACATTTGGGTCACTGCTGATGACTGTGTTGAGAAAAATAGGACATACAACTTGTCTGATAAGGATTAGCATGCACAATAGTGGTCACTGTCCTCCCCCTGGGGAGTGAGCTTGAGAGAAAGGGAGGAACAGTGTCTTCCAGACAATTACAAAGAGCGACAGCTCAGTCTGTACTGAGATGTCAAAAACAATCTTTCAAAATACCCCATGATATCCACTGAACAATAGGAGGTACTTGTGTGAAGGCCATACAAGCGAGGGTGACCTTGGTGAGAAGGAAACACCATAGCAGATGGACTGTATAAAATTCTTCACATAGAAGAAGCTGCAATCACCCACACTTTACAGCACAACCCAAACCCTTATTTCCCCTCTTTATTGCAGTAAAATTAATTCAAGAGAATTACAGAGGGCCTGTATTTAAACTTAAAGAGAAGAACAAATCACTGTCTTGGTTAAACTACCATTTTACAGGGATGATTTCCACAGACTTCAGTTGGACTTTGTTACCCAGAGAATTCCAGGGTCTCTGGAGGCCTAAATCCCTTTTTTTAAAAAAGTAAAGGTGGTTATCCTGAGAAGGTTTAGTCAACTCTAACATATGCAAGAATACAGACAATATACTTCTACAGAACCCTGAAGTATTCACCACATAGTAATTTAAATGTGAACTGTCAAGAACACTGCCACTTCTGTGACTGCTTATCAGTAACCTGTATGCACCTCACACCTCTCCTAATTTAGTTGATATGTTTTAAGGTTGAGTATTTTTCAGCTCAGCAATTATTAGGCATGTCGTCTTATCAGATTTGTATCAACAGTTTGCATTTAAATGATGAAGGCATAAAAAAAAAAAATCAAAGTGTTTACCTGTCATGAGAAACCTGTAGTTCTGCTAATAGCTGATTTTTAAACCATTGATCAAAATCCACACTATCAAATAGCTCATAAGCAGCCAGTCCAACCGCATTATACACTGGGGAAAAATGATAGTTATGCTTATTGTTTACTTCAATGTTAACTTTTTAATATTAAATAATCAGATTAATTTAATATTCAAACCACATTTTTGTAACCTGAACATATTAAAGAAAACAAAACTAAAACATATCTTTCTTTAGATAGTTTTATCAGATCATGGTGAAAGGAACGCTGGTGCAAATTATTAGTAAAAGAAAGACACTGCGGAAGAAAGGTCAGATTCTTAAAATTAGCTAGAAGCCAAAAGAACAATGAGGATCTTATTCTATCATCAATGATGGTTCCATAAGAAACATTTATTTTCTTTTGCCATAAAATCTCCTCACTTGTAAAATGGACAGTATCCCTATTTTCTCCAGAAAATAATGAAGGTTATTTACTTGGCACAGCAGAAAGAACAGGACAGTAAACAAACAGATTGCTTGTTTCAGAAAAAAGCCAAAAAGCAGTGTATTTTTACATAAACATTTTTAAAAGTGTAGGCCAACATCAATGAAAGGCGAATTAGGATTTAGGTGCCACTTTCCAAATGACTTTTCCAAAATTAAAAAGATCTTGCAAATTCCTCATGCAATTTTTAAGAAGTAAAACGCATACACAAAAGTGGCTCTATTACTTCAAAAATAAGGTAAAACTTAATTTACCAGCATCTTTAATCAGTATAGCGTTGGTATTTTCCACATTGGTAGATCCTACAAGCCAAAGTTAAAACAAATAAAAAAGTGTCACTAAAACAAGGAATGCAAGCAACTTTGCACTTAAATGCTTTAAGAAAGGAAGACATGCATTATGACTGCTTTCACTGCTTTTATTCGATTTACAGGTTCACTCATTTCAGTTTTGATACTTTGTTCAGTGACTATATCAAAATCAAATTTCTGCTTTCACATCCTATTTCTGACTTACTTTTTTGGAGACAAACATTTTTAATAACAACATACACATAAGTCAGAAGCAAGTATTTTAAAAGAAAATACTCAAAACCTGCAAATTGCAGACAACTGTCAACCACACAGTACTATGTCCAAAAGGGTCCTAGACCTAGTTCCCTGATTTTTTATATATGTGTGCCTAAAAGTGAGTATTTTCTGAAGCCATCCCAAAACCTACGTACACAAAGTACTTTATGAACAGATTTTGTGAAGTCAGAAGCCACTCTCAGAAAATGAGTATTTATTTTCATAGAATGTAATGATCCTTTCTGATAAGCTCAAATACAAAATATTGCTAACTCAACTAAGAAAGCTGTGGGAAACAAACTAAGCTGAACTGACAGGGGGGAAAAAACCCACTCCCACTTATTATCTTTCCTGGCTTAGTTTAGGGGCAAAGAACCATAAGGTAAAACAAAGAAAAAATTAATCACTCCTCAACTTATGAATAATTCAGTCTTCATACAGAAAACCCATAAATTTTTAAAGCAGATTTTTCAGATTTGGAAAGTCATCTAGACTCTACAAAATGACAGCATAACTTAAACTTTTTCTTTTAAAATTTTTTCTTCCCCCCAAGATTTTGGCAGAGACACAGCATGAACTGCCTTGCAACATCTGAACAGGAAGTTCCCAACTAAAAACAACCCAAAGAATTCATTAAGCTTGGGAGTGGATCACTCCTGAGAAAGCTTGAAACCTCATAAAATTAGAAATGCCACAACATTTGTCAATTATCTAGAATAGTTACAATAAAAACCAAAGACCCTTTGGGACTTCCTCCTCCTAGATAACACAATGCATTCTGTTATGGTAGGTTTAGAAATAATTTTAGAATATTAACACGTACTTTGAAAAATACAGAGAGAACGCACTATATAAAATTAGATGTTACAAGGTCAAATTGTTTAATAGTTGACAAGAGTATGTTATGAATGTAAACAATTCTACATTTTATACTTCCCTTATTTTTTTCAATAGCTTACCTTGTAGACTGTGAACCATTTCTAAAAGAACTGGGGTAAGAGTCTGATTATATTCATGAAAAATATCAATAAAAAGGACTTCCATGCATGGCTGAAAAATTAAAAGATCTGGTTAGAATCTATCAAAATAAAGGCAAGTAAAATACATTTTATGTTAAAATTTTAAGTGCTGAATACCTCACACTGAAAGTCACAATTTAGAACACAATATATAGCAGCAAAATTAATATTGTAAGAAGCACCACTTTCTTTCTACTATACTTTGTGCTTAACTCTAGCAAGAGTTGATGGCTGCATCTATATCAAGCAGTTCTGTGGCAGAAGAACAATGATTCTGTGGAGTGAAACAGCTGGTGCTGCACCACCACAGTGACCACAGGTATGTCATAGGTTGTTGGTGTATTGGCTTAGTGGCTCTAGGCCAGGGACACCATTTTACAACCAGAACTTACTATATGCACCACACTGGGTTTTTCAGTTTTAAAATAAAAGTAATCCAGCAAATAAATTTTGAGATTTTTCTGCAAAGCAAACCACAGCAGTTACAACTGGGAGATACATTACGACAGCATATTTCTGATCTGAACATTAAACTAACTAATAAAATAATTAATTAACTAATAAAGATGCATCTGGAACTTCACTCAGTATGTCTACTGACAAAGTCATAAGTGTTTTCATTAGTTATCAGTTTTAAAAAAGAGACAACTTCTGCTGGCTTTAACCAGATGCTACATAATTCAAATGGTGGATTCCTTCCCTCCTAAAATATGAATTGTATAGATTCCCATGTATTTCAGCAAGTTTGAATACTGAAAAATGAACAAAGTTAAATTTTACTAAATCTAAAGAAACAAAAGGATTTTTTTTTCAAATATTATCTGTCTTGGTTACAAAACTATTGAGAATCACATTCAGGAATGTTTAATAGGTTTCTTTCAAATTGAACACTTACTCTGAGACTGTACTTCCAAGAATCTCCTCCAGTCTCTTCTACAGCTATTATTCCACAAAGAAAAGAAAAAACCATTATTTCAACTATGGTTCAAATAAAGTTTAGTGTTAGGTTGAGAGGGTATCATAGACTACCAAGAAATCTTTTATTACAAAAAGTATGTGTAGAAGTAATATTTGTCCAAGAAGATTGTAGGAAATAAAATGGCCAATATTGCAGTAGGCAATTTGTACAGACAATGTGGATATGAAGCACTTATACAAATATCTAATTACACTACTACCAACTACATAGCCTATTTCTTACTGAAGCTTTCTGGATCCTCTTCCCACATAGTCAATTCTTCCTTTGTCAGCAGGAAATAGTGAGTGACTAATCTCCTACATATTTCCATTAGTGTTGGGTATGTGAAAAAAGCTGTCTTTATCTTATGTGCTTCAAGAGTTTCAGGACTGCTGTCTGAAATAAAACATGAAGATTTCAGATTACAATTAAGTGGCTTAATGATCAAAGACTAGTCTAGTAAAATTAGAAATTCAATAAAAAAATCTTATCCTCTGAGAAAAACAGGAAAAACTTATTTTCATGGCAGACTTTCATTGACTTTCAGCTGATAAGACAGGTTTTTAAGCAAGTAATCAATTCTGACACAAAGCAGTTTGTATATAAAACTTTTTTTCAAATTCATAGAGCATGCTAATTGTTATCTAGTCACTACCACTTGTAAGACTAATGTGAAAAGTTGAGGTAATTTTTTAATTCACACATACAGCAATGTATGAAGCTTCAAAATGAAACAGTCCTACAAAGCAAAACATACTAACTCCTCTGTATTCAACTGCATCTCCAACCCACTATGTTTCTCTATTTCATTGTACTGGTATTAGTCAATTACAGAAAATACACCATTTTATCAAACATATCTCATGGGAAAGATGCAACAAACTGGTTGATGAAAATAAGCCAAACTCTATACCTCAGTACTTTCTAAAATTCTTTCAATGGAAAATAGAGCAACCGAAAAAGAAAATATGTTTGTGCTCCTTCTGCATTTAAAACTCCTTTGGAATATCATTACCTATATACATGAATACTTTAAAAGTTAAAATAACAGTTCTCAATATAGAGGTAGAGCCATACATATTTCAACTATTAAAAAATTAATAAAGGAGTTTAACTATTGAGAATAGCTAGCAAGACATAAAAAATTTCTCAAGACATAAAAAATTATTTTAGTAAATAGTGACAGTACCTTCAGTATTTTTGGATGGTTTGTATGCATAATTTTTCACGATCATCTTAATGAGATTCATGCATTGTACAATAAACTGCTCAAATACAACTCCTTCACCAGCTTCTGTGAAAACATAGCTTACAGAGAACTCCAGTGATCTCTGAATCAAAGCAGTGAATGAGAAAGGATGTTGATCCAGGAAATCCAAAAGCTTAAAAAAAAGGAATTAGAAACAGAAAAATCAACACTTTTAGTGAAGTCTTATTAAATGCTTTAGTAAACTAGTTATCAAAAACAGGTGACAATTTATATAAAAATATAGAAAACTGATCTCTTCATCATCTCTGTTCATGTACAAGAACGGGAAATTAGGAAGAGATCAGTACCAACTATTAATGAAGCATTATTTAATGGCAAAATTCTTATTTTGGTTTGAAATTACTTTTTTTTAAGTACGAGGAAGAATACGAATTTTTAAATGGACCAGCTAACTAGTAGTAAATAAAATATATCAGCTGTCCTTAAAACAGTGAGTATTTCAGCAGATAATTCATCCCTACTGGAATCAGTGTAAGCAAAAGAAGTATGAGGGCTATATAACACCCCCACAACATTACCAATGCAGTACAAACACCTGCTTCCTCAACTTGGCTTTTTCAATTAGTGATCTAAAATACACTGGTGGACTCCTTTAATCTCCTTTAGTACTGCAAAACTGCCTAAACCTATATTCTTGCATGTGAATTTCTACAGGTGGTAGATTAATCAAAATTACTTTCTCTTCAGGTCTGTGAAAAAAGATTCACATTTGCAATCTAAATACTATGACAAAGACCAAAAATAATGTGTCAGAGCATTTTCAACTCAATTTTGGTGGAGTTGATAGGTGCTTTTTACTTCTGATAACTAGGCTGAATATTTAAAATACACCCATGGCCTCTAGATAGAATCTGAAAACAATGGGAACTCTGTAGGTTTTGTAACTTAAAAAAAAATAAAAAGAAAAAAGAGCAAAACCAAAAAAAATAGACCAAGTGTCTATGTTAACAATACCTTCAATACAATATGCATTTAACACTTGCACAGAATCAGCTGACAAGTCCAAGTGTATCAGACGATACAAGCCTCAGAGGGCAAGACAGTACCTTGTTAATTTTCTTTTGATTAATTAGTGTGGCCAGTAATTCCAGAGAACTAACAAAGCCATAGAAACAGCGATCTAGCTACCTATGAAAGGTATTATGAAAAACCTATGTTTTCTTTATTCGTTAATACCACTACCATTGTTTACCCAATGCTTCCCAAACTCTTCTTTAAACAAATCCTAGCTATATAATTTATTTATGGAATGCAATTAATTTTGTTTGAGCTAAGAATATCTACTCTTCACTGCTGCAATTTACAACAGCATGAGTAAACAGACACCCTTTTCTTCAAAAATACATCTCATAACAAATAAGTCTTAAGTTACAGTATCTTCCACTTCATTGAGAGGTCTGATACAGAATCACTTTAAGGCACATAAGTGTCTGGATGGGGACTGCTCCTCCAGAAGTATAAATTATGCAGTAACTGAAAGGAGATTTTACTTACCACTTTAGTGAACAGAATTATGGTCTTTTCTAGACGATCTCTGCATATGCTTTCTGCTCTTATACTTCTACCTGGTAAATCAGACATTTCACGACTATTATTTTTTAGACTTTCATTTTCTTTCTGGATAGCTAAGTTTTCAGCAATTAACACTGGAGAAGAACTTAATCTCTTAACTACAGTAAAAATAAGTTAAGCCTGAAAAAAGTTCTAAGGCAAAATACAAGGTAATGACCAGGAATAGAAAATCTTAAACTATTTCTCTCAACTGTACTGAAATTCACTGCACTTGATCAGGCTATAAAAATTCTGACATCATTACAGAAAATTCTATGATAAAAGGCAGTTAAAATAACACAAGTAAATGCTAGTGTAGACAAAATATAATTATGCATTGAAAATATAAAGATGTCCTTTTAATAAAACTGCATACTATTAATGTCCTTTTCTAGAAATTCCACCTTAAAGAATAATTTACTATGAGCATTAGAAAACATTCTGAATTAGGAAAACAAAACCAGACAAAGTTTTCTTAAAAGAAGGAAAAATCAGAAAGGGCCATATTGAAAGGCAGAAACACAATTTAACAAAAGTAAACATTAATCCTATAAGGTAGTTGTACCTGCATTTGCAAAACAAACTACTGATTAGAAATATGGAAATGGGAAGGTTCAGCTCAGTTCTTGTCTTAGGACACAGAAACCTTAAATTCCTCATATTGTAGGGACTACAATAAACACTGAACTTCAGCATGGGATGACCTCCAATTCCTTCTATTCAAACTCTGCACCTTTCTTGTCAAAAATGAAAGAAGAGCCAGAAGGAGCCTGACTGTAGTATAGTGAAAGTGGCAATTGGAGGCAGTTTCCATCTCTTCTAAAAATGAGGCTCAAAGCCCAAGTCAGCCCTCTTACCGAAGTACAGGCTCCTGAACCCAGGAACTTCACCCAAATATCAAAATTACATAAAACTTATTTCAAAAAAATCTTTCCTATTCATTTTAGACATTTATTCTAGTTAAAAGTGTTGTTGAAATACAACACCAAATACAATTTTGATGTGATTTTAGTCTATTGATACAAAAAGACATTTTTACTGAATTCTTCTTTAGTAGTTTCAGCAGCATTTAAAAAAATAGTGTCAATTGATACAAAAATACCTTGCACCTAAACAATTATTGATGATGCACTAACTAGCCTGTATATTTTCATCCAGCTTCCAACATTTAACAACAAATACAAAGAAAAATACTCAGATACTTACTACACTCCAGAAACTGCTTCAGCCGTTCAAATACGGCATGTAGAAAACCCTGAAAAACAAACATGTCTTTAAAAAGTAAAAAGTGAAACTTATTCTGCGCTGTATTATGAGAACAAAGTTATGTCAGACTGAAGTTGATTCTTATGTGTTACCAGCTCAGACATGACCTCATAACTTTGAGCTGAACTCTTTAATTATTTTGAACAAACAATTTCTGCAAGAAATTAACAATTAGCTAGCAAGCAGATTGCACAGATGATCCAAAGCAGATTGCTAATTAACAATTAGCAAGCAGATTGCACAGATGATCCAAACTGACCTTATCAGCACCTCTTGAAGGCATTGCAACTCTAGTAGAAGGAAGGATAGGTAACTACAGACATGTCCTTTAAAATATGCTTATCTGGTTCTACCCTGTTCTCAACTTCCTAGTGTAGGCTGTAGGTCACAGGTACTCAATTTCTCCAGCAAAGAGGCAGCCCTGGAGGTTAAGGAAAGTGCTTGGGTTTCTTTGTCTGACCCTACACTCTCCATGGGCTGCAGACCACAGGCTTTTATCTTAATCAAAAAAATGTGATAGAACAAGCACGGCATCAAATTCATTACTTCACAAAATGGTTTTAACTGGGGGGAGGAGAGCACATGCAAGACATCTTTCAGTAAGCAACACGTGTGACCATCATGTGGCATGTAAATTGGAAGGGATGTCTCTTTTTTAAACAAGATGCCATTAGTGTCATAGATTTTAGAATCTACCAAGGATCTGAGAGCCCTTAGCTGATAGGAGGACAACTTTGAGAGGATGTTGCTTGATCTTCCTTTGCATAATACAAATGCATGCCTTTCAATGATTTTCAGACGTAGGTCTAATAACACCTGAAATCTAGAACTAGAAACACACTTACCATCACCTCTGCATTCCAATGAGGTTCTACAAAGCCATGGACCGTTAGTTTCCGAAGCACTAGGAAAAAGAATTACTTGTGTAGCTATTTATTAGCTCTTGTTTCAACAGATTTCAGAACACAATTACAATTGCACTTGTCATGCCTTTCTTTCAACTCAATGCTTTAAAAAATACACATAATTTTAGGTTCCGGATGCCTCATCCATATCTAACATTCACCTTGTTGAAATTACTTTAAAATATATCTTGTGTCTTTTAAAGTATCTACTTGAGTGAAATAATGAAGAGAACTTTTAAGAATTACTCCATCAGGAAGAATTCTGCCAAAACTCTTATGCATTCAACTCCTGAAAGATCCTGCAGTAGTAGGAAAAGGGCCAAGTACAGACAGGTAGGGCACATAAGCCACTTGTAAATTCTGTCAGGTTTATCACTGCCCATAACCCAGAAAAAGCTGCACTCTGCATCATCTGAAACAACTCAGGACATGTATTATTTACATTGCAAGAACTGCATACAAAAATCTCAGTTGTTAAAAGCAAAGTAGTCAGGATATGCATTTACTCCACTCATAAGCCTTTGAACATCAACCAAAGACATAAACTAACTGCTAAGGCTAGCTTTTCACTGGACACAGGGTAAACTTAATGGAATGAAACTTGTAGCTCAGCCTTCTCAGTTGAGTGCTAAAGACATGTAAGCCTAAATTACAACACTTGTAAGAAAACATCCTGTTGTGCTACCCACCTTCCAGTCTCCTAGACACTGACTCCTTACAACATGCACAATGGAGTGCAGTTTCTCACATACTGAGAAAAAAAACCACTAGTCTTGTCCTTCTGCATGAGCAATCTTCCTTCTGCCTTGCTAACAGAACAGGTAAAACAAACCAAAAATACACTTATTCCCAATGGGAATGGCTTTGTTAGAGAATGGGAGCTATATAACAATGAACTTCTACACGTTCCCTGTGAAGAAAGTAATTTGATTCCTCACACTTAACATCCTTACACAACATTCCTTACACCATTCTAATATTATTACCTTTCAATGACAACAAGGTCCTTTCTAGTGAATTTGCAGCTGCAGCTTCATCCCCTGTACAAATCTGTTGTAGGAATGTATCTGTATGGTGATTCCACAAGGAACATGCAAAGCTATAAATACTTGATGTAAGCTGCAAAAGGAAGATGAAGAATATTTTTTTCCCTGAATTTTGCTATACCATAAGAAATCCATAAATTTTAAAGGCTGGTTTAGACTATTAAAATATTTAATCCAGCTTCTTCTATGTATCACGGACCACAATGTTTAATTTGCTTCTTTGTAATGAGTCATACTAACCTTAAGGCATTTTTCAGAAAAATACCTTGCCTTAATTTAAAGACATTATGATACTCATTGGTATCTCTGACTACTTGGGTCTATGACTCTCACCTTAAAGAAAACTATTTAGGGTTCCTTTCTTACCTGATTTTCAGTAAATACAGCTGCTGGTGCATAATATGGTACGGTGCTTCAAAATATTACCAGCTTCTCTCATCACCTCCTCTCCCACAGACAAGCTGTCCATTTTACAGTTAAAAAATGTCTGAATCAGCTCACTCTGGGACACACTAAGCAGTTACGGGTGCAATAGAATTGAACAATGCCTACGCCAAAACTAACTTTACTTCATTGATAGCTGCAAATACTGACTTGTTCCCTCATTTTTTTAAAAACACAGAATAACAAATAGTTTCTAATCAGGTAGAACTGAACAAATCTCAAACTTAATTCACATTACAGTTCACACACAGTGCTTAACTGATAAAGATTCTGAATTACAAACAGAAGATGAAGGTTTTATCACTCAGTTATGGTAGCTATGGATGGTTTCATAATTACATAAATCTGCATTTAGTCACATGACACATTAGCACATGACATGTTTATATAGTTGCTTTGACTGAGTAAAGGTTAGTAAAAGTCCTATTTACGAGTCAGTCCTCAATGCCTCAGACTCCTGATGGTTAAAATTCCATCTTATTGATTACACAGACAGAAATTTCTACACAGAAAAGTAGGTAAACACCCATAAATATCCATAAAGTCTTCATTTTTGGTACTTACTCCCTCCTTTAAAATGAAGGAATAAACTAAAATTTAAAAAATTCCAGAGTAATGTTTGTATAAAATGTTTAAGTCACTCAATTCAGTTAACTGGACCACATTGTTGCCCAACTCCAAAGGGGTTTGGAGATGCATGGCCTACGGCCAAAATGACATCTGTGTTCTAATCAGTGGATTTTAACAGTTAGCTGAATGACACAAGATTTGGCATTTGCATTCATTTCTTGCCTTTTAATTAACCTGAAGAAACGGCCTGTAATAAAATCTCAAACACATTCCTACTAATGATAAAAACTAAAACATGGTAGTATAGAAGTCTAAACCCCAGCATTTCTTAAAGACTATCCTGACTTAAAAATTCAGAACACACTTCAAAAAAAACACCACAAATTCCTAGAAAAGTAAGATCTTGTACATCATATTGCTGATATTCAGATACTGTTCTATAGATGAAGCTCAGCATCTTTACACAAATTAAGATAAGGTTCAAGCTGTACGCAAAATTAATAAAGACCTCATACATCTCACCCAGAAACTGACTTCCAGTTATTCCACAGTACACAGATACCCACAACATTACAGCACTTCTGTTCCAAGGGCAGGTATCTAAGTCCACAGACAGGCCATTAATGCCCTGCCAGCTAAACTCAGGAAGTAACCTACAATACAAGCAAGCACATACAATACAGTTTGCATGCTCTGCAGTACTGCATCACATTACTTACATCATAGAAAAGCTTCCTATCTGCAGCAAGCCGTTTGGATGCCAGGGTCTTTGTAACATGGTAAAACGTAAGTAGTGCCCTGTGCTGTTGAAGATCATCCTGTACCTTCACAGATTCTACAAGAGTGGGTATAAGTTCTGGCCATTGCCTTGGGCAGTCCACTCTGGCAACTTTAGCAATCAGTACAGAGATCTGAGTTGCTATCTGAAAAAAAAACAAACCACATACACCACTAAGTCACAGGGCATTTAGGAAATGAATAATGACAAGGTCCAGAGCCAAATAAAACCTGAACCAAAAAAACCTAGAATGGATTGGCAGATTTTTGCATGCTTTTTCTCAAGCTGTTTTTAAGTTTGCTGAATGTAAATAAATGTGGAGAAAAGGTTTATGTTTGTAGAAAGCATTACATAAAATACTAAACTTAATACCTTGCTTAAACATTACATGAAGACCAGTAATAATTTCTATTTATTCTAGAAATCACAAAAGTGAAGAAACAAATATCTGGGAACCACTTTTTACTTAGTGATCTTTTCTATCACTTTCTATGAACATACACTGCTGAATACATATTACCCATAATTCTGCTCTACCTGACTTCTAGATAGAGCCATTCCTAGTCCCAGGAACACAGATGTGTAAGCCTAAACCCCATCCCAGTTACTGTAACTGAGACTCTCTCTTGCTCCAGATCTTCAGAACCACAGGCCAGAAGCACCTACACCACTCACACCATCTGACTTTGGTTGCTAGGCCCTAATCCTACTGGCACCAGTCTTGCCAGCAGCTGGAACCTGGTCCTTGGAGCACATATGCATGATGAACAGAGTGAGATTACACAGTAAGATAGGTAAGTGATGCAATCAGAACACAGGACAGGCAGTGGTCATCAGGGTTTGTTCAGACACAGATACAGACCACCCATAGTTTACACATGACTGGCCCTTCTAATGCCTTCCTTCTATCTATTCCACACTTGGCTGCTGGGCAACTCCCTTCCCCTAAACATTCCTTAGCATTTTTTGTATGGTTGCTCAAAAACCTACCTCAAATACCCAAAAATTTCACATTCTTGTTTTCCTTGTTCTTATCCCATTCTAATTCTTAGGCTACCAGAAGGAATCCAAGCAATTTACAGGCCTATAAGGATAGAGCAATGCCCTTCCTCTTTACTGGTGCCTGAGCTGTTTCATCTGGAGTCTGACAACTCCACCAAGCTTTCCACAATATTTATTCCTACCATGCTGCTTAGTGAGAAGAATTGCTTCAGGAAAATGATGTCAATGTTCACAAGGAAGAGTTGGGAGTCCTACTTATTACAATATCAAATTACATCAATTGACATAACCAGGGGAGCAAATAGATTCTTCTCCCTATGTGACACAAGAAGCAACCTCCCAGGAAGACCAAAAAGTACTTTTATCTTGAGCACTCGCTTTTTAAATGGGGAGAAAAAAGAAGAATTTGCTGTCATACATTTGAAGAAGTACTTTGTTCTACTGTTCCTTCCATATGCTAAATATCTTCAGAGGGCATGGAAATTAAACTTTTAGCAGATGGTATGCTCTCTTTTACTCTATGCCTCCCCTGGAAGTCAAGTAGTATCATCACATCTCCATACTATGCCTCTTTCTCACTTTTTTGTGTTGTTTTTGTTTCTATACAAGAGTCATAATTTTTCTGCCTTCAGTGATGCAAACAGCACAGGCAGATAGCAACTGTGTTATGAACTGTCTGTGACTGGAAAAGTGCAGTGTTCTGCCTTCAGTGATGCAAACAGCACAGGCAGATAGCAACTGTGTTATGAACTGTCTGTGACTGGAAAAGTGCAGTTATCAGTAACACAGGATATCAAAACTCAGACCTATCAAGCAGGCTGGGAACTAAACGAAAGATTCCTTGTAAAGGGCAGCTCAGGATACCTACAAGACAGATCGGGGAACAAGAGGAAAGAAAGAGATATGGACTCCGTAAACATATTTCCATATCACACATAATTGTTTAGGCAATTATTTAGACTGCTGCAAAAAAAAAAAAAAAACAAATAAAAATCTCCACATCTTAAAAAATGACATCCCAAAAAATATCATAAGGACATACAAACCAAACCATGAAGCCACTAGTCTTTAAAATGTCAGTTAAAAATGTTCCAATCTCAACTGCAACTATAGTCAGAGAACTGTTCATCAGCAGTGGCATCCTTAACTATGAAAAATGCTATGCTATCATCTTAGCAGGCAAACTGATGAAATACTAATGAATGTATGGAAAAAACATTGATAAAAAGTTTTGTTTTGCAAACAATATAGTTGATATTAGAGTTTCATAGTTAATTTACCAATTAATATGTGCAAAAAAACCATAAAAACTTCAAAATTAAATATTTGATAAATTATTCCACCTAGCAGAGGCATAAATGACACACACTATGATTCAGCTTGACATACTTCATAGCTTTGTTTAGTTAACATACAGAAACAAGTAATATTTGTCATATTGTTTACACTGAAACTACACTTGAAGAACAAATTTGAAAACACTTTATATGCTTTTTTAAAAATTGCATTTGCAATGAAATTTTTAGCTCTAGTCAAAACGGTCATTTCACAATGGGCTTCTACACAGGCTAAATTACCCTAATTTTGATAAAATGCTCTAAATTCTAGAAGTTATATTAATCCTGTCAAGAAATCCCAAGAAGTTAAAACTGAACTGTCTGCAGAACAGAAGTTGATTCACAATGCCTATTCTTTTCAATCTTAACTTCATGCCTACCATTTCTGTATTTCCTTGACAAAGTTTATGATCCAGCTCAAAATATTAGCAAATACTTCCTTGCAGAATTTTATACTTACATGATGAAGTTATCAAAAGTCAGACTGATTCATCTAATATGGGCCCCTAACACCAGTTCTGTACTCAATAAAATAAAAAATTCTTATCCTAATCAAAATCACAGCTTACAATTAGTCACTTTATCTAAGAAAAAACACTACCACACTGAAGCTTTATTAAACTTATTTAAATTTACTAAAATGCTCTAACTAGACATGTGACAGCAATACTGCTTAAGTGGGTTTATACAGCAGCAATCTCAATAGCTCTCTCCTGCTCTGCCTCTGCCACACTTCCTTGCATGGCCACAGTGGGAGTCAGGTAGGAGAACAAACACAGCTGAAAAAAACCAAAAATCACTCAGGGAAAGGTTATTTTTCAGCTACATCCATTCCCTGAACCGTTTCACCAAATGGTTGCATAACCCGCAAGGGACAACAAACTGACACTGCAACACCAAAAGAAATAAACCAGAGAGAAAAAATGTTGTTTCAAACCAAAGTGGTTCTATAATTCAATGAGTTATGATCTATGGTATAAGATCTAACTTCAAGATCTGTCTGCAAAGCACTATGTAAACTGCAACTTTATTATTATAATTAAATACTTTGTAAAGAAAGAAACCAAGAGATCTATCAATACAAGCATTTCTTAGAAGAGTAATAAACAATCACCACTAACCTGATTCACTGGCTCATTAAAGTTGGTAATAAGTCCAGCACGCAATGTAGTTTTTTCTTCTTCAGAAAGAGCACTGCCAGAATATATTTATTAAAATATTATTTATTTTCACTTAAAAAAACTACTATCAATTTATTTGTAACGATCAAAAAACTATCAAAACTAAAAAAGAACATCCTTTGTTCTTCCACTATCTCAAGTATCCTTAAAAAGAGAGGAAACAGTGAAAAAAATACTTATAAGGCATTTGAGTCTCCCATTCTGAGACCTGAAGTGACCTTTTTAAAGATAAATGGCAAAAGAGTTGACAGAGTGAGATTCACGGATATATAATGAAAGAACACAAAAACTGTACAAAGTACAAATGGATTGCTCATAGACAATTGTTATATAGTTATTACTGACAGTATTGAGGATTTGAACATGAATTTGCCCATGTATACTAATGGAGAATGGCCAGAAAATATCCAGAATAAGGCAATCACCACATTAGATGACAGCTCTTTTTGTAAAAGCCGTAAGTCTTTTCTATTACAAATCCTTTTCTATAAGAAAGTAATATATTTACACTTAAAAGCACAGATTCTTTGAAAATTATAGCTTTGTGTGAAAAGTATGTCAATATATTCTCCATCAATTGCAGGGGAAAATAGTGAGCAGGGGAAAAATTCTAAGCCGTAAAGGTTAATTTTCATTCAAGTGCAGCATTGTGGTATCTTAATACTTAATTTTAAGTGACCTCTATCAGTTTAAGACTACAAGTTACAGTATGATATCACTCCTGTATTACTTCAGATATTATATCATTAATGCAATTTTCTTATAATTTCCAAGCAGGAAACCCAACACACTGCTCTAAAAAAGGTTTTGTAGGTATTCATAGATTATACTATTGGGGAAAAAGAAATCCAAAACCAAACTAAACAAAAAACCCCAACAAATTTTCATCTATTGATAGCACCTGAAAAGCTGTTTCTTCTTCATAAAAAACCTGTAAGTTATCATGCAAGGCTGTTCAGATGAAAGTTTCACCTACATTGCAATGACTTAGAAGCATGAAAACATCACATCTCAGTGAAGGCTAGTGGCTGGAAATTAAGATGAAACACACCAACACAACTACTTCCTCTTGTCTGACCTCAAGCACAGATACTAACCAACTAGTTTTATACATTGAGGTTTAAAATTATATCTAAAGCTCCCTAAAGCATAGGTTTTACTCTTATCTAGACAAATGCTAAATATTAATCTCAAAATAATACGAAGAAAAGGCAGGAATTGCCATGAGAACAAACTGGCAAAAATATTCTAGTTTTCATTTTCCTTCACCCTGCAAAAACACAAGTACTCACTAATTCCTAGATCAAAGACCTATCATTTGAAGCACAGTTCTAAAGGGGGGCAATTCACTGTTTCACACTAAGTCTTATTTTCCAAGGTAATTATAGCATTCAGGAGCCACAATTTTATTTTTTATATTTTAGATCAAGATATAGGCTTTAGGATTTTTCCCACAAAAAATTAAATTATCCCTAAAAATATTTGGTTAAAATTTACAGAAATTTCTGCAACTGTAAAAGCTTTTCTGCATGTAACTATTTAATTTATAAATCTAAAGCCATGAGATGACATTCCAGGAAAATAAATTTTTGAGGATTTTTCTTTTATAATATGAATTTGCAGTATATAATTTCCACACATGCAGGCATTCTCTAAGTGGTTTCTAAAACTTAAAAGCTCTTATTAAGAAATTTTAAAAATCTATACTCAATTAAATGTAGATTGTTAAATACCTCACTTTCAGAGACAATAGAAAGCACTTAAAACCTGGTTTGTAAAGAAAAAAATTACCCCATTTTACTATATTACTGCATTTATTTTTTTTTTCTGGGATCACAAGACCCTGTGGCTTTAAACACTTTTTCATAATTATAGTTATATTAAACTTATCATATGCACAGTCTAAGAGCAGCAAGAATTCAGTTCATTACTTACTGTAAATAAAAACACTGTAATTAAGCTTTTGCCATTGCAGACAAAACAAAGGAAAGAAAAGAAATAGATTCATGAGGATCAACGCCTTAAAGACACCAGCCTGTGATAAACAAAACTGGAAAACAGTAATGAAAAAAACTCTAGGAAATCAACGTCAATGCAAGTGTCACACAAGAGCACAGTGACAGAGATCCTAAGGGCTTGCCGGACCGTGGGTGGAGGAATTAAACAACACGAGAGTGACATCTGCCGGAGAACAGGGACACCCTCAGCCCCTGAAGGAGACACAGACCGGCACCACTGCCCTCAGCCTCCCTTAATGCCTTGCAAGAAAGCCAATTCCATAATTCCATCTATAAAAGTTACAGGCAGGCAAGAAGTTGGGAAGAATGTGCCTCACTCAGCCAGTTATTTCCCTTCAGCGTTGAATTATATGTGCCCAAAAATTAAAACAACTTCATCTACACATGAACTTCTAAGTACTATCTACTATGCAAATTGTGAAAGACTACTACGTAGTCTTTCACAATTTGCAAGTTCAACATTACTTTGATCTTTCTCTGTGTTTATGGTATGGAGAAATATACATCCAAATACTTTAAAAATTATTTTGGAGCTTTTTAAAAACAGCCTGATATTTCAGATTTGGATTTCTGGCTTATGAGAAGTCATCACACAAGTGAAAACATATATTGAAAAGTATTGTGAAAGTATTGCACAGTGCTGCTAACACCGTACTCAAATAAGAGAGCAAAGTCCACAAGAGACAGGATACAAAAGTAATCGTCTGTAAAATCAAAAACATGTTCAACTCTTGAAATCAAGACAAACCATTTCTGAAGAAAATAAAAGCACATACAAAATCATCCTGTGAAACCAGCTTTTGAGGAGGCTGACAACAAATTTCAAAAAAAGAAGCCAAACTGTGCCTGAAAAGAGGCTGTGACAACTCTAGGCTCTTTACCACAGCTATACAAAAAGCTGCCTGAAAAAGCAGGATGGACGAAGTTCATAGGTTCATCTTCCAAATCACTCTCACTGGAAAATGCAGTTTTAAGCCTGATCTGTACATCAAAACATGCTTTGATGTACTACTATGGATAGAGTGCAGACAGCAGCTGAAGTGAGATGCAAGACAAAAGACAAGAATTTTGCAAAGACAACAAAAATGCAGCATCTACAATGAAGCCTTCAAAAACTCATGATATTCAAAGTATTACCTCAACATATTCTAAGAGCAATGTGATCTGGTTGAGTGCTTATTAACATATTTAGAAAGAAGAACAGTTGGACATAGACTAAAAGTTTAGTATTCATTACTCCATTGAATCCTTAACAGCAGCCAACAATTTTCAAAATTTATTTTATCATTTAATTGCACTAAATTAGTGGCAGAAAAGTTAGAAAAGGGGAAAAAAAAAGGTTGCACTGGAAATTTATTGTAGACTTAACTCATGGAGTCTTTAATAGCCATAAAAATTTATTTTAAAATTACATTTAATTTAAAACCACAGGAAAACTACATTAAAATATTTCTATTTAATTTTTACCTCAAAGAGTAAAATTCTAGTCTTTAGTTCTGCAAGAATAAACTATGCTTTTTTACCAGAAATGCTACTAGTGGCTAAAAAGATTAACAAATTGAAACAATGTTTAACTTCTTCCAAAAGTTCTTGCGAAGTACCAGTGTTGTAAGCAGAATCCTGTTAACCAAAAATGTCAAAGATATATGCCATCTTTCTTGAAAAATATGATATTTTCCTTTTTACATAAAAAAGATTCCAAATGCTTGCAGATGTTTTGCAATTGTATACTAATTCACACATACAAATACTCGAGTGCTCTATGGCATAATGAAGAAGTACTACACTACTTAAAATGTGCTGGGGATACAGAATTTTTTAATTTTTCACTGGTTTCATAGATCTTTGGAAAGGCTTACAATACAAGGCAAAATACATTGAACTATCTCAAACTATGAACAATGAAAATCACAATTTGCATCATAACACCAACTTAGATTTGTGATCCAGAAAAACTGGACCTAGAATTCCATCTAATACCCTACACCTGACAGTGACAGTCACACCTATTTAGCATTTAAGACCGAACACCTGCAAGCCTTTGAGTTCTGGAATTGAAACTCTTCATGAAATCACACCTGTTTTTAAAGGAAAAAAAAAGCACTTCACACAAAAGACTGGGAAGTATATATTTGTACAGGTTACATATTAAAATGACACTTTTTGAAAATTTTAAGTAAATTACATGGTGCTTGTGAAAAGTGCTTATATTTCTCATCTTCTTTGGAGAACTTTATGTCATGCATTATCAGGACCCATACATCAAAATAATGAAAAAAGAAGACCAGAACTTATTAGTATGATAACTGCTGCCTCCTTCCCATGTACACATTCAATACGAATCAGCTTAAACAAAATGAAATGTCCCTCTCACAGTCCAAGAGACTACCTTTCACTTCTGTCAGGATCAGTAAATCCAGGTGTTAATGTTGCAACACATCCTGCATCCCTTCAAAACCTATTACAGCCTTCTAAGTCAGTTCTCAAAAGTAAACCATTAACAGAGTCATAAGAAGCAATATAAAGACAAAATGTATTATCAGCAAATCCTGAAGTTTGAAGCATGTTGTCAGTTTCACCATAAATTCTAAAGTAACTTCTACCAACTAAGGATCTGTTTTTCCAGCCTGGCAACCATAACAAGGCCAACTTTAAGATGGTTAAGTGGAAGAACTCAAAACTTACTGTGGTGCAACCCGTCTCCAGTAGCGATCAATTCCATTTTTAAAGTACAGCACAGCTAACCATCTTACATTCACATCCAGGCTATGATTTGTAAAGATATTCTGTTTAAAAAAAATGAGTTAAAAATTGCCTGATACCACAAGCAAGACAGAAATTGTATCAACACAGGCCATGGTATATGCAGAAATACACATACCACTGTGATATGGGTGCACGTAAACAAAAAGCCTTAATAATCATTTGACAGGGAAGTGAAAACACTGCGCTAAACATAAATTTTTAGAGATCAAAAAAATGTTTATCACTAGCCCAAATTTTGATTTATTTAAAAAAACAACATATAAGGCAAATGTATTGTTAATCTTGTCTGGCAAAGAAGGAAATATAAGGGTAGTAATTACTATAATCAGACAATTTTTACATTCTTTATTATTACATTCTTCTAGCTCTCAGAAGTTTGCGCCGCTGCAGAATACAGGATAATTCCTTATTCTAGTCAGAATCCAGTCTTCAGGTTATTTATTCATTATATTATTTATTCATATGCCAAGAACCATCCTGTCTACCAGTACTGTTTGTAAAATAGTGACCTGGCAGGTCGGCAATTCTCAAATTCAACTCTGCTTAGGAAATCAGGAAATAAGTTCCTACCAATAAAAACCCATATATCTGTAGATACATACATATATATGTATCTATACATATATATACACGGTTTTATATATCTGTATGTAGATACAGACAAACACAGAGGAGTTATTTTGTATGGTAATGGTGTAAAATTAACCAACCAAGAGAAACTGAAATAAAGGTAGGCTATTGAGTCCCAACACGGGTACTCCTCTGAACAGCAGCTTTCCTCCCATTTTCTACTGCATCAGATGGATCCTTCCCAAGGGGTGAGACATCATTACTCCCACCTTTAGAGAGCAAGCTTGTGTGAACTCAGTGTTCTTACTATACAGTACACTGCAAAAAGAGTGCACCACTTGTATTCATTGCTTTTTGAAGTCCAGTATGAAGTGACCTGAAAAATGCTCTCATTCCCCAAAGCTCATTTAGGAAAACAGACTAAATCTCTAACAGACTTGACCTTTTACAAATGCAATTTAAGCATCTTAAAATACAAGCTGCTAACTTCAAACACCACTTCCATATCATAAAAATAACATTTCAAAATAAATGAAACATGGAAAACCCAAACTACTCATATTGAATATTCAGTATATCAAAAGCCTGCCACTGTTGTATCCTACCTACCATATCCTTTGGCATAAGAATTCTACTGTCTGGACCATGACAACTCAGGGCTTCTCTCAGCCAGAGATCATGGCTCAACCATGTTCTAGACCAGTACTCAAAAATATTCAGAGCTTACTTAGTAGCATTTTTCCACTGTATCTTACCAACAAGACTGAATAAAAACCTGGCTGTGTCTCCCACTGCTTTAGTTGCTCCTCTGCTGGCTTCAACACTGCAGTATCTTGGCTAGTAGCTTGCGTCAAAACTTGCAAAACAACAGTGCTAGCACTGTTGAGATCCATGGAAATCTAAAAACATTTAAGAAGGAGAAAAAACAATGAGAAAAAGATAGCAAATATAGACAGGTATTTTCCATTCTTATTATCCAAGCACCCCACGCTCATTTTTCATTAGACTACACAGTGTAAAGATAGCATGACACCCACTCACAGGCAGCTGAGGTACAGGGATAGAACTATTTGCTTTCAGAAATCTCTCAGCAGAAGGAGCAAGCATTAAATCAATCATTACAAGCACATTTGCTAGATCTGAGGAACTGCAGGAAATATTTTGATTGTAAAACAGTTACCTCTCTTGTGAAGCACAGCAGCTAAGAGCAAAACTGCAACTAGAGATAATTACTCAGCTGTAAGCAGAGCAAACCATGGGGTTGTCTGAAAGAGGCAAAGGTGCAGATTATTAACATTTTTGCATTTTACTTTTCCTTCAAGAGAGAAAATGACACATTTGTACAGTCAAATTCTGTAATTCAAATCCATCTAAACCATTCATATTAATTAGAAAAGAAAGCATTAAGTCTCACAATTAGTCTTACATGATACAAAATTTTCCTCAGTATCTTTGGTTTCTTTCTTATTTAGCATACAAATGCTAACCAGAAATACAAATGTATATTGCCAAATTTCCAGTTTATATACATCCTTCTGCACCCTTGTACTCTGTGAAGGCAAAACAAAACACTCCTCTCCAGATGACAGAAATTACATTTATAATGACCACAGAAAGAATGTTACAAGAAGAAAAAGCACATATATGAAAGAAACTATTAAAGTCTGTTTTCTGCTTATAAAAAAAAAGACAGTTTAAACTATGTTAACTTTTAATAAGACATACACAGTTGAATGTTCATATACTTAGGTTTTCTAAATTAACAACAAAAAACAGCTTTTCCTCAAAGAGGAGAGAGAAGGAGGTTCAGGTGGGGCATCAGGAGGAATTTCTTCATGGAAAAGATTGTTAAGCATCAGAATGGGCTGCCCAGAGAAACTGTGGAGTTGTCACCCCAGAGTTGGTCAAGAAAAGACTGGATGTGGCATTTAGTGCAGTGGTGTAGCTGACAAAGTAGTGAGCCATAAAAGGCTGGACTCAGTCTTGGAGGTCTTTTCCAGTATCATGACTGGAAATCACTTCTGTGATTGGCTTTTGTTCAATGGGGAAAAAAGTTTTATTTTTCCATCTTCAGGAAAAAGATCAAGATTAAAATTGTTACAGTAATAGTATGAAAGTGGGAGACATAAAATTTATTCTGACACAACTTTAAAAATTTTGATTTTTTTAGAAAAATCACCTGAACAACAAAACCAGCCACAATACTGGAGAACTTTCATACCAGTAATAGCATTGCACAATTGAGAAAAAATATTATACCCCTGAAAAAAAAGTTCTTCATCTCCAAATCTCCAACCATCCTCTACAAAAGCTGACTAAAATTTGAAGGTCCTGAGGTTAAAGAAAGTCTACTAAACCCATGAAACAAAATCACACCTCTCCTTAGAGCAATAATTGAACAGGTGACTCCATGTTTACTTTATACTTCTCATGTGCAGATCCTTCCAATCTTTCTGCTTTAATCAGTTGTGCACAAAGTAGCAGAAGGGGGGGTTACTACAAGGGTGTCTTCCGTGACAAACTGCAAGAAGTTTTCCACATATCTGACAGAGGCTGTGTTTGATGGTTCCAAGACACACCTGCCACTGGCCCATCAGTAACAGTGGTAGCACCTCTAGGATAACATGTCTAAGAAGGGGGAGGAAAAATCTAAGGCTTTGGCCTCCACTGGAAATTTATATACTCTTATCTAAAACACTCTTCATTAGAAGACATACTTATTTAAGTTAGTAAAATGCAAGCACAAAAACAGGTCACTTTTTTCAGTTTCTTATTTCAAAACAAATAGCTGGCAGTTCTAAAGATAACAACAAAGAACAACAACAAAAATCAAAGTGAAATATTTGCTTCTTTTTAAATAATGTTTCTCATTCTTGAAAAGGTTTGTACTTCAATGTAAAAACTGGAGCAGCTACTGTTTGAGCTACTGCTCAAAAAAAAACCTCAAGAAAAATCAAACTAATCTTAGTAGGTCACAACAAAAATTTATTTAGCTCAATGCTCTTTCTCTGTCGAAACCACAGCAGATACGCAGGTCAGGATATTTCTACATAAAGCTGGCCTGAGATCCAGAAAACTCTGGTTCAAGTATTTCCTATTAAGAGGCAGGGAATTTAACAGCCCCCAAGATTTAGTCTTCAATGAATTTGCACAGTTGCTTTTTGATTTCACATAAAGATTATTGGATGAGGCCATCACAAGCCAAAAAGCAAAACTGATTTAGAAAAAAATAATCTCCATGAAGATGGGTCAACTTTTAAATAATGTTTGTAAATACTGTAAAATATTTAATGAAGTGGTATACTCTGTACAATTTGGATAGTAAAAAATTAACTGGAAAAACATCTAATAAATGTGTACCAAATACAAATGGCAGAGATGCAAAAGAGCTGTCTATTATTATCCTGCTTTTTAAAAATTCCTCTGAACAGTTTCTGTTTTCTTCCAGTAAGTCACTAGTCTTACTTGTATTAATTTCTATTTTAAAAAAAAACCCAGAAAATAAAAAGAAATTAAAAAAATTTCAACAAAATATTTTTGAATCAATCCATACCTGTACAAAACTTGAATTTGCCTTTTAAGCTAGCTGCAAATTAGTTAGGCTAAAACAAAGAGCTACAGTGACCAAAATAAATAGTATAACCCTCTGTTTCTCCCTGAACACCTTAAATACCAAAGATGGAAGAAGCAGGAAGAATGCAAGTTTTGGTTTGGATCAAGTTTTCCAATCATTTTCCCACCACACTGCTGACAGGTAAATGTGCTAGGCATAAAAAAGCAGACAGAACAGCAAGTAGCTTTTATTTCACACTCCTGACAAAATGTGATGTAAACTGAGAACAAGCTTACAAATTGTGACTGAGCCAGAACTGCCTGCCAAAAGGCTGGGGTGGGACACTGGGGACACACACAACAAAAAAACCCAAACAAGCTAAAAAGTCAAGCCATCTAAACACACTGTTCCACAAACACCAGAGGACACTACAGGAGCAAGGAAGAATATCTGACTTCAAACAATGACAAGCCATTCAGGCTCAGGCCCTAGCATGTAATTTCAACTCTGATAAAGTCCTTACCTTCCCTTCTCATTGACATGATTTCTATGGGGAGCTTATTCTCTGCATGCCCCCTGTAAAGATAATTGACTCAGGGAGGGCACCAGCTCCTATCTTAGTGGGATCTGCTCAAAATACAGTTTTAATTACTTCCATGTACAGATGCACTTGTGAAAGTTATTCCTGCAGACAGACACAGCTGCACCTTGGTTGTTTAAACCCAGATCTCTCTAATCTTAAAGATTGTTGTGATACCCTCACACTGCCCTCATTTTTTTTTCTTTTTTTAACTGATGGACCAGGGCTCTTCAGACTTTAATATATACAGAGGATATACAGATGCTCTTAACCCCACAGAACTTCAAAGGCTGTAAATATTGGCTCAAACAGTACGGGACAGAGACAATCCTCTTCTCCTACATACCGACTTCACCTGTTGCATGGGAAAGGCAAAAGGGACATAGGTTACCCCACAGATCAGTTAAATTACAGGGACAAGGACTTCCTCCATAGCTCATGGGACTTCTACAGCTTTACTCACTACTGAGCTATACCTACAAGGCTGTCCTAGAGATGAAATTCAGAAGGTGAGTATTAAATTGCTATTGTCTCTTGGGTACTTTCAGAAACATGAGACACCTACAGAAATTTTGGCAGTCTGTCAACTTATAAGCAACACATTCTTAGAAGGAAGGCAAGATCTACATTTGTGTCACAACAGCCAGAATTTCCAGGATTGATTACTGAGTAAGGGTGTAATTTCCCTTTTTTATTTACTAGAGTCAGTCTGTGTCTTCACAATAAAGACTGAGCAGTATCAGGAATGTTCATTGCCTTCTCCTGCTTTTCTATGGTCCTCACCCATTGCTCTAACAACCAAATTGCACACAAACATTTTGGAGGAAGTGCTGTGTTGTGGCTGTAGAAGTTGGACTGTTCTGCTTCCCCCTCCATTGTAATGGTTCTGCCCTAGTTCTCTCCTCCCTCCCATGCATTGTCAATTACCCTAACTCCTCCCTAGCTACCACAGAAATTAATGTATCTTATCCTGAATCCCTCCCTGGTACTCTGTCCATCACTAGACAATACCACCCTTCTCTCTAGAAGCTTCCAGCTAGGGTGTTGAGTTATCGGTTCAGGGGCCGGGGCCCCTCCCTGAAGTTATTCCCGTTGATGCATTCCCAAAATCAATCTTTTGTACCTTGCTGCCATCTGCAATCTTATTTACTCGGAGACCGATTGTTCTCCCATTTCCTTCCCTCTTTATAAAACATTGCAACCCCCTCAAGTTTGTCTCTGGCTGCTGGTTCCCCTGGAGGTGTTGTCTCCCTGCCGTGATTCAATAAACCCAGATTCACCCAGCTGGAGTCCGCTCTCATTACTTCTGTTGGCTGTTGCTGCAAGCCACATCTCTTGACAAGGCGATTGCCTTAGAGGCTTTCCCAACCTGCAGGAATTGCGACAGTGTCCCACTTGATGCTAGCAGTGCTGGTTGGCTAGCCAGGATGTCCAGGAGGGACAATCCTTCCCAGCTGTGGCATCAGTTGGAAGGAAAAGAAATCCCTTTCACTAGAAAGTGCTCAATGCAGTCTGCTGCAAATTCAAGCATGACTCTTATTGCCATGCCAGAATTCTGTCTTGCAAAAGGGAAAAGAGACTATCCACACCCCACAAGAAAAAGATGCTCTCCAAGATCCCACTGGATATGACAATACTGAACTTGACAATCACATCTTCTCAAGTCTCAGCTGGCAGGAAAAAAACTAAGCACAGTTTCACCTAGAATAAAAACAACACATCAAATGCCACCCCTCAGCATAATAGGTTAGTGTCTTCAGAGACCACAAATACCAATAACAGTTCCTCCACATTATCATCCAATGTCCTATACTTCATTCCCACTTTCAAACTCCTTCACCTTCTTTAAGTGCCAAAGTCTTCTGTTCTACTCTTTACCCTTGAATTCCCTTTTGTAAGAGAGTATCTGCAAACACATTTTGCCTTTCAAGACTATTCCAAGTGTCTTAAATGTTCTAGTTTTATACTAGTCATGCCTGTTTAATGTTTTTCCTTAACAGTCAATGCTTCTGATACTGACAAAAAGGTATCTAGGCACTTTTACCTTCACACTAAAATACATCCTAATTTTAAAAATCACATCAGCTACGAAAAGAAATCGGTGATGGCTAAACACCTGAAGGGGTACAAAACAAAGGATTTCATCACTAAACACCTCCCTACTTCACATTTTCCGAGAGAATGCAGTGTAACAATTCACTCATTTCCAGACAATTAATTCTGTGTATTTTTGTTCTCTTTTGTTAAGAAGTCAATTAATTCGTTCCAACTGCAAGAATAAATTCAGTTAAGATTTTATGAAATCAGAAGAAGACAAAGCCATAAACACATTACACAAAATATAGTGTGCTCTCACTGATCATAGTGCTAATACATTCTGGGCTACTTCAAGAGCAGAAGTGGCTCTGGGGATGTTGTGATCCTTCTTTACCCAGTGTCTGAGATGACTCCTAGGACCCCATTTCCAGCTTGGTTCTCACAGTTCTTCCTCTCTTCAGTTCAAGAAGGAGCAAACTGGACAGAGGCCAGAGCTACTAGGATAGTCTGTGGTCTAAAGCAAATTTTCTGTGAGAATGTGATGTTTACTGTTGTTTAAGACAGTGGAATCTAAACAGACACCTAAAACTAATCCCCTGAAGAGTGCTTACAAAGAGGACTTGCTGCTTCTTATGAGCAGACTATACAGCTAACAAACAACTATAAAGCTACACTCTGCAATTCAGAAGGTTCAAGTAGAAAATTGGGACTGTCATTTGTTTCAAGGAAAACAGGAAAAACAAAGTTTCCATGCTGAAAGCCACAAGAACTCCTGAAATAAGTAACACAAATTCCATTCAGTCATGCAGATATGATACATTAGCAAGGATACTGTCACCTTCAGGAAAAGCCAGTAGTTACACTGATTTCTCTCCAGCCTTCCACAAACTCCTGCATGAATCTCTTTTCTAGCACTGCAGTATCTATATCAGTCATGCCACATGCTCACAGTCCTTCTGAGGAATGCACCCAAAAGAACTAAAACTATCCTGGTGATTGAAGATACTACTTAAACTCACTAATAACTACAGCAATCACCAAGACCAATACAATGACTAATGTTAAGATTACTAAAATTTTTCAGAACTTACGTATTAATTTTTCTTTATGTAATTGAACCAAGCTATCTAAAGTTTGCCCAATTTAAGCCACAGTAAACACAAAAATGTGTGAGCAGCAAAGAGTCAGAGGTGCTTCTTTCCCATATTGCTAGGGATAGAAACATAGGAGTAGAATTTCCAAAATTTCATTTTTACAAAAATTTAACATTGAAACTAAAACCCAAGTCTGAAAAAAGCATGCAGAAGACACAAAGGATACAAGAAGTAAGAACAGTGAGGACCACAGTAATAAAGGATAGCAACAAGCAAGGCTGACAACAAATGTTAAGGAAAGTCAATCAGACTATATTAAAAATTCTGAGAATGAACTTTGGTATTAAACAGTAACCACCAAAGTGACCAAAAATTCCCAACAGAAAGAACAGGGATTAAAGAAATAAGTGAGACAATTCTAAGGATTAACTCAAAAATTACTGTCACAGGGTTCAGTACTACTGACACAGGAAAAGACAAATGGATATAGGGACAATGTGAGAATATTTTTAACATTTAATAGTAACTTTCTAAGATGACCAATACTACAATTTCAGTCTCATTCCTTTGATTTCTTCCTAATTTAATGGATTTTTTAAAAAGACCTGACACACGACTTAAAAACAAACTCGTTCCAAACAGCTGAGATGGAAATGTCTGTTTCAGTCAGTTCTCATGCTCTGAAACAGGTTTAAACCCTTTCATTTTAACTACAGTTAAATGCCACTCTTGATGATACAGTTGCAAAGTGTTGTATGTAAAGCATGGGTGACAGACGCCTTTACATTTCTATACAAGATAATAAATGTCCCAGATGAAAACAGTGCAGTGAAAGAATGAGAGAAGAAAAACAGAGAGCAGTAACAAATTTAGTGTTGCCATGAAGTTTGAAGAAACCAAACCCCATAACCACACGCTTTTTGCAAAAACTCAAGTATATCTTATATATATATAATTTGAATTCAGCAGCATTTTGCTCATGTGCTGTGTGAGCTGATTTAAAAGCCATACCAAATATGTTACAGATCTAAATTCATGTATGAGACATGGGAAGCAAGGCACACGGACGTGTAAGTGGGAAGCAGCAACACCATTGCATTTAGGGCCTTGTTCTTGTATTTTACACACACTACTGTCTTCCACGGTAACCAACTGGAGAAACAACTCACCACTGCTGCACTGAGCCTGTCTCTTATTAAGGGAAGACTGCTCTGCAGAAAAATTGCTGTTCTTCAGCCTGCAGGAAGAAAACAATCACCTGGAATAAAGGCAAGTACACGCCCCTTCACGCAAAAAACCAGTTCTCTCAGGTTAACGCCTCATCTTCCACCCATGCCCTCCATTAATTCCAACATGACTAAAAACTGTTTCAAGGAGAAAGCGGGAAACTGTTCCCTGGAATTAGGTAACAGTTATTTACTTCCAGCTCCGAGCAGGCCCTTTGCCGCGGCCAGCTTAATAGGTAAAGGAGGCCTAGCAGCCTTAGTCCGGGGGGCGGTGCCTAGGGCCAAGAGGACATGATCGAACACTACCCGCAAATGGAAACAATAAGCAGACTAGTAGAAGAAGGAAACGGATGCTTGAAGAAAGGGAAAGGAAACCAAACAGCCCGACTGCGACTACAGGACAAGTGACGTGGGGGAACAGGGGTGGACAAGCGAACATGGCCGTCAAGTACACTGTCTCAAGCATAGGCGAACACAAGCACAAACGTAGAGGCATCAGTGGTTGCACCTAGAGCAGTAATAATCAACGCACAGCAATTGCACACGCGGGCCGGCAACAGTAGAGGGTGAGGGTCGGCAGAACGGGTGCGCACAAGAGAGTCCATAAAACATGGCGGCGCCACACTTTAATCACATTGCCATGTGCGCTATAGAACTTCGTTCCCCTTTGCAGACATCGGCTTCACACTTCTTTAAGTGCCAAAGTCTTCTGTTCATGCTTTTACCCTTGAGCCCTTTTGTAAGAGGTATCTGCAAACACAGTGGTGCCTTTCAAGACTATCCAAGTGTCGTAAATGTTCTAGTTTTTACTAGTCATGCCTGTTAATGTGTTTCTTAACCTCATGCTCTGATACTGACCAAAAGGGTCTCGGCACTTTACTTCACCTAAAATACCTCCTAATTTTT
Organism: Serinus canaria; assembly: GCF_022539315.1. NCBI lineage: Eukaryota > Metazoa > Chordata > Aves > Passeriformes > Fringillidae > Serinus > Serinus canaria. The sequence continues at coordinate 56,108,287 of NC_066343.1, forward strand.
AAAACTCACATCCAGCTACGAAAGAAATCGGTGCAGGCTAAAACACCTGAAGGTATCAACAAAGGTTTCATCAATACCCTCCCGTACTTCACATTTTCCGAGGAATGCAGTGGTAACAATTCACTCATGTCCAGACAATTAACTGTGTATTTTTGTCTCTTTTGTTAAGAAGCACTTAAAATTTTTTTCGTTTCCAACGCAAGAATAAATTCGAGTGTAAGATTTTTATGAACGCCGAAGAAGACAAAAGCATAAACACGTACACAAAATATAGGTGTGCTCTCACTGACCTAGTCTAAACGTCTTGGCTACTTCAAGAGCAGAAGTGGGCCTCTGGGGGTATGTTGTGATCCTTCTTCCCCTGTCTAGATGACTCCTGGACCCCATTCCAGCTTGTTCCACAGTTCTTCCTCTCTGTAGTTTTCAGAAGGAGCAAACTGGCAGAGGCCAGCTACTAGGATGTCCTGTGGTCTAAAGCAATGTTCTGTTAATGTGATGTTTACTGTTTTGTTTAAGACCAGTGGAATTCTTAAACAACACCAAAACGATCCCCTTAAGAGTGCTTACAAAGAGACTTGCTGCTTCTTATGACAACTATACGCTAAAACCACTATAAGCTACACTCTGCAATTCAGAAGGGTCCAGTAGATTGGGACTGGTCATTTGTTTCAAGAAAACAGAAACAAAGTTTCCATGCTGAAAGCCACATAACTCCTGAAATAAGTAACACAAAGTCCTTCAGTGCCATGCAATATGAAGAGATTAGCACGGATACGTCACCTCAGGAAAAGCCAGTAGTTACACTGAGTTCGCTCCAGCCCTTCCACAAACTCCCTGCAATGAAATCTCTTTTCTAACGAGGCACTGCATTATCTATATCAGGCATGCCACATGCCACAGGCCTTCTGAGATGCCCCAAACGAACTAAAACTATCCTGGGATTGAAGATACACTGAAACTCACTAATAACTACAGCAATCACCAAGACCATACAATGATAATGTTTAGATTACTAAAATGTTTTCAGAACTTACCGTATTAATTTTTTCTTTATATATTGAACCAAGCTAACTAAAGGTTTCCCAATGTAAGCCACATTAAACACAAATGTGTGAGCAGCAAGAGTCAGAGGTGCTTCTTTTCCCATATTGTAGATAGAAATCTGATAGAATTTCCAAAATTTTCCTTTTTACAAAAATTTAACAATTGAAACTAAAACCCAAGTCTGAAAAAGCAATGCAGAAGACACCAAGGATGCAGATAAGGAACATGAGGACCACAGTAATAAAGGATAGCAACCCGCAGGCTGACACAACTGTTAAGGAAAGTCAATTCAGTACTAATTAAAATTCTGAGAATACTTTGAGTATTAAACAACACCAAGTGACCAAAATCCACGACAGAACAGGGATAAAGAAATAATTGAGACAATTCTAAGCTTAACTCCAATTACTGGTCACGGTTCAGTACGACTTACACAGGAAACGACAAATGGATATAGGGAAAAAAACAATGTTAGAATATTTTAACATTTATAGTAACTGTCTAGATACCAATATAACAATTTTCGTGCTCATCCTTTGATTTTCTTCCTAATTTAATGGCATTTTTTTAAAAAGCCTGACACACGACTTAAAAACAAACTCGTTCCAAACAGTGAAAGGAAATGTCTGGTTCAGTCATTCTCATGCTCTGAACAGGTTAAAAACCCTTTCCTTTTAACTACGTTAAATGCCACTCTTGAACAAATCGTTGGCAAAGTGTTGTATGTAAAGCTGGTGACAGACCCCTTTACATTCTATACAAGATAAGAAATTCCCAGATTAAAACAGTGCCAGTTAAAGAAGAGAAGAAAAGACAGAGAGCATTAACAAATTTAAGTGTTGCCAGAAGGGGGGACGACACCAACCCCAGAACCACCGCGGGGGGCAAACGCAAGAAAAAATTAACTCGTGTGTGAGTGTACAAAAAAAAAGTGGTTAAAGCGAGAGAAGGTAATGCCGCATGGGTCAATGGTACCTCCCCAGCCAACCACACAGCCTGGTATCAGCATCTTGCCCCAGCATGAGCGGAGGTTCGCATGACTTTCTCAGGTTTTATTTATGCGTTGATTCTGTAAGGACTACAACTCGAAGACAGTCTTTGTCACAGGGTGAAGAGACCACACGAACCATCATCAGATAGTGGGATACAGTCGAAGGCATGGACAGACCGTACCACGGACCACAAACCCGAGGAGCGAAGACGGCGAGTCAACAACCCCAAGGCTCGGCCACTAGCGATTAATAAATAGCGGTATACCCAACGTACTGTAGGGTTGATGCGCGGTGTATAGAATAAAGCATAATTGGCAAACCCGACGACAGCGGCCACGACCAACGAGAAACACTTCACCGCGCCAAAGCAAGGGAAAGGGGAACTCCGCAGCGAACAAAAGGGCGTGGACGGCACCAAAAAATCCATGATAAGATGCGCGCCCCGGAAACAAACACCAACTGCCTGCAGTAAAGCCGACGCTTCCCCAACCAAGAACAGCCATAGGCCAGACTGCTAACGGTAGCAAAAGAAAACGAACCGTGGCCCTAGGAGGGTCGTGAGGGACGCCACTCCAGACGCCGTTGCCGCGTGGCCACGAAGAGAGCCGGAGCCCGGAGCCCGTGCGGGCCGCGACCGGACGGCCACGCCACCCGACCGCCCGCGCCCACGCAAACGGCAAACCGCACCCCAACGAGGCGAGACCCCGGGCCAGCACAGCCCCGGCGCCGGGCCCCAGCACCCCCCGGAACCGCCGCCGGCCCCCCCGCCCCGCCCCTCCCGCCTCCAGAACCGGGACCAGCGAACGCCGCGGCGGCACCACGGCCTCCCCGGCGCGCGGCCCTGACGTCACGTCCCCGCGACACCAGAGCAGCGCAAGCGCCGCTCCGCCGGCAAGAACGGGGCGGGGACGGGGCCTGGAGTGGCGGGGGCGGGGCCATTGGAGCTCGCTGCCCGCCGACGTCACGCGGCGGCTGCGCGCTCGCAGGGCGGTTTGGCGCTCGGGGCGCGCGTTCTGGCCCCGGGACGCGGGAATTGTGCCGCGCTTCGCTGATCCGTTCCCGGGGCGGCCGCGGCGGGGCGGGACGTCACGTCACGGCCGATGTGCCTGGTGTGCATGTCAGAACATAACGCTAAAAATATATATGAGAAACTAAAGCGAAAAATACAGAAAGGATTAAAAAAGCAAATGTACTGTATTGGCGTGGCAGTGGCTGGGAATGACTGCCCTGGCACTGTGACTCCGAGCCATGAGCGGACGGGCGCTTTGTGCACAGCCAAGGGGTTAAAAAGCTGCGTTATCTTACCGGCAGAAACTGATGAGGGCCCTGCAAAATCCTCCCTGCCTTCCTGCCTGCCCTCCTGCCTCCCTGCCTTCTTTCCTGCCTTCCTGCCTGCCTTCCTCCCTCCCTCTTTCATTCATCTCTCATTTTCTCTTTCCCTTTCCACCCTGCCCCTTTATCCAAAACCCACTGCCGTCTGCTTACGAACTAGTTCGCAATACTAAACACACCCATTTTTAGGCCGTGTGTCATTTACTGATAAACCTTGGAAAGCTTCTGTGGACCCGCAGACTTCCGTCGACCCTGTTGAGCACTGTCACTAAGGTCTCACGGCTGCTCCCATCCCCCGAAGGGTGGGACGGACCCGCTATTCCCGGGAGGATCGAGCGCGCGCGCGGGCCGCGACACGCGCCCTTCGTGCTGCCGCCGCCGCGGTCCGCCAGCTCGCCAGGGGGCGCTGCCCAACCCGCCGGCCGCACGCGGGGACGCTGGGCCGCTCTCCAGCTGCTGTGCCGCGCGGCACGTGGGGAGAGGGGCCGGAACGAGCCGAGCTGGGCCGGAGTGAGCCCAGCGGGGCCGAGCCCGACCGGGAGGGGCCGAGGTGAGACGAGCCGGACCGGACCGAGCGGGCCTGAAGGGATCCGAGCGGAGCTACCGCTATGCCCAAGGCGCGGGCCGGGAAGCGGCCGGAGCGCCGGGAGGGCCGCGCCGGCGGTGAGTATGGACCACAGCGGGGGGGCGGGCAGGATCCCGGGAGCCGAGGCCGGCCTGGCGCTCGCACTCGAGCTGGGGCTGGCGGGGTGCCGGCGGATCGCGGCTGCCCACGGTAACACACCGGTCTCTCCCCTAGGCATCCTCTTCAACACCGGGGCCGGGCAGCACATCCTGAAGAACCCCCTCGTGGTGAACAGCATCATCGACAAGGTGGGAGCGGCGGCCGGCGGGACGTGCCGGGACAGCGCGGCCCTCCGCCCCGGCTGCGGTCGGACCTGCCGCTGCCCTCGTGTCGTGCCGCCTGTCGGAGTGCCCGGTGGCCTTTGCGTTTGCTTTTCTCTTTACGTGGTTGCTCGCTGGTTGTTGACGCGTGGCCAGCGATGCGGCATAAATCAGCGCCAGGACATTCTCGTTCTCCCCCTTTCCCACTCGTTCCTTTCTAAAGGACTCTCACGCTCCCTTGAATACCCAGTTCCAACTTTTTACTGTGTCAAAAGCGCTCACTTCCATTCTAAACTCAAATGATTGCACGGAATTGGTGCTGTGGAAGCGCTCAAAATGCTGTTTGTCCTTAGGCTGCCCTGCGCCGCACGGATGTCATTCTGGAAGTGGGCCCGGGAACTGGAAACCTGACCGTAAAGATGCTGGAGAAAGTAAAAAAAGTAAATGCATATTCTCTCACATACACCCCCTTCCCAAGCTCTGACTATCCTGTGGCTTAGACTATGGCAAACAGAAGGGTCTTTATAGGTGTGATGAACATAAGTAGAATTACTCCACTGATACTTTTCTTAACATATGTATAATCCCAAGTGGTTTTTTAGCTGATCACATAAATTTTGTGTGATTTTATCAAAGTACATTGCTGTTATCCATTTATGAGGTAAATAAATGTATTGCTTGCTTGTATTGGGAGAAGGTGGAAGGTGCATAGCCTAATAGGGATTTTGAAAGGATTCTTTAAACCCACAGCAACAGATACACGGTTGGGGTTTTTATGATAAAATTCTAGTTAGGAGATGCATGGAGTTGCAAATATGTACTCTCTTTTTAGGTTATTGCATGTGAAATTGACCCTAGACTTGTTGGTGAGCTTCAGAAGAGAGTCCAGGGCACGTAAGTGTCAATTATGGAAACAGGGAGTGCCTAAAGTAGCGGAGCTACTTTGGTACAAATTTTGGCAACAGTGCTTATCTGAGGACAACCACAATGTATCTTTTTCCTCAGGTGTCTGGCAAACAAACTTGAAATCAAGGTTGGAGATATCTTGAAAACAGATTTACCATTCTTTGATGCGTGTGTGGCTAACTTGCCTTACCAGGTATGGGACAAACAGCATAGCATACAACAACATTAAAAAATTTATTTTTAAATGCTGATTTCACAGAAATTATACTAACATTATTCATTATTTTTTTCTCAGATTTCTTCACCTTTTGTTTTCAAGTTATTGCTTCATCGACCTTTTTTCAGGTATGTGAAGAATAGAGTTCTGTATTACCTGGGAGGAAGAGAAATGGTTTTAAAAATATTTTCAAATCCAATATTTAGTTCCTAAGATACCAGTTTGGTGGATCAGAGCTGCACTAAAGTTTTTCTGTAAAACATAGTCAGTGCTTGGAAATTAAGTTTATGTTGATGTATTGAGCATGAGGAGAAAATTTAAACTTGGCAACAGTGAGTGCCCAGCAGATAAAAATAGGAGTTACATCTCCTCAGTATTATAACTAAGTATTATTCCAGGGATAAGCAGGGGCATCATAGCATTCAAATACCTTCCTATCTAAGTATGGCTGGAAAGGGTAGAATCAAGGCCAAGTCACTTTCTTGTTGTCTGATCTAAAAATGTAACTGCTCTGTCTGTGTGTTAGACATCAGTATGTCTGCAGATTTTGAGTTCTCTCAGAGGAACATTGGTAACGTTGTCAGTCAATTTTTGGAAAGCTTGGATTTGAAGGACCCAGCAGACAGTTACTCTAAATGATTTATTACAATCAGGCAACTCTGACACTAGACTGCTTCTTTGATCCTGATCCATTTAGCAGTATAAATAGTCAAATTATGTAATACCTTTAAGGAGACTTGGATGGCTTCACCAAGTTCTGTGATGGGTTTTGGTTTTTTTTCAACACACTAATCAAGGCAGAGTTGTTTATTATGAACATTTACTCTTCTAAGTGCTGAGGCAAGTTGTGTGGTTTCCAAGTGTGTTAGTTGGCTTCTGACATAAAAATTGAAAACTTAAAATCGATTTTCTCATTTGTCTTACTCTCAGGTGTGCAATCCTTATGTTTCAAAGGGAGTTTGCACTTCGTTTGGTTGCAAAACCAGGAAGCAAACTGTACTGCAGATTGTCTATTAATACTCAGTTGCTGGCTCGAGTGGACCATCTGATGAAGGTACGTCACTCTGCCTTTAGGTAACTAGGCTATCAAACACAGAAGAAGGGTGTTGCAAGGGATATGAAGAGGTTGTTGCTTATTCACACAGCTACTTAACTGCTCTTATCTAACAGGTTGGAAAGAACAACTTCAAGCCTCCTCCCAAAGTTGAATCCAGTGTTGTCAGAATAGAGCCGAAGAACCCACCACCACCTATCAACTTCCAGGTGAGCAGTGTATGCTCAACGTAACATGTTAGTGATAATTTCGTATTTCTTCCCACTTATTACTCAGTTCCATGTACTGATTCTAGTATAAACTACCAGCTATTCATTGGAGTTTACAAAATGCTTACTTCTCTGTTGATCAGGCTTGTGTTATGACATTACCAGAACATGCCACCATCATGGGGGCAGCTTTGTGTACAATATCTCTCATAAGACTAAGGTCAGTTGGAGAACTGCTAGTAATAATGTCCTTTTCATCATGGTTAATTTCTCCCAGAGATGTTTCTGGCTGATAATTTTGCAGGTTTTGATCAAAGGAATATATGAGATTTACCTTCAGGCAAGTGTGTGTAATCTCAGAAGACACATGTTACAGAAGAGTATTCTTAATTTTTAAAACATTTCAAGACCCTTTCAGCCTTGCCCAAGGTTAGCCAGATTTTCTTCAAGTATCCGCCTTCTCTGCACGTAATAGCACCTAGGCATGAAAAAGTATGATTCAGAGGGTTTGGGGGGTGAAGTATTTTCTCCTCCATTTGTATTGCTTTGTCAAAGATACAGCTGGTTTTGTGTTGTTTAGAAGGACATTTCCATGAAGGATATTCCTTTGTGTTCAGTATTGTTCTGAAGTTGTCGGTAGTAACTGTTCTTGTTTGCAGTAGCTGTATGTTACTTTCTAAAATTCTGAAATTTTCAATTTCAGGAGTGGGATGGTCTGGTAAGGATAGCCTTTGTTAGGAAAAACAAGACACTCTCTGCAGCATTTAAGTAAGTAATTTCTATCAGAGAACCTGTTGACCATTTCTTTTGTGCAAATGCATAGCAGTGTTACATAGAGATAAACGATGGTGGAAGATTTGTACTGATGTCATAAGCTTTTTCTTTTAGAAGAAGACTAGGCAGCTTTTTAAAAAGAACAGTTCTGTGTAATTGTTACAGTTTTTTATAGTAGACATTAACAACCAATTGAGTGAACAATAGTTACAGTTCAGTTTTCATGCTAAATATGTATTTCTTTCAGATCAAGTGCTGTAGTGCAGTTGCTGGATCATAATTACCGAGTTCATTGTTCCTTACATAATACAGTAAGTTTCTTCTTAATCTCTTCTGTTACTGTGGCCTACATACTGACTTTTATAAGAGTAAAAACTTAACATTGAAAAGCTTAATGTATCAAAGGTTTTCCAAAAGAGTTTGAAGGTAGGAGAACTTAAATATTTTCTTAGAGAAAATCTAAAAGGGTATTAAATCATAGTAAAAAAGCGTAAAATCAAGTGTACTATTACAATATTGTCCATATATATATGTCTCAAGGTCTTTTACAAATTTAATAAAACATTTGTCTGCTTTTCAGTATTGCTGTGATTCTGAACTGAGATACAAAATTCAGTTTCAATAGAATAATACAGTAATCCATAATAGAAAAAGTATAACTTACATTTTTTCACTTGAAACAAGAACTGTTCTAAGAACAGGAAAAAATTAGATTATTTAAATGAACCTTTTTCTGTGTTTTGAGTAGATCATTTCTATCCCATTTTTTATTGACAGGAAATCCCTGAAAACTTCAAAATTGCAGAGAAAATACAGACAGTCCTAAAAGATACAGGTTACTCTGAAAAACGAGCCCGTTCAATGGATATAGATGATTTCATTCGGTATTATTTTTTTTCTCTTTATGCTTTCCTTTTAAACTTCTTTAAATTCCATCTGCATCTGTAGCTGCGTAGCACAGATTAGTATTGGATTGCAGAGGAATAGTAGGGTTTCCCTCTTATTTCCAGACACTTCTTGCTTCCAGTCCTGAACATGAGCAAACACCCTACTTAGATATTTCAAATGCTTTTTATAATATTGAGAGCAACTAGCTAAGGATCCCTGTTTAGGTCTTTGTGTACTAGACCCTTCTGTGTCTCCTTTAAAAATGGCCATAGTGTAAATTGGTTACTGAAATTTTTCCAGAGTCTTACATGGCCTTTCTCTGCCTTGAGGATTAGGCCGTAGTCTATAGCATAATTTCAAATATGATTGATTAACTGCTATATTCCACTCTTACTTCTGGTGGCATCATCAATCCTATCGTAATTCAAGAGAAAAGTTCCTAGCTGTTTCTCATTTGGAGAACTAAGACGGGTTATGCTCTCTGAAAAAACATAGTGAACCTGGTAGCATCCAACATAAGTAACTGCATTGAGAATAAAACTGCATCTCTAAAATGTCAAATTTGCCAGTAACTTCTAGTTTCAGATTTGTTAAAAGTCTTTCTTTGCGGTTGATCAGTGATGGCTGTTTTCATGCTGTTTTCTTTGCACATTTTAAAAATGCCTCAAGCTGAAGTCTGACTTTTTAGAATTGTAATACACATATTTCAATCTTTCAGCTTGCTACATGGCTTCAATTCAGAAGGCATCCATTTTTCATAGATACTCCTAGAAGAATGAAAGATGCTGTATTTTTTCACCAAAGTTTTACCCAAGCCAGAGTGAGTGCAATGGGACAAGCTCCTCTTAAAAGCAACGAACAGAATACAGCGGGTATGCTTGGACTCAAAATAAAATGTTAGATGTGGTTTTATCGCATGCAGTAGGCAAGAAGCTGCTGCTCAGTCTTTTAAAAGCAGCAGATTCTTTCAGATCTGAAGTGAGGTGCTGGACTGCCTCATGACTTTGTTTTTCTATATATATCCAAAACATGGATTGATGATAATTGAAATCCGTGTTCTCCAATGATGGACTTCACCTCAGTATATTAATGTACAATACTCAACAGTACAACCCATAATGGGTCTGGACAACAAAAAGAAAGTTGTAGTAGTTCCTTTTTTGGTATCAATCATTTGTGTGTTTGTTTTAAAGTGTATTTAAATGCTTCCTTTTGATTTGAGATGGCCTGTCTCTCTCATCCTTCTGGTAACTACCAGCACTCCAAGCCTGTTAGTAATCTGCTCCTCTTGGAGAGCCCCACTGAGTGTTTCTCAGAAAACAAAAGAATTTACCTTGTGGGCTTGATATCATTTATATTATTACCTTTACCCTCTCCTCCACTGTAGGAACTGGAAAAAAAATCTTCCAGTGGGCCAGGGCTCATAAACACAGACAGAAGGGTTAGGTTTTTTGTTAACTAAATTCAAGTGACTGTTTTTTAAGGTAACTCCACTGTTAATGCAGGAAAAAGTTTTAGCACAGATCATAGCTTTCAGTGAGATTTGGAGCAATGCATGCAAATTACCAAACCTCCTCTAAGAAAAGCTATTTGTACACAATATTGAATCATTAAGATTGGAAAAGATGCCCTGGGTCCAGTGAGCAGCCCCATTAACATCCCATCATTTTTTTAAAACTAATTGATTCAGAAGCATGTATAGAAACAGGCATCCTGAAGCATTGACTTCAAAAACTGAATTGCACATTTATTTCACAATGTAGTAATTCAGTAATTCTGGTGCCACTTCACTTCATGCAGTGAAGTGAACCAAATGATGAATTAGGTTCACTAAGAATACGGTTGGACTGATACAGAAGGAACAAGTGCAGAAGATATGTGTCACACTTCCTTAATTCTTTTGTTTTACTGGAGAGGAATAGAGTATAAGCTATTCCTACTATTCCTAGAGCTACAAGTAATTTCAGTCTGTTATGGCAATGACTTACAGCAGGCTCTGGCACAAAGACTGGCAGTAGCCACAGTTTCAGCTAGCATGTGCTGCTTGACAGGACACATGTAATTTACAGGGCTTTGTAAAAAGGTGCTAAAAGCAATCTGTCCTTTCTGTCCTTTTGGGACCCACAGTAAGCCATAGCCTGGTTGCAGTGCTGGGCTTCCATGAACAGATAGTGTGGAAGCCACTGTTACTCCTGTGGTGTAACTCAATCTTCAGAAGCTTTTTAGTAGTAAGAATTGTCTAAAGCAGTTAAGGAGAATACCTCTGATAATACATGATAACCTGTACTATCACCTGAACTATCACTATCACAGTAGCTATTGCCTTCTATTCCATTGGTTTTATTTCTTTTAGCTGTGTTGGGTGATGATCTTAAAAAAATGTTCAGAAAAAGGTGTGATGTTTTTTAAAGATGTGCTGCAAAACTGAAGTCAGGACAATGGTCTGGGGAACTTCCTTCCATATAACGAACTTGTATAGAAGAGTTTGCTTTATTTTGAAATCAGAAGCCTTTTCAAAAATGTAACTGATGTACTTACAAATGGAAACCCTTCCCAAAGCGTAACAGAAATGCTCAGATGTAATTCATTTAATAGCTTAATTTATTAAACACATTATGTAAAATCTACATTGTTTCAGCTTTCATGTTTACACACAAGAGGGTTTTTTATTTTTAACCATGATGCGACAAGAGCTTCCCATAGCCTACCTTTCTATGGGAGATACAAACATTAAACACTACAAGAAGTTCTGGCTCATGTAACTCTCTTTTCATTGCCTTCCCTTTATCCCCCCCCCAGGCCTGGCACAAACAAACAGGCTTGTATTCCAAAAGTAGTTTTTAAACATTTCCAAGGTAAAGTCTGCTGATACAATACTCCTGGAAAGAGGGAGAACTCCTAGAGAGATTCTACAGTTCTTACATGAAAGGTCAATCTTTTTTGCATACTGACTTGCAAAAATAACTTGAGTGCCATCACCTAAAAAGTGCTGATACACATGGCGCCATTTGTGAGAATTCAGGTATTTGTGGGATTTCTATTAGCGCTAGGTAGAGGTATTGTGCAAAATCGTCAAATGATGCAATTTCACCCCACTTTTTAGCTGCTGGCACTGTACAAAGGGAAAAATAGGTATTAGCTACTTCTTAAAGCAACAGAACTACTCAAGCTACCTGCAAACTACAGTTAATGTACATGTAACTTTGTCATGCATCAAAATCCAAGTTTTTAAAACAGTATGTGAAAGGCCAGTATGGACATATTTATCCCCAAAGTTTGATAGTTAACTTATCCATACATAGCATTATCACACCATACCACATATCATATTATCTGCATTATCCTAAGATACAACTCTCCTCAGTACTTAAAACATTACCCTTTAATATATCAACTAATTTATATTTTTGTGGGTTTTTGTTGATTTGTTGGTTTTTTTGGTTTTTTTTAATTGTTACAGATATGATGTTAAAATTATATAACCACTCTTAATGGATTCAAATAAATCAAGATTCCAGATTTTCACACAAAAAATGGAATGTCCAGCTGTTCGTCTACTCTTAACAGCCTGCAGTTCCTCTTAAAATGATATGGCACATCCTGTGAAATGAAACTATCCACCAAAAAATAAGTCTTCTTGAAACACACACACACTAAAGTAATTTATATTGACAAATAAGGAATGTATTTTTTAAGGCTGTGCTTCAGAAAGAGGATATTTAGGGTTAAGTAGCCTTCATCAAGGCACAGAGTAGGAAGAGTTAAGCACAGCTGTTTGTGGAAGAGAAGTTACGTAAAACCACTAGTGAGGTGTGCATGCACGCCACAATTTTAAACCGCACAGCTGGTCGTTGTCATAAAACTGAACATGGTCAGAAGGAAGTGCTGTGACTTTTTAATGGCCACAGTTTTACTTTATTAAAAATATGGCAAGTATTTCCAAACATTTCACTATTTGAATAAATGAAATATTTAAAGCAAAGTGCTTCACAGATCTGAACCCTGCAGGTTGTGCTGTCTGGTCTAGAAGCATTTTGTAGACATCAGGAGCATTTCACATAAAACTGAAAATGTCATTCAGGTGAAGAAGAAACAGGAGATTTCCACAAACATTGCTAACATTTTACACTTTCAAGTAGATGAGTTCTCTCGGTCACTAGGTTTTGTAACAAATGTGTGCTACAGCAGTACAGGTTCATGAATTCCTTTAGCAGCAGAGGCCCTTTTCAAAGGGCACGTGGTCTTTTCGGGTTGATCTGTTTACTGGCCTGTTCCTCTTCTTGTAGAGCTGCCCGGAAAGATTTCACTTTGTCTTTAAGGAAAAAACAGAAGGATGAGAACTGATGTGCCTGTGCTCAACAGATCTTGAAACTAAGCCTGGATCCTTTACATCCCAGGTCTAACAAACAACAAAGAACATTCCTCCACAAAAATAGCTGACATTACAACCTGCATGGGAACTGAGCTAAGGCTGCATTCAAAACCATACAAACAAGCTGCTTAGCAACTTAGTGTCTTCTTGGATACTACCGCTGTCTCTAGACAGGATAGGTTTGTAAACTGCACAATTGTATTCCCAGGATGGGAACTGTTCATACTTCCATTCTCCTTCTCTCTTAGAGAGTCCAGGGAGATATACACTGCCTATATCCTATTGCTTTCCAGCACCTTCCAAACCACTTTTAGGAAAATATAAAATCATATTTAGAGGACAGTCTGCCATTTCTAGTACATTCTAAAACCCAGAACAGTAAATTTTAGTCCCCTCTGTTTTCTTCTAAATGTGAAAAACATTTGTGAATAAGTTTTAGAACTTACTCACTGTAAATAGTTAAATGCACTGTTCACTGGTGTCATTGTAATTCAGTAAAAGTGGGAGAACCTAAGGAAGGAAGTCTATCATCCTCGTTTTTCTATTCCTGTCCCTTCCATTCTCCAGTAATACACCCAAAAATGTAATGAAGGAAACAAAAACGATGGCAAAAATATGTCAGTTGCACAGTGACATAGGTAAAGGCTGAACAATTCAGTGACCATTACATGCCACGAGAACAACACAGACAATACCAAGACAGCATTTTTGACTTTAAACACGTTTCCTCCTGTAAAACTACAGTTATATTATGCTGGCTGTAAGGTGTGAGACCTCTTAGCATTTTACCTCCAGTAGGCTTTTCAAAAACCTGTCTGCTAAGTTTTTGAAGAACAGGTAGTAATCTAAACTGCATGTTTTCATTGCTGGTATCTCAAATTGTCATCTTCTGAACAGAAAGCCATCATCCATAAAAAACAAAAGGAAACTCCAACTCCAACACTAGCAAAAGTGTAACTAGCTTGCTCAGGAGGCAAGCAGGCCACATCTGATCTGCTTGTTGTATTCCAAGCAGATACTCAGACTGAAGTAAAAAGTAAGATTTTAGCTTACAGTTTTTTAACATAGATCAAGGAAACTGTTCCATCACCCCCCCCAAACCACCCCTTGAGCTTTTGCCAGTATAGCAGTATGTCTCCTGGAGTCTGAACAGTTAACAAAAAATGAAAAGGAAAATTAATCTCCGGTACATAACCAACTGTCAAACTGATTTTAGAAGACAAGTGGAAGAGTTAATTTTGGGCACTAAGAATTAGCTGCAGTTTGTTTTTCAACAAATATTGGCTGACAAAATTCAAACAAAGGCTGTTGAAAAAAAAAACTAACGACTAAAATACTCAGAGCTTGATGGTGTTCTTAAGCACAGTCTTAAAAATGACAACAGGCTCCCTGCTATACTAGATAAGAGCAGGTACTGGGAGTTCCTACTACTTTTTCCTCATTGCATGGCCTTCTATTCTTTTTCATACAGTTGGTTTGGATTTTCTTACCTTTCTTAAGTGTTTTGGAAAAAAAGAAACGTTGCAAGACTGAGTTTTTACTTCCTGGAGGTAAAGCATAGACTCCTCCTGTACATTAGGAGGAACTGATCATAGATCTGAACATGTTCTTAGACTACAGAATAAATGCTCCTTCCACTGAAGGCCAGCATAAGCAGGGAAAAAAGACCCTAGAATATAACCACTTTTTTTTGTCCTTGTTTTTACTGCAAGTCTTGATGGCATATGCTAATAATGTACAGAGAATTGATTTAAAGCAACTTACCTCTAAGTTCAGTCAGAATATCAATTTTTTGCTCTAGAATTGCTTCAAGTTGGGTAGCGTAAGAATCCACATCATAGTCTACTTCTTCTGTCATCTCAAGAAGTAGTTTTTCAACTTCCAACCATCTAATGGATTCCTAGATAAAAGTTTAAAAATACAACAAAATATATCAGCAACATGTCAAAGAGCTAATTAAGACTTTTTCACACAATGAGAAGACATTGTACTGCCTAGTTACCTCAATAAAACAGACTTCAATCCAAAAAGGAAACCTTATTCCTAATGCAGCAAAACACTACATTATTTTTTTAATTTTAGTGGTCACATCATCTCAGGCAAACCCCAGCTGCCCAGTTCTCTTCAAATTCAGAACATTAGATGGTTGTAAAGCTGAGAAATTTAGGGAACAGAACTTTGTCATGTTTGTCCTCCCCTTAGACAAGAGTCAAATGTTGAAGTCAGGCTCTATGTTTGGGCTGCTTTCCACTCTATAGTCACAGAGTCATTATTACATTCATGGAGCCAAGATAATTCTGCCCTGTTTTGAGAGAAACTGTATAAAAGGATAACTATTTTAAACTCACTATTATATTATCTAAAGCTACACACAGCATAAACTAACAGGTCATGCAGTGAACAAAGGAACCTTAGGCTTGGACACATTTCCTCCCAGAGACTGCCAGAAGGAGTAACAATCTCCAGCAGAAGGCCAGATGGACACACAGAGGCAATTACATCTTAAACTAATGCAGCTTGTCTCTCCAGAAGCCGCATTAGGACATAGCCTCAGCATATGGCACATGACTTTCACACTTCCATATGTTTTACTTCAGAGCTAATGTTTCATAATAACTAGACCTTTTCGTCTGCTCTAAGATGTTTTATTTAGCATCTTGCTTTATTGTGAACACACACCAATGTTCCACTAAGCTAGATACCTAGGCTGAGGACATAATGTGTATTCCCCACAGGTTTGATGGTCTGCTGTTCTCTAGGAACAGATGTGCCAAACAGACAGCTTGCCTAAAGGCTTTAAGTTATGAACACAAGTAATCCACATTTCCTTCTGAAAACAAGTAACTCATACTTGAGTGTAAAAGGTTCCATAGCACTGACCAGCACTACATGCGAAGTATTGCTTTCAAAGGCCCTGACTAACAGCGAGTGAAATCTTTATGTACTTATAACATGGAATCAAATAGGCAGTTTGAAATACATGTCTCTGTTCTGGATCTCAGAGGGAGATGTCACAAAAGAATACTCAGATTCAGACACAATACTTGGAAGGAGAGGACCAAACAGAAATGGCACAGAGAGAGACATAACTATTAATCACCAGCCCAGCAAAGGAAAATTTTACTGAATTTCTGGAATGACACAGAAATTTACTGCTCCTTAATCATGGGGACAAAGACTGGGTGTTACGGAATCTGTTCCTGTTAGTTTGATACAATCAGCTTAACATAATAAATCAGTTTAGGAATCTTTGACAGACAGAATGACTACAGATCAGATGCTCCTCCATCTTCAAGAGTATGCACTTTCATTGGGAAAACCTGGATTCCTGAATTATGATAAAACGAAGTGGAGGTCCATCTTTTACCTGGAAGACAGTCCTGTGGTCTTCTACTACTTGCTCTTCCATTTCTACCATTTGTGACACAGCTTCATGGAAACTAAACAACTGTGGAGAAACTTCTTCTTCCTAAAAACAGCAGTTAACCTTGTTAGCCTGGAAAGAACTGTGGCTACAGAAAAATGTTGAATGTGACCCATCTCATCACAGAACATGGAAAAAATATGCAGAAGGCAAAACCTGTCGGAAATAGAATTTACTAGAATAGAATACTTCTAAGAAGTATTAAGAAAATCTCCAGGAATGAACAGAAGGAGCAATAAATTCAAAATATTTACAGAGTTAAATTTAATTAATATTCACCAAAAATTTCCAGTCACTAATCCTGGCAAATACCAGAAACCAGAATATTCCACATAAAAATAACAAGTTAAAATAATGGGAATAGAAAGTCTCAAGGGAAGAATTATAATTTCTAATAGATTTTAATGCTCACAGAAAACTTCAGGTTAAATAAAGGGTTAAATAAACAGATGAGTTTTAGGATAGTTCCAAATGCCTAAATCAATGTGATGCTATCGTAGAAAAAATGCGTACTATAGATCATCACCACAGCCTGTCTAGACATTAAAAGCCCTAGGCAGCAAGAAAGAAAAAGAAAACATTCAAGAAACATTTTTTGGTTTGGTTTTTCTTTTGTATGGAAATGAGCGTAACACCGTAAACAGAAACGGTGAAAAGCTATGCTGTATGTATTTAAGATCTTGCAAGCAGGCTATTGATCTGGATTGGTTCTGCCCACTGTATGTTATCATCTCTTTCCATGTAATTCTGTAAACCACTCACATTTTGTTCACAAAGCAGTTTGAGATCATCTCTCTGAGGAGAGCTTCCCACACCCCACTGAGTCTCCAAGTCATCCATCTGATTGGGAGTATGGTGTATAATGGAACGGATATCTCCTGCAGCACTGGGATCAACTGTCAGCTCCTTCACCCTATAGGCAGAAAATGTTTCATATGAAAATTAGTAACCTCCTGTGCAAAAGAGTCACAACCAAAAATAAAGCTCTACAGGTTAATGTACAATAAATTCATTTAATAAGGAAGATGATGATGTCAGCTTCACAAATTTAATGTACTTTTAGTGACAAAAAGTTGTTAGTCCAGTTCCTAAGAGGCATGGACCCTTGCATTTTTATTACTCTCACGTGGATTAAAGTAAATCTAGCAAGAAGTGTTTTCTGATTGAAATCTTACTACTTGTTAGCAGTTAGGGAGGCAAAAATTCAAACCCCTCAACATTAACTCTTTGACAATGGGTGATATCTCAAAGAAAAGGACATTAGCACCCTAGACCTGACAATCTTTCTTTTTCTGCATATACAGTTGCGCTTCAAAAAAGTTAATCAGCTCTGCACTAGCTGTTATAAGCAAATGAACTAAGAAATTCTGAAGAAAATAATAACATGCAACCAAATATTTCAGAGAATAAATAGATCCTTTCATTAATTTCAAAGGCGAAAATATTTTAATAAAATGGTAGGCTCTCACAGCATGTAAGTAGTTTAAAGACTGATCATGACTCTGTCAAAAGAAAGCCTATTTAAAAGCAAATTTATGAAAGATGCATGAAAGTCTGAGAGAAAGTTTTATAATATATTCTCAACTTTTTTAGTGGGAAAAATGTTCTTTCAACTTGCACTTATTTACTACAATGGAAAATATTTTTCATTTATTTCTTTTTTTTTTCAGAGTGCCAAAAAGCTTTAACATATGTGTGTATATATATATAAATTTTCCCTTTCAGAGATATTCAAATTACCCTAAACACAGAATTGTTAGATTTGGTCCATTAAATGTACAAAGGTGACATCACCATTTCTATTTTTTTTAATGTATGAAGGAAACTAGCAAGCCTGGATACAGAATGTGGATGTTTAAGGAGGGTAAACAAAATACTGGGAAGATGATTGCATATCATGCAGAACCATCACCTGCCAAACCAAAACTAAAACAAAGTATGTGTGACTCAAGGCAAGGGGACTAATGAAAGGTTGGTCTGTAAAATTACATAGCCAAAAAGAAAACTTAAAAATAAAGTTCCATGTATAGAATGAAGTAGACCTGGTGTTTGAAGGAGAAAAGTCGTCATACTCATAGGAAGGAGAGAGATCAGAGCGACTGCCACTACCCTGTGAGAAGGGAATGTCCGAAGGACTAATTCCAAATTCCTTTACTCTGCAGCAGCAAAATACAGTGGCAAATTAAAAGAAAATGTTCTCAAAAACACAGTTAAAATGACAACTCTCTGTTTAGCATACTTTTATAACTGTTTAGCTACAAAATCATTTTTATAACATAAGTGTTTCGACATATTTAAACTCTCTGCAAACAGTTCATATCACTAGCAAAACTGAACAAAACCAGTGCTGCTAATTTGCAGGGGACTAAAACAGCAGTGTTCAGAGAAGAGTAATTCCAGATTTCATTTTGTATAGTTAATATGATTTGGTCTACATTCAATATTCCACTAAATAACTCCTTTTAAAATACCAAATCACTACAGATACAAAAGTGTAAATTCTATTTCACCTCCTGTTGTCACTGCCCACACACTAGTGTCTAGCACCTAAAACTAACTACTATGAAAATTATGTATTTTTAAGGAAAAAAAAAATCTATACAAAACACATGAAGCAACATTACAGTGACGGGTATATACTCCATAATAACATACAATTTTAATACTAGAAGGAGGAAACAGTTTCAGTACAACTATTTAGTACACTACAAAGAGGTGCTTATTTTGTTTTGTAGTGACTTTTTACAGAGTCACTTCAGTAACATAAGTTGTATAAGGGGTAGAAGTTCCAACAAGTCTTGAATGTGCAAGGTCCTGTATCATGTTACTGTAAGCAGAGGAGTGGATGCCTTTTCTCTTCAGGAAGGAAATGAGACAGACTGGTCTAAGCCAGGCAGGTTTACTACTAGCTCTATTAACCCAAACACAAAGACATTTGGAGACTGAGAGAAGCAGGTAGAAAGCTTTCCTAGCAGGCCTTTGTGCCTTGACAAGCAGAAGCAGTTGTGGCTCTGCCTGACCTCTCACTGGGGCAAACAGACCCACAGATAGTAGCCTCTTCTGGTAAAGCCAGGGCTTCTGATGGCCCAGAGGGTGTCTGCACCTTTGTCCTTTGCAGCAAAGCAAGGGGCGTCTCTGAGTCACAGGTCAGGCTGCAGGGACACAGAGGATCTGACAGCACCATCTCCACAGACTTTAAACAAAGGAGAACTGCAGCAGGTCAGGGCTCCTTTCACACTCACTAGAGAGAACTGAACACTTTCCTACAGCAGTACAGGTCTCAAGTGATGCATCTGCCTCTGGAGGTGCTAATTTGTCTACAGTGATCATAAAGCCTGTTGAATTTTCTGCCTTTTTAAGCCTTTACTTAGGGTTCTCAGATATTTGCTTGAATTTGGGAAGCATGCAATTTTATATGTATATGTAATACCAACTGGCAACTGCACAAAATTCCACAACAGGGCTGGGGGAAAAAAATCACATCACAGATAGGTATTTATCCAACACTCCAGGGAATCTTCATGAACACCAACTATCCTTAATGCAAGAGATGGTCCTTTCAAAGGGCAAAACTAATAGTAGCATGTCCTACATACCTTGCAATCCACATTATCCATCTCTGGATAATGGCATAGATGGAGTTTTAGTAGATTCTTTTGTAATGGTTGTACAAAGTGACAATTAAATTAAATATGAGCCTGGGTCAGTAGTTTGGTTTTAATTTTATTAAGAAACACAACTACCACTGAATTATTCAAGTAGCTAAAATAATCATACATCATGGAACAACACTATTTCAAATGTCACTCATCAACAGCCAGTACAGCTTTAAGAAATAACGTTTTTCATACCTATTTGCGTATCTCAATGTATTTAGAGTGTTTTCACAGGATGCCATCCCTGGAGAAATCGTAGCGATCTGGAGAAAACAAGCCACACATTAGCAAATCACTTTATACAGATGAAAGGGTAGATAAATTTAAATGCATATATTTTTTTATCTCCAGTTTCATTTCTGATCTTTTACCAAAAATGTCTGCTGTCTACAGCTGTCCTTAGCCAACATCTCAGAGACACAGATGCCTAGTCAAAGCTTCAATTTAATTTTTTTAACCCTACAAGGAACATCAAGAATTCACAGAAATTCAGTTTCCCCAACCATCTTCATAACATACTTTACAAATGTGAAATTATAACTTAAAAAATACACCTCTCAAAAAAGGAAACATGCAACTCAGTAGACCCTAAGTCTAATATATCCTATAAACAATTACTACATTATTTTTTTATGTATCCTTTGAGCCTCTCCTCTGTTCAAGGAGATTCTATGATTTTGGCCATATCAGAAAATAAACTTAATAGTAGTAAAGATAAGCTTGAGTTTAACTATTTTCCTAAGTAGAGATATTTTTTTTCTCAATTAGAAATTATCTGTAACTTGATGGCAAACCTTTCATGAGACCTATCTGGAATCCAAAGGTCTTTCTTTTCCCAGCTAAATTAAATACTCTGAAGATAGCACCTCCTTTCCCGAAATCAGCAAAAATTAAAACTGTGACTGGGAAAAGTAGGATCATTATTTCTCTTAGTTTCTCTCAGTAGTCCAATTTTTCCCCCTGTTCTCTTCCCTGAGCAGTCACAAAAGTTCTACCCAGAATAAACACCTCTATGATCCTACACGATAACATTTTTGTGCCATCATAGACTCAGGAAACTGAAACTGATTGGTGATTAAATAATCCCAGTCTTCTCTTTCATTCTGCTTCTGACATTCCTGTATAAAAACAGATGTAGTCATCCCAAAAGGAATTTCTCCTTCTAGGGAGAAAGGAAAAATATGTGGTGGAAGTGATCATACAGATCTAAGTTTAAACCTCTAATACTGGTATACATCAATTACTAAAAAAAACAACAAGCTTATATTTGAGATCACACAGCTGCACGTCTCTTGTTCTGGGCACTAATTAACAAAAATCTAAAATCTCCTAAAGGCCTTCCAAACTCAAATAATGTGAAAAATGCATACATCTCCTCCACCAGTTTAATGTTCAGAGCATGCCACAGACAGTGATGTTTAGATTGATGGCATTTGGCTTCCCAAGTAATCGTTACACGTGGAACAGCCTGGAGACAGCTGAACTATCCTGACAATTGGAAGTGGTGAATGAATTCCATGTTTTCCTTTGCTTTATTTGTGTGGCTTTTGCTTTACCTATTTACTACCACTGCTGTAACACTAGGAGACTGCTCCAACACTTTAAAGACCATAAAGTGCAGCTGCTCTAGGGAAGTGCCATTGTAGATGCCTTGGTCTGTGTAAATACCGTGTTCAGGAGACATGAACTTGTGCATAAATCTTGGTGTATTAATCTCTCCTCAGGCCCCAACAAACCCAGTCCAGGCAGGACAGGAGGACACAGACCTCTCTGTTGCTCACTTTCTTGTTCCTAATTCCTAATGAGGATGGAAGAAGCTGCACTACTTATGGTCAGGAGCATCTTTAAGATCTGTAATATTCATTCTTCCTTTTTGGAACCAATAGGCTTACACTGCTTGTAAGTCATCACAGTGCGATCAATGGCCCTGTTGAGGCATGGAAGTCTGCATATTCCTACTCCCACACTGGAGGGCTGAGGGGTCTGACTATTTCAGCTGTGACTGCAGCACATGAAGGATGCAACATGTCAAGGAGCAGCACTGGTTAAAAAATGAGACTATTTAATGTAGTCAAACTGCAACTTTGAGATGACAATCCATTATCCAACAATGCAACTCTTCAAAAACTTTAAATGGCTTCCCAAACTATTTTGACAAGAACAGTAAAACTACAGTGACTGATAAAATTTAAAAGAATATTTATGCTGACTGTAAGTCTCTGGATTTCTTTTGAAGGAAGCAAATCCTAGTTGTAACAGTCCACACTATGAAGTTTCAAAACTTTATGAGCTTTCAAGTATTTTTCTGAACAAATTTGAAAAAACAAAGAGCTTCCAAATCATAGATTAATGTTATATACAGAGAGAAAACTCCATACCTAAAGATGAAACTTTTACAACTGCAACATATCCATTAATAATAAATGGAAAAGTCACAAAAAATGAAGTGTAGAAACTAGCCAATGAGTTTTACTCAAATATCCTCCTTACAGATTCATATACCAGAAAGCAAATGGAAAACAAAGAGCAGATATTTTACTATTTCAGGGATCCTTTAGTAAGTTAAAAATCACTAGATTTTACTACATCGTTCTATATGCATTCCATATTGAAAAGCTCCACATAGTTAAAAACATCTTATTCAAACAGCACATTTGAACAATGGACCAAATCTCTCTTGCTGAGAAAGTCCTTAGTAATAACCCTCATTGCTGGCTGGGATTAAACTATGAGAGTATCTTAAGATGAAACTCTGCTGATTACATCCTTAATTAAATAATTCATGTAAACAAACACTAAAACCAGTATGTCACAAGTGGTCCTACTATTAAGAAAAATACCAGAAGAATTAATTAATTTGAAGGCAGCATCTTATCCTCAAAGAGGTTTCTTAAGCTTAATTGTGAACTGTAGCTATGTGAATAAAAAAATTTAAAAAAAAAGAGTTCAAGCATATTTCCAATTTCAGAGGGGATTATTTTTATTATTAAGAACTTCCATGAAATATTCCCAAAGGTTAATTATTTGATGTGCAGAGAGTAACTTCCAACAGGCTAATTTTTCAAACCTCCTTCAGCAGTGTGGACACACCTGCTAGAATTTCACCATCTAGCTATCTAATCCTGCATGGGATTAATGAAGTTATAGAGTCATACAATGATTTGAGCTTGAACAGACCTCTAAAGGTCATTTAGTTCAACCCCCATGCAGTGAGCAGGGACATCTTCAGCTTGGTCAGGTATGTCTCAGTGGGAAAGCAAACTATCCTGTGGTTTCCTTAGAGCACTGAATGAAAAAAGGTGAATAAAAATGCCATTTTACCACGATTTTTGTATTAGAACTATACTTAACAGCTAAAGGGAAGACTAAACTGTCTAACGATCATGGTTTATACATTGTGGCCTACAGACTTCTCTGGCCTCTAGACTAACTAATTCAAAAGAGCCTGTGAAAAGTAACCAACAGAAACAAGCTTAGTAATCATTATGTACTGCAGAGAGCTCACATTCTCATAAAGAGAAATGTTACAGGTGCACAAATAAAACAACTGGACGTCAGGACTTTTATCTGTCCTTTTGCTCATCTGTCAGAAGAATTCTGTTTTTCAGGCTGGCACAAATGGACATTTACAGCTATTCAACAATTATTTATATAATGATATATACTTATATATTTGTAAAAGTTAATAATTCAATAATATTTACAGTGCTTTTATGTTCTATTTTATATATTTTTATATTCTAATATATATTTTATGTATATATTTATATACAAGAGCTATTCATCCCATCTATCCCAACAACTTCCCCTTTAACAG
This sequence comes from Serinus canaria, assembly GCF_022539315.1. Classification (NCBI taxonomy): domain Eukaryota; kingdom Metazoa; phylum Chordata; class Aves; order Passeriformes; family Fringillidae; genus Serinus; species Serinus canaria. The sequence goes on from NC_066343.1 coordinate 56,131,857, forward strand.
AATGAAGCATATTCTGATGAGCTTGATACCAGCTTTTAGTTTAATCTTTGTAATTTAAAAATCACAAGTCATCACTATTTCCAGTCTACACCCTCTTTTCCAGAATTCTGCAAAACAAACAAGACTCTTTTATAATTCAGACACTGCTAAAACAAACAAACAAAAAAACAAACCAAGGTAGAAGTGTTTCTAGCTGTCAGCCTAGCTAGAAAACTAGAACCAGCAACAAGGAAGGTCAATAAAAAAGTGAGAAGGGAACAAGTTATCTAAAATCACAGAATCACAGAATCATAGAACCCTTGGGCTGGAAAAGACTTCTAAAATAATTTAGTCCCACCATTAACCCAACGAAGCCCACAAGCATGTCCCTAACTACCACATTTAAGCACTTCTTAAAGATCTCTGAGGACTGAGACTAGACCACTTTCCCTGAGCAGCTGGTTCCAATGCTTGACAACTCCTTTGGTGAAGAATTTTCTCCTAATATTCACTCTAAACCATTGAGAAAAGTCTCATTTGAAACCCCCCTTAACATATAATATCAATAGGTAAATAAATGTAAGTCCAACATACTACCAGTAGCATGCAACCAATTTTAAACATAAAAGTCTAAATTTGCAGTGTCTTTTCTCTTTGTAATTGTTAGAACAGTTAACCAAATCAACTTACCATACAGGTACGTGAGTTTTCTCCAATGAATGAATCTCTTAGCACCTGAGTAAGTTTACTTGCTCTGAAGGGTGTATGAGGTTTATTTCGGCCTAAGGCTCTAATGCACTCCTGAAAGAACAAAGAGATTCTTTATCATGGGTTAAATAAAAGTAATAAAAATGCAATTCAGAATCAGAAAATACATGCCTTATATCTGATGCACTCTACTGCTAAAAGCTTGAATTCAATAAGCATTAGGGTTCTACTTCTCATTAAGCTCAGTAGAGAGGAAAGAATTTTTAAAGGATTAGAAGTCTAAAAACTGTCTCTATGTCATCCAAATTGTTTACATCTATTGTATCCAAAAACAAAACTAAACAGTGTTGATGTGAAATGTTCAGGCTAACAATTATTCCTGATTATCAGCTAGAAAAGCCTGAATGAGTTACAACCTCGGCCAGCAGCAACAGTATGCACAGGGACATACTGGGGTTAACTCCATCAGTTAAAAGCAGTGGGTTTGACTCTGATTTTACCATTGTCTTTCTTTACAGCTTAGAGGAAAACAAACTTCCTGAAAGTTCCACAGGTCACAAACCAAGGAGGTATAGCTCTCTACTGGAAGCAAGCTCTCAACTTAGCATTGGAAGACACTTGGAAATATTAGGTTTTAAAACAGTCTTTATGTGAAGAAACAGAGATAAGATCTCCTCTTCCATGCCCAGAGGCAAGAAGCTACACTAATATTTGCAACTGATTGGGTTCCAGTGAGCAATATTATATAGATGTAAATATTACAAAATTATTAAGAAGATACAGCAGCAACTAAGTACAACAGTGACACCCAGACACCATTAATCTATCACTTCTGTCCACTCAGCACTCTAATATTGTCTAATAAGTTATTCCTATGCAAAGAACTTTTAATATTAATTTTTTGTATTGTTGTAAACATAGTATTTTGACTGTTAATTCCAGACTCTGTGTTTTCCTTAACAGACATCTCTTCAGATGCAAGGCCTTCTTGGTGCACTTTTAAAGTATCTACACACAGAACTTCTACAGCCAACCAATGTATTTCAAATGAGAGCTTTGCTTTTAGCTGCACTAACAGATGGAATAGCCTTTGTGTTACATGAATAATTCTACAGAAGTTCAACTAATCCTCCAGCTGCAGATATATCCTATTCTGAATTACTGATATGGCAATCACCAAGTTTTTAATTTTAATTTACTATAATGATTTTTAGTTTGCTTACTCCTGAAAAATTAGAATCGATTTATCTCCTTACTAGTAAAAGATTACAGAAGAACACCACCAGCTTCTAAATTTGTAACAGAGTTTTAAACTATGTTTAGTTTTCACTACATCTCTGAAAACCAGGTAACAAAATGACAACACTACTCCCATGTAGAGACATTACAGAAATAAATTCCTGTGCCAAAATCCTGAACGGATTAAGACAGGACTGATATCCAGATGGAAAGAGCAAATCTTGGATTATCAACAAAGACCACTTTGTCAGAATGTATTAGTTTAAACTGGAACTTGAAAATAATTTCATGGCTTCTAAATACAAATGGAAAAGGTTGTGTAATGTTTTTTGGGAGAGATGAAAAATGGCAAACATGTAAATGAGAGACGTTTATGGCTTTGTATCACCTTTTAGACTCCTGCAAGATGAACATTTATTTTTCCCCTTCCCCAAATAATTTTGATGAAAATCACCAGTACAGCAGCAGCAGAACATTCTGCTATAATTAAAAAGACAAGTTATATAAAAATTAACCAAATATGTTGTATGAGCACTATCCAGTACAAAATAAATAAATTGAAAAAAAACCCTTAAACCAAACCCCCAGAACAAAATAGCTTTATTCAGTTACATTTGGAAAATGAGTAGTAGCATCAACCCAAAGGTGCCAGCAATGCTTACGTTGACGTTAAAGCAGAATAGGCCAAAGTTTTGGAACTGCTGCTTCCAGTTTTTCAACATGCCACAGAATTTTATGATGACACATTATACATCACAATTTTATGATGTGTTGTGAGATCTGTTTTGTCAGATACCAGTCTTCTCCCAGGTTTATACTGGGAATAAAAAGGTAACCACACAGATCTTGTGGTTCAGATTTCTTATATAAAAGCAGCATTGGTACTAAGAGTAGTAAACCTAAGCAAAACTAACCAAAACCAGAGACAAATTCTAAGACATTCAAAAACTACCATTTCTCCAGTTTGAAATAAAAAAATTACTTCTCCTATTTAGACTGAGCCTCTTTTAATCACTCTAAAACATCAAACAAGAAAGGCAGATGAATTTTTAAATAGTATTTCTTAGCTCTGTTTTTATGTATTGGATGGATGAAAATCTGTAAAGTGACTGTATCAGACAATTTGCTATGAAGAAGGGTTGAGAAAAATGGATTTCATCTTTGAAAGTTTATTTTAATTATTTGCTAGTTTTTTATGGACATGCTGCTGTTGTTTTGCTTTAGTTGATATAGCAGTAAATATGTTGTCAGTGTAGAATTATTTTTTATTTAAAAAAAGAAATAGTGAGATCAGTAATAGTACTTCCTGTTAGTATTTCATATCTTGAGTACCAAAGTAAGTAATTTGCCTTCCTGTTTTAGGTATGTATCAGAAATGTCTACAAATTCAACCACTGGGGACTTTTAGTGAACTTGGGTTTTTGGAGTGTTTTCTTGTTTGTTTAGGGGTTTTGTTTTGTTTTTCAGTTGGTTGGTTGGTTGGTTTAGCTGGGTTGTTTTGATTTTATTTTACAAAAACTACATGTAAGTTGATAGCACAATGTTTCTGGATTGTTTCTACTTGGGACTTACATGCATGTAGAGGAAAAATTAATAAATTGGTTTATACCTGTCGTATCAATAGACAATGTAGACAAGCAAAGCCCGCAAAAACACTAATTTTACTTGTCATTGCTATTATATGTAGGCTTCCACCTACTCCAAGGCAATAGAAACATATTAGTTACCTTGAGTGCTAAAAGGCTCTTGTTAATTTCTGCACCTTCCAGTCGCGTCTGCCTATCTGCACTTGAAGTATCTGCTCCTCTTTCATTGCCAGCCAAATCAATCAGAGAAAATTTACCATGCAATTTCCCTTTCCTTCTAAGAATAATCTGAAACACTGCATGGCTTCGAGATGAGTGTGCATTTGCAGATGTCTGGCCAGATGTCCTTTAAACAAGAGACAAGCAGAAAAACACATTAACCAGTAGAGGACCATACCTGGTAAAAACTAACTTCACAATGATAGGTTTTCAGGGCACATTCCTGCATTTTCTTACATGTTGACAGAATGTCTAGCACTGTTATGGACACTAGACATAGTGTCCATAGACACAGAACACTAACAGACATAGACTAATGTCCATAGACATAGAACACTAGACATAGAACACTAATAACTGGATATACATAGTACAATTATGCCTCTTCTTCCATCTCTTTGAATGGAAATGGAAGCTTAGTAACATTTTGCCTCCCTTTTAAAATCAGATCTTCACATATTTCAGATTATCAGAGAGCTTATATAAAAAATGATGATGGCATTTTTATCTGATCATGCAGCAGTCCATGCTCAAGGCTAATTTTAAAAACAATGAAGCTGAAGTCTTAAAAAAATAAAAGGTAAAAAAAATTGTGCTTAACCTCTGCCAGTATGCATCAAGGCCTTTTACAGATGAAGAACCTGGCAGCATTCCAGTTTTTAAATTATGTGAATTTAAGTCAGTAAGCTGCTTATATAATGCATGCAATTCACATCCTCTTGAACAATCACTTATTTCTCTCTAGGAGACAGAGAAACTCTAAATGTCTCTATTTAAAACGTAGGTAGATTCTTTACTTCCAGACAACATCATCAAAAACTCACTTGGACATGGAAAGGCACCACTAGAAATATACCCCAAAAAATCTTGTTCTGATTTTTAATGTACTATGAAAAACAGGTGTAAGCTATAGAAAATACCTGCAACTGTTGCCTACTTCAATAAGCTTAAGAACATCTTCAACACATTTGACTTCCCGCTCCTGTAATCCCACCACCTGGACTTGCTGTTTACCATCTTCTAACACTCTTAATTTTGTCTTCCTGTTCAACAAATCAAAAACCTTAGGGAAAGAGAAAAACACAACAGTTAAAAGATGAGCTTTAAAAAAATTCCTGTTTCGAATTCGAATTCAAATAATGCAAAACATTCCATGGAAATACAGGATTTGAAGGGAAATGTAAAAATTCTTTGAAATACAGCTTTTAATACAAAGAGGGAAAAATTCTTTTATGTGACAAGCTCAAGATTTTGTCAAAATTTTGAGAAACTCTTTCTTTCTCAGAAAAAGACCAGGTACTTACCTTACCACTGTAGATCTCAAAAAATGTTGCATATACTTGAAGTTCTAACTTCTTATAGTTTGGCTTCTTTAGCATTAAAAAGACATCTCGAGCTGTGAATACATTTCCAGAATAAATAGAAATCTCATAATGTGTTTTCATTTAGTGAAGATTCATCAGTGTATAACAGTCTATTTTACAGCATCTCGTATTTTGCAAGAATGACAAATAGGGTCAGTCAACCAAGCCTAAAACAACACAATCTAAACTGCCACATTACACTGGAAGATGCAGAAGACCCCAAAATGATAAACTTACATAATCTGTTAATGTATTTTTGTTAAGTAGTCTCTATTTACATTACTGTGTAAAGGAAACATATATAGGGACAACTTTTGATTACCAAAGCTCCACTGCAATGCAAAGTAAGTAAACTGTTATATTTGTATGACAAAGAGTAGAAAATTTATTGATCTCAACTGGTCTGCCTGAAGCCAACTGATCAATGAAGTCTCACCTGCTAGTGCATATATGCCTTTTGAACAATCTTGGTTCTTTCCCGAAAAATCGCCACCCATAGTCTAAATTAAAAAAAAAAAAAAAAAACAACAAAGAGAAAAAGAAAAGCACCATAAAAGTCACAGAACTGTAGTTTACATATATCTTATTTATTAGAAGTCATCTATGTGTGTTATGTAAAAAAAGAGTATTGCTGACTTGTAAAAGAACTACTTACATGGGTTTTCCCACTGCCTGTTTGTCCATATGCAAAACAAGTGGCCATTCCCCTTTCAAATATGGTCTCCACTAATGGTCGAGCTGTAAACCTTAAATGCAAAAAAGCTTGAACTTAAAAAACTGGAGTACTTTAAGATGCCACTACCCCAAGGAAAATTAAAATGCTAAGACCAGAAGTGGCAAAATTGATCCTGTACTTTGACAGGTCAAAGAACATTTATACATTAATTTCTGAAGTAATACCAGCTCTAAGGTATTCAAATTTTCCAAACATCACAAGCTAGAAGGTCTCTCTCATTTGAGGTCTCTCTCATTTTTTTCACAACAATATTCACCTTCTTTAAACCCTAAAACAATGATTTCCTTGTTTTAATGATCCAACACCCCAGAGTTTACTAAACAGAGTGTGGAGCTCCCTCAACATGACAGAACAAGAACATATTGAAGTAGGACAGTGTAGCAGATAGGAGTTTTGTCAATAGTAAATGTCTGCTGTAGTTTTTTTTCCTCCCCAAATCAACTTCCAAGATTAAATTTGAAAGACAAGAGGCCAAAATAACACTGTACATCTCAATTTTTGAGAACGTGCATACATTAAGGGGTCCAGATAATGGATACCCAAGTTCTTAAGAATGAAAAAAGCTACTTATCTGTGAGGTACTATTTGCTGTGTCAACAGTATTATCTGAAGTATAATTTCTCTTTTTAAATAATTAATTTTATTTTAAGAAACACAGAGCTATTGTTCCTACTTCAGCTGCTTCTCACTATAATTTCACTGTAAACTCCTAAGGCAAAGGGTAAACTAGTGGACAGTTACATATGGAGATGATTCTCTAAGCAAAACTCTTTCTAAACTTTTTCCAGTTGTTTACATACAAATAGCCTAGTAGTGACCTATAAAGGAAAAAATTAATTACTGAAACACTGAGATGCTACAACCTTCCTTCATTCTGCTTTCAAACACAAGATCACTTAAAAAAAAAATACGGGCAAGACTGAGACTCCAGCAGCAGCAACCCAGGGTTATGTAAAGAATCTACATCTAGCTGAATCATGAATTTTCATCAAGAATACACCAAATTATTCCTGAACAGGCTTAGTCCTTCTTTCTTTGCTTTTTTTAAGTATATGCCTTCTGTCTTCTCAAGAGGATATTCCATATTTTGATGTTTGTTCTTCGTATATTTAAAAATTGAAAAATTCACAAAGTCTAGCCACCACTACTTCTGTTTGATTGAATTTGAAACTCTTTATTTGGCTGACTTATTAAAAGGGACTTAAATATATCTATTTCAAAGTAAGAAAAAATACAAATATATCTTAGAATGTTTTCATAAAGGATTACACAACTCCAAATGAGATTATGTTAAAAGAATCCAACTTTATTTTTGCTAGAACTTTTATTTGCAATCTTAGTCTTTCAGAAACCTGAACTGGTTCTCCTTTAAAACTCATATGGCGTATCCTTTCCAACTAGTGAGTGTTTTTTAATATTAACAAAGATTTGCAACTCTGTGCTCTGGTTCGTGGATTAAAAATACTTAAAATACAGGTTAAGCAAAATAATAACAGTAGTAATAATGGTAGTAGAAGTAATATTAACATTAACATTAACATTAACATTATTATTATTATTATTATTATTATTATATTATTATTATTATTATTATTAATAATAATAATAATAATAATAATAATAATAATAATATATAGTAGTAGTAGTAGTAGTAGTAGAGCATGTACTTTTCTACCTTGGACTGAACATTTTTTCAGCATATATATGCAGAAAATTTAGCATATTGGAGAACACTGGAGCATCTTGACACAACATTTTTTTTCTCAGTATGACCCTGAGGCTTTGATGAGAGCACATGATGACACTTATCTTGCTCTTATTTCTGTTATTATGGAAGACCTTAAAACAGATTGCCCTTCAAATAATGATCATTATTGTGCCATATGAGGGAGGAGGAGAAAGACAAGAGATCTACTGTTTCAGTTTGAATACAATAATCTTAAAATATATTCCTATATTGCCATTAATGTATTACGTAACTAATAAAAACTCTGAAGAAACTCAGTACAAAACACAACAACATTGTATACCAAAATATACCACCCCTCACATTAAACAACATGTTCACACAGATAAATAAAGGAGGGAGGGAAATTAGAAGAATGGATTGTCAAGCGAGATAATTACTTCATGCATCATCAACCAGCTGGCTCTCCCACAGCTCTTCAGCGTCAAGGAAAGGAAAGATGCTACCAGCAGACAACCAGCAAAGACAAAAATCTCCAAGGACACAGCTTTGCTGTTTACAACTCTTTTGTTAGTATTAGTTTCATAAGATTTTCCTTTTGCCCCCTTCTCTAATTGTAACAAGGATAAGACAGAAGTTCTTATTTTCACAACCTTTTAAGAATTCTTTTGCTATCCACTACCAATCAGGGCATGATCCTAACTTTGACTTCCTAGTTGTGCATTAAAAACAAGAAGTAAGATATTTCTCTGTCAATAGTTTTTAAGACTATGGGAAGCACTTCCCAAACATAAGAAAAATTATATCTTCACCAAATTCCTTTTTAATATCAACATTTTCTGCAAAAAGTTTCATTGTTATTTAGATGCATACTAAGATTCTGACCAACATTATGTCAGTGTCTAACCTTGCCCACTACTCTATGTACTTCATTCAGTGACTTGTTCATGGGAAATAGCTACTTCTAAGCATGTTTTTAAAAGTGTTGTGAGAATTATTCCATACCAACAGTGGAACTGAAACAGAAGAGCAAAGAACAAAATGGAGATCCAAATAATTTGGCCTAAAAGAGGATATGTGTCTTTGCTGCTGTTTATTTTTAAATTAGAAGGATTTGGCATTTTCAGCAAGATAACTCAGCTCTATACACTTCCACATTACATCAGCCAGATTGCTTCCAGAAGATAAATTAGCTCAGGTATCTCAGCAATACTGCAATATACACTCTCTCACTTAATTTGTACTCTTTTCTCACCCTCTACTGATTTGTTTCCATCTCTTAATTATCCTATATGCAAATTGCAAGCTCTTTGGTGCTAGGGCTCTCCTTTTCCTTCAGGTTCCCTGATGACCAAAAGCCATGACTCAAGTTTCTCAGGTGCTGCACACACACTAATAATAAGACAATAACCTGGAAGCAAATGGAGAACTGATTACACGGCTCAAGTAATCAGCAGCTGAGGAGTCAGGCAATACTTGCTAGAGCCTGGAATGCAGCAGGGCTTGGAGGAGGACTGGGAGCAGAACTGAGGTCAACAGAGGTGGAAATGACATTGCAAGTGAAAAATTAGGGATAAAGATTTAAAACAAAATTAAACAGGTAAAAGGATGGAGGTAGCAATATACCATCTGGTAACACATAGAATAGGAATAAAGTCTAAGACCAATGTAAGTGTAACAGTTATTAGTATGGAAAAAACATGAGAAAAAAGATTCACCAAAAAAAAAGCATATACACATACCTGTAAACCATTTCATTAGGAGCCGTGTCATCAAAGGCATAATCAAAACGAAAAGTTTGGTTTTCTAGGTACCTTGTTAAATCCACCTTTTGTTTTGGTTCATGTACCATCACAACATCTTTACTAGGAATTGTTATTACATCAAGGTCTTTCATTAAAGTTTCTATAAAATAAGTGAAATATATATTTAACTAACAACACATCATTATTTTTTACATTTTCCCATTGTTTACACTCTCATAACATCTCAGATAACACAGCTCCTCCAAGTAACAACACTGCAATGGATTTGGGCTTCCGATGCCTAGACAGTAATCTGCTAAGCAAGAGATTTTATTTTGGAAGTCTAGTCATCCTATCCTACCAATTGTTAGAAATTAAAGAGAAGTACAAAACTGTTTAGACTAAAGACTATGATCATTAATTACAGCACTATCATTGTAACTTGTGATGCCTTCTATAATACTTTTTTTGGACTTGAGGTCTTATTCCTCAGTGATAGTATAGTCTTCTATGGCTCACTGACATAACCTTTTTAGTTTTTATAAGTATCCTCTCTAGTGGAGAAAGTAGATGGTAGTACTATACTGCTTAGATTGTCAAACTTGAAAACACAAAGAAATTAACCTCCTTATGATAATACCTTTTAATTTAAAATTTTATCTTGATATTTTCTTTAAATTTTGCTTTCATTCCTCAGAGACATTTTCATTTTGTGCATTCTTCCTGGAACCTATATTAATATATAATTCCTCTAGAGTAAAATCCTTTCTAAAGATTATCTTGTAAGCAGAATAAACTGAAAATCACAATGATCCTTCCTATCACTGTGAATTCAACCGTGAGATCCTAGATTATAATTACTATACAGCACTGCAATTTACTTCTAATTGCTGTATGGGATATGAGTCTGCAAACAGAGAACCCAGGGATCCATAGTATGCACAAAAATAAAGACCCTTTTTGTATACAGTCAGGATTCACTAATGTGTCCTACTTACATTTCTTTGTAAAATTTCTTAAGGCATGCAGTTCAAGAATTTGATATGACTTTATACAACCAGATTGAAACCTTTTCATGAATTAACATCCTGATCAAACAGTACAATGGTTACCACTGCATTACATTGCACACCAATGGAAATGCACATTCCAGTCAATGTATAATGAATTTTTCAATTGCACTGCAATAAAATGAAATGCACTTATTCTGCAGCAATCACAGATAAAAAGTAAGGAACGGTGACAAAAAGAAATGTATGATGGACAATTCTTTGCAGTAAAAACCTTTTCATTACACCAGTCAGAAGAGGATTTTTCTTAAAAAATTGTTTGGAGTAAGGCAGTTACTTCCATCCATTTATTTGGTATGAGAACCTGCATTCTTTGCTGATCAAAATTAGGAATAATATCTCTGAAACCCATCATACATTTCACAATTATAAATACATGTCTCTGAACTAAAATCTCAAAGTGTTACTCTGAACACCTACTTCCTGTGAAGTCAATCCACAGAACAATTGATGCTGAGAATACCTAATGTGTTTGGTGATAATTCTGCATTTTTGAGATGATAAAACAAATTAATTTTTTTTTCTAGTCACAGGATTACAGTCTAGCATCTTTAATTCTTTTATACTTTTCTATGATTTTATGAGAAATACTGTTTCTGTGAACTGAGTGTTTTCAGGAGATTGCATCATTTGAGTACTAGATTATCATCCCCTACATAGATTGTTTAGTTAACACCTTTTTTACTACTGTTTATTCTTAAAAATGCAAAACAGCCTTAAGTATCAACCTCATTCTTACTTAGACATTCATATTTCTACAAACACCGCTGATCTACTTTTTTAATAGCTCCCAACCACTAACACCAAAGATATGCAACTTTTACAAAATCGAATCCTACTTCTGAATCCTAACTCATGTCCCATAACAACTTGTTTTCATTTACTGTGATTTCACTTTGTCCACCTCCAGCACAGGTAGAAAGTCACATTTTTCCCCAACAGTAAAAATAAAAATGAAAAGAAAAATAGAAGCAGCAATGTGAAAGGGAAAAAAAAGACAAAACCTAACTACATACCGGTATCAACATATCTATGGGAAAGGGAACACATTTTTCCCATTTTCCTTTGTGTATGCTTCAGATAATCTTAAATGTGTACTTCTGACAGTACAAAAACAATAAATGGCATCCCATGTTGTGTCAGCATCAGAGTGATGCTCTTTTGAGTCCTTCTTCTGAACAGAATATAAGAGAAAGAGAAGGAAAGAAACATCTTGCAGCACTGGATTCAGACAGGCTGCAATCCACTAGCCATTTGTGTTCTAAATTCCCAATGAAAGTAAAAGAGATTCCTAGGAAGTTAAAATTTCGATTTAACTAGAATTGAAAGCTGAAACTTTTTTGTTGTTTGGTTTTGTTTGGTTTTTTTTTTTTAATACAGACTCTAGTCTAATGAGCAGGCAGTAAGAAAAGTAGTTCAAACACTCATCACATAAAATAAAAAGTCACTAAGGAGTTCTTTTAGTACCTCACTTTTTTTTAGTGGCGTTTGATAAGCTCTAGAGTAACTTTGCCAGCCCTGATCAAAAACTCCAGGGGGTACAAGTCTTCTGTTTGCCTGCAGTCCACTAGCCCTGTGAGGATGTCTTGAACAAGTTCAGGCACCAACTGTGTCATAAGATACTTCCTTGATGTCTGATTCAAGATCACTTGGAAGTACAAAATATATATACAAAAACATGTATGAAAGTTTTCACTGTGTAACACTCTACTCAGGAGATCACTTGAAAGATACTTCAAAATAACAGTGATCCTAATACAATATAAGAAGAGTGAAGAGATTACAGGACAATTCATTTCTAGATCAACTAAATACATTTTAAATGACCTTGGGAAAAAAAATCACATCCTTCCTGTGCCTCTGCTCCTAATACATAAAATTGTGTACTTTTCTCCCCAGATTATGACAAGTGTATGAATTTTATAGGTTCATCACACATATTGTCTAATACAAGACCTTCACCTTTGATCAGAGTTGTTTAACACAAATAAGCAGAAGCAGCTTTTCAGATAAACAAATGAACAAAATCTTCAATAATCATACCTTTTTTATTGAGTGGTCGTTTTCGTACACAAACACAAATCCTGTGCTCATCAATCTGCAAAGGAAAGTCTTTCAGTGAACTGTATCCCAATTCCAGTAACAAAATATTTAACTTTATTTGACTTCTCTTTTCAGATTAAATGACTGGTTAATCATTTAAACAAAGCGAAATTTCCAAGACAGTGAGTCCATGTAAAAACCCCTTGTGGCCTGCACAGTAGCCAAGAACCCAAAAGGGAGACAAATACATTAACAAAACTCCCCACAGACAGAGATCTAATCCAATAGATCAACAGGTACTATTGGACTGTGAGAGGAAATCTAGCTTGAACAGGGTAAATATGCTATTCACAGAAATCATCACATTCTCTGTTTTCCATAGAATCTGAGTCTTGAACATTTAAGGATTCCACTTCTCTGACTTGGCTGCAAATCAAAAGACTACATCACCTTCAAAGATCAAACAGTAATCATTCTGTTGAAGACAGTTTTTCAAATAAGTTTCATGGGTTTGTGCGCACATCCCTTAGCATCCCAGGAAAATTTACCCTCCAAAGGCTGAGTGACTACTTAGTACATATTAGCATTATTTATTAGTAAAATATATTTAAATAATTTAATGATAGTTTAGTAAAGTAGGATTTCCAAAACCTACTCATTTCAGTATCAACAAATTACTGGAAAAATACACCCACATTATATTAAATACTAATATATATTAAAATACCTATTTTTTGCATTAACAGACAGAAGTATGCACAGAAAAAAAAAAAATGAAAACACAGCAAAAACACAGAAGGATAATACATTTCCATGTCCTGATACTTACAGGATCTGCAGTTGTCAGTGGTCTATAATCCAAACTTCCCCTGAAATCTCTTATCATACACATAATTTCATAATTTGGGTTTGTAGCATCAACATCCTAGGAAAAAGTAAGCAACATAATTTCTACTATACTTTTTGTTTCCAGAAAAAGCCTTAATTAATTAACTATGAAAAAAATACTCATTAACTGAAATCTTTTTTTTTCCTGCAAAACACCAGAAATGTCTCTTTCAAGTTCAATATAAGTTTAATGTCTTTTTCCACTCTGATGTAGCTAATTTACTGACCATAAAAGAAACAATTAAATGCTTCCCAGGTCATTTTGGTCAGCATGTAACAGAAAACACTTATTAATTGAGGACTCATGAATAGTCTACTCAAGAAAAAGAAATTACTCCTGCCTTTGCCAGCACCTTCACACTGAATAAACATATAGTCAACACTTCCTTATCTCAGGTATGGCACTCTGACAGATGCATAGATACTCCGCTACACAGGAACAACACACACCACAGAGGACAGTGCAGGAACCCCAGGTGGTCTAAACACAATCTTGCTGGATATAACCCAGTTAAAGTAGCTTGGTCCTAACTACTGGTCCTGTGTTAATTTACACACATATTTGGATTCATTGCAAATTCTTCCCAGACCCCCAGCAAAGCAGAAGCAATCCCAAGGATACTCAACAGACTACCATCCAGGCTGTGATGGTTTTGGCTGGGATAGAGGTGATTTTCTCCATAGAAGAATATGGTATGCAGCTCTGTTTTGGATTTGTGCTGGAAACAAGGTTGATAATACATGGATGTTTTAGCTACTCCTGAGCAGCACTTACACAGCAAAGTCCTTTTTTGGTCCTCACCCCACCCCACCTGCAAGGCAGCCAACACAGCCAGGACAGCTGGCCCCACAACATAGGCACAGAAGATAACCCATCCTTAAACCTGGAACAATCAATACCAGAGTGACTGGACATGTAAGAGGCCATGCATGGAGCACGAATAAGCTGAGCCTGAGCCTACCCTGTTTTCTGCAGAACTGATTAAACAACTCCCTGTCACTTCTCCCTACAAATACCTGTTTTACAACACTTCAGGACATGCTGCTGATGCCAAATATAGCCAGTTCTCGTGCTCAGACCCTACTAAGTTTTGCATGGCTAAACCCACATGATATTAAATTTCTGAATCACAGCTGGCTGTGGACACAGTCTAGGCACTCTCAGAAAGCACTGGATTTGGGTTACTAAACTGAAAGGGAGCCAGCTCATTCTTTGCACTTGTGACACAGCTAATCCTCACCTCAGAAAAAACTGTGTCCTGGTGATCAGAAGCTCACTGTAACTTGATGTCATTCACTCTCACTATACTGAACTAAAAACTGCTGACAGAAAGTCTTCACAAAATGTTTCTTTATAACATTCAGAAAAGAGTATTGTTTATCATGGAGAAAGGCCCTGTTTAAAGGTCTTGCATACTAGCATTGCTTGGTGAATTATTGCTGCATTTCACAACAACTTCCTCACACAACAGTTTACTACTCAGATGCAAGAGGAGTGTTCACAGGAGCAATAAAGAAAATTTTACAAGTAACACCACTTCAAAGTATTTTAATATATAAAGCCAGAAATGGTCATTCCTCACACATAAAGACATAATAATGTTTTGTGAAAACGGATGTAAATTATAAAACAAAAATTTAACATAGGTGATTTTAGGTCAACTTGGAAACATCATTAAACCATGAAAAGTAAATTGTATGAATGATTTACCTGATGATGGTAATTCTCATGTCAGCAGCGGACTGGTACTATCTCTTTAGAGACTAACACACACACACACAGCTGTCAACAAGACTACACTCCCAGCTTTGCTAAAGCTTTTACACCATTGTGACAGAAAATCACTTAATCTTAAGAGATTTTTCTCAAAGGATTAGCAACTTCATTTGTTTCACACAAGTTTGTAACAACTGGCTACCAAGCTGCTTACATGATGAAATTACAAATGTACAGACCAGTTTAAAGAAAGAAACATTAAAAGTCACTGTTAAAACCTGAGCCTCAAATAGATCTATAAAGCATCAAAGACTATAATGAGCAATTTATTATATGCTGTATTACCTCCTGTAGAATAACAGACCTCTCTAAAAGTCAAAAGGTTGGTTATTGTCAAAATATATTTTCCTAAGAAATAGCTATGGTCTGTAGTTGTTCTCTAAAGAAGACGCAGCAAGGCAGCAATTGAAAGCAATGATTTCTTTAGGAAGAAAAAGGGGGGGGATACCATCTAAAGTAGTAGTTATGAGAGCAAACCTACCAAACAAATATTTGTCAAATCTTGACAAATTTGACACTTGATTTCAAGATTATCACAGTTCATAAAAATTATTAAAGACTGAGAAAAGCATAATTTTGCAGATTTCCCTTGCTGACGTATGATTTTCAGTTGAGCTAAAAATACTAACCTGAGCTCTCTTCTCTCTAAGTTCCTGCTGCTGTAACCTTCTCTTTTCACGCTTCTCTTGCAATTTTTCAACCTCTTTTACGCAGTTAGATTTTCTACGTGCTTAAAGAAAAAGATGCAATTTTAAAATACTTTCCATATTTATACTGTAAACTTAAATTAAATTAATGTATCAATAATTAGAATGCATCAATTATTAACTATATTTTCAAGCAAATCTGATTAGTGAAGAATCATTATGGCATTTAAATTTCTAAAATACATAAAATTTATTAGAAAAAATGCCATGGGAATGGGACAATAATTACACAAACAAAAATATATGACCTTGAAAAAATATTGGGACAGATACATGTGATCTCTTGGTTTGAATTAAAAGTAAGCCCAGACAAAATAAAAAAAAAATTGGAAAAAAAAAGCGCTAAACAATACCACCATGGTTAAAAGAAAAAAAAGGAAAAACAAATTCCAAACACTAGTACAATTATGATGAAAATGAACATATGTTTAGCCACAGCTTTCTGAAAAGCTCCTCAAGGAAGCTTACAGACAATTGAACATGTAGACCATTTGTCATTTATGGATAACAACATAATCCAAGAGAATGTACATGTAATGCCCAGAATGAATGAGTCCTTGATACAAGGTTTACATACAAGGGGGTCCAAATTCCTTTTTTGCAGCTTGAACTGGAGATATATCTGAAACACTACCATTCTGTTGAGAGGAGGAAGACTGCTCGGGAAGCTGAGTAGGTCGTGCACGTGCAGAACCAACCACTGCAAAGGAAAAGCAAAAAGCTCATCTGGACATGGAGGAGTAACCTTTCTATCCATTTCTGAAATGCTTTGTTAAGATGAGATAAAATGAGACCCGTTTCTAAACACAACAATTTACTGTGGATAAGGAGGAGCCATACTCATGGGAAAGTCTATTAATGAAAACATCTGGTAGGCAGACTTTTTTGTCCTAGCGCTGTACAACATGATTATTAAGTATCGATGCTGCATGTGCATATCTTTAAATCCTGCAGAATTAGTATAACTTACTGTATGCACAGAATGAATTGGCTACTTAGAGATAAGCAGTCCTGAAGCACAAAGTGCTTCAATATTATTTATATTGTAATTATACCCAAAAAAACAGTAAGAAAAGAAGCCTTGCTGTTCCACATTCTCTAGATTGTACAAAATGCCCCAACCTCATTAAGCTTATGATCACTGGAGGAGCAAAGCAAAAGAAATTAAGGCCAGTGAAGTGCAGCACAATCTGTAAGTGGAAGAAACATGCCTTTTTTCCTCTATACCAGAAGGGACACAGATACAGTCAATAAGTCTAAACTTATGCGTTGATTCTATATGTGCTAAGAATGCCAGCTTCTGGAAATGCTGTGATGTTGTTTTCCAGTGAATGCAGTGGGAGTGGAGAGCATGCAAGCATGTGTGAGAGCTGAATGCTTTAAATTGTATTTCAAATAGTTGCTTTGACCAGCTCTGTTTCAGCTGGCCTGTTTTCCACACACACTTCTAACAGAGTGTGTCAGAAGAGTACTAAAATGAAGGTTATCAGCTTTGACCAGTAGCCAGAGATGAAACTCCAAGCAAAGGCCAGCACACTGTACAACACGGAAACAACTACAAAAACAAGTTTTTAACAGGAAAGACAAGATGAATGCCATCAGTCCACATATCAGAGGAGATCTAGTCAATTTATAGTATAAATTGACTAGATAAAATAAGAGAGTGTGCTGAGAAAAGCTAAATTATAAGGCCAAAAAGAAAAATATTTGGCCAACAGTGAATGTTTAGAGGTAAGGTACACATTAAAATACAAGTTACAGGGTGATTTCATACTAAACAGATAATTTACTACAAATGAAAAAATGTATGGATACTCCATCAGTAAGACATCTCATACTTAAACCAGACTATATAGGAAAAAAAGCCTAAAACAGTCTTGTATTTTCAATCTGCTTAATAACCCCAGAGCAAAATGGCAGAAGGGCAAAAGTGGTCCACATCAGAAGAGTCTGATTACTTGAAAGCCTACTTGTTTTCCAAGTTCAAACAGATGGACTGGAATCTAGTCTGAAGAAATGTTAGTAGATTAATGTTTGGAAGAAAAATCATCATCATCACCATCATCAGTACAAGTCAGTTAAGTTCAATGTAGGGCAGAAAATGGAAACAATAAGCAGTAACTATTCTTCCACAAGTTATAGATGCATTTTATCTGTATTCATCCAATACATACTTTTCACCTAATCTCTTGTGGTATTTCAGTGGTTTTTTTCAGGTTTTTTCACTATTAACTGTAGAGTGATAAAAAACTCTGTAGGACTTAGTATTCTTATATTCTTATGACTGTTCACACAGAGACTGTTACAAAACAACAGGCTGTTAACAAAAATAGTTAAAAATGTGAAAATTTTAGGAATTGAAAACATGCTACTTAGTGTATATCGAAACATTCAAATAAAGACACATTTATGAAAAGTCCATGCATGATTTAACATTGCATAATTAATTATCTTCAAATTTCTGCACCATCAGTTAATTCAGCTTAACTTTTATAATTATATATTGCTTAAACTTACATAAAAATATTAATTGTACAGTATGAATTCCTAAGTATGTATCTGAATAATTTTAGGAATTATACCATATCTTCGACATGTCACAGGCCTACATACCAAATAAGAAATGCAAAACTATTAAGGAATACTAGATAAACAGCAGGTTAAAATGTTACCATATTTTTAACTTCATTGAAATGGAAAGAGATAACTTTTACCTCTATTATCTCTGGCAGGAGGGTCATTCTTAGCAGGTAATACAGTTCGTCGACTCTACAAAGAAAGAAGTCTCTCTTATTTGATCACCATACTATTGAAAGCATAAACAGCAGCCCCACCTCTGCTTCTTTCCAGTGAATAAAAATAACACAATATCAACAAAAGAGATTTGATTGCAAATCCCAGCAGGAAAAGCGAAGGGGTGAAGGCTGATAGAAATGTTTCAGAAAACTCCAAAAACTTTTCTTTATCCTTCATTAAGACATTTAGTAATACAAATATTAGTTCCCTCTCTGCCAAACCTGTTCTTAAAAAAATTTATAAATCCCTATTCAACACAGGAAAAAGAAAGAACACTGTTATGAAATAGCACCACAGATGCAGAAGTTAAAAAAATTCTAGCATAACATCATGTATAGAGCTACTGTAAAGTTACCAAAAACAGATTGCATATATATTACTAACCTTCACAATTTTGTTTACTTTAGCTGATGAAGCAGGTGGTGGTAGTGTCTCTGGGCTAGGTTCAATATCTTCATCAGGTGCAAGATCTGGGTTAAGTGAAAATATGCTCTCTAAATCAATCTGTGAAAAAGAGCATAAAACACATTAATGCCACTTGACATAAATCTTCTCTTTATCTCCTGTAATGTTTGACAATAAACAGTAATTATATTAAGTGTTTTTACCCCACAATTTATTCATGCTAAGATTTGAATTCTTTTTGTTCACTAAAAATACATGAATCTTTGGTCTTTGTATTATTTGAAAACACATCATTCCATAAAGCAATGAATTTAAAATAACCAATAGATAGTATAATTTTGTAAGCTGATCAAACTAAAAAAGAAATAGCTAGTATTACTATGGTAATTTGACATTACTGCAAAATATGTAAGACATTCTGTAACATAAAAAGAAGGAGATCTCAGTTATCTTAAATTTCCCAGACAGTGCACAAGAAAAAAACTGCAAAGGCCCAAAAGACTCACACCATAGTTGAAGCCATATTAAATTTATCATGTTTTCTTTTTTTCCTTTAAAGTATTACTGACTGTCATTCAAACTGCTGTAAAATGTAAGGGAAGAGGGGCAGGATCTTAAAAATATGATTTTGTAAAAATGTTAATGAGCTTTGGTCTCTATAGACTGCTATTTGTCTTTGCTAAAGCTTTCAAAGACCTCCGTGCTGTATAGATTCTGTGTGTATTCAGCTGATGAAATCTCCAGGACTTTCTCACGGCTTTTTTTTTTCCTGTGTTTTCACAAAACCAGTAAAGTGTAAAGTGCAATTTTTTCTGAAATGCTTCTCCAAACTGAAACTGGCTAACATGGCCCAAAATTTAAAGGAAGATGCAGTAGGAAAGTGTTACACAAAAAGACACAGTTTTATAAGGAAAGCAAGGCTGGAAAATTGCTGCCAAGAATAAGTGAATAAACAAACAAACTGGCAGTTAAATTCCTCAAGAATATAAAGACAAGAAAATTTCTAGTTTAGCTCTCCTACTAGTTTCCTGTCTGAATTGTGTGTCATTCTCCCTCTTAAAAATATGATTTTTCTACTTGTAAAAACTGGATAACAAAATCAGCCTTTGTACTCTGGTTCAAAACCAAGAGATGAAAACAACTGTCTAAAAGCTATGACACAGAGCTCAGGAATTCAAATTTACAGTAGAAAACAATGTACTCAATACTTTCTGCACAAAACAGTCTGTAAGCAAAGAATCATGAAGTAAAATAAGATTTATGTTTAATTTTTGTTTCCAGCACGAATTCCAAGTAATATTCACACAGATTACACTTTTTTTTTTAATGTTCTAAATAAATAAGCTTACCTCTTTCCCTTTAGTATCCCCATTTTCAATCCATTCAACAGTTACACTTTCATTATCTTCATTTAGAGATGTTACCATAGCTTGGTGAATTCGGCCTAGAAAGCAGACACAAGGTGATTTATTAACTGGTGGAAATAATCTCCAGAATACATTTTCATCCCTGCACTTAGTCATACAGAGAGAGGTAGGAAGAAGATGGTTGAAAAAAATGAAGTGATAAAAAGAAGGTGATTGTAGGCCACACAGCGTGAAGTGGTTCAGATCTGATCCACCAGTGCAGGCTGTAATGGGACAGTCAGCATCCAAGTGAAAAGCACTATCAATAGAAAATCAAGTGGTAAGTAAACAGAACCTCTCAGGAAAGCCACACCACTTAGACTCTCTCTCCTTGAGAACAGAAAATTTCAATACCAGAATATTCCCACGGGTGCTAAAGGCCCCTTAGGTGCACTTCATAAAGGCTCGTTTGGCCCCCCTTCTAGACTGATACAACATCAGACATCTCAACACTGAAATTAATCCCTTTGAAATTGTGTTCTGATACTCATTTTTTATAGGCAACAATCAGGTGGTAGTTCAACTAAAATTAAACTGCCTGGAAAAACACAAACCATTATTTTAGAAAGAGCTACTTACACAGACTGCTGAGCTTAAGATGCTTTTGCATTGACTTCTCCAGCGCAAGACCCAAAGGAAGCAAGCCCCCCACAGAGTAAGATAAAACCAGTAAACCTTCAGTAGGAATAAGGATTTTTCTTCTAAAATATATAGTACAACGCAATCTCTTATGGCCTCTTTCCTATGCACAGTACAGAAGAGCAACTGGAAGAGCAGGACAGCCATGCACTGACACAAAAAGATCAAGACCCAAGTGTCACATTGATTTCACATCCCTGCTTTGCCCTCAAGTACCAAGAACTGAGGTTTCTAAAGAACACGAATCCAAAGCAACTGCTCCTCGCACACCCTCCTGTAACAAGGTCTGTATCATGAAGTAATCCTTTGGTCCACCTGCCATGAGCCACCCCCTAGGACTATGTGCAGCTCCCAAAGCATAAGTGACCATCCTGCAGCAGTTGTGCATATGCTGCTGCTACTGCTACTGCTGCTGAGCACCTGCTCAGGGTAAAATGCAGCACAATCAGCAGAGATACTTCAGTCTGGGCCTTCTCTGCCTTGCACTTTTTCTTCTTTTTTAAAGCTATTCACCCCACAAATCCCCTTTAGTTTTCTGCTCCATTGATTGTTTCAACTTTTTGTTTTAGCCACTTCAGTCACAATTTGACAGTTTTCCAAAACCAAAAAAAATAAAGGGTTTTTACAATCTCAGCCTTCTAGGGCCCACAGAGGGCCAGAAACAAAAACCTTAAATGATATCCCAAATTATCTCAGATAACAGTGAGAGTAACAAACATATACCTTTAATATTTCTTCTGTTACAAAGGGTGCCTAAACATTCACGTCTAGATAAGATTTAGTAAGAAGGGAGAATACAGGGAAGCATCACAGAAGGTAACAGCAAATCCCTGTATTGTCTCACAGTGTGTGGAGGAAGAGACCAGTTGCAGCTCAGGAGAGGTATAGTGCTCAGGAACTTGCAGAGCAATCAGCAGCCCTGGGCAGCATCACCTTCACATTTGCAGCACTTGCCTCACCGGCAGCACACATTACACAGGCATTTACAACCTCCCTGCTTCTCCTGGCCCAAAGCATACCAGTCACTCCCACACTAAAGCAAGTTAAGTAGGTTTTTAATATTCTAAATACAAAGCCCCTCCTTTTTGCTTCACTTAGTTTTTGTCCTCTGGCATTCTCTTGTTTTTATTTCCCTGACCCATGCTTTTTCTGAACAAACCCTTCCATTTGGGCTTCCGGAGCACCATTCTCACCATCTTGCATACACCTCCTTCATTAATATTTCAACAGTTAATAACCTTTAGGGACTTAATTTTGTGCAAAAATACTATTGTAGAACTGTTTCAATGAGCTGTCTTGTCCTTCAGCAAAGTAGCAACAGAAGCTGCAATCTTCCTGTACTAATGCCACTCCGGCCTCTTCTGCAAAGAGTGTGCTGAGACCAGGCTGCAAGGACACAAAAACTCTGGGAAGTGGGAATTTAAGCTTATGTTGGTATACTCTTCTGCTGCTTTTTTAAGGCCTGGCCCAGCTACCAATTCAGAATCAAGAGGAAAAAGTGTTGTAATAAGTCAGCCGAGACTTCATTTTCTTCATGCAGGAAAAGGCCCATCTTTACTGTATAGGTCATATTTTATGGGATTATCAGAAAGCACTGTGTCAGCTCTTATTGGCTGAAAATACACTCATACTTAGTTCATTGGTCAGTACATAGTATTTTGAATATCTATCAAACTTCTTTATTTTTAATTAGTTTACACACTTTTTCTATTGATTCTCATGAGACAGATCCCTTATTATTACAGGTGCCCTTGTTTTTCACCCACAAGTAGTAGTCTGTTGTGTTAATGAACTCACATTCCCAGGACTGCTTTGCCTGGGAACTTGCAAGCTATTGTTAGCTGAAGTAGCAGGGCCTAATCCATATTTTATAAGACCTTTCTTTTATAACATCTTTTACCTGTCTGCAACAAAATACAATGTATGAAAAATATCTGTTTAGTAAAACATATTTGATACAATATTCCAGTAATACTTAGTACATCACCAAATTTTTAAAATTTTGAAGAAAACCACTATTCGCAGCTGAAACCTGTGACACTATCACCGACTATTCAGCCTGCAAATAGTAACAGAGCCACCATATAAGTTTACTATGTGTTTCTGTGCTCTGTTACTTTTGACAGAGAACAATATTTAAAAAAGGTTTCATGTGTGCCATAAGGAGTGAGAAGAGATCAAAGCAGGCTGATAAATGAACAGAAAATACCCCACACTCTAACAAACAAAGTAAGCCAGCATGCCGTAACAAAAGAATCACAATAAATCTTCCATCTCTGCCAGATTTCATCCCTTCCCTGGCCAAGAAAGTCAGGGCAGAAAAAAAACCATAAAAACCCACACACTAACAAAAATAGAAGTTATGTCCATCTTCCAAATACTCTAAGCTTAAAAAGAAAATGTTCACCACAGTATTTAAACTGGCAATGTACTCATACAATTTGTTCCTAAAAATTCTTTGTGTTACTAAAAGTTTACATGTTATTGAAGTGCCAGATAAAGCATTTACATTTTTACAATTGCCTCTTGCTCTCTGGAAACAGTATTCCATTATATTTTTCTGGTACACAGCTGAATACAGCAGCTGGGCAATTCAGGAATGCCAGCAACCAATTAGGCTGGCATAAACCTCGTCTAGCATATAAAGCAAGACCAAGCTACAAATGCTAAAACGTAGGAGCCAGTTGGCAGAGTGTTTCAATGCAACCCTAATTTCTGGTACACTTTCAAGAGCTGGTATCAAAATTTGACATATAAGCATGTCCATGTAAACATGAATCAGCATTATAAGCTGAAGAAGTAAAAAGTAATTCAAGAAGATTCACCTTAAAATCAAGAGAAGTAGAGCTGATACAACAACTCTTCACTTGGCATTTCCTTAACTTCTAGTGCCTCTCCTCGCATGATTAGAATTCAAATCACAAGCAACTTTCTTTTTCTGACAAGCTGTTCCCTTTCTGTAGGGCTCCCTGTCACAGTAACAAGCCTGTCTGAGTTTAAGATGTGTTTGGACAACACTCTCAGGCCCAGGCTGTGACTCTTTGTCATATGTCCCTTGTCAGGGCCAGGAGCTGGGACTAGAAAATCCTGACAGGTCCCTTATAACTCAGCATACTCTATGATTCTACGAGTCTCAAAACTAATAGAGAAGTTATTTGAAAACACAATTATTTGGGTAAGTATATTCTGTCATACAGCATGTGATATCTGGCTAATCTCTAGTGACCAAAAAATACTGCTGCCAGTACAGCAGTACAACAGAAAAACGTGTGATGACAATGCTTTACAATCTTAAATACACAGACATTACAATTCTCACTCCAATCAAGTGAAAAACATCAATTCCCCATTCCCCTTCTTCCTAGGTACCTGATAAACACTTGACAAATATAAGGAAGCAAGCATACTGATCTGATCTGCAGACATACAATATAAATCTCTATTATGAAAGTTTTATGGTGGCTAGTGGTGCACAAAAAGGTTCAGGAAGAGCAGTGAAAGCAAATAACCAGAGCTAAATCAGTTTAATTAAGCCTTAGCCTAGGTAGCAATGCCAACTTATTGCAAATACCAAGTGTACTTAGATCCTTACCTCTAAGGAAAGAAAACATTTTCAAACCTACCAAGCTTCTCCAAACCACCAAAATTTTGAAGCAGAGAGCAATCAGAGTAATAAAGCCATGGCCCTTTCATCTTCCTACTATTTTCCAGAAACAAAATTTATCAGTCTGAAACATGGATTGGTGTTTACAGTTTGGACTACAGCAGTGGCTGGCATGTGACAAACTCCTCTGTATTTTCTCAAGAAATAGATCTAGACCACAGCTCTATTTCCCCACCCACCCACATAACTGAAGAGTGTCTGCCCTAAAAAATGCTGTACTCACACATCTCATGCACACAAGCTTTATGAAATCTTAGAAACAGCTTTGAGCTGTAATAATTAAAAATTATAGGCTCTGGATTGGGCTACGGAGAAGAGAGGTTCATAATTTCAACTACGATACTCTCATTCCACCCCCAAAAAACAGTAGGAGCACCCTACCCTGCAGTGTTACATCATGACCATCATATAGTCTAAGTCTTGGCAGCACAAACACAGGAAACTATTTTTAGCAGAAGTAGGCTGTAGCAATCTTAAGACCCCACCTTGACTAGGGGCTTGCTCACCTTATGGCCCTTGTACTTGCCACATCTTCAGGAACTTCATGTGTTATATTAGCTGGGGCAGTGGGTCATCAGCCAAACACTTAGCTTTTTTAAGTGCATCAACAGATTAGGTGAATGCAAAATTATACTACAATTTCACACCTACTACAGTCTTGCTGAGGATGACCCCTGCAACAGAAGCTACTCATGCCTTAAGAGATTGTAATACACATTTGTGAAATTGCCGTGATTTTGCTATTCATGGTCCTGAGTGACTAATGTGAATGTTACCTCATCTAGAGACATCTAGACATGACTGACCTTCACCCTCTGTCAATTGATAACCAAAAATTAAAATTGTGAAAAGCACAATTTTCTTTATTGTCTTTTAAGTAATATAAACTCAAATACAGAAGAAGCATGAGGATACAAATACAGAAGCAGCACATACCAGACAGAATTATTGCAGTCCAGAAAATTCTCTTCTGTGCTACAAGTTCCAGTTCCTAGCAACTCTGGTGGAAGAGCTTTCCTGCTCTCACAGATCTCAAGGAGGTGAAAAAAATCACCAAATAATGCCTGTAGCAAACTTCAAGGAAAGAATCTCAAGGAAAAAGAGAATTCCTGGCTTGGTGTCTCCATCAGTGTCAACTATGAGGATGTACCTATTCACACAAATCATTGCTTGTCATAGCCCTCCCTGCACTACACAGACAGTCCCTGCTGCTCATCCCTCAAGGAAAAACCGGCAGTTACTGCTGACTGATGCTACTTTCTCCACAACACCAAACGTATTTATTTTATTTGTTTTAAAGTTTCATTATCCACAAACAAGTGCATATCATATTTTATTTTCATTATATCTACTACTTTTAAACAACTTTTGTTTGACTTAATCATACAAATTTATTTCAGCTTTGCCAGCCTTCTTTATTGTCTTGTCTGTTACCTTAGTTACAGTGTTATCATTGCATGGAATGGACATTAAACATGCACAGTCCCCACTAATATTCTAAAGCAAGTTCTTCAATACTAAAAATAATATATAATTTAATTAAATACATATCTTAATATTTATTTTTGTGAATCATCCCTAGCTGCTACCAATTCATTTTGTTGCATTATCTAAATTATCACAGCAATACTCAAGTCCTTCATACAACATATATGTTACAACCACATCTTATCATCTCTGTAAACATCTACAATGTAAGACACAGGGATTTTGAGAACTGAAAGTAATATTACCCAAATCAAGTTTCTCACTCCTGCCTGTATGTTCCAGGTTTAAACTTAATCTTTGTCTCTACATAAAAACTTACCAAACTCAGAAATATCCCAAGCTAGGTATGTAGGTAATTTCTGTGCAAGTATAGCGCTTTAGAAAAACAGAGTTCACAGATATTACTGGCAGTCCACAAAGAAATGAGGAGGGGAGAAATAAACAATACACCGACATGTGACTGAGCTGTGTATAACATTTAGCTTCAAAATACAAATAGTACATCTAATGTTCCTCATATAGCAAACAGGACATAAGTGACTTCTTGGTTTCCCATCCATCCAACACTAACAAGCCACTCCACTCCAAACTACTAAATCACAACTGACTGCGTTCAGCCTAGCAGAACTTGTTAGCTATTCATACTGAAGCACCTCCTCTAAAAAAGTTACTCAGAGCTGCAAACGCACATTGCTTTTGTGGTTTTTGCTTCTCTAATAATTTTCTATCTTGTCATGTTGTGATTTGGTGGGTTTTTCTGCTGACGTTGCATTTTGCAGGCTGATCTCTAAAGTTTCCCTTTACATTCAAAACAAGTTTTCTGTGGTTTCCCCAGTTACAGGAACACTGTTTTTTATTTCCCTTCAAGGCAGATCCAGTTTCTTTTGGGGGCAGGGTATTAATACCCTTTTAAGCACATTTCAAAGGGCATTATTTTATATTAAAAATCTCTGCTTAAAACATCTTGTCTTTATTTGCTTTCAGATGCTTCAACTGCCAGTGAAATCAATGGCAGTAATACCACTGGCTTTACAAAAGGTTTTCAATAGCATCTCATCATGGTGGCATTGGGAAGTTTACACTACATATTGCCTCTGGAGGTGCTAGTGTCAGAGAGGAACAAGTTACTAAACAGGATACATGTTACTAAGGCAGCTGAATTCATAACAAAGTGTCCTATTATTATGCCAACAGATGCACTGATACCCTGATACTTACCATCAAGTTATCTCAGCTGTACCATGCCAGTCATGCTATCACTTTTAAGAGTAGGTGAGCTCTTACCTTACTAACTCTACCCACAGAAAAAATTATTTGGAAAGAAGTGCCTTTGAGTCATATGCCTTTGAGTCATGCTGTTATAAATCCCTACAAAATTGTCAATAAACCGAAAACATTTCACCTTGAAATGTTTGAAAACTAGCACTTTGATGTCAATATTTACAAACTTTTTAAAAGATTTCATGCACTCACAGTCATTTAGTATTCTATGCTCTCTTTTATAGCTTTTACAAACATACCTGTAACAAGCACTATCTCTACCTGTTTCAGTCTTTTAAGAGTATCTGCTTTTCCAATACCATCAACCAAGCGATGAAATATCCCAGAGAAGCGCCAGATCACTTTCTACAGGAGCACTCATTCCCAAATAACAGCAATTCTGAAATGGCACTTCCTTTTCCTCTTGGCACTTCACATTGTGTTCACTTACTTCACTTACTTTGTGACTAGCGAGAATATGAAGGTTTTACACCCATCATTTTTTTTACATTTTACGCCCATTATTTACATTTTATGATCTCCTAATCTGTAGCAACAGTATGTTCAGTTTGTGCCACTTTTAACCACAGTTGTCTTGCTCTATTCCTTGGTCACAGATGAGTAAAGCAACGGTTGACTCTCACAATTAAAGGGCAAATATTAACTATATGTTAAGAGAAATTTTGTAGATGTATAGTTACGTTTCCCCCTCCCCTTTGTCTTGTTATCACAGGATGGCCTGAGAAGTCAAGGCATTTGGGAGGGTTGGCTCAATAGCAAAACCTGGCCTCCAATCAAGATGTAAGAAAGTGATCTCCGCCACTGGAAGCAAAGAAGGAGTCAATTGACAAGACTTTGGGAGGGGTTAACGGGAGGAACATCAATTGTGCAGATGAGTACATGGTGTAGAATCCTACAGCGCTCCTGTGCTGTACTATCTTCTCTACTTAGTCTTCTATTGTATTTTAGATGAGGTTAAACACCTCTCAATGTTCTGGCACAACATACATCTCCAGATATATGATAATCACACTCTAGTGAAGTAATGAAGCCTCCCAAAAGCAGCGTTACTTTCTGTGTTATGACCAGGAATTAATAACTGTAATATATGTGGAAAATTAGCCATCCAGTCGCAAAACTGATCCCGGGAGTTGTTAGTTAAAAATTACTAGGTAAACTATCATCACCTGTCTTAAGCACCTTGTCTTTCTTGTGTTAATCTGAATCATTTTTCATAGTCTACTAAACAGTTCATTAAATTCAGAGCAATTTATGGCTTACTTTCACAAAATGGTCAATACTGGCAGTGCTACATAAAGCCTCTGCTACCCTGATGCTCTGGCATGAACAAACTCAGGTCACCACAAACTCAGCTCCAGGATTCAACATAATACTAACCTGCTTCATCTCTATCACGCTAATTTGGGACACAGAGACTAAGAGCTCTTCAGTATCTGTCCTCCAGTGTTTGTTACTAATTTTAGTCAAGGTACTGTACATTCCTGTATGAATGATTCTATTTGATTTCTAATTTTTCCATTTACTTTAGTGCAAGATCAAGCAGAATGAACTGTAATCTACTCTGAAATGGATATTGATGCACTCACCAGGTGCTCCATGGCCTAAAATCTTTCTATTCATTTATGCTGGTTTTTTTGTTGGGTTACCACAACAGCCTTTCTCTTTGTGGAGAGGGGAAGGAACTCAGACAAGGATCTAGCATTTGCTGTCAAGGTAGATTGTGTCATGGTCTTACTGAAGCATGGCATAATCCATGACCAACATCTTCACTCTCAAGCATCAGACAAAACTAGGATGTAAGAGAAAATTCCTGTCCTGAAAATCCTTTCTGTGCCTTTCTTCCATACCACACTGTGGAGAGAAAACCTAAGACAACTGGTACAGTGTCGGTTCATGTTCATAGCTGCCTGACCCAGCATCTTTCATGGCATATTGCTCGAATGTACAGCACTTTAGTGCTCAGCTCAGGTCCCTCAGCTGTTCTTGTGGAAGCAAGTAGCACACTCCTGCAACAGCTGCAGAGAGGTCTGCAGAGAAAAGCTGGTGGTGTTTGGGATGAGCCATTCATACTGTGTGTTTTGCGCAGGACTGGTCTAGCACCACAGGCTGAATACCCTTTGCCAGCATGCATCGTGTGCTTCTCTTGCACGTACCCTCCAGTTACATTTCATCCAAAAGGAATTTTCTGCCAACTAAAGCACAGCAAAAGGAAGTAAATATGATCAGAAGATTTGTGTCCAAAGTCCATTTACTATTTGAACTGAATGCTTGTTACAGATGCACCCGTGGTCCCAAATGGTATCTATAGGGATACATACAGAGTATCAAGACCTCATAATTCAACTTGACTTACACAAAAACATGAAAAGTGCATTGCAATCACCTACAATGATGCCTTCAAGAGAATAAGCTGCATGTGCTGCATGTCCACCCACATGCACAACAATATGAAAGTGTGATGCTTACTAAAATAAAAGACTGCCCAAGCAGTGACAGACAAAATGATGCAATTCAGGCCTCTTCTCAAGAATAAGACACAGGAGTTCAGGTTTTCTCTAGGAGGCAGGTCATTGGGTTCATTTGAGATGGGAGCCTGGAAGTGAACTAGTACATGTGCATTGAGAAATATCATTGTACTAGGACACTAGGCTAAAATGAGGTGCAAGATAAACTCATAGCCAGAACAGTTCAAAATGTGAACTACTCTAATCCTCTGTACAAAGAGATTGTATGCAAACAAGTAATGAAGTAGGGCATCCAGAAAGAGAAGCATGTTTTCTTTTATTATATAGGCCTTTCACAACATTATCTACAACCTTACAAACATCTTGAGCCTGGTGTTTAGTAACACTACATTACACTGAATTTGCCATCTGATCCTTTGACAAGACAACTTTTTGGGTAGGGAGATGACTCCAAAAGAGTCATCCCAAATAAATGGGAGTACAGAAAAAAGTGGCAGATGAGCTTCAACACTGTTGGGGTTTATGATTTCTTCAATTTGTTTTCTTTTTCTAGAGGAATTTTCTCCCATTTTTGTTGCCAAGAAACAATAACGATCAGTACTTAGAGACAAAAGGAGTAACTACTTTCTCTCTGAGGAGCTGAGATACAGGGAGAATTGGGCGTGGGGGGGGGGGTGGGGGGCGGTGGTGGGAAAGGGACTAGGCACAGCTCCTAGGTGCCTTGCTCTCCGGGAGAGGGACGGTAGAGCTGCTGTTTAGCGCGGGAACTTGCTGCTGCTGCGGAAGCCCAGCCCTACCCTGCTTTTGGTGCTGTGGGTGAGAGCAGCCACTGAACTGCGACATTTTTGGCACCCTTCCTCACTGAAAATAAAAAGATCCTTCACCATCTGCTGGGATGCCTCAGGGGAAATCCCAGGATCCCCAAGCCCCTGTCCCTGCCCTGTTCGGGAGTCAGGCTGCCTCTATCTATCCAGTTCCCCTGCCACCACTCCCCGTTTTTCACTACACTGTAGCCACACATCCCTTGCCTGCCGGGATGCCCTGTGGTTCCAGCTGCAACTGCAGAGTTCCTGCAGTTTGCTGCCCAGGGTGAACCCACCCTGCATTCTAGTCACCGCTCAGGGTGAACCCACCCTGCATTCTAGTCACCACTCTGAGGTTCCTGCTGCAGCTCCTTTCGCTATCTGGATGGGCACTGGGATAGGTTGCCACTGGGGGTGTGTAAAGAAGCCCCTTCCCGCTTGCATCCGCCATTACCACGGGAGGGAGACGGCTGGCGCTGCGGCACAGCGCCCCCTGCAGCGCGGGGGAGTCATCGCACACCCTGCCCCGCCCGGAGCCGGCAGCGCCCCTGCCGGCTGTGACCGGAACTGCACCAAAGGGGAAGAGGCTACAGACGCAGAGACTTTACTGGGTTTTCTGTTCTTGTTTGTTGTTGCTGCCGTTATTGTTTCTTTGCCTTGTTATACATACACACACACACTACTAAAGAACTGTTATCCCTTTTCTCATCTCTTGGCCTGAAAGCTCCTTAATTTCGAAGTTATAATAATTTGGAGGGAAGGGGGTCATATTTTCCATTCCAAGGGAGGCTCCTGCTTTCCTTAGCAGACACTTATCTTTCAACCCAAGACAAATGTTAAAGGAAAGATAACACATCCAGAGAAACCGTAATTACAGCTTTATAATGCTGAATATGGAACAAGAAGTTACAGGTCTAGAGATCCTTTAGTTGACACAGCTCTCTCAAAACATCATTGCCTAAACATCCACCTGCAATGACAAAAAAAGCTGTTGAAACTTAAAAGCAAGTGCCCTTTTCAAAATATAAATAAGACTTTGGTAAACACACATCTCGAGTGCTATGACACACCACAAAAAATATGTAGTGGAATTAGAGGAGGTTAAAGGAAGGACAACTAAGAAAACAAAGAGAAAAAGGATATTAAGTAGGTAAAGACTGCACTTTTACGGAGAACACTGAGGGTGGACTTGGTTGTGCCTTACAATCATAAAGGACAAAATGAGTGAAAACTATTACTGACCAAAAGCTGCAACACTAAAGCTGGGAGTGGTCTCTTAAGGCATGGGTAACAGACAGATGAAAGTGGTAGTGTATTTTTATATGCAGAAAACAGGGAACTTCTCGATCTTGTGTTTGCAAGAGTCAGGCAGTATAAGTCTGGTCAAAAAGGTATTCAATAAATCCACAGACAACTGGTCTACAAATTGCTAGAACTAGAGAAAGTTGTACTTCTAACATCCTAGATATAATTCTGCGTAGTGGGGGAAGACAAAGACTTTGGAAAGAGACAAAGATGATCTGGTTCCCTAAATAGGCCCTGATTGCTGGGCTAGATGAACCACCCATCTGATTCACTAGCATACTTCACACAGAAGTGGTGAGCTTACTGCAAGTACCATAAGTAGAAAGGAGACTGAAGAACCTCCCCAAAAAGCAAAAATACTTCAGAAAATTTTAAAAAAACCCAGCTTTTTCCAATTTCAGTAAGTCTTTTAAGGAGAGAAGGGGAAAGTTCTCATTCACCATTCATAAAGTAAAAATTTGATTACATATGCACACAGCAATATCCCTTTTAAAGTGTAAAAAATCCCCAAAATGAAACAATAATAATCTACCAATTTCCAAAACACCTGCAAAGTTTACCAGCACCTGCTAGTCCCTCCCAGAGTCCATACCAACCCCCTCCAGTTCTCATATCTAAGAAAGATTAAGCAGCAATGCAAATATTATTCAAATGAGAACAAGACACCAATAAATAACAGGACTATATTTGCTATTCTCTAGCAAATTTTTCTTTTACTGATGCTGCATAAGTGAAGGTTTCCATTCAATTCCTGATAATATTTCTACCTGTCCAATGAGTTGATAACTTGCAAACACTTTGCAGGGATAGTTCAGTATCTTATGCGTTTGTGGGGTTTTTAATAGTTTTGTAAAACTGAATATAATTTGACATATTTTTGTGCATTAGTCTTCTTCGGAGACCACTGCATAATTTTGCAGGCAGCTTCTATAAACTTCTAAAATTGCTTCCTAAAGTTACTCTCAGAATACTTCCTCATGTATTTTTGCAAATCCAGGCCCTCTGTGTTTAGTATAAATTTCATTACATTTCTGACATGTAAGCAAACTTAGATTCAGTTCAGGTATGTCCTAGTATGGCACTGACTCAGATAGTTATCTTTCTTCCTAGCAGCCAGTATACTGCTGTGTTTTTAACACAGAAAGAGAATAATGTTGGTAACACACTCCTGCTTTGGTTGTCACTAGTTAGTGCTTGCCACAAATGAAGGACATATTAGTGTCCCATGATCTGCCAGTGAGTAGGTGACAAGAGCCTGAGAGGAAGCATAACCAGGAGAGTTAACCTGAACCAGGAGTAATGAGATGGTGGTAGTGTATAATTTTTTGGGGTTCTTTTCAACCCAAATCATTCTATGATCCTGTCACTCCATACCTAGACGTGTATATAAACTGGTGTGAGTTGGCTGGGAGGGTCCAATTTGCTGCACAGGGACAGGCTGCCGGTCTCACGATCGGCAGGTCGTGAGATCTTGTCCTTTGCATCACTTGCATTTTTTGGCATTTGTTTCTCTCTCTCCTATTGTTCTCCCTTTTCGTCACAATTATGTTACTAATTTTACCACTACTACTACTATTATTATTTTTATTATTATTATTATTCAATCATTAAGCTGCTCTTTTTTCAACCTAGAGGTTTTAATTTTTTTTTTTTTCTAATTCTCCTCTCCATCCTACCAGGGGTAGAGGTGTGTGGACTGAGTTAACAGCTCAGTCAAACACTGGTACTTAGTTACTGACTGGTAACCTAGACAGTCTTTCAAACAGCATTTGGGTTTAGTGGCTGTTGAATTTTGTTTAGTAACAGGATTTAAGATTGTGGTAGATTAAAATAGTTTGGTGAATATCATCTGCAAAAGGTTCACGTGACTTGGCCAGTCTTCTCCCTCTCTTTCCTCCTTTTTCTTTTTGTTTATTGTTTGAATAAATGGCCAAGACCTGCTTTTGAGGGTTTTTTCTACTTTCTCTGAAGCTAACCATACTTGCCTAAAAGCAACAGCTTCCTGCATCATACAGAAAAATTTTAACAGCACCTTCTACAGATATTTTCAAAATGGTACCCTTTGCTTTTCATGACCCATCCCATCACAGTCTGTTTTTGTTGGAGCTTTTTTCCCCTTTACTTCACAAAATTATATTTAGTAAGAATATGTACATTTACTTAAATTCATTACAGAGCTGCCAACTGTTGCTCCAGTTCAAAAGTGAGAAGACTTCATTCTCATGCAAATTTAATGCTTGTATTTTAGCCTAACAAGGTTCTAAAAGTTCAAACCAACAAGAAAACATTAAGTAGTATTTTAATTCTTCTGTGTTTGATGAAAGGTTATCATAACTTAAAAATCATCTAGTCATGATTAAAATATTGACATTATTCATCACCACCTGAATTCCTATTGTACCAAAATGCCAAAATTTACATCGAAGTTCAAATAATAAAAAGACAGAAGTACAAGAAAACATAACCCAAAGTGGAATTAGAAATTCTGAGTATTTAAAAATCTAAGTGTTCATGCACTTTTTAAGCTGAATTTATTTCCACTACCCTCTTCCTACAGCCAGAGATCCTCATTAGCACATCACTATGCATTCCTGCATCTCTATAAATGAAACACTTCTACAGATCAGTTGTGCAAACATTTCTACAGACCAGCTGGAAATACTCCTCAAACTCCATAGGTAGTTTAGCTACTGAATAGAAGTAACACATTTCAGCGACTGCAAAATGTGCTGCCCTGTGCAACAAAATATCTACAGCCAAACTCTGCAAGGGCACAAGTATGCGGCACACCACACTTCTAAAGAGAAAGTTTTAGACAAACTTGCGTCTCCCTTCACCCACACTTCCAATGTGCTTATCCACTGAAAGCAATTCCTAAATACACAATTTATAATTAACAGAAAAGACTAAAAATACACTTCTGATACCTGGGATTACACAAATCTAGAAGTGCCTGATGAGAGCCAAGAGAACATCAAACTTAGAAAACTTGGCACAGCTTCAATGAGATTTCTGATAACTTGGAAGTAAATAACATTCCACTAGGTGAACAGAATTACCACATACTACTAAAAATGAAAACAAATTAAGAGACTTTTTGTTATCTACAAGTCACTTTGTTACTGATTGGGATTGTCCAATTAGTTTTATGTGGTGCTGGCGTTACATCAGAGGCAGAAAATGCAGCAGACTGTCCCCTTCAGAAGCCTGGGAAACCCAAAAGCAGCTTATGCCTGATGGAACAAGAACCACCACTAAATAAAAACTAAACTATTCTGAAAGCATGTTTATTGAATAAAGCAAAATTAAAAAATCTACTACCACATTCAAGCCTTTAAAGCAACAAAATCCCCCATCCATCTTTCAAGAGTCAAAATACAGTATCAGATCTAGTATTGCTAAACAAGATGCAATTAATAAAAGGCAAAAGGAAAAAACTGATCGAGTGGCTTACTTAAATTTAATTGAAAACTCACATTTTTGAAAACCATCATAAAAAGTTTTGGTTAGACACAGTTTTATAGAATTGTCTTTAAGAGCCATTACCTACTCCTTTTAAGCAATTCTAAAATTAACTTGGGTTCCTAGCAACAAGAAACAACTGAATTTAGACAGTAATAGTAGAGTTATCAGAAGTCTCCTAAGCATGTGCTGTTCATCTAAATGGTTCAGTGCACTACACACATTAAAAAAGCACACAAGTATAGCCTGATAAATTCATATCAAGGAAAGGTAAATCTAATGCATTTTTACATACAGCCTTTTGTCTAACAAATGCAAACCCCAGTTTTATATATTTAGCAATGACCAAATTCAAAAGCAGCAAAATTAGCTTTGCAGAACACGTTTTTGAGTGGAAATAGTAATGCCATCTTTGTAACAGCTGCCTGAGATGTACTACGCGCTGCGGCAGCACCATTTCCTTGGAGCAATTACCAGGCACAGAGAAGCATGGCACAAGAGATCAATATCAAGCCCCCTATTCTACCTTCACAGGGGCTCCACATCAGGAAAGTATTTAACAATGGTAGATGAATTCACTGACTTCCAGCAAATCAATGGTATGTGAATGTTCTAAGGTCAAAATTGACCTTATTATTCCTTTTGGAGATATGAACAGAGAGATATGAGATATGTTTCCAGGTTATCAGACACTGGCAACACTGTCTTATGGATAAACAATACAGAATTAAAAGGATCTCTCTACAGAAGCCAAAGGTGTAGGAAAATCATGACAATCACCCCTCTATAAATGTATTTGGAACACAACAGAAAATGAAAATTTTAAAATATTGTACCCACAAGCAATACTTTAGGAAAGGAACTCCAGCAGGAAAAGAAAACAGCACATGTGTCCACACACACACAATATGAATGGGTTTGAGGATATAGCAATTTTAGACAACCTCTCTCTAAATGACATATCCAAGTCATAGTTTTAGCTCCCTGCCCTCCCATCTTCATTTCCCTACAAGACATCTAACTAAAAGCTAACTCCAGCACAGCAGGAAGAGAAAAAGAGTCTTAAGTTAAACATCCTAGTGGTCAAAACTAACTGTAGCCAATTTTATTATGAAAAGTGTCTAACAGTCTTACATAAGTAGGGAAACATCTGCCCAAACACAAGAAAAATTTCTCCAAACACTATAACTAGGACTATCTGGGTTTATGTCTATATTCAGTCCATTACAGAGAGATATTTAAATAAAACCCCAAATACCAAGTCACAGTAAAACCTAAAGGTTTGGAATGTACAACTACAAGCAAATGTTTTACAAGGTTGTTAGAAGGATCTACAAAAACATAAAAAACTTCTGAAAAAACATGAGTCGTAAGTCTGGAAAACACACACAAGATTTCAAGCAATGAAAAAGAACTGTTCATATATTTTAAAGCTTTTTTGTGTTTTTGAAATAGATGAAGAGATATAACAGAGAATGTATTGCAGCTACACAAAAATCTTATATCCTACATAAGGGAATACACACTAAAAGCATATACACCTCTAAACAGTTTTATCTATGCTACAGAGGCATAATAAGAAATTGACTATTAAAATCCAATATCTTCTTTAAAACTTCTCAATTTTAAATCACAAACACCACTATGCTTGACCACGTATTATATTTTATATACATTCTCACTACTGGAGAAGGTAAAGGCTACTTAGTAGTCCTTACTGTGAACTTCTACATCTTACTTCTTGTATCACATAAAAAATTTAACTTAATTCTGAAGTTAACAGAATGAAGTTAACAAAACCTTTAATGCATCAAAAGTAACCGAATTCTTTTCCTCTATGGAATACACAAAATGTGAATAATAATAGAGAACATACTTTAGTGGTCACCACGGGTTGACCACTGCATTGTCCTCCTGATACCAAATCCTGTCATACAGTATGGTGAGGAAGACAAGATAACCCAACAAAATATAAGACAGGAAGAGAAGTTGGGAAAAAAAAAATCCCACTTTATGATACGAGCAGTAAATGTTTATAAACAAAGAACCTAAACAGTAACAGAGCAATGAAGTTAATTTACTCCATTCTGTTACTCATTCCTCAAACACAAAAAAAAACAAACCCAAAAAACCATCAAAGCACACTTCACAAGTCAACACAATAAATATGCTACAGATTTTGTGCAGCTCACCTAGTAAATACCTCAAACTCTTTTCTCTACCTTGTTCCACAGTAAGTGTTTATATGAAAAAAAAACCTCAAAAGGCTAGACTGTTTCCTAAACAGAAAGAGATACTTTTGCAACGACCTTACTCTTCAGTCAAGCACGACTTCTTTCCCATGACTTATTGTCTTGTCCCACATGAACAAGAGGAAAAGTGAGGCTTGGTGCCATAGCAGCACAGTGAAGTCTTCCATCCATCAAGCCGTAAAAAAAGACAAGCAATGCTAGGCCCATGCAACAGGCCATCAGAGAGCATGGGAGCACAGAACAAAAACTTTACCTATTAAATAAAGAACAGATTGCCCCATAACATGATTACTGGGGGAAAACCATGCAATACAAGCTGTGTGATCCTAGTTCCCCCCTACAGCTCTAAAGACATTAATGCCAGTAAATAATGTTGTATTAAACACACTTATGGAACAAAGATGAGAAGCTTCTCTGAAGAATAGGACTCATCTCTTGTTATTCATCTTGCAAATAAGCTATTTCCACAAAATACAGAAGGTCTACATACATATCTGAGAATCTGTGAGTTACAATGAAAATTCACGGCTTAATGAAAGCTGAACACATAAAAAGTGACTCCAAAAAGGAGACAGAAAATTTAACACATCCTCATTGTCAATTTTTTTGAGGGAAAAATCTTGAGAAACATTGGATGTAACAATGAGAACCTACACCAGATAAGCCTAAATGCTGGACCCATTAGCTGGACCACCAACAGCAGACTTGAAACCATGAGTGTATTCTGGCTATTATGGAACTACAAAGACACACTGTATCTGTACATATTACATAGGGATTAGGTAATTCAGTGAAATTATTTAAATGTGGTAACAAATACTTTAATCACAGGGAACAAATAGATGTATGTCACCAAAGGAAAGAGTAAAAACACATTACCATTTAAATCTATCCTCAAGAGCTTGTAAAATAGGGTGTCTACCCAAACCTGAACAGAAATTTTATAGCATCATTAAACCTTCTCTCCTGCTATAAAATCATTCTTGCTGCTGGGAGTTGTACATGGAGGTACAAGATTACCTAGAACACAGAGGACGATACTGAACTCCCAACTCTGAGAAACACGAATTTCACAGAAGCTGAGTTTTAAAGAAACAAAGTATAGCCCTGACTGTTGCTAAAATGTAGTACCATTTGTGTCTGAAGGTGAAAACAGCTACTAAGATGTTTTAGAAGACTAAGCAGCGAGAAGCTCCCAGTAGGTTTTTAGACTGAATGGATCATCCCCTACCATGACCATTCCAGCTGCTCCAGACACAAACGAAGAAAATTCTTAAGTAGGCAATTAAAAACATCACAGCCACGGGCAAGATTTCTTCCTACCTCACATCAGTAAGAGGTTATTTAAACAACATACTCAGGAAAAAGAAAAACTGTTTACAGTTCCTGGTGTTTTTTGTTTTGTTTTTTTTTTTTTTAGTTTTTCTTATAAAACTAGATATCCCTACCACCTTCCTAAAATACTGCTACGCTTCCAGATTCAATCTCCTATGGTAACACTCTTCATGTCATAACTGTACCTAGTCCTTTGCCCTTTTAACAATTTCAAGTTTTCCTCTTCAAACACTGACAGCTCTCCTATTCTTGTATTATGAAAAACATGGGCATAAATTCA
Organism: Serinus canaria; assembly: GCF_022539315.1. NCBI lineage: Eukaryota > Metazoa > Chordata > Aves > Passeriformes > Fringillidae > Serinus > Serinus canaria. Next base: position 56,171,186 of record NC_066343.1, read on the forward strand.
TGATCTCTTATTTTTACACCATTTGATGGTTAATCCTTAAAAATTCAGCATTTTTCCTTTCCTGAAGGTTCAGTCAAATCTTAAGTCAGTCTCCTAATTACAATAGTGTCCCTTCTCCTCATGTCTGTGTGTTATTTCTGACACAGTGAAGTAAGAATTGTATTTGCCTCTCCCTCTCTCCCATTCCACTTTCAAAATTTATTTCTCTGCCTTTCTAGGTAGTATTTCAGATATGCAAAGAGCAGGAACAGTCTGAGGAGGAAATGGAGGAAATAAAAACAAAAAATCAACCATCCTACTAAAGGGATGCAGAGCAGTTCAGCAAAAAACTGTATTTATGGAGAAAAAAATATTAAAGATTTTCTACAAATACTTATATTTACTTTCTGCAAATACTTATATTATACAGGTCTTTGTCACCATTAATGGCATAATGCACAGGAAGTGTAGAAACAGGTGTAAGTTTACACATGAAGCAGCAAGCTATTATTACTTGTGTAAAGGGAATTAATCAACAGAAAAATGCCTGTCTTTAGACCTCAACAAGGGACATCTTCTGGACAGGATCAATACCATGAGCCAGGCAGGTACCTTCTGGTTTCCTACTAACTGCCCTAAGTTTCCATGTGAAAAGGCATGCTTTTCAAAAGTGGAAATACAGTCGATTCTTAGCCATTTGAAAACTAAAACAAAGTAGTTCTTTCCCATTTCCAAGACAGACTAGTCATATTCCAAGCAATGTGCATAAATTAAACCAAGCAGTAAATTTCAGTATCAGAAGTTACTATAAAAACCTGAAATAGGTGACCACTTAGTACCTCTTATGATACATGAACATAACTAGTTATTACAATAGAAAATAAATACTATCTACAGCTGTAGGTAACAGTTATAAGAATGTTTACAAACTGAGAAAAAAAACAGCAAGTAGCTCTGCAACATCAGCTCTTGAAAATGCAGGGGTTTATCCAAACTGGTTTTCATGTATTTTTGGCCATGACTTCGAACAATGTCCTTCTTTTGTACAACATTCATTTTCTATTCAGTCCTACAATAAATCTTTTACTTCAGGCTAATTAGAACTTGTCAAAATGACAGAATATGAGACTTATTTTTTCCAGAATGTTCTGGTCTCACTTGTAACAAGCACGTTTCACCAAAAAAAACTGCATTTCTTTTAGCTTTCCTTTTTACTTCAGGAAAAATAGTCTTCTGGAATCAATAAAACTCTCTATTCAGAAAAGAATGTTTAAGATTACTGGCAGAGAGATGAAAAAACCCACATACTTTTCACTGACGCCATTAACTAAGTAAAAGTATTCTTCTCTGGATTCAGCAAATAAAGAGGTAAGTAAGAAAAACTTAAAGAATTACTATCTCTACCTCTCAAAACAATTTTTATTTTTAAGAAAGGACTCACTACAGACAAGATAATATGTAAAAAGAAAAGCCCATATGAATACATCCCTCTCTCAAAGTTTCCTAAACAGTTCTAATGGTTTTCAGCCAACAGCAGCTGATATGAGAGCCAGCCCTGATTCCTCCTAGGATACAGCTCTGGGGAGAGCAGATCCAGAAGATCACATGTAAAGATTTCCATGTCATCCTGACTATGACTATGTATATTTGCTACATACTGATGCTGCTGGGGTCACAGATCCCTCAGTAAGGTATTGGAACACACTAATTGTGCAGAAAACTAGCACATTCAAAAGTTTTCTACTGGGTTTAGTTAATCAAATCATCAATTAGCGTATTAAATAATCAGAAGAAAAAAATCATTAGACACACTGGATGAGGGAAGTCTGTAGGAACAATTCAGCCGACAGAAGGACAAGCAGCAAGACCCTCACCTTGTCATCAGCAACAAGACCGATTTCCGCTGTTGTGGAACCACAGCTGAGGTAAGAAAACTGCCTTCTATGAGGCAATGCAATCTAGTGCTGGCTGTCCTCCCACATATCCCTCAAAATGCTCTTTTCCACACACCTAGGACAGTTTCTCTTACAGTTTAATGGGAAGAGACTGACACTTGTCTGCAGCAGCCTGAGCCAGAACAGGACATCTCTTCCAGTCCCGAAGTAAAAAAAGAACACGTGACAATAACTAGGACCTGCCACTTAATTATGACACTGCAGTCTTGCCCACACATGGACCAAAACAAATTCTCAAAACCCAACAGTTTGAGCAACTGCTGTGAAGATATCCCCCTAGTCCATATTACTGAAGAGTAATGTACTTAATGTGCTGCATCACCTTTTTCTGTGATACAGCAAAATACATAAACCATTAATAGTAATGAAAATAAGTATTATTTTGAGAGTTATCAAAATCACCTCTGATATTAAAAAGTGTGTGCAAACCTACAGAGCGGAAAACAAGAGCAGCGAAGCATTTTCATGCCTAATTTCCGAAGGCATACAAACCAAACAGTAGTGTTTCTTAGGAGTTCACACAGACATCAGAAGAAGTTTTACAAGATGCAGCTGCAAGGCTTTCTGAAATCCCAGACAGAGATGAACAGGAGTTACAAAAATAATTGCCAGATTGATCAGATTCATCATGTGGCAAACAGGGCATTTGGCAAAAATTGAGGGGTTGGGTGTAATCCAGTGTCCAGCCAACACAAACCATTATTTTATTGTAGGGCTGAATTGCAGCATGGAACACAAGAAAGACGAGCTGCATAAGGCTTGTTGGCTGCTTTCTTCCTGCCTCATGACAGAACCATGCCAGCTTCAGAGCCTTGGACCTCCACACCTCTCTTCCCTTAGAAACATCTGCTTACTCTTTAGCAAGCTTCTAGATCCCAGGGAAAAAAAAAATATAATCAAAAATCAAAAACACACAGCAACAACAAAACCTTTCCAGAAAATCCCAGCAGAACCCCACCCCAGTTTAGCAGGTTTCACAGATCTCAGAGAGGCTGAGAACAGATTACATATTCCCCCTCAAATCCAAGAGCTGAAGTCATGAGTGACCTGCCATTGATTCAATTTCCCATGTCAGTTGTCTCCTAGCAGAAGGAACCACTGAATTGTTGATATTGGAAGGGACTTCTGACAAAGCAGGGTCACCTAGAACAGGTTACACAAGAACACGTCCTGGTGGGCTTTGAATATCTCCAGAGACAAATATGAAGAGTTAGCACCCTAAACCTGTCACACACGCCTCCTTGATTCACATGTATTTTCAGACAGCATCACACATCCTCCCACCAGGAGAAGCTGGGCAAGACGAGAAACACTGGATCCCAACGAAGAAATTACAACTCACGGGCATAAATAGCAAGTACTCTTCCTACATTTTAATCACAAAGAAAATCTGAAATAATAACATCATGCTTTCTCCCAAGTGATGGAAATGTCCAAAGGCATTCCTGTCAGGGCATTACCGTTGTGTCATTTTTCAGAGCACCGGAGCAGACAAGAAGTTACCTCTTCCAAACGAAAGGCCTTTCCTTCCTTCCTCCCTCCCTCTCTCCATCACCTCATCCCCTCCCCGAAGGCCCTCCTTCCTCCCTGCCAAAAGCTCCTCGGCTCCCCTCCCACCGACCCACGTCCGAAACCCCACCCCACCCCCGCAGCCAAGGCCACCTCGCACATCTCGGTGCCGCCCCACCCGCGGGTCCCCCTCGGGTCCCCGCCGGGCCCCCCCGGCCCCCCCCGGCCCCGCCCGTGCTCCCCTGACAACCGCAGCGCGCGCCGGGCGTGGCCCCGCCCCGGCCCCGCGCACACAATGGGCCCCGGCGCGCGCGGCACCGCCCGCCCCCCGCGCCCCGCGCGCGCGGCACCGCCCGGCCGGGATGCGGGGAACGGGGAACGGTGCGGGGGGGGGTTGGGTGTCCGCGGCCGCCGCCCCCCGCGGCCCGCTCACCATCGCTGCGCTTGATCTCCACGTAGATCCCTATCTGGATCTTGCCGAAGTTGGCCGCTGCCATCGCTTCATGGGGCGCGCGGGGGAGATCGGAGGCGTTGCCGGCCGGCCACACCGCGGAGAGGAAGGGGAGGCCGTGCACGGCAGAGGCAGCGGCGGCTCTGGGCGGGCGCGACGGGCGGCCGGGGAGGAGGAGGCGGGGAGCGGAGAAAAGGCGCCGGCCGGATACAACAGGCGCTGTGGGCGCTCCTGCGCCTGCGCGGCCTCCGCGGCGTCACGGTGGCACCGGCTCGCGGGAGGGGGCGGGGGCTCCGCGCGGCCGCAGCCCGCGCGCCCCGCCCGCTGGCCCCGCCCCTCGCCGCGGGCGCGCGCAGGGGGCGCGGGCACGCCGCGAGGCGCCGGGCGGGGCCGTGCCCGGCCGCAGTGCTAGGCGGGCCTTGGGCCGCTGGTGCGGCCTGTCGTGCGCGGCACATGGCATACACACACACCGACATACACAGCATACACAGACAGCACACACACTCTCCTGCAGCACCAGATGGTGGCCGAGCTGCTCTGGAGCCTTAAAGCTCTGGAGCTTTATCTACCTGCTGCCTGCTCATGCGGCTCCCATGTGCAGAGTAGAGCAGCTTAGGAGCGGTCGTCCTGCTCCCCAGCCTGCCAGCAGCTCTTGCGTCCAAGGAAGGCACATGGTGTGGTTCCTGGGAATGTGCTATGCAGCACTAACAGTTGGACAAGATAATCCTTGTAGATCTCTTCCAACTCAGAATATTTCGTTAATCTATGAAGGTCACACCATCAACTGCATCCATCCATCTTGGGAGCCTACAGGGAAATGGGAGAGGGGCTCTTTGTTAGGAACTGTAGTGATAGGACAAGGAATAATGGGTACAAATTGAAAGAGAGGAAATTTAGGTTAGATGTTAGAAAGAGATTCTATGAGAGTGGTGAGACACTTGAACAGTTACCCAGGGAGGGTGTAGGTGATGTCCCCACCCAGGCAGTGATCAAGGCCACGTTGACTAAGGCTTTGAGCAACCTGGTATTGTGAGATGTGTCTCTGCCCTGAGGAAGAGGGTTTGGATCCAGATTTCTTTAAGGTCCATCCCAACCCCTTAACATTCTACGATTCTATGACCTTTGCCTCACACCCTGTGAGGCAAAGGTGCCTCACACCTTTTATACAGTTTATAAAAAAATAAAACACGATTCATGTTCCATGTTTCCCTGTTGTGACTTCATCTCAGGCAGGCCACTGTGTTACACATTGCCCTCCGGTTTCTCCTCCAAGGGTGGTTCCTGACATGATGAATCCACCACTGGTTTAAAATCATCCTTCCTGCATGGCTTCTGGTGACCTTGAGCAGCATCACAATAAACTCCCTGATTACTTGCTGAGCAAAAGCTAGTCTAGTAAAAATTATTCCTCAATCCACGCATCAACTGGTTATATGGAATGACAGCTGACACCCTGCCACACCACTGAGGGCTGTGCCCTCCCAGCCAGCCTGTTACTCTTCTTGCCTCACCTCCCTGCCTTCACTGTCAGTTTTGTGCTGAAATCAGTATGATACCTGGAAAGTCAGAGTCAAGGAAGCAATTGTACCAATTCCTACAACCTTTATACATGTAGATACATGTAGTAGGTACAGCTTTCCCCCACCACACTAGGGTCTCAGAAATACTGCTTAGGCCTTAATGAACAGCACCTCAGCTAAGCTGCTCTTGACCTTATCAGAAATGCTGTCTGCTCTTAGGAACTTAACTTGTCTATTGAGCTCCTGTGTTTCAATCAATAAGCTTGGAAGCTTATTTTTATTGCCTGAAAAACAACCCAAGTCAAATAACATTTTTGTCATTGAACCTTCAAGGAAAGTCACAGCCTGAATTTTGACCAGGATGGAGAATTGCTATCTCTAAAGTCTATTCTCCTGTGACCCAGTGCACAGCAGTCTTGAGAGCCTTGGTGCTCACCTGCACTATTTTATTTATGATTAGCCTGTTTTAACCCTACCTGATGTTTTTATATAATGTGAAAAAAAAAAAAAAACTTTCAGGTTCTCAGGTCAGATGCAGAGTAATGGAAAAGCAACTATTTTGAAATACTTAAATAAGAAACAAGATATTTTTCATAGTATTTGCTCTGTGTACTCCATAAATGTTAACATATGAGCAGTAAACTATATATGCTTTTCTGGAAAGTTATTTGACTCCTGTCTTTGCAGAAAGAGATTACTACTTTTACAAACAAATCATCCCATTGAGATAACAAAAATGTATCCTAGAAAAATATACACAACTTAAGTGTTTACAAATCAGGTTCTATTCTACATTAAAATAGGTCTTTTTTGTTATTGTCATGAAATACACATAGAAGCATTCATAGAGCAAGTCAGCAAAGCCCAAAAAACTTCTTGTTTGTGCCTGCAAAATGAACAGTGCTAATAGTAAATAAATTCAAAATATTTAAAATACATGACCAAGCATGATAGGGAGTTTTCTTAAGAAACTAAAGATTCCTTGTTGGGGTTTTGTAAGAATGTATTCTTTTTTTTTTTTTTTTTTAAAGAAAATCTTGCAAAACTTTCTCTTGAATACCAGGTCTAACCAAGTATTCTGAATATATGTCTCTTCAAATTTTCATTAATATATATTCAATCCAGTTTTAAAGAGACTGATAGAGTTTTGAGTTCTAAAATCTATTCACACATTTTTAATGGAGGTACAGGAAAATGTTATTATATAGAATATAGCATTTTATTGGCTCTCAACATAAAATTACTCAGATAATTTTTTAGAAAGCATATTCATGGCTTCTAAAGTAATGCTTACAGGATTCCAAGAGCTGTATGTGTCTACTTTTTATGCATTAAGAGCATCAGTACATATTGCTCTTGCCAATACAGAAAAATAATACAATTACTGAAGCTTTGGCGTTCAGTTCAAAACTTTGACTGCTGTTGGATTAGTCATCCAAAATACTGGAAAACGCACCAGTTATATTTCAACAGTTAGCAGGAATTCTTCGGTCTTTAACAAAGACTAACATCTGCTTGCATTTCACACAGACACAATCATAATAATAAAAATTTCAATTTACTGTATTTCAATAAAAACTTGAGTTATTAATATGAATCTACCTGCTTCTTAACTTCGAAGTAATTTATTATTAAGTATTTTAACTATTTCACAGCACTAGTGAACAAATAGGATTAACATAACAAATAGGATCACCATACACACTTACAATCATACTGATGTGAAATTACTTCTTTTTAAAGCTCAAATATGAAAATATATTTCTGTTTCCATTAATGCATCTAGTATCAAATGTGTAAACAAGGCAGCCAACAGTCAGGTTAAAGGAACATGTGGTCACTTGTTAGATTAAAAAAGTAGGCCAACATATCTATTATATAGAAACAAATTTTAAAAGGAGACATTATACAGCTATATCTTCTCAGGTCATCATGAGAACCTATTACCAAAAAAAAAAAAAAAAAAAAAAAAAAAAAAAAAAGGCAAATTGGCAAATTTAATAATAATAGTTGATTTTTTTTTTCACTTAAGGATGAGAAAATCTGCAAGAAGAGCCTGAACTAGTTTGACATCCCCATTTCCCGCTTAGACTGATAACTCGTCCACTTCAGTACCATGTTGAAAACAGTTCAGCTGAGCTGTCTGTCTGATCCCTTCCTGTTCTTTTTTTCTTTCAAGCATCTCTTCATCTGTATTGTATCACTGTTTAAAGCTACCCCCTGATGGACACAGCCCTTCCTGAGTAATTGCGCTATACAAGAGTGTCAGAAAGTAATAAAAAGAGAACTGCCTTACTTGAAGATAAAATACTATAATGCATCTCCTGCTGCATTGCTCTATATAAAAATCTGATTTTGATGTAACTACCTCTGAATAATTAAACTATTGTAACATTAATAATTTTTCATAGCTACCTTATCTGAGAGTCAAAATGTTTTCAACTGGACACTCAAGTTTAATAACTAGCCTTTTATCTTCTAGACATGCATTCTAGATTCCATTGATTTAAATGTCTACAAATCTGCTTGTAATCAACAAGTTAGCAGACGACTCATTTGAATAGCAATGCTTTGGGGATTATAATTAACTGCTTGTATATTAGAAACAACATGGATGATTAAATTTTCGGATTTAAGCAAATGTGTCTAAGCATAACAGCTTTCGTTCTCTGTATAGAAAACATAGGTGCTGAAACCCTTGCTGTAAACCTCAAATATGCTTGTTGTGTGTCTAATTTAATAGAGCTGTCAGTGAGCTATCCAGGATCACTAACCTCTGCTCTTGCAGGCACCATCACTCCACATGTGCAAAGGCCAACACTCCTCAAGTTTTAATACACTTCTACTGGTTTCAATGTCAGTCAAAAGTGTAGAGAAATGTAATCACTGAGCAAAGCTGTCCCCAAAGCAAATGTCACTATAGAAATAAAATAGTTATTTCTCTTACTGCATTATTATTCGAGATTGAGCTGCACTCTAAAGAGCTTCTGCATGCATAAAATCAGAGCATTGCTGGGTAGATAAAGGAGTCAAGAAGTGAAAATAGTGTGAATGTATTTCAATCATTTCAAACCAGGAGAGAAGCAAAGTGCTTTTGAGAAAAGCACTCCTCCCTCTCTTACCATGCCCTTCACTCCAGCTCTGCGTTTGTAGTAATAGTGGCAACATCTTTTGCTCTTCCCTGTATTTATAGCTACTTCAGCTGTATTTGTAGCTACTTGGTAGGATTAGTTATAATAGGGTGAAAATGGCAGTTGAAGAAAAACTACACTAGTTCAAAAGTCACAGAATAATAGGGAAAGCACTTAAGAATAAGAAAGCTGGGTGTGCTTATTGCAGTAGACATTAATGTGGTCGTTATAGCTCTGGCATATACATTACTTATTCCCTTATTCATTCCATATGCTGCTGCTGAGTGTCTGGCCCAGGGCAGCTATATATTTGGGGTCATGTTTCATTATGCTTCCTTGTTGATTGTACTAAAGACAGGCAGAATTCCTACTAGATAGCAAACTGCTTTGGAGAAAAACTGAGGAGAAGATGAACCTCTGTCCAAGCTTCTTGCTGCCGACAGGTTAGCCCAGAACTGTGAATATTTATATTTAACCTTCCCCCTCATATTTCTTCTTCCATTTCTCTCTTTGCTTTCCTCTCCAAGTCTTCATGGAAAATCTCAAAGGGATGGTGATAAAACAGTGTTCCAGTCAGGCAATCTGACTAAGTGATAAGCCCACTTTTTTTACACCCTTCTACTACCCAATTTCACTTTTCTGTCAGAAGGAAATATTCTGTGACATATTACCTGTGAAAATAACTTTAGTATCTATGCATCTATTTTAGAACTTAATCTAATATTTTCATCCCATCTTTGCACCACCAGTAAGGCTTCTGCAACAAATCATGGAGAACTATTACACCTTGTGTAAATGGGGGGTTTCTTTACTTGTCCTTGAAGGTTATTCTGTGGCTGTCCATAGGTTTCTGCACTGGTAGCACAGTGCTAGCAAAAAGAGGTATTCATACCTGAGGTATTTTTGTCTTAACACACAGCACTTTAGCCCATTATTATGTTGAAATTTGAATTAATGTAGATTGTCAATGTGTTTGTTTTGTGGTTTCACCCTTTTTTGATGTCCTTTCATACATCCAGTATAACATTTGTGTAACTAGCTAGAACTGCATGGCATCATACTGTGTCAACATCCAAACTGACACTGGGCTTGGTAATATGCCCAGAGGACACAGAGCTCTATCCTGAAAATGCCTGTTCCTCAACATGCAAGTGAAAAAAATGCAAAAAGAGCTATTTGTAGTTCCTCAATCATACAGTAGCCAGGGCCTAAATTCAAACTAAAAGTATATTTATTCTAAAGGAAGGCAGGCAGTGGATTTGGTTACACAAATCCTGGAAGACAGAAACACTGAAATAGTATGATGGCACAGCAATCCCCAAGTTTCTTGCAAGCACTAGCATAGATCTCTGATAGTAGACATCCTTCTACTAGTACCTGGACTGTGCAACTGGAGCCTACTTATAACTATAATGATGAATAAACTTTGTTAAAAATCAAAGTAATTAAAGCAGCGCTTTTCATCCATACTCTCCTACAGAACAGTCAGGTGCATTTTTGTTCCCTATGTTTTTATCAAAAACCAAACCTTCATCAAGTCTTTTAAAAAAGAAAAGAGTAGTAGAAGCAGTTTTATAAAAAATTTACATAAAATTATTTTCTTAAAATGCATTTTTTGTCTAATGATTTGGCAGATTCATTGGAAAATTTTATAAATTTGCTTGCAAATTGATACATGCATGTTTTTGTCTTCATTAATGTCAGAGAAAAAAATGAATTCGAAAATATTTATCAACTTCTTTACCATTGCAAATCTCACTGAATTTCCTATTTATTCATCTTGGAAATTAGAGAGAATTGATACATGCAGACTATTCTGATCAATTGTGCATTAGTAAAATTAAGTTATGTCTGTATCAAAATGAAGATTTTTAGGAGTATTGTAACAAATGTTTTTTTGCTTTTAGGGTGCTGTTATAATTTATAAGGACATCTAGCCTAATGTTTTTTTGTTTTTAAAGTTAAAAAATAATCTTAGATATTGTAACTACTTACTGTAACAACCACAATAGCTGAAAGCTATTAATACCCTACCTTTTTTTGTAAAACAACCCATATGTTATTTTTCTATATTAAAGGGTTATGGTCAAATAGTGTTCCTTTTTCCTGGGTTTCAGAAATGGTGGAACTTTTAAAATTGAAAAACCCTACTGTCTTCCAGTCTCTAGGCAAATGTCTTACCACTTCTTACCTTGCCAAAGCAATGAGAATGAAATGTTATGATTTGAAGAACATGTTGCAGTAACTTCCCAGTCAAAGCAGATGTTTACCTCAGTACACTTGCTGCTGAACTGCTACTTTGAGATCATTTGAAATCAAGGATTCCTTTAGATTCAGCATGCAGGAGGGCAACTCACAGGCATTTTATGGCAGTGAAATCCTACCAATTTTCAAGAAATAACCTGTACCAGAATGGATTCTGTGGCCCAGACATCTCTCAGGATCAAAATATAAACGGGGAGAAGCTGCACTTTTGTGTGGAAGGACTCCAGCAGGCGTCGGTGTTTGGGCAAGTCCTTTTCTTGTGGGGGACGTGGCAGGAGGTCTCCCTCTCTTTGAAGCTGGAGGCATAAAATCTGCCATGTTGACAGAGGCACCTTTGAAGAAGATCCAGTGGCTGGCTGAAAGGCCTGGCATGGCTGCAGTCACAGACAGCTGCAGATGGCACAGGAGAGCAGGTATTTGAAAATATCAGCATGCCTCAATACACTGTGAATATAGTGTAAAGTTTTTCACCTGAATATTCATAACTGAGTTCCAATGTTTCCAAGCTCACTACATAAAATGCATGAAGGGAGAAACACTTAAAATATTTTTTGGTCCACCCAGTGAAATATATTTAAATATAATTAAGCTTTTTATGCCAGTACTAAGTAGTATACAGACAGTGAAAATATACTGGGGAGAAAACTGCTTTTTATGTTTAGCTCTGAAGGTGGGTAGGAAGTGTTTTGAATTTGTGCTCTTCTGTCAGCTTAAAGAAATATATTTTTATTAAGTTCTGGTTACTAAACTTCTAAGACATACTTGTAAGTGCTATAAAGTACCAGCTGAGTCACAGAGCCTATCCTAAGATCCTTTCTTATTTTACTTATTTCCTCTGGCAAAGGTATACCTGATTTTCTCCTTTTTAGTGTAACATTGCCATCCAGGCAAATGGCAGAAAAGTTTCTGAAAGATAAGCAAGTTTCATTTTATTTCCCTTGGACTTTCTAAGAATGAGATGCCCTCAAAAGCTCACAGACAGAACCTTTTTTCAAGGTTTCATTTTAAAAGAGACTTTTTTTTCCTTCTTCTTAATATGCTTTTAAGAAGATATACTGGGCATGTAGAAGAAAGTTACAATTCCCAAAAATTAATGTATCAGCAAGACTAAATGTCATAATTTAGATATTAAAATCACAAATGAGAAGTAAAATATTGAAGTGTGTAGTAGTGGAAAATTCTTGAAAATTCCCATACTATATACAATAATGACACTTAATACAACCTGGTGTCAAGCTGCTCTTGCAGAAACAGAGGTCAGTTCAGGCTGGATGTATTCTTGAAGAATAGCATGGGGTACATTGTAGATTAAGAAGTCCTTTCTATTAAGTGTGGTTAAACCCTGGATCAGATTATACTAAGTGTTTGTCATAATTCTCCAGTGAAGGTGATTCAAGAACAGATTAAGTATCTCTTGGAGATGGTATATACCTCTGAGCAAGAGGATGGGCTAGGTGACCTAAGATCCTTGCAACCTTACATTCCTGTTGTAATCATGACAAATCCTTTTTCTCCTGCTTAAACCTTCTCCCCCACCTGGATTAACAGATATCATGCAAACTTTATAGCTGTTATAATTTTAGAAACAAGTTTAATGCTGTGTGTTCAACCACTGCCAAAATTATTTACCTGGTGGCTTGAGCATGCAGCTAAAGAATTTAAAGAAAGAATCTCTGCCTTTCAATATGCTGGCAGAAGAGGAGGAAGTTTTTTCTATATAATCATATACAAAACCATCTAAGGGCCCTTCAGTGGCATTAAAATTAATTTACTTAGTAATTAATGAGATTATTAGAGTTACTAGCATTTTTCATCTCTAATTTTGAGGTTATAACCTCCTTTAAGGAAATCAAAAACAGCAGAAAAACCAGGTTAACCCAGACAATTCCAGGATATACAATACATGTACACCTATGTCAAAAACTTCCCAGACAAGTTGTTTTTTGTTGCTCAGATGTCAACAGCCATCAATACAAAGCAAATAGAAAAATCACAAGACCTAGTTATGATGAGAATGAAATCCCTGTCCTGTGACTTTCCTCTCTTCATAACTTACAAATTTTTATATTAATCTCCTTCTGAAACAAAAAGAAGTTTAGATAAACAGGTGGTTTTTGGACAAATGGTTTATCCTTGGAGTAAAATAAATTAATGAAGTAACCCAACATATTGAGAAACACTGAAATGGGGGACATACAGATTTTTATTCTACAGGTTATAACCTACCCACGAAGTTGCCAGAGATTTTAGAGAATGGTGTTTAATTCACGGTGACTAATTTATAGAAACTGTAACTTTTCCTCCCTCAGCTGTGATTTCTTATTTTAATTAAAAATCTTGGAAGAATTTGATTTCATTTTTCTTATAGAGACAAGTGTGGATACTAAACACTTTACAAATGACATATTGTAGTTAGAGGCTCAATTTATGTGCCCGAGAGATAAAAGATCATCTTATAACTTCATTTTGTGACTATGTCATCATTGTCACATATTTATTAAACCAGCTTTCCATGATTTTCCAATGTTCACCAAAAAAGAGGCAAATAGAATGACTCTGGGTGATGATGGCACTTGACAGACTCATGGTGAACAATTTACAGATGTTTTTGCATGAAGTTTTACTGTGTTCACAGAAATCTCTTTAATTTGTCATAATCCTTAACAGTGCCCTGTCACTACACACACAAGTGTAAAGTATTCACATCAGAATAATTGGTAAAGAAAACTTGCATCACTGCAAAATACCTGCTACTCTGGAAGACTGATAATAATTGTGTAAGACTATGGGAAAGTTGCTTTGAATAAGCAACAAATTAGCATATTGAAAGAAGTTGTGTCAAGAGGATGGCTCAGTACCTTATCCAGGCAGCTGCTGAGTAGAAAAGTCTAAATATGGTTGCTGTGTAGAAAAAGAGTTTGCCCTAGGCCTGGCTAAAATATGTTAGTAATACATTATTGGGATTAAGATATCCTCTATACATAAATTTTTACTTAGACCAATGGCATTTAGGTACCCTAGCTGGTGTTAGAACACCAGCACCATTAACCTTACTGTCATCTCTGCTGTCCTCTTTCTGCTACAAAAGCTTGTCTTTCCAACCTGAACTGGTATTTAAGAAAACAAAGCTAGTTATTGAATTTTTTCTGTAGTCCAGATTTGATTCTTAGTATCCCAGGAAACTGGAGGCATGAGGAGTCCTCCAGTTCAAACACATTGAGAAAGAAAAAATTACATGTACATGCAGAAGGCCAGCATTTCCCACATTCCCTATTCTGTGAGCATTTCTACGAGTGCTTGTTCTGACAGCTGAACTACCACAGCAATTAATCTAATTGTTGGTAGGTCTTTTGGTGTGAAATTGGTGCTACATATGAAGCTGTATGTTAAAGACCAGTCAGCCTAGTAACAAAATAACCAACTATTGCTGGACAATAATGACATAATAGATATGGTAGGGTACAGTGTTGGTTGCTGAGATAAATATTCACAGATCATAGTCTAGTGCTTTACTAAGTAATCTCACTTGTCCAGGTGGACAAATATAGTACCTTTGTTGGCTCAGGGATGTGATTTATTACCTGATGTGATTAATTACCAGAGCTTTTCCACAATTTTATCTCTTCTTTTCCAATTACAAAGTTCAGCAGTTTGCATTGAGTACTCTATATGACTTAGGTAAGATAAGACCCATCCTTTATTGAAAGTCTGTCAACATTTCAAAGATTTGTCTGAAAAATATATTTTTGTGGGATTGCAATTTCTGACATTCTTTCTTAACCCCTTTGTGGATATAAATCTTCAGTTTGATTTTCATCTGAGCTTTTTCTTTGTGGCTTTCATTTTTCTCTCTGCTTCTAGAGTATGTCAACAGAAATGCATTTCCAAATGATGGCACTTTTCTGCAGAACATAGAACATTTTAACCAGATAGAAAAATTATGTAATTTCTCCCTTGTAAGAAATTCTCTGGTCTTGCCCAAGATATATATGATTCTATGACATGTTGCTCCCCAGCTTTTAGATCTGTACTTAGTATTTTTATAAGATCGTATCTATCCAAAGTGCAAACATTTATCAACTCTTACAAAGCCATTGGTATTGGACAGGAGAGTAAATTTTCTATGGAATACCATAGAAATAAATAAAATTATTACTAAACATTATTTATATGCTTCTAATGGATGAAAACATATTATCAGAAATTCAGCACATATGAATACTCACATGTACTCATTCTTTCTAGTCTGTCACCTAACAAGGCCCTTGCAGTGTGAAGGGCAGCAGGCTCACCCTCATCCTGAAGTGTTCTGAAGTGTCCTGTCCAGAAGTCAACCCAATCCTTTGCTGTGAGGCCCACCAGGAGTAACTCTGCATATTCATTGTACCCTCCTTATAGTCTGCGATTATTCCACATTCATTTAGAGCTTTCTCTCTCCCTGAAAATCCGTAACTGAGACGTGGCAACCTGTCCTTGTAATAACTGTATAACTTTATCACCTCTCCAGGCAATTTTGCCTTAAATAAGGAAATAGAGCCACTTACCAAGCAGGCATTGTCCAGGAGCCCCTCTGGGGTGACTCGTGTGCACAGTGTGCATGCTGTTGTGGGCCAGATCAGTGTTTTCCACTTCAGCCACAGAGCTCCCCTTCCCAGCACTAACCAGGTGGCTTTGAGTCCCTTCTTGCACAATGGGCCTCTGCAGAGTGAAGCTTGGTCTGGGGGAGCTGCAGCGCAGTGTATCTCCTGTCTTTGTAGAATCATACAGTATTTGAGTTGTAAGGGATCTTTAAAGGTCAGCTAGTCCCATCAATGAGCAGGGAGCTCTTCAATTAGATCAGGTTGCTCAGAGCCTGGTCCAGCCTGAATAAGCCCCAAGGATGGGGTAACTTCCACCTGTTCCAGTGTTTCACAACATTCATGGTAAAAAATTCTTTTCTTATATCTAGTCTGAATCTGCCTGTTTTAAGTTCTGGGACAGTAAAGTCTCCCCAGAACTCTCTATTCTCCAGGATGAACAGCCCCAGATCTCTCAGCAACTACTGCAACAGGTCCATGTGTCCTTCCTGTGCTGGGACCCCAGAGCTGATGCAGCACTGCAGTGGGGTCTCAGCAGAGCAGAGCAGAGGTGCAGAATCCCCTCCTTGCCCTGCTGCCCACACAGCTCTGGATGCAGCCCAGGACATGTGTGGCTCTCTGTGAGTGCCCATGGCTGGGTCATGTCCAGCCTCTCAGCCACCAGCACCCCCAAGTGCTTCTGGGCAGGGCTGCTCTTGATCATTTCATCTCTAGTCTGTGTTGGTTGTGGGGCTTTCACCAACCCAGGTGCAGCAGCTTGTGCTTGGTCCTACTGGATCTCATGATCCAGTTCACATGGCTCCACTTCTCAAGGTCTGCCAGGTCACTTCCAGGTCCCATTGCATTTTCTGTGATGCAGCTCCAGCTATTGCCCAGACAAGCCCCTTTGAAAATCCCGGTGATAGTGCTTGTCAAAATCTGTTGGAGTAAATGTAACAAATACTTTCCTAAAACGCCAATGTCATAATGTTTTTCAGTAATTTCATTTTTAGGACCAGAGCGATGATTTATATTTCCTGTCATTTCAGAATTTTCTCAAACCTAGCTACTCAACGTGAAAATTGTTTTTAATGGCTTCAGCTAGGCCACTATCAAAGATGCTTTTTTGAATTAGGAGTCTTCCTGGTTAATCACTAACACGATGATAAAAGTGATACATCAGCCATGTATCACATTCAAAATTCTAGTCCCCAGAATCAATAAAAATTTTAAAGCCTGATTTCCTGTATGACTGCATGTTTCTGAAATACCCTAAATTGGTTCCTAAATGCATGTGGAGAAACATATTTCTAGTATTTCTCATAGACTCTCTTGAATTAGATTGGAAATTGCTCATGATATAAGTAACCATACATAGAAAACAATGCCAGGTTTGCTGCTGTATGTGGAATTTTCCTGATAATATTT
Organism: Serinus canaria; assembly: GCF_022539315.1. NCBI lineage: Eukaryota > Metazoa > Chordata > Aves > Passeriformes > Fringillidae > Serinus > Serinus canaria. Next base: position 56,187,980 of record NC_066343.1, read on the forward strand.
CTGAAACTGGGTCACTTTTATGCAAAGTGCTAAATATTTAAATTCAAACTTAATCCTTGAAGTGTGCTTATTCTGTCTTTTTAAGAATTTGACAGTGTTTGCAAGGCAAACTCTAAGGACTATTAGAACTAAAAAATACTAGAACTAAGGGGAAAAAAAAGAAAATAGATCCCCAATATAAAAATAAATTAAATTATGACAAACTGAATAGCATATTTTTACTTCAGTATAGAGTTACATGCAGTGCATACCAGTAGTTTCATATTTAAAATCAACAGTGAATTCCATGCATAAGGAGAGATGAAGGATGAACTTTGCTGCTCTTCATTTGCCCAGGTTAAAATACTAACGTGTTCATAAATAAGCATTCCTTAAGCATCATATTTTTTACACTAGAAGGAATTGTTTAGATTAGTTAGATTAGATTTGACTTCAGAGTACTATAAAATCTGAAATCATAGTAATTGAGGACAATTTTTCTCTTGTGTTACATACCATTTTTCTGTCACTAAAAGGCAAGAATCATGAAAGGAAGGTGACGGGCTGGAAGAGGAAGAAAAAATAATTCTTTTTTAAAGGAGTACAGCAGAATTGGGGTACTTCCTCATAAAATCTGTTATAGTAATTTTGTTTAGTAGAGAGGTGATAGAGTGATGACTTTACTATAAAAGACATAAATAGATGAAAGATGTAGAAGAGTTTACAGAAAGTATTTCTACACAGTTTAGGAAATAAAAGAAATTCAGCATCTTCAATATATCTATTTATCTTTAATATTTTAAATTGCTGTATACTGGATTGACCAAAGTGATAACATTTACTGTGGCAATGATAAATTTTGACAAAATGCCACTCCTAACTGTGAATGCCAGTTCTCCTTTCACTCAGCAAAAATATTTGGCAGCAGTGTAACTTAGGAAGACCTGGCATCTCCCAAGATATGACTCAGAAAACCTTAAGACAATCCACTTACTAGTTAATATTTTAGAAAAGGATTTGAAAGGTTTATTCTTTTTTATAAGAAAAAGCTGTTGAATTTTAAAGCTGAAAAGTAGGTATGATCTTGGATACATGAAAAGAAATCCTCTTTTATAGATGGAGAAGAAACTGTCATTGCCTTGTAGCTTAAAGTTATTCTGAACATTCTTGTGCCCTAGATTTTTCCTCAACACTCAGTATATGTTTTAAGATTAAATTTGTTCTTTCTGATAATCAGAAAAAATGAATGTATCTGCAATAACTCCATACAGTGCAATTCTATAAGTTTCAAAAGTACTTTGGCACTCTAAACACTAAAACTATTAAAGACATAGGAAAAAAATACCATGAAAGCTACAGGCAAAGATTCCTCTCTTCCCTTTGCATTTTGCCTGATAACTGGCTACATAGGCTTAGTTTTGTTTACGTCCCTACAGGAATGGTATGTGTATACAAAGCATATTTATTGGAAATTGCTCATTGCTACAAGAGTCTCCATGGGACTTGTTCCAGCAGTGACACCTAGAATCCTGTGCTATTTCGTCTATTTTATGAAAGTTGTCACAAGGTTTTCAGCTCAGAGTGGCATGGTGGGTGGGGAGCCTTCTGGGCTGGGTGGTTTTGCAGCAGTGTTTCCATCAGGCACACTGGAGAGCACCCTGGTGAGCACCCGGGAGAGCAAATCCTGCCCTTCGGGGGTTAGCAGTCAATCTGGCTCACAGCCATCCTCTCTGAGACAGAGGGACTGTGTTGAGATATCTCCCTTGCTGCAGGGCAAGACTGGCCTCAAGGCAAGTTGTTTCATTAAGACACTCGGAGAGTCCCTCAGGACATCCACACTCTTTTGATGCTGTGGGGATCATGTTGTATAAAATGATCACTGTACCAGAAAAGGTGTATTGACTTTTAATCCATGCCAACCAGCACTAAGTAGTTACTTTAGGTATAAATGCTGTCTATTTTACAGGTATTTATGCTCACTAGTACCTAAAATATATACCTTTTATTTATGGATCTTATTTTTTTAAATGTGCTTAAAAATGCAAACAAACTTGGCCACTGCATACATATGTAAAATGCAGTCTTATTTGTATACTACTGTCACAACTCATCAGATAAAAGCCAAATTCCAAGTCACTACTTTTTCAACAAATTTGCATTAAAAATATAATATATTAAGCAAGAGTTTAATTTTTTTTTAACGCAGGAAGTAATTCTTTAAGCAAGTGACAATTGTATCACAATAATAAATGGATTACACAGAAGTGTACATGAAAACAAAAAGTTAATCTCTTCCTAAATTCCTTTCTTTCCTGACCTTTGACAGATTTGGAGCTAGTCTTTGGAGTACACATACTGTTAACTTTTTAGGAAAGCTTTTGATGCTCTGTGAGGCTGAGAGCGTTCTTATAGCTTTGGGAACAGCCTAATGATACTAAGATGTGTGGTTCTAACAGCCCTGTACATAGGTCACGGGTCTTTGTGTCTTCTTGGTAACTGCAGAGAGGACATGCCACATCCTTGACAATTTTTTTTGCAGGTACGCCTTTCAACAAAGATACAATTCTGCTGTGGCTAAATCCCTCTGAGGGTTGAATTGATGTCAGCAGTGGGGACTGTCAATATTGCCTAAATCAAACACAGCCTTAAGATTATTCTTTGCTAAAGAGACATTTCAATTTCAGAAATTCTAAGAAGGCAGGTTTGTGTTCAGTTCTCATCAGTACAAATCCCACTCTGTTGTGTTGGTGGGTTAACACTGTGAACATTACCCATGTAACCAAATACAGAATCTGTCACAAAATCCATAGAACCATTGTATTGTTATGGTCTGTTGAAGGTCTGGTCTACTGTATGTGAAAGGAGAGTTGGGCAGATGCTTATGTGTCTAATATTAAGTATTTCAAGTCTGGCACTGAAGCCACTAAACAGGTTTTGAGATAAATTGGTCTGTGTAAAAAACTAAATGGTGCAACTTTGGTAAGAGAATCAAGGGATTAACCAAAGGTTGTTGGAACAGGGAAGCAGAAGCTGCAGAAGCTGTTTGGATATCTTCTAGCTCTTCTGCAGACAGGATTTCTGCAGTTTGTTGTCTCCAGAAAACTACAACCCAAAAGAGCCCTTGTTGAATTCTGACACTTTTTTTATGGTAAACCACAAAAAGCATCTTTGATGTTTACAGTGGGAATCAAGATCAGAGTTGATCACACAGCTGCTGACAAGCTCCCCTGAAAACACAGCACAATGAGGTTGCTGTAGTCAAGAGGGTATTTTTGCTTCTGTTAGAATGAACTTTTTTTTTAGTACAAAATAAGGGAAAAAATCTATAAAGTGGAGCCTGGAAAGTTCCATTTCCTGCTTTCTGTCCTTGGTTAGATATCCCATAATAATAAATAACAATATTTGTGAATAAATTACTATCTCCCCAATATACCATTAATGTACTTCTCATGGATTATGTCTTGTTGAAGTGTAATAAAGAATTTTCTGAGAAGCTTGCTTCTATCACACTCTTTGCTTAGAGTAAATGAGGAAAATTAAACAAGGAACCTATAAAAGCAGTGGGAGAACACTTTGAAAGTTTCCCCATCCCTTCATTTCTAAAGCTCTGTAGAGAATTGCTTAGTGGACACAGCAATTTCACAGCAAATGAACAAAATACCCCAAACAAGTGTAATAAAACCATCACTGTGACTGAGATGGATTTTCCTGTGTTACAATAGGTCTAATATTCATCAAAACCCAATCTTTTTGTAGGATATGAAAAAAAAACCTAACATTTACCCTTGTCAGAGCTAATCAGGAGTTAGACCATGTCAGTCCATAGATTTTGAATTATCCAGGGATAATTGTCTGGAAAAAGATGGACTTGCTGCAAAATTCTGGAGTGTTTTAGAGAGAGAGTGCTCTTTTTAGACCATGGCAGGAATCTATGCAGTAAATGGTAAAGGCCACTGAGTTATTCCAATGCCAATTCCTTGTTTTTATACAAGGAACAGCTTAGTGAAAGAAATTACAGTGACAGATTAATGTCAGGAATGCATCACTTCTGATAATTAGTTCTTTTTTTTTTTTAAATGCCACTTTATCTCTTTCAACTTTGGAAAACATAATTTGTTAGTCACAAATACCAGTTATAAAACCTTCAAATGTTATGCACAAAAGAAGAAGGACCACGCTGTTGCTGCTGAAATACTATTGGGGAAGGAAGGAAGGAAGATGATTTAATTTCTGGGTGCATGAAGTATGCAATGGTCCTGGTTATGCAGATGGATTTTTGCAATTACTTTCCTGTATTTTGTGTACTCAGTTAGAATACTTAAACCTGGCAGACATATTTTAGGCCAAGAATTACAAAAGTATGCCTGTGTGTTCTTATCTCAGTGGATCTTTGTTGACTAAGAATCTTTTAATTAAAAGGTCTTTACTTTCTGCTGTGATTGTGACTTTTTTTAGGTGTTCCACTTCTTTCACTCAGAAGTCTGTAGTATTTTTGAAGCTTTGTTGGAATGAAGCTTGACAGTACCTGTTTAAATATAGCCATGTAAATACATGTCAGCCTTTTGAAATGATGCTATTTCTTTCAAATTCTTGATAAAAACATTGTCACAGAATAGAGCTATAGAAAATGTTTTGGCAGCTGCAGCAGTAACATTTTCATAATTAGTGTTATCTACAGCTTATTTACTATTTAGATGCACTGAAATTTGCTGCCAAATTAGCAGCTTTTGCTCCCTTAGGACTTGGGACTTTTAAAATAGCATGGTCCAGCATATAGTTTTATTTGCCTCAATTCTCTTTTTCCTTTTGTACGTATTTAATAAGGCTGATTATTTGCTTATGTCTTTCAGGCTCTTTTTCTGATGCTCTTTTTTTTTTTTTTTAAATTAGAAATGTGGACAGATTTGGGATTAAATGGAATGTAATGGAAATGTAATGGATAAGGGAATGAAGAAGAAATCTACAATGCTTAATCTATATGAGTACTATGTTACTGTTGCCTCTCTTGATCTCTTGGACTGAGCTGTTACCTATAACTGAGGCAATTTGCTAGAAGGAGACATTAATGATGCAGAAAACATAATTTATTACCACGGGCACAGTCATAATATTTTTTTTAAAATTAAGATTTAATTTTTGAAGAAGGGGTAGAGCACAGCTATACCTTCTGGTAAATGCCAAAAAATACAACTGCCGTTACATAACAAAAGTAAAAGGACTCCAAAACTGACAGACTGGATTTGCAGTAGAGAGAGGATTAAGCTAAACTTTCTTTTTAGTCCTAAGTGGTTAAAAAGATTAAAGTGGTCCTTTCCCAGTGCATTGCTTCATCTTCCCTCTGTTGGCAGTAACGGTGTAAGTATGCTGCATGGTTCTGTCCTTTGGTTGGAGAGAACAAGTCATTAAAAAGGTGTTCAGCTTGTTTAATGTGTGTTCAGCTTCCCTTTCCCAGTTTCAGCCCTAGCCAGAAGAGGTGCAGTCAGAGGTGCCTGAGAACAGAGCCCCTGTCTGTGATTCAGCACTCACTGTCACGAGCACAAGTGCTCTCCCTTAACCTTTGGGTTGGGGTATCCAGGTATCCTGCTGGATTATGCCTTCTTGTGAGGGTCCAAACCAGCCACAGGAAATGGCAGGACAGCACTGTCTAATAGTGTACCTCTCTTCCTCCTTAATGAAGAGAGATTTGAGAGCAGGGCCATACCTTGACTCTGGCTGGTCAGCCCTGGAATTTGGCAGCTGTAGGATGGATCACATCCATCTTCCTTGAACTGCCATCAGGAGTGAGAAGGATGTTCCCCTACATTACACTCCATGTGAGAGTAATGAGCTCATTCCCTGTGAGAACCCATAATGAGATCTGCTGTTGTTTCGCAAATCACGAAATGTCACACTACAAAATAGAACTCTTGTGGAGTCAGTGACTGGAATCAGTCTCCTTTTAATCCTTTGTACTGATATCAGACCTTGGCCTCACTGGTGTGTTGGCCTCACTTCAGAGGTAGTCCATAAAAATAAAATGTTCATTGTAGGCCCGGGTAGGTTTTCAGAATTTTAGTGCTCTGAGTGGAATATTTTTTAAGTTTTCTGAGATTTTTCTCATGGAGGTTTATTTCTACTTGAGCTTTGATAATGTAAGTCTGTGGAGTGCTTGGAGTTCTCTTCTTGCAATTTGATAGTATTTATTTATTTATTTATTTATTTGGAGGTAGAAACAAAGAAATGCTAAATATCTTTCCCCCCTGACTAATAAACCCATTTTTTATGGCATTCACAGAGTGCCATGTCAGAGTGTTTGAGCCATTTAAAACAAGGCTAAAAACTTGTGAATCTGTGAAGTCTTCTTTTTTCAGTGTGCTTTGCTTGATGTCACCAAGTTGCACATGGGTCTTGGCATACCACAGCTGATAGAAAGCTGGTGTGGAGATGCTGAACACAGACCAATGACAGACAGCTGCTTTTCAGAAGGGTTTTGTTTCTTGTGCCCTACACATGGTAGGGTGCAGTAGGGGTTAGCAGATTCCCAGAGCCAGGACCATGGGAATTTCCCAGGGCAGCAAGACAGGAGTTCACAATCAGGGCTGTCTCACTGCTATTGCATTAAGAGTATAGGAATTCAGCAGAAAATAAACCTCCTTGTGCTCCAGCTGGTCTTCGGATACCAGAAGGGCTGGGTGTGGCTGGGCTAAATTTCTCATTATAGCCAGTTTAGCACTGTAAGTCTCTTTGAGCTCAAAAGAAAGAATGATGCAAAAATAATCCAAATTACCAATTTAGTACTACAGGTATGATCACATTCAATATGGATTTACACATCCAGATAAATGAATAGGATGGTTTATTGAAGCAACAGGACAGCGAGTTCAGGATTGCAGGTGATACATGGTGATACACTAGTGTTAACTTGTGGCACAGATGCAACAGAAAGTACATGAGGGAGATTTGTTGACATTATGTGTAGGTATGCACAGATGGACCTACGTGGACACAGAGGCGAAAAGCTCACCCAAAAGATCCTCTTCATTAGTGGAGGAGAGACGCAGCCCACTGACAGATCCCAAGCAGGCAGAGATGTTTTCCTCCTCCAGAGGTGTTTTCTCCATCCAACGCATTCTGCTCTCTTCTTTTACACCACAGATTCTGGCCTGTCCCACGGGAATGGAACAACCACAAGTTATAGGTGGGATTTGGAGGCACATGACATGATCGTTTTACATGCCCCATGTTCTCCCTCAGTTGCACCTGAGGGGTATGTAAATGAAAATCTAAGTGGGGATTAATGAATCTCAGTTACTTCCAGTCAGGATTAACAGCTGACAAAAAAAGTAGAACAAACACTTTGATCCTATTCCACATTCTGAAGTAGCAATCAAAGCTTTCTCATCAGAGGGTCATTGCACCTATAATTATAATTTTTTTCTTAATGAACTAGATTTCAAACAAGGCTTGTTTTTCATGGTGAGGGGAGTGTGGCCATTGACTGGTACAGAGGGGCAGGTGAAACAGCCTTAGGCTGTGAGACCTCAGCTGCAGTCCAGACATCATTCAGTGGATAGTCCTCTCTCAAGCCAAGTGCAAGATAAACAAGGCATCTGGCTCACGTTTTCTCAATCAGTCTCATCAATTCTTCTCTGTCATAGAGTGACACTGTACAATTCTGACCCTTTCCTACAATTTCACTGCCAAAGAGCAAGGCAGGATGAGGGGACAGCAGGGCAGCCCTCTGCCTGGGCATTGGGCACCTTCCTGGGGATGGGTTGGTATTCACGGAGGGTTGCTGTGGCTTTATGTGTATAAAGCACACGCTTCACATGCATTATTTGAGAGTAAAATAGTGCAGTTGAACTTCAGGTGTGCTACTTGCCCACTTTTACTGGACATTAGCACTACTGTCACAGGGAAAGAAGGACTCAGAGGTCCTATAGCAACACTTCTGTAGCTTTACTGAAAGTAAACTGCACCTTAAAAAAAAATAACTTCTTCTAGGGATTGTCCATGTTTTCAGACATTCTGTTATAGGCCACCAGGCCATGGACAAAGCACAGTGTGCATTAATAAATCAAGTTTGTTCATGTTTCATGTGACCATGTATCCTCTCCCAAGCCCCTCAGGAGCTCTGCAGTTGATAAGAATTCATTCTTGTTCTCTCAAAGGGTCTGAAGCCTCAGAGACCAACCTGTAACTGTCTGAAATAGAGAAATGGTGCTTTAGGTGGTAATAACAGAAAATACAAAACCTGATAATTCCAAAAACTGATAATTCCACAAACTAAGACCTGACTAACAGCAGTGTATTGTGTTTTGCATGGCCTGGTTTTGGTAGCAGGAGGGTCACAGAGATGGCTTCTGTGAGAAGCTCCTAGAAGAGCCACCAGTTCCTGGTGGCTCTGAAGATGGACATGCTGCTGACCAAGGCTGGGGCAAATTAGAGGCAATGGTAATACCTCTGTGATAATAGATTTAAGAAGAAATCAAAACAAAGTGGGTTCACAGGTTTTTTTTCCTAGCCAGAACAGAGGAGGAGGTGAAAACATGTGATGGAAACAACATAAAGACTCCAAGGTCAGTGCAGAAGGAGGGGCAGGAGGTGCTCCAGGTGCCCAAGCTGAAATTCACCTGCAGGTCATGGTGAGACCATGGTGAAGCAGCTGTGCCCCTGCAGCCCCTGGGGATCCACGGGGGATGCAGAGATCCACCTGCAGTCCCTGGGGGAGGTGCTCACACTGGAGCTGGTGTGGATGCCTGGAGGAGGCTGTGATCCAGAGGGAGACTTTATGGAGAGGGGGGCCCTGCTGGAGCAGCCTGTCCTTGGAGGACTGCACCCTGCAGAAGAGTGACCCTCGCCACAGCAGTTTTGGGTGGATTGTCTGACCATGGGAGGGATTCAGGTTGCAGCAGTTTTGGCAGGACTGCTGCTCTTGAGATTAGAAGGTGCTGCTTGTGAGGTTGGAACCATGCTGGAGAAATTCACAGGGAACTGTGTCCTGTGGGAAGGACCCCACGGTACAGCAGGTGAAGGTCTCCTCTCCCTGAGCAGTGATAAATAAGCCTCTGACCAAACTCCCATGCCCTGTCTCTCTGCACTGCTGGTGGGAAGGAGGGAGGGTTTGGGATAAGAAAAGATGTTTTTAAGGTCTTATTTTATTTCTCATTATCATCCTCTGATTTTGTTAAAAATAAACTCACCTTGCACCACTAAGTTCAACCTGTTTTGCCCTTGGAGTGTTTTCTCCTGGTCCTTATCTCAACTCATGAAGCCTTCACTAAATATTTCTCTCCTCTGCCCAGCTGTGGCAGGGGAGGGTGAGGGAGCAACTTTTGTGGGTGCCTGGCATTTGGCCGGTGTCAGACCATGACAAGCAGCTACGGCCTGGTAGGGAACAAGCATCCAGGAGTGCACACGTGCCTGAGCCCATTGGAAGTAGTAGCAAACCCTCTCTGGCTTGTAGCAAACTGAGGTTTTAGCCCCCATATTTAGCAATTCAGCTGCAGAGTTAGTGTCAGAAAACAAGGTATTTGTATGCAACGCTGGTTATCCAAGAGATGGGACAACAGCCCCGGCAGTGAGCACAGAACAAAGGAGTGTTGAGCTGGATCCACAGGCGCTGCACAACACACTGGCTGCGTTTGTGCAATCAGCCCATCATGATGTGAGTCACGGGTAATAAAGAGCTGTCTGTAATCCCATACAGCAGCAGCAGCAAGGCAGATGAGGAGCTGTGGCTCTGCAGGGAGGATTCCTTAAAGAAGAATAATCAGGTCATTTGACATGTGTTTGGTATCTGTACGGCCAAGCAAAAACTCAGCCTAACACCTGGACAAATCATGGGATTGGTAAAAACAGATGTGCAACTAACAGAAAGACCCTGCAAGCCTAGTTTCCTTTTCATTGCTTTCAAAAGTGCCCATCATTTTCCCAATGCACTCACTGGTGCAGATAGACCCATATAAACTATTTTTTAAAATTCAACTAATTTTTAAAACATAAATTAAATGTTGTGCTACTCTCACTGAAGGACAGATGTGTGTGGATTAATGTGAGCTAGATGATTATCAGAAAATATAATCTTACCTTATCAGGACTGCAGTCTCCGCCAGCATGTATTATCCTTTCATACATCTATGAGAATGCTTTTTTGTTTTGCTTCATGCTTTGTTCTTTTGTGAATCCTTACAGAGACAAATGTCATTTTGGCTAGCTTGACAGAAAACCAACAGTTCCCTCCTCTCTGCCACTCCTATGACAGCCCAGTAGGCTGCTGCAGGGTGACAGACAGGAGGCCATGGAAAACAGAACAACAGAATTTCAGTTTCAAGTCCAGGAGACTGCTGTCAATATCTTGAAGCTCCCTGAGAGGTCTTGAGCATTTGTAATTTTCCATAACTTGAAAGAGATTGGCAATCACTGATCTAAAAGATTTAAACCCAGCAAAATCTAGGGCATAAGACTTTGTTCTCTTTCTAGGTCCCTGTATAGGTAGCTTGGTTAGTTTAAGCTCATAGTCTCTTCTGTAAAGCTAGCTTGTGAAGGAGACCATCACCCCTTCGGCACCCTGTGTTTTCAATGACGGCTGAAATATTTCCGGCTAATGTTTTTTGAACAATCCTACTTCCAGGAAAGAACTGATTATAGGACTAGGTCTGTCCTAATTCTCACAAGGAAACAATAATTTCACTGAACTGTTAATTCAGCCATCATCCCTGTTGTCATTTGCCATTGTTTTTTAAGTTGTTTTGATGAGACCTGTACTGGTGACTGCTGATATCTAAAAATCCTGAATTCACTTGCCTTTTGATTCATGCAAAGATTTTTAAATGAACAAGGAGAGATCTTTCCATCAGAAAATCACTGGAAAAAAAATCATTGAAGTGTATTAGGCTTATCACTCACTTTGCACTTGTCAGCTAAACTGGTTTTATAGGAATTTCTTAAATGAAGGACACATGAGTAAGTTAATTCCTCAAAATGTCCTGTGCTCAGCATCAAGAAAATATCTGTAAGTCTGGACAGGTCAAGATAGAATTTTTACTGCTTAGTCTTATCAGACACAGATTAGAAAAGGACTTGGAAAGAAACATTGTTTACATTTAAGCAGGCAGTACGTAGGCTTCCCGGATTGTTGCTGCGCCAGGCACACTCTACTCCCATCCCATGGTGAGCAGGGACCATAACAGCCCTGGGACAAGACACCCTGACCCTGGGATGTCTGTATTTTGTTGGAACTCTCTACTTTTCCAAAATATGTACATTCTGTATGAGACAAAAAGCAAAATTGTCCCCTAGAATAAGATTTCTTCGAGTCATTCACTTCAAAATAAAATGTACTATTCTGTTTTGATTTAAGCTTTTTAATAGTATGTACCACATCCTTCAAATTTATTCTTTTGCTTTGAAGAGAAGCATTGGTGCTTTAAATCCTAATGCTGCTGGGGAAAAATAATTTGTGAAGTAGAGTGAAAAATATAATTGAGTAAGAAAGGAGGTAGGTCACTAATGGATACTTAAAAGCAACTGCACCATTTATAAATTGCCTCTGCTAGGAGAATGCATCATGTGATATGTCTCTTCTGACTATGACAAAACATCACTTCTTTCTTTTCCTGCACCTCTGTGCCTTATGAGTAAAATGGCAATACCCCATTCGTTGTCCCTTCCAGCCTTACCCATTTTCTATGGCTTACAGTGGTAGATCTCTTCAAGAGAAATAAATCAATTATTTTCCTTCTGAACAAGAAAATAAAAGTACCCTTTTCTACCCATGAGCCGGGGGTCCATGGCTGGGTGCTCAGAGCCCATGACAAGACTTCTTCAATGCTCAACTGTGTAATCACCCTCTTGGGTTTGGGAGATGCTCTTGGTGCTGTGTCTGGCATGCAGAGCTACTTTTAGAGGTGATCACAGTTTTAGTCAGATTCTTCAATTACCACATCTTTACTTGCATCAAACTCCAGTTTTAGTCCACTATGATTTTTTTACATGTCTGCAATTTTAGTTCATCCAGTGTGAGCCAGCTGACTCCCTCACTGTAGAAACTTGCCCTTTCAGGCTTTTTTTCCTTGCCATATGGTTAGCATACTAACCATGCTTTAGGACTCAAAACCTTATTGTTAGACAAAACAGTCTTTTCATTAGAGGGAAATTCTGGAACCCTTCCTGGTGAAGGGGGAGTTCCTTCAGCCCTGTCTGTTTAGCTCCTTGGCTGACCAGGACACTAGAAGATACTCGGAAAGCAGGAAAGTATATGCTTTGAGATCAAGAGCTGAGTCATCACATCCCGGCTACAGGCCTTTTTCTGATGTGTTGTGGACATCTCTGACATCCAGGGCAGAGGGAACAGGCTGATGGAAGACCATAAAGGAAAGGGGGACTTGCCCAACATCACATCAATCCTCTGTGCCTTGTTCCAAAACCTGAAAAGTGAAATGTTGTGCCAGATGCAGCCATTTGTCATTTGAAGGAGAACCCTGGGCTCCTCTATTTGATTTTTCTGGACTTGAACAGAGATGAGAACTATCAAGAGCAAGGTCTCAGGGTAATTTTTGTATGTCTTTGGCAGGTAAGTGCTATTGCCAGGTGCCTTACATTGGCCTGCAGAACCATGGGAAACTTGCAAACTGCGAGGGAAGAATCCACGAACTGCAAAAGGCTGGAAACCTGTCCTGATTAAGCCCTTTGGGTTTAAACAAGGGACAAGAGCCCTCTATTTGATTTTGTTTCACCTTGGGTAAAATGAAGAGCCTCTATTGGATCTTATCTGACTTATTAAAAGCAAGTTCACACTACTCATGTAAGTTCATGTAACTTTTTCTGCTGTATTAGATCATATGTGGCCTCTCCAATCCTGAAGACATACCATATGTAGCCTGGGCTCCTCATGGAAAGGGATAGAGCTTATTGACCTAGAAAATGTTTGTTTTCTAGCTTCCTAAGGGGTTGTCATTGTCATCTTCTGGCCTTATCTTGTTGCTAATACTTTGCCATGATGACTTTTAATGTGCATGCAACCTCAAAATTTCTTTATTATTTGTCTCTTGGTGTAGGCCAAAAATGGTCAGTTTTGTAATGTTCTTGAAGGAATTAATGAATTTGTGCTGTCAGAAGCATGTGTGACCTCTTGGCCCTCAAGACATTACTGGGGGCTTTGCCACCCACTGTCAGTCTTGCCTCCTGAAGAGCTCCAGAGGCAGGACAAGTAAAGCACACAGGTAACATGAATTATAGGAAAGAAGATGAACTGCTTGTAGATTTGTAAAACTGTACTTTTGAAGACAGTCTATTGCAGGTGGAGTGATGAGCTTCACTTGTAAGAAACAAATTACCAAATGCTTTGTTGATGTACCAAATTTCAACTATAAATGTGACTGTTTTAACAAGATTCTTTGGCAAAGAACACTCAACTATTTACAGCATGGAGGGCAGAGTCAGACAAAGCTGTCAGGGGGGCCCATTCATTGAGCCATGAGTTTCAGACAGGGCCCCCGTGCTTTCTAAACAACTCAGAGAGGAGTTAGATGGGGCTGGATCCAGTCCTAGCAGCGCAAACTTGGTTTATGGGCAGTGGTTTATGTCTGGAGGATTATATGAACACAATCAATCCTTTGTGTCATTCAGCTGAGATGTCCAAGTTAAACATGCAGTTAAATTTAAAAGCCATATTAATCCCTTACTGGGGATGTGCTGCTGCAAGGAATCTCTCACCACTAAGGTGTCTTTTTTATTTACTGAGCAGCCATTGTTTCAGGTCAACTGGTTTGTCTGTTTTCCACTTCAGTTTATGGGCGGGGTGCTGTTCAATGACTGCTGTACAAAAATCCTGTGGAGAGTCTGGAATATCAATTGTGACACCCCACTGGGCCATTAGATCCCTCCCTAACAATGGTTCCAAATAATCTAACACAAATGGACGGATATTAGCCAATTGTCCATTTGGCCCCTCAATTTGGATGACGCTCTTGGATCATCTCGCCAATTGCAGACCTCCTACACCTTGAACGTGACCGGCAACATCTTGCAGAGGCCAATGTGCCGGCCAGTCTTCTTCTGGGATCACTGTGCAGTCTGCACCCATGTCTACAAGCATTTCAATGCCTTTCCACTCCTCACCCCCACTGACATTACACCAGATTTTGGGTTTGTCATTTCTAATAGCTTGGACCCGGGCGACTGTGGGCCCTTGTTTCTCGGTGCTTTCAGGTAAACACGGCACAGGGATAGCCTGAGCAACAATCTGTCCTTTGGGAAGAAAAGGGGTGGGTAGAAACAGTGCAGCCCAAGAACAAATTGCTCAGGATCTGGTCTTGTCATTCCTGGAGCAATTTCAATCTCTTGTGGTGGGTGTTTGGTGTCCCCAATGACGATGTGAATTCACTTACAGTGAATTAGGTGCCAGGTTCTCTCCTGTTCTGGATTGACAGAGACAAAATGCCAGTTAGTGTCTTTCAGGTGGAGTGATTCTGTCAGCTGCAACCCGGGTTCACTTAAATCATAACAAAGGTTATTTTGTTTCACTTGCAACAATGGACCAGCAGACCTGGTCTTTGAAGCATCTGCTTCACCTACAGAAATAGCAATATTACCGCATGCTTGGTTTATCATGTTTCCCTCATTCGCTTGCCCTGCTCTTTTTGTCTCTGAGCACCTGGCCAGCCCGCGCTCCCTTTTCAGTTTTTTTTTGTTGTTGTTGACCCCCTGGGAGTGCTTGTAGTTCTCCTCCCCTGCTATTTCTGAATTAACCAAATTGCTTTTTCAGGGGGCACTGGCTACTCCAGTGCCCAAGGTTGTTGCAAAGCAGTCATGGCTTTGTGGGGTCAACCATTGCTGGTCTTCGCTGCTGCCCATTTAGCTCCTGTGCTGAGGGAATGGGCGCAGGGCTGGCAACGGCGACACGCTGAGGGAGTCTTGGCAGCAGCCTTGATCTGGTGTCTTCAGCAACACTCATCAGAGGCACTTTTCTGTTACAGACTAGAAGCATATCTTTTAGTGTAGGGGTGGTTCTAGGGGAAGACTCAAAATTGCTGCTCGACATTGTTCATTTGCGTTTGTAAATGCCATTTCCTCTAAAACTTCTTCCCTTGCATTTTCTTTTTTAACTTGTATTTCAGTAGCTCTAGTTAACTTTTCTACAAATTTCAGAAAAGGCTCTGATGGTAGCTGCTTGATCTTACTATAAGGCTCAGAAGGCCCCTTGGGTTGGAGGGAAAAGAATGCTTTTTCAGCTGCATCTTTGACTTTCTCAAGTGTTTCTACAGGAATTACAGTAGCTTGGATTGAGTGTAAAGACCATTGGCCCTCACCGGAGAGATGCTCAATGGTAATTGGCAAGCCATTGGTATCTTTTGCTGTGTTTGGATCAGCCTGCAAACTTGGGAGAGCTTCTTTTAGCAATTGTTTCCATGCTAATTCCCATAATTTGAATTCTGTAGAGGTCATGAAGCTTGAGAAAAGTTGTTTTAAATCATGTGGGACTACTACAGTCCTGCTCAGTTCAGAATTTAAAAGGCCATGGAAATATGGACTGTGTGGGCCATACTCTTTATGAGATTTACAGATTTCCTTAATCAATTGTCGTCCAAAAGAGCTCCAACTAGCAGTGGGGCTGCTCCCCCTTGTGCTGCAGGCTGATATGTAACAGGAGCGAAGGACAAACTGGAACCCTGAATTGGGTCTGCAGTTCCTTGTCCTGTATCACTTGAATCAGAAGCATTGGGAACACTGATACAGCTACAGGGAGAAGCAGTGGGAGTGCCCCCACCGTGGGAACCCGGGGAGGGGGCAGGGAAACAATGGGCACAGGGGGCAGAGACAGGGGGATGGTAGGGGGTGGGGATACTTTGGGCGTCAGATATTGGAATAAAATCCCAATATTGCTGGGTGGAACATGCCTGGGCTCGTCTGGCCCTGGTGCTCTGAACCAAAAGCAGCAGCTGTGGTATTCCACCTCAGAGACACCTTTGGCTGGCTGGAGATTGCAGTTAGGCACTCAGAATGAGTCCAGACATATTAGAAACTCAGTTTACCTCTGTGGAAAAAGTTCAGGAGATGGTGAAGAAGAAAGAGAGTGGATTCTGCCAGAGGATTAAATCTAAAGTTTTATTCCAGGATTGCTCTGAATCTTGGTAACAGCTCCAACAGAAATCATGACCACATGGTTTCAGTGTCTTTTAAGCCCACAGGGAGGGGGGAGGGAGAGGATAGGTGAGCCACCAAACAGGTGGGAGGGGGAGGGTCTCAGGGGAAAATGACACCTGGAAAGAACAATTACCCCAGGTCTGAGAAGCATCTTTTGAACTTCTGCCAATCACACAACGCCCTTGCTGGAATGTGGAACTTGACAGAGAGCAGTTAGGAAGAGGGCAAGGGGGAGGGGAGGAAGTTGGCACACCTGAGGGACAGGATATTGCTCCACACCGCAACAGGTGTCACCTGGACAGACATTCCTGTGCAGGAGGAGATCCTGGTGTGCAGCCCAGCTCCCTGCAGGACAGTCCTAGGGCCCTGGGCTGCTCCCTCTTCATGGCTTACAGTCACAGCTGCACAGCAGCAAGGTGTGTGGGTCAGTGCTCCAAACAGCCCTTGGGGCAGGTTTCATCCATCCCCCAAGGTCCAGAGTAAGCTGGGTGCAGCCATCACAGCCCACACTGGTGATTATGGCTTCAGCTGGGGCTGGTGCTGGGGAGAGCACACCACTGCATAGGCCAGGGAAAATGATGGATTTTGGAAAAGGATGCACATGGGGGCTTAGGCAGACCCATTCAGGGGAACAGCGTTAATGCCATGTAGGCTCAGAAATCATGCACTGTGCTGCTGTGCACTGGGAATACAGCTAGTTCCAGGCATGGTCTACCTTTATCCTCATAGAAGCTCTGATGTCTGTAGTGATGGTTTCAAGTTGGGTTCATGAGATCCTGAGTATTGTGTCCTGGTGACAAGGTTTCTCACCAGCATCAGGTAAATCATGCAGCACGTGACAGGCCGTGATGATGCACACAGTGCGGGGGGATGCTGACAGCAGGCAGACAACCCCTGGCTCTGGTGTGTGCCTGGAGACATGCTCCATACCCACCCTGAAGCGGCTGGATGGGTTCTGGGTGAGGGCTGGTGGCAGGGAGGCAGGAGCATGAGGAAGGACTGGCACTGGGTTGGTAGTGTCACCCACCATGTAGACTCCTCTTTGTGAGCAGGAAGACATCTGGCCCAGGCTACAAGTAGACACTAGGTCAGAATTCACCTGTACATCTTGTTTTTAACCTTATGGATGTATTTTTTTCTGGAATTTTAGTCTTTATTAGTGTAATCACTATTTGTTCTTACAAAGAAAATATACTCAGATAAATCTTTTTCATTTCTATAATCCCATATCCCATCACTTGCCAATTCAAACCCATCCTGCAACTTCAAGCTTGGCAAGTTAAGTATTTTTGTGGTTTTTAAAATAAATTCTGCAGGAACTAGTTGCATTTTTCAGTCATTTTTTTTGTCATTTTTCCCCTCAGTGAGTGTGTTCTAAGCCAAAGAATTACAGGGACAAAGTGACATTGACTGATACCAATGAAACTGTAGATGCAACAGCCTTTTCAAATGTAGAGTAAAACCCTTTCAACTGCAGAGTAAAATGTTCAAAGGTTCAAAGGTTGAACCTTTTGAACTTTTCAAAAGTAGAGTAAAAGGTCCAAAGGTTCTCCAAATTGTTTCATCTTACAGGCAGGTACTTGCAATCAAAACTGAATTTAGGGGATAAGATAGATCTTATCTATTTTTGGCTATGTTGATCCACAGCCATGGCAAAACAGTGAAAAATGTGAGTGGAAATGGGTGTGTTGCAGAGCCATTTCCATTGCTTTGTACAGACCTCATGTCAAAGCAGATGTCAGACCTCTTTTGATTGGCTTTATATTTGGAAAGAGGTGGCTGTTGTTAAGCATGTGCTTGCTTGTGATATTCTACACTGAAGCTGAGAGAAATACTGATTTCAGCTCTCAAAAATTCCATATTTCTTTCAGGATGAGCCATTTTTCACAGCTGAATTCAACATTTGGAAGAATAGATTTATAGACAGTTCAAAGCTGTCTTTCTTTATTTATATCTCAAAAACATTACAGTGGGAACTCAAATATTTCAGGATCATACAATTTGCTGAGTTTTAGAGCCCAGTTAAGTAATTTGTGTTTCTTTTCTTGATGTATGACATAATCATAAATGTCCTTATTAAACTAAATTTGTTGAAGCCAGAAATATTATTTATGTGAATATATTTATGCAAAATTATTCTCATTTTCAGAGGTTCATTTCTCAAATTTAGTAATTTTTCCTAAAATAAATTTAAAATATATTTTAAATGTTACTAATCTAAATGCTCATGAGCAGCACTATAATAAATCAGCCCTTTAACAGGCTGCAGATGCTTAGTCTAGTGAAGGAATAGACTTAAGCTTTGATTCTCCAACAGGCTGTGTGGGGGAGAAAAAAATCGGCGCTGATTTGGGTTTGTTTTCATGGCATTCGCCCTCGCAGTATCTAAGCACTGCTTCACACCACATGAAACTCGACAAGATATTTTATTCTACACCAACCTAAGCTTTACCACCAACCTTAGGCAGAACCTAACATCATAGGAAGGCTGTGATTCTCCATGGGGAGCAAGACAGGACAGGAAAACTGTTGCAGGCACATGAAGGCAAATACTGACTGAAAAAGAGACAGGCAGGCAATCCTGCCCGTGTGCAGTGCAGGAGCTCGGCTGCTTGGCAGTGACTGAGTGCTGTGCCCATGTAAGTCTGTGTCTGGAAGTGCACAGTGCAGACCTTTTAAATTAAAGGACTCTCAGCAATGATTAAACAAAGGTGGAAGTCCAGCTTTGCGGGTGTCTGATTGTGTGGGTGACTCAGAGCAGGCGGAAGCAGCCAAAGGCAGGGACAGTGCGAGGAGATCTGGGCACACGGAGCAGCCTGTGAGCGTGCAGGGGGGTCCAGCCAGGCTGGGGTGTCTCCTCTGCACAGGGAACACTGAACCTTTTGTCCAAGCTCAACAATAAGCCAAGACAGATGGTTTGGGTAGTAAAAACAGCGTGGCAGACATTGCTGTGATGTGAAACAAAACACCTTTGCAAAGCAGTCAGGATAGGAATCCAGGGGACAAAAATGCTGAAAAAGTAAAATGCTATTTCGTATTACATAAATGTATGAACTTTGAGGTAAAAGTCTTTGCTTCCCTCTATCCAGCTTAAAAGATCCAGTTTAAAACAAATATCTACTGCACCGCTGAGAGTAATATGATAGTTAAGAAGTATCCAGTGTTTCCTGAGATGGGAAACTTTGTTGCTACATTAGAGACATCTCAGATCTGGATGGGATGTAAATACTCGTTCTCCAAACCACACATCAGCTGCAGAGTGCCAAAGTGGTGAAGAAGAGTCTATAAAAAGTGACTCCCTAACTGGACAGTACAGATTTTGTGATAATCCACATCCCCTCTTTGAAACGGTTGAGATTATGTCCATCCTACCATTCTTCTTTCCGAGTTGCAAGAGCCCTGCCATCACCAGCCTGCTACCCAGCAGGGCTAATTACAGCTGGCTCTGCAAATTAGCCATGGAATAGCCTCAGGAGATTGAAATTCTAGAAATTAATAATAACAATAAGACAAAAAAAAAAACAAACAAAAAAAAAACAAACCCTAAACCAAACCAAAAGTCAACAGATGCAAGCTAAGCATATTTTAAAATATTAAAATTAATTTTGCATGAGGCTGAATAGGATTTCATCTCATTCTAGAGGAAATACATATCAGTACTTCTAACAAAAATATTCATACTTCTTTTTCCTATCACTCAAATTAAAAGGTCAAGATTAGCTCTTTTTTGTGCCCTTTCTGAGGAACACTATCATATCATACTTCTTGATAAAAACACATAACTAAAAGTATATTGGTCACAACACCTTCAACAATTTTTACGTACAACATTTTTTCATTAAAACTCCTTCTATTTCTGGATTATTCTTCATTCCATATTGTAAATTCAGAGATTTTGAATATGTCTCAGTAGTAGTTCCAAGAACATACAAGAGTACTCTATAGGCAGTCCATTTATTAAAACAGAGAGAGTTTATTTTGGTATGTTGTCTCTACACCTTTTGGTGTTATATTTAACAAACTGAGCCATTTACTTTTATACTGTGAGCCTGTAAGTGTTACATTGAGAAGGCTAACGTAGTAGACTTACGTAGTGTCCTGTTTAAAATTAACAGGGCAGAAGATTCTCCTCCTTTTAATGCTTTTATTAAAGTGATCAGCTCAAAAACGGGGGTTTTGGCAGATCCGCGGAGTTCGGCCACTGCTCCCAGCAGTGAATCAGAAGAGAAGGATTTTGCAGCTCTGTCCCCAAGGGGGCAGGGCCAGGAGTCCTGTCCTCGCAAGGCAGTGGGGTATACCCAGAGTTTCTTGGTTTGGGTTATCAGTCCAGCGGGTCCTCAGTCTGACTGGCATCGTTTGTAGTTGGGGCGAGGAGTGACTGAGGTTTTCAAGCATCTCTGCCGGCTTCAGACCTCGGCCCTGCTGTCTGGACACCACTCTGACCTTTTAATTCTGCTTCGGCTTGTCTCTTTTGGGGTATTTTCCAGGATTTGGTAAAGGTCCTGTCCCAAGGTAGTCTGGGCTTGGGGGAAATTTGCATGTCTCCTGAGATGCAAATATCCCCCTCTCCCCACCGTCCGAGGGGGGGGTTGTCACCCTCTTGGCAATAGACTAGGGTGGTGCTGGAAAACCTAGAATCTCTTACAATAGCGAGTCAAATGACGATACTTAAGGATACTTAACTGGCGGTTACAATATTTCACTAACAAAGAACTCTAGGCCAACCATCAACTCTCAGATCAACTCAAAAACTCCTGTGCTGCTCCTTCTCTTAGAAAAAAACTGTAACCTTTTTTTTTGTTCATAACACTGTTAAAAAAACCTAGAAACTCCATGAGAGACTCAAGGATGAAATAAATTCACATAAGTGCAGTAGGTGTATTTAAGATGACCAGGTTTCTTCTGCTGCAGAATGTGGTGTAACTACTGCAGGTGATTGACATACCATTTGTACCCTCTGAGAAAGACCATTTTCCATCATCACATTCAGTGGCACCACATTCAGTTGAAATACCACATTCAGTGACATCCTTGTGAATTTGGACAATAGTGATACCATTACTTCAGGCTTTTCTATATTTAAGATTTATTTTATACTACAGGAGGACATGGTACTTTCAGCCTTACAGATTAGTGTTCCTGTCAGGTATTGCTAAATTGCTGAAATATGAAAGGAGGAAAATATTCCACTTCATAGCTAGTTCCCTACCCCAGAGTTCAAGTCCATCATTTCCATGCCACACTGTGCTGGTTTTGTCTGTGCTGGAGTTATTTTTCTTCACAATGGGTAGTATATGACTATGTTTTGGAATTGTGCTTGTGGTGGTTTGACCCCGGCTGGAAGCCAGGTGTCCACCAAAGCCACTTTATCACTTCCTTTCTCAGATGGACAGGGTAGAGAAACTATAATGAAAGTCTCATGAGTTGAGAAAAGGACAGGGAGAGGTCACTCACTGATCACTCTCATGTGGAAAACAGACCTAACTTGGTTAATTTAATTGAATTTATTAAACCAGAGTAGGAAAATGTGAAGAGAAATGAATCTTAAAAACACCTTCCCCCATGTTGTAGACAGGTAGAGATATTACAAAAATAAGGTCTAATAAAATAAGTCCCTGCTACTTCAGCACAGCTAGCAGTAGTTTGTCAGTTCCCATAAGAAAGAATCTGAAGAATGAAAAGTCATTACCACAGCAACCTATTCTTGAAGAGAACAATAAGTTTGCACCTGCATAAACAATGTATTTGTCCCATGAGAAGCAATAATGAAAATATGTAAACAATCCAAGAATGGAGAGATTTGATGGAAAGGTAAAATGGCCATTACTAATCAATTAATTGAATAGCAAGTATGCTACTAGCCAATTGTAATTCAACACAAGGTCTGTGAAAAATGTGTAACAATGAGTTTTGTGAATAAAGAAGGGACTTTCCTGCATGAAGAAACTGAGTCCCATCTGCCTATTATTGCAACACCCCCATCCTTTCCTGGGAGTGCACAGGAAGCCGAGAGGTGACACAGTAGGGACAGCTGACCACAAGGAGATGCCACACCATATGGTATCATTCTCAGCATACAGAGCTGGGGGAAGAAGAAGGAAGAAGCAGATATTCAGAGGGATGATGTTGGTCTTCCGTAGTCTTCAATGCGTGTGATGGGGCCCTGTCTTCCCAGTGAAGGCTGGACACCTGACTGCCCAAGCAAAATGCTGAATTAATTTCCTGTTTTACTGTGCTTGTGTGCATGGCTTTTGCTTTACATAAAGAGTTTTTATTTCAATACACCAGTTTTCTAGCTTTTACTCTTCTGAGTCTTTTCCCCTTCCCACCAGGGGACTAAATGTAGTGTTTAGTTGCTGGCTGGAGTAAAATCATGGCATATCCCTTAACAAATATGCACTATTTAATCAACTTTGCTCTCCACATGAGCCGTACAAGTAGGACATACTCTAATCCTCATTCTACAGGTAAATAAAATGCTAGCAAATAAATAAATTACCCCTCCAATGAAGCTGAGGAATTAAAAAGTTCACAATTAAGAGCCTGTTCTCAGTGGGCTACCCACTTTGGGCTAGTCTCTTGTGATCTGCCCCTGAAGGCAGGCTGGCTTGCCTGGTTCTGGGCCATGCCAGCCAAGACACTTCTTACACTCTGGGTTGGAAGAGATGTGGGATGTCTGTGCCCAGACCAGGTGCAGATGGGAAGGACCAATTGAGATGCTCAGCAGGGTGGCAGTAGGGATGGCTGAACCTGCTCCAGGAGCCCTTCAGGAGGGTCTAGGCTGGCCCATGACAGAAGCACTGCAGCGCTGCTGCTGTTACAAGAGTAACAGCTTGTAACTCTTGTAACAGATAATAACTGCTGTGACGAACATTTTTTGCGGTGCTTCTGAATCCAGAACCATGCCATGCAACTAATCCTTTAGAATCATCCCATACACCAGCATTTGGACACCATAATGGTTCATGACTGACACGCTGAAGATTATTTAAACAACTAAAACCACAGAGGTTTATTTTGTTTATAAAGGGTTTAAAAGCCCCACCAAACTGATCCTTGACAATTTTGGCTTACCAGAAGATAGAAAGCTGATGCATTTTGGTGGCACAATCTCCCAAAGGCATCCTTGGGATGAGTGGGTGGCTGCATTGCTATTAGTCTGCCTGGGCAGGGGCAGCTGCTGAATGCTGTGGGGTTTAGACTTAATTGATAATGGACATATACAAAATAAGAAGAACATGTAGGATTAAGGAAAATCTTAAAACTTTGTTAACAGATTAAAGACTATGCATGTTTCATACAATAGACCAATAAAAAATGAAAGAAATTTGTTGTGGTTTCCCATTACATCCAAAAGCAATAGGCTTCCTTTAGTGAATTAGTAAGAGCAACTAACCTTGCATGGCATTGATGTGCTAGGGTGGAAATGTTTGGAAAATATGAGATGGGGCTGTTTAAACATCAAGTGTACTTACAGTATACTAATGAAGTTATGTTATGCAATAAACTAATCAGTGTTGTCAGACAGTCATTCCCCTGTCTGGTGATCTTAAAATAGGAGCATTGCAAGCAAAGCAATAAACAGGAGGATTAGCTGCAGGAAGTGCAGAGTAGTTATGACTAATACATATGCATGTAAATCCCACCACTGGGAATAAAGGCAACATCTATACACACTTGGTTAGGAACTGTTTTCCTCCAAAGATGTATCTGAAAGCCCTCATTCACTTAATTTCTGTTGTACAACATAGAGAAATTGCTTCCGCTAGCCTTCTGTGATCCTTTTATGTTGTTAGAAGCAGGATGAGGTACAACCACTAGGCATTTGGCCACCTGCAAGTTGGGTTATCTACTGTGTGAAGGCTGTATCTAGGGTGGGTGAGGACAGATGGGCCTTTTCAGAGGGTAGTTTGCTGCATGAGGGTTAGGAAATTGTTGCAGGGGAAAGAATTCTCTGTCCCCAGTGATTAGGGAGGATCTTACCTGATGAGCTTAGACTAGATGCATACTTCCCAGTGGCCTAGGTTAGACAGAACAATATTTGGATTTGATCTTGTGTTGCTTATAGCTCATACACTTTTTCCTGTAAGAACTTCAATGGCTTATATATATGACAGCTTAGGAGGGGCAAGCTAATGATCAACAGATATTTGACTGTTCTATCTTTATCTCTAGCTCAGTTTAGAGGAAGTTAATGATCAACACATATTTAACTGTCTTATCTATATCTCTAGCTAAACTGTACTGTACTTTACATCCAAATTGAACAAGAAGAGCAATTAAAAATAATAATAACATGCTGAACAGATGCAAGTCCTTCGTATATAATGTGAGCTCTAGCTGAAATTCATTCAGTTCCCTAAATGCATACCATAACTTCTAGCTGGGTTTTATTTAAAATTAATAAAAGCAAATAAAAGAATCCCAAATACATTCTATAAAATCTGGTCTATGGTACAAAGCATCATGGCTTTGTACATACATTCTGCCTGGTACTTTTGGATTTCCGAATACATAATTATTGTCACGTGGCCCAGAGCTGAATATTGCAGGAAAAGGAGAGTCCTTATCATTTTAAATAAAGTTTTGCCCAAGACTCAGACGTAAATTTGAGGATTTGGTCCCAGCAACTGTCAGAAACTCGAGCGACAGACAAAATTGCTGCAGCTCTCCAGGTGGTGGCACCACAACCCTGCTTTTCTCTAATGCGAAATAGTGCCCTAAGAAAGCTAGGGGAAGCAAACATTTTGTTCCATAATATTTGTTCTGTATTTAAGTAAGCAGTTAAGCTTCATTTCAAGAGCCACACCAAAGTCACTAGTAAAATACAAAAAAAAAAAAAACCCTTTTAATCATTTTTAACTATGGCACTTCATTTCTCTTCTTCAAGCTTTTTAAAGTATTCTGTCATTCTGTGCATAAAGACTGTTCAATATTTCATGCAATATTTGCTCACAATAAAAAATGAAGTGACAAAGAATAGAGGCAAAGGTCTCCTACTTGCAAGCAACAGTGGATAAATGTATTTGTTTGTAGCATGGGACTGCTTTTCCACTAGAAGGAACACTTGACATTTTTATGAGTGTCTCCAGGGAAAATAGGTACTAACTTCAGAACATAATTTTAATTATACTAAGGAGATTAAATTATTCAAAAGCGTCCCACTGGTAAGGTGCAGCATTTCCTGAAACAGTTTAGTGGAAAATGTCATATTAATCAGTTCAGTATTTCATGAAAATGGCTTAATGATGGGAAGAAATGCAAATCACTGTAGCATGACAAAAAAAAAAAAAAAAAAAAAAAAAAAGAGAGAGACAGAAGAGGTATAATGTTCCTACTCCCTAAGGGAGTAGGATCATGTTTCAACATCTTCTTCCAAAATGTTTACAGAGGGGAATAAAAGTAGGGAAAAGGCCATACTGATTTTATTCTTGTTGGTGTGCTGGTACCCACCGTGCTCACTTAGGCAAAACCAAGACACACCTGAGAAGCTCAGAACCCCACAAGCTGTGCTCATGGCTCTTGACTGACTAGAAGCAGCATAAATAGATTCCACTGTTCACATGTTGCCTTTTATGCTGGTGGGATTAGAACTTTGTTTGATGGAGAAAGATCCACTTCCAAGCATCTCCAGACCCACTTTAGTTTGTCTGCCCTTACTGTTAAAGCACAAGACCACATGGATTCAGATGTTTCTTTTCCTCTCTTCAGAAAGATAAAAGCCCGACATTTGGGTACAATATTTTTAAAATGAACAAAGAAATGAACATGAGTTATGGCTGTGTTCACTGCACTTCTGCAAATCACACACAGATCTGGCCATTTTTGTCTTCTATGTGACCTCCACAGGCATTTTTGATATCTCTGTTAATGATGCATATTACCCATGTGTTTTGCACATTCCCATGCTTTAACATTTTATTTTCTCGTCCTTTCTCCTCATGCTCCTTTTTTGCCATCTTCATCCCTAGACAACCAGAATAGAGTTTGCACAGCTGGTTCAATGCCACCAACATGAAATGAAATAAAGTTGTCAGTCAAGCTGTTAACCTTATAAAATATCAGATTGTAGCTGCAATTTTTCTGAAGCAGCAGCAGACAAAGGTCTCTCCACACAGAATGTCCTCAGTAGTGATGTCCTTGTGGTAGAAGTGACCCATGTGTGGGTGAGCACATCCAGCTAAGAGAAGAGTCACAATAAAATTTTGGCCACATCACTTTGTCTGCTCTTCCTCAAACAGAGGGGAGGGCGTGCAGTCATGGGGTTTTTTGGGTGATGATGTTGATAGAGATGACAAATACAGAAAAACAGAAGGGCGCTGGAGGTCCCCTCTTGACTTACTGCCACTGAGATACAACCAAATTGTGCTATCAGCAGTTTGCCAATGTACACGTTCTGGGACCATGCCAGGAAGTTCATAAAGTGGTAAGTAACTGGCAACATGGAAATGCCAAGAATAGATCACGTCAGACCAGTCTAAGTCCCTTCAATGACAGTGTAAATAGCTTTGTGGCAAAGGGATTAAGTAGAGATGTAGTATCTCTGCTTTAGTGTGTTTATTTGCACTGTCCCTGTGGCACGCTCATCAGCAGACTAGTGCAATGCTGCGCAAGGGAAACTACCAAAACTCATGACACACAGAGAAAACCAACCACAGGGAACAGCAATCACTGCTTCACCTCCAGCTTGGTCACACATATTGAGGGGCCCTAGTATATATATTCAGTCTGGTGTTGCCTATCATCGAATGAAGAATTGGTTGAAAAATGAGAGAGGATGGCTGATATATTTTCATATAAATCTAAGCTAGGAAGGATTGAAAATATTTTAGATAACTGGGGTGGCATTCAAAAGGATCTCAATGAAAATGAGATCCAGATAAGTTTAAATGGACTGAAACAAATAGTCTGTGATTCAATGAGGATAAATTAAAATCTCTACACATTGACTGAAAAAATGAACTGCAGTGTTGTGAGGGGGTGCGGGGAATGAAACAGGCAGCAGTAGCACAGATAAGAATCATCAGCTTTTAACAGGTCAAAAAACAAACACACATTAAGCGTGTCAGGATGCTGTAGAACACTTGAAGCAATCCTTCCTTTCTGCCAAAGCCTCAGTTGGACTTCCACTTCTACGTGATTCACATAAAGATATAGATTGAGAGAAGTATTTCTCACTCTGCAAAACCAAATGCAAAAGCAAAAGCAGTACAGACATTTTTCATTACTAGGACTCCCACAGTCAGAAATGTGTTGTAGAATATCACTGCATGCTCTCAAATATTTGAGATCATTAAGGCTTTCTTGAGAAGAAACAGAGGCAAAAATGTTGGAGATTTTCAGGCAAGATCAGTGGAGGTAAACGTGTATGGTTTGTTTAGGTAATGACTACAAACAAAAACCTGTGCAAAATATGGTCTTTGGGGAATGTTACATAGATGTAAATAGAGGAGTGGTGGTGACAATCAGAACTGGAAGCTGAGCTAATAGCAGAAAGACCTCTGCACTTGTGAACATGCAATATTATTCAGCAGTGTCCACCAGGATGTACTAGAAGCCCCCAGTACACAGGTCTATTACTGCCACCCTTCAGTGTATCAGTAGGGAACAATCCCATTTTCATTGTTAGTGAGAAAGATAATACTCACATCCAACTTTCTCTAGCTTTTAAGATGCTATGGAAAAAAACCCACAAAAAAACCACACAAAAAAAAAACCCAAAAAAACAAACCCCAACCAAACCTGTTTGTTCTTTTGTAATCATGTAATTTACAAATTCTGTAATACCCAATAAGTTTTTCACTTGTTGGTCTGAATTGATACTTGCATCTTCAAATAGATATAAACAACCTAATTTCTCTGGTTTAATCCCCACCCCTTTCTCATAATTTCCTGCATTTCTAGTTCATTGTTGAAAAAAAGTGTAGGGCTCCTTTTGGAAGGGAGGAGACCATGCCCACAAACATCACCAGTCAAAAGGCAAACTGTGCCCATAGGGTGTAGAAGCTGATGGGACATGTCACTGCTATCAGTATTAGACAATTGCTCTCATTCCAGAGTTAGTGCTGTGGTTGCTGAGTCACTAGTGTGTCACCCAAAACATCATTCCAAATGCCTCTTTGGAGGTGAAGAGATGGTCACTTCTATCAAAAGCAGAATAGCCTTGGTGTCTCTGAACCCTAATAGGGATTGAGATGGGCCAGGGGATCTTCCACTGCATGCTCAGAGGTATGCAGCCACTGATACCTTTCCATCTGTTTTCTCCCTGTTTCTTCCTGATTTTGTTCTTGGGTTCTGCAGCTGGGAGTGTTGGAAGCTGTTCCTTCCTTTGCCACTTGCTAACACCCAGTGCACACAACATACTTGGTTGTGATTTGCTTGTTGAGATTTAGGCCTTTTATAAATGTGGGATATCTTATTTTCGAGAGTTTAATTTGTGAAGATAATACCTACTTTGGTCTGGTTTCTCCTCTCTTTGTAACTTCAATCACTGTCAGCTTTAGTGCTGTAGCTACTTCTTCAGTGGCAGAGAAATGTAAGAAAGATGTTGTGAAAGGACATTCCAGAAGAAGTCAGAGGAGAAGTCAGTGTTTTGCCTTTTTCTTCCTTTTTTCTTTCTTAATGCTGCCTTCAAACCTTTTCTTCAAACATTCTCTCAGTGTCTAGAAAAGAAGCTTTTATCCTTAAAAAATTATTGAAAAACCCAAAAAATCAATTTCCTGCCAGTAGTGAGCTGTTGCTCACAGATTTCTCTGGCACTGAGTGTTGTCTCAGTTGAGCGGTGCTGGCACTGGGTGTCCCCTGGATGGTTCCTCTGTGAAACTATGGCTCCAACCACAAGCAGGGTTGCTACTTTGTGCAGCTTTATAGCCTGGAGACTCAGTGTACCTCAAGGATTATGTATCTTATCCTTCAGCTTATTTTCTGGGCACTTGGAAACATAAGGTTCCTTTCTTTTTAATCTCAGCCACTTCTAATGTGCTCAAATGTGCATTGAGATTATGAACCCTTCAGAGCACTAAAAATCTATTTCATGGTAATAGAAATTTTTCTTATGCTTTCCCACTAAAACTCTGTACACATCTCCCTAGAGTCTTGACTTTTAGCATTCCAGTTTACTCTAATTATTCCTGTGAGTTCCAATAGGCAGCTACACATTTGCCACCAATGGTGCTTGGCTGCCACTGCTTTTTCTTGGTTATAAAATTCAGAACTCAGATGAGGCAAAGTAGTCAATCTTTCTTTTGAAAATGTTGACAGTCAAAGGTTTAGCCACTGCAGCTCCTTTGGAACAAGTATGTCTATCTCCTGTCACTTCAAATAATGACCTATTCTCTCCTGTCAGTTTTCTTTGGAAAACTCCCCAGATTTTTCCAAGCTGACATCTCCTTAGGAGAGAGCAGGCTTTCCTCTGTGTTCTTTTTCATGAATCCCAGCTCAATAAAATCTGAAGACAGAATATTGACAGAACTGATGGGAAATTAAAGCAAAATAAGATCTGAGAGAGGACGTTTTACACAGCTCAGTCTCTCACTTTAGTATAATCTTGTAACACAGCACTTGGTGTAAAACTACTACAGAATCACACCATGAAACCTGAAGATTTCAGGTTTCTGTAAGCAGAAACCATGAAACCTGAAGATTTCTGGCCTCTGCAAGCAGACATCACCAGAAGAAGAGATGAATGTGAAGGTTGTTTTTTTTTTTTATGTTGGATCTGGTTTATAATTACAGCTTTTGTTGATTCAGCTGCCATTAAGGATTGCAGTGAAGACAGCAAACAAGATGGAGAGGAAGTGGTGGGGGGGGGGGTAACGAAAAAGAGAGTGACAGAGAAACATACAAAGCAGAAAAAATATCATGACTCTGTAGATTCCAACAATATCCGGTTGGTCCTCTTCCAGTCTTCTCAGCGATTGCAGACTTGTTGAGATGGTGACTGTAGACAGCACCCACCAAGTGGTGAGGGAAAAAGTCTGCAAAACACCATGTCCATGGGGTTTATTACGCCCCTGTACCTCCCCTGAATGAGGTAGCACTGGATCACTGGACACTTCCTGCATCTTTTATGTCTTCCTAGATGGTGATGCTGTCTCTGAAGTTAGAGTAGTTCAACCAATCAAGGCTCATCAGCCAAGGCCAATCCTTCATCCTACCAGTGAATGTTGCAGTACTCAGGAGGGGAGTTTTTACAGCTGTGTCATCATGTGAGAGAGGACATTAGCATGATAGGAAGGATTTATCTCACCTGCAGGGATTTGCCTCTTATCAGCCTTTTCCCCTATCTGGAAACCTAGTTTGTAGCCTCAGGCCCTTCTGCACCTGGGAGGCCACTCTGTGCACCACTAGAAGAGCACCCAGCCATTGTTTGAGCCATTAGCACCAACAGCCCAGTCTCTTACAGACCTGGCTGGTTACTGCCAGTGGTTGAATGTCTGAGTCATTGATCACCAGCAGTCCAGTCTCTCACAGTATCTGAGGTCTGGGCAAACAGTATATCCAGTCTCTCCAGCCCTGGGACTTCAGATTGCCTAGCCTAGGTCATCACCTAGCCTAGGTCAGATCACCTAGATCATCAGCTTGCCAGTGAACTGGAAAAAATGCAACACCACATAAACTCCCACGAATGAACAATCCCACCACTCTCACCTGCCAGTAATGTGCCTTTTCTGCAGTGCTACAGGACAGAATAGTCTTCAGGTCAAAAACTTCCCCCCGGTTCATTCATTCTGCAGTTACTGAGGATGGGAGGTGATATTGGAAAGCAAGTAATAATAAAAATCTCCGTCATGTCAAGGACAACGGCATCTGCCAGGTGGTGCCACTGAAGAGAACACCAAGGTTCATAAGCAGCTACTGCAGACAAGCTTTTATTTTAAAAGAGAAGAGAGAGAAACAGCGCAAGAAAGCTGATCTGGGCAGAGCAGCCTGTGGGAATTTTTTTCTTTTTTAATACTCCCTTTTAATGTTTATGAAGCTAATGTTTAAACAAGCATTACTAGTGTTGTCAGTAATACTGGAACATTTGCTTTGAGTTCCTTTGTTGCTCAGGGAACATGTCAGATTTTCAGTACATTTAGCCTCACCATTTCCTTTGCAAATCACTGCTGCAGAATGGTGGAACCACACCAATTTTACTAGAAATAAAATGTGGAGAAAATGAAATTTCTCCAGTGCTGTTTCCAGGTATTCTGAAGTGCAATATTTTCATTAATTTGGTTCAGCAAAAATCCAAGCTATAAAAATATGCTATTCCTGTAGGATTGAATAACAAAGATCAGCAGTGAGATACAAAAATACAGTATTTGTATTTTTGTGGATTCTAGTGCAACTATTCTGTTGTGTCAACAGAATATTTTCCAGAATATAACAATTATCAATACTATAAGAATATAACAATATTATCAGGGAGGATACCAGGACATAAATGCAAGAGACAAAAAAATACTGACTCCTTCTGTAACTTCACAAGCTGGTGTTTGAACTAAAATGTGCTGTATGAAATGCCTTTGGTCAAGGTATTTCTTGCAATAAATACTTTATGTTAGATAGTAATGACCAGCTTTATTTTTATGGCATCTGCAGTGACCTCTGAGGCAGACAGTGGAAGGAAGCTGATTGCACTGATTGAAATGCTGTTGCTGAATTCCAGATGAAGGACGCAGACATCTCATGCAGCTGTCTCTGGCTAATCCAACAACTAGAAATAATGCTATGTGAATGTACTATATTTTTACCCAATAAGAATTTAATTCCATATGTTTATTTTTCAAATGTTAAAGAGCTCAAGGGAGAAGAAAATGAGAGAGGAAGCTTATTTTCTTCCTCATGGGTGAGAAGTGGAAGTCATTCTACTAAACTTTACCATGGGCCTCATAGCAGAGTAATAGTCATGGACAAAAGTATTCCTAAGTCACAGTGGTTCTGAAATGAGATTGAGTCATTAGGAGACAGACATTAACTTTTTTCTTGTCTTACTGAAATGGAGGTTCTTTTAGGTATTGCACTGTTGTTCAAAATTTGATTTGGAAGGCACTTGGAAACACAGGTGGTAAGTGATAATGTAAATCCTTCAGGCAGCTACATGTGTGTAGCAAAGGAAATAGCAGAGCTAAGGTGCAGTGTTTTGCAAATCCATTTGAATTTTTCCAATGTCTTCTATGGAATAAGAATTTTGCCCTTCCACACAGAATGACTGACCATCTTGGTAGCAGAAAAATCAGTGCTTATTTGTGAGTATGATTTTGTGTGATTTTGATGCTGCATGAAAGCTTGCACAACATTAGGCTTATTTTAAACTGCTTGTTTTGAAATGAAGTGTAAGTTACTGTATGAGAAATCACTGTAATAACTTGTCACAGTCTCTAGTCTGTAAAACTCAAAGCTTGAATTCAGATAAATATACACAATGAAATATATATGGCTAGCATGCAACTAATTAAGCCAATCAGATACTGTCTCTCTGATCATTATTCTGTTAATTGGCCTATAGTAATGGTTTTTATGTAGCAGAGGAAGAAATTTTGAAGTAATAAATTTGTTATAAGTCATCTGAATGCCCAGGTGTAGGCTCAATCCATATATGTCCTTTCAATGCTATGGATCGTGAGTTTCCATAGAAACACTATAAACATTAAATAATTAAATTTGGAACAATATGTTAGTAAATTAATTTCTTGCTTTACAAAATGTTTATGTGATAATATTTGTTATAATAAAGAACAATAAGGTCTGTTGGCAAAATTTAGGTAACTATTTGTCTTTTCTGACTTTTTTCCTGTTTTTCCAATCTTACTCCACTTTGAGGCACTTTCTACTACTCTATAATTCTTCTTCAGCTGAATTTTTATCTCAAATACACTATTATAATTTTGCAATTTCTTTGCTGATTGAACAGAAGGATAAAATACAGAAAGGTAGTAATTAAGAGTAAAACAAACTCTGCTATGTCCTACTTTTTCCTGCTAAATTCTTTCTAGGTCACCACCTCTTTTCATAAAACAACACACAAGTGTTCCCATCCACAGAAGAGAAAATTAGTGGAGAACAGTTTCCAAGACATATATTTTCTCCTTTATGCCACTACCAATGTCAGCAATAAATTTGCCTGGAAATGCAGCTTTATTTCTCTGTAAATGAACAGGTGTTTTGCTGTTGAATTCAGCAAGGCTGAATCCATTGCCTAGCTCTGCTTTTTCCATCTCTGATTCCAATTATTACTCTGAGCAGTGGACTACTAAGAAAGCAGAACCATGTGTTCCCCATCACAGGGGAACCTCCTGCTTTAATAAGGCTTTTTCTGGAATGGCGAAGATCAAGACTCCCAGGGTCTGAGCATTTCAGAAACACTTCTTGGTCTGAGCCTAGTCTTAGTCCCTTTCATGGCAAGGCTGGATCTCTTCACCAGCAGCTGTAACTCTTCAGACACTGATTCTGCAGCCACAGATAAACACATCATCTTGCATATTTAGGTGTTCTTTGCATCAGTGATCTGTTCACAAGTTGCTGAATAACAAGTGACACATCTGACTCACCTGCCAGTTCCTTTTACAACTGTGCCAATTTTGGGGAATGTAAGGAAGAGCACTAGCTGATGACAAAGGCAGTAAGGAGAAAAAGGGCATTGTAAGGCCACAGAAAAAGTTTAAGCAAATGAACTATTAATTATAACTCAGCAGCTCAGTAGAAGACCTACCAAAAGGTCAATGTGTTGACATCTTCAGGTTGAATATCTGTAAAAACACTCTTTAATATATAAATATGATATTCAAAATTGTTCCATGCTGCTGAAAATATATTACAGAAGCTGAAATAATAAGGACTCTCTGCTAAAGAGTGAATTCAAATAAGGTAGACTACAATATTCCTTATTGAAGTTGTCAAATTATGTACAGTTAATTAAATTATGCTAATGAGTGAGGGTCACAAAAAGTTTCAAAATATGACCAAGCTACCAGTACCAGTAAAACATGTCAGTCTTCAAATGACTCTGACAGAGAGCAGTGGCAAAAATGGTAGACACTGCTACGTGACCATGTTGAACAATGGAGGATCCCTCAGGATATGAAGGCTCTGGCCCTGGCAGGTCCAGAATACAATTCTGCCAGCAGGAGCAAGGACATGAAGAGTACAGGTAGTGGTACAACAAATGAATTTGTAAAGGCCTTTTGAAAGTTTGAGTGCAGCACCCACATGCAGCACTATGTGCTTAAAAATGCATGAAGTATACAACGTGAGCAGAAAGCAAGATTTACAGAGTGCTTGTTCAGTGCTTCACAGTCAAACTGCCACTAGCTGGCACCTTACTGAAAGAGTGCACCCTGCCAAGCATTGTGAGGATTCTAGCCTTAGATTCAGCTCTAGCCCTCATTCTGTCTTTCCTGCCTCTGACTAAGGTCTGTACCAACCACCTCACAGAGAAACACCTCATCCCCTGCCTTTTTCTCTCCACTCTTTCTGATGTTGCTGAGTACGCTCCACACCTGAAGCTCTTGCTGTGCTGCTGTCTTCTCTTGTGTCTACGTATCCTCCCTAACACCAGCACAAAATTTCTTTTAGGAAATGCCCTCCCTTTTCTCCTTTGAAGGACAGTTTTTGGTCCCTGTCTATTTATGACCTTTCCTTTGATGATATCATCTGCCTCATATGCTTGAATTACTATACCTAACCTTAAAAAAATTAGCAACTATTTTAAACTATTCTGTCACCCATAAGTAATCTCCTTTGATCAAATAAAATATTTCTCTCTTCTTTTCTTCAGATATCTGATGATTAGCTCAAAATTAAGTTTGTCAAAACTGAGCTCCTTTCAATTCTTTGCCAACTTCCATGCTTTTCTTAAGCGCCAGTCACACCAGTATTATTGTTTTCTGTTATGGTTCACAGTTGAACTACAATTCTAATACTTCTTTCTCACTTTCTCTGCATACCTACCTTCAGCCATGTATATCAGCATTTTCTAGACTCTAGCTCTGCCCATCTGCTCTTCTTTTTCAACAGTTTCAGTCAGATCCCTACCTGCATGCATCTTGGATATATTACCCTTCTTCTGGCCTTTGCCAAACTTTTGGCATAATACTTCAGCACTCAATAAACAGATGAACTAATTTCCCTCAGCTGCAGTGAATCTTTTTGTTACCCACCATCATATGAAAGTTCTTTTTTAAAGTTCCTCTTTTTACATCTGCCTTATATTAATTGTGTTGGTGATGATGTTTCTGAAAATCCAGTTTCCCAATAATACACAAATATTGTTATTTTCTTGTCCCCTACTGCTCCTTGCACTCAAACTGCTGCTATAAATTAAAGAGGAAAGCATAGCAGATCCATGGATTAAGATCTAGTTCAGTCAAATAAAATCCAGAAAAAAGAACAAAATAACAAAGTCACCTGCAATGGCTGCATAGGGTTATAAGGTTTATTTATTTTATTTACCTAGGGATATTCAGAGTGATGAGTTTGCTGCCAAGGTTTTATTACTTTCTTTTAAAGGCCATGTATTCTACTACTCTCTAATGTGCTCTCACATGTTTTACTTGCAAACATTTCACAACACACCCAACAGTGTGACCATCTATTGATAAAGTTAATTTTATTGAAAGTGGGTTTTGAGTTAAAACAGGATGACACAATTTGTGTCTGACTGTTAAAACTGTGATAATAATAAAGTGATAGGGGCTGAGGATGAAATGCTGCTCCTTTATTCAGGTTTTGGGTCGTATCCCTTCTGTTCCTCTACAGTTAAAAGTATGTCAAGAATATTAGGAGTGTTTTCTGAATAAACACATTCACATAAATAAAGTTTCTCACTGTCATGATTACAGTATCCTCTAGTTTCTAATAGACTGGAGCAACAAGCAGGAAAAAAAATGGGAAAGAGAACCCCTTCCTTGTAAGGGTTTATATCCTTAAGGTAAGAAAAGATATGGCAGCTCAAAAAACAAAAAGAGGCTCAGGAGATAAGGGATAGCCAGAGCTCTTCAGTAGTCACACAGTCAGTGTTTGAAAAGGCAGATGATTATAGCAGATAAAGGGCTTTTATGGTGCTTTTAGCAGAAAAAAAAGGAACATGCTAAACATAGCTATTTTAGTTTATCACATACACTTATCAGAATAAGGAAGCTGTGTTTAAAGGTCATCATGCTATGTGAATCATAGGGGAAGATTTGAAGGAATATCACCATGGATTTGGGTAAAACTGCTCTTTGAAATGTTATCTCAGGCCCTTTCTCCTCCCATGCTTTTTATCACACTCACATATCCTCCTTCCTTTGAGACTGTCATATTTACCAGTTTCTCACAAGCAGAGGCTGTATCCCTCTTCATGTCTGCACAGCCCTTAATAGAAAGGAGACCTAAGTAAGGTGCATGGTTACTGGGAAAACTATCATCACACCTATTCTGCATTTCTGTGTCATTTGCTTTGCTTGCAAAGTTTAAGAAGAAATAAAAACATCAACAGTCAGAGCACTGAGATCTTTAAACCCCTGTCTATATATTGCTCGTGCATGACGAATGGGGCAGAAGCTGACAGAAGGTTGTGTCTGGACATACATGATGAACAGGACCCAGGTTCTTTAGTAACTCAAACAGGTTTAATACTTGTATCTTGACCATACATCTAAACTTTCATATTGGCAGCAGGGCACCCTGTTGTGGTTTAAGAATGGTACTGCTCAGTTTAGTGCTCCCACTCAAACTCTCCAAACCATGTGTGGTTTGCTTGCCCCCTTCTCCTCTGCCTCGCTGCCTCCCCTCTCTGTGGAGAGCTGGAGATGTGAAGTGGAGGCACAAAAAGCAAAGATCATGGATTGGGATAAAATCAGTTTACTGGAAAGGGCACTGGACACCACACACCATGCACCAGGCAGTGCACACCTGTGCTGCACACACCATGTGCTGTTCCCAGCACACCTCTGCCACGCTCTGTCTGCCCACCCTGTAGCACCTCTCTCAGAGGATAACACTGCATGACTACCTTCAGTCAGGCATTTCACAATGTTAAACATCTTGACTTCATAAATCTAAATCATATTCCCTTTGTCTATGACTTCCTTTTTATCTAAGAGGGTGAAAACAAATTCTGTGAAGTACACCAGGGCTACTGACACTTACCTTCACTGTGTTTTGGACCACAAGCTTTCAGCAGAGAGCTCCTGGCACTTTACAAAACAAACAGATTTTGTTTCAAGCTGAAGACTGCTACCTTAAGGGGATGACTTGCTGCTGGGAGCATGTACTTGGTCCATGAGCTAATCCGTAGTAGCCCAGTCTCATTTCCTCCTATTTGGCTGTGCTTCTGCTTCAATTTCATCTCAGCAGGCTCTCAAGGTTTTTCTGAGCCAAATGAGCCATAAGAGGAAAATTGTGACTTCTGACAGTATGTATTGTATAAAAAACTAAACAGATTTCCTGGAGTGAAGTAGATGGTCTTTGTAACCTAGGGCTTTCACCCCAGTCAATAATGTGATGCTTGTAATGGTGTAAGTGGTTCAGAAACAGAAAATTATTTAAGTTAATGAATAAATGAATTGAATTATATAGTCAGGGAGCCAGAACATAAGAGTTAATCTAGACAATCACAACAAGAGATCAAACAACTCATGGTTTGGCAAATTAACATCATCACAGTCAAGAATGCAAAAAGAATCCTGGGACATTGGACAGCCAGCTCCATTCCTTCCTCAGTTCCTAGATGGTGCACTGGCACTGTATTGAGCATAAAATCTGAACAGAACAGGATTCTTCACTAGATATTTACGAGCCATTTAAGAGGAAGCAAATGGTATCTCTTTCCCAATATGAAACATACACTACTTCATCAAGTCAACATATGGCAGGGGAGTATGGCTACATACCTCAACAAATAATTAAGACAGAAAATGTAAAAATATTTTAAATAGTAAGGAAATGATAACTTGGTTGGGTGCTATTAGCGAACAACTTTTACATCACTATGAGAGTACGTATTTTTGTTTGTTTAAACCGTATTTATGGTTTGTTTTACATGACTAATGAGGAGGAAAGAACACATAGTCTGTAGAGAGAAAAGGAAAATCTGTATTTCAAAGGATAAGAGATTCTAAATGTTTGAAGGGAGCAATACTAGACCTGTGTTCTGTAGATGAGTGCTACTATTAAGTACAGGGGGAAAACTTAGAGCTAACTACACTCACAAAGAAGCAGCAAAGGCTGGGATGAAGATAAATCTGTAGGATTTATCAGATGGACTGAGTGGCTTACTGAAAGCTTCTCTATTCTCCTTCAACTACCTCACTGTTTTTGAAATTTCTTTTTATGTATTGTGCTACTTTTGTACTCACAGAAATGCACTCTTCCTTGTTGCTTGCCTTTATCAAGTGTGCTTGTTTTGTGGAAGTCTCTTAAATGGAAGACAGACATAATTTCAGTCCTCTAAGATCATGCTGTTCAAAGGTTAGGACATATGCTCAAGTTAGAGCAGTTTTCTTCACCTAGTTACATTATTGCCTTCCAAGAAAGACTTGTAATGGGCAACATGTTCCTACAGAATTGACAGATATTATTAAGAAAAAAATAGTCTGCAAGAAATATAATTTTATAGATAATTTATGAAGTATAATCTATCTCTGCTTAGAGATAGATTACAAAAAACTTTGTTCTTTCTCGCATTTATAACAAGTGGCTTGTAGTAAACACATTAATATTAACGAGTCACCAGTTAACAGCTTCACAGAATATACCTGGATTTTCTGAAAGCTACAAAAACAGAGACTGGTGGGCAAACTGAAATTAAAGCCCTCAGCAAGAACAAAAACAAGTCTGTTGCTGTCTAAAGCAAAATTTGAGTGACTGGAGCCACTCAATACTGCTGGCTCCTGAGTACTGCTCAGGAGCCAACTGCTCAGTGCAGCACCAACACTGGTCAGTTCTTGGGGAAATGGCCTCCTGAGTCATGGCCTTTGCCAAGAATAAGAAGGCTTAAGAGATTTCCTGTTGTTTAGTTTTGGGTTGTTGGTTTGATTGATGTCAGCACCCAGGACATCCCTCTGGCTGTCCTGAGCAGCCAAGACCCCTGCCAGGGGTCTCAGAGACCCTGGCACAGAGCCCAAAATCTCTGTGGTTTTGATTACAACCCGTGGAGCAAGTTACCAACCTTAGATGAAGATCTGCAAGCCATGACAAATTAAGTAGAATGATAGTGAATTTATCACAGGGTGAAAAAGTAGATTCTGGGGTTTCTAGAATGGAAGACTGGGGGGCAAGATGGAGGATCTGGGCATGTCCAGCCTTTCTCCTTCTTCTTCTTCTTCTTGGCCTCCATCTTCTGCTGTAATGTTGGCACTTTTAGATTGGTTTAGAGTAGAAGCTCACTGTCTAACATAGGTGACAGGTATTGGAAAGTAAATATTGTACACATAGTTTTTAGTATAAAAAGATAACACTGCCCTGTGAGCAGGCAGAATGCCTCTGACTGTCTTGCTGAGCAGACCTCGGCAGGACAGGAGAAAGAATTTTATAGATAAGATACAATAAACAACCTTGATACCAAGAAATGAAAAAGACTCTTTCTTCAAGCACCGGGCTGGGAAAAGAGACTTCCGAACTTTTCTTGGGGTCACTCTGACCAGCTAGAGACCTCGACTGATTGATTTTACTTCACTTTGGTTGGTTGGTTTTTTGGTTTTTGGTTTGTTTTTTAAATTATAACTTTCTTCCATTTCTTTATTCATTTCCATATGTCCTTATGCCCATCCCCAAGCGCTCAAGTGGGAAATAGAAATTCCAGGTCCAGTATTAAGTAATGTAAGTAATCTAATAACAGAGATATAAGTAATTGCTAGTATTTAATAATCATTTATGAAGGCTTTTATATCTCACACTTAAGAAAGTCCTAATGAACTCATATCTAGAATCTCTCATAATGTGTCACAATCTGCTGTGATAGGATGTGGTTAGGGAAGTGGTCTTTCAGGATTTCAAATTTTAATTGGTCTGTAAGGCTAGATATAATCCCTCTTAGCCATTCCTGTAAATATGTAAATTAAATGTGGAGATAGAGAAGCTTTCTCTGCTTTTAAACTCTAGATCATGCCAAGGGAATTTCTTGATTTTGTCCTAGTTTATATTTCTAAGCAAAATTCTCTTGAAGCCCAAAAATGAGTACATTGAATCTATCCAGAGTGGAGGTCAAAAATACAATTTTTTAAAAAAATATTCTTTATATATATATAAAAATAATATAGTATATGAATATACTAGTTTGACAACAGCTTTGAGAAACAGCTATTTTCTTAAGGACATGGGTATTTCAGAAACAAGCAGGTTTTTACAAGTTTTTGGAACTTCACATAATGGAATTTCCTGGGGTAACTATGATGGAATCAGAAATGTGCCTGATTTATTGAATGTTTTTCTTGGTCCGCTGCAGGTAAGTCTAACATACAACTATCTAAAATCTGTGGAAGGCAAAATAAGAAGTCATTAAACTGTGTCCAGCATAGACACCAAAAGACATCTCTCACCCTGAGCTGTCCTTATATGCAAGCACAGAAGTATCAGATGGAAGCAAGAGGATTAACCAAACTGGCAGTGTGGCATTGCTGGGGCTGGTTGCATTCCTCTGAGAAGAACATTAGCCATCTGGATACTTCTGTAGCTCCAGAAAATGCATAGAAGAAATGCTGTAAAAAACAAACTTCAGGAGCTTAAGCTACTTACTAAAATCAATAATGAAAATTATTTGGTATAGAGGTGCCTACAGGGGAGAAAATATAAAACATT
Organism: Serinus canaria; assembly: GCF_022539315.1. Taxonomy (NCBI): domain Eukaryota; kingdom Metazoa; phylum Chordata; class Aves; order Passeriformes; family Fringillidae; genus Serinus; species Serinus canaria. The sequence continues at coordinate 56,228,846 of NC_066343.1, forward strand.
ATTGGTCCCTTGTGTTCTCCAGCTAAAAGATACAGTCATCTTGAAAACAGCTGAATTCAAATTACTTTCAGATTTTAATAGTTAACAACAGAGTAGGATGGCTGCAAATTTTTGCTTCTCCACATTTTATAGCATCACAGAATGCTATGGAATGGAAGAGACTCGTGAGGATCACCAAAGCTGGACTGCTGGCCCTGCACAGGCCCACCCCGTAAATGACACCATAAATGACTGAGAGGGTGCTCTGGGTGCTTCTTGAACTGTGCCAGGCTTGGTGCTGTGACCACCTCCACGGGGCATCCTGTTTCAGCCTTCCCAGCCACCCTCTGGGTGAAAGACCTTTTCCTGATATCCAACCTGCAGCTCCCTGGCACAGCTCCAGGCCTTTCCCTCAGTCCGATCTCGGCTCGCGGAGAGAAGCCATCCGAGCCTGGCCCTCCTCCTCCCTTCATGAGGAAGTTGTAACAGCAATAGGGTCTCCCCTCAGTCTCCTCTCCTCCAGGCTGAGCAAACCAAGAGGTTCAGAGGAGGGAATTGACAGAGGGCGGCCCACATGTCTCTGGAATTTGGGGAAAGGTGATCCAGAGGCCTTGGGGAGGGCGAATGGACCAGGCCTAGGTGCTGAGGAGAGAGATGCTAGTCTGCTGAATCTGACCTGAGTCCCTCCAGCCCTGAAAAAGGTCACTAGACTACGATCTGAAATTTGAAAGCTGCACAAGGTATAAAAAGTTTCTTATTTAAACAACTCTGCCTGAAGATGTTTTCTATTCAGCAAAATAATTAAATATTCTGGGAGCAATTTTCTCAAACTGGGCTCATCTTGCTGCATAGTGGGTCACAAATCTTAGTTTATTCCGATAAAAATTGGTATGTATTTTTCTCAAAGTGATGCCTTGAGAAGGCTGACCTAGAACAGAGACCAGAAAGAGTTAAAGAATAAAGTAGGTATTTATTAAAATCCTTCAATGGATACATCTTGGGCAGCAGAAGAGCCCAGCCAGGGCTACACAGAAGATGAACCCAAAATGCAGGAGCAGTCACAAGGTCTCTCACTTTTACAAGTTCTGGTCCATTTGCATATTGGAGTTAATTGTCCAGTTATAGCTTTAGGTTATAAAGTCCCATCCTTCTTGTTTTTCTCTCTTCATTCTGGCATTGTTTATGCTCTTGGGCTTGAGATCTGGATCGGTTGTCCTTGGTCCCAAGGTAGGAAAGGAATTGTTTTGTCTCCCTACTCTGTGAAGAGAGCTTACCAACACTTAGTATGACGCTCAGAACCACACACTAAAGCAGCACAGAATCTGCAACATACAAAAGCTAAAACTTAAGGCATCAAAAGAAAATTAAAGCTGAATATTGTAGACAGTGTTATCTATTATTTTTGTCATAACTACTGTTGGTATTGTTGTAGTTATTATTACGATTTTTTTTTTTATCCTTTGTTAAATGCTCTCAACATGTTCCACACTGCAGAAGATGCAGTTGACAACACCCTCCCCTGTGTACATATAATTTCGGCTTCTGATCTGACAATTTAAAATGCATGGCTGGAATCCACATTAAAGTTAATAGTGCTCCACTTGAACACAGTAGTCTGCCTGAGCATTATCAACTCCAGGACTGGGGCTGTGAGGATTTTCCTGTGGATATAAGATTCCCCTCAGTGTCTTAATCAAAGCTTATGGCTGATACAGACAGTGGTTTTCATACCTTGGAAGAATACTAGAGCTGCCCTGAAACCAGGTGTGCATCTTGGTGGATTTGTAGTTGTTTTATGTATTTTGAAAGGAAATCTTTCTCTGACCCAAATTTCACATGAAGCAGAGGCTCCTTCAAGCCAGCAGCCTGCCATTGGAATGACTGTCGCTGTCAGCTTTACCCTGGACAGGGGCTCTGGAAATCACCTGTGGCTCTGGGGCAAAGCTGAGAGTTGCTGCCAGAGGGACTGGATAGGTCCAGCAACCATCAGTGGGGATGGGCAGGCCAGCAGCCTCTGGGGCAGGGCTTGGAGCCTGGCTACTGCATGGGGACACCTACACTGCTCCAGGTTTCTTCATGGGAGCTGTTAGGAACACCAAATCTGCTTCTGGGGCCAGCAGAAGGATCAAGCTGAGATGTTTTGAGGGAAGCTATTTGGTTCAGTTAACCAGCATTTTGGGTAGAAATTGTGTTCATCAGTACACATCTGACTCATCCTTGGATCTCCAGTCATTTTAATTACAAGTCTGTCTGAGTCTGAATTTACTTGTGTGCTTAAAACTGAAAAATACTTGAATGAAAAAGTAGAACATAGCCAGTGGAAATTAATTCCCTGCTGCAATTTTGTTTCACTATTAAAGAAGAAACTGATGCAGCTGATGATGAGGAAGACTGTTGGAGTAATTTGTACACAAGGCATTTGGGAAGGTCACTGCTCCCACACAGCACTGTGACTCTGAACTGTGTGCAGCATCTACCTCCAAACATGTACTGCTATATTTAGAGGAGTCTAGCAAATACTATTGAGTACAGGATGTTGAACAGAAACAGTAATTTTCATCAGTGTATTATCTTCCCCCTCTTTACACTGATTCTTCAGGAGAAAACAGCCAGCTAAACTCTAGCTGAGATTAGCAAAAATAGCAGCAGTCCAACTGCAAGTAATTTCATTGCTGACTGCATTGCCATGTATACAACAGATTACATTGCAGATTCAGAAGAGAGCAATAGTATCATGGCTATGCTGTCTTTGACCTCTGCCAGCTGCAGCTAGTCAGCATAATACAGAAATATTTTTTTTCCTCTCTGAAATAGTGGCTATTTTAAGTTTCTTTCTGGTTGCATATGAATTTTCAGAAGCTTAGTAGAACTGAGATAATTAATAGAATAACCTTACCTCCAATGCCTCCCTTCTTTTCACTTCAGTTTCCATCTTGGACCAGAAAATATCCTTCAAAGTTGTTGCGCCACTTCAGTTAGATTTAAAGATCATGAAAGTTACAGCTGGAGAAGAGTATGCTGACCTCTTAAATGTTAGGTGAGTACAGCACAGGGTTAGGTGCTGCCCTCAATTACGCCAATACAGATCTGGAGAAATTTTGTTTTTTTCAATGACGTTAATCCTGTTAACTGAAAGTCAAGAACACCACCTTCCCATTTCTATTTGTACCTCTTCCTCAACTCTAGTTCAGAAATTATTTCTATCAAAAAGGATCTGGGTATTCTGTAGAGCAGAAGGCTTATGAATGTCAATGGTATGCATGGCCTGCATGATGTGAGATGCTGGCCAGGTAATCTGTTTAGGAAGAGCTTGTTTATCCACTGTGAGCACCACAAGCATGATCAATCTGAGATACCTTGAATTTATGGGGTGCAGAGATTTCAGGGAAACAAAGCACCAGGTATTAATTTCTTCCTGAAAATCTTAACTGTCCTGATTCAACATAGTTCTTGATGTCCCTTGCTAAGCTCAAGCTCTGTTCAAGGAAATATCTTCATCAGAATTTTGATGAAGGATATGCTTTAACTCTTCCTTATCTTCACCTCTTCCCTCTTGATATCCTTCCTGTTCTGTGTTTTTCCCTTCTGGTCTCAGCCCCTTCTCCCTGTATCATTCTTCTCCCTGTCCTCCTAATTTACTCAGACCCTTTCTTCATTCCATTCTCTCTCATTTCTCTGCACACTAAAGAAAACCCATGCCTTTAAAAAAAACATGTTTTCAGGTTTTGGAGAGGAGAAATTTAATTTAGATTGTTGTGTAATTACTTTACCTCTTTTGAAATAAAAGCTTGGAAAAATTACTTTAATTTGTGTAATTTTTTTCTGGACTCACGCTAACACAAAATTTGAGTAATTGGATTATGCTTGTCAACTAAAAAGCTGTAACATTGGATGATTCTTGAACAGTTTCTTTTTATATTTGGATAATTACCTTTATCTTCAGACTTACCTCAGTTCTTCTGTAGAGTGTTTTTTGAGTAAAATTTCCGAAGAAACTTTGTTTGAGTGTGCAAATCTGCAGGACTCTGTCTGAATGCCTGACACCTGTGCAAGACCACTAGTGTGGTGTATTTCTTCTGCATGGCAGCTGCCTCCCTTGCAGTCACAACCTGCAATAAAAATCCAGTTGTGTGTCAGTGCCATAAAAAACAATGAAGGTACAGCTATAATTAATGTCTGTAGTCTTTAGGAGAGCTGAATGGGAAGAGGAGGAAGTTATCTCCACCCCTAACAAACCAGCATTAAGCACAAAGTTGCTGGAATATCACTCTGTGGTTTTGGTGATAGTTTGTGACCCATGAATGCACAAAAATAAAGGTATCTGTTCCTGTGACTTATCTTTTTCTCAAAAGAAAAGCACTATCCTCAACTTAGAAATACTTTTTGTCCATATACTGTCCTTCCTCATGTTATATTTTATGCATATGCAATTTCTCCTTGGTGAAATAACAAAAATCTCTTCATTTGAGCAAGAGACAAGGGTCAATATTTCTCAGAGGAGCAAAGTCTACCCTTTTCAAGCTCAAAACAAGTCACCTTAGGCAAAGCACCAAAATATCCAGACAAAGCCCAGAACTTCTTGGTCTCTATATATTGTGCTGGTTCATCTGTGTTTTTCCTAAAGTTAACACTGATATGTTTTAATACTCCAGCTTATCTCCAGTTTTACTAATCTAAACCAGGAACATTCAGGTGTATGTCAAAAACTCTCCTGAAGCCTGGCAAGCTGAACATGAGCCAGCAGTGCCCTGGCAGCAGGAGAGCCAAGCATGTCCTGGGGGCATCAGGGACAGCATCACCAGCGGGGCAAGGGAGGGGATTGTCCTGCTCTGCTCTGCTCTGCAGTTGGGTGGCCTCACCTCGAGTGCTGGGAGCAGTTTTGGTCACAGCCATGTAAGGAGGACAAAAATCTGTTAAAAAGTGTCCAAAGAAGGGTATGAAGATGGTGAAGGGTCTTGAGGTGAAGCCTGACGAGCAATCTCTGGTCTATTCAGCATGGGGAAGAGGAGATTGAGGGGAGACCTCATTGCAGTGGACATCTTCCTTGCAAGTGAAAGACATGGGGCTCTCTGCCATGACCAGTGACAAAACCCAGGGAAACAGCATGAAGTTGTGTCAGGAAAGGTGTGCAATGGCTGTTAGGAAAATGTTCTTCTCCCAGAGAATGGCTGAGCACTGGGACAGGCTCCCCAGGGAAGTGGTCACAGCACCTAAGCCTGACAGAGTTCAAGGAGTGTTTGAACAATGTTCTCGGGAAACTGGTGTGATTTCTGGGACTATGCTGTGTAGTGCCAGGAGCTGGACTTGATGATACTTGTGGATCCTTTTCAATTCAGGATATTCTATGATAAAACCTCCCTTTCAGTTTCTGAATTTTTGCTTAGTGAAGGAGATACTGAAGTGGGGGTGCCTGTGCAGGAGAGCTTCACTGGAGAAATAGCTGGACATTATTTGGTTTCTCTGACCTTTCTGAAATGGCTAAAAACAACTCACACAAGGAGGAACAGTTATCACAGAATAAAAGCTGTAGAGTTACACTGAGAAAAATGTGCTGCTCTAGGATTTAAGGAGCACAGTAGTGTGTTTTTCTCCAAATAAATAGATTTGTATTCTGGCAAGGACTTTGCAAAAATGAATACAACTGACAGTTGAATAGTATTTTCCTTCTGCATCAAGATTCCAGGCACACCCTTGAGAGTGACAGGGCTTTTCACGGTGTCTGGGTGGTAGACACAGCTGAAATCTGTGTAACACGTCAGGAGAAACAACAAATTTGGTTTAAAGATCATGCTGTTTTTTAAAAACATAGATATCTTAGAATTATTTAAAGTCTACTGCTTCCATTAACATTCCCATTTAATTCACTAAGACAATTCCTAAAAATTATGGGCACTAATTAGATTTGTACAGTATTTTAATAATTAAAGGGAATATCTCTATCTATTTGAAAAGTACTCTGAACTTACTGAGAAATTTAATACCTCAGAACAACAGTCCTCTGGAAACTTCTCTCATGTCACTTGCATAAAAGGCAACTGCTTTGTTGACTTCGTACATATTTATGAATAGTGCATTTTAAATACAAAACAGTGTGATAGGGCTTTTTTCTTTTTTAGTTCTTATTTGCTTTGAGCTAACTGAACACACACTAACTTGCTATTAGAAATCAGATGTTCATTTAGAGAAAGTAGTTCTTTAAGTAAGCAAAAGACTTTGAAATAAGTGAGGGACAAAACCTTCTGTAGCTTTGGTGTCATCCACTATTTGTTTTAAGTGTTCAAAAATTTTGTCACTAAGGAAGCCATTTGTGCACCAGTTTACTTTTCAGTTTATACATCTGAAAGACATGATCTGATTTACCTATAGATGCCTTTTTGTATTGTTCCCCTGTAAATTAAGAAGTCCTTGAGTGTCATTCCTGAACATCAAAAAAACCCCCAAACCACCCCCCCCAAAAAAAAACCAAACCCAAAACCAAACAAAACAACAACAAAAACAACAAAAACCCACCAAAAACAAAACAAAAAATTGTCTTAGTTCTCAGGCAATTACCACAACTCTGCCATGAAACTACTCAGGTAGAATGTTTTAAACTAGTGGGAGAAATACTAAGATAGCACTGTTTTACATAAAAGAACAAATAGTTTTAAATAAACTTTGTGATCTCTCCACTGATCTGCTTCTGCTTAGAAGACAGTCAAAATCCAACAAAGCACCAGAATAAAATCACTGCAATACAGTGGCATTTTAAACAGAAAATGGTGGTCTGGGAAATGCAAGGTAAAAGGATTAACAAAGTAGATGCTTATTGAATACTCTACTGTCTGGAGATTTATCAGATGAGTTCTGCCTTAATATTTCTCAGATGTTTTTTCATCTCTTGTCAGCTACTTTTCACTCCCATCTCTGAAATCAATGCCAGTACTCCTGATTCCTCTACCAATCACCCCAGGGCCCTGAAGTTTCTCCTGATTGCCCTCAGATTTCTCTTTGTTATTTCATTGCTGCCAGTTTAAACAACCAATAACAGATAGAAATCAGAAGGCCTTCCTAGTCTGGAAGGTTCTTCAGTAATGTCCCTAACCCCAGCTCATGGGGGACAGAAGACTTTCTTGTGAGGTGGGTCTGGCCTCCATTCCCCTTAGAAAGGAGAGTCTTATTACAATTACCCTTATTTTCTTTTTAACAAAGGAGGCTTTGATGCAGGGTACAGGTAGTGTTGCTTCTTGATGCTATTTTGGGACACCCCACTGTGTCAGGGCTGCAGCAGAATTCTCTGTAGATGCTGGGAGAGAAGTGAGACTGGGTACTGCTCACATGGGAAATTTGGAGTAAGGGCAGCTCCTGTATATTTTTATGCTTCTTCCTGGAGTTTTAGAGGGACATTGCTTTAGCAAAGGGAGTTACTATAACCTCAACTCGTTCTGTTTCTGCATAGCAGGAGTAATGATGCTGGGAGGATGCAGCGACACCAGTGGGAGCATTCAGAGGAGACACTGCCTGAACCACAGGGTAAAGGCCCTCCAACAGTCCATTGTAATGGGCTGTCACAGCACTGAATTGTCTTGAATCTGCATCTGCTCCTCAAGATTACTCTGGACTTGTTTCTCTAGTATATAAATATGGAGAAACTCCATGCCTTCCAGTAGAGTTATTCCTCACTCACCCTTCTTCCGTAGAAAACAGAGTTTGATTCAGATAGATGGGTGAAAAAGTCACAAGACTGGAAATAGGTTGTCAAACTCCATCATTCTATATGGGAAGAGGCCTTCCTCTTATTTACAAAATGCTGTGGTTGATTAGCTCTAATTTGATTCCATTCTTAAATTTCTTCTCTGGGAAACAGAATTTGGCTGGGAAAAAGTGAGAGGAAAGGAGATTCTGTTCTGTGTGGAAGTTCCATCTGTTACGGATTCTGTGCTTTATTTTTAATTTCATAAGGACAAGCTCACCTGGGAAGTGACATTTGTAAAGTTAGCCCACCCCAGGACATTACATTTTTTAAAATGCACAATAAAAACCATAAAACATTAGGAAGGAAGATATAATGGACCCCAAAGAGGTTTTCCCATTTAATAAATGTGAAATAATTAATCTTTTGCCTAGGCAATCTACATTTTCCACTGTTTTCAAACAAGCAGGAAATCATGTCTCTAGTTTTGCTGTATTATTATCATCATCAGGCTGAAACAATCCTCACAATCTTCAGCAATATGCCAGTGAAAAATATATTATTCTCACATGCATCACGCTGTTTTTATTGAAGGTGACTGCTGTCAGAATTGAGACACATTGTTTTTTGAGTGACATAACTCAGATTTTGTATATTTATTACAAAGAGTTTAATAAGCCCCACACGGTCTAGGGTGTGGGAGTACAGTGAACTTTTCAGGAGACTATGAAAAATACATCTGAAAACTGGTTCACAGCTAGGAATTGGGTACTCTGGAAATGTTGAAACAGCCAGCCTGCTGCTGGATCTGAAGGAACCCAGTCATGAGCAAGGCTCTTCCTATTACCTGAAGCCTTGTTTTCCCTTCCCTGGATATCATCAGAATCACCTGAACCCTTCAATGAGGGAGAGCATCCCAAACTGATTGAGTTATGGAAAATTCCTGATTCCTGTTGAATTTTCTTGTGCACACTCTCATGCATCCACAGATCATTTTCTCAGTATCTACCATTCCAGCCCATGAGTAGGAGGAACTGTAAACCAAACCAAGCCAGCTTGCTTGGGTTAACATTTGCAGAGATTCTTACACAAATGCTCTTTCATTCCCAGGCATGTGGGCAGCCTCAGTGGCACAAATGGGATGAAGCACATAATGTCTGGGAGTTGTACGTGGGTAAAGAACTGCAGCAAGAGAGAGAGAGGAAATTTTTCCACCAAGAATGTTCCAAGTTTTAAAAATATCTAAAATACAACTTACCTTATTTCAGTCCATTGGGATTTTTTGTGCAAATATTCTTGCACACAGCTCATGTAATTACAGTAAAAATTGGAGCTTACTGTGTTGCTGCATGTATTTAATTGCTACTTCCTAACAGGCATTTATTTTCTTTCCATGAAAATTTTGAACTTCAGATTTACATTTCCCACTAGGACAAAGTACATTGGAAAATTATTGACAAGCTTACAGCCACATTGTTAACTTGGCAGGATTATCTCTTCTAGATAAAAGCCAGTAAAGCATAGCTCTATGTCTCAGTTTAGAAACACAAGCACAAGCTACAAAGACTGGCATTTTATGGATAAAAACTTTCTACAATGATGGCACACAGACTTGTAAATATGGGAAGCTATTTGGGCCTAAGATGTGAGACTGTAATTGTATGTAGTGACTCTTCCCAGTCTCTTCCCAGGAGAAGGAAGGAGAAGGTCTGGCACAACTTTAAATTTTTAGCATGAAGCTTTCCTAGGGTCTTCTTAGCATCTTCAAGGACAGTATGGCCCTTTCCAGCAAAAAAATTTGCAATTTTTTTATTTGTCATCCTCTGTAAAAATATGCTTATAATAAGGGTCAAATTCTGGTTTTATGCAGCAATATCAACCCAGAATAACCCAGCAGAGAGATGTAATTTAACATTGATAGCTGGCTCAACTGGACTTGCTGCAGATGTGGTAAGTAGTAAGAGTGTAAAGATATGTGTTATGCAAGTGCCTCCAGATCTCTTTGCCTTGTTTCTGGAAGGGAGAGATGCCTGGGATAACCCAACTAGACTAGATTTATCCCCGTGGCCTTCCCACAGTGTGACAGGGCTCTGAATAAGGCCCTGAAAACGTTGCTGTTCTGCATCCCTACCCACCACCATAAGCATCAGGAGACTCCCTTGCTTCAGTAGCTGCAGGATGAGTAGTAAGAATGAAAAGGATGGTTGGCAGAAGACACTTTGGATGGATCTCTTTGGACAAGAGAATATGTAACTGCTGCTGCTGCTGTAAATGTGACCTCAGAAGTATTCTGCAAAATGCTTCTTCTTCCCAAGAAACAAAATAGAAAAATTGCTAGTTTGCCTGTTGAAGGCTGCTTTGATAGTTAAGAAAAATTTGCTGCTCTATCTATATTATATTATGTTATTCTTAGAAGAGTTAGGTCACTATTTTATGAATTGTTTAGTAAAAACTTTTAGTCAAATGTGCTTAATCTGTGGTGAGAGTAATTGTTTGCATACGGCAGTATTGAAGTGACAAGGAAATCTGAGGGTTAGACGTGAAAACACCAGCCCATTCCAGAACATGAAAGGTTTGCACTGCTAAATGCATTTAGAGAATGTAGGTGAAAGCATGTCAAAAGAATCACTGCGTTTTTTCCTTTGTAGTGAGGAGGTAACAAGTGTAAGAAACCACCTGCACACTTGCTTTCTGGTTTTGAGTCCACCAGGGACAGCCTCCTTATCGTACAGCCTGGAGAGAACCACGACAGCTGCTCAGCTGCATGAGCTCCTGCACTTCAGGAAAAATAATTTCATGGTTTCCTCTCTTCCCAGCCAGGGCATCATTATGGGAGGAGGGGGGTCCTGGCTGACAGGTGTTGTGCTCCGCTGTGGCACCCTGCACACCCTCCTGCACTGTCTGCAGAGATGGCAGCTCTGTGCTAATTAAGGAACTGTGCCAATTAGCTGCATCTGGTCTCTGAGTCAGAGCAGATTATAGAGTGTGTTTCAGAGCCTAGTTCCCAGTGTGCAACATTTGCTGTAGAAGTGGCTTTCGGTTTGATCCCTTCTGTTTCACCTTGATTGGCCTCAGATGCACAAGTGGACAGAGGAACAAGCGGTGAAGCAGCTTCTTTCTCCATTGCTACTGATTTATATCTGGCTTCTTTGAGACATTTGTGTTTCCACCCCCCTCACATAGGCTCTGACCTGTCCCAGGCACACAGTGTCATTGAAAGGCTGACTACATTTCTTTATATCATTACCACAACCAAGGCAAACAACTTGCGTCTTATTTAAAATGTGCAGAAGTCTGATCTCTAAGCTGCATTAGTGGCAGAGGACCTTGTCACTCTGCATCTGCAAAATAAAGTGGATTAAGTTTATTTTATTTCCTGCAGGTGTTCAGCAGTATTTTTACCAAGTAGTAGCTCAGTGGTAAAGAAATACCTTCTGGGGAGTGTAATAATGAAATAACATTGTTGCTAGTGTTATCTCATCAGTCTAAGTTGTTCTAGTGATGATGCTAGATAATACTCTGTGATGAAATGATGCTAATGATACTGAGACTTCCTGCAATGGTGGATAAGGAAACACTCAGATCTTGGTCTCAGTGGAGGGAAAGAATGGATTTAGGAATTTAAAGTATGAAAATGTACATACAGTATGTACAGTTCACATATCATTGTAAATATAAATGTACATACAGTATGTACAGTTCACATATCATTGTAAGCTGATATGTTACCTATTTCTAAATGTTTTATACAAGGAAAAACTCATGCTGAAATTCCTTGCATGTGATATGGTTTAGACAAATCCTTAGGTATTCAGGCTTTTAAAGTCCATATGGAACTGATGTGAGCACTGGGATTCACAAACATCTTTTTTCAGTAAGGATGTGTCAGATAAACAATTTTTGCTCCTAGGTAACCTATCAGATCTCCTTATGTTAAAGCCAATGTGGAAGTCTTGTCATTCAGAGCTCAGAAACACATTTTGAGGTTACGGCTGATACTTTGATTGAGCTCTTGATCCACCATCATAAATATAGGCTTCCCTCCCATAAAACTTGATATCTTCTTGATTGTATTTTCTGTCTGGGGTTAGACCAAGAAACAGAGACCACAGCTGAGACCACAGCTGAGACCACAGCTGCCTTTTTCACTGTTCCCATCCAGCCAGTTTGCACCGAGTCTGTTGCCACAAGGGGATTTATTCCCAGTCAGACTGCAGAAGGCTCCCAGTGACAAAATCCCTTCAGGCAGGCTGACAGCTTGGTGGCTAAAGGCCTGCTAAGTGCTGTAGTGGCTAAATCACAGAGATGGTGTCCAGGCACCGGCTTTTCAGCAGTGCCCTGGGAGTAGAAGCAGCTGGGTGAGAGGCAGGTGGCTTAGAATCAGACTTGGAAGGATGCATGCAGGCAGGGTGGTTAAGGTTAGAAGAGTAGAGTAGAGTTTGGGAAACTCTGTCAGGATCCCAGCTTTAGCCTGAGTGAAAGGCAGCAGGTATCAGCTGTCATGGTCAGTGGTCCTCCTCGGGCTCAGCCATTCAGGAATATAAAATTTTCTGTTAACTGCAGCAAGTTCCTTCCTCTGGTGCCGTAAGGGAGTGAATGTGACATTTTTCCTCAAGTAAGGACCTGTCATCGTCCAAAGATAATTTCAGTTCACTGCAGGCATTTATTTCAACCACTAAAGAGGAAGGGCCTGAGGATCACACTGGTCTATTTCTGAAGAAGGAGGATCTTACACAGGCTGTTAGGGGCTTCAGGATTATTAAGAGATGTGAATAGCTTTCATTTACACTGCTAAGGCACGTATCCAGTACTTATCTGACAGACCAGCAGTGCATGGACTGCATCAGAAAATCTCTTTGTAGCCCCGGGAGGATTTTGTGAAGTTATGGGTGAGGCAGTGTGGCAGGGTTATTGCAGCTATGGCTGTTACTGCTTTGCTCTAGGACTGGAAAGTCCCACCTCCATGCTGTCAGTAAGAAGCCTTTAAATATACAAAGTGGTCTTAGAAAAAAGACTTAAAAATATATAATTCCACCCAAAATCAATTTCCCTGTTGTGAATTGAATGATGCTTTTTTGATATACTAAACCATTAAAAAATTAAGCTTCTTTCTTTATCATCAAAGTAAAGCAACTGCACTTTATCTGGAGAATGTGAATGCCTAAAGCTGCAGGTTTTTTTTCACCAGCTCCCAGCAAGTGGCCATTTAGTCTTAACTGCTATTCACAGTGTAGTCCAATTAAGAATGGCGTTAGCAGGCCATGAACTATATGTAAATCAACAAAAGGTATGACAGACAGTTCTTGTTTTGCCTGAGGTTTTGATTCAGATCTTTGTGTGAAAATCCAACCAGCTAGAACACTATCCAAGCAATACAACAATAATTGGAAACAAGCTATCAGTTATAAACAAAATAAATGTACTTATGTAATTGAGACATGCAGAACTTTATAAAATGCGTATTTATATTTGGAAAGGGACACCTTGCTGCACTGACAGAGCCAAGTGACAGTATTGACGTTTGACTTGAGAAATGCTTCCAAGCTTCCTTGAAGTGGAGGTAACTTGTAGCAAGACAACTTATGGTCTGGCACTTCAGGGTGCTTGTCCAGACAAAACAGGTACTCCTTTTCTGCTGGAAGAATTTTTTCTTCCAGGACAGGAATATGAGGTGAATTGTGGAATTCCGATGGAAACTTTCTCCTACACTTGAAGGGAGCAGCCCAGAAGTCACTCTTATCAATCCAGCTATCTCCTATCATTACTGACACTTGCAGAGGCAGCTTCAGTAAAGTACATTAATGTAGTATTTTTTTCTCAGAAAAGCACTATACTCTGCATGCCTGTTTTGTGGTTATAGTTTAAAATCACTGCATGTTTGGTTGTGCTTCTTTACATTAATGGAATATTTGTTGGTGTTTTTCAATCTGGCATTAAGGTCTTATATGCCTTTTGGTCTGAAGTCAGCATATTTGTAATACCAGAAAAGGGAAATAACAAAGTGGGCAGGTAGAAAAGGGCAAACCTGAAAGCAGTGTATTTCAGGATGTGGAGGAATGTGAATGTGATGTAGAAGCCTGCAGTGGGATCACTTTTGTGGGTCTGCACAAGTGTTAACCATGCCCTTTTCCACAGTAAACTCAATCCACTCTCCCTTGATAGGCGGTGGCAGGGCTAAGCAAGAAGAGATTCTGCCTAAAAGACAGAAATCTTTGTACAGAGACCCAGCTTAGGAAAATAAACTTGGACAAAAACATTATAGAAATGTCTCTCATCGTATGGTTGAAAGCATACTTACCCACTGAATTTTATGAAACTTGACAGATTTCAGTAATTCTGCAAACCTCATGTTTTCTTGATACATTGCTAATGAAGACAGACTCTTTATTCCTACAAGAAAAGTGTTTAATTTCATCCATTCTCTATTCTTAAGAGAGAACAAGATGGTTGTTTTGGTTTTTTTTTTGGTTTTTTTTTTTGTTTTTGTTTTTTTTTTTTTTTTGTTTTGTTTTTTTTTTTAATCCTGAGCATCTACTCTCTCAACCAAGAGTTTTGCAGTTTCATATGTATGACTTTCTTATTTCACCTGATTACTTTCTCTCTGGGTGTTGCACTTGTGAGAAGGAGGACAGGCTCCAGGTGCTTGTGAGGGAAGCTGATCTGATGGATGGACCTGTCACCTTCACTTGGTGATGCATTCAGCTTATTTTCCAAAGGACTTTTATTGTCTGTCTAACAGATAGATCTGAAATTCAGTGTTACAGAAGAAAATACACTGTGTTCTTGTTCTGCAGTACATATGTCACTAGTGGACCTGTAATCGAATGACTTTGTGCAGGTCATTATTTTTGTCATTAAATGAAAAATAATTTTCAGAGAGAGTCTCAGTAGAAAGCTTGACTCTTGTCATTCTAAGGTGAAACCCATGGGTCCTCCTGAAATCTGAAGTTAAATTTATTGCATTTCTGCTCTCTTTGGTACAAGAATTCTTTGCACTGATGCCCTGGCCATGGGTATTAAAATGCCAACTGTATCTGTAATGGGTTTTTCCACCCCTGTTGGTGTGTAGGTCTTTAAAAAGTAATTAGATATAGAATTAGCTGACAACTTCATGAATCACAAGTATTAGCAGCTTTCCAAAGCTGAAGTTAATGCAATATTCACATGATAATCAACAACAGTATTGAAATGAAGAAACAGGTATGGAGTAATCCCCACACAATGTGGACTGCAGTCCCATCAAGCAGCCTCACTTTGTAAGCTGCTTTGTGAGATTAATAAACATATCAATCCAGAATCCAATTCAGGAGTGCTGTAAATCACTGGAAGCACCAGGTGAAATTGTGCCACGAGTGCAGTTAACAGAGGTTTTTGTATCAACTTCACCATGGTCAGGACTTCCTGCCTGGTCTCAGAAGGATCTTTTTACTCATTTACCTCAAGTGAGAAACTGGTGCTGAGCAGAGCCAGGAGATCCCCACTGCCTGGTCTGCTTGCAGGTTTCCTCATCCTGCCTAGAGAATACTGCTGTTCTTTTGCCCATTTCCAAATCTGAGTGACAATCTATTGCCAAATGCTTTTGTTTATCTGTGGGCCCTTTTCTGGTGAATTGATGATACTGAAAATGTCACAAAGTGTGGGCATGGGATTACTTGCTCAGAATAGAGTCACTGGATGGTTGTGAAGGATAAAAATATCTTTTATGCTTCATATAATTGAAGTTTATTACAACAGTTTATTATGAACACCTTATAAAAAAATGTGTAATGATTTTCAAGTGGGACATTTATGAATTAAAATGTTTACAATAGGATAGGATTTGTTTTCTCTTGAGTTATGATCTCACTGTTCCTGTCTAAGTAAGGATTTGCCATGTCTGGAGGCATTTCCATCCACAGTTCTTATTTTGTGCACTTTCCACTTGAAAGCCCATTCAGCTTTCATGGCACAGGATCCAAAAGAATATGGCATTCACCCTTGACTTCTAAGGACAATACATGAATCAAACATTTGTAGGGCTGCCACACAGAAAACCGGATTTCTCTTACTACACTATCACCTCTCCTGATCCAGCGGAAAACATAGTTGTGGTTTTTGCCTTCATTTCACTCCATTTCATCTGAGCTTCTGGACACCCAGAAATGTGCCTCTAGTGAGCCACAGGTATGCAGTGGCACTGACCTTAAAACCACTGGGCTTGTTGTATAATACCTGATTGCAATATTTTGTTTGTCCCTCTCTGATTCTGTCACATTTGCTATCTAATTTCCTTCCCCACTGTAGCATAGATCAGCGTCATACTCAGGGGGTCCAGAACCACTAAACATTTTTAGAAACTCTTCACAATATGAGGGTGGGTTTTAGGCATACAGCATGAAAAAGGCTAATGGATTTAAAGAGAAATCCAAAATAGTTGCACACCTGGTTAACAGGATCTTTTTCCCAGAATGTGCATATTGTTTCAATCAGAAAAGATACACTGAAATCCCAGGCCTTTGCCACTAGGTGGCACACACATTGTTTCTCAGTTGTATATCCTGTTTGCAGATAAGGTTTGCTCTGAACACACTCATGACAATTGACGCCAATGCTGAAGTCTCCAGGTTCTCCCTGGTAAAGAATTTGATATGCTTGTTAAACAGATGACATAATTCTATACTTAGTTATCAGGAAATCACTCCAGTGGTTTAACAAATTGTTTTTTCCTTTATTTTGGTGCTGTGGTTATATGCCAAACTAGAACATACTGGTTCTGCTGCCAGAGGAGGTGGTACCACCTGCCACCTCTATCACCAGCCCTAGCACCCTGTTTCTGCCTGCTGCCTGCCCAGCCACGTTCAGGGAACAGGTCCCAACTGGCACACTGCACGACCATATGGTTGCAGCTCCCAACACCAGGGACGTGGTGAAGACCATCTTCTAGGAAAGAGGCAGGTGACATTCCTTCTGGTGACAAGGACTTCTGCTGAATTCAAGTGACTCCGCAGTGTGAACTGTGAGATTAAAGATGGTCCAGATCTCAGAGGATCCCACCTTCATTAACTATATTCATTAAGGCCTCAATTCAACAAAATTCTTAAGAACATAACTCATTTTAAGTATCTGAACTGTACCATCAATTTCAATCAAGCTGCTAATGTGCTTAAAATGAGATGAGTGCTGAAGCAATTGAGGATGAAACCATACAACCTATTGCAGCTACCCCAGAAATCAACTGCAAAATGTTCATGGATTGGTTAAACCAGGCAGAGCTGTGCTGCCAGTCTGCACTGAAAACACAGCATCCTAGAGGGTCTCTCTGGCCATGGCCCCCTGGATCAAACTGAGAGCACATGCTCCTCTCCCTCTGCTGTTACCTTCTCATCCTAGCACCTGGGCAGTGGTGCTGCATGGTTGCCTGAGGGGCTTACCCCAACCACTTCAGCGACTCAGGAGCTGAGATGGCATGCTGGCCCTGAACTTAAAGAGTTAGCTTCTGTATCTGGTCCCAAATCCTTCATGCCAGCAAGACTTTTCTAAACATCATGAGTTTTCAGCTGTGAAAACATTTAGGATTGAGCCCAGAGCAGGGCTTTGAGTTTAGAGGTTTTCATTCCCCTGCTGTAATTTTAGGAGAGATTGATTATTTAATCTATTTTCAAGGTAAGTATGAAATCTTGTAAGTAACATATAATTATTAGAAATAAGAAATAATTTTTAAAGCAAAACTTATTTGCATCCCTGCAGAATACACAGAGCTATTGAAAATTGTAAGAGTCCTGAATTTCTAGCAGGAGAGCTGAGTAGTGTGTTTCAGGAGAAGGTGTACTGTGAGATCAAATCACTCACCCACACTCATACTTGGTGTGTGGAACCATCATTGCAAGCATCAGCAATAACAGCTGCTTCTCAAGTGGGAAGAGCTGCTGAAACACATATTTTATGCTATTGTGTGATGGGATTTAGGTTTTGATGATAAGCATGACTTTGACTACAGCTGATTTGATATAAAGCAAAACTCAGGTAATGGCTGAGGAATCTTTAGGCCAATATTCAATATCAGATATTATCCTATTCAGCTATATTTTCAAGAGAGAAAAAGAATTGTGTTCTGTAATACAGAAGTTAGGCAGGCAGTTCTCCTGCCTGGCCTTCTACCTGGAATGTACAAACCTCCTTTCTCCATGGACTTCTCTGAGTAGATGGAAAAGAAACCTAAGGCAACCAAGGTGTTCCCTCCTTGGGAAAATTTTGACTAAAACTGAATGAGACAAGAGATTCAATGTCGCTGTTCTTATGCTTCAAGTTAGAGTCAATATTTTTTCACCTCAATGGCCAAATATAACTGGTACCCTGTATTTTTGGAAGTCTTTTGTTAATATTATGTTCCTGCAAAAATTTATTTCCCTCTTATCCCCAGGGATCCCCACCTCTATCTCCAGCTTTTCCTTCTGTCTGCCTGTAATGGAGTTTGGCCTATTCGTAATTCTATCCTTATTCTGAAGTGGGAGGCTGCGTACCCTGTCTGGGTTTTATGAACACTGCAAAGCAAAAGGGCACCTAAGAGTGCAAAGAATGGGGATGCTGGTCCACACATACCTGGCTGTGAGCTGCCATGTGCTGTTCAGGGAAATCTACCACAGAGCTGAACTTGGGCTTTAGATCTCTTTAGGTTGTTACCTATGTTGACCTCTTCTGTAGCTGCAGTGAAGGGGCTGACAGCAAGACTTCATTCTCACCTCTCACTCATGCAAATTTGTTACTACCTGTTCTGTGCAAATAAAATGAATTAGGAAACAATGCTATTATAAACCTTCCATCTCTGTTGATGTAAAATGAGATGCTAATGGAATATGAAAGTGCACTGTGAGAACTATACCTATACAGATATAAATGTCTTATGTATTTCTGCAAAAATTCATAGACATTATAGAATGAAAAGATCTGCGTGGTCTGCTCCATTGCTAATAGTTCCTTAAGTACTATAGTCAAAAGTTGTCAGATGTGTTCTAGAATATAATTTATATATAGAAATACAATATGATGATGCTTAATTTAGTGTTATTCAACAATATATTTCATGCCAAAGACATTTATTGAGATTTTACTTCAATCCTTAGGAGGTTGAATGTAGCTTCAGTGGGATTAATGGCTTAAAGTTAATTGTTTTTGCTAATGTTTTATTTGAAATGTCCTGCTCAGCAAAGGTAATGTGACATTTTGCTCACTAGGAATGTCGAGCCAAATTCACTGCTGACATAGGCAGGTGTAACCTCTTTGACTTAATTGGAAGCTGCACCTACTTACGTCAGTGAATTTGGTCTCTTGCCCTTCTGCAGAGGAGGTGAAAATGTAAAGGTTGGTGCTTAGAAACCTGGAGGCAGAGCAGAGAGGATAAAAGAAAGAGGAAATACCAGCGTCTGAAATGAGTTGGCCAGTTACCCTAGAAAAGTAACTAGTAAAAGCATCCAAAGCTGACTGTGTCTTCTCTAGGAAGAACTGTGTGTTAAATCTTGTTGGGTAAATGGTGAGGAAATAATCTGAGGTTTTAATAACCACTTGAAGGAAATAAACATATAATTGTTTCTCGAGCAAAGAATAACCATTGCCCTTTTGTGAGGAAGAAACTTGCTCATTAGAAAGAAAATAGAGACAGTGAAAAAATGCTGATGGACCTGGAGCAGTAAGGAGTGATTCACATTTAGAAGTGCATATTAGCCCTGAAAGGCTGGAAGAGATAATAGGGAAGTGGAAGACAATTAAGGAGGTGCCTGGCCACCTGTCTCTACAAGACAAAGACAGTGTCCCCAGGAGGTGCCAGGTGGTCTCTTTTCAGCCACTGCAGCAGGAGTTCCCTTGTGCAGAACAGAGCTACAGGCCTGATTGCTTCCAGTGGAAAATTTGCTAGCATTACATATGTAGGACTCAGATTCTTCAAGATAGACTTGATTTGTATTTTTTATGCTCCATTTTATTTTCTTCAGGGGAGTTTGAGGTCTCTCATTAACTTCATTCAGAAAAGGATATCTGAAGGGTGGATCCACAATCACTCTAAGTCCTCCTTACAGGCACAGTGAGGGAGAGAGAGAGATAATCCTTTGAACAGAAACACATTGATCATATAAATTTCATTTGATGATGGAGACCATACCTTCCCATGCAAAATCTGCAGACCTTACCAAAGGTGTGGATGTGGTCAGAGTGTTGCTGGTACAGCCTCACCTCTAGTCCTGCACCTCAAGGTAAAAAGGACATGAAACTATTCAAGGGTGTCCAGAGAAGGGCCAAAAATAAGGTGAAAAGGTGAAGCTGTACGAGGAGTGGCTGATGTCACTTCAGCCTGAGAAGGGGAGACATCACTGCAGTTGACAACTTCCTTGTGAGGGGAAGAGGAGGGGCAGGCACTGATCACTCTGGACCCAAAGAAATGGCATGAAACTGAGTCAGGGGATGTTCAGGCTGGATATCAGCAAAAGGTTTTTCACCCAGGGGGTGGTTAGGCACTGGAACAGGCTCCCCAGGAAAGAGGCCACAGCACAGTGATCCTTCAGCCTTGGTTTTCCTGAGCCAGTTTATTTTAGACATCATGAAGAGCATCAGCAAACTCCATGGGTCTCCAGCAAGAAGATTAGGATAGATGATAATGATTGTCCTGCAAGAACTAGAACATTGTGCTGCATGCAGTCTGTGGCTATATGGTTTCTTGGTCCTGACTCCACTCCCAGCCCAACCACAGGCTGTCAAACTGGTCTTGGAAGTAGTGCTGTTGGAAGCATTGATGTCAAAAGGTCTGAAATTTTTAACTTGCCACGGGATGTCTAAAATGTTTCCTAAAATTTTGACTACTCACAGCAGGTGAAAAACTCAGTTAGAAAAGGTGTAAAAACCCTTGTGAATGCAGAAACTGAAATAATCCCACAGTGTCTTTTTTTGTCCTATTAAAAAAAAAAAGTTGTGGGCGTTTGGGACAGATTAATCAAAGAATTATTGTACTTCCCCCTGATCCTTGAAAGGACATTCACAATGTTTGAAAAAATGTGTATTCTCATCCTCAGCCCACCACCTCCCCCATGATCTGTGGGAAGGAAATGAAAGGGTGGAGAATTACCATGCAATAGAGGTGAGGCTTGCCCTGCCATGTGCAGAGCATGATCTTGGGGAAGGTAATACTCCAGGCTTTTTAACCATGTTTGAATTCCTGACACATGGGGCACTGCACACTGTTCAGAAACTAGATATTGACTTCAGTCCAGGAATGCTATTGCCAGTGCAATTGGCTCTGAGTGCAATTTCAAAGCTTGCTAACGGGCTTTGTTTTCAGTCCACAAGCAATCCTGCTGATAATTAAGGGACTGTGCTCAAAAGCTATATATAAAAATATATTTTCTTGAAAAGATTAGACAATTTATTAAAATGAAATCCATGTAAGCCGAGAATCCTCTTTCAGTAGTTCATATAGCTAGGAAGAAAAGGGGAAGTGTCAGATTATATAAAAATAATTAGATTTTGAAGCATTTTCTGAATGGGAAGTAATTTTTTTATGCAATAAGAAACAATCTAATGCAATGTCTTGCCCTTTAGCCTTGGTCATGCTGACATCCATATATAATCATTGAAATCTTTTCAAATGCCTTATGCATCAAGAATTTTGCATTTAGAATGCACAGATGACTTTTACTGGGTGACTCCGCTGCTTACATTTTCAAAATCTTCTGAGCTTTTCTCCAATACCAATGGCTTTCCATAAAATAGTCAACAAGATAAGATGGTCTGATGTAGTTTTCTCCAGTCAGAAATATCGATTCCTGGTTTATATAAAACATAGATATTTTATTGGTTGTTAAAGTATTGAAACTTTTATGAACAGAGGAAATCTACAAATGAATTATTTTTCTGAACTATCTAGGAAGTGTATATTACTGGTCAGATTCTTATCTCAGACATGGTGAACAGGAACAATTAAATTTAGGTGTTACATGCCTAGTAATGTACTCAATACAGAGGAAACTCTATTTGAGCATGAACACAACAAGTTACTTTAACTAAATAATAATGTTTGACCATTGGATTTGAATTCTAGTGATCTGCATGTATAGGATGAAGGTGAAGTGGTGAATATTTTTACACGTGCTTGTAATATGTATCTATGCATTATAATATGATTATTATGTTAATATTCCAGTAAGACATAGCAGGAATTGCCAGAATAGAAGGAGAGACTGTTACAGTCATGAAACCTTATAATTATATAAATATTATATATTCTGTGCAAAGAATTGAGTGATATTCTCCTAAGAGCTCAACAGAAAGGTTGTGTTATTTACTCAGGAACTAGAGGTTTTCCTTTATTTGCAATTTACCTCAGTTTTGTCAATGTTTCCAGATGTATTTTTGTGAAATTCAAGGTAAGTTCAGCCATCAAAAAAACTATTTACAAACTAAGCCTAGGTATGTGTATGACTGAAGAAGAGATGTATAGCAGTGAAGATCAGAGATGCAGAAGTTGGCAAGAGAGAAAAGAGAGTATTTTTGCATAGCAAAAATGCTTGTTAGTTATCTTACAGCTACATCACAGAGGTGTGCAACTTTTTAGAAACTCATTTTATGATTTTAGAAGCAAGTTTAAATATCTTACTCATCAAGGAAGCCTCTACAATAGGTTTTAGCATCTCCTGTACCACCTCACACCACTTGGCAAGGGAGACAGAAAAGATATGAAAAGTGAAGGACTGTTTATCATCCCAGACTAGTAATTTATGTTGGAAGTTCTTTCTATCCCTTTTATCCACAAATATCTCCCCCATTCAATACAACTGGAGCTTTCACTGCCCTCACAGAGTGTCTCTGATACTCCCAACACCGTTTTTGGTTTGCTGAGACCACTGACATCCCATGAGGCCAGCTGTGTATCTCCCCTCCTCCTCACTGGCAGGTGCTGGTTCAGGCAGCTGTTCTCCTCTGCCAGCTGTTGTCAGGGCTCAGAGTCTGGGGAGCCTCCCCTTGGTGGCACAGCACCACAAATGGCAGGGGGTGTCTCTCTGAACACTTATAACTATATGACTAAATATTTATAACATCTGTACTTTCTAAGAGGTTCCTTTGGTCGTACTGGCTAAATAGAGGCTTCAACAGCCACATGCATCGTGGTGTGAGAGAGACTGTCACAGTGATATTTATCTGTGAGCTGCCATTTCAGAAGGTAGAAGTGCTATCTTGCAAGATAGGCATTGCAACAGTGCATTGTTTATTAAATAATTAGGGGCATGTTATTTATGTTTGGTTCTGTCATCCTTGGTTCACAATCTTTAATTTAGACTGTGGATTTTGGTTTACTAACTTCCCAGCATCAATAAAATTCTGAGTTTTTTAATTTGGAAATTAATGTGTTAGAAATGGCGTCCTCTGTGCACTGAGAAAGCTGAGGTGCACAACCACATTGTACTGAGACCAGAAACTGCAATATGCGGCTACACCAACTCCCAAAATAGAGCATAAAAACCATAATGTCCCACACTGAACTACAGAGGACAGGACCATGGTCAGTGAAAACAACAGATCAGATCCAAGAATCAATAGTACAGAGGCATCAATACTCTAATTTACTAATTAGCTCTGCCTGACAGGTTGATGGTTTTATGTTTCTTCTGGAGGTAGCTCAGATGTTGCTGGCTTAAGGTTTTGTCCTACACTCCTTATATAGGACAGGCCCTTGGCCCTGTGACACAACACAGCATGGCCTGACGGCCTGGAGTGACTGTGAAAATGTTCATTATATAATAAGCAGATGTAACCAAATCACTGTACATAACATGTGTGTTCATGTTATGTTCAGAGTGTGCACTCTTGCCAAAAAGATTTTTGCTTTTTATACAATTTTCATATATTTGTAGCTTTCTAAACTACTATTATATAGTTACATATCTCCTTAATTAACTCTCATATGTTTCCTATCGTTTCTCTTTGATTTTAGAACAATAAGCTGACCTTCTAAACACACTCCTCAAATATTGTATAGTCTTATTGCCAGGAAGAGGACCTACAAGAAGAACTTTTTTTTCCCAACCAGTCTGAGAAGTCGTAACAGAAAGTGGGGCAAAGAAGCCCTTGGACCAACTCCCAGGGTTTGACTCATGGCTGGGTAACTGGGGCAACTGAATCTTCTACTAGATCTACCTGTTAGATACCCTAATGAATCAGCCTTATATAATTGTGGAAATCAGGTGCTGGGTATGCCCCACCGCCACCAGGACACCTGGAAGCTTCCAAAAACAATCTGCTTTTTGCTTTACTCTTTTAACACTGTTGCAAAGTGGTTTTTTTCCTCTTTTGATTATATGCAACAGCACAACAGAGCAAATATTCTTCTAGACCACCAGCACCTTGTCCTCTCAGCCCCACAGGAACATTTAAATCCGACTTTAGAATGTTTTGCTAAGAGTAAGCTGAAGTTCTGCTTTCCAGGATCCAAGAGCTGCCTCTGCACACCAGGGTTTGCTCTGCAAATCTCCAGAGAAAAGTCTCTGTGGTGGTTAGCATAGGTGCCATCCCAGCTTTAGGCCGGCCTGTGAAGTCATATCCACAGCCCACATTCATAGTCCACATCCAGATCCCTGTTTAGGGGATTACATTCAGGGCCATAACACAACAGGGGATAAGAAAGAGTGGAAAATTGGATTGGAATTTCCCCAAATGGTTTTTTCTAGTGTTCCAGAGACATTTTGATTATTATTTTGCAGACAAATCCCTTTGCTTCAGTAATTCCATTTTTGGTCGTCCCTTGGCATTCCTATTCTCTTCAAGATACGGGATTCCAAAAAAAAGACAAATGTCTGCTTGACTCTTATTAACAAGCTACCAGCCATCTGTTGGAGTGATTAACTTCTGGAGCACTATAATTTGCAGGCATTTTTAATTGTTTTGAGGCTTAGATGTAATTTGTTTCCAGTTTTTTTTTTACTGTTCACTTCCCAAGCAGTGAACAACAGTGGTGGTGGTGATGTATTGGGAATATCAACACTGTAAATACTGTTTATCAATTTATAAAAGTAATAAAATACTTAAAGTTACATCTGCATCAACCCTCGACATTTAAGTGGTGTAGGATAGGATGGCCATCTGCGTCCTGGGGTACATCGGGCACAGCATCGCCAGCTGGGCAAGGGAGGGGAACTCCTGCTCTGCTCTGCTCTGCACTGGGGCAGCTTCAGCATGGGTCCTGGGGGTCCTGGCAGTTTTGGGTACCACAGTATAAAAAAGACATAAAGCTGTTAGAAAATGTCCAAAGGAGGGCATGAGGATGGTGAAGGGCCTTGAGGCTGTATGAGAAGCGTCTGAGGTCCCTTGGTCTGTTCAGCCTGGAGGAGACTGTGGGGAGACCTCACTGAGCTCTTCGACATCCTCCCGAGGGGAAGCAGAAGGGCAGATAACAATTTCTCTACTCTCATGACCAGTGGCAGGACTTGAAGAAATGGCCTCAATGACCAGCAGAGGTTTAGGCTGGATATTGAGAAAAAAGTGTTTTGCCCAGAGGGCTGCTAGATACTGGTGCAGGCTGCCCAGGGAAGTGGTCACAGCACCACGCCTCACTGAGCTCAAGAAGCATATGGACAGAGCTTCCAAGTGTAGGTGTGACTCCTGGTGTGTCCTGCACAGGGACAAGAGTTGGATTTTGATGATCTTTGTGGATCCCTTCCAGCTCAGCGTATTCTGTGATTCTATGGTCCTATGATTCTATGAATTGCTGTTCTTGGGTGCTTAACATCTATTTTAGTGGAAAGAATTAATTTAGAATGTCTACCTAGGTTCTTTAACTTAATATTCATTACAAATTATTTATTTTCTAAAGTTTTATTAGTATTTCATATGTTTAAAAGAATATTTCAGAGCACAATCAGAAAAAAGAAAATGTTTAAAAAAACACCAGCCTAATCTAAATCAGTTGCTGCTACTCATAAAGTTCTAACACTGTTCATGGGGGTAGTAATAAATCAGAATGGGAACTGTTTGCTGGATTTGTATCCTGAGATTCATCATGTGAAAGCACATACTTGGGTGCTGCATGAGAGAAAATAGGAGGTACAGAAAGATGTACAAAGTTGTAACAAGCACCAAGATGGAAACTCTACATGGGCTTTTTTGTATTAACACAAAGCTTTTGGGTCAAAAAGGGCCAGGGTAATTAAGATTTCAATTTTTATCCCCATCATTTGAATTCTTAATAATGTAGGCTGCAGTTTGCAGTTTAGCTGTGCTGCTGACATTTTAGAATCATTGGGCAGAAGATCTCAGGTTTTCTTCTCATTCATGAATGGGGAGAATCAGGTTACAAGAAGCTCACTCAGTTTGGTTTAGATTATGCAGGCTAAAGAACAGAAAATTGATCTAATTTTGTATGTAGGCTTGGCAGGATCTGTGTATCACTTTATTATATTAGCTCATCTCTAACCGTGGAGAATTGATTCTTATTTAAAGTAGACAGCTTTTCAGGGTTTTTTCCCCTCTTTGTTTCTAGATGATTATTAGAGCCTTAAATGGGAACTCCCTGCATTTTCAAAATTACATCTCTTCAGTGCTGCTCCAGTATACAGTAGAACAGACTATTTCAATCAGAAGTGACATAAAATATTCATCCAATCCAACTGTCCAACCACTTCAGGGCTGACCAAAAGCTACAGTATGTTATTGAGAGCATTGTTCAAATGCCTCTTAAACACTGACAAGCTGGGAGCATCAACCTCTCCGGGAAACTGCAGCAGTGTTTGACCACTCTTTTGAAATACTTCCTAAACCTCTCATGGCACAGCTCTGAACCACTCCTATGCATCCCATCACTGGATAGAGGAGATCAGTGTCTCCCTCTTCATCTCTCCTCCCCAAGAAGCTGCACAGAGCAGCATGACGTCACCCCTCACCCTTTTTCTCTCCAAATTAGACAAGACCAGTGTGCTCAGACACTTCCCATAGGACATTCCTTCCAGCCTTCTCACCAGTTTTGGTCCCCTCCTCTGGATATTTTCATCTCACTAGAGTCCTTGAACTTCAGGTGAACACAGAACTATACACCGGAGTAGCATCACTTTAGTGCAAAGGGAGGCTTGAGGGGGAACATGCCTTGCAAGGCTCAGTCCCTCATTTTAGGGGACGCAGAAAAAGAGTGAGAAACATTGATCCCCATCCCCATACAATGATAAATGCTGAAAGGTAAATTCTGACAGCAGCTGCTAATGGCTGTGGGTTTTACTCTTTTCTCTTCCTCTTCTGACTTTTACTCTGGGTGCGGAAAAAGCAGCTGTCAGTACAGGGACTCAATGTCTCTGGGCACATCACATGCACAAGAAATGCTGTACAGGTGATATGTGACTCAAGAAGACGCTGATGAACAGAAGACTTGGTGACTCATGTCAAATGCGACGGCCAGCAGCCGCTGTGGGCTGGAACAAGCCAGAGCGCTGTGTTGGTAAGGGTAAGATGTGCAGTCCTTGGCTGGAGAGAGGGCTTACCTAATTCTATCGTATTTCTGAAGAAAAGCTGAAGTAATTTCTGTGCCTCTGGTGTATTACCTCTTCAGAGAGCCCCTTGGAGGTGACTCACTCCTGCCTTCGCATCAGAGGTTATTGTTTGAAATAACGACATATCTGTATAAAGGAAAGCAAAGATACGGCCAAGGTCACTCTATCCCAACCTACTTAATAAAAATCTAATAGAGACTGAGCACTTTCTATAGCATCAATTTGGCCAGCCTTTTATCCAAGGATGGTCTTGGGTACTTTTAGCTCTTCCTGCATTTACAATGTCCATGATCTGCCACTATGGCTGTGAGAAAATCCTTGAACAGGAAAGAACATGAGTTCATAAAGTCACTGATACATCCTGACATGGAAGGGACCCACAAGTATCATCAATGTTCAACACCTGGCCCTGAAAATCATAGCATGTGCCTGAGAACATTGTCCAAAACCTTGAACTCTGGCAGACTTGGTGCTGTGACCACTCCACTTCCTATGGAGCCTGTTCCAGTGCTCAGCCATTCTCTGGGTGAAAAACCTTTTCCTGATGTCCAACCTAAACTTCCCCTGACACAATTTGAGGCCATTCTCTCAGTCCTGTCACTGCTTACCACACAGCAGAGATCAGTGCCTGCACCTCCTCTTCCCCTCAGGAGGAAGTTGTGACTGCAGGGAGGTCTCCCCTCAGCCTCCAGGCTGAACAGACCAAGTGACCTCAGCCCCTCCTCATACAGCTCCTCCTCAAAGCCCTTCACCACCTCTATGCCCTCACTGGACACTCTCCAGTACGGTCCTTCTTACACTGGAGCACCCAAAACTGCCCCCAGAACTGCCCCCAGCACTCGAGGTGAGGCTTCCCCAATGCAGAGCAGAGCAGGACAATCCCCTCCCTTGCCCAGCTGCTGATGCTGTCCCTGATGCCCACAGGACACGGGTGGCCCTCCTGGCTGCCAGGGCACTGCCGGCTCATGTTTAACTTGCCATGGACCAGAACCTCAGGGCCCTCTCCATGGCCCTGCTCTCCAGCCTCCCATTCTCCAGTCTGTCTGTACATCCAGGGCTGCCCCACACCAGGAGCAGAACCCGGCACCTTCCCTTACTCTTGAACTTCATAGGGTTGGTGACTGCCCAGCCCTCCCTGCAGGGCCTCCTGGACAGAGTCAACAGTCCCAGTTTTGTATCATCCGTGAACTTTGTATCCCTCCCAGTCCTGCACCCAATCATTTCTGAAGATGTTGAAGAGCTCAGCCCCACATCACTGCCTGCCCCATTCCCCTTTTGCCTGACCCATGAACCAGCTGCTCTCCCATCACAGGATGTGGTTGTTTATCCTGCTGTGTGCCAGACATTTTGTCCAGCAGGACACTGTGAGAGACAGAACCAAAACTTAATTGAAATCCAGAAGGATTACATAACTGCTTTTCCTTGATCAGCTAGGTGGATTATTTTGTCATAAAGGAAATCAGGTTTGACAAAGAGGAGTTCCTCCCATGAAGCTGTGCTGGCTGTGACCAATGACTTTGTTGTTCTTCAGGTGATTTTTTCAACAGCTCCCAGAATAATTGTCTCCATAATTTTACCAGTCACTGAAGTGAGGCTGACAGACCTGTATTTTCCAAGGAATGCACTTAGAAAAGGCAGTGAGATACCTGAGTATCAAACTCATGTTTTCAGTCACTGCATGGAGCAGGTGCAGCATGTCCAGCAGACTGTCAATGGAACTTCAGGAAACTGATTACTGTCCATGAACATCTAGTGCCATAGGACTGAAGCCATAGGGGACAGCCGTCAGGAATGAGCACAGCAGGACAAAGTGACCCATGGCCCAGGGTGTGGAACAGAGGGCAGTGAGTTTCTGGGGCAGCCCAGCAAAGCCCAAGCCAAAAGACTGATCTTGTGTAACAGAAGGACGCTTCTGTCGCAGTGCGTCCTGAACTGTGTTCCTGCATCCATCTCTCTAGGGGTATGACAGGAAAATACTTTTGTACCTGTTCCAGACAGACAAAGAAGACCTACCTGTGCACACCAATGTTGCCATTGGGAAGACATCCGAGTGTCATATCCCAGAAACTCCTGTCTTGCCATATCTGCTTATGACCAATCAATGCTAGCATGTTTTGTCCATCCATCCAAGCCCTGGTCTGTCACAGCCCATCCCAGATTGTATCCCAGCTCTCAGCAGCTCTAGATGGATGCCAATGTCAGATACTGGAGATGTTGCACGGTCAAGTTAGGAATGGTACTTGGCAGGAAACTGCACTTAGGAACAACTGAGTGGCTGGGAAAAAAGACAAGTTCTGGCACTAAGTTTCAAGCCTGAGCAATGATTGCAAGATTAGGCTCTCAGCAGGTAAAGTGAGGCCATGAGGAGACTGGAAAAAAACAGGTCTAGTATAGTATAATTATTTTAGTTAATAATCAAACTTAGCTGCACAGGAACTGCAAGCATTAATTCTTCTTTTGTTTTAGAGGCTGTATTTCTTCACTGCTCTGACCCTTGCTGTTCAGCCATAGAGACTTTGGACCCACATCTTCCCAGATGCCCCTTGGGAGGAATTATTCTGCAGGAATCAGCAGGGGAAGCCATTTCTCACAGCCCCTTGCCCTATTCTACATTCCATTAAGCTTCTTCAATTCATTTTTTAAGACCTGCTGACATTATATTTTACCTCCTGTCTGCCTCTAGCGAGGTTGTAACTGTGAACTTGTTCAGCAAGGGCCCTTTGTCCCCAGTTTGCACATGCTATGTGAAACGACTCCTTTAATTCCCATTCTCTCACTGAGATGGGTCCCATGTTTATATAGTTCCCCTCCAGAATAATGTGCTAGTTCTGCCTATTCCTCTGAGCAAAGATCTGTGCATGCAGGACGGAAGGGCTGGAGCTCTGTTTCATGTGACTTCCATGGAGGTAGTCCTAATGACAGCTCCCCAGCTGTGCAAGAGTAAGGAAGAGACAACTTGTAAGATAAATCCCTCTTTAAAGATGTCAAATCTCTGAAGAAATCTCTGAAATTCTTTAATGGTTTAATATCTGCATTTACCAAATCTTGGTTTCAGTCAGGGAATCCAGGGATATTTTTTGACCTCCCTAGCTTTAAAAAGAAAAATTCAGGGATAGCCACACAATTAACTGTGACTTACATGTGTTTGTATAGCAACAAAAACCTGCTAGGGAAAAACTTAAATTTCTTCCTGAAGGAGAATGTGCATATAAATTGTTTTGACATGTTTTGCAGGAAGGAATAGAGGTACATCACTATTGAAATAGCTCTGGGTACCACAAATCTATTCACATGTAATTGTATTATTTCATGTGTCTTGGAAAAAAAATAAAAAGGCTGACAAATATAAGCCTTAAGTGATGGAACACATTCACTGAATTTGATCTCTCCACATTCAGTAGTGCTGAATTCACCATGCTGTACAAAAGAAACTCCCAGCTATTACAGGAAGGGGAGAAAGTGTATTAACAGGAATTGCTTTTCCAGCAATGCCCTGCTTTCCTCTGTCCAGGCCTTTCCACAGTGCAGGAGCAAGGGGGACTGTTCCCACTAAGGCCAAACAAAATGTAAATCTCCTAAAAACTGCTCTGCCTTGCACTGAAATGGTTTCAGTGTCAAAGTTTGGTGTAGCTAACATCTCCCATCGACCACCATGACAACCAGGGGACCTTCAGTATGTTGCAGGGGTTATCCCCTGTGGTTCAGGGGAGCACCCAGTTGATGCCTGGAGGCTAGAAACTCTCAGC
Organism: Serinus canaria; assembly: GCF_022539315.1. Classification (NCBI taxonomy): domain Eukaryota; kingdom Metazoa; phylum Chordata; class Aves; order Passeriformes; family Fringillidae; genus Serinus; species Serinus canaria. The sequence goes on from NC_066343.1 coordinate 56,259,730, forward strand.
TCATGACTATGAATTCTCACTGTGGTCAACTGCACTTCTGGCTACTATTTTTAGTTACCAGTGCCTATCCCTACCTTGCTACCTAAAGGCTACTCCGATATTTTAATCTACTTTTTTGTATTTCATTTACTCTGCCTCCACAGACCTAGGATCTGGCACAACTGTATGAGGAGCTGCCTTATTCAGAATCAGGTTTTCAAGAGAGGTAACAGGAATGGGATCTGTATTTGAGACAGGAGAGCTGTCACTCTGGTAGTCTAATGTCCATATGCTACCAAATCTCACTTTGAACTGTATTTCTTGATTCTGCATTTTCTCTCTGTCACAGGAGTCTGAAAAAGCATTGGCCTTACTGTTTTCTCCATTTCTCCATTCCTGCATTTACCAGGACTGGTAAGAGCTGAAAATGCACTGGGTTTTTCACAACAGATCCAAAGCCAGCAAGTGCCTGTGTGTGTCTGTGTAAGAAATGCAGCTCCAGTTTAAAAAAAGAGCAAATGACATTCACATCACTGTGGACTGTCAATGACTCACCACACTGCTCAGAGCAAAAGAAGAAAGAACAGTCCTTGTTCCCTTCTTCTGCCCAGTCTGTACCTTTGCCCATGGGGAGAAGCCTGGTTAACTGCTGACACCAACTCTCAGGTGAGGCAAACCACTGTGAACCCTTTGCTAGGCAAATGGAAAAAACCCATCCAGATACTTTGTTGCTTGTTTCTATTTGCTAGAACCAGAGGAAGGCTTGTGTTGCTTGCCTCCCCAGCCTTGCTTCCAAGCAGGGAGGAGAGGGAAAAGGAAGGCAGAGGGAGCATAGGAAGCAATTACATGTGCTCAGCTGAAGTATATAATTTACTCATCTTCCAATCCAGTGCTACAAGCCTGTTGTGCAGTTTCCTCCCCCTTTCCATTAATTGAGGGCTAAAACCAGAACTGCTGTTTCAACTAGCAAATCACTGACTTGTTTACATGCGAGAAGTGCCTGCCTTTCCCTGCTTTCATCTTCTCCTGCCAGAGCTCCGACTGCAGCACATACCCTTGGGACATCTTGTTGGTGCTGCACCTGCTCAGGTGCCTGAGGACCATGCCGGACCTATTATTATTTTGTAACTTGCAGTGAAAATGGTGAATTATCCCTCTGGAAGTACATGCATGGCATATCACATAGAAAATCAAATTGCTGAAAGAGTGCCTGCTGTGAGTGGCACAGTGAGCGTGGGTATTCCCACCCAAGAGAAGGAAAGGTACCATCCTTGACATTTTGGCTTGATCTGTGTGTCTCAAAGTACTCTAAGCATCAGGTCCTGCTGGAAAAGTTAATCAATTTGGCCTTTGACTGACCTACTGGCCTCAACAGTGCCATCAGTTGTGGTCAAGTGAGATAGTGAGATCCTTCTCACTTCTGCTCCTTCTCTCTTGTACAAAGCAAATCAGTTGCACCTTTTTGCATCACAGCCAAGAAAAATAACAACAAACCTGGTGTGATTCAGAGCTCAAAATGACTATTGTGCAAGGTTTCCCATGGCTTTATCCTCACTGGGCTGCTCTCAGCTGCCCCATAGCTCCTTCCAGAAAGCAGGATGAGCACACAAGGAAAACACTGTCATCACTTTCGTCACAGGGGGCATTTAGATAGCATGGTAAATGTTTTAAGACTGGAAAGATGGAGCATTATGGTACAGAGAGAGTGAGTATGAGAAATGTTTTCATGGGCTGCCAAGTGCTGAATCACAGCTGTAGATATACCTCCTAAAGCTACTGGAGATGTCCGGTGAGCAGCCTGTGAGCACCCACAGCATGTGCACATGCAGACCCTCTCACATCCACACAGCCCCTCCATGTCTGCTTGACGTGCCTTTCAGAGCTGGCAGCATAGGAAGAGAGAAGGGATAGCTGTGCTTTATAGCAAAGTCCAGAGAACATGGTTTCTCTGTAGGAGCACCAGAGAACATCTGGCGCTCCTACATCTCTCAAAGAAAGTAAGCTCCTCACTGCACAATGTGAAAAAGAATTTGGGAAAAGACAGTTATGCTTACCAGGTGTTTTCATAAGGGGAACTGGCCCCTGTGTGTTTGCCCAAATGTCATTTCTCCCTCAGTCATGTAGTGTGCAGTGCAACATCAGCCACTCAAGCCTCAAAAGCTGGCATTTCAGTGTTCATTCACTGTCTTGCTTTGGTTTGACAGGTGCCATGGAAAGGTAAGCTGCTATAGCAATGGTAATGATAGTAGATATTAACTTTGCATAGCAGGAATTTTAACATGAACCACAATCTGAGGCAGTCAGCAATTGACTGTTACAAGTGAAGTCACAAGGAGACATTAGGATGAGAAAAGGCTAGAAATGGCTTAGCAAAGTCACAGAGACCCCTTTCCACCAAGTACAAGTGGAAAAAACAAACAGGGTCACAATGCTGGTCACATTGCCTGATGTGTGACCAAAAGATGCTTGATGACTTTGCTGATGTCTGAGGCAGAGTAGGCTATGTAGGCCAAGATCCTGCTTGGTACAGTCACAAGACTGGATTGTGACTGTACCAAATGTCTTTTTTTTTTTAGTTAGGGACTTTACTGTATTTAAAACAATCATCATAGATAAGTGAAAAGTCAATAAGTGAGCTCAGGCTGCACCCTGCTATGCCATGGCTGAGGATAATTACAAGATTACCCTGGGGGCTGCTCCATTACTCAGATGGATTTGAAAACCAAAGCTTTGTGACGTGGCGTAATGATTTTTTTAGGGACACAGTCAACTCTGCCTTTCTATCACCCATAGTTTGGCCAAATGGGGTTGTTACCTGGAAGAAGGGAACTCAGCAAGAACACTGTCAAGTGTTACTTGCAGCTAAGCTTCTGCTAGATCAGGTTTTTGAGGTATCTCTTATAAAGATGGCTATAAATAAAACAATATTTTTTTCATACTGAAAGAACACACGGGAAGATAATTAAAATCTCCAGAGAAGGAGCCTGAGATTATGATAAAAAGGAGGAAATATTCAATAATGATATCCCAAACATCTCAGTCAAAAACATCAGATCAAGGAGAATTTCGTAAGTTTCAGCAATCACCATCAGCCGTTACTAACAGTAAAACACCTTCCTCTTCTTCTGTCCTACAGAAAAGTTCAATCCATTCTTCTCTGACGCCTTCTGCTGAGATGGATGGCGAACCTGGAATCCCGAGATTCCAGAGGTTTCCTGCCCGGCGGTTTTGAGCTGGGCCGCGCACAGGGGCCGGCCGGCGGCGCCCTCCGAGCCCGGGGCATCTCCTGAGCCGCAAGCGCGGCCGGAGCACGGCCGCCCGCCCCGCTGGGAGCGCCGGGGCTGCGCCGGCGGGACCGTGCGCGGCGGGGCCCCAGCGGCAGCGCGGCTCCACGGGAGGGCACTCTGATTCCACGCAAACCGAGCCGCGGGAGCATTTGTCTTTCTCTTAAAAAGGCAGTTTAGCGGTGACAGGTAATTTGGCACATTTCTCGCTGAGATGTGCCAAATGATTTGGCAGCTGTTTCGCATACGTCTGAAAATAGAAGCACCTGCTGCTGGCCTACGGGGAGGCTGGGGATGAGGGGGATTTCATTAGTTGTTAATTACAGGCCCTGTAACAAAACTCTCACATTGGGTGTGCCAGCCAGGCCCTGAAAATAGAGACCCATCTGCCCAAAAATGTACAGAGACACTCACTTAAAAAAATTTCCTCCCAAGTGCCAGCATCTTTTCAGCCGACTTGGGCAATTCCATCACCTTGTAGTGATGAGGAGTGTGATTGATCTGGTTTGTCAGTCACACCGCGTGACTGCATTTGCATGACTGGCAGATCTGATGTTCTAGGGGTAGAGAAACTTGTGAAAATTCCCCATCCTGCTCCAGGAGCATAATTTTCCTTTTTATGGTCTCCTAAAGGGTCTGCTGAAGTTTAAACTGGCAACAGACAAGAGGCACTAACAAAAACTTTATTAAAATATGTGCAGAGAGAATACCAAAGAATTTATGACAGGACTCAATTGTGAGCATACCAGACTTCTGAAACCAACTGATTGCCCAGAATTCATTTCAGACGAAATTTTCAGACTAGGAAAAGAACTAGAGAGATTTTAGAGATTAAAATAGGTAATAATAACATGAATCATACGTAAAATACTAATGAAAATTTTGCATTGAAATGTCTTTTTACATGCCCCTTTTCCCAATGAAGTAATTTTTGGTTTCAAATACTAATTAAAAATAGGACTTATTGCAGACAAGTCAGGTCTATGTGTGAATAAGCATTTTGGCAACTATAATCACATAAATTGGCAGAAAACTGTACTGATGTCAGCCCAAACACAGTGCAGAATATGAATGCAATAGCAGTTGACAAAGTTAGTCAGGTTTTGCTCCTTTCTTCCTATCTCCAAATCTACAAAGCAGACAGATGGCCAAAGCTGGATTATGTTTTTAACTAACTGAACTTCAGCACTTCCTACTTCAAGTCATAGTTTAGTATGTATTAGGTTCCTATTAACTTCACAAATGGTTTGGAGGAACATTTGATTTTCTCATAATTGCTATCAGCCCTACCTCCAGTAAAGTCTAATGTCTTTATTTAATTATAAATATTTAATAAAAACAAAGCAAAGCTAAGAATCAGCTGTACAGAACACCAGGGAAAAGGAGAACAGGAAAACAAGACCTATGCTCATGTATGAGTTTACAGGATGGAGAGGTTCCCTGGGTGCAGCAGTCTCTGCAGAGTCCAGACCCTGCAGGACCAAGCTGGGGTGTTATTTATGCTCATAGCTCAAACAGAATCACTTCCAGGAGAGTTCCTCATATTTTCATGCCACATCTATTCTTTGGTGCTGACCCAAAATGTCTTCTGATTATATCTGCAGAAGAAATTTTTTAAAAATGAAGATTTTCATCAAAGCAAGCAAGTATGCAAGATCAAATGAAGCATCTTTGCTCATTTCAAACATTTTCCTATCCACTGGCAATGATGAAGTCTTTTGTTCCAGCAAAGACTCAGGCTCGTATTCGTACCTCGGCCCAGCACAATGAGCACCTTGAATACTGGTGTCAAAAGGGCTACACTGGACACCTCTGTCTGCTCTGAGTGTCTTTTGGGGTGCCAGATCTGGCCCCAGGAGTGCCCTGACAGTCCTGGGCACTGGGCATCTTTTGGGGATTGGCTGGATGAGGGATGGGATGGGCAGGCACTGGAGGATTGGCAGTGCACTGCTGGCCCTGCCAGTGCCTGTTTATTTTTCTTGGGTGGTTTCCCCCTCTGTTCTCCTTTTTTTCCAGGGAGCACTGGGCCTATAAATCTTGCAAATTGTATAGTGGCAAGCCAGATGCAATTTCAGGGTGCAACAATTTTAAATAGTAACTATTACTAATTAGAAGCACTGTAATTATTTTTAACAGTTTACAAAGTGAAAAATAAGGGATTAGAGGCTGTCTATGTGGAAAGACACATTTATTTCAATAAATTTACAAGGTTGAGAATTTATGTAGTCTCAGACCCAGGAAATGCCTTGAGCCAGCCACTGAAGAGATTAAGAGTGGCCCTAGGCTCAGGAATTAGATCTCCAGTCTGTCCAGACAAACTCTTGGTGCAAAAGGGATTCTTGGAGGAGTACATCAAATGAAGTCCACTTTTAGTTCAATAATAGGCTTCTAAGAAGATGCCAACTAGGTATATCCAGTCATTCTTGGGTTCAAGAATGACTGGATATACCTAGTTGGCATCTTCTTAGAAGATGGATTATTTAATGCAGCAGATTAAAAAATGTAGTCTGCAGGCAGAAAAAATTTCCCCTTGCTCTAGTTTATTCATATCACAGTTGGGGTTTTTAGGAGACAGAACTAATTTCCAAAGGCCAGAGCAACAAAACAGTAATTTCTTGTCCAGTTTTGTCTTGGATGCAACCTGGCAATTACAATTTATGCTCTCCTTCTCCTGTAAGTTAGGTAGGTAAGGCAAGGATGGTATCCAGTACTTGTAGTAGACAGCATATGGCAAGAAAACACAGAAGTGTGACTTCCTGGTAGTTTGCAATGAGTATATATACATTGATTGCTCCTTGAAAACAGTCTGTATAGTTTATTTTTTATTTCAGGTTTTCAGGATGAGCAGAAATGGATACATTTGTGAGGAATCTGACTGGCAGAGCATTAATTTTTTTAAATAGTAATTTTAAAATAATTGATTTTGCTCCACTTTGGAAACAGTGATTAAATGAAAATCAGATCTTTTAATTACAGCATCTGAACAGGACTTGAGATTTTGACCTTGAGACAGTCACAAGGACTGGGTCACCTGCACAATTTTACTAATTCCCTTTGCATTCTCTATCAAGCAGGATTGTATATTTTCTTACTATTTTTCTTCTTGATAAAATCTCTAGACTGATACCAAAATAGCTAAAGAATACGGCCTACTGAAGTTGCATAACTATTTGAATTTCTTTTTTTCAGGATAAATTGTGAAAAGTGACATTGAATTAATCCATTATTGAGAACATCATTAAACTATAATGAGGACAAAGTGGTACAAAATACCTTCATTCTCACAAATTCTTCATGATTGTAACCAGAATAGCTAATGGCAAAACACGTTACTTTTTATAATAAAAATGTAATAATGGCAGAAAACGTTGTACCTTGAATTGATTGTTGCACCAAACTTATAAATCAATAGGTTTTATTTGAATAACAGACTGTGTTTTTGTAGAAAACAAGTATTATATGAAAACTACTGTAGAGGTACCAAAAAGATACCGATCTGGTCATGTTCCTATAGTCTAGTTGTTCCCTTTTTAGAGAGAGTGTGAATTTACAGATTTAAAGAAATTTGAATCTGGTCCAATTTTGTAATTTTAACACTTTACAATCTTGTTAAATCTGAAACAATAGTAAGTCTGAAGGGGAAAGAAAATCTGTAATGATGGATGCTAATAAAAAGAATACCCAGCCAGGGGAATTGGTCCAGGGAAATGCTCAGTTTGTCCATCCTTTCAGGAACTGTTTTCCTAGCTCCGCTGTGGAAGAAATGGTTGTGATTGATCACTAACACCTCCTTCCACTCTTGTGGCATCTCCAGTGAGAGCAGCTCCTGGCAGCAGCCTTCAAGCTATTTCACCCCTGCTTTAGCACAGCACAGCTCCAGGCGCAGCTCTGCCTGATGGTGCAGCACCATGTCAGACAGCTCTGCTTGTTCCTGTGTGCCCTGGAGCACCTGAGCAGGGACTAAAGCCTCAAAGAAGGAGACTGCTGGGAGCTGCCCAGCTTCCTCATGGGACAGCCACTAAGGATACCTCTCACTGGACATAAAAGATAATCATGCTATTCTGATGCCTGTGTGCATGCATGCCATGTCCAGCCTCGCAGCTGGCTTGCAATCTGGACCATGACCCAGCAGTATGTGCCAAAGGATCCAAAGGATCTCTGCTTGGGACAGTAACTCACAGCTCTTAATTTCTGTTGTCATGTTTTATTGCAGGAGTGAGGAAAACATAGCTGTGATGAAGAAAGGGCCCCATGGAGACAGAATCAACTGATACTTTCCTGTTGGTATTGGGAGAGAGGTCCTAGAATCATAATGAATATAGGGACAAATCCCCAAACTATCTACTTCCATGACAATTATCCACCACCATCTTAAACCCACCCACTGGGGCACAGGGGGATTAACAGCAATTAGTCCATGAAGAGGAAAGAACCTAAAATAGTTGTCAGTGTCTCATTCTAAGAGTTTGGAAAATAAGAAGCAATTCTCACCCCAAACCATACAAGTGGAATTCATGTATGTATATATGCATATATATGTGCATGTATATATGTGGTTTACAACTACAACTGGGAGGTGATAACCACTTTATGGCAAAGGAATCATTTGCTAACTGTAAAGACAATCTGTTTGAATTGGTAAAAACCAAGTTATTCTTACTTTTAATGCTGTTGTGAGTAAAACCCTTAATGTTCAGCCTCTTAAAATGAAGCAGGGAGCTCAGCTGTTAAAGATGGCTTGATGATGAAAGAGAGTTGCAAACTGGCTCACAGTTACCCTTGCAGAGCTCCCATAGTGCCAGTCTGGTAACGACCATTTTTTAGAGAGCTGGCCACCTCTAGCATTTGGCTGTGCTGCAGGAATGCCAGTTATAATTAAACAAGTTAAAAATACTTTTTCACAGCTTATTCAGGGTGACAAATACTTCCTGTTCTGCAAATATGTGAAAACTAAAGCGGCTCTTCTTCCTGGAACATTATTCCCAAGTCTGGTTTCATTTTAATGAATAGGAAGAATTCTGCAGAATTTTCTTCAAATCTTTTCCATGCATTTCCACCAAAAAGGTTGCCCTTGTTGTCCAAGTCCTGCAGCAGGGACTCACTCTGCTGAGTCACTGCAGCCTGCTGACAGACCCCACTCCTGCTCTCAATTTGGCATCCATGCGAGCCAGTGGGTCCACAAGACGTTTTCCTAATTAGCCATCTCTATTGACAGGTAGATGGGTCAGCTCTGTTGTGAAAATGGTGCTAGACTAGGAAGGGCCAAATAATAGGACTAAAACATTAAAGTAATGGTGAAAGAGAGGAAGTTCACCCATCACAGGCCAGGCTGTGAGTAAAGCCTGATTTCCCTAGTGTGCGTTCTGTCAGAGGAAGTACAAGCAGCCACACATGGCCTGCTCAGCAGCAGGGTGGGCACACATGCAGTGAAGGAACCCTCGCTCTGCCTTCAGTCACAAATAAGAAGTACATGTGGATCCTATGAAGATGGGACTTGCAGTGGGCCACATCAGACTGCTGGCAAGGTACCCCCAAGACATTTACCTGATCAGCTCTTCCAGGATGACCAGGCAGAGAAAATCAGATTTGATGATCATGAAGCCCTGCTTCATGTGAAAATTTATTTCATGGCTCTTAAAACAGCTTCATGTGAAAATTTATTTCATGGCTCTTAAAACAGCTTTCTGAGGACAGAGTTTATAGCGTACCTCTTAAACTTATTTCTATGGCATTGATGTGTAAAAGGCTGCGAGACAGACATAACTCTCCTGATAGACCTGTTGGACTCGTGCATTGTCTGACAATATCATGACCATAAAGGCTGCTCTGTTTCTATTACACTACCCATATTTGAATTGTAATTTTGTCTTCATTCTCTATTTATTCACCACCCTGCAGTAATTTTTCTCTCAATGAAGTTCTTGTGTGTTGCAATGCATGTTTTTGATTGTAATTCAGTCCTAGTAGTCAGTTTTATAGCCCCCCCCCCCCATTTCGTATTGTTATATTTTATTATCCTGGGGTTGTTCCTTTCCCCCATGTTGTCAGTTTTACCCTAGCTATCCATCTCCCCAAAGACCTGCCCTTTTGTTCCTGTTCCTCCTCCCATTGAATGTCAATCCCTCCCCAAACCTGCCCCTTTCTCTAGACACTTCCCTATCAATTTTGTATCCTTCAAAACCCCATCAGTTTCTTTAAGTTGTTCTCCTCCCCTCTGCTCCGCTATTGGTTTAAGCATTGTATTCCCAGCCTTGTGTTCCACCCCCAGTTTCTCCCAATTGGTTAAAGATTGTATCCTCCCCTGGGACCTCCCCCCTTTATAAGTTGATGAGTGCCTTTGATTCAGCATCTTTCTGTCCCTGACCCTCTGGGGAATAAGAACCTTTGGAAGACATACAGAAGATCTCAGCCGGTTCCTTGTCCCTACCCTCGGTGCAGTCCTGTCCCAAACGCAGTCCACCCATGCAGAGGAGCTGTGCCCTACAGCCACACACGGATTTTACAGCTCTCTAGGGGCCGCCCACTCTTGCTGATGGTGTCAGGACCTAGAAGGGCTGAAGAAATCTGGCACCACGCACTTGTGTTCTTTGTACTGTGAGTTAATGAGATGGATTCCATGATGTGACTGCCTGAGATCCCTGCCATGATGGCTGGTACTGCCCTCTCCCATCTAGTGTTGTGAGGTTAGGGAAAAAAATCAGCATGCTTTATTACATCTCATTAAGAAATTTAATTCTGGAATAGCATAAAGAAAAACCAAAATTTGTTTTTCAGCTTTGTTGTTATATTTAGGTTTTGTATTTTGTTTTAGTTTTGTATGTCTGTGTAAGACAGAGAGAGACAAACAGAAAAAGTCAGAATTTATGTAAAGACTGTGAACATGGGTTAACTTCAGAACTGATGTTTCATCCTTGGTAACTTAAGGAGGTCCTCCTCACCATTGGCCTGAAGTCACAGAGAACATTAACTGATGCAATACAGCATAACATAGGAGGAGACTCATTAAAGCTAGTGGGAAGTTGCTGGTGAGGTATAAAGGCAAATACTGATGCAATCTACTCACACAGTGATTCTACAATTCCCTGACGACGTTCCCACTGACTGCAGATTAAAGTAAAGCCAGGTCACAGGCCCTTCATACCTAGGGTGTAGAACTGGGCTTTGTCAGAAATGTGCTTTATCAGCATGTTTACAAAGGTCTCTCAGTTTTCTGAGACAGTTTGGCTCATCACAATTGGTTTTTAATCACCTGTAATAATTCATTTACAGTATCAGTATAGCTGTGAGAATTAATTCTCTGCCCATGATATTTGTTAGAGTAAATAATGCCTTGCTTTTAGTTGCTGGATCAAATTACTTAGTGCATTATTTCACATGTCATCCCATGACAGAGAAGTCCATAAAGATATGCCTGGCTTCTCCAAAAAAAGGGTGACTCAAAGATAATTTGCTAAACAAATTTTTTTCTGTCCTGAATCAGTAAAGAAGTAGAGAACCCAATAAGGATACTGGGTTTGTGAATGCAAAACAGGTAAAAAGGAATTGATTGTGCCTAGTTTACTTTCAAAACGACTGGCCATCTTGGCCCTGATAAATCAATTGTATCCTCACGGTCTTTATTAATTAACACTTGTGTTAACAATAAAAGGGAAAATACTGGAAAATAATTAGAGTTGTTGCCACTGCACACAGGAGCCTGGGCTAGCTCTCTGTTGTTCCGGTGGAGTGACAAGTGTGGGGAGCTTCCCTGGCTGGGTTGAAGCTGCAGGCAGAACCTTAGAGCTATACAAGCTCTACATAGAGATGCGGTGCTCCTACATGGCAGGGTAGGGACTGGGCAGAGGAGCAGGGTTGCCTTGATGGGCAGAGAAGGGTCTAGAACAAGGGGAGGGGTCACCTTGAGGGACAGCTGGAAGGGAGGGCACAATTTAGGAAGAAGCCAACTTAGGGAAAACGTGGGGAATAACAGAATGGACCATTTTAACAATCATTCCTAACAAAATAAACGCAAAACAGGAACCATAACAGGTCGGCAATTTTCCATCACGCAGGACAGAGAATATAGGAGAGTATCTGCTGTTTTGTCATTCTGATCTCTCTGTTTCATAGCAGTCTGGGCTCACTCTCCACAGCCAGCAGAACCAGGAAAGAGCAGAGGTGAGTAAAGCCTCCCACAAATGTCCTTGTTTCTGCTGCCATCTCCCATGCAGGCTGAAAAGATCTGTCCTGCCGCTTGCAGTATGAGGCTGAGGTATTACCTGAGTATGAGGCTGCCTCTGCTGACTTCAGAGCTGTTGCAGGAGGCAGAAATCACAGGGTTAGACGGGGAAGTGAGGGCAAATGAAAAGGAGTGTGGCACAGACAGAGCAGGACTGGATGCTAGTTTTATCATGGGAGACCCCTGGATATCTGTGTGTGTTGTTCCCTGAGCTATAGAGCAGGACTCCAGGGATTCCCATATGAGAAAAAAGGCAAGTGGCCAGCCAGTGGGAACTGCAGAGGGGGTATGAAGAGGTGGGAGGAAAGAAGTATATAGTGCCTACATCTGTTTTGAGGTTATGAACTGGGATATAGAACACAAAGAGCTGGAAGGTCAACAGAGTGTTTTTGGAGCCATGAGCTTTGAGTTGAATGTTTAAAAATTGGTGTTGGTCTACACAGTCTTTTGCAGCAGCAGTTCCACTGGTTACAGGAGCTGGTGCCAGAAGACAAAGACAAGACAAAAAGTCCTGTCCTTGCTGCCAGACCACTGTCCCCCACTCTCAGAGAGCTGACTGCTACAGCTGCATTAGCCAATACTGCCAGCTCATCCTGTTTAGGCCCATGAACATGCATGACTCTGCCCGTGGTGAAGGAGTGATGCTCTTGGGGCATCCTGATGACTGTCATGGAGCAGAAATCAGGATGTCAATAGGTTTGTGCCTCTTTACACCTTTGCAGCCCTGCCATGTTTCTGGCCTGACATCCCCAAGCTGGGCAGACACAACAGCAAGGACCAGGAGAAGGCATATTGATCCTCTCCAGCAGTCGTGGTCCTTCCTCCCCGCTGTGGCAGGACTGGGTGACAGGGGACACTTACAGTATTTGCAGATCCTGTATGCCTCATGAAAAAGGGAATGGGCCACTTAACCCAGACAGCTCACAACGTGCTGCTATCAAGGTTCCAGAGCTCTTGTGGCCAAAAGCTGGCAGGACATGCCAGCAAGACACTGGTCCTGCAATGACAACCCCTTTCCTTGATCACTGAAAGCTGCAGGCTTCCATCACATGGAGAACTATCCTGACCCTGCTTTTATATTGTAGAGATAAACCAGAAACCCTGTCTTAACTCTAGTCCTTCAAGACTCTACTCCTTCAAGACAGCCCCTTAGATAAATACCTTGTACCTAAGCAGTTAATTAATTTTAGAATGACCTGTAAAGAGAATATAATGTTTTCACATTACAGCTAAATATCATCTCCTGTAAAAACCAAGGTGTTTAAGCAAATAAAAAACCTTGCAAAAATAGCACTTGAAAAAGTATATTTTTCAACTTCCAATGATGTTTATTTCTGAAGCCCTGAAAAGTAATTCATATGTTGAATAAATAACCTTCAAATATTGTAGCTGTCATTCACATCACAAAGGATAGTATGTTCTCTTCTGTTCTTTAGCAACATCAAAATAGCAAAGTCATCCCTTCAGATGCTAATGGCAGTGTGTCACCCTGCAGGACAATGGCAGTTGAAAAGAGGAGAGGAGAAATACATGTCACGTCAGGGTTCTCCAAACCCCTTATGTCATACTGCCTGTTTCAATGTTGCAACACACTGAGTTCAAAGCAAAATGGTTTCATAACCATATGGTTGTGGTTTCATACCAAAGGGACATTTGTGATGAATTGTTGCCATAATGTGTTACCATAAGGTTTGCCAGGATTGGTGTACTGTCAGTGGCAGACATCCTACAAACTACATCCCAATTCTAGTGCATATAAGAAATGTCTGTGAGTGATTAAATGGTGGCTATATGAATATATAAAAATGCTGTTGCTGATGTAGACAATTTGGGTAGCAGTAAATAAAGCAATCCCTTTAATCCTTTTACTTCCTAGGTAAATAGTATCAAAACCCTTATGCATAAACAACATTAAATATGTCTGTATGAAGAAATACAGCTCGACCACAGGGAAGTTTGCAAGAAGGGATAAAAAAGGAGCTGTGAAACAGGAGCAGCAGGAAGGAGCTGTGTAGATAGTTACCCAACTCTCCAATGAGTACAGTGAGGTCATATAAGCTGCTGCTTATAACCCCCACAGCTCAAGCTGCTATCTCTTGGCCACCTCTCTGGAACATCAAATAAAAGCTGAGTTGCATTGTGGGGATGCCTTATCCTTGCTCCAGAAGTGCAGGAAGGTCTCTACTCTGTGTAGCCATGGAATATCCAGCCAGCTTTCCAGAAGGCACCACTGGTGATGTAGCTGTGGCAGAGGGAATATCCATGGGACTAATTTGTGTCAGGTGGCATCCACACAACTGCAATGTTTGCAATAGCCAAGTTGGCTATTCTAAAGCTGGTTCAGGCCTCTCCATAGAAACAGAAGAACAAAAACAGCCTGCAGGTAGTTGTACTTTAAGGTATTTCTATGTCAGTGTTTTCCAGCTCATAATTATATAGCAGAGTCAATAGGAGGTTTGTTGGCTTGGCTGAAAGGTCCTGCATGTCACTTTCCCCCATTTTAATTATGTGCATTACAACTCAGCACTGTTTCATGTTGTAAACTGAAAGGACCAACTTTAACATAGAGACCAAACAGAGGTACAGCCTAATAGTACTTTTATATAAAAGAGGTAATTTCTGTCCCCTGAATGAACCTGGAGAGCAGCTCAATGCCCCTGCTAAGGAGTCTGACTTCTTTTTGAGGCATTAGTCCTTCTCATGAAAGACCACCCCTAATACAACACTGCACTGTCTCCATGGCTCTCTCAGCAGAAAATTCAGTACAGGGATGCAGAGTCCAACTCTGACTCACAAAGAAAAAGGCTGTGCAGAGGGTAAGGGCTGAGTAGGGATAGGAGGGAACAGGGAAATAAAAAGCTGTGTTTGGTAAAGCTGGGCACTGTCCTAGTGAGGGTGGTAAGGTTGAGCTACCATTCTTCAATCTCCAGTGTAATCTATTGAAATGTGGCCTCTTGAAGCCCAGCCATGACAAGGGTCTATTTTCTGTGATACTGAAACATTGGAGTGTATTAATCAGTGGCCTGCATGGCAACAGAGAACCCCCCCCCCAGCAAATCTGCAGGTGACATGAAATGACGAAGATTACCTTAGTCAGGCAGGGAAGAGCAGCACTTCAGTCTATAATCACCTTTAAGGTAAGATACCTGAGGATGTCAATCCAGACACCAGAGTTTCAAGCCAACAGTAGCCTCATGAAGCTCATCCATGAGAAGCAGAAGGTTTGTCCACTGGGCATGACAGTCAGAAGCACAGCAGAGCTGGGGAGTGCCAGGCTATGGTGGGTCACCACCCTGCTGAAGTGGACCAAATGACTTGCAGTGGACTACAGGTAGAGGCACTTGCTGTGAGCAAGGCGAGATGCCCACTGATGGAGTAAGGCTTTTGGTCAAGGGATGCTTTCATTCCACTCTACTGCTCTCCCAGGATAGAGCCCAGCTAAGGAGAGATTTGGAAATGGGTTCTAGGAGAAGACTACCAGGATTGATATGACTGCCAAGGGGAAGCTTGAGGAGCTGATGTTCAATCACAAGAGAGTGAAGCAAAGGAGTGACCACCTACAACAACTCAAAGGGAATGTAGAAACATGGGAGAGCCAAACCACTCCTGGAAGATGACACAGAAAACAATCGCTGCAAGCTGTGCCTTGAGAAGGTCAGAGCAGACATCAGGAAGATTTCTTTGCTAGGTGTGGAATTCAGCACAGAAGAAGGCTATTCAGGGAGTCTGGAAATCCTCCCTGAAGGTTTTCAGGACTGGAAGGAGTCAGAGATAATGAGTGGTTAAAATGCTACGTTAAATCAGCTCTACTGACAGAAAAAGAGGTGAGTGTTACTTCTTAGTATTGTACTATTACTTACTATTGTACTAATACTTCTTAGTATTCCATTACTCAGCATGGAAAACTGCCATACTCAAAATGACTCTGCACAGCTCTGTGATTTCACAGCAGGGATGCTGTACTCTAAAAGAGTCATTGTGCACATTGAGGCCACATCCAGCAAGGTGGGGTATGTCACAAGTCCTTCCACTGGGCAGAGGTGAATTGCCCAGCTCCCTGAGTAATTATTTTCCTCCTGCTCATGGGGAAGGCTAAAAAGGTACCTGAGGCAAGAAGGAAAGGGCATCTTTAATGAGATTAGGGCTTGACTCTGCTGTAAGCCTTTTAATGAGGCACTGAGCATATGGTTGTCTCCTTCCATTGAAAAACAAGAAAGGCTTGTTGATCATTCAGCAGCGCTCCACCTTTCTGCCACTGTGCCACAACCTGGGCAAAGTTTTGATCACTGCGGGGCACAAGGTGGAGCAAACAAATCTTTGCCTGCTCCTCCTCATGCCCTGCCATGATCAAACCTCTGGGCCTGCTGGACCCACACCAGATCCACAGCACGTCATGTCCCAGGTGTGTTTCCACCTCTGCCAAGGACCCTCTCCCAAGGTCTGAGAAAAACCACTGAGAGATGTCCCAGCAACCAAGGGAGGGCACTGGCTGAGCCTCATTCCTGAAATCTCTTCATGTATCCTGCTGCAGAGTTTAAGGTGTAAAGAGTAAGCCTTGCGCACCAGCTTGTGTGGATTTGGTGTTTTGGCTGGGCAGACACACCATCCTACTGAAGCAAAGGACTGAAGCAAGCATTGCACCCTACCTGGGCCATGAGCAAGGAGCTGGGTTTCCAAGTTTCCATTTGACAAATACATCCATTCACTGGGTTTTTTTATTTTTCTAACGGGGGAGAAAATCACCCAGTATTTTCTGCTGTATTCTCTGTGTCCCCAGGCCCACAAAAAATTTCTAGCAGCTCTCCTCAGCATTCCACATTATAAAATCAATCTCTATTTAAGTAACAGAGGGATATTTATTTCTTAATTTTTAATAATGTCTTTTGTGATTTGTTACAGCCCTCAGTGTTGTATTATTTATTTATTGCGCCTATATGGTGCCCTGCCACATGGTAATAGAGGAGCTACAGAAATTAGAAACCTAAGTAAAACCAAGTACAATAATTTTGCTACATCTAAGACTACATCCGAAATTAACAAAAGAGCAAAACTGCAATGCAAGAACAATACCATAATATTTTGTTCCCAAGTTTTAACTGACCCAGTGGAAGCAAGCTACAATATTCAGAAAAATCAATCATCACTGCAAGAAAAATTAGAAATGGATCTTAACATATATCCCAACGTGTTTCAGAAATAAGTAATATGCTGTGGAGTTCTTAAAAGTTAATAATAAACTTGCACACAGGCTCAAATGAAGAAAATATAAAGGTTTTGGTTTTGTCCCCTTCTTATGTTCTCCCTGAAAAGGTGGTTCCCTTTCAAAACACATGAAAAAATCTTCAGTCCAGGGAAAAAGAAGATTAATTTACCTCAAAAATGCCTGCATTCACTAGGTGATATCTCAGCGCTATTCATTTGGTAGCAAAGCTCCCACAAACTTCAGTAGGCTGCAGTTTATCTTAAGGAGCTGAATGAATTTATCACTGAAATGTGAAAGCATGAAAAGCAGGACTTCTGGGCTTTGCCTGCAGTTTGTGCTAACCCTTGGGGAAGTCATGGTTCTACCTGCTCAGGCACAACAGCTAGAACACCCCTGCTTCCCCACAGTTTGGCTTCAAGGAGCCCCTTAGGCAGCCCTGCTTTCCATGGGAACAGTAGCCATGTAGCTACTGTTAGCCAACAGTAGCAGCAGCCCTGCTTTCCACTCTTGAGTGGCAGGGAGTGGAAGAAAGCCAGATGTAGTGTGTATTTACTCACAATCACCAAATGAATCCCCATCCTTCGTGGTGCACGGGACCTGGTACACAGAGGAGGTGGAGCTGCCAGGAATCAGCACTGTAATGACTTCCCTTCAGGAAACCTTTACTGAACTAAACAGAACTGGTTCTGGTAGACCTGGTTCAAATTTCTCATGCTTTGATCACTCCATTTACATACTGCAATACGTCTGACATCTTTCTGCAAAACTCCATGGCTCATTCACTTTCCTCAAGATTGCATTGAAGAAATTTTTGGGGGATGGGTCTTCTTTCCATTTTGCTTTTTCCCCAGCTTCATAAGCACTCCTGTCCTGCAGAAATACACCTTTTTTCAAGGCTACTTTCCTGTTGCTCTGATGTCTATCACTGCCTCTGAGTGGTGTCCCAGCTACCAGGCCAGTCTTTGTTGAATGTCATACTGTGTGGCACTGTGCCTTTCACCGCCAGGTGCCTGCCTGCTGGACTGCTCTAAGTCTTCACAGATGACAATGGGGCAATTTAGATCCTGACTATCAGGACATCTGGAGTGCTGGTTGAGCCAGGAGCAGAGGTGATCATGTTGAGCCTTCCCCTGCTTGCAACAGCCTTTCAAGATGTTCTGCTTCCTCAGATGCTAGAATGAGAGGAGGACAAATAACTTGGTTTAATTTCTGCTTTCAGTAGCTGATGAAATGGCAAGGGTCTAGGCAGGAATTAAAATCCAGCCATGAGAGACTCAGCAATCTCAAAGCCTACTTGAAATAGTTCCAGAGGGCAAAATGCCATTTTATTGCCCCCAGGACTGGCTGTCTGAGTCATACAGAAGAGGAAATTCCAAGAAAGCAATCATGGGTTTTTGTGGATAGTACCTCCTTCACACTCTATGCATTGTCACTGGCCTTGGCATCAGGATCTCTCTCTAGTTTTAATTGAGAATGGCATACAGACAAAGCAAAGCAATCTGAGTGACCATCTTAATTTGGTAACTCACTGACTGACCTCAGTCAGCCAAGGCTGGTTAGAGCTAGCTACAGCTGGCTTAAAAAGCTTTTCAGCTCATCAGTGTCAGATCTGAGTCTTTTGTGGGGAGAACCTGAGCCTGGCTCTCCTCAGAGAGGAGACTCTGTCCAGACTAGCCAAGCTCCACGTGAGCAAGGTGAAATGAATCTCCCGCTGAGGCAGAGCAGCTCTCCTTTATGCTCTGACACATGAATTTGCCTGGAACCTGAGATCCTGTTTTGTGGTGAGAGCTCAGCAGCAGACCCAGAGGGTGGCGAGTGCTCCAGCACTCACAAGCAGAGCTCATGCTGCCTCCCCAGGCAGTGTGGCTTGCCTTCTGGCACTGGAGTCCCCTCATCAAATTCTGCCACTGAATGAGGGGCTGTAGTACACGTAACCAGACAGAGCTGCTTCCTTCTTGCAGGGGTATGCTGGTGATTCCTCTGCAGACCTGCCTTGCACCATGGCACAAGGCCATAAGAAGTGTCCAGTTGGATAGAAGAGACAATTCATCCCTCCTGCATTGTGTCTTTGTGAGGGTTTGTGAGCATTGCCACAAACCTGTGTGACCTGCCTGCCCCTGCCCCTGTGTGCAGAATTCCACACAGATTTCCCCAGAAGAGAGAGCTGTGGTAGAAGGAACTCCAGAGGATCCCTCCCTGCAGAGCTCTTCTGGTAGCACTTTTAGAATCTTCCATCCTTTAATTTGCCCCACATGGGGCCCACCAGCACTGTCCACTTCTGCCATCTCTTGTAGCAACAAATTCCTACACCCACCTTGTAGAGAAATGATTTCCTTCATCTGCTTTAAACTGATCTTGGTCTAGTGCTCACTGTTTATGGTTTTACAGGATTTGAGATTCAGTGAATCACAATATTGAAGTCACCTTATTGCTGCCTACATGGTTTTGTAAAGGACATTGCTTCTTTCTATGGCTGCAAAGTAAACACCCTGAAACAACATTGGACATTTCCATTCCCTTTGCTGGTTTGTAGAGTTTGGAAGTCACAGAATTCATTGCTCATTTAAGAGAGCAGCATGTGTTTTAGACCTGGATTTTTGGTGGCAAGTGGTGTTTTCAGATGGTTACTTTCTGTGTTTCTTCCAAGCCCTTTCCACAATTAACAGCTCTGCCTGAGGGAAAGGAATTAGCCCTGTCTTACATGTTTGCAAAAATACTGCCAGGTACACACCTGCAATTTTAGCTGTAATGCCTTTGAAAAACCATAGGTCGGTTTTGAAAACTACCCATGATTGCTTTAAGCTACATACTTTTCTTCCAGTGATGTCTTGCTGTGGTTTTGAAATAATCATTCAGACACTGTTCTCACCAGTGACCCCTGTCAGTGAGCGCTGAAAACTGTGTGGCACACTTGCTGAAAAGTACAAAACATTTTGATGACAATCTTCAGAAAGTCTGGCCATAGACACAATGGCTTCACTAACTATTCCATACTAACACACTCTAAAGAAGAGTGGGAATCTTTACCAATCTGCCCTAGAAATCTACATACCAGTTTCTTCCTCTGGAAATCAGGCCAAATAAAACAGGCTGACCCCAAAGGGACTGCCTGCATTTTAATTGGCCTAAATTTGTAAGGTGCCTTGATTTAAAAGGTGTTATGAGGACTCTGGGAATGGAGCCAAAACATGTATCCCTGATGTAGCCCTGAGTAATTCTGTACAGGTCTATCACAGGGAATGATCCTTTTATTCTCCTAAAACTGCTGGCTGAATGTGTTGCTCTATTTCATCTTAGTTGTTAGAAAACAACTAGCTCAAGGCCTTGAATCAGCAATAAATCAACTTTTTTAAACAAAAAACATAGCACACCGAGTAGATCAACTGACCTTTAGCCCTGCACATAAAACTGAGAAGTACATTACTGTTTGTTTTGGGATGCACCGGGCAACTCCCTGCTCCTTTGCCTCCTCCTGGTGCTCCCGGTGTTACTCTCGGCTACACTATCACAATGCCATAGGGATTCAGGCTCTGAAAAACCTATAGGTTTCTTCTCCTGGAGCATGCTAATAGGTTAAGCTCACAGTTGCTAATTTTATAGTATTTCAAACCATGGTTATATATTTATGCATTATTTATTGCAAAAATCTAGCATGATATATTATTTACACCAGTATTAAGAGTATTTATTATTTATTGTGTTCTTATATTAATATATAGTTTTTCAAGCAAGAATTTTTGCAGTGCTGTTTGTTGATTTCAGCTACTGGATTTGGTATTCTGCAGAGTAGTCAGCACTGTCCTGTGGGCTGAGACTGCTGAAACCTAATTACCTTGGCCAAGAAATGCTATTCACTTTTGCCTAAGCATTATTTTATAACTCAGCGATGGATTGTGGTCAGTTCTGTCTGGGTATAAATGACCATGAAGAGGGATGCAAGGTATCAGCTCTCCTCCTCTATGCAGAATGCTAGTGCAGAGTCCCAAGCACCAAATTTCTTTTCCTCTGCCTGTGAACCTGGGCAGACCCATGGACTGCTGCAGCTGCTATAGACGTACAGTGAGTTGTGGATACACCTGTCCCCTTTGTCTTCCTCCTTTTGAGGGAAACCAGAATCATTCTAAATTGAAAATTTCACAAGCCTCAGCTGATGCAGACACTGGCCAGTTTGGGAGGTGATTTCTTGAAATGACATTGGTATTGCAGCAAAAGCTCTAGCTTAGAGTTAATTGACCTTCACAAAAAGGCCTTGCTGAAATAAATTATTTTTGCTGGGGAATAGAACTATACCACAACGACCAGTTTCCAGTCTTCTGTGACTTAATCTCAGCAACTGACCTCTTGTCTTAGAAGCACAGTCTGAGTGGTCTGCTTCTGAGAAGAGCTACTCTTAGGCAAATCACCTGAAAACGTTCAAGATTGAAAAGGGCTGGAAGGCACCTTGTAGCAGAAATAAGAATCTAGCTTGAATACAAGTTTTAAACTGTTGAGACCACTGCCCCATCCCTCCTCAGGAGTGCTGCCAAGCTTCTTCCTTAAAGCATGGGGTGCTAACTAATCTTTAACGTGAACACTTTCCCAGGTGGGTTTTAGATATTGTCTGAGGCTCCAAGGGCTTCCATGCTATTGTTTGTCACTATGTCAAACTTTCCTGAATCACCTTTGTCTGTGGGGTGTGCTATTCGTGTCCTGATTTTTCCAGGTACTTGGTCTTTTTATCTTTGGTCCCCCTTATTTTCTTCAGCTGACTCTCTGATCCAAGGCCTCTCCATTGTGCCAGCTCAACTTCCCTCTCCCGGTTCTCTCAGCTTCCCTCACTATTCTCCCTCCTTTGGTTTTTCCATCTGCACTGAAAACACCAAAACTGTCTCACTCCACCTCTGTTGACAAAACTGTTGAGCATACTCATTGATCTTCACATTTATCCTGACTCATTCCTACTAGCAGTGGTGGAAAAACAATTGTTTATCTCAATTAAATTTTGATTGGCAAGTAGCATCTACCTGTCCCTATTATTCAGTTTTCTCCAGTCTCTCCTTCAGCTACTTTCTATGCTATTTTTTCACCTGGTTTCCATGAGAACCATCTCAGTATATCTCCATCCTGCCAGACCTATATTTGGTTCCTGTCAGGAAAGAACAAATAGTTTACTCTCAGGCAATATTCGAGGCTTCAGCCGTTCCAGCAACACTTAGAAAATGGTGAGATGGTGAGGGTCACCTCATCAAAATGTATCCAGGACAGTCCATGTGCTCATATCCTGCTATACCATAATAAATGGAAGTCTGCCCCATAGCACACTGCAGCAGAACACCCAGCTTCAGGTGACAAAAGCTTTACAGATGTGCCTCAAATCTCCAGCTGTGGCAGTGAACAAGAACAAAGAGGATGCTCTGGTTGAGAAAACAACTTTCTTTCAAATCTCACCAGATGGCCTGTGGGATGGGCAGCTGGCCTTTAGATGTGATCCCTTCCTTCTCTTTAGTTGACTGGCCTTGTGAGAGCTCCATTTGGAAGTTTACTGAGCCATTCACTTGCAGTTTCACTGCGAGGATGAGAGGAAAGAGATGGGGCTGCTCTCCTCTAGTGGGACATGTAGCTCCCTGGCATAGAGAAGCAAAGGACCAAGCTTTGCAGAGGTCCCAACTGAGTCAGCCAGGTGGCTGGCAGCCCCTCAGGAGTCAGGGCAGGACATAAGCCCTCATGGGTGGAAATAAAGCACAACACAGGGATTTCTCAGTGCTCTTAAGGCAAAGAAACTGCAACAAATTAAAGATGATGCAATTTATGGGAAAGACATAGCTGAATTATGCCATGCTGTATACAGCCTCTGAGAAAATTATACTAAGGGACTATTTACTTCACAAAGCTCTCCCTCACCACCCAGTAAGAGTATTCTTAAAAACAATTATCTGGGCTTGGCATATGTGAGAGCTCCTAAACAGTAATAGTTAATTTTTTGTCAATGAGTTCATAAAATCTTGTCCACCTACAGCCTTATGACAGCGCCAGCTACTATGTCTTTAAAACATGGTGGTTCAGTTGGTTATCTCTCTTGTATGGAGGTGCTTGTTTCAGTTCAGCATCTGCTCCAGCTTAGGGAGATAGCCCTTACACTGTGGAGAGTAATAAACTGCTGGCAGTCAGTATGTAATACTGCTCTATGCAGGTTGGTGAGAAAATATCCTAATTTCATTTTACATCTAGTTTGAATGGGAATACATGACATGACAACCAGTGGTGTTTGCACCAGCTAAATTGTCTCAGTGTAACCTTGTAAAAATCCAAAGTCCAAGCTACAACCCTGAAGACTTTGGCATGCTTAGTCAGAGGCTCATGTAGCACACCTTGTAATTACTTATTCCATGTATGACAGCAGGGTGAAAAAGGAAGAGTCAAACTCCAGTTCTTGAGGAAGACAATGGATGCATCATCTTTAGCTGTGTTGCAACAGCTACCATGAACACTAGGTAAGACAAATGTGAAGTATTAAGTAAGAAAAACACCATGTATTGCAATCTTTTTAGCAATATGTAAAATTCATTAAGTTTAGCAATACATAAAATACAGTAAATTCCCAGCTCATTCACCATTTTTTACCCCACCTGGATCAAAGGAAAAGGCCTCAGAGATTAACTCTCAGAATACTTTATGAAAATAAACAAAATGATGGCCTGTACCATCTTTGCTTATCCTTCTTTCACTCATAAAGCGCTTGCATGTGAGTCTGCTGGGAAGGAGCAGAGGTGGAAGAATGAATAAAACAGGCAAAGGTACTGAGATGAGAAGAGAAGTTGGCTGATAGCCAGGGCAGAGAGACTTGGCAGTTCCCAGGTACAAAGAGTTAGACAAATCCTCTGGATTTGCAGAGCAGAAGAAGTTTAAGAGTGGATGGGAAATGAGGATGATTTATTGAACTTTAGGCCAGTGTCTCTTTCAGACTGAATCACTGTTGCTTGGAGTCAACTTGTTTTGACCTGAAGTTTCCTACTGTGGTCAGACCAGGTGAAGGAAAGGTAAATCCTAAAACTTGCCCACTCTCTCTGTTATCTTGCCTAAGAATAGATATATTTTTCTCTCTTGAAAAATGTTCATATTCCATCTTTAGATTCACTGTTAACAGTCCTGCTGAATTTTCAGCATCCTTTGCTTTCCTATACCCTTGGTATTTTTTCAGATGATGTCAGCTAGTTGACCTGGGTTGAATTCCATCTGTAATCTGAAGATAAGAAGATCTGTCTCCCACACACAGCCCATTAAACTTTATAGAAAAACTCCAGATACAAGTATCTGGTGAAGCAGGCTTCTTAATTAACTTGGTACTGTGGACAAGGAACCATAACTCAAACCAAGGGTATTGCACTTGTGCAAACTTTAGGGGTTTTACTTACAGATTGTTACGTTGCTGGATTTTCTCTGAAATTTCATCTGTTCTTTGCTCAGTAACCTCCTGACTTAAATTATGAGATTTGTGCCAAATTTGTACAAATTTCTATATTTGTGTGTGACATTACCAGAGAGATGGAAATGCCCACATGGAAATGAGGTAGATGTGAGAGAGAAAAATAGGGGTAGTGACAAAGACATTGCCACTTCATGGAGCTCCTGCTTGTCATTAAGAAGATCTTTTCATATATATTCTAATCCCAAACACAGCTTATTGATGTTTATGTTTGCTGTGGTTCTGAAGCTAACATAGTCGTCTACACTGACTCTGTCACTGACCTGACTGGTAATTGTGTTTGGTCCAAATGGTCAGCCAAGCAGGGAAAAACCTCTGCCCTGGGAGGATGTTTCCATCACCTTCAGTACAACTTCATCACAGAGAAGTGGTCATCAAAAATATACTGAAAAGCCTGAAAACCTTGTTAAAAATCCTAAAATACCATTATGCTTGTCAAGTGCAGCCAGGTCTGCTTAATCACTTGTTTGCCAACATCCAGTTTTATCAGCTAAATGAAAAAAAAGTCAAAACTTGCTCAAATGTCTTATTAAACTAGTTTCTGCTTTAATCTCTGTGATGCTGAGACAATGCCAATAAAACAAGTGTGATTTAATCAGCTCTGACTGTTCTGACCTGACAAGCACCTTCATTTGGAGAATGATTTCTTGGCTATCCATAGAATATTCATGGACTCTACAGGATACTCAGCTCTCCCTCTATACTTGCCAAAGATTTCTGCTGGAATTATAGGTCTTGTTGCGTGATGTGTAGAAGAATAATATTAGCCACTGCAAATACATTTCAGAATAACAAAATTAAATTATGATATATATTCAAACACTTTTATCCAAACTTTTTCAGACTGTTTGTTTTTTCAGCAAGAAGGAGGAAGATTCCCTCTCTCCAAGGGATGGCTGCTAAGGAGCTGTATGTGGGACACAGCTCTAAATATTCCTTTTGTGTAGGCTGCTCACTCAATAAGCAAAGGCATTTGCGGTTGACAAATTTAAATTTTGCACCTCTCTAAAACCAGAAAACCACATGAATGCCAGTGGTTCCAGTCAGTATTTTTCTGCTACTCTGTTGCTTGCACGCCTTTTATGACCTTACCTATCCCAGGTTGTTTGGGCTGTGTCTGTTTTCAAGTATCATTTGAGTCTGCTTACACAAGAAAGGCTAATTGAGGGGAAATATAATCACTCCAGTTTACTGGAATGGACTCAGAACTATTTGCAAATGTGGAACACAACTTTTGCATTTGGGAAATGGGTGGCAAAATTTGATTGCTTTATATTTGACTGTTACAGTGTAATTAAAATAATTTATTTTGACTTCTCCTGATTCTTTCTAATCATTGAGACATTCATAGAATTTCAGAGTGGTTTGGGTTGGAAAGGATCTTAAAGATAATCTAATTCCAGCTCCCTTACTATGAGAAGGGATACATTCTACTAGATGAGGTTTCTTTAAGGCCATCCAACATGGCCTTAAAACTTCAGGGATGGTGTGTCCATACTTCTGGTCAACCTGTTCCAATGTGTCACCACTTCCAAAGTAAAAAAACCCTTCCTACCATCTAATCTGAATCTGTCTTCTTTTGGTGTAAAGCCTTACCCCTTGTCCTATCACTATCTGCCCACTTAAAAAGTCACTCTGCCCATATTTTATAAACTCCCTTCAAGTACTGGAAGACTGCAGAGGTCTTCGTGGAGGTTTTACTTCTTCATGTAGAACAACCCCAACTTTTCAGTGTGACTTCACAGGAGCAGTGTTCCAGCTCTCTGATCATTTTTGTGGCATTCTCTGGACTTGCTCCAACTGGTCCATGTCCTTCCTGTGCTGTGACCCCAGAGCTGATGCAGTGTTCCAGCTGGGTCTCAGCAGAGCAGAGCAGAGGTGCAGAATCCCCTCCCTGCCCCACTGCCCACACTGCTCTGGATGCAGCCCAGGACACGTGTGGCTCTCTGGGCTGGGAGTGCCCATGGCTGGGTCATGTCCAGCCTCTCATCTGTGCTCCCAGGTGCTTCTCTGGAGGCCTGCTCCTAATGAGCTCTTCTCCAGGCTGTAGGCTGTATGTGGAGATTCAGGGGCCTGCCATTGGGGCTGTAACACCTTAATCTCTGAGGGGCGGAAACAAGCAAGGAGAAACGCCCCTCTAAGGTTAGGGTGAGAAGAGCCTCCCTCCCATAGGCCTCTGCAGGCACATGTTAGTGTTTTTTTCTACTGGTTTACCCAGTTAACTTCACCTTTGTTTAGCCCCCTTTACCATAACTGTATCCCTCTGGAATGTTCTCCCCTCTCTTGCTCCCTTCTGTCCCCAATTTGCCACAGTGTTCCGCCCCTGTTATCCCATTGGTCCCCCAGTCTGCTGCCCCACCTCTGCAGCATTTTTCCCTGTTCCATTGGCCCTTGGCCCTCAGATCCGCCCCTTTCTCCTTGCATTTAATCATGTGTCTTCCAGTGTGTTGTGTCTTTGTCTGTAGACCCTCTTTGCGCCAGTAAAAGGGTTTTGGTTCTCCACACAGAGACCTGTCCCTTGCCTCCTTTGTCAGCTCTTTCAACAAGCATGGTCGGAGCCTGAAAAGCACAGGTTGCTCTCTGGGACTTGTGCCACCTGCACTGCTCAGCTTCCTGTCACTGCAGATGTTCCGAGGGTGCACTCGGTCCCACTGCCTCTGTCACTGACAAAGATACTGCAGAGCATCAGCCCCAAGACAGCCCTGAGGGACACCACTCATCACTGGCCTCCATCTGGACATGGAGACATTGACTGCAACTCTCTGGCTGCATCCATCCATCCAGCCAATTCCTTATCCACTGAACAGTCCATCCTTCAAATCCACGTCTCTCAAATTTTGACATAAGGATGTCTCATGGGACAATGTTGAAGGCCTTGCAGAAGTCCGGGTATAGGACATCACTTGTCTTGTCTGGTTTACCTTGTACATTACTAGCTGCTGCAATGTCTGCTGTGGCACTGATGGTTTTTAAATGGAACTGAGTCAACATTTTTTTGTTGACAGATTTTTTTATACCATCAAAGCTGGTTGCCTCAGTAGCCTGTCTCTAACATGCTTGCATCAAAACAACTGCATGAGGTATGTGGATGGTGTTGTTGCTGTGACCCACAACTCAGCTGTCAAGGCCTGGACTGAGAGAGGAGTGGGCTGTGCTGGGCAGTCCTCACTACAGCTGTGCCTCTGAAGCAGCTCTAGCTTGAGAAGCCCTGACACAATCACATCCAGCTGAGCTTCAGGTGAAGGAGTGTTTTAATGTTTTTATGTTGCTGTTGTTTTTCTTTTTTGTCTTTTTTTTTTCTGTTGAGAACTAGGTCCTAGTGCTAGGCATACTATTACAAGATCAGGCTATTACAGTGCAAATAAACAAATTATTTAAAGAGAATCTTACTGGGAAAACATACTTTATCATATCACTCCAAAGAACTTGAATTCAGGAAATCTACGGTTTGCTCAAAACTTGTTACGTCAGTTCTCTTTTAACTGGGGGATGCCATAATAGATAGAGGGGTAAATGATCAGAAGATTACTGTCTACTGTTTTGAAATACTTACTTGAAATGAAAGAAAGTTTGTCACTTGAATATGGACATATGAGCAAGCAGCCTCCTGTTCACAAACCATATCTCATGCTTGATTTTCTTAAGAGTTACAGAAAGTAAATTTACTGGTTCTTGATTTTCACTGTGTTTCTTCCACTGAAGATAATGGAAAAAACTTCCATTAATTTTATTGAAAGATGATTTGGCCCCCCAGAAGTGACTCTGCTTCTCTCTTTTCCCCACATTTTCCTTTTGAAAAATGATACATCCTGGAAAATAGTACCTCACCTCCAGAAAGATTTAAAAATTAAGAGAGAACTATTGCTTTTCTGTACAAGTGACTGTACACAGTTCTGAAAATTATAGTTCCTATCATTCTAACACATCAAAGAAAATTTTTTTAAAAGTGTTACTTTTGATTTTCTGTTCTTGTCAATAATTTGACAGTTTATGAAGATGTTGTAAAAGTAGTTTACTTCATTGTCTCTGTTTTGCCACAGTGAAACAGTTCCCAATTTGGGTCTTTTTTCCCCCTTAACTTTGAGCAACCCAAAAGGAAACATGTCCTCTGATTGTGCAAATTTCCCGTGGAATCAGTCTTAGGAATTTATAGCTGAAAATACGAAAACACATCGCTTAGGGGTTGTGTAACAGAGGAAAAGGAAGGATCAGAGAACATCCCCAAGAAACCCACTCCCTGAATTTCTTTCCTGTTCCTCTGTGTCAGCCTGGAGAGACTGGAAGATGAAGAAAAATATCCCGTTTAGTCCATGTTGTCTTAAGCTGATTCTGCATTTGCTGCTAAAGATAATTTAAATGGGGGTATTTGACCCAAAAAGAAATCTGATGGTAACACCTCCTTTTTTTCCATAATGTGTACATATGTCCAAATAGCCAACTGTGGCTGATATTGCACTATGCCTCAGGCTGGCTGCCAAGCTGCAGCACTCACCAAATCCCTGCTTGGTCTCCACAGGGTTTTACCTAGCACTTTTTGAGTAATATTGTACTGTTTCTGGAAGAATTTCATGACCTATGCTGCTGTCAGCCACTCTGAGGACTTACAGAGTGCAGTTGCCTGTCTGAAACACAGTTAAAACCCCAGAAGGACTTTGCCATCAGATAAGCACAGAAGGGATTGAAAGGCCCTGTTTTTAAGGAACAGGGTCCTAAGCTCTCTATCTCCTCTCTTCTCTCTCTCTTTCTTGTATTCCTACTTTTCCCCTCCACCCATCCCGCGCTCCATAACCTTCCATCTGTCCCCAAAGGTGCCATCCACCATTTAATTTAGAAGTTAGTAGCTTTGCATTTGTGTGCTGGGTGGTAGCTTAAGTCTGACTCAGGTCCTCCCAGAAAGGTGACCATGGAGTGTTCTAGCATTTCTTCTCTCTGTGCCAGCAGTGCAACACACACAAGCATGCCCCACCAAAAGTAGGGATTTAGGCTCCCATTTTCATTGAGCTTTCAGCTGCTTCCTCTGCATGAAATTGTCAATTTCACTCATGCTTTCACTGTTCGGCACCAGGTTGCAAGCTTTCTTTTGTCATGCCACCACTTTCAATGCATCAGTTGAAAATGTGAAAAACCAGTCTGTTCAATCCAGATAGCCTAATCCTGTGCTGCAGTGACTCAGGAAAGGCCTCCTTCCAACACATTGGCTACCTGAGGCTGTAGCAGAAATTATGTCACTTTCCTCTAGTTATTTTCTTTCTATTCTCATTCATTGTTCAGATTGAAAAATTCTTTTTGCCTGTCCTTATACTTCCAACTTTTCTCTGCCAATGTGTGTTGACTGCCGGCTCCACTGAGCATCAGCCAACCATGCAGGCTGTCAGCGAGGACACATCCTTCCTCTGCAGCACCACTGCCCAGGCAATCCACCACTGACTGCTTTGTGGCTTGGAAAGAGCCACAAAGACTTCCCTGGAGGGTTTGTGGCATACCCATGGCTATGGGGAAGCAAGTGCTTGGATGGCAATGCCAGGGTTTAGGATAATGGCTGAAATCACCCCATCTCTGCAGCCCCATGGCAGGTAGCACCTGTCCTGCATCACAAGCATGTGGTCACCTCCTGTGAGGCGCTAAGTAGAAATGCAGCAGAAATTGTGTGCTACATCCTGCAATAAAACACAGTCAGTAATAAAACTACACATGGCTGGGAGAAACTTTCACTGGGTGGCAAAAGACAGAAAGTGTGGTAACTATAATGCTACACTTTGGGCGTTAAAATAAAAGTAGGTTCTTACAATGACAGTCGTTTTCTGTCCTGACAGGTTAAGGAAATCATATTGATAATACACTGAAAGAAAGAAATGGGCCCACAAGAAGGAAATTAGAATACCCAAAAGTGTGTCTTTCATACATTTCATCAGTATAGACAAATATGTAAAACAACAGTTTTCATCCCATGCCAGATAGAGGGAATATTATTTTGAGAGGTAAGTCAATATTGTTACTGAGGGCCAGTCTAGTATGTACCATGCTCTGAGGGACACGTAAAAACTCCTGGGATAAATAAAAGAAAAACTTCAACATTTCTAATAAAACTTTAAAAGCCATTTAAATATTAAGTTAGTGGGTACCATTTTCCTGGATAATGGATACCTATGAAGGTTTGCATCAATGTCATTGCATAGATGTGGAGTGAAATCATTTGAGTGGGGCAGTGGGGTAGTTATCCTTAATGGTATGGAGGCAAAATTACTTATATCACAAAATCATAGGAAAACAAGCTCTATTGAAAATAAGTTGGGTCAATTCCAAATTAAAGCTAATGGGAGTTTTTTTTGTCTATCCAGAAGGGGTCTCACCTAAATGATTACTGTCCTTTACCACAGCAGAAAAGTTCATGACTTATATCCATTTTGATTCTTAATCTCATATATATGCTTCAATTGCTGACTTTATAATTTATTAGTAGTTACTAATATGAAACCATTTCATACAACATTTAAAAATGTTCCGACTTGTACAAACTTTATACAAATCATTTTACACTGCACAGAGAAGATAGAAGCTCAATAACTATAATACCCCAAGGGAATCCGTGGCCATAAAAAGTTCCTAAATTTTTTCTTGGATTTGGTAATCCAAAACAACTAAATTGTGAGGGAACACTATTGCATTGACTGTGAAATGACAAGTATGAATTAGAAATTTCTGTTACTTGCTAATAAAACTTTGAAATGGCTGTCTAAAAGCTATTTACATGGCCAAAGAAATACAGACCCAAATTCTTCCAGTCTGGCATCTGTAATTTAGCAGTAAAATCACAGGAATTTCTTTCTTGCAATAATGCCTTCAGAGTATAGAAAATAAGCATATTGTTGCAGGGTGAATCCAGTAATTTGAAAATAATAGTAAGTTACTTGAACTACAGGAAAAAAAAAACCAGTTTCTTAGCAAACATTTAATTTCAGATAACAAGCTGATTTATCATTTATGCTTAGTAATATTTTTTCCTTTACATTTAAAATGTCAGAGAATTGTTCTGGATTTTTGTTCTTTGAATTTCCCATATATGCTTAGTAAAAAAAAAATTTTAAAAAAGAAAATTTAAATTAACACACTGACAATAGTATTATTAAGAAATAAATATAGATGTAAATGTCACTGTAGTATGTAAATATAAATGAGTAATCATATAGTATATGCATATACATTGTCTGACTCCAGGTGAACCAGAAACAGAGGTTACCATCACACTATTAATGCAGTACAGAAATGATATGGCTTCAAGAAACATGCAAGAAATACAGAAAAAGGATATCAATCATGGTTGTGCTCACCTTTTTGCCTGCTGGGATTTCTGTGGTGATGGTAAGTTGTGAGAGCCTAAAGGGACCATTATAGAATGGAATTTGCTACAACACAGTTGGCTAAGGGATGTGTTTGGAATAACATATATACAAAATGCTTCTTACTCAGGTGTGCAGAGCCACATCAGAGCAGGAAATGCTGAAGAGCTGTATGGGGTGCATGGGAACATCTAAAACCTGCAGCAAACTGGGCCAGAGCTCTTTTTTCCTCTTTAGTCTCTTCATGTCTGTAGTGTAGAATGCTGGAGTTGACTCAGCCCAAGATGAAAAAGATGAACTAGGAATAAGGCCGTGGGAAAACACCTCAAACTCACAACGAGTCAAAAAGTCCAGTCCCAGAGTTCTCCAGTTGTTATATGCAGAATTGTGCTAGAAAGTTCTCTGCTCTCCCCCAGTGGATTTGTTCCCAGTAACCTCATTACCCTTGACTGATCAAAGTACCCCTGCATTGTTTTTCATATCCTTTCCTATTGCACCTCGCCCTCAGATCCTGCTATGACTCTGCACTTAATACTAACTTATATGTACCCCTGCTTTACCCTGGACCTCAGGCTTCAGCTAGTGTTTTCTGGTGTGTTCCCATGGAGTTTGTTCACGTTGCAGTTCATTATTTTACAGTTATTAAAGTGTTTCGTTCCCAAGCCACTAGTCTGGACATGTGTCTCTCTCTTCAAAGTCATCTAATCAGGTTCCTGACATAGTTGCTACAGGTCCAAAGCTATCTGGTCCTGGACCAGATTGCAACATCTGGTGCCTGAACAGGGACTTCTGACATTAAGGAGACCTGCTGGCAACAGGGTGAAGCCTGGGAGAACTTTGCCAGAAAAAGAAGTGAGGAGGATGCTGCCTTATCACCTACCTTTGACGAGAAGGTAAGAGAAGGGCAGACATCCATCCCATTTGTTTCCCCTCAGCTGGTGTTCTAAATTAAGTTTTTAAAACTGATGTGAGAACGTCAGCTGTAGCAGAGAGAGACCCTTAAACAAAGTTTTAAGTTAAAATTTGCAAAACAGGTCAAAAAATTTAAGAAGTACCTTAAATAATTAATTTGCTGGATTTGTAGAAATTTTACAGATATTGCTGAGTCCAAGATAAATTCACTGGACTTTTGGGACTTGATAGGAAAAAAGATTTATAATTCAGCAGCAAATCAAGACTGCTGTGCCCAGAAATTGATTTCAGTCTTAAAAACGACATTTGATGGTATAAAGATTAACCAAAAGAAAAAGGAAAAAAAAATGAGAGAAAAGTTATTTGACACAGAGCAACTGAAGTCTAATTTGGATCAGCCTAGGGAAGCCAACAAACCCTTTTCCCTCAAGCTTTTCTGTTTCACCTACTCCAAGGACAGATACAGGGCCAAGATGGCAGAAGCCTGTGCCCGTGGATGGCCCGGGGAATTAGCGGCTCAGCCGGTGACCCCGCTGCCCTGTCATCACCTGTCCCTCCACCTGGGTCTGATACAGTAGTGTGCAGACCAGCTTGGACCTCCCCCGCAACGTCCCACCTGTTCCCTCATGTTTCCCTTGTCCTTCTGACCTTACTGGTATGAAGCAGTCCACCTCCATTGCAAACATCACTAGTTGTAATACCATCAACCGCCATTTTAAAAATGACAGCTGTTTTGAAGATCATTTTAGCACCTTTGGTCGATGTCCTGACTTGTTGGGAAACCCCACCCAAAGACCCTCCTACTGTCCTGCCTACTCCTTCTCAAGATCTGCCCAGTGCTCCAAGGAAACAACCACTCCTGCCTATACTGGAAACTCATCTAATAGCCACTGCCCTGTTCTGGAGGCCAGAACCACAACCACCTGGGTTCTGGAAGGGCCCTCCCCCAGAATGGTGGAGCCTGTGTCACCTTGGCCTGGCACAATTCCAGCCTGAGTTGAGACAAGTACAAGAAGGTGTGTATCGTTAAAGGTGATCCCTCCAAATCCTCATCCTCCTCCTCATAGGAAGATGTCCACTGGCCAGCATCTAAAAGAGAGGACTGGGAAAAAATAAAAAAAAAAGGAGTGAAAATGAGGGATTGGGAACTGGCAAACAAATTGGAAGTAGTGCCATCCTGGTACAACAGGAGGGGAAATCCATACTCTGTCATTCAGTGAAATCAAAGTATTAAGTAAAGCAACTTCAGAATATGGAAGAAGCTCACTATACTTTTCTATCCTGATCATGGTGACCTTCTCAGCCCACACTTTCACACCCCACAATGCACACCTCACTATTAACACCCACTGAGTATTCAATGTGGAAATTGAGATGGAAGCGCCTATTAACCAAATTATTACAAGATTATGCCAATGACCAAGAGAGGGTGCAAATAACCATGGACCAATTGGCAGGTGAGGGGGCTCACACAGACTCTGACCAGCAAGCCATGGGCCTTCCTAGGCCCATCCTCAAGGACATTGTGGATGCAGCTAGGATGGCACTGATACAAATACCAGAGGCATTAAACCTCATCAGAAATATGCCACTATCCAGCAAGGGGCTACTGAGCCCTATATGACTTTTCTGGACAGACTTAGAGCTGCCATAGAAAAGCAAGTAACTGATGTTCCAGTGAAGAAAAGACTGTTCAAACAATTGGCTGTTGTGAACACCAGCTCAGAAGGCAAGAAAGTTTTAGAGGTGCTACCTTCCCAACTAGAACTTCTCAAATGGTTGACGCCTGTAATAAACTAACCACTGCAGAACATATGGCTAAAATTCAAGCCCAAGTGTTGACCCAAGCATTAAACACTTCTCAACAGAAGCTTCAAAGCCAACAAAATCAGAAGAGTGGATCAAATGGACAATGTTATAACTGTGGTCAAAAAGGCCATTGGGTAAAAAAGGTGCAAAAAACCAAAAAGGGGCAATGGTCAAGGACAATGTAACTGCAATAAAGGCAATCAAAATACTAACCAGTCTTTTCAAGTCCAAAGGCAGTGTCATTGCCAGCCAGGAAAACACCAGTGAAACATAGAACAGTGGCGTGCAATGACACAAGATAACCTGTCACCCACCCCGGTGAGCAGCACTGGAGACCATCAAGTGCAGAACTGCAGCATGTCATCAGTGAACTCCCAGTTTCAATGTCTACAGGTGCCAGACGGGAGCTGTCAACTGTCCAGCCAGTAATGATCACTGACATTACACATTATGCAGTTTCTAGAGAGTGCCTTGGCCCAGGCTAGTGGCCACAAGACTTTCTAATTGTAGGTGTGGACAGACAAACTGTGGGAGGGTTTTAAGTGTTACTTACAGTCTTATCAGTTACTGGTAATTTCCAGTCAGGAAATTACCATTTTTGACCATAAGTCCTAACCCCCCTTGTTTCACACCTAAAGGTTTAGTTTTTGCCCAGCCTTTTCTCCTTCCTGATGCTGATGAAGAAATGAATAATGAGACCTCTGAAGGGCTGAGCATCATGTGGACCAGACACACCATGCAAGGAAAATCTCAGCTGACCTGCACCCTGCCCTGTTTGGGTAAGAACACCACCCTTTCAGGTCTCATTGACACAGGGGCAGATGTAACTGTAATATCAGAAATTTACTGGCCTCCAGAATGGACTTTTGTCTCTTCCTTAGATTCATTAATCAGAATTGGAGGACACAGCATCACCATATGTAGCCTCCATACTATCCCTTTTAAGAGGCTGGAAGATCGAATGACCACTGTAAAGCCATTTATAGCCAAAAAAAGAAAAAAATATTTGTGTATGGAAGAGACATTTTGTCTCAATGGAGTCTCATGCTGGAAACAAATTTTTAACAAGGGCCACTGACGAGCGCAGCACCCTAAAACTTAACTGGTTGTCGGAGAAGCCCATCTGGGTTGATCAGTGGCCCCTCCCAGAAAACAAATTAACTGTGCTAGAGACTCTAATTCAAGAACAATTGATCAAAGGACACATTATCCCCACAAACAGCCCCTGGAATACTCCAGTATTTGTTATCGAAAAGCCCCATAGTGAAAAATGGAGGCTATTGCAAGATTTAAGAAAAGTTTGTGAAGTTAATGAAGTAATTCAAAAATTGGGACCATTAAAGCCGGGGTTACCATCACCCAGCATAATTCCAATGGACTGGTTACTAATGGTTATTGGTATCAAAGACTGTTTTTAATATCTCACTCCACCCAGAGGATGCACCACGGTTTTCTTTTTCCTGTACCTTCAAATAACGGACAATCACCCTTGAAAAGATTCCATTGGACTGTGTTCCTGCAAGGCATGAGGAGTTCCCTTACTATATGCCAATGGTATGTTGCCAGAATCTTATCACTTATTTGCGAGAAGTTCCTTCAATTGATCATACTTTATTACATGAATGATATTTCTATAGCCACCAAAGACAGTGCAGCCTTACAGATTGTTGTTGCTGTAGTAACTGAAGTAATACATAAAGCTGGACTGTCTATAGCTGAAGACAAAATACAGCAATCTCCTCCTTGGAAATATTTGGGATACAAACTCACTGAGTGCACCAGTTTCCTGCAGACCATCCAACTGCAGGAAAACCCAGTGACACTGCATGAGCTTCAAAAACTCATTGGGTCTGTCAATTGGATTCTAAATCTCCTTGGAATAAACAACCAGGACTTAGCTTCATTGTTTGATTTGTTGAGAGGAGATATTTTAACTCCCCCAGAAAACTAACTCAAGAAGCAAGAGCAGCACTAAATAGAGTGTCCACAGCTTTGCAAACCCACCAAGCGCACAGATGTAGCACAGATTTACCCTATTTGTTTGCGTTGATAGGGGAAAGTCCACACCTTCATGGCTTAATTTTCCAATGGGGCCAAAACTTACCAGACCCTTTGCTAATTCTAGAATGGATGTTCCTATCTAATCAAATCACTAAAACCATTACTACAGGCCCTGAAGTTATGTCACAACTAATAATGAAAGCCAGATCCCAAATTTTATCTCTTTTGTGAAAATATTTTTCTGTTATATTTATATCTGTTACTTCTGTTTATTTATAGGTTATTTTAATTCAACTCCCAGTCCAGCAGCTGCGCCATCCCTGGAAGGTAGATCTTGTCTCTCTTATTAGGCAAGATTCAAGGATCAGCTTGTCATGTCCTACAGTTTCTGTTCAGAACACCGTTGGGTTTTCTGGGGTAGTCTTGGTGTGGTCTGGAAATAGAAGGGCTTGGGCAATGGTAGTGCCTTTATGTAGAAACTAGGGTGGGTCTTTGCGCAACTCTGATAGTAATTTCATCCATTGCCCCCACTGTCTGGACTTCTGGAAGAACCTGTAGAGTGTCAGATCCATAAAGAGAGTCACCAATGATTAAAACATTCCAGGGTCCATCAGCAGACCTGCATTTACCTGTTGGTATTTAGTA
Source organism: Serinus canaria (assembly GCF_022539315.1). Taxonomy (NCBI): domain Eukaryota; kingdom Metazoa; phylum Chordata; class Aves; order Passeriformes; family Fringillidae; genus Serinus; species Serinus canaria. The sequence goes on from NC_066343.1 coordinate 56,296,580, forward strand.
AATGCCCTTATCATCAATTTGGATGGACTGGAGGCTTGCCAGCACACACTGGGTCCCCAGCTGGATGAGTTGGTAGGCTTCAGAGAGCTGGTGGCCTTCATGGTCAATGTCACCAGGTGATATCTCTCAGCACACATGCCCTCTGGGATGGTGGGGTGCGTGGGTTGGAACGGCTTGGTATTTGGTATCATCATGCTCGGCTATCCCACACTCAGCTAGGAGTTTCCCTGGACACGGCTGGTAGCTGGGATGAGGCTGGACCTGCTCGTGGCATTGGAACTGGGAACAATGTTTAAAATATTCTCTGCACTCTAGGCAAGCAGAGGAGGGACAAGATGTGGAAGGGTGTCTCTTTAGAAATACTTTGTCGCATTCAACTTGAATATGACCCAGTTCTCCACAGTTATAACAGTGGATGTTGTCCTTGTTGAATGGTTTTACCTGGTCCAACACAAATGCCTCCACTCCCCTTTGCTTACCACCAAGGACACAATAGACATACTTTAGCACAAGCCTCTATCATTTGTTCAATTTTAGGTTCAGGATCGAGAGGGAGTGTTCTCAGGATCTTTTGACATTCTTTGTTGACATTGGAGATAGTCAATTTCCACAAAAGCTCCTCTCTTGTCTCCTCTCAATCAACTTGTCTGTCAATACTTCTTTTGAGGTAGTCTATGAATTGGATGTAGTTTTCTTCTGGGCCTTGATGGATAGTAGCAAAGGTTTGCTGTGGGGTGGTCCCATCTTTTTAGTGAAGCACTGAGAGTGGCATTTTTAATGTCCTTGAGGACAGGACTCAGCAAGTCTTGGGCCTGGTCCTCGGGCTTTTCATAATCACCTTAATCACTCCAGTGAAAGTCTTCGAGGTTCACCTTCCTGTCCCTTACAGAGATTTAGTAATTTTTCAAGTTCTTTTTCCAGGTTGCCTTGCAAAGGAGGAGTTCAGCGGGTGAAAGGAGGACAGACATAATATATCTCAAATCATATGGAGTGAGGACATGTGCTTCAAATGTAACTTGTAAAAGATTTTTAAAATATGGGGACTCTCATCCATAATCCTTACATGCCTTACAGAGTTCTTTTATCTTCCCGGAAGGCAGAAATTCCCACTTGGGGTTCCTCCCTCTTGAGAATTTAACAGGGGCCTCCAGGATCTCTCCTCTCTGCAGTCTTCCAGTCCCCCCTCCCTCGTGGCCTTCTGCACCCTTGTCCAGTGATCCTCAGACTTGGTGTTAGAATCTGAGGAGTCACTGTCCTACCCCGAGAGGGAGGAAGAAGTCTTAGCAGGGGTGCGGTGCCTCCGGCGAACTACTGAGGCCCGGTGTCATGGGCCACTGGCAACCAAGACGGGTTCCTTCTGGTTGCCATCATGTCCACTTCCAGTCCCGGTGTCATGGGGACCAGAGGTGTCACGGCCAGTAGGAGTGGGACCTAAGGTGGAAGAGGTGATGTTGGAAGGGGAGGGGAGGGCCTGCCCCAGAAAGGGTTATATTGGTAAGAAGGGTGGCTCTTCCTGGTGCAGGAGCCACCATTGACGCAGTAGGTGAAAGGGAACTCATTGCAGGGGAGGAGCCCGATGGTGGAGAAGTGGGATCCAGGAAGGGAGGAAAAGGGTCCTGGGTGCCATTTTGGCCTATAGATACAGATGAGGGTGCTGGGTATGAGGGCATAGGGATTAGGGTTAGGTTAGTTCTCAGGATGGCATGATCAGTGCCATCCTGAGGAGGGGACAAAAGAAGACAGGAGATGGCAGAAGGTGGGTGGCTCTCCTGTGCCTCTTAGCAGTTTCCATCTCCTGAGCTTCCCTGAGAGGATGAGGGTTTAGGAACATGAGGGGAGGAAGGCAACAGCTGGGAAGATAACAGGGGTATGGAACCAACAACTTTCCCCGAACTTTCCCTGATAGCTTTAACAGAATCATAAAGTAACTGAAAAAGTGGGTAAAACTTCCCCACTTAATAATTTCCCTCTGTTTGCAAAAGATATCACTTTACCCCAACTCTGTCCCAAACCTGAAGTGACATAACTGATTCCCTTCTAATTAAATAAAAATAAAATGAACAAAAGCTTTTAACTTTCCCCTCGATGAACTCCCCTAGAAACAAGGATAGCTTTAACTTGGAGGTAGGACTCCCATTGCAGAATGGTGAGTTTGGATCCCATTCTCACAGTCTCCTACCCACAAGATTTAAAAGGGAAAATGAAAGGATAAGAGTGACCCTAACCAAAACAACATTTGCCACCTGGTGGTTCAACTAAAAGATCTTGTGGGAATCCTGTCTGCTCAACGGATCCTCACTCTGGGAGGGTTGTTCGTTACTCCTTTGAGAAGGTCTTCTCAAAATTGGAGTCTTCCCTCTGGAAAGTGGTCACCCAAATGCGGCTTAAAATCCAGTGGTCAGAGCCCCTGGAGACACTTGGAGAGGCTCAGGAATGATGAGCCGCACGTTTGAGTGCCATCTGTAGCAGTGAGGCGAGATGGTCAGTGCCACTCCCTTCCTCACAAGCGTCCTTGGAAGGAGAACGTTTGGGCAGGCACACGTCAATCACACACTCAAGCACTCAAGCACACCGCAGCTAGCAGGCAGGCGGACGTGGGAGGGTCCTCTGTGTGGGGTTCCAGCGAGTGTTTATTAGGGTCTGGTGCTGAAGGGGTCCAGGGACAGAAGACAAGGGATAGTGGAAGGTCCAGGGTATAAAGATGCGAAAGAGGGGGTGGAGCAAAACATCAGGGCCAACCAGCTGAGGGCATAGGGGCGCTACAAAGGGCAGGAGATGATAGGGAGTTCCAGGGTGAACAGGCAGGGTTACATTAACCAATGGGGAAACAGGGAGTGGGGAATATTCTAGAACGAGACCATATAGTGGTGAAAGGGGTAGGGATGGCAATGGACCAACGGGGAATACAGAACTGGGATAAATTAGCATACTGCTGCAGAGCACCATGAGGGAAGCCTTGTGTTTCACCCTGACCTGTGGGCGATGCCCGGAGCCTATGGCACATCCCTCCGGGGCATTGCCACTGCCCTTTTCCCAGTAGGCTCAGGGGCCTCCACAAATATTATATTTCAACCAAAATAATGAGCATGAGTTAAAAAAAGGTGATACCAGGGAAATGAGGTAAAACTACCACTGGTTTGCATACTTCTAGGGTCAAAGCTCGGAGAACTCCCTATCTCCCTTAATCTAACTATTTGGGATAATAGTGGATGATCCTCTTGTTGACAGTTCTTAGAGAACCTTAGAAGACCGGAAAAATGTGATTCACCATCTGCATTTTACTACTGGCCCTCTTTATCCTTTAATTCAATATCTGTTTGTATATTAGCAGCATGACAAAACAGCTAGGTAGAGTGAGCTCATTTTACTCATTACTGGCTTTGGATTGAAGCTCGATGTGATGGGGGTCCATAGTTCAGTGCAATAATAAGTTTGGGGTGATTGAACAGTAGAGAAATGGCAGATCTGGGCCATCTCTGGGTCTGTCACACTGTGTGGGTAACACAAACATGACTCTTTTAACAAAGCAGACTTATTCTCTCCAGGTCACCTGCACACTGGCACTGGGGTCAAGGTCGAGTGAAGAGCTGGTGAGGTTTGAGAAGCTGACTCAGGGTCCCTGTATTGCCTGGACACCAGATTCTGCTAATCTGTCCCTGTAGGTGACAGGAACTAAGTAGTGATGCTGCTAAAAGTCTCTGTGTGAGACCTGCAGGAGCCCAACCCCTGCAGCCGTGTCCTACCAGCATTTCATTGGCATTGTCTCTGTTACCAGTGGCTCTCACTTCACCCCTCTGTAAGAATGTGAGAGCTGATGCTCAGTGAAAACACCTGACCAGAAATATGGGACGCATGAACTTCACTGAAACTGCCTTATAGAAACTAATGAGGCAGGTCAGTCACTCCAGCACCTCCTCATGGCCTGTGTGTGGGATTTGCTGCTCTAGAACTAATACCACATGGTGAAGCAAGTTGGATTAAGTTATATGAATGCTGTAAGGAGGTCCAAGATCCATAACATGACAATCTCAGCTCAGTGAGATGGTGGGCTACCTTTTCTGTTTTATTTAGTACAGTGCAAGTCCTTAATTCATTGTCACATCTCTTCCTGTGCCTTTGAGATAAGGAAAATGTGAGACAAAAACTTGCCTGTTTAAGGCACCCTGTAACCAGAGGAAAGAAATATTGGGCCAAAAGCCAGAATTTTTAAGAGTATCTCTTCCAAAGACTGTTGTTAATATTTCCACAAGGCACCATGATCATTACTGAGTTAGGCTTTTCATCCTTTTGCCAGGGGAGAGAACTCCAGTCTCCAAAGTGACATATCTAAGTTCCCTCTGCATGCTGAATTGAAATTCCCAATTACACAATCTGCAACTCTAAATCTAATCACCAGACTGAGAATAACCAAGGTATCTTGACATCCAGCACTACTCTTGGCTCCCCTACAGCTGATTATCTCCAGGATGCAACATATGTTCTGTGTGCTTCTCAGGACTGCTCTGTGTGCAGCATAAACACCTAGGTACTTCTCCACGTAGTATCTCGGGTGTTCCTGGGAGCTCTGAGACCATTACTTTCATTGGATGGGCCTTGGAAATCAGGTGATTGCTATTTTTGTCCAGAAGAACAGTCCATAACTTGAAGTAAAACCTGATCATGTCTGTATGTTAGGCTAAGAAGTTCATTCAGATGGGCTGTTACACCAGTGTTTTGCACTCAAACCTCTGCATCCTGTCACATCTGCGCAGCCAGTCAGCACTTACTGGATGCTTACCAACTTCCTCTGCATCCTCTGAGGATAAGGGATGCTAAGCCAGGAGCAGTGCCAAGCCCTTCTGCTAACCCTGGGGTCATAGAAATTCATGTCTCAGTGTTCTTCATCTGGCACCAACATCTCCTTAAAGCTGAAGATAAAATTTACAGCAGTTGCAACTGTGGTGCAAAGTTTCACCAATGCATGAGTTAGCTTCTCAAGTCATTGCATCAGACACAACAGTATGGAGCTGCAGAAGATTAGCAGACCTCTCTTCAGATCAGGAGACATAGCAGGCACCTGTTTGTTTGTTCCTGAGCACCATTAATGCACTAACAGAGGGTCCTGAAATTCCTTATCTCCGAATCCCCAGTGACAGAGCAGTCCAGTTTAAGTAGAGACTGTCCGCTGAGATGCTCAGATTGGACAAGAAATTTCTTTTCTTTAACAGACCTAAAATAAATACAGCTTTACAATGTAGACATAAATCTAACTTTAATGAAGATTTTGTCCATTAATTCCCTTCATGTACAGTCCTTGTCAATTGGCAAACATATTTTATTAGAAGAGAACCTTGCCAGCTGAAGAAAGTATTTGGCTAGTCTGGGTGTTGCCAAACATTTTATTTGCAATTTTTAAGAACATTTGGACAAAAAAGGAGTAGATCTCCATAAGTTAAATTTAGTTTTATAGTCAGTGTCCCTGCTTGCAGTCTAACACTGCACTCATTAATTTCAGTGTCTGTAATTAAAACTTGCAGAGAATATGCACAGAATATTTCTAGCTTTCCTTGATGAGTTTTGAACACTGATCAGTTGATGGTTCATAGAACTGGCTTTTCCTGTGCTTTGTTTTGCCTAATGTCAGATTTTGTCTAAAAACCTTTTTTAGCTCAACACACACATTGATGTTCATAGCAGCTCTACTGGCATGGCAAAGATGTATGGGTAGCGTTTCAGAGTCCTGTGTCTCCACCTGAGGGTTCAGTGTTGCTTCAGGGTTAATTTTCTTGTGTCCAGCAAAAACAGGAGAGCTCAGAGGGGGCGTGTGATTGCGAGAGTTGAGTGTTCAGAGCTAGGTACAAGGAGGCTGAAAGTGGGTGGTGGTGGAGATGAACAAAGGCATACATTGCCAGTAGAGGCTTTTCAGCACACATTGACTAATTACCAGCTGTTAGACTCGTGCTGGGGTATGTCACATTTGTCTCTTGGTTTGAACAACTTCTGTTACTCCTGGAAAAACAGCTTTGTAACTGTCCTGACTGTGAGATGTCCCAGGTGGATGGATTGACAGGTGTGCTTTAGGTCGAGCTGCAGTAGCCAGACTTCAACTGGTCCTGGAACAAGGTGCAAGAACCAATGCATGGACCACATTTAATTCTCCTCTCCTTGGATAACTCAACCATCATGCTCCTAGGAAAGGGCCCTGCTGTAGTAGATTGCATGTGGGATCCCCATGTTCTAATGTTTAACCAGGTGACTGCAGAAGTGGTGAAAGAAGCCTCCACCTGCCTGACTTGTGAAGTACTGCATATGGTGTCCTGCAGATGAACTGGCTGAGCACCTGTGATGGAGCAAACAAAGAAACCAAAGGTGACCAGACACTGGACCTGGGAGAAAGAAGCTTCTTTTGCATGTTCAATCAATTATCTCCCTGCGTCGTTCCACGGGCAGTAAGCTGTGCAAGAGAAGTCCTCTCAGGGTCCTCAGATTGACTGCTGAGGCAGAGGGTTCCTGTCTGAAAAGTGTCAGCAGCTGAGACAAGTGCTACTCACAGGCAGACTGCTCAGAGGACAGGAAGTTTGTCTGGTCCTGACACAAAGCACACACTGCCTCATTTGGGGTTCTGCATCTGGCTGTAGGCCCAGGATATGCACACACCCGCATGCATGCACATATCAAACAGATAATGGAAGATAACAGCAAAATTTAATGAGCTTTCCACATCTTCTCTAGAAAGAACCTGCATTTTTTAAAATAAATTCCCATGTTTTTATGGAGAAATTTCTGAAGATTCTGTTGTGTCAAGCTCTAGGTTTCCATGTAAGTTCAAGGTAATGATGTTTGCCAGCTGTGTAGCTGCAATGTCTACAGAGGAACATTGAAGATCTATGTTAGTTTGGGACTCACAAAAAGTAATTCATTATGCATAATGGTGATGTTGGCAGTGCATGCCAAATGGTTAAATCTAATGTAGCATACAGTTCCATTAAGGCACAACAAAATTAATCTATCCCTTCCCACCAGGAGGTTTAAACAAAAGCAATGGGGAAGGAGATGCATGGAAAAAACAGCAATTCATTAATGAAATGAAGACATGTAAAATAATTAGGCTTATAACAATAGATTAGAGGACTAAATTAACCCTTTTATTTTCTGTCCAATATGCACAAGTCAGAACCCTAGCACTGGGTGTTATGTAAATGAAACTTTAATTGTCTTCCAATTTTCTTCCAGGGAGGAGATGAACAAGTAGATCAAAACAAAGCCTCTAGTTCCCTTGAATAACTTTATTCTGGTTTGCAGAAACTGCCCATGGTGACTATTTGCATTCAAAGCCACACTCTGGATCTCCAGTGGGAAATTGCAAATGAATGAGTTAACTCAAAGAATAAAAGAGAAACAGTTGCCACTAAACTGGTGTACAATAATTTGTATAAATAATAATGTTGAGACTAGGGGACCAACCTAAATTAATGGAGGTGTAAAGCTTTCTCTTGCTTTATAGGGTATGCTAGTAAGAAGGCATTGTTTTCTCTCCTGTATAAGTCCTGTTTCTCCACTACCACAGGTGTATATTTTAAACCACTCTGTGCCTTAACAGATGCTGCTTACTTTAAGGTGTAAAGGAAAGACAAATGTTTCGAAATACACTACATTAATTCAGGATAAGAAATAACCCAGATGCACAGATCTTTGGATAAATCAAGTAATCAAGAAATTTCCTGGCCTTCTGTACTTTAATTTTTTTAAATTTAGCTGAAAACAACAAGGAACTTCCCCTCTGCTTACAGCTCTCAGCTCTGTTCTGGAGGAAGGAAACTCTAAGCACACAGCAGTACTTAGGGGCCGAGGTGAATTAGGGGCACAGGGGAGTTTTGGGAGAAGCTCTGCAGTGACTGTGACACTGAGGAGCACAGGACTCCCACCCCTAGGGCTCACTCCAACTCCCCCTATGTGGACCAGGAGTGTAGTCTGCCTGTAGCATTGCCTGGATGTGAGCAATGAGCCATGCATGTCAGTGCTAGCTTTTTATCGCACTGCATACCCAAAGCTGGAGCACTGGAATGTTTTGAAACTCATGTGAGAATCTATGGGACCATCAAGAGTATAACACAACATCAAAAGCCTCAGTTGATATGCTGAGAACCTGTCAAATTCCCTTTCCAAAATTACTCTGTCAGCAGAATGGTGCTGCCAGCACCTAGAATGGGAGACAAGGTTAGCAGACAGCAGGAGCATCACAAGAGGTAGTCTTGCAGGCATCATGCATTTAGGACCCCAAGGGAAACGTGTCATACCAAACTTGGCAGCAAGTCCATATTCCAGGATGGAATTAGGATTCATAAGGCCTCAGACAAGCAGCTGCAGCAGCAGGACAGGTGACTGCACCCAGCATCCCACCACAGCAGAACCAAGGCAGTAGTGCATGGCATACCTGAATTCAGGTAGATAGGGCTGGTAAGTATCTAAAATGAAGCACTGCCAATGTCTTTCTTGTAAGTATTACTGTTAGTGGTGGCTGAAGAAGGAAGGTATGGGGAGCTATTTAAGCAGCTTTGGTCCAAGCTAGCTGAAGCTCTTTATCTTGTTCAGGAGACTCTCATGCTTTGTTCTGGTCATGCCTGTTTCCAATGCTCAACCTGTTGCTCCAAGGCATATCTGCACAGGGAAATGGCACAAAGACAGGGAAAAGCAATGATCTTGATAGAGACTGGGGTAAGCTAAAATCTTCTCTTTGAGTTTGTTCCACTTCAGGATTTCCCTTCTGTCTTCTACAACCACAAACATTTTAGGGCTCTGATTCTCCTCAATCCAGTGTCCTCATACCTTCATGACTTCAGAGGAAACATTTACCTTAAAGTGCCTAGATTCTGATGTCTGAGGTAGGAGGCAAGGACAGACTGATTTTGTTATGGCAATGTTATCTTGGGAGGCAATGACACACCTCCCCTGAGTGCAGTACAACAGGAATTGTCATTGTTTAGTGCATCTCTCTTTGTAAAAGTGGTGCATCTCTCTCTCTGTCCTGTCCATCCTCTTATCAAGCTGCCTAAATGAGGAATACCCATATGGTTGATGAATTGTCTTTGGTGATATTACTTCAGAGTTAGCTGACAGGAGTTAGAATGAATGGACTCCAAGGTAATTCCTAATTACGTTAGGGACATGTGTTTCATGGGGTCAGTGGTCAGAGATAGGGAGACACACACCTCAAATCTTCATGTGACAAACAGCCTGTTTTATTGTTCAAACCTAGCACATAGAGGGAATTTGAAACACCCCAGTCTCAACTGCAGATTGGTCTGATCCCCACACAGCCCAGCTTCTGAACAGTGAGATGCCTTGCAGCTTAGGATGGAATATGATAGGTGAAGTCCCTGAGTAGATTTAAATCCAACCTATCCTTGCCCACCCAGGAACTGTAATGCTACATGTGGGTACACACTTTGTTCATTGATTAAGCAGATATTTTAAAGATAGATATGAAAACAATTTTTTTGATTTTATATTTATTGAGTGATGGTGGCATGTCACTAAACTGGATCCATGCCCTCTGCATAAGTAATTAATCTGCTGAGCACTCCAAAGCTAGTGACTGGAAAATTCAAGAATCTAGGGGTAAATATTGCTAGGTCATATGCAGCAGCCAGAAGTCTTCTTCATTTGGAAAACTATTTGACTATTCTTCATTTTTGAGGTACAACTCAACCTCTTAATTGCAAAGATTTGCCAAGATGTGCATGATATATCATAGATAATAGAAAATAATAATCTTACAGAGATGACTCACGGGCTCCTGAGGTAATAGAAGCCTAGAGGTGACGCTGATGGAAAATCTCAGAAAGATTAAACAGCATTCTTCTAAAAAGGCTACGTAGATGGCAGCTTGGCTGAAGTGCCTCTACAGCACTGGGTGTAGAGGCACTTCAGTGACTTCTAGCTCCTCCTGTTTGTTACTCACACTGTCATGGGTGCAGTTGTGGGTAACAAATAGGAGGAGCTGGAAGTCACTGTGCTGCTAAAAGGGTATGAACCAGTTGCCATCTCTGAAAGATGGTGGGATGAATCTCATGGTGAGTGTGGCTACCGATGGCTACAGGCTGTTCAGGAGGGACAGGCAGGGCTCTCTGTGGGTTGCCCTCTACATCGAGAAATTAATGGAATGTGAAGGACAGCTGAAGACAACTGAAGGAATCTGAAGAACAGCTGCAAACAGGTTGAGAATTTTTGGGTGAGAATCAGAAAATGAGGTAACAGAAGGAACCTTTTGGATTGTGGCTGTTACAGGCCTCCTGATCACTTAGAGCCTAGTGACTACAAAATCTTCTTGCTCCAGCTATGGGAGCCATCATGCTCATAGGACCTTGTTCTGCTGGGGAGCTTCAACCCCCAGCATCTCTGGTGACCTATAGGCAATGCAGGGAATGCATGGAGGGTAACTTCTTAAGACAGGTAATAGACAGCCCTGACAGAGGGGATTGTTACTGGACCTGATGTCACCAGTGCAAGTGAGCTCATGGGTGACATTGAGGTAGGAGGCAACCAGACCTGCCGTGAAAATGCAGTGAACTGGTGCAGTGTCTGCATGATTGGACAAGTGAAGAGCTATGGATGATATTTGTCTGGATTTCTGTAATGTCTTTGAATGGTCCCACCCAACATTCTGAACTCCAAACTGGATGGATACGGATTTCACAGATTGACTTTTTGGTGTATAAGGAATTGGATCTATGGACATAGTCAGAGAATTTTGAAAAATATGCATTCAAATGAAGATGAGACAAGTAGTATCCCTCAGGAATCTATACTGGGACCAGCATTGTTAAATATTTTCATCAGTGACACTGTGGGGTTGAGTGAGTGCACCCTCAGCAGATTTGCAGATGATCCCAAACTGAGTCCTTCTCTTGGCACACCTCATGGATGGGATGTCATCCAGAGGGACCTGGACAAGCTCAAGAAGTAGCCCATGGGATGCTCATAAATTTTAACCAGGCCAAGAACTGGGTCCTGTATCCATATCACAGGGGGGTAAAAGGATTGAGAGCAGCCCTGCTGAGAAGGACTTGGGGGTGTTGTTGGATGAAAAGCTGGATGTGACTCGCAACAGTCACTCACAGCCCTGAGACCCAGCTATATCCTGGGCTAAATCCAAGGACTGAGTAGGTTGAGAGAGAGGATTCTGCCCCTCTCCTCTGCTCTGGTGAGATCCCACAGGGAGTGTTGCATCCAGCTCTGTGGTCCTCAGCACAGGAAGAACAACAGCTTGCTGGAGCAAGTCTAAAGGAGGCCACAAAAATTATCAGAGGGCTGGAACACCTCTCCTATGCAGAAGGACGAGAGAGTTGGGGCTGTTTACCCTGAAGAAAAAATGTTCCAGGGAGATCTTAATTCCCCAGTACTTAAAGAGGCTGTATAAGAAAGATGGATACAGAATTTTAGCAGGGTTAATTGCAACAGGAAAAGAAGTAATGGTTTTATACCAAAAGAGGGTACATTCAGACTAGATACAAGGAACAAATATTTTGCAATGAGGGTGGTGAAGCATTGGAACAGGCTGACCAGAGAGATGCTAGATGCCCCATTCCTGGGGCTCATTCAAAGTCACATGGGAAAGGACTCTGAACCGCCTCAACTACTTGAAGATATCCCATAATAGAAGATGTCATTTTTGGGGGGGCTGGACTAGACATGCTTTAAACATCCCTTCCCAACTAAAGTGTTCTACGATTCTATGATTTTAGGATTTCACACATCTTTGGGTGTCCACTTCCTCCCCTACAGCCCTGTCCTTTCCTGCTGTTTTTGTTGCCTCATGTCTCATATCCTGGCAGTGGTGTCTGTTAGTCTCAGCTCCCCATCACAGCTGTTCCATTCTCCTCTCTGTGCTGATCCTTGCATGGCAGTGGTTTGATTATTGAGTTTGTCAGGAGGAGGACTGCATGCATTACCAGTCACAGCTCTGTCCTTTCTTGTTCAGCAAAGTCCTGGTCCTTGTGCTGGTGACTTCCAGAGTACAGCCAGCTTCTCACTAAACTCCAGTGTTTGGTCATGTCTCTAAATAAAGAAGAAAAGTGAAAGATGGAAAGCAGCATTTCTGTGGAAGCTTTTGAATTTCCACTTTCACATATCATTAGCAGAGAAAAGAAGAAACAACCCAGGCTGGCTGTTAAACTCACTTGAATTTTCAAGGTCAGAACTTAGGGAAGACAGTTTTTTTGGACATTGAGCAGATCATATCTAGGACCTAGTGGGACAAGACAAATTTGGCAGCCAGCAGTGTTGTTCTCAGATTGCCACTTTGGAAGAAATCCTTGTGAGATGGGGTCCCCAGCCAAATAAAGATGTTGCTCTGACAGCTGAGCAGACACCAACAACCTGAGAAGAGCTTGTCCACCTCCTTCCCCGTGACTGGCCTTTCCTGGAGCCAAAACAGTGTGATGTAGTTTACATCACATTATGGATTGTCCTGAAAGATGGTTTGTCATGCTGACACAGAGATGGAGTATCCGCCAGGGAAATCTGGTGTGCCTTTTTCATTGCAAGGCGAGAACATCTGCTCTGACATGTCTGAGAATCTTTGGAGGCCTCTGTAGGCTCTCTGCTTGCTCTGTAAAGCAAAGAAGCCAGAGGCTTCTTAAATCCTAAGAAGCCTCTGCTCCTAAACAGAGTTCCTAAATCTACTTAAAATTATAAATCACCAGCTGGCAGATTATTACAGTGTACAGATTTTCTTCCATCAAACTAATGGAATTTTTGAAATTAATTAATAGGACTCTGTAAAATTCCCAGAGCCTTGTTTTATTTTTTTAAATTAACATAGTTTTCAATAAGTTAGTAGATCTAGGCCTAAATACTGCCATCAGTTATGCACACAAATCCCTACTCCACACAGATTATTGCCCTGCTAAATGATGCCTGAGTATGGCATGCAAGGATCTGCATGTTCCTTCTTTGTAAGATGAAACAAAATCTGCAAAAATGGACATTTTTTGTATCTTCATATAAAAGATTTGTGTGAGTCATTTGATTCCACCTCAAACTGTTTTATGTTTATTGTTTTATATAGTTATTTTAGGCATTTGCATCCTCCACAGTTACTTAAAGCTGCACTTGCCAAAATCTGTCAATTATTGCTTCAGTCACAACTTGCACAGTCACTGAGACAGCAGCAGAGAAAGAAATTTTAAACTCATTTGGATGTCGGAATTTCACAGTAGAAACCTGTCTCTGTGGATATCAGTGTCACCCTTTCAAGGAATACTGTGTGAGGTGGTTTGCAAGAAGCTGCTCCTGGGTGAGCAGCTCATTGGACAAGAAAGGGTAATGGTAGGTGTCAGGGGAATCTGGCTGGTGGCAGGAAGAGGATCTGGCAGAAGAATAGGGCTGGCACTAGGGAAAATGAGATAAGAAAATATATCTCAAGTGAGTGTCTTGGCATGTGGGTGTCTAGATCGGTAAACTCAAAAAAGAGCCTCGTGTTACTTTACTCGCAGCCTGCGGTATGAAGATACCTAGTTTGTTGGCCAGCACCCAGAAAACCACACCAGAAATGGAGTTCCTGGTCTTTGAACATTTTGAGAAGTGGTGGATGAGGGGAAACCGTTGTTCCAGACAGCAGCACACAGCCAGAACTGGGAGGGGAAGGCTGATCTTGGTGCATGGGTCCCTCTCTGGTCCAGTTACAGAACACTGGGCCAGGAGCAGGATACTGCCTCACCATCTACTGCTGTAGAGTGGAAGGATAAACCCTCCTGGCAATGGTACACATCCCACAAAGCTGACACCAGTGATGGGATGCCAGTGGTGTAAATGAGGCCATAAAGGGTGATGAGTCCTTTTTACATAAATATTTTTAACTTAAGTAACCTTTAGTCCCAAAATTAGAGGAAATTTCTTTCATACCATCATGATAAGTTTCTCTCTACACTCCCCTGTCATTGCAACTTCTTGCTCTTTTTGGACTGCAGTATCAATTCAGGAAATAAACACTAATTTTAAAAAGGGGGGAAAAAAAAGTCTGGTTATACCCATATTTCTTAAAACTATTAATTCTTCAAAGTAAAGCCCAGGGATAGTATGCCTCAGGTTAGATCTAGAGCTAATGGGAAATTGAGAGTTGGTTTTGCACAACAAGGAAGTCCCGCAGCTCCAGGACTTGAGGCAGAGAGGGTATCTCTCCAGCAGGATCTCTCAGTAGCAGCCCTGCTTGGGTTGCCTGTTGGACATACTTCCCCTCTTTACTGCCATTCTGAAAACACCATACAGACCAAAATCCCCAACCCTCTCTATTTTGCTTTGTTTTCTAGCTGGAGAGTGCATCTGAAAGCTACCACTAACAGTCTCTCTTTTGGTATAGGTAAGGGATCATGCTGGGCCAGAACGATTAAGTGAAAGGAATGTATGAACAGCCTTAGGAGAAAACCACAGATTATATAGATATATGTCTCTATGCTTACTAAGATGCTTACACATTTGAAACTGTAAACAATACTCAAAATTTTAAAACAGCTATTTTAGGAGGAAAAAAAGCCTTTTTAGAATGACTTCCAACTAGCAACCAGGACCCAAACCATATACATGAAGAAACTGGGAGCCAGGTGCTATTTGGGTAACAGCATGAAGTAATACAACTCAACCAGGTAAAAGTATTCTTTGTCCTCAAGGATAGAGTGCTGTGGATGTGGGTCAGGGAAGTGCTGTATTTTGCACCACAGATAAATAAAATTCAAAAACCTAACATTTGTAAAAATATGCTTCCTTTTACTTTATATTTTAGCACATCTTTTATTGCTTTCCTATTTTTACTGGCTGAAATGCTCCCACAAAGAGAAGAAAATGTTGGTCAGAGCAAGAAAAGTCAGGTTCATATTTTTCTCCAGTGTAATATAAAGAATATGTCCATCTCCTCAACACAATGTATTAAATGGTCAATGTCTGGGGTTTTTTTCAAGTTAAAAAAGAAGCCAGAAGCAGGCACATAGTGTGAATCAACACCTGGCTCTGTGGCTGGTGCTGTAAAGAAGGTTTTGGCTTTTATGACAATGGATTGTGCTTTAATGATTGTAGTCTGATAGAGAAGGATGGGATCATTCCATCTCAAAGGGGCAAGAGAATCTTGGGCAGCAGGTTGGTCAGTTTGGTGAGACAGGCTTTAAAATAAAGGACTCAGATGATGAGGTCCAAAGTGGCAATGCTTGTGCCATTGCTTCCTCCCGGGCAGCAGGTAATTTCAACCAGTGCAGTGACAGATGTTCCTTGACTGCTTCTCAAGATGAGGATCATAGGACTAACCACATCAAAGGTGTTTTTGGTTATAGTGAATCCTCTAAAATCCTTTTCTGGGGAAGCTGAATGCTTGAATACCTTTCTGAGATGCCTGGACATAAAAATGCACACAGCATGGGGAATAAACAGCAAAAACTAGAAATGTCTGTGTGCAGTAGCAGGGCCACGATCTCATGGGAATTACAGGACATGGTGGGGTAGCTTACATGATTACAATGCTGTCATGGGTGGCTATGTACTTTGTAGAAAGGACAGATCAGTGAGGTGTGGTTCTGGAACTGCTCTTGGTGTGAGAGAGCAGCTGGAATGCATCAAGCTCTACTCAAGCACAGACGAATGAGTTGAGAGCTTATGAGTAAGAACTAAGGGACAGGCTAATACAGGTGTCACTATTGTGAGTGTTCAACTCAGGCCACCTGATCAGGATGAATTTGATGGGGCTTTCCGTGAACAGCCAGAAGTAACCTCACAATCACAGGTCCCAATTTTCTTGGGGAACTTCAGCCACCCTGGTATCTATGCTGAGCCCAACTCAGCACACACAATCCAAGGAGTTTCTGCAGATCACTGAAGCTAACTTTTTGATGTAAGCAGTGGAGGATCCAATAAGGAAAGGTGTTTTGCTGGACCTTGTACTAACAAACCAGGAGGGACGGGTTGAAGTCGGGAGCTGACCTGACTGCAGTGACCATGAGACAGTGAAACTTGGGGCCCTGCATGGAGGAAGCAAAGCAGTAAGCAGGACTAGAACTCCAGACCCTCAGACAACTTCAACCTCTTCAAAGACCTGTATAGAGGAATTCCATCATTTAGGACTCTAGAAGATAAGGGAGTCCAAGAGAGCTGTTCAATATTCAAGCATCATTTCCTCCAAGCTCAAGACCAGTGTATTCCCATGAACCAGAAATAGTTCATGGGCAAGAGACCTGTATGGATAAGCAGGGAGTTTCTTGTTAATCCGGGTTGGAAGAAAGAAATTTATGGGATATGGGAAAAGGAACAGGTTGCATGGGATGGCTAAAGGAACATCATTGGTATGAAGGGATGTGAAAAGGAAGGACAAGGCCTGCTTGGAATTGTGTCTGGCAAGGGAAATCAAGGACTAGAAGGGCTCCTAAAAGTGCATCATCAGCAAAGGGTATTCTATGGAAAATATGGTTCCACTGCTGAATCAGGAGGATGTCATGGTGAGGGAAGATACAGAGAAGGCAGAATTGCTGAATTTGCCTCAGTGTTTACTGCTGTTTCTGTGGGAAACCTCAATCCTGGAGGTAAGAGAGTGAGGCTGGAGAAGGGAAGATTTCTCCTTGAGGGCTGGATGAAGTATCAGCTGAGGAGACTGAACCCATAAATCCATGGGCCCTGATAGGATACTCTCACAGGGAGCTGGCAGATGGTGTTGTTAAGCCACTGTCCCTTATTTTGAAAAATCATGGAGAAGTAGAGAGGTGCCCAACCACTGGAGGAAAGCTGCCATTCAGCAGAACCTTGATAGGCTGAAAAGCTGAGCAGAGAAAATCCTAATGAGGTTCAACCAGGGCAAGTGCAGGGTGCTGCACCTGGGGAGGAATAACCCCAAGTAGCAGCACAGGCTGGGGCTGCCCCACTAAAGAGCAGCTCTGCAGAGAAGCACCTGGGAGCCTTGGTGGATCACAAGGTGACAAAGAGCCAGCAGTGTGTCCTTGTGGCCAGGAGGCCCAGTGGGATCCTGGGCTGCATTGGGAAGAGTGTGGCCAGCAGGTCAAGGGAGCTGATCCTGCCCCTCTACTGGGCCCTGGTGAGGCCACATCTGGAGTGCTTGTCCAGTTCTGGGCTCCTCAGTACCAGAGAGACAAGGAGCTCCTGGAGAGCGTCCAGCAAAGGGGCACAAAGATGGTGAGGGGTCTGGAGCATCTCTCTTACAAGGAGAGACTGAGAGAGATGGGCCTGTTGAGTCTAGAGAAGAGAAGACTGAGAGGGGATCTCATCAATGCATATAAATATCTGAAAGGTGGGTGCCAAGAGCATGGTGCCAGACTTCTCAGTGGTGCCCAGATACTGGAGGAGGAGCAATGGTCATAAACTAAAACACAAGAAGTTCCACCTCAGCTTGATGAAGAACTTTATGTTAAGGGTGGCAGAGCACTTGGGCAGGCAGCCCAAGGAGGTCATGGAGTCTCCCCCTCTGGAGACACTCAAAACCCAGCTGGACATGTTCCTGTGCCACCTGTTCTGGGTGATCCTTCCTTGGTGGTGCAGTTGGACAAGATGATCTCCAGGGGTCCTTTCCAACCCTAATGATTCTCTGATTGTGGGATTCAAGGATTCAGGATTAAGGTTCATGTCTTAGACCAGCACTTGGATAGTACAAGCATGCAATTTGGTGTGAGGCATCTTGTCACAGAGGTCAGCATTGCAGATTTTTCAGGAAAAAAAAAAGGAAGAGGACACCTGCGTATGAAAAGACAATGTTGAAAACAATTTTCCACTCCCATTACTTTTGACAGACTGGCAAGCAGCAAGTAGTAAATGGGTAGTAGGCAAGCCTTACCTCTCTTCAAGGAATTTAGAACCATCAAAATGGTACCGTAGTTTTACAAATAAGGCAGTTCAAAAATTAACTTCATTTAAACTTCCTGTTTGTTGTTTGGTTGCTGCATAATTATAGTGTGAGGTTATGGTTACTGCTGCTGCAAGGTATGTAAATAAATGCAAGTTTGCTCAAAATCTTCACTGCTAGCAGAAATGAGAGAGTTCCCACTCCTGCACAACCATTGCTGTACAGGGACTGATCTTTTAAGAAGTAAGAAATTACCCAGGTTTTTTGACAGGGCTGACATACCCAACAAGTAGCAAGAGAAGATGGACTGACAAGGTTATCTTGTTAAAAGAGCTTTCCTTTGATTTAGTGGCAGATAATTCCCCATGATATCAGTGGATATAGTTCTTTGCTAGAACTCATCGGAGAGAAGAGTGGTTTTTTAAAATAGTTTCAAAGACTGGTGTTTCATTTGCTAGCCCACTTCAATAACTCTCATAGCTACTGTTCAAATTACTGCAATTTTCTGATAAATGCAATAAGAAGTCCTGAGACTAAGAGCTTCAAATGACAAAGGAGTGCTCCTGGGGTCATCCTGACTTGTAGCCAAACACAGAACTTCACTTTTGAACCCATCTCAGGGTGCATCACCCAACAGGGCTTTCCACCTGTCATTATCCGTCCCTACGAACGGGTTTCCTGATGGGTCGTGGGGGATCTCAGAGTGCAAAAAACCGGCAAGGCACAAGGGGGGTTTGCAGTGATAATCAAAACAAATGCAATCTTTATGGAAACAACTACAGCAAAATGCATTGGGGAGGATTTGGGAAAAAGATGGGAAAAAATAAGGAAAAGAGGGAGGAAGAAAAGAAAGGTATAGAGCTACCAAACGTAGAATGGCAAAGTCCTTCGATGTCCAGCCAATGGAGTTCACTAGGTCATGTCATGTCTGGGGTGATCTCAAAATCTCTAGCTAACTCAGAGGTTTTTATTATGATAACTCTAATGGAAATTGCAAGGGGGGGAAAGAGATGCAATAAAGAATAGATGTAATAGGTAGTCTATGTTCTCAGCAGTAAGCAAGAGCCATTGTCTTCTTGGTCCACTGCTCGCACCCGCAACATCCATCTTGCTCTGGTCAGCTTGCCTCCCCCTGCACACCGGCCCCAGGTTGGGGGTTTCAGTCCCAGTCCTTGGAAAGTGTGAGAGGGGGCTTCTCACACAGGGATTTCACGTCTTGGTTTTTCTCTGGTGAAGAGGCTTCTTACATCTCAGTTTGTCTGTCATGGTGGTTGGAAATGAGTGAGAGGGGTCTTCTTTGGGGGACCACCCAAAAGCTCAGGAGAAGTCCAGCCAGGCCGAGAGGTGGGGACAGTGTCCAAGGCTATTGTTGCAACAAAGGGCACTGTGCCCTCTTCTTCTTCTTCTTCTTCTTTTCTTTTCTTTTCTTCTCTTATCTCGCATTCCCTTCTATCTTCTTTTCTACTGCTTCTTCGTATTCGTCTTCTTCTTCTTCTTCTTCTTCTTCTTCTTCTTCTTCTTCTTCTTATTCTTCTTCTTCTTTTATTCTTCTTATTCTTCTCTTCTTCTTTCTTCTTCTTTCTTCTTCTTTCTTCTTCTTTCTTCTTCTTTCTTCTCCTCATTGTGCTCAGTGTAGCATACAGCAAGCACACCTGTAGCAATAGCTTAGCAATGCTCTCCCGTCTTGGAGCTCCTTGGCGTGTAACTTTCTCCTACAGGGCCAGAGATTTAGGACAGGGGGGTCTTTTCTTCAGTGGTCCCCAATGACGATCGTAAGGAAGATGAGGGAAATTTTGGACAGAGTCTCACACTGCCCCGCTCTTCCTCCTGGAGCTTACTGACCATTCATGGTGGGAGACCTTCAGGACACCAAGTAGCTGGTAGGCAGAGGATTTTTCTTATTACAGATTCAAGCATGTTGACCACAAAATTCAGGATAAGCAAAAGCAGCTACAAAAAGTAACATCAGTCATAACTCCCTTTCTTTCAGCAAATCCTTCCTCTGAAAGAAGGATGCCTAGGGGAGGACAGAGAGGGTGTAGACTCATGAGCACCCTGAGTTGAGGCTCATCCCATGATAGTGTGGCTCTCAGGCTTCCCAGCAGCTGCACAGTGAGCAGAACCATGGTGCAGAGCAGGGCTAGGGTTGTTCTTGCAGTACAGCTGCAAATGGATATAGACATCTTCTACATACTGGGGCTCTCTTCATCACAGCTTTCTCCACAATTATTGAGTAGCAAAATAAAATTAAATCATCTGTGTCATTAAAAATAACCATGTTGTTGGATGGATACAGTTCCAAAGATAGTGTCCAACGACGATAAAAAAATTACAATGCCACCCCATATTCTGGACTATCTTTTTTTTTTTTTTCTGAAGGGCAATGCTGCAGGCTGCTGCACCTCTGGGTAGCACCTTAGTGTTTTCACTGCTAAAACATTTCTAAGCCCATGGGAATTCCTGCTTGTTACTAGTAGACATTGCAGCAACAGTCAAGCAGTAGACAGTCTGAAAAAGGACTGAGTCGGTCGCAAATGATTCAAAATCATTTTATATGGGTTATGGTATGGATTGTTATATGGGTTTTTTCCATATAACAATCACCATAGCCAGCTAAGAATAAAGATAAAAATAGGATCACCTGGGAGTTGAATCATAGCAATCTACTAGAGACTGTTCTGTGAGGAACATGAAGGACAAAGGCATCAGAGAAATGGGTTTGTCTAATGTCAATACAAAGTGGCAGCTCCCCACAGATTTTAAAATTAAGCTGGAAAGGGTTCATTGCTTTTTTTCCTTTGTTCAATCATCACTACCTTTTATTCTTGACTTTTTATTTTATTTGGACATCCTTTCTCCAGACTCTACAAGGAGATCCAGAAGTGATCCCCACTGCTTTCCTTGCAGTGCATCCTAATCAGATCTGTGACCCAGAACTGCAGACAAGATGCTAATGTCATTCTCAGGATCACACTTTTTGTAAGGTCTCCTTTTCAGTTAAGAAGGACACCCTGGAACTGCACCTGTTGCATTTCCACATCCTGTCTAACAAGCATTATGGTGCACACACAGCAGCATTTCCACCACCATCCTCCTGCTCTCCTGAGCTCATTGTGGTACACATGGCACACCCCAAGCCAAGTTGTTCTCAAATTCACTGATGGCCTGCAGCCTTTACAGGTGAGAAGGGAAACTCTGCAATCCTTTGTGAAAATCAGGGAAATTCTCAGCGGTGTGTGGCGTATATGAAATCTGCCGACCTTACCATTTTGGTTCTGCTTGTGGCTTTTCCAGTTTTATAAATCTGCAGTGTGAAATGAAGCTACAAGAACATACCACACAGACCATATGAAGAAGTAGTTAGTACAAAACTCAGCTGCACTACAAAAATACATGTTTCTTGCCCATAGTGTGGCATTGCAAAGGGCTTTACAGAGGACAGATCTGAATTGAATATTTTCCTCCCAAAAGTACTGAGGTGTGAGATCCAAAGGCTTGTTTCTTTATAAGAATTAAACCCACATACTAATTAGGTGTTTAGCCTTCGATTACCTCTCATTTCTGGTGGGCTGCTGATTTAGCAGGCTTTTTCACTCCTAATACATCATCATGAACTGTCTGTTTCTACCTAGGTGTTTACTGTATTACATTTATGCTCTAAGAGCATGGCTACCAGCAGGGCTGCCTTATATATATATATCATCTATATATATATACATGGAAATATGTAGTAGAAAACACATCTAGGAAGCACAAAGGAGAAGACAGGAAGAATTGTGTCATTCATCCAAACAAAAGCTTGTTACTATGACCTACTCAATTTCTAGAAATCTGAACCTAATACATGAAAAATGGCAATAGAAAGCTGAAAAAGCAGGTAAATTATTCTGGCATGTATAGAGCCAAATACAACAGCTGATGCTTGACAATGCATCTGGCATTTACAGGCAGATGCCCTCCACAAGATGTATATCTATGGAGCTGTGAGGGCAGCTTTTAGTCAGGATTTTTAATGCTCCAGGTACAGTCATTGGTGCCAGCTCAGTTCTGACCACTACAGCAACAGGACACTTCAGCTCTGCTAGAAAAGAAGCAAAGAAAACCAAATTTCATTGCAAATGCTTTGGGCACAAAATATTTCTTCACTGCTGGCAAGTAGGCATACCCTGTTCCCAAACTTGTGTTTGTCATTTTGTCTTGATTAAGAGGCAAAAAATTGTTAAGTGATACCTGCAAGGCACAATTTAGAAATTTTTTTTCCTCTGATTTTATTATGTTTTAAGTTATATTCTAAAGTTCCTCTGCCTCGCTTGTAGAAGGGAAGAATATATTTTTTTAATTGCCATTATACAGAACAGTCTGAGTTAATTTCTACAAAGAATATATCATAAAATCATTCAATCACTAAATACTTTTAAGAGTGCAGCATTTGTCTGCCATGTTTGCAAGCAGAATATCTGAAAGCTAGAAACACATGTTTAAATTATGTCAGTTTTTCACTCTCGAATAGTAGATGTGTGCTCTGCCACCATCATGCACAAGCAGTCGATTGACAACTCAAATGGAGGAAAATTAATATCTGCTGTAAGCCCACATGTCTCTGGGCTTTGAGCTTAGATGTCTAACTCCTAGAAAATTAGTTGATGCCTGTCTGGTTTCTGAGAAAGTCTCTCTGATGCAAATATGGAATATTGATTAAAAAAGAGGCTGTTAACAAGCTTTATCTGGCTCCCATTGAAATTGTTCAAGACGTTCACTTCAGTTGGAGCTCCATGGAAGTATTTCCAAATGACACAGCCTGTACTTTCAGAAGTAGCTCTACTCCTCTTGTTTTTACAATTGTTTGCTGTAATGTCTAGCTAATATCTTGTGAAGACTCTGAAGATTTATGAGTTGCCATTGTTGGTTTGTCTGCACTGACCAAAGGCCACAGCCTCTAGAACTCACTTGTCTAACATTTTTGCAGTGTGCATTTCTGAAACCCTGTTTGTTAAGAATACTATAGCATAACAGAAGCTCTGAAATAACACCAGGAGACATTGCTCTTTCCTAACCTCAGAGAATCACGTGCTCTAATTCTGCTAAAGGAAAACTAATCACATTCGGCATATGAGAGAAAGAGCTGTGTGCAGTTGGAAATGACATGATCATTTGCATTGGAGAGAAAAATGAAGGGCTATTAATTTTATAGCATTAAATGAAGTGTTAGACCCGTATAATTAACTTCAGTGAATACATTTCAAAGACATTTTCACAAATGTATGAAGGAAGAGCATATCTGTATATACTGTTGAGAGAAAATAATTATATTCAATGTAATCTTACAGACTGTATCTGCAAATATAATATGTACTTTGACAGATTTCTTGTTCTTTAAAATTTGTTTATTTGCTCTGGCCCACTAATGGATGTAATTTCAAAATGGCAATATTAAGATTTCATTGCTGTTCTCTAGTCACCTGTGGTCCCCTGAATATAAGTGGTGATTTTAAACTGGTATGAATTTTACGGTACTCATCATATTGTCCAGTCTATATCATACCACCTTATCAGCTACTTTAAATTCATGTCACAATTTTATGTTACCTTTATAGGCTGGGTTTCAAGTTTCAGAGTTTTTGGGGGATGAGGGTATTAATATTTCGTATTTCTTTTACACTGGGAAAAATTTACGTTAATTGGGAATAGGCTCTACCAGCAACTAGTTGGTGGAGAGGTGCTCTAGAGAAACCAAGTGAGGTAAACAAATGGGAAAAAAAAAAAAAATGAAAGAGCCTCCACATTAAAAAGAATTAAAGAAATGTGACGCTTTACCAGCTCTAACATTGGGAAGGCATGACAAAAATCCTTGGATGTCAGAGATGCCACTGAGGTTTCTTCTAACGTGTGTCATATACTCAAGGTAGTACCTTGCAGAGGCACTTTGTGTGAATCCACCTCCTGATGTTCCTCCACCATGGCAAGCCTTCATCTCCTCTACAAAGACAGTGATCTTGAACCTGTCTCCACTGACCCGCCTGCTGCAGTCATCCCTCTTTATTTTAAAGCAAATGTCCAGTTGTTTACTGTCATTCTGTCCATTGTGCTGGTGGTGGAAACTCCCCTCAAATATCCATTTTTCTCCCTGGAGTCTTGCCTCCCTCCTCTCCTTTGCCCTGATTTGTACTTGCTGAAGGTCACACTAAGAATGTTGGATATGTCAGCTGGCCAGTTGAGAAGGTACAGGGGAGGGCCTGGAGCTGAAACTTTCCTTGTGCTGCTGACCTTGGCTCTCATCATGGCCAGCTCCTGTGAGACAGCTTGAGCTGGTGTTCCCTTCTGGATCTGGGCTCGGTCTGCACTCAGTAGGGGTTCCTTCCTATTTCCTTACCTGCCTGTTTTGCACTATCAGTGTCTGGTTTTATGTTAGGCTACCAGAGCCACCAATGCTCCTCAGTGCACTGGCACATGGTGGCCTCATGTGAGGGAAAGGATGGACCTACTACTCTTCTTCCTATTTTATTTTGAGGAAAATAATATCCAGAAATGTTGTGGTGTGTGTTCAGTTCCCAATTGAGTTATCTCCCCCGTTTTGTATTGTTTTGTGATGCTTTCCCCCAGTTACACCCCTATACCCAGTTCGATGGTTCAGTCCTGGTTCCCCCCTTCCCTCGAATGGTGTCCTCCCTGTCTGGGCTCGCTGCCAAGCCCTTGTCTCCACCCCCGTTCCCCTGGCAACTGCCCCTTTCCCCTCCTCCAGAGCCCCGTTCATCTCCTGAAACCCCCCCATCCTTCCAGAAACTTCTCCCTTCCACAGGGGGTGATTGGGCAGGTGCCCCGAGCCCTTCCTTTGTTCGTGTATCACTTGTTGCCCCCGGTGTCAGTCATGTTGAATTCCCCTCCTCAGTTTCTCCCGATTGGTTCTTGTACACCCCTTTATATACTGCTTCCCCCCTTTTGTCCCCGTCTTTTCCCACTGGATTCGCTAAAAACACTGTTACATTAAAAACTCTGGATTGCACCAGGCGAGTTAAGACCCTCTTTTCTCTCCGGCTTCTCCGCCTTGCCGCTCCTTTCGATACTGTTGCTGCTTCCTGCCGAGGCACTGCGCAGACGTCCCTGCCGGATCCGGGTAGTGCCCTTAGCTGCTAGCTGCTGCTGTGCTCCGAGCTAGCCACGGCCGCCTTCCCCCCCGCTCGGACGGGAATGAAGTGCTTTCGACGCAGCAGCGCGGCACAGAAATACCTCAAACTGTAATGAAAGGACCAAAAATACTAAACAAAAATAATGCAGATCAAATGTTTACTACTAAATGTATCTACTAGCTACAACATGAAAAGTGAAAGCACAGGATGTACAGAATTACAGAGTTTTTACATAAACTACTTGTATGCCAGAACTGTATTAAAACAAAGGTGGGGGAGGGGGGAAGGAGAACACTATAAAAAAAAAAAAGGTGAGCTCAGCAACCTGAAAGGACATATTTGGGCAAAGTTAACTGGTTTAAAATTTTTCATGACTATTTCCATATCTGGATGTAAAACAAGGGTGCCCAAAGAGCCCAACCTCATAGAAACAGGATGCAGAAAAAGGACTGAGAAAGATTTCTTTTGACATGGTCTCACCAGCTCCACATAATACAGTCATACCTGATCTGAATGAAGCTCCATCCTGCAGCCCTGTCTCCCTCTGACTCTGCTGTGCCTCACTGCTTCCATGGGGGTCAATTTACTAGAGGCTTTACTTTGCTCCAGTGTGCTTCTCCTGAGCACCTAAAACAAAACGAATAGCAATTTTGTCTGCTTTTCCATTACACTCCAGTTCTCAAAGATTTCTCAGTTCTACATAGGTCTTTTTACTCAGAAATAGGTGTATGTTTTTTTCAGTTCACAAAGTTTCACATCGACTGCTGGCTAGAGGGAGGTGAGGATTCTGAGAGAGTAGTAGAGCTCTAGTAATTTAGGGTTTTCAAGGCCCATATATCCTTTGCTTTATTGGAGACATTTTTATCAGAAATACCTTATTGGTTGGGAGATATTTAGGGTTTATTTCCACAGCAGAAGTGTCAGCTATATCTATGAGGAAATGTTGTATATCACTTGACTTTTTTTTTTAATATGCTAGGTTTGTGTCTTGATCATAATGACTTTTGCCATGTTAAGCCAAGACACACACAGCAAGGGACTTCTCTAGTGCTAACAGTGATAGTGGGGTCCTGGAAAAAATGTCAAGATAGACTCTGAAATGTTAAGCTTTGTGTTGCACCTACATAAGTAGTATGATAAATGATATAATTGTTAAATGTGATGATTGTTTAGTAATTAAAAATAATTCTTGTATAATCATAAGAAGGATCATGAGAAACTGTATGTTCCTAATCTAAGGAGGCTATGCTTGGCTGAAATCTATGTATACAATTGAATAATAAAAGTTTAATAATTAACATGAAAGTTATAAAACAGTGGAATATAAAAGCATATTCATCCCGAACCTATGTCGGAGTCAGATTTGGGTTTGTATCCCTGACACCCAGAAGTCCTCAATAAAAGCACCTGCATATAATCATTTTTGGTGATTAATGTTCCTGAACACTAACAACAGCAATGTTGTAGGTTGTTGGCATGGGCAGTACCATACTAAAGCCCAATCAACAGTCTCCACCAATAGAAATGAAACTGACTTTCCAAATATGATACTCGGTCAACTTCCTAACTTCTTTAAGCCTTAACTCAGATGACTTTTGAATCAAAATGGAGAAGTCATGCCATGTGACTTTTTATTATATCTTTCCCCTATTACATCTCAGAGATGCTGAAAAGCATAAATTCCTAGTCAGGCTTCCCAGGAAGGAAAGTTTCTGAGGTCCCCACATGCCAGTGCACTGAGACTGCATGAGGAGCTGCTGCTTGCTGTCAAAGTGACAGTGCATCCCGTTGCATTTTTAGGTTCTGCTCTAAACAGGTAACAGTGAAGTAGATGTGGAGGCAGAGGCAGGCAGAACAAAGAGTGCTTTGGTTTGACCTGTAAGACTGATTCACCACAAAAGCTGGGCAAGGTAGTAATGCTAAGGGGGACTGGTGGAGCATGCCAGTGATATGTCTTCTGGAGCAAGTGTTCACTTCAGCTTGGTGTGTTTAGGAGCTGCTTCTGTGCAAGACTCAAGTCCTGGCTGGGCTGGGATAAAACGTACTGTCAGGGTGCCTGCTCTTAACTGCTGGCTCCTTACACCCTGAAAGCCAAAGCTCAGCTGTGAAATTAGAGCAGGAGCTTAAAGGAGTGGACAGAAGTTTTGTAAGGACACTTTCAGCATCTGCAAATGGGATGATCTGTCAGTGTATGAACAGACAGTTATTTATGTCTTGTCCAGGAAAAGGACTGCTGCTGATTTATTAAAATTATGGATATTGATCTAGTACCAATATCCAACTGTGACGGACAAAGACTCTCTAACAGTTTAAAGTTAGAAAGTGTGTGTTCATTGCAATACTGGGCAGCGTGTGGGATGGCTCCCAAATACACACAGCGATTTACAGGTGATCACAGAGTCCTTTTATCTATACAAGTATTGAATACCCAAAATACAAATGCATAATTATAACTCTGACACATCCCATTCCCTGCTTTGTATGGTAATTCGTTCAAAAGCTATCAAGCATGTGTAGTTGGTTCCTCAAAATGGGTCAGTGGCCCTTTCATGGGGAGGGGTCCCAAAATGAGGAAGTAAATGAAGTCTTCCTTTTTCTGACCTTTCTACCTTTTCAATGCAAAAATGACAAATGAACCCTTGGTAGAACTCCCATTCCCTTCCTTCAACTGGTTTCAGAACAGAGGAGGCCTACAATTGTCTTATGTTCCTAAGAGCTATTTATCAGTTTCTACATTCTTCGCTAAAAACCCAGCTAATCAAACATTATGTTGACAAGCAATCAGTTACTAGTTAACTACTGACTCTTAACTCCATCAAGGCTTACCCATTTATTTTGATTAACTCTAATACAGCTTATCTCTGACTAAAACCGCAGCTCTTCTAAAATCTCTAAATTCCTTAAAGTTTGTGTCTCACTACAAGATACATTGGTGCCTGGAAGCAATATCAATTCATGTCCATTCAAATTCCTCCCTGGCTATTCAGCCACACCAGGGTCAAGCAGTGGCTCCCCAGGCATGGTCCCATCCCCTGATGGGACCAATGATGGACCCCTACTCCTCATACACTTCCAGCTCTCTAATGGGGCCCCATCTCTCTGGCTGTTGAGTGTCTGGAGTGTCTTTGGTCGCTTGATTTAATGTTTGAAAAATGTCTGCAAATATTTGAAACTAATCATCAAGTTGTTGGGATGAATGAGTTTTTCACAGGTGGACATTTGGTGTGTTTTTGTGTGTGATCTTGTCTGGACACTCCTTGAAGTAAATTGTGCTGATGCAGCCTTGGATGCAGAGTTTTAAAGCATGTGTCAAGTTTTCTCACTATGTTCCCTGTATAAGAGAATATTTTTCAAGTGAGGGGTTCATCTGCATGCAGAAACCTGTGTACAAAATCTGGATTGAAGTCCAGACATAGTATATTTTCTAGTGTTTCTCGAGAATTTTCTGTCCAATGGCTTCTGATTTCTTTGGTAAACTACTCATTCCATGCATATAGAAAAATGTATGTCTAAAAGAGCTATGATCGGAAGATTTTGGTTTATCAATTATGTAATGATTTATTTACCCAGAACTGGAATGATAAAAACTGGAATATACTGGTACATGTGTTGATCGTTACAACTCCCCGCACACATACATATTACTGAGGTAGAAAGACAAAAGATACCCCACCCCTGCAATCTCACCTAGAGACACCTGCCTCGTTATAGTCAGCTTCTTCCATCAAGCCTTTCCCCACCATTTCTTGGAATGAGTAACATTGCAACATTAGTACATATTTTACAGCATTTAGTACTAATTACAAATTCTACTCTAGCTCATGCATGTTTTCTTTAGATTGGGAAATTCTAGTAGTTTACCCCTTGAAAAGCAAGCCAACACACTGCTTTTTGCTGATGTAAGCTTTTAAAAGTTATTTTATTCTATGATACACGTATTTAGTCAAGTAATTTTTATTTGCTTGTTTTTCCAATTAAATTATATTTAAGTTTCACATTCCCAGGGTTGCACTCCTGTTTCTGAGTGGGAAGAAATTATGAAATTATGAATTATGGAAACATAGTCTCTTTGATCAGTTGTGAGACCAGAAGTTGTGTATGCTTTTGAACAGAGACGTGGACTTGTTATTGCCAGGACCCTCTGAGTACCCTGGCTGAGACTGGTCCTTGGTGCTGATTTTAACCTCCAGACAGATATTAGACATTCATACCTTTGTAGGAAATATCAGATCTGCCAGGAAACACAGTTTTTATCTCTGCAGTATTTGCATATTCACCAATTGCTCAGCATCAAGAGCCTGACCAAGCCCACTCACTGCCAATCAAAGCTCTAGCACATCAATTCTGTACAACACAATTATCTCTGTCCTGTCTCTCAATCAGGTGCTATTGGAGCCTTTCAAGATTCAAATTTCTCCCTATTTATCCCTTCCAAGGAAAGATGTAATTGATAAAAGATAACAATTATTCTGCCAGTCTTTGAATTCTTATAACCCATGTATTAACTAAAATAACTAACTTCTGCACAGCAATAACTCCCTGCTCATGTCCAAACCCTTCTGTTTTCAGCTGCTTCCAGCAAGAATCATTGAAGCTTGTGTGACACCTTTCCTTGACAAAACACTTTATTCAAACCTCTATCACTATGTGACTTCTGAGATAGGGAGAACAGCACAGCTACTGTTGGTACTTTGTGCCCATTGTGGGAGACAACCTCATAGAACAGGAACTCAGTCTTTGTATTCTGTTTTTAGGGGTTGGTTTGGGGTGTTTTTCCAGATTTTTGTTTACTAGAATGGCAATGTGGCACAACTTTTCCTTTTTGCATAATGTTCTATAATAGAAGCTGTGAATAGTCATGGTAAACAAAAGTAAGTTTACTATTTTGGTGACATTTTCTACCAAACCACATGAAAAATAACAGGACTATGTTGTCTAAACAAGGCTTCCATGCTTGAAAGTCTCGCTCAACAAACATATGCAGCCTTTTTCAGACAAGAAAATCTCAAAGTTTGTACATCTGGTAATAATAGCTGTGATATGCATGATCACATTTTTGGTTGTATTGCCATTTGTGTTGGAAACAGTCCTCTGTGGCATGACTACATTACTTGGCTTTATCCAAGAGTATAAACACATCTACAGTGATTTGGGATGAGCCTGGTCTCATTTCACAGAATCATAGATTGGTTTGGGTTGGAAGGCACCTCAAAAATCATCCAGTTCCAGCCCGCCTGCCATGATCAGGGACACCTTCCACTACACCAGGTTACTCAGGGCCCCATTCAACCTAGCCTTGAACACTGCTAGGGATGGGTCATCCATGGCTTTTCTGGGCAACCTCTTCCACTGCATTACCACCCACACTGTATAGAATTTCTTCCTAATATCTAATCTAGATGTGTCCTCTTAAATTTAATTTCTTTTTTATTTCCAGCTATCTCAATAGCAATCAGAATCCATTTTTCATTTGAGATATTTTTTGAGCCCATTGATAAATACATGAAATCTTCTCCTGGATTTCATTTTACTGCTATTGTCAAGTGCTCTACCAAGTGCTTTGCAATAGCCAGATCTTTCCCACTATTACTTTCAAGAGGCAAATCATAAACCTTAACAGGAAATGAAATCCCTTTAGTCTTGAATAACATCTATTTTGGCCATCATGATGAATGTTATATAATCACTCTGCACTGACAGTGACCTCTCAGAAATAAAGTTCTGAAAACTTTTACATGCAAGGGCATGTAACATGTTACATCCTGGCCTATGTAAAAATACCAATTTCCACTTTTTACTGATACCCATGGCATATACATTGAAACTCTCCAAATTAGGCCTCTCAGATGTACGAGCACATCACCAGTATGATCTTTGGAGGCACCTGTGAGTAAGACAGACTTTTACTCAGAGTGTGGCCTCAATAGTTATCTCAATATTTAAGGTTTGCCTTCGTGTGTCTTTGATATCCTTGATCAAAATTCCTTTAATAGGAATTCTGTGAGTTGTTGGGAAGGATGAAAGTTTGAGAAGAAAGTCTCACAGATATGTATGCTTAGCAGAAAGATTTTTAAATGTAGAGTCTGATGAAGGAATAGAGATGGGAGCAAGTTTTGATGTAGGAGAAAAGAATTGCTGAGCCAGTCTTACTGGATAACAAAGGAGGCAAAGGGTATGTTAGTTAGAAGGGGTTTTTATGGCTTAGAGCAAAGGATAAATCCACCTCAAACAACAAGATGTTTTTACCAACCAGAAAGATAGTACTGGCAAACAAGTCAGCAAAGCTGCAAGTAGAAAAAAGGTCTCAGAATTTTCTACTGCAGGAAAACTGAAAAAGAACTTCTAGCTTAAACTGTAATGTACTAACTTTTAGTGATTGGAGAATAGTAACATGAATATGGTAATTATAATAGTTATGATAGGCTATAGATAATAGTTTAAGTATAGATTGGTTCTACTGTATTAAGATGATCAGCAAAGAAAAGTACATAATGCAATGTAACCAAAACCAAGGGGTCTCCAGCTGACAGCTGTAGGCACAGGCTCTGTCACCCGTGACCCTGCACTGCTGTAACCTCTTGGATGGAATAAACTGGTTTTTGGAGAGCTGCCTGAAGTCCCAAATCCCTCATTTCGGCTCTCACAGTGAGTTTTCAGTTTTATTAGTCACCTCTTCTGCCCCTCTCCTTGCCATGCTCACTTCACAGTTTCTAGCACTGTGGGCACATATTCCCATCTTGTTGTTACTGAATGGCAATTGGAGAACAGCTCATCAAGGTGGGCAGCATAGCCCTGAGGTGGGCTACTGAAAGTCACTTGTGAACCCCCAGCCTTGCAGGTCTTCCAGACTGGAATGGGAAAAGCCGTGTCAGCCTGATGTAGTGCTGGTCACAGTGCTGCTTTGAGCAGGAGGCTGGACTAGCTGTCACCTCCCGACCAGCATTCCTCTATGTCCAGCAGAAGTTCATCGTCCATCCACCCTGAGCTATAATTCTGGTGAATGCTTTGCAAAGGGTTTCCTGTGAGCTAATGGTGGTGTTGTCATCCTATCTAACTTGAGCACTATGCAAATCCTTGGAAGCTTTTTGAAACTGTGTTATCCTTTGGAATTAATCCTTTTTTTAAACCCTGAACACTGTCTGGACTTGTAAATTGTATATGCCAAAGTGAATTTATATCAGTACTAGTTTTTATCAATTCCAACTTTGATCCTTGTAACTTTTCTTGACACTTGACTATTTTAGTGCTATTTCAGATCCCCCAGTGCACACACTGTGCATTACTCTCTGCTTCCCCTCAGCTTCAGGCAGAAGTAGCCAACTACATTTGCCTGGCAAATTCTGACTGTCTTGCCATAACTTTTTTCTGTATCCTCTGTTTGCTCCCCAGATTGTCTGGCAGAAGGGCCTCATGTCCAGTCAGGGGCACAGTTAGCCCCTCCAGCCTGGCAGCAAGATTGATCCCTTGGGGTACAGTCATTCAGAGGACTTCTGTTTTCTCCCTTTTTTCATCTTGGCTTGATCTAAAAACATGTAAATCATATGCTGAAAAGTCTTATGAAAGCAAATTCACTTATGCAGGGTTCAGGATTTCTTGAATTTATTTATGACATCTTCATAGTTTGCCCTCTCTGTGTGAGTTTAATGAAGCCTGCAAAGAACATTAGCTATCTGAGAACCACTCCTTGCCAGAAATAGAGCTTCTTTCTCTTAGTTTACCTCTTTGTTGGTGGTTACAGCTTGCAGAGACAAGAGAAAGTCCCGGTTAAACCACTTCCACTTGCTCTTGCCACTGTCAGCAATTTCATGAGGCAGTTTTTAACTGATCCCTTTTGACACTCTGCAATTTTCTGAATTTTGCATTATAGGTAGTGGCAGGTATTGTTCAGCATCTGGCCAGATTCAAGGTTTCTACAAGCTTCTGCTTCATTTGGCCTGGGGAATGATGCAGGAGATGGTCCCACTGGTGCATTTCAGAGCCCCCCAGAGGTACTGCTTCCCAGTGAAAAGACCCTTGCCAGTCAGAAGGTAGCTGACCTTGCCCCCTTGCCAACACTGCCACGGCTGTTTGTAAGTTAAGGAGTTGTTAATAAGCTGGCAGCTGGAAAGGTCCCTTGACAGTCAAGTTTCTGCAGCACAAAGGAAGTGTCCAGGGATGACACTTGTGCATCCTCTATGCATCAGAATGTGCACTTGTGCATTCCTCTATGCATCAGAATGTGCACTTGTGCATTCCTCTATGCATCAGAATGTTCCCTTATGCAGCTTGGTTCAACTGCCTTTGCCTTGCCCTTATGCTTAGATACGCACCTGAGTACTGAGTATCTCCCTTACTATGGCTGCAGAAATACTGTAAGGTCATGTTTTATTTTTGGGGTAATTTAAACTTTTTCTTTTTTTTTTTTTTTTTTCCCTGCAGGAATTGGTATTTTTTCCTTTTATTTTTCTTTCATTTAGATGTTGAGTTACGCTGTGAAATTAGGGCTGAAGTAATCTCATGGCCTTGTTTTGCTTCTCTGATAGAACAATTTCTTCTTAATAAAGTTTTACTTACTTTATGCATCCTTAGTTCAATCAAGTTCGGTTTTTCTTTTTAAATGCTTCTGGCTCAAGAATTTACTTTTCAGGTCTTATCTGGATGCATCTCAATTCCTAGATTTTCTCTTACTCAAATCACCATCTCATTGGATTTTTCCTGGCCAAAGAGCTTCAAGATATTTCTTCTGATTAGTTACTCCTCAGCTGAATGCCAGGAGTGTCCCTAAAACTGGCATAGAGTGCATGTTAATAAGACAGTGTGCACTAATGGCAGCATTTGTGTATGCTGAACTGAGGCCTCTGATGACAGCTGGACTTCATAAAAACTGCATTACTGCTCAGCAAAATGTGGCACCAAGAAAAGGAGATGGGCTCACAAACAGTGAGATTGCAAAGGCCACAGTTCCTCTGCTCTTTTTTGTTTGCATAAGACAAGGATTAATTTTGCCTGGTGGCACACGTAGATCCAGGCCAGCCTGCTGCATTGTTGAGCAAGCACACTTGTATTATTTAGTCATCCATTTTCCTTTCAAAAACACTTTTTAAAGAATTGAAAAAATAAAGTATCAAACTGTTGAGATTCTATCGAACTATAAAACACATGGACATGATTCATTAGTAGAGTCACTTAAATTATCTATGGAATTACATCAGAGATCATCTCAGGTCCTTATGTCATTATGGTGATTACATACTAGTTTTACCAGAACCAAAACAAAGTTGGAAACTTAAATTATGATTTTATAAAATATAACAGATTTACATGTTTTTATTACATGTATATTCTAACTTGCTTCTTTTACCTATACTACAGAGTACAGGTAAACAAGATCTTCCACCTAGACCTGGGTATATGCTATGTTAACATTCTTTGACAAGATTTAGTTTTTTATTTTTCTTAATAATGATCAACATGTTTGCCACTGTACCTAAGGTTCTTCATTATAGCAGGAAAATGTGCTGTATAAATCAGTGAATGAAATAACTATTTCAGGATTTCTTTTCTTTTATTTTTTTAATAAACTTTAACTAGCAATGTGCTAACCAACACATATGGAAAAGCATATTAGGACAGTACTTTACCCTGACTATTTTAAGGAGTACCAGGAGTACTGGAAGAGCCAAAATGGCATATGTGCATTATTATATGTACATCACAATGTCTTTTTATGTGTATATAACTAAAATTATTGATTTAAAGAAATTGCAGAAATCACTTTATTATAACAACCGTAATTTTACTTGATGGTGATTTAAAACTGAATAATGCCCCTAAGTAATTAAATTTTAAAAATAAAACAGCTAATAATTGGAAAAAAAGAATTCCCAGAAATTTTCTTTTTTGTTTTTAAGGATTAAATAACAAAGTCTGTATTCTTTATTGCTGATTTCTACCAGTAAACCAACTACATGCAAGCAGTGCTGACTGCAGTATAAAAAATTATACTCCTGGGTCCTGCTTGTGTTCATTCTCGTTCTCCCCTTTAAAAACCCGTCCATCAATTACTCCGCGCTGGCACCCGAGCCTGGGTGTGCGTGCTGTGTTCTGCTGGCACGGCCGTGCAGCCTTCTGGAGGCGAGGGGAGGCGCTGCGAGCGAGCGCGCCGAGCGTGTGCCCGCGCTCCCCGACCTGCGAGCGCACCCGCAGCGCGCCCCACCTGACTGCAGGGAAGCCCTCCGCAGGGGATGGGCATCACGGCCCTCATTCCCTGCTCCCCAGAATCTCTCCTAACGTCTGGAGCTTAAACCAAACCCGTCTTGTAAACAGCCACGTGAGTGTCAGCACCAGGAGTTTTTTTGATGCGCAGCATAAGCGAAATGCTGCATAATATAAAATGATGGCACAGGTAATCCTACAGCACTGGTGATTCCCAGCCCCCTCTGCTATTGATACCAACATCATTGTCTCTGGCTTTAAGCTTCATCAGTATGCAAACTGAGTGTCACTATGATGGGTGGTAACTTGGTTGGATGCACTTTCTACATTTCTGGCAAATGAGTATAATTATTTTCAGAGCTGCGGGCAACTCATGCATGTTTTATCCTCCATCTGGACCTGTGTGGTACACAACAGTGATAAAAGATGATTTCTCCCCTTGGATGTTCATGGGCCATCATTGACACCGTCCTGATGAAATGGTCATGTATCCCCTAGCACTTCTATATCTGCCACAGCTTCACAACAAAATTATTTCCCTATAGTACTAAAACACTTCAAATATTCAAGCCCTCTGTGCATATATTTGTGTTTTGAAGCATTCCGTGTTAACGTAATGTGGTAATTTATAAACTGCCAAATTAACTATGCAGAAATCTGAGGAGGGCCTTATGAGGCCTGCAAAGCAATAGAAAAGAAAGCAAAAGCTTTTTTGCTCTCTACAATAATAATAGTAATAATAATAATAATAATGATAATGTTAATAATAATAATATCAAGTATCAGAGGCAGGTTTTACTCTCCCTTTGTCAGTGCTTTTCAGTCTTGGACTTAGTTACTGCACACTGAAGCTGAAGCTGGGATGCTTTGAATTGAACTATTGTCACAATTGCAGGTCAAACTGTTGTTGCTCAAGCAAAAAGGGGAAATATGATCTTCCATCACTGACCATTCAAAAGGGAAAAAGATGAAGGCAAAAAGGCTAGGATAGAATTTACTAAAAATAAATATTCATCTCCATGACAGAAAATAAATGAAGTCCACCCGAGCAAGAAGAATCAATATCTGCAAAGCTGAGATTGCTCACAAGAGAAGGAGGAAAAAGAGAGATCAGCTTCCTTTGTTCCTTTGTTATAAAATCATTTTAATGATTAAAATCCATCACTATGATTGCCCTCTTTAGCAAGTGTATGCTGGCTGTCCTTACAGGCTCACCACTGATCCTCCAAGAGCCAGACACCAGGATTCACATCACCTGTACTGAACGAAGGACACCCCTCTCCCCTTTACCTTTACAGGAGCCTGATCCCCCCCAAAATAAAGTAAGGGTTAATTAAATTTGGGTCCCCAAAGGGGACTTGCTGTCTTCTGATTCTCCATCCACAAGGCGCAGCCCTGTCCAAGGGGCAGCCTGGCGGGGTGCAGGCAAGGTGGATGCACAGGCACTGCACCCTGATGGTGCCACCATGCCAGACCACACCGCCTGTGCCACCTCCCTGTGCAGGCCTGATGGCATCAGCACTCTTCGTCATGGCTTTGCCAGGGTCACCATAGCAACAGTGTAATAGATTTGCCCTTATTCAATCCCAGAGGCCACATTGAAGTGCGATGCAAAATTTGCTGGAGTCTGAATTCCTTTCAAGTCATGGCTCATGTGTCAGGAAACAAGTCAATGTGCGAGCAGCAGTAAACACAGGGAGAGGAAGAAACCTTTACTCTCCCCCACCACGTGCTCCTGATTACATTCAAATGTCAAGACCTTTCCGTTCCCCAGTCCTATCTCATTTTCTGTTTATTAATTCACTTTTTGGATGGAGACAGCAGTGGGACCAGGCAGCAGTGCTGGGCAGAGAACAGCTTGGCAGCCCCAAGGTGACCACTCCACTTCTGTGAAACCAGTGTGCTCCTGAGGGAAGCAACCCCATCCTGGGACATGGAGCATACCTGGAGGGGCCAGGAGTGCCTCTGAACACTGGGAAGAACAGCTTGCAAGGAAAATCATTCTCTTGTCTCAGCTGTTAGCTAAAGCAAACTGGTTTGCTGACAGATTGCTTGATGGTGGTAACAAGAATGAAACATCTCACAATCCTGACATCTGCAAGGCCTGGCCAGGCAGGGGACTTCTCTGTGTCACTGGTACAGCTGTGCTCCCTGACACAGAAAATATATTTCTTTTATTTCAAAGTCTCAGACTCATACACCTTGTCTTGGTTTAAGAAAATTAACTCTATTCCAAATGAAAAAAGTAGATGCTTCTACAGCTTTGCTCATTATTTTTTACCCCCACAGTTGCTCCAGAGCTGGGGAAGCCATATATGTATGGTTTGGTGGAGGCCAGCCAATCCTGCCCTGGAGCTGCAGAGAGAAAGAGGCATCCTGGGAAAACCGTGGATACTGTTACATTTTAGACCCAAACACATAAGGAAGAATCTTCCCAGTCATCCTCCAGAGGATACATTTCTTTCCATACAGGGACCCATGGCACGTTCTGTACCCACCCCTCGCTCATGAGATCACCCCAACAGACACCTGCCTAGGAAGAAGGCTGAAGGTTAGCATGGTAGCAGAGCATCCCATGCTGGAACATCACGCTGTGTCCTCTGTAAACCAAAGGTACCCCAACACAGACTCACAGCCCTTCTTAGCTGGTTTCCAAGGAGGCTGGCCTGCTTGAAGTAGCTAAAGTGCAACCAGGCTCTGTGCACTCACAGGGCAGAATCACAGAATCACAGAATCACAGATTCACTGTCTTGGAGGAGACCTTCAAGATCATCGAGTCCAACACCTCAACTAAACCACAGCACTGAGTGCCACATCCAGTCTTTTATAAACACATCCAGGGATGGTGACTGCACCAGCTCCCTGGACAGACCATTCCATACTTTAAGGCACAATTGACCAGGGAAAACCAGCCCCTTCCCTGTACTTCTTTCCTGACTAGTTGCTTTTTTTCTCATTTTGCTGAGATCCTGGTATGCATGCCTGTTCTGGGAGCACCACTACTTGCAGGGTGAAACTCTCTGGAGAAGGGTGGCAGTGTCAAGCTCCTGGGCTGTGGCTGTTCTGCTGGCTGCCATGCATTTGCTGCACACCCCTCTGAAGGGGCACGCAGGTCACTCCACCACAGCCCACCCTGACCATCCTCACTCCTCTCTGCCAGTGACCAGTGTCCCTAGTGCAGCTCCTCACTGATGCCTTCCCAGCAGGGCTTGCTTGGAGCATGGAGCTTCTGCAATGTTATTAATTTTAAACATGGTTTTGTTTCCTTGGCTGGTAGATGGTTCCTTCTCTGTTTTATTTGTCGCTTGTCTTCCCTAGCTTGTATGCTGAAATTGGCACTTTATTTTCACTTCAATCCCAGCCTAATATTAATGCAAGTGGTGATATAAGAATAGGAAAAAATTAAATGCTTATGCTCCTTTAATCCACTGGTGATGGATTAAATTTTTCCTTGTACATCACGGAAATAATTCTTGCAAGTCTGAAGACACGTAATATTATCTAAAGCACCCTATTCAGATATGCAAACTTGCCTCTGCTGTACTCTGAGCAAACAGGATTGGGCTATTGGTGTTTTGTGTAAATGAAGCACACATTAGATAGAGTGCATTCAGGTTCTGTTTGTATAGTTATGATTTTTCTTTGCAAGACCTTTCAGTTTCCAGTTTCCTTGGAAAGATGTCCCTTGCAGCAGGTACCTAGGGGATGGGGGAAGGTCTAAAGAAGT
This sequence comes from Serinus canaria, assembly GCF_022539315.1. NCBI lineage: Eukaryota > Metazoa > Chordata > Aves > Passeriformes > Fringillidae > Serinus > Serinus canaria. Next base: position 56,335,431 of record NC_066343.1, read on the forward strand.
TCAAGATTTTACAGATGAATACTGAGGAAAATAGATGTCAAGGTCAGGCTAAGAGAAAAGAAATTGATTCTAAGGGCAGCAGCACAATTGAAGAGGCCTGGTCTCCAGCAAAACATTTGTGTTATCATTGTTCTGCTAAATCAGTTGTAATAGAAGGTAACAACAGAGGGAAAATGTTATGGGAAGTGAACATAGCACATTTTACTGGTGATTTATTATATATGTATTTTGATTGCTCCTATCTCACTGTTCAGCTTCTCTGCACAAACTGCATTGTGGCAGGCCCTGGTAATGGATTCCTTCCAGCAGACCCCTGCCAGTTCAGGCCATTGATCCTGACACATATGCTGGCTCAGAAGCAAGAGGCTGCACCTACATCCCGCCATGAACATTTCAGGAGTGAGCTATTTCACACTTTAGTGTTCTCACCATTTTGAATATGTGTATGATACAGTACTGTATATCAAAAACCACCTACATAATACTGCAGATATGACCCATTCTAGCAGGGAAGAATTCCCATTAGCAGCACAGAGTTAACAGGTTTTCTGTTGTGGTTTCGCACTAATGATTACAGTATTTTCAAGACACTATCACAGAATGCCACGTGGAATGTATTTTTAGTAAGATGCATTTCATATTACATTAAAAATTATCAGCTTCACTTAAATCACACACACATCTACCATATGCTAAAAAAAGGTTCTGCATGTAGCTATTTTCAAGAAATCACTTTTGTTCTGTTCACAGAAAGAGGCTGTTAAAGTTTTCTAATCCATAAGAAAAAAAATGAACTATTGAAACAATGGTTTTAGACATCTATAGGCCAGAAAAGAGTCTAAATTTGCATGAGGCATGCAGAGTAACTTGCAAAATAACTGATTTCACCTAAAAAAAACATGGAAACATTTTCAATTAGATAAAAAGATACTCATGTAGCAGAAGGAGGGTTTCTTGGAGAGACAGAGAGCTGTCCAGACGTTAGATCAGAGATGAATCTAAAAGAATGCCACCAGAAGGGACAAGGAGCCTCCTAGGTGTCCGTGGGTCTTATTTTGCCGTATCTCTGTCACACATGGCTTTGAGTGGGTCCATTTAGCTGCACAAAACCACTGAGGTTTTGGTGGTCCTTTCAAGTCACACAAAAGATTCTCCTGAAAAACAGAGGGAATGTGCTTGACAGGGGTGGAAAAGCTCATTCCAAAAAGCCAGAGACTGAGGTTTCAGGGATGCAGACCTGATGCAGCAGGAGCGAGGAGCCTTGCCTCCTGCCAGGCGTGGACGGGACTGGGGCATGGCCCCTTCTCCTCCCCAGAGTCACCCAGAGGGGCACACCTCCAAGGGCTGCTCAGACACTTCCCTCCCATCTGCAGGGAAAATGTCCTTGGCAAAGCCCCCAGGCCTCAGGAGCCCTTTCTGAGGTGATGTGAGAGATCTGCACTCGTGAGGAGAGGCTCACCCACAGGAACTGTGGGTGGGATAAAGCCCTCCCCATGGAGTCTTTAAATCAGCTAAGCTGGTTTCAGAGAACATGTATTGATCTTTATTCTCAGAAAACCCCACTCAGAAAACATGGGGTTCATATGAAAAAAACCTTAACTTCATCATACAATGAGCAGAGCCCTTTGGAAGTTATCATTCTGTCAAGGGCACTCACTAAATTGATTTAACAATTATACATTTGTATAAACTAGATGTTTGCCACCATCTCCAGAATTACACAAAGCCCAAAGACTTTCAGAACTACATAAAAGAATTAAAATTATGTCTTAAAAACTCCTAATTAACATTTTTTTTCTTTTTTAACTCCCTTACTGAAAGGCTGTACCTGAATTCAAGACCATTTATGATAGAAGAGCACTGCCTCTAAACACAATTTAGCACTGAATTTTCCTGCACTCTACCTCAGCTCCTAATTTTTTTCCAAGTTCTGCTGAACCTGTCTGAAGTCATGGACATTCTTTGCAGAGGCTCTCGCTTGCACACACCTGAACACCAGAGCTCACTGAGGGGACAGAGCTTGGCAGCTTTTTGACTTTTAGGTGCTCCTTTCAGAGCAAAACCCAAACAAGGGTGCTGCTGGTCTTTTCCACACTTCATGGCGTGAGAGCTTTTCCAGCCCTCTAAGCCTTTCTTGTGTTTGAAGTTTTCCCTGAATTTTTAACATTTCTGTCTCACCTGTGGGATGGAGAGGTGAGAACTGACCACAGCCCTCCAGGTCAGAACATCTCTTATTTGTGAGATTGAGCTGTGATCCCTTGGAGCTGTTTGTGGGGGATCCTTACACACTGCTAGGGTTGCTGACACTCACTGCTGCTGAGCCAAGGTCTGTTTGTCCACAGTGGTGGAACACCTCTGCTTGTCCGCACTGGTGACTCCCAGACACTTCCACACGCTTTGGAAAATTATACTCTGGGCCTGTTTTCTCAACATCTGCACATAATTACAGACATCTCCACACAGCACTCTTTGTAAGCACAAAAAATGAGCTGTCTTAGGAAGAGTAAATCAGTAAATTCATGTTAGATGTGCCCTGTGGACATGCCATTGGCACCTGAGGAATAATGTATGTGCAGAGCAGACTGCTCCCTCTTAAAGCTCAGATAGCAGCGCTGAACCTCACCTGCCAAAGCTGTGCCCCATCCTGCTTGTCTCAGCCTGGGAGTTTGTCCTAAATCATTCACAGTTTGATTTACATTAATGTGAGACTTGTTGCTAGAAACCTAAATCAGCTTCTTCCTTGATTTAAATAAATTAGTTAAGAGATGCTACTTCTGGAGAGTGACTTGGTCCATCTTTTTTATTATTAAATGAAAAAAGCAGTATCCTAAATAAAATGTTAATGGTTTGAGAGCTTGGTGGGTTTTTTGTTTGTTTTTTGTTTGTTTTATTTCTTGTCCAGGAAGAAAATTTCAATTTCATGCAGAGCAAAAAGTTATGGAAAAAAAAGGGTTTAGGACTACTGGGGTACTTTTCATCTGTAGTTATCATGAGTTTTGCCCAAATGCTTTTGCTTTAGAAGCTTTACTTTTATTGTAAATTGAAAATATAATAGAATAGCAACATTAAATGTTCATGTTGTGAAATTAAATTGTAGTTATTAAGAAATGTTGCAGCATATTTAAAACTGCAATATGCAGGTTATTGAATTTGACCCTTTTCATAGCAAATTTCATTGAAATTGGAAAGTTCACGTGAGACAACATGATTTAAATAGTTTTGCTTTATTTTTTCTGAAGCAGAAAAACACTTTTAAAAGTTTCTGCTTTGCTATGTCAGCAGTTTACCTCCTATTTTTCTTTATTTTCCCTTAGGCAGTGTCCATTCTAAAACTGAAGAGTTTTTTCTATGTGTATTTGGCCTCTCTGTTTCTTTTGCAGCTTCTCTTGGTGGGCCTTACCAAGTTGTCTAAAGTCCACATAATTTTTACCTCATAGGAATTTATTTGTACATTCTAGAAAATTAGGGAGCCACCACTTCCTTTTGAAAAGTGCTAATTTGACTCCATTTTGTTCTTTAGTGGTTTTTTGTTTGTTTGTTTTAATTATAAATCAAAAAATTCAAAAACTATTATGCCAGATTTTCTTGGTCATTCATATTTAGAGGTAAATATAGCATATTTCATGAATAAACACTCAGCCAAAATTTCCAATTTCAGTTTAGTTATAAGTACTTCAGTTCAACCTATTCTCTTTAGCCTCCTTTAAGGTGCTTATGGCTGGCTTGCCCTGAACCACATGGCACACTTCTTTAGATTTTATCACTTTGCTTCAGTATGAAGTTTTCTGGGATACTCCTACCTCAAAAAGCACACAATTCTTAACATCTTAACATGTTTTCTGAGCAGGAAAACCATGTGGATTTTAAAAACTATTTTTGTGGAAGCCAAAATCGAGATAATTTTGCCTACCCAAATTTCAGATGCCACTGGCTTTCATACATTGAAGAAAGGCTGAGGTCTGCTGTCATATCCAGTACTGTTTTTTACCAGGGTAGGAACACTTAGAGCAAATCAGCAGCCTGAGCAGTGTTGGGCTCCTATAACTACTATGGGAAAGTGGAAGTAAGGAATACATAAGCACAGAGTAATTTATATTGGAAAGCTCCTTTAAGGTCACCCAGAGATGGGATAATAATTATAGTGTCTGCTCAAAGTTTACAGGAATCTTTCTCAAAGTGTCATGGGAAAACTGGCAGAAAAAAGAAAAAATTACTAGGAAATAGGATGAATAACACAGAATTAGAATCATTTAAGATGGGAAATCACCTAGACCAGTCACTTCCAAAAAAAAAAAATGCAACAGTCTGACAGCATGACTCGCTTTGCACTTGTGCAAGTGCCTGGGCAATTGGAAGATGGCAGAAACAATTGCATGTACACTACAGATATCATTCTTTATTAATCTCCTTATTCTGTAACTCTAAAAATTATGCACATCCCTACCTATTTATTAATATTTTGTTGAGAACTGACCTGAGCTTCTTGGGAAAGAGTGCCTTTGAGGGGAAGCAGCAGCCCACCAGCTAACTCACAGTGGGAGCTGACATTAGGTAGAAATACCTGGTTAAAGTGGTGACATCACCTCTCTAACCATCAATTCCCAGGAATAAATTCAGCATTGGGCAGTAAACATAAAGACATTAGGGAAGACTTGTATCTGTCATGATATGAGATGGGGTTGGAACAGGGTCCACCTAAGTTTGCATTTTAGGCCTGAGGCATCCTAGAGAGGTAAGTAACACCTACATCCTCAGCTCAAAGTAAAACCTCTGAAACACCTTTTGTGCAGGTTTTAGGCACCACTGCTTAGACCTATTGAGCTTCTTTATGTTTGCTATCTAGGCACAATCAAAGGTGCCTTCAGTCAACAATTTAAAGAGTTGGTCCAGTTTTGCAACCCCACTGCCTGCACTCTGGAAAACAGAAACCTTCTCACAAAATTTAGGGCTCCCTGCACACACACATACTCCTGAATCACCATAGTCTCTAAAATAAGACTCCAAGCCTCAGAATTTGCAGAGATGTGTGAACCAGCCCCCTCTCCTGTCAGCAGCAGCTGAGTTAAAGAAAATTTGCATTAATTGAACATTTGCCTTTAAACATGGCACACAAAGCTGTGACTCAGAGGGAGGAAAAGACTTGAAATCTGAAAGCAGGTAAATCAGAGAAGACTTTGTAGGCAAGCAGGAAAAGGCATCACTAATAAGTCTGTTATTCCTATTGCTACAACCCTCATAAGGGCTTCAGGGATGAGATGAAGCCCCAGTGAAGAGCTCAATGCAGAGCTTTCACCCATTTTTACAGTAAATAAGACAGTACATAGGACATGCACACCTATGTTACTTGCCACCCCATCCATGTGGATACAGTGAACACTGGGATTGAGTTTTGGCTATACCCTTCCACTGAAATTTGCCACTGACTGATGTGGAGTCGAGGTTTGAAGAGCAGTCCTGTCTTCCATGAGAGTAGAAAAATGCCATCTTCTGTCACTCTGACTTATCTCCCCTTTCCCACCTTCCAGAAAAGCTTTTTTACCCTTGCTCTGTTCTCCATCCATGTTGTTTGTTGGGGGTCACAAATACTGAAAGTATCTGAGAGATATTCTTGGGTCTCACTCATTTTTGTGATAGGTCTTTCAGTCTTTTTGGGGGATAGATTTTTCTGGGTGCTTGCTACATCACAGAATAATTGCTTTGGAGGAAGAATAGATGTGTATCAAGGAGCCTGGAAGGGATTGTGATCTGCATGCTCTCACCTTGAGGATTTGTTTTGTCCACCTGCCAGATCCATAGATGAGAGGACAGTGAGGAGAAGAGTGACTGCAGAGTTGCATCCCTTGTGTGATGACAATAAATATATTCATAAATATACAGACTTGACACGCTTACCAGGAAAGCTGTAAATGGCAACACCTGAGAATATTGAAGACATATGTACATATTTTATATATCTGAGGTTACACCTGCCTGTCATCCAGACCAAATCCCCAGGCTCTTATGCAATCCATGATGAAGCTCTTCCTTCTCAGTGGAACCATCACCCATCTTGGCAGGGCATTTGATGTGTACCTGATTAGGCAGCTGACCACAAGACAAGCTGTTTGACTTGACCAAGCCCCTTGTACTCCACATATCACAAGAAAGGAAGCAGCAGAAAACAAAGAAATTAAAAGCCAGTTCTCTGACAAAATGCTAATTCGTGGCATCAGGTCTATTTCCTTTGTAGTAATAGGAAATGATTCAATTTTATTTCAGTGTAACAAGAATTACTGGGATAATTTATTATTCCATTATTCTGTTATAATTATTCTTGAGAATAATTATAATTGAATAATTTACAAATAGCAACAACTGTTTATTATATATAATTGATAAAGATATTATAGGTACTATTTTATATCTGATTTATTAGCAATATATCATATACAACAATAAAATATTAATATTTACTAAAATAATAAAATGTTATGCAATGAGAGTTGATTATTCAATTATTCTATTACGATTATCATACATAATAAGTTGCCCAACTTGAAATTATTCTGGTTTTTGATTACTGTTAGAGAAAACAAAATGTAAACAATTAAGGGATGTACATTCAATCCAAACATGGACAGTTTTCATCTATGTAGTTTTAATTTATATGAGAGATCACAAGAACAGTTTCCAGTCTTTTTTTCATGTTAGTGGTGAGCAATCCCATCAGACATAACTAAACAGCTGCCCAGTCATGTATATTTATATGCTTATACACATGTATCATCAGTTAATATCTGCGATTTCCCCAGGGTTCTAAACCATATATATGAAAAAATATTTTTGGAATGCTATTTTATCATCCAGTTTTGATGTTAGGATGATTTTTTTTTCTTCACGTTCTTACATGGTGTTGTCAGTCATAATTCACAATACAGGGTAAAAGAAAAATATCTCAAGATCAGAAATTTGAGAGTGGGGAAAGTAGGGAGAAAGAGAAACTTTTTTCACTTTCAGCAATGCATTTGAATAATAAGCCCCAAGACAATTAGGATCTGATGTTCTGGTGTGTTTTTGTAGGGCCTACTGAAGCTGCCAGAAAGAATTCTATTCCCTCAGCTCCCTCACTGCTGCTTCTCAGGATGGGGAGGCACCAGCCAGAGAAGATGCCCTCATCCTCTGTTCCCGCCTTTCCTGTGCTTTGCCAGTCTATGCAGGCAGCTGGGAGGAAGCTTGTTCTCTTTTATTACCCTGGGGAAACACAGTTGGCCCTCTGTGCTTTAGGATGATTATGGGCACAAGCACCTTTTCACTGTGCAGCAAGAGAAACTCTCCTCCTTCTCTCTCTTTTGCCCCACCCCACCTTTCTGTCCTCCTGACAGTGCAACAGACAAAAGAGTCTTCCTCTTTGTCCTTCCTCAGCCCCTTGCTACTGCACTAATAAACTGATTAGTGTGGTGTTCTTAAGAAGATGTGCTGCACTGCTCTGCCACAAAAGAGTGATTTTATTATATGGAGGGAAATATTAGTTTTCATGCTTTGTGTGTTTAATGGTAACAAGGATTATATTTTCATGGTGTTTCTCTACCCAAAGGACCTCAGCTTTCTCTATAAACCAGCACTTCAACTCTATGCAGGGCTGGGTTTCTCACCTATTAAAGTGTGGTCTCTTTGTATTGAGTCCAGCAATGATGGAAAGCATTACAAAACATTCCTCTAGGACAGAAAGCATAGCCTGCCTAATTCAGCTGGAAACAGCAGCCAGGAGGCAGGAGATCAGGAAGGTGGCCACAAAGAAGAGCATTTCTAGCTGCCAAAAGGAGCAAGGTTCACTTTCACATGAAAGAGTACAACTCTGCAAATAAATTTGGTGTGAGTCATCTCTGGAAAGGGACAGGGCATTTGCCTCCACAGCTTAACAACTTGCTTCTGGGCCTCCCACCAAGGGGCACTGACTATGTTGAATGTACATCAGTAGTAACAACTGGATTCACTCTGAGCTTCAGCAGGGGAGGAAGCAACAATTATCAAATAAACTATTCACCACCAAATATTTGCTCACCTTTGATTTAGAAAGAAGAGCAGTGGTTTAATGTGAATTGACGCCCAAAACTGAAGGAGTTTCAGCTTAAAATTCAGGGAAGAAGTGAGGTTTTCCAGATGGAAAATTGGAGATTTCTAGATGCCTGATGGAGCAAATACCAGGCCAGCTGTCACTGCCTTGCCTGAACACCAGCTGAGGGAGCACAAGGAGGTAAGACTGCTAACTGAATTTGGCAGAACCCCCACTCCCACCCAGAGCACCTTTTGGGGAGGGAGTTTTAGTCCCGGGGATCCTTCAATAAACATGCAAACTACTGGACCCTGGGGGAAAACAAGGTGGTTAAGGGAGAGAAGGAAATGGCCATAGTAGTAAACTTATTTCAAACATTTAAACACCAAATTGTGTTTGGTTGTGCCGCTAGATTTTTTAGAGGGAGGTATGTGTGTGCTGTAGCTACACCAGGTGTTGAGCCTGTTTGTGTCAGTCAGGCACATCCAAGCTGGCTGCTGGGAAAGTTGGGATGGGACAGCATGAAGTTAAGCACAGAATGCCAAACCAGTCTGGGCAGCAGGTCAAATATCTGGACAGTTAGCAGGCACTGTGCTTTGTGATGGTGAGACTTGGCTGCTGCCAGACACACAGCTGGGGCACAACAGTGCAGCAGTGCAGTGAAGGTGACACACAACAGCGAGAAGGTGCAGAGTCATACAGGGAACCAAGATGTGATAAAAGGGCGAGAGGGACTTGGAAATGGGACGTAACACCCAGGGAAGTGTGATTCTGAAGTGGAGTGGAAGATAACAAAATACACCCCTGCAAATACCCTGTCATCATTCCCCTTCCTGGAGAGCTGTGCAGCTGGGCTGGTGAGGATTGGTGCAGCCACAGAAAGTGACAAAAAAGGGCAAATGCACAATGTCTTGCAGCATCCTGGAGGCTGCACGCCACATGTTTCCCATGTCCTGCACTGTATTTAACACCAACATCCTTCTACACTCACAGGATGGAAGCAGTAAGACCTTGCATCCTCTGTGAAGCAGCCCAGCTGCACTGCATAAGGAGCAAGATAAAAAACACTGAAATCATTCAAACCCCACCCACAGCTGATTCCTGATGTGTGGCTATGTCCTCTCCCAGCCACATTCCCACACAGGGTGTGCAGAATGTGGCTGTGCAACACGGAGTCCTGGGCCCTGGGGTCTCTGCCACCACCCACGCTCTGTCCCCCAGGGGAACAGATGAAGATCCCAACTGAGGGGCTGCGGGGAGGGATGCCCGACCATTGCAATTAAAGCACAGCTGCTGTGGAAAAGGAATACTGATCTGATTCTGTAGTGCTTGAAATTAGGTAAACCCTCCCTCTGTCTCGGTGGAAAGAATCAGAAAAGTGATTTTTTCCCCACAGAAATTGAAATGGGGGAAAATCACTTTTGGCATGTTGGAAGTGGTCCTCTGAAGAGGCCATGCAGTTGCATATTGTGCCAGTTCTGGAATCTAGGGGTCAAGATTATTAAAAAGGCCTGCCTAGAAAAAGACAACATCTTTAAATATTGCCCTTCACCTGCTTAAAACTGAGAACAATAAGGCATGTCATGGCATCCACATGTCTTCAGCTATGAGAGGCTGAAAACTGGTACCTTGGCTAGGAAGCCACCTCAGCTGTGCTGGTGATTCAGCTCTCAGGGTGATATTAGACTGAGGCACAGGCTCTGCTGTAAACATTTCCTAGTTCACTTTTTTTTCTCAGTCAGCTCTGAAATCTGGCTGTTTTTTGCAAGATCCAGAGCTGGAAGGCCAGGCAACAAGTTGCTTCATTGATAGATTTATGCTTGGAGTTTCAGCTTCTTCTGTCAGATTAAGCAAGTAGTGTATATGACAGCTGGTCCTGTCATGTAGCAAAGAAATCTAAAGTCCAGAACAAAAAAGGCACAAAGTCCCTATGTTATTTTTTTCCCCCCTTCAAAGTCCTATATTGATTTTATCAAGCTCTCCCAAGACAGAAAATCATGACAAGGACAGAGGTGCACTCAGATTCACATGTATTTTACAGGAACATCTACACCTGGATTATTTCTACTTTTATGGGTTTTTTCCCTTACCATCTCTCTCCCCCTGTGTTGTCTGACATTTAACAGGTTTCAGTGTTGCTGTTTTGTTTGGCACTGGTGGTATGCTTGATAATTCACTCCAAAACTGACAAAGGTGATTGAACTGTGTAACTGGGCAGGCAGAGAAAGAGATCTCACCTAATGCAAACAGACTAGGCATTCATATTTTAAAATCAGTTGAGCAGTGATATTAAGAAGAAATTTTTTATTAAATGAAATTTTTTATTACATTTCCACAGGTTTTTGCAAATTATTAGGAAACTGGACAACAGGCTATCTTGTATCTGTTACATTTAAAATTAAAAATCCAGTGTGAAAATACGCCCTAACATTAATGACTTCTCTATGCTCAGCAGTTTAGCACTTGTAATGCAATAAAAGAGGATCAGATATACACAGGAATAAACTCTACCATAGCTGATAATGTAAAACATCCCTTCTATCGTTTGCCTTTCCTTTTGGCAGTACACAAAAGACACAGAAATGAACAATACGTGCCTAAACAAAGAGAATCTTGAAAGCAGTGCATGTCAGATGTTTACTCTAGGTCCTTTTTAGGGGGCTGAGTGGGCTTGCTGATAAACACAAGTTACTTGGTGGGTAGGGAAATGTGAGAGAGAAAATTGTTTCAGGGATCAGACATCTCTTTTAAAGGCACAGTGTTTCTTTTTCTGGCATGAACAGTAAGTTTCAGAGAATGCTTTTTTATGGGGTATGAAATGCTCTCTCCTAAGCAGTGCTGTAGAAACAATGCTTTTTCTCTCCACTTAGTGCAAATACCCTTTTTTTCATTACACAATGAATCTGAGCTTTCCTGGGATCAAAATGATGTCAGAAGAGCACCTACAGAGTTTGGATATGCAAATCTCTGATGTGTTAAAGAACACAGAGGAAGAAAGAAAGATCTACTTGGGACAAATGGGAGGTGTTCCTTTGGTAGCTTTCACCTGAATCTAAGTTTGAAGCACGGAATCTTTCAAAAAGGTTATATGTCATTTCAACCATTCTAATTCACCGCTGAGTTTATGCCCAGTCCAAGCAGAGCCAGCAGAAGAAAAAGCACCTAATCAAACAGAAAGAGCCTTGGGGATTCAGTAATGGGTACAGAACGTGCAGGCTGTAGTCATGCTTTTGATTTGTGCTCAGATATGTTTTCTATTTGCCTGTTGAAGAATGCATGCTTTCCTTTTGGATTGCAAATAATTTGAATCTGGATAAAATCATTACAAAATGTCCTTCAAAACACTGAGCCTGCATTTGAAATTAATGTGCAATGGAAAAGCAATGAGGATTAAAAACTTAAGCTAAGTGCAGAGGAGTCAGAGCATAGCAGACATCCTGCTGTGGATCTTTTTTACTCTTTTTCCTGACTTCTCAGCCCTTCCTTTCCGGGGAGTCACCACCACCTAGAAGCGTGAAGATGCAGTTCCTATCTGACCAAACAAAGCCAATACAACCAACATAATCCTGAGAGGAAACCTGCTTCCTGGAAGTGCCTGTTCTCTGCTCCCAGGGGTCACGGCACGCTGTCCTTCCACACTGCAGCACTTCACAGGTGTTCACAAGAGGTTTTCCTATTCCCCTGTGGCTCCTGCCGCTTTTGGCATGAATGCTAAGTGAGGCATGTCATGAAACCACGTTGCTGTAAGTACACAAGCAGACTGAAACTAGCTCATTAACATGGTTGCTCCACAAATATTCATGACACCTCGCCAGGTATTCTCAGTTAGTGATCTTAGCATGAATGCAGTCAGTCCAGTTAAAGGCACGGAATATTTAAAACAGGAACAGCACAGGTGGGTCCAACACCACTGAGTGTTGCATCTTGGCTCCAGCTCCAGAATAGATGGGCAAAGCTTGAACAGCAGTTTCTGAGTAGGACTTGGAAGTGTCACGTAACTAGCACTAAACAACAAACCATTCTCTTGCTTCCCAAATACATGCATTCTGTCTACAAACCAACATGACAACACTGCTTCCTCTGATCACACCTGAGAAAAGAGTGGGACTAAGCATCATGCTTGGATAGTCACCTCAGCACTGAGGTGCTGCAGGACACCCTTCCTCTTTTCAGCTTTCCAGCACCCAAGCCATGCTAGCCCCCACGGGGGCCCAGTGCATGGGCTGCTCCAGTGGAGAGTGGAACAGTCAGTTCCTGGGCATGGCATAATTGCCTCCATCCTGAGAACACCCCAGCCTCTCAAGCTGGCTGCAAAGGATCATCTCAAGAATGCTCTTGGCAGCTGCTGTTGACACAACGTCCCAGGCTGAGGAAAGTTGGAAGTGTTATTGGGCACATGGGAGGGAAGAGAAAGGTCAATGACACAGCCCAACTGGGAAATAAAATTAATATGCAACACATTGCACATGGGGTTTAGTTTGTAGAGCATCTTACCAGCAGCCATGGAAAAAATATGTATTTTGAGTCTGTGTCAAGCTCTGAGGTTTGTGTCTCAAAGACTCCTAAGGAAGCCAATTAATACAATTTATAGGGTTAGGAAACATCTTGTCATGGCAAAACTGACCACATGTTTAAAAAGTATGATTTATTTGCAGGCCTGTTTCTATTGGTTGTGTGAATTAAGTAGTTATGTAGTTTGGAATATCAGCTTTCTTCCTGTGTTCATTCTCCAGTAAAGTCGCTGTCTTGTGGCTACAATACTCAATCTACTAAATGTTAGTCATGTCCCAAATTCAGCTTTACTCTTTTACAGCATGATGTAAACAACAGAGGAGAGTGTTATATAAACCTCTAAGTGTTTTCTGCCAAACCCTCTCTTACATTTTATTTCCATGCCTGTTGATAACCTCTCCAGCCTTCCCCAGCCTAGGACTTCTGGACTCCTCTCCTTGACTCCTGCACAAGGCTGTGAAGTTTCTCTGTTCATCCCTTGCTGTCCCTCAAGAGCTCGCCCTTCAAATATTTATTCCTAGGCTTGTATTCTTTCCTGTCTTACCAAGAGATGTGATTGTCTTTGGATCAGATAATACCTATGTCACTCAAACGACTTGGACCAAGACCTAAATGCATCAGCTGGATGCCCTATTTCTTCCTGGTCCTCACTCACAGTGAGGAGGTATTACTTAACGTTGTCTATCCCATGGATATCTCATTTGTGGCTTACAAACATGATCTTCACCTCAAAGTACATCTATCACTGCAGCAGAAATACCCATAAAATAGTCTTGCTTTGGCCCAGCCACAGGTCAGTGGGAGTAGGAGTAGCAGTGTCCTGAAGGCACCGACAGCGCGGGACGTGGCTCTGGCAGAGCTGTGCCACAGTGGGACTCATGCTGTGCCAGATAAAATCTTCAGGATCTGGTGCTTCATCCAGTTCTCATTAACATGCACTGGGAGTCCTGTCACTAGCTCAGAGAGAAACTAGGCCAAGTCTTACACCCTTTCAAAGTTATTTAAAATCTTGTTGCCATCAGCATCCATTTGCCATGCTTCTAAATGTCAGGATTTAAAGCTGTTTTCCTCAGATGTTAGTCACTAGCTTTCCATGATATATTCCTTTTCATACCAGTTCTAATTGTGCTGTTCTGTAAGGATGTATGTTCTACAGGATCCATTGTCATATCCCTTTCTGATGGAATCGAGCGCAAAATTCAACAAGATTTTAAAATTCTCTCTGCTAAAAATATGAATTAAATTCCTCCCACATACTCCTACTCTAATGTTTCTCTAAAATCTATTTTTCTTAGTCACGACCTTACAAGCATGAACAGAATGAGGCAAATATTTCACAGTGTAAGAATGTGTCTAAACTCTGGAAAAAAGTTTATATATCTGAAAAGGTATAATTTCCACACAGCATTCAGGTTTCATACAGTGATAAAATAATAGAGATGCCACAGAAGGTATTACTTTGTATTTTGCACTTTATTTGAAATTATTTCTCTCTGCTAATTTTGACTGAGTACTGCAAGTTACTAAATGTTCTCAGCCCCTCAGTGGAAGCTGAATACCATCAGTCCTTGCTTGCCAGCATTAATAATTTACAGGACTAAGCTCTTTTAAAAATAAGTGATTTCCAACTAACAAAACTTTCCAGTTAGGGTAATTTTCTGGCCGTATTCAAATCAAGTTTTTCAGTATCTTCAAGAATAACAGGGCAGGGCATTCAGGAAATGGTAATAAACTGGGAACAGAGAAAAGGAGTGTTCTTAACTATGCCTTGCCATTTTGTGAGAAATCTGAATAACAATAAATAGAAAAGGCAAAGAAGTATCCAAAACAAATAGGTTGGTTTAACATGGTCTAACTCTACTAGAATTGATTGGGATTTTTCTAGAACATTCTTTACTTTTTATTCAGGGATGAACAGTAAACAGTCTTAGATGATGATATTACTAAGTTTGCATTCAAAACAAAAGTTTAATTGCCCAAGGAAAAGAAAAAGACTGTCAGCATTGGACCATCCCTGTGTATGTTTTGGGATAGGTCCAAGAACAATACGTTCTGGAAAAAAAGATGATGTGCCAGAGAAATTCAGTCCTGGTCAGGCATTCCCTAAACTCTAGAAATGTGTAATTGAGATACCAAAAATATGTCACAGTCATCTTCAGTATTTATTGATGCCATTTAGGAAGCATGAGGTCAGAGGCAATAAACTTACTACATAATGTTGTTCCATGCTACTGCATATGGCAAAAAACCCCTGACTTTTTTCCACACTAAATGGCAGAGTTTATTACACCATATACAAGTGCTGAACCAAGTAATGATGTCTATTTTGACTACATTTCTGGTAAAGGGTAAATTCTGGTATTAGTCTAGAAGGTGATCCAAGTTACCATGCTTCAAAATAAAAAACTTATTTAAAAGTGCATTTCTTTTTAATTTATAATTGTCTTTGAAGGGCTTTCTCTACAGGGGGGCATATAGAAAGTAGTGTAATTCACACTCCATTCAGGGGAGCACTATACCACCAGCACATTGACATCATTTTGTTGACATGTATCAGAGAAAAGATGCAAGCCATATGCCTCTCATTCACCCAAAGTCTGTAGCAGCATGATTCTGCTGAGTTCACTCCAAAACATCTGTCCTGTTTTGGTGTTTGTTATACATGAGCTGTCAAAGAGAATCTTGAGAGTTTAGACAGACCCCTTTCAGAACTATGGATGTCCCTCCAGAACAAAAAACTTCCACTCTGAAATTTGTTTTTCCAAGAGCATTCTTTTCTGAACAACATCTAATATCGTCCTCATATCAATATTTTTCTCAGGAAACAACAACTACAACAACAACAACAACAACAACAAAACCAACAAACAAACAAAAAAACCAAAGCAGCTTGTATAATCAAATAAATTTTGGTCCCAGATATTAAGCCAGTGCACAAGAAGCACAGAATGACAGAATGTTGCATCCAATAAAAGTTTTAACTCTTTTCTAGGTATGGCTTTCAATCTAATCTACTTTTTTAAGGAAAGTTCAGTTCAGGATATTGTGTCTGATTTTTCACAAATTATGTAGACAGGCTAGACCTGGCCTTAGAAAAAATTGCCAAGGCTGATATCAGTAAGGCTAGGGTAGGAAGGAATATAATTAGGCTTCAAATGGAAATTCTGCTGCCCTTTTTTTTTTTTTTTTTTTTTTAATGATGTAGCTGCTGGCATTATTTCACATCTTTCTTATCTTCTATACAACTCCACCAGCCAGCAGCCCATGGGGTGTGAGCAGGGTGCACAGGCATGCATCCTGTTCTGGGACAAGCTTCCTTATAGCTCAGCCTTTCCAAGCCTCTCTTTAAATGAAGATGTTGAAGAGCTCAGAGTCTAAGGAGGAGCCCTGTGGAGCCCCCCTAGTGACAGATCACCACTCTGATGTCACCCCTTGTGCCTGACCCTGAATCAGCTGCTCTCCCACCATGTGGTGTGTTTGTCTGTCCAGCTGTGTGCTGGACATTCTGTCCAGAAGGGGTTGATGAAGCCTTCCAAAGAATAGTACCTCGCAGTTTACAGTGACATTCTACTTTTTCAAAGCATTCTACTTCGACATTCTACTTTCAAAGCAAAGTCCCCAGCAGTCAGGATAACACTCAATCTTGTCTTTATTTTCCAGGTTATCTCTTCTAATAAGGTGCTTCCAGAAAATCAATCAAACATTCTTCATTTTTCCTCCTGTAGTTCCTCCTCCTGTTATTGAAAATAGTGAAGAGAACAGGACCAAGGACTGACTGCTTCAGAGCCTCATCACCTAAAATTTGTTTTAGTAGTAACCTCCTGGCTGTTTCTTGTCACCAAGATAATATTGCCCCCATTTTAAGGGCTCCCTCACCCAGGTCATTCTTACTTAGTCATGCTAGAAAAAGTCGCACAAACTGGCATGATAATCTTCCTAATATAAAAATATTGAATTATTCCTGTTTCTCTGCCTGAAAACCCTTCATCAAATGGTGTAAGACTAACAGACATTGCTTACTCTTGACAAATCTCTGCTCCCTTTTATGCACCAATACCTTAAAACCTGTGTTAATTTTTTCAGCAGTTTCCAAGGACTAAGAACAACCTGAGAACTCCACAGTTCTGAACCCTTTATTTTACCCCAGTTCATAGAGATAGATACCTTGCTCTTGCCTGCCCTCTGACTTTGCTTTTTCCTGCTCCCTCACATTTTCCAGAGCAGGCTGTTAACAATACTACCAATAGCACTGGTCTCTACAGCCTAGAGCTCTTTTACTTCTCTCTGAGTGTGGGTCACTGAGCGCAGGAAGTGTGAAAACATCTGATTTGCCTGAAAAAACTCAACTTCAAACTCATTGTTCATGAGCATTGCCTCGTGTCAATTCGTCATAGGGTGAACCCTGTTGGAATTATATTGGCTGAGGAAAATGTCCTGTGGCAGTCAGTATCAGCTTGCTTTGGTGATTGGCAAATGGAATTACACAGGAGATCTCCAATACTAACACTATCTGTTGTTTGACTATAATCAATAGATACCGTGATATGCCCGTGGAAAGTGATGTTTGATTACTTTTACATGAAGGCAGTACAAAAATGTCTCTTATTTCAAAGTATCAAAATATGAGCTGAGAAGCTGGCAGATAAATTATTAGAATAGAGTCTTTGTGCTGATAAACTTTTGAACTTTCATTGAACTTGTATACTAAGAATAGGCAGTTTTTCCAAGAAGAAAATTCACTAGACAACCTACAATTTTTCTTTCATATATTTAAGAAAGATGTTCAATCTGGTAAGAAAATAATAGTAATTTTGCCTTTGATAAGGATTGTAGTTCTATAGTCAGAGAGAAGCAGCCATCATCATCAGCTGCTCTCTGAGTCACAGTCCTATTAAAGAGGTAGGTCCCATCTTAACTAGATGAATCCTCAATATTTTGGCTTAGGTGACCAAGAAGCTTCTACCCCCCGGTGAAAAGAAAACATCACTATCAGCCCTTTGCTGAATTACTCCTGCCTGAAGACTTGGCACAGAACTATCAAATCCTCCTTCCCCTCCTCTTCCCCCTCATACTCCTTAAGACGAGACAGTCATACTCCCTCATGCACGAGGAAACAGGCTCTAGGCACAGCTGTCCTAATAGCTGCAAATCCACTTTCTTCAGGCTGGGAGAATTCGAGATCCACCATCCTGCTCTAAATAAACTGACATAAACTAAAAATTTCTATATAATTAATGATGCAGGTGATTTTACTTCTAACCCTGCTGTGAAGGAAGACTGAACCCATTAAAAAGTACAATTTGTCAATGCACAGGACACAAACTGTAAGATTTCCTGATGATCTCTGTTTCATCCTACTTAAAACACAACACAAGGAAATGAGTCAAGGAGCTGGACATATGTGAAGGAATGATTTGCAGAAAAGTTATCTCATCTGGAAATTTGGGGTATGAAGTCATGTCTTTTTGGCTCTCATTGGAGCAAGTCCCATCTTTAAAATCCTCTAAGCTATGAGATCTACAGCTGGGCAGCAATGTTCAGGTGGAAGTGTCACCTGTAGAGGGTACTGGACTACTGGTTCATCCTGTGAAAACCAGCAGATTCTGGAACAACAGACTATCAGGATTCTCTGGGTCCAGCTCCCTTACAGGATTCAATGAGGTTAGAGGGAATTTGGGCTAATCTGAAAAGCACTGACTGCTAATTACAGCCCTTTGTTGGTCTCATTGGCCCTTTTAGGGAAAGGAGGTGATGGATGATCCCGGGCTGAGTACAGCACTGAAGCACCATAACTGAGCTCTGTTTCTGCAGCTACCCCACTCCACTCCCTCTGATCCCTCATGCTTTGAACACGAGAATCTTACTCTGAATGCTCTGGTGCTCTGAAGCACCCTGCATCTCTCTCTTCAGGAGTATATCCTTTTCCACACTCAACTTTCTGGTACAGGTATTCAGTAACTTCCACCTATGACCTCTAACTGAACTTTTTAAAAATTAAAATTTCCCACTGGCCTAAACAGCCCTTGTATCAGTTCTATGTTAACCATTTTTAAGGTGCCGAGGTTGCCTCACTTAAAGAAGTCTTCTGCAACAAGCATTGCACAGACTGCTTTCTTCTGCAATTAGAAATGAAACTTCACAATTATTTTCATTCCTCTTTTTTTTTTTTTTTAATTTATTTTTAGCTTTTAGAAAGAAGTGTTGCATAAATTCCTGTGAGGTCAGAGGTATGAGGTGACATCAATCTGGCAAAACAGTGTTCCATGTAGTGGATTAGCCATGCTAAGGACACAGCACAGAAAGAGAAAGCAACACTGCCAACAAGGGAGCACGTGTATCCTGAAAGAGATGTGTGGCTGATGAACTTAAAACTTTGGATATGAAACACACCTCTGACAAAGGTGATGGTCTTCCACAGACCCTTATCATCTTCTCCCAAAATGATTTCTCTTTGTTCTGATCTGTCTCTTATTTGTCTTATGTGTGTACTGCAGAAAGGGCTCACAGCTCTGCTGCTTCTGTGAGTTTCTTGACAGGGCTCATGTCAGGGATCAGCCCTGGCAAGGAGGCCAAGGGGCTCACCACAGCCCACATCTGAGCAAACACTCTGATGCACCAGAGGTGGGTGAATGCCTGCAAACCACCTGCAGGGAATGGCCCCTGAACTGTGCTGAATGCCACCTGCCCTGTGCTGGGCCCATAGTGAGAACTCTGCTGGGCACAGGATCCCTTCTCAGCACCTGGAAACACTCCCAGGCACAGCTGGTTTTTACCCTGCAGTAATGTTTTTCCTCTTCCTCAAAGCTTCATGCTCAGGTACTGACAACAGCTCCACTTTGGATCTTCCCAAAAGTGACATCCTTAATAGTTTGCTGTTAAATCTGGTCACTGCTGGTCAGAAAGCAAATTGCAAGCTGTACTGAATATTACCCCCCCAAAAAAATTCCCAAGTTAGCTAGGTAGGAGACAGGCTGGCAGTACCTTTTATGTTGCTTTTCTTGCCAACTGTGTTGCTCTAACAGTCTCGTGGCAAGGTTAAAGGCTAAAAACAGTCATGCAAATTGAAGTTTTCCTGCTATGGCTAGAAACTGGCACAGAGAGCATCTTCCTTCATTCAATAATGAGTTTAAACTTTACTGTCTAGCACCATTTGTCAAAAACATTCCTGTAGGACAGTTTTTCACTGGAAAATAAGAAGCAGTTGGAATCCAAGCTTTCGGCAAGGCTGTGAGTGGGTGTGCCATGTGAAAGACAATAAAAGGGAAAAGTCAAACCCAGAGGGACATCTCTCCCCTCTCAAAAATTAAATAATTTCTGTCTTATCTAAGTAAAATCACATAGAATGAAGTTGAAATTAGGTGTTCTTTCTATTTTTCTTCAATTTTACTTTTGAAGCCAAGTCAAACAAAAATATTAGACGTGCCATACTTTTATCCTGGTTGCAGTTCTGCTACAGAGTTCCTGCCACTTGGACAGTGGAGAATGAAACTTTGGCTACCCCTTGCATGGCAGCTGATGTGCAGAGATGCTCAGGAGCAGCAGTCTAAAAATATCCTGGACACAAGGATAGTTCTTGACAAATCTGAAGATTTATTTATCATTTTATCTGTAAAGAGTTTGAAATGAGGCAAGTCTATCAGGCTTGATTTTCCAATAGAAAACATGTTAGTATAAAAGAGTTACTCACATATGACATCAGCCTCACGGAACATCCCTTCCAAAGACAGACTTTGACCATCCTCTCCTATTCCACTCATTTTATTAGAAAATCCCTTTCTCCGTGCTCCTTCTTCCAACACTTTTCCCCAAGGAAATCAGGATTAAGACATTTCTTTCTGCCTCCTTCAAAGTACCCGTAAACTGCAGACCCAAAAGTATTTTCCCTTTAACAATATTGAGTACTTTAATATGTGCAATATGTACTATACATGCAAATTTTAGTGATTAGGTTGAAATTAGTTTCTCATTGAAGGTAAGCAGCAGTATCCCTTGAAGCAATTTCTTTGTAACAGATCAACAGCACATGGGAAAGCATTGTTAAATTGAGTACTTACACAATATACTTATTGTGTAGGCTGGCAAACGTAAGTACAGAAGCTTCTAGACAAAGGTATACTGGAGAGAGTGATAATAATGTGGTAAAACCCTCATCTGAGACTGTGACAGAAACTTGTTTTAATCAGGTTGTGTGGAAAATCAATTTAAATCCTAAAAACCATAGAACTCAAACCATTTGGTTCTCGCTCAAACTGTGTAGTCATCAGCAGGTTTAGGTCATAGCAGAGACTATGAGCTTTTAGAAGTCAGCAAAAGAGATGTGAGAGTAAAGAAGAAACTGAAAGAAAAAAGAAAATTGCCCTTTTTTTCCCTCAGAATATCGTTCTAGTTCACTTTTGCAATCCATATGCTGAGGCCAAAAACAGAGGAATTTCTGTGCTACCCTAAATGAGATCAGTGCAGCCTGGAGCCACAGAATGCTAACTAAGGCACCAGCAGCTCACTTGGCTTCCTTACATAACACCAGACCAAAGTGGGTGAATCAGACACCAAGTCAGGAGGCTTTTTTCTGTTCTCAGCTCTTTTCATAACTGTTCCCGTGGCTTTTGGCAGATTCTTCATCTGAACTGAAGGGTGACTAGGACCACTGTTTTTAAACAGGGGACCTAACAGTTATGCATTTAATTTTGAATGGTATTACATCTGTGGCCCTGAAGAAACAGTGTACCTCTGAACATTAGTTGTTTATTTTGAAGTTCAAGTATGGATTTATACAGCAAGTTTACACTCCCAAGTGTGAAGTGAGTACCTCCTGCAAATCAGGGGGAATGTATGAAACAACCACAGCCATGTAGCACGCACTGCAGGAGCAAATACCTCTCCTAATCCTGCTACAGGGGTACAAACAAGCTCTACAATATCGTTGCATGGAATAACTGGAATTGCTGGCCTGTGAGTCTTTCCCAGATTGGCATTCTTTATCCATTCTGAACAGTCTAATGATGCTCACTAGAAAAAGCACTCCTGCATCCCTTGGTTTGGACAAGTCCTCATCCTCACCTGGCGCAATGAGTCAAGATGGGCACACATATGGAACCCAGACGAGTGTGTCCCATTTCACATGTTCCCCCGCAGCATATGGAGGACACGGTACTACAGCCCACAAGATGTAATTCTCCAAAATCTAGGGATGAAAAATATCTTGAGGCTGATTCACCCTGCAGTTGGGAAACCCAGTTACAGCAAGGATTTCTGAAAAACCTCCCTTACTTGCCATGTGATTTGCTATTATGGACGTATGCAGACACAAATTTAGCTTGACTTTTGTAGGATTATCCTGTCCAATGCCCTTCCTCCATTCTGTGTTAATTCAATGTGCGCAAAGAGCAGTGATTTTTCCCTCTTTCAGACAGAATGACAGTGACAGAGGTATGGTGTTATTTTCATCAGAATCTAGGAAAGACACGGTGATCTGCTGATTTGCACAGTCTCTAGATGTTTGCCGAGTTCAAAGTCCTGCCCTGGTAAACTTTTTCTCGTGTATAGGAGTCAAATAGCTCCAGCATGAGAAACTAAGAGAACAGTATTTGTGATACAGCTTCAAAGCTCTGGGAAAGCTTTACAAAACTAATAGTTGTGAGCAGGTACATAGTGCAAATGACATTAGCATGAAAAAGGAGAAAAATAGCTGCCTTGGATAGGCTTAGAGGCAATGAGGAAAGTTAAATATCTTCACATGTCATGATGAAGTCCAGCTTAAGATGCTCAGGGGACAAGCTGAGTTATTGTCACTATTCCTGCAGACTCCCCAGTTATGGTAAGAGCCCGAAGTTCCAAAAGGACTTTTGAAGAAGGAGAAAGGGGAAAGAGAGACAGGTCTGCTCAGTTTCAGCACTGTGAAATGTTTCACTGTGATGAAACATTTTTAAAGGAGTCATGAGTGTGATTGGAGCTGGGTTTATCTGGCATCATAAAAGTTTTGGAATATTCCCACAAAGAACCAGAACAGACCCTGGCAGAACACTACATGGGTCCCCAGCTTGTCCATTGAGGAAAGGCTTTTATAATTCTGCTATGACTAGGTCATGGCTGCTGGGTTTGTTTCCAACCCCTCTGTGTTTTTCATTGAGTACCTGCAGGACAAGCTGCCAAACTCCGGAGGACAAGCTGGAAGGAAATCCTCCAGGAGGCATCCTGAGCCCATTGCCATCAGCGTTCTTGCTGCAGACCTCAGTGCTGGGTGTGGGGTCATGCGTGGGCATGACAGAGCTGCACCACATGGCACATGTCTTCAATCAAAACAACTCGTATTTTGAGTATAAATATCTAAAACAAGTAACACAAAAACAAGTACCTCTTTAATTATTCACAGTAGTTTGGTGTTTCTGAAAGAGAATGTGATAAACTGGGTTTTGTTTAGGCACAATTTGTAATTAGAAAGAGATGAAAATCATCAGTACATCATTAATTTTAAATTATTTCACTTCTGATATCAGGTTGCCTGAGCGGTTTCCTCAGAACTCCTTACTTAGGAACTCAGAACTTCTCACTTACTCAGAACTCAGAACTTATAAATTCCTCCCCAAAGATCTCCCCAGTGCTGTTCCAGAGAGTCCTGTGCACCCCAGTAAGCCCAGGCCCCCATCTCATGTGAGACCCTTGGTGAGTCACAGAGCCACGGAGCCGTTCTGCAAGGGCAGTGCTGTGGCATTGACTGCTCCCTCTGCAGAGGGATGTCCCCAGGGAGAAGGAGCTTGGCAGCAGGGCAGGCAAGGCCCAGCAGCATGGGGCAACTCAAGAAGGAGGGAACAGGAGAGCAACTCCCTTTGCCACCCTCCCCTGCTCCTCCACTGACAGAGAGCAGCCCCAGCCCCCTTCCAGGCTGGAAGGCGGCCCCAGCCCCCTTCCAGGCTGCAGGCTTCCCTGCAAGTTGGTGTTTGACCAGTGGTGACACATGATGGATGGGCTGGAGAGCCTTAGCCCTGCAGGCGAGGGGGGAATCAGGTCAGCAGGGCAGTGAAAGGATCTGCTCCTTTCCCTCCTTGGTTATTATCTATGATTTGTACATGCAGAACCTGCTGGTTTGGTTTTTTTAAATAACTTTTTGGTTGGAAATACACCTTTTTTTCTTCATCCATTTTCAGTGGCAAAATGAAAAAGGACAGAACTGTGAAGGAAGAGAGATATTGAAAGAAATTAAATCTGACATTCAAGTTCCTCCTTCTACCTCTAGCCCAATTTTTACAAGGATTGACTTTCACCAAATACTGGAATTGTTAAAAACAAACAAACAAACTATGAAAACACAACGAAAAAAAATAAGGTATTTCAGAATATCAGTGGAAATCACTAGTTTTCTGCAAAAATATCTGAGATCACTTTGATCAACATTTTATCTCTGCCTAAGGAGGGCTCAAAATGATTCTTATTGTACTTAGAAGAAAACCCAAAAAGTCATGTGGTAATGCCAAAATATCACTGCCTTTCATCTCCTTTCTTGTGGGAGATTACTCTGTCTTTAGTCATCTCTGTCTTTGACTGTTTCCAAACCATGACAGAACATTGTCTTTTCCTGGCAATGATTTAGACTTCCTAACACACTCTTGCAGTGGGTGGTAGCAAGCTTTTTTGGAAACCCAAAAACATTGTATTTACTGGCAATTTATCTGACCTCATCCCTCGACAAATTTGTTCTGTTGTGACTACAGGAACCATTTAATGTTGCATAGAGCTGAAATAGGTTAACAGAGCTGGTATATACACCATTCATCTTTCATGAGTCTGAGGACACTGTATCAGTGGAAAGCTTAGTCACCCTCATGCATCTTGCACTGCTGAATTTATAGGAACAAGTTAAATGCATGTAAGGTTTAGGACCTTCTTAACAAAATAAACATATAGAAGTGTTGTCAGTTCCATCAAAAACATATTCTGTATGGTGCTGCATACAAGCCTTCAGGGATGGGTACTAATGGTTCTCTTTACAAAAGCTGTAAGGACTACTGATCCTGCAGAGGGATATAGTAATTATAAAACATTTTAAATCAAAGCTGGTCTTAGTGTTTTGTCTCAGAAAGTATTTTCTGGATATTCTTCCTTTCTAATCTCTTTAAAGCAAGCAGAGGCTGAGAAGAGAGGCTGGGAAGGTGATACCCATCAGACCTAGAAAATTTGGTTTCTAGAAAAACTTCTCTGGAAATTTGGAAAAGCCCTTTGTCTTTTATATAAACCATTGTAGAGACACTCAGCTCTGTAGCTTTTTTCCTTCTACCAGCTGGTCTGAACATCCAAGTGCCATGCATTACCTGCTGTGGTTTGCATGAACTTCATCAGTTAAGGGTCCCAAACACCTAATCAAAAACTTGGATTAGATCCAATTTAAGGTCTTTAAATTGAGTGTGTTCAATTCTGGAGTTACTGAGGACAATGCCCATAAAAGGCTGTACTTTCCCATGTACACACCTCTGTCTTGTGCGTCTGCAGAAGAAACTTCTTGAGGAGGTGACACCAAATAAGGATGGGAGCCAGAGCACCAGCATGGCTATAAAGAGAGTAAGCAGAGGTTTTACTGCAGACTGTCTAGTAAGCTATCCTCCCTCACCTGCTGAGCCCCCCCAAGAAGAATGCAATAGGGTTCAGGGTCTCTGACCTGCAGGCATGGAGGAGCAGCCAATCAACCACCCACAGGCTGCCTCCCACCTCCCAGGCTGACCACGGATTGACCACCAGATTATCTCTGCCCTTGTTGCTCACATTCCCCTTTATGAAAGAAAAAGGATGTAGATGCCTAACCTACAGTTATACACCAACATCACAAATAAAATAATTTGATCCTGGATCAAGCTGCAACCCCGAGTTATTATTTCATCCTCCATATGGTTGGGTAGGAGAGCACACCTCTTGCCTCCTCTCAGGCTATGTTTCCAGCTTTCTCAGCTTCACCTTTTGATGGCTCTCAGGGACTCCACATACCCAGCACATCCTCAGTCCCAACAAGGCTCTAGGAGAGTCCCTGAACCATGGAATTGTTTTAAAGCAACAGGTATTACATATAAAGATACTCTTAGCAACAATCTAGAAAAGTTCAGCAGGGTATATAATACCTGTGACATTAGGATAAGCTGGTAGCTGCCAGAAAATTAATTAA
Organism: Serinus canaria; assembly: GCF_022539315.1. NCBI lineage: Eukaryota > Metazoa > Chordata > Aves > Passeriformes > Fringillidae > Serinus > Serinus canaria. The sequence continues at coordinate 56,361,119 of NC_066343.1, forward strand.
AATAGCCTAATAAATGCACCCATTTGAGAAGCTTATGAGCACTTCAGCTCCTGAGACAGATAGGAAAGAAAGGCACCTATTCAGAATGAATGACTCAGTGGCTGTTCCCCTTTAAATCAATATTCTCTGTCAGAAGCTATGCAGAGGCTGCTCCACTGCTCTTCGGTACACACAAATGTGCCAAGAGAATGTGGCTGATGATGAACAGTATTTATCCCTGATAAAGGAGAGATAGAGAAAGGGAGGTGAGACAGAATGTATTCAGAGAATGGTGACTGAAGTTTTAGAACTGAATGTTAGAAAATGCTTTATACGGGAAAAAAAGTCAGTCATAATTTGGTAGGTATGTGGGCATTTCTTTCTATAATAATATTTTCTAGAACAATAGGAGGACATATTTAAGAGTTGTCTCTGTCTTTTCCAGGCCTCTTGTTTTCTGTTTTTATCTCTTAGATTGTACAGACCAAAGAACAGTTTTGTCTGCACAGCCCACTGTCATTATCAAACAAACTGTACGAGTACAGTACCAATAATACTTGGAAAGAGCTTCCATCTCAGTGGGATAAGACATGAAATTAAACTATTCACGACCAAATACTATCTGACTTTGAAATAAAAGAAATTTATCAAGCAAGTTTGCATATTGCATATATGCCTAGACTTCCACACTTGAAGTCCTTGCCTAGCACCTGTGAGTGTTGGGGTTCTTGTACAGGCACTCAGCTAACAACTGCAGCACCTAATGATGTTATGGGTTCATCAGCTCATTATCATTCTTTTGCCACTTTGATGACAATATTTATTAATGTGGTGTGCTATAATGGTAACTACTTATTTTATATAACCTTCTTTGTAGCCCAGAAAAGCAGTCTTTTGTGGGGTAGATCAGAGCCAGCATTTTGCATGAGCATCTTAGACAGAATTATTATAATTTGCCTGATGTTGTCTAATTATAACCATTTTTGATGTCTCTTTTTGTATTAGTATTGTGGTTGTATGACATTTAATCAAGGAAAAAGACAGTAAGAATAAGCTAAGTGGGTCTTGCTTTACTGAGCACCCAGTGACATCTATGATGTGGTATCATGAGCAATTATTGTGCTGTTTGTTTATTTGCTTATTGGTTTTTTTGTTTATTTATACATCATTTCCCTGAAGAACCTACTGGGTGTTCTGTCGGGTAGCTCATCCTTTCATCTGTAAGTCACCTGATATTTGGCTGGACAGACACACCTGCTTTAAAAGGCTTAGAATGAAGAAAAGTCAGGAGAAAAGCAATCTCATCTTTGGGTTCTGACATACAAGTGTTAGAAAATCACGTTTAAAAAAAGAAAAGGTGGAAACAGGCTAAAACTCCTCAATGTCTGGACAGTCCAGAGAAAGGAAGTACACAAGTAAGGGGTGAACATTGGCCAGAGAGGCTTTATTGTCTGGCACAGGATGGAATTTTTCTGAGCTATTGTTTAAGGACATTGAGAACTGAACAGCTTGTGAGAATTTGATTTATATTGAAAAAGAAAATTCTACACTTCTGGAGTAGTACTTTTGTCAGCTCTCATGTGGGATGTTTTAAGTGGATGAATATCTACAAGTTTTCTAGAGAGATAAACTCTACCAGGGATGTAGCACTTTTAAGTCATTGGCTCCCCAAATGTGGATTAAGAAGTAAATTAAATAACTAATGGCACATCTTAGTTATTCTAGTATATGATGGATGACAAATGTCTTGCCAAATAAACACCAGACCTACTAGAGATAACACTGTGTCAGATGTGGGTTTGATAGGTACTCAGGAAATTATAGTACAGTTGGTCACAAAAGATTAACTTGGATCTACTGAAAATGAGAAGATGTAGTTTTAAAAAAATGGATCCTTATATAAAAATAGGTCCAGAACATTGTCAACTTAAAAAGGAAATCTGCAAAATAAAAGACAAGTTTTTGATAAAGTGTGAAATAGTGAAGAAATTAAACATGTGAAATCCAGAAATATTCTTGAATAAAAGATACAAGAGTTACTGAAAATGAGAAAAGAGATAATATTCTGGAAAGGCTTTAGAAATGGCCAGATAAGCTCTCATTTTCAAAAGCTATTAGAAGTCAGCAAAGAGGGAAAAAAAGAAAGAAAAATACTAATAGGCACATTTTGGAGCTCAAATTTCAGGTTTAGCTATACTTTACAAAGAAAATAAGGAATAAACTACGAAAAGTGAAGTAATCATATAAGTAAAATGGAAAAAGAGTGGAGTAGTCGGTTGGCTTTGCAGCTACATAAAGGAGACAGCAGAGAAATAAGGGTTCAAATTTAGATCATTTGCTCTGGTTTTAATAGAAGGAAGAAGTTGAGCAGAGAGGTAGGAACAGGATGGAATGGAAATGAAGATTTGGGAGCAAAACTCACTACAGCTGGGATGAAACTGAAACTTATATCACAGAATGGATCCAAGACAAGGAGAAAAGCTGTCTCTTGACAAGGGGGGCCTGGTTGATCACCACCATTGCAGTAAAAGACCTGTCACGTGAAATTGCAGCTCCAGAAACAATACATTTTTATAAATCTTTCCAGTAAAAGCAAAGTTGCATGACTGCAGAACAGCATCCATAGCCTCTGACATCAAGGACCAAGGAAAGGGACTTGAACAAGACTATTAGACTCATTTCAATATTAATAAAGGCTTTAGATAGAAGACATGCAACAGATACTTTGGGAAGGTGAATCATGATAGAACAATTTATTATCCTGTTTTATCCTGAAATAGTAGATTTTTAAAATAAACTTGATTAAATATTCAGTAAAGCAGTAAATTATGATAATTACATATTATTTAATAAACACATATTATTTAATAATGCACCACATAGGAAGCTATTAGAATGGTGAAAATAGGAGTGGGTAAAATTTCAATACATGTTTTCAACTAGACAGAAGGGAGATAAAACAATGGATCTCTACAGAGAAAACTAGAGGCTCATTGATTGCCAGTGCAGCTTCTTATCAGTATTTCAGAACAGATATTAATTCATTCTCTTACCATGGCACAGAAAACAGGGCTGTGGAATGAATGTCAATCAGAGTATCACAGAGGAAAAAATTCTGAAAATAAGTGAGACTGATACTACCAAACAGGATTAAAATTAACCCTCCCAATGCCAGATCAAGAACCTGGAAATTATGAAAATTTCCACTGAAAACAGGGAGCTTATCACCTGGAAATAGTGTAACAGGAAAAAAAATTAGATACCCTGATCTTTCTGAGGATGACAAAGCACTGTTACTGCTCCTGTGTGGGTCTGTGGAAGAAGAACACCAAACACAAACCAAGGCTGTGTAAGGAGTGGTGACACCACTAGACAAGGCCCTGGGGAGTTGAACTATGCTATTATATTTTTAGTGGAGGTACAGAGCATAATACCAGGGCTGATTAAATGTCAATAATGGGAGGTTTTTATGATTTCTAGCTTCTCACAGTTCCTAATCATCCTTCATGCCACTTGTTTACACATCTATGCATGCAAACACAGAAAACTTATGATTTTCCTCACAGGAAAAATGAAACTGATTCAACCAAATTACACATTTTGCATTCACAGTTCCTTGTGAATGCAAACTCTAAAGCAGTGGATAATGGCCTCTCGATGTTTCCCACTTTAAAGCCCAGGACATTCTGACCTGGCCCCCACCTCTGATGTATTTCCTTTCCAGCATGGCTCTCCTGTGATTGCACAGCAGCTCTGGCATAAGCTGGTGTGTTTCTTCCAGCCCAAGATGGGCAAGCTGACAGCCCATAAAATGGGTAATGATGTCTGTTTCACAGCTGAAGCAGGGCTGGAGCAGGGTGTGATGCCTGCACATGTGATGACAAACACAATGGTCTGTGTGCACTGATGAAAAGCATCATTGGCTGTCTCACTTGGGTGATACATTAGCTGAGCTGGAGGGTTAAGTGCATGTGGAGATTGAACGACCAGCCTCCAGGAGTGTCCCAGTGCAGCTGGAGCTGCACTTGCAGAGGTCACCTTGCACATACTCTGATGCAAACAGAGGTATCTACATCTATATATTCAGCATCTTTCCTCGATTCACTTAAATAATTAAACACTGTGTTAGTGCACACAGCCTTGCATCAAGAACAATTCCACCACCCATTTCCACATGCACGAAACTTCCATTCCTCTCTTGACAGGGAAGTAAGTCTCTTGTCATTGAATTTGATGTAGTCAAATTGGTGTATATTGTTAAATCTCACCTAGCAGCTGACATTAAATCAGAATGTACTAAAGAGAAAATGGCTAGCAATGTTACTTCTTCAATTTGCACAATGACTTATTTTAAAACATAATAAATACTAACTGGTTCTGAAAACCTGCAACTTGCAATTGCCAGAGCATTTCTGTACTTCAATTCTTCACAGAAAAATTGTCATTTGCACAATGCTTCTGAGAATGAAAAAAAATACAGTTTCAGTTTTCGTACATTGTAGCATTGTAGAGAATGATCTCATTTCTTGTAATGTTGTATCCTATCCCCAAACCAATAAATATTTTAAGCATTTAATGTATTTATCAGCACTCCTGTAGAAAAGTACAGAAGAACCTATGCAATAGTGTCAAAGATATTTCATGCATCGAGGGAGTCTGTGCAATCTCTTGGGTGATTCTCCACCTTGAAATTTAACTTTACATCTTATCCAACAGCAGGGCAAGAAGTGAATCAGTTCCATGTTCTCCCAAGGAACCATATGCTGGTTTTGCTTGTAGAAATTCAATTCTTCTAGCAAATAGATGTTTTACATTTTTGCATCATGTGAAATTTCACAGGTTACTCTTATCAAGAAAATATTAGAAAATTATTAAGGATGCAATATGTGATTTAATGACAAAAATAGACCTTTAGTTAAATTCATCCAGGCAGATTTATTCCTTTCCTTACAAGTAATGGCTTGCACATAATAAATAGTAATATAAAAGAAACTACTCCACTCCTTTTCTTTAGTTTAAGATATTTAAGGAAGAGTAATGAGGTCAGATACCTTAGTATAAAATTTAATAGGACTAAACAGTTTTATTTATATAACCCACTGAAAAATAACACCCACTCTGGTTTCTGACACTGGAAATTCTTGAATTATAAAAAAAAGGCTTTTATTTTTTTTTTTTCCCTGAGTATACAGACAAGTGGGCATTTTGTATTGCATTAATCAAATGCAATAAAATCAGTTGGATTTCAGCCATCATCAATACAGATAAGGATCACAAGACCATTTTAAAAGACCCTTATGGTGTTGGGGATAACTGCAATACAATTAGCATTAAATGTATGGTCAGAATGAAGGTCATCTGCTGAGACATCAGTGGCAGGAACTTTGGCCAGAACACATAACATTACATTGACTGGGAACAACACACCAGCAGAAGAAAAAGGTTTTTGGTATCAGAAAGGCAGGGGTTGAATCTGAACCACCAGCAAGGTAGACACCTCTGTGAAATATGGCAGAAAGGAGCTCAATGCCTTTAGCAGAGAAAATGAAGACTAAAAGAGGTTTTTTTATGAACAGGGGGATAGAGAAATGCTATTTAAGGTAAGGGACAATCAGGGGCAAGAACCAATGTATGTTACATCAACAGGCATAAATATGAGAGAGTAATAAGGTGGAATCTTCCCCAGGGGAGCAAGGTAGCTAAACAACCCTCTCATGTGAATACTGAGGATGAGAAATGAAGTATTTCTACACAAAAAGATCAACCACCCTAAAATTCATCAAAATTATGCATCCTTGATAACTGATATTCAAGAGAGATCTGAAACAACTATAATAAAATTACTGCACATGAGAAAAGAAGCTGTAAAGATCAGTGACTGAAATAATAAGACTGGTTGTTGTTTCAACCTGAGGAAGGTTACTCAGAGGTTTATTCTTGAGTATTAAATCGAAAAAGATTGTTGAAACTTTCTTGTTAGTATATCCTCTTCTATTGAGCATCATGTGTAATGTCTACTGGTGTCTTTTAGGGGCTGATTTATTAATAGCAGTATTGTACTTTTCTACCTTCTAGTTAGGTTTCTGTACAGATTCAACAGGACCTCTATAAACTGGAAATCAGAATCTGAGTTTTACTATTTAGAGTTATTAGAGATCAACTATTGAGGAGGTTTTGTATTTGCTATGTATCAGATTTTTAAATCTTATACTTAAGAAATATCATTAAATTTAGTCCTTCATTTTTCCTACTAGCCTATCTAATGGCATTTCCATGTTAGGAACTAATTCCATGGTTCCATATGACCTAATTGTTGCAGATCTCTTTTGTAATTTTTCATCTTCTCCTTTTCTCTTTAGAATCTAGCACAAGTTCATTGTCACTTGTAGCAATCAATCCCCTGCATCAGGCTGTCTAATTCAAAAAGGTGTTCAAAATCCTTGAACTCTTCCATATCCATTTTTTTGGCACTGAAGTTCAAGGTTTTGAAAGGGACTAGAGATTGGTGAAGGTTCTTCAAGCTACCCTTGCTGTCATAGCAACCCACAAACTTCACAGAGGGACCAGGTGTGGTGTGAAAGGTCTCTGCAGAGCTCCCAGGAGCTGGGTGGAGAGAACGGAAATCTCCCACTCTGGTATGCAGCAGGTGAAGCTGAGTGGTCTGTCTGATTTGCACAGCCACCAAGGTGCCCTCTCTGTAGCTGGGGAGTTTGGCAGGCATTCATTGCAGTACAGCAATCCTATAAAGAACTCCTGCTTTTCTGTGCTTTTTTCTTCTCTGTATAATGAGGTGCTTTTATTTATTTAACAGCAGAAATTAAGACATACTTATTTAACCAAGTTTTAACCCAGGCTCTACACTCATTATTAAACTTTTAATTGAAGCCAGGAAAGGCCTGTTGGTGCTGTCCTGCCAAACTTGACCTCTGCCTGCACATCAATCTGCCATCACCCATCTTCAGCTTTCACAAAATAAAAACTCAGTAGAAGGTAGTAAGAAGAGGCAAGAGAAAAATAAGAAGACTCTAAATGAACATGTGGCAAAGGTGACTTACTTCAGAAGAAATGCAATAGTAGTGCAGGCTGTTGAATAGTTTGTAAAGAGACTGCTTTTAATTCAAACCTGCCACATACTTATATTTTTTATGTCCTAAAGCCTCTGAATCTGCAAAGTGGCATATTGCTGCAAGTATTTATCAGATGCTGGTGCAATGACCACCATAGTAATTGGTGATCCAGCCTTACTGGATCATGTTACACAGTAAAACACAGGTCACAGGGGACAAAAAGCCCTGGAAGGTAACCTTTATTTACCTAAATAGGGACTAATCTAGATGGTAAAATTAGTGATTATTATCTGTTTAAATGTGCAACTGCTCTTTGGATATAGTTGCTGGGGACTTGCTATAACATACTTCAGTTCATCAGGCCATAGAGGGACATTTTCCCCTGAAGTATCACTTGATTTATTTCTCAGACACAGCAATGAGCACTGAGCATCTTCTCTACATATTCTCTGTGCTCAGAAGCACATCTTCCCTTCTGTGCTGATGTGCTTGCTGCCACCAGAGGCTGCTCCCCTACATCCCTGTTGGTGAGTGTGTGAGACTAGAGGGAAACTGGGTGCTGAGGAGGCTTTTCCCAATCATATAAACACATTCCTGTTATTTTTATATGGTCAATATATGTTGATTAGGCTGCATGTAAGTAGAATGATGGGAGGTTCCTTGTTAGAGGAAACAGGAATGAATAACAAATACATCTTCATGGAAATGGCCCAGGGAAGACAGGAGCTCTAGGAAGAAATACAGTGAACAGCCAGCCTGCCAGCCAGTTTCTACCCTTCCTCCCCTGAAAATCAAATAGCAGCAGGGCTGCTGCTCAAAAAAAGAGTGAGGTCCTCTGGGAGCCCCACAGACTGCGTGAGGCAGGGCTCCCCCATCCCTGGCAGCCTGACAGCAGCACCAGCACAGCTGCCTTGGGAATATCCTCACTGCACACAAACCTGGCCTCTCCCTCCTCCAGCGCGGAGGGGGATGTGAGTCCTCATCTCAGCAGGGAGGGAAGGGAGGAGAGTGGGATTATTGGTGATCCCTGGGGAGAGACCAGCCCTGCTGGCACAGGGGCACCAGAGTTTTGTGGTGCTGCACCCCTCACCACTGGGCAGAGAGCCACAGTCCCCCAGCCAGCTCCAGAACTGTCAGACTACTTCAGGCAAAGTCGCCATAACCCAGGTAAACTCTGATTTCCTGTCAGGTTTAATTGGAAAACTAAGTAAATAATTTAAAAAACAAAACACAAGGCCTAAACATTATCTATGTCCTTAATTATCCTGTTCTAGCGAGTATTTTATTCCCTGTCTGGTCAGAACATTAATTATCTTCCTAAATACAGCAAAAGTTAAATCCTAAGTGCCTACAACTACAGAATCAGTACAGTGATCAAGCTCACATGAACATATAAATTTTATTAATGGGAGCTTTATACAACTCCATATAATATAAATCAAACAAAAAACCTATTTCCATCTTTTAAGGCTGCAATTAAAAAGCTTTAACATTATTGAGGATAATTTTATTAAGTGTAGAACTACTTTTTTGCAGTAAGGAGACTGCTATGGGAATATTATCTGGTTTCTCATGAAGCAACTCAGCTTGTTAAATGAGTTAATAAATGACTATGCATTAATCAAAGTGACAAAGCTATGAAGAACTGAGAATGTGAGACAATTCTGGTGATAATATTAATTAGTATTTAATTAGAAACTTAGGGAACATAAATAAAAAATCATAGGAGAGACATTTATGCAAATTGCTTTGACTTGTATTTGGTTTTGGAAACCACCCTTCCTTTCTTTCACTGTTCTCTCCTTTCTCAACTTCTTTCCACACTGTACATAGCAGAGCTGCAGTGACATCACGTGGATATAAATAAGGCCATACTGGGTTTAATTTTTCCCAGTTAGGGAGGTCTACATTTGAATTGTGTTTTTCCCTTCCTTGCTTGAATGGAAGATAATGTTTTTCAGATTCCTAACTTCTAGACAAGTAGAAAGAACAAAAAAACGCTGAAACTGCAAAGGGATAGGATTTCTATTTCTGCTATTATACTCAAGGTAGATGTCACCTTTCTTATAGAGCAGATTTTATTATTTTTTACACTTATGCAAGAACATTATTTTCAGTAAATAATCTTCAGTATCTTCAGTAATTTTTTTCTATTCACCAGTCTGTTTCTGCCATGGCTTATTTATGTGTGAACATGACTGACTGAAGCCAATGTTGTCCACAACTGACAAGTGCCAGACCTACAGTTCAATCAGCCCCTCCTTGGAGATAACGTCAGGGGTTTGAAGTAATGGGACAAAAAAAGTGGAGAGAGAGAAAATCAGGGTGAAATTGACCCAATTCTTTGCATGTAAAAGCGATTCTGCCTAATAACACCAAGCTCTTTTTTGCTCTCCACACACAATACAGCTTAAACAGGTCTAAATCTGGCCTTCAAGGAAACGTGTGACTGACATGAAAATACTGAAGTTTTAAGTGGTTTCTTCAGACATTTCCTTCCAAAGTGTTTCAATGCACCAGGATAAAAAGCACATGGTACCCAGGGTTTTTGTTTATTTTTAGTGAGATGTTTAGACTGAAGCACCCAATGATGATACATTCATTCTTCTTTTCATTTTATTTTATATTTGTTTAACAAAAAATTTGCATCTGTTAATAAAATTAAACCTGATAAATGAATGATGCAGCTCCCTGCAGTGATGCTCCCAATTCCCATTTCCAATACAGCAAAGTTCCTGAATATATTTCTTTGCATTAAGTATCCACAGAACACTGCAATTAACACTAATATTCCTTCAAAAGTACCGGCTGTTTCTGTGCTGCAATACAGTTCTGGAATTTAATAACATATTTTACTGAACTTACAGAAGATAGAGATGAGCAGTAGTCATTAAAAACTCACTCACTAAAAACTCTGTGGGTGTTTAGCCCATAAAAGGAGGCTCATGGACCTTATCATTCCCCAGAAGTACCTGAAACGAGTCTGTAGCCAGGTAGGGGTCAGTCTCTTCTCCTGGCAACCAGCGACAGGATGAGAGAACATGGCTTCAAGCTGTCCCATGACCAGTTCAGGTGTACATCAAAAATTTCTTCATGGAAAGGATTGTAAAGTATTGAAACAGGCTGCCAAGGAGGTGATGGAATCTCCGTCCCTGAAGGTGTTCCAGAAATGACTGGAAGAGACACTTAGCACTATGGTCCACTTAACACCTTGGTTGTCAGTGACTGTTTGAGCCCAATTATGACATTGTTCACAGGGGTCTTAGGATGAGGGAAGAGATGAGAAAGTTGACTCCATGTTCAGAAGGTTTGGTTTATTATTTTATTATATATATTATGTTAAAAACTACACTAAAAGAATAGAAAAAAGGATTTTATCAGAAGGCTTAGTTAAGAATAGAAGAGGAATGAATAACAAAATCTTGTCTCTGAGACAGTTTAGACACGTGGACTGTGATTGGTTATAAATTAGAAACAACTAGATGAGACCAGTTACAGATCCACCTCTTGCATTCCACAGCAGCAGATAAAAATTGTTTACATTTTGTTCTTGAGGCTTCTTACTCTTCAGGAGGAAAAAATCTTAAAGAAAAGATTTTTAATGGAGCATGTTGGTGACACCCAATGGTCTTGGAGATCTCTTCCAACATAAATGATTCTGTAATTCTGTGACTAGTTCTGTATGTTATCTTCATAGTGCTCTTAGTAGAGAGACTCCATCAATTAGGACCCTTTCACAAGCAGCACACACGTAGGGGGTTTATATATCTGACTACTAGAACCCCAGACTGCTCTTGCCTTATGAAGAACAATGATTGCCTAGGCAACATTTGATTGAGTCATTTGTAGGTCTTCTGAAACTGGTTCCAAGAACAGATACTTATCAAACCTAACCCTACTTCATTTACTGGTGAAGCCACGTCTGACTGTGTCTTCCCAATAGAACAAGGAGAAGAAGAGTAGTGCAATCAGAGAAATAACCTCTCTTTAGTGTACTACTCAGGTACAAGTGCCTTCAAACACAGAGAACTTAATGGGATTGCACAGCAAGTACTTCCCAATCCTACATGCCTGTGTTAGCAGGACACCTTAGAAAATTTTATACAGACAAATAAATTATACCTTTCCTGAGTTTATGTCTCCACACTGATGGCTAGTCAGAAATTTGTAATTACCTTTCACCTTCCAGAAAATACTTAGTAAACACTGGAATTTGGCAAGCTTCCATGATTTAAAATCTTACTGGGGAGAAAACACCTAATGTACAACACATGCAATTGCAAATGAAAGTGCACACCTTTTCATTTCTTAGTGCCTGGGTTTTTTTGTGTTTGAGTTTCGTGAGCATCAGAGGATGAAAGCAAAATCTGGAATGCTTCAGTAAAGGAAATAAACAAGGTAGTCTCTCAAGTTCTTAACTTCTGTTCAGGCAAGTGATAGAAGTGATGTGGACACTACACCAAGGAAAACCTGCTTTTCTGCAGCTGCTCTAAAGTGTAAGGCTACCAAGGCTCATTAACCTCACCAGGCAGAAGATTTGATACAGAGATCACACCATGGCTGGGACATGGTCTGTTTGCATCAGGAACTGCAGGAGCATTTCAGCACAGACATCCCTCTGCATTGTGATGCTGGGGAAGCTGAAATACTGAAAATGGACCATTTCAGTTCCTCTATATAGTGTTTTTGCATTTTCCAGGTTCAACTAGTGAACTCTCATAGCACTTCTGAGAAACAGGCAGAAGCAAAGTTCACACACGTGACTTCATGGATGGGGGGAGATGTAGACAGGACTTTTCCCACATCTGAAGGCTCTGTGCGCCCAGCTGCATGCCTTCTTACTCCACTGCTCATCCAGAAATGTGTCTATATGTCACAGTTTAGAAAAACCCATCTTTATCTCACACTTACCAATTCCAGTTATGTAGTCATGGGCTAAAGTGGTGTACCCACTGTCTCTACACTGGGATGTTTTGTGTGTTTACTGATTTTGCCTGGTCCAATTTTTACTTTTACTGTGAACACAGTGGACAGTATTCAAAGGTTGGGCAAGAGCACAGACAGAAGTAGTACAACCACAGAGTCACAGACCTCAGCTCGCTTCGATAGTTTGCTGATATTAAATATCTTCCCACTACCATATTAGGAGGCATGCTGAGCCTTTTTTATATACACTTTTCCTTGCATTTTTTTCCTTTCATTTTTTATTTTTACTTTATCCTTTTCTATACATGCTTTTAAATTTGCTTCCCAGTCCCTGAGTATGCACAGAGACAGCAGGGAGAATTTGTATGAACATATAAAGATGAATTTCAGGCTCCTGATCCTTTCCTAATCACTGTATTCTACAAGGTGCAGCCTGATGAAAGGCTAGATAAGAAAATATAACAGAAAATGTTGAAAGTGTGAGAAGAAAATTCTGACAGGTGAGAATGTCTGTTTTGGAATAGAAAAACTTACTGGGTGGGGGAAAAAACAGTGGGAAAGGGGTCAGGGAGGCATGTTCCAGAAATAACTAAAAATGGCCTTTTTTGGAGGCAGGGGAACTCTCAAAAGGTAATTAGCAATCTGGAGGAAAAACAGGTATGTTCTACTGGAAACAGTGGGTATGGTGAGCCTGGCCCCAGTGGCTGGCTGGTGGCACAGGGAGGAGCAGGCAGGCAGCAGAGGTCTCTGCCCAGGTGCCCAGTGTCCCCCCAGCTGTGCAAGGATGGTGAAGAGGCTTTGGCACTTTGCAGGCAGCACTTCATGCCAAGGGTGAGCTGGGGGCACTGAATGACTCCAGCCCTGCCCCCTGGCCTTTGATGCTGCATACATTTAAAATCACTCAATGGTGTGCAGTCAAACACTGGTTTAGGATATATCTGTGGTGGAGTCATCATGAAGTAACTTTAATTTCTGAAGAAAGTATTAATGAGAAAGTAAAGAGCAACTTATTAGCCCTTTAAAGAAAAATAAAGCTTTTCTAAACTACATCAAACAGAGATGGGCTTGACTAACACTATTTGCACTTTTAATTTTGTCTGAACTTCCCAAGGTATCTTGCTCTAGGCTACTCTATGCTAACTGGTGGTCTGAGACCCAGAAACTCCTTCATTTAAAAGAATAATCTCTTAAAGAGGACATAAGAGTGTTTTCATTTTCTAAATATTATTCTGAATTCCATTTCTTAAGTTCCTTCACCTATAAAATGGGAGTATAATTTCTTCACAACCTATTAGGGTTCATCAGTGGATGACCACGCATGTACATAGCTACATCGTGCAAGGCCATATTCTATTAAACTTACTCCTGACCCATTTTTAGCTGTGAAAAGTGTCCCTTTTTTTTCCACCAGAGTTACCCAAAGGTGAACAAAACAGGTGAATAAAGGTTAGCTCATCCTCACAGTAAGTTGAGACCTTTGTGCTAAGTTCAGCAGGATTATGGCAGACCTCAGCTGTGTCACCTTTGAAAGGTCTAGTACCTGCCTTTGTTTGGAAAAGCTGTAAGTAATAGGGCTGAGGTCTGTAGGAATCTAAAGAAATAATTCAAAACCACAGTAACTTTCATAAGGAATAATCTTCTTTCTCTATATTTTAAGAGAAACCTCAGAGAAGCCCTAGAGTTCTTTCCTCAATAAATTGAACTCTTGTAGAGCAATTCTGAAGCTTTTGAGTTTTGGCTCAATTCTAACCCTTATTTGCCAGCACTGCAGGACACTGAGCTTGCCCCAGCACTTAAAATGAGAAAGATTTCTTTTTCATGTGTGATGGGAACCATGGCACCATAGCTACTACCTTTCTCCTCCAGAAGAATGACTCCAATAAGGCAAAGCTCATAATCATTTGCAGCAGCCTAAGGGCAAAACATTTCTAAATTTTCAGGAGAAACCACTGCCTGTTGCAGGACTGCTGGCTGTTATTTTGTTTAAATACTAGAGATGTCCATTGAGAAGGTGGCCTTGAAAATACTACAGTAAAATATAATTTTTCAAAATATTTTAAAACGTTTCTTGCTGGTGAGAGGAGCCACTTAATCATTTAAGATACTACAGGTCTTTCAGCATATTGATCCCTTTTCCACAACCATCACCAAGGTTTTGAATGCACTGGCAGAACTTTATTGAGCCGGTCAAGATGAGGTTGAAATGTCAGCTTATTTCTCTTACAAGCATTTGGAGGGCCAATATTGCCTTCCTAAGGGTTGGAGCCAGATTTGGACCCTGGAAAGAGAAAATACACAAAGAGAAAACCCCTGTGGTTTGGGAAGTATTCCCTGGAGCACTGTCTCAGCTACTGAGTCTGGCTGAGTTGCACGTGGGCTTTTCTTACAGGATTCCCAAATGATTCCTCTGCATTCTGAGTCGTGGCTTGTTCATGAACATGTGAGCTAACCAGAAAAAGTAGCACTCTCTCCTCTGCAGGCTCAGACCTGACCCTTTGCCATCCCCACAGGAAGCCTCTCTTGGTGTCTTGAAGGAGTGATTCACCATGACAAAGGTAGGCTGTCACACCCAAACCAGCAAGTGCCACCTCTCGAGGTGTGGCTTAGATAAGTGTGTTACCATGCAGTTTCGGGTGCTCCCCAGCCGGCTGCAGAAGTGTCTGGCAGTGCCAGGTAGAAGCTGTGTGCCTACTCAGAGTTGCACAGCACTGTGAGATTTGAAGGCCTTCTAGCTGCAAATGTTGATAAATACATGCATTTTCCACTTTGATGAAATAGTTCTAGACAGAGACTCTTAGCAAATATGATTGATTGTTATCAGTCTGGCAGGTATTCATCATGAGATGAATACAGATTCCACTGTTTGGAGAAACAGTTCTTAAGGCTCTGGCTTACACTTGTAAGAAGCTGACTGCATTGCAGATCTGCTCTTGGCATTACTGAAACTGAAGCCTCCAATGAGCACAGCTTTCATGGAAGACAAGGCTTGAAGGGACACAGAGACCAGACTCTGCTGCTCCAGGCAAATGTATCAAAATTTATCATTTCATAAATAGAATAAGCAAAATGTAAAAACACATTTATGTCCCCAACAGAATGAATGGATGTTAAAATAATTCACTACAGTGGCAACAAAAATATGCTGCTAATTCCTTGCTCAGTTTTTTCCAGGCATGTTTATTAGACTTTCATTTTGAAGTCAGTATTTTCACTTGGCTGTGACTGCTTTCATTGTCAGTAGTAAAGCACTCTGCCTCCCAAGGTATTTACAGAGAGTGGCCATGTCCCTTTCTCCACTGACAAAGACAAGAAGCTGGGAGTCTGGCCCTTAGGACAGGCTACCACTGCCCTGGCAGTCCTAGGAGCCTCCCTCTGCCCAACTCCCATCTGAGCTCCTTCCAAAACAGAGGAGACCAGACTTACGTACGCATTTCCAGATGGGATATGTGCAGTGTTGCACCCTCTGACATCCAAAAGACATTTCATCCTGATGACACCACTAGGCTAGGGTTGCATGGTTTTTTCCATAGGCCTGTTATATTTGCAGCTATTTTATGCTCAGCAAAGGGTCTTAGGACTTTCTTTTGTCACAGCCAACAACCTTGCAGCAGAAACATTTGTTCCCTGTGAGTGAGGTGCAACAGCAAATCGTACACCACATCAGTTGATTCCAACCACAACTTTATCTGGTCCTTCCTCTGAGATCATACTATCCCCCTTCATTACCAGAAATGCTTCCTACACCTCCAGCAGCCCCCACCCAGCCCACTGTAATTGCTCATTCCTAATTTGGACAAAGAATGTCTTCACAAAAATAGCAAGAGGAAGCCCAGATTACTGACTGCATTTTTAAACTCCTTTCATTCTCATTTGCAACCTTTTCACCACACACACACCTCCCCTACCTCCTCCTTCACTGCATTAACATGCATTCCATTCCTCCCCACTTCTCCCAGCCAAGCAGACTTCTGTCACCAAACTGCTGGCCATTACCATAACTTGGAATTTGTATTTTTATTGTATAATCAAAGCTCATAAGCAATCTCACAAAAATACATTCATCACATGCCAGACCTAGGGAAAAATGTCTCTTATGCAACAGAAATTAAAAAAAAAACAACAAAATCCAAACAAAACTATAGCCAGCCCCACTGCCTCCTCAGATTTATATTTCATATATATATATTTTAAAACCCAAAAACCCAGAACAAAACAAAACCACCACACGAAACCCTCCAAATAACAGAAAAATATCTGCCACTGAAGATGCTTAGCCTCCTCTCACTCAGCTGGAAAGTTAAGTTTCTGAAAATTTATGAGTCCACTAGGAATGAACCATCCCCTGGAAAGAGTGAGGTTAGGCCCTCATTTAACAGGGGTGGCTTTTGTCATCCATCCAGAGTCAGTGGACAATCCTGCTGGCTCTGAGCAGAGCAGAAGGAGAGAGGGATGGAGCTCCTCACAAGGACAAAGAAAAGGTAATGGCAAGGAAAACTGACTTCCGGAAACTTTTACAAATCCTATAAAAATGAGTCCAGGATCAGCCTGCTTAGGGCCACCTTCTGCACACCATGGTTTTCTTGGTAGTACTCTTGTATCCTCCAAACAGCAAGCAGTGAGCGATGAGGCAGAGCCCTGCAGCAGTGGGATGATAGGCACTGTCAGTGAGGAAGCACAGGAAACTCCTACCTGCACCATCTTGCACCAGCCCTACGTGCAGCATCATCCCACCTGCCAGCAAACCCCAGCCATGCCTCTTGCTCCATGGGCCCTCGGGTGGGAGCTACATCGGGGTTTGCCATCAGCTGTACCTCTGGTGGTGGCTGTGCCCGTGGCAAAGCACCTGAGCTGTTGGCATCCACCCTGCTGCTTGCAGGAAGGGTCTCCTGTCAGTGCCACCCTGCAACACATGCCACAGGGCCTTTGGACAACGTAGACACACAGGAACAAAAACACTGCAAGGGCTTGTGTGCATTGATCTGGAACACTTCTGCAGACATGTTCTGACTGATGTTCAGCCTGAGTGCCCCAGAGGCACAGACATTCCCTGATGCCTGCTGGGACCCATGCCTGCTCCGTCAGTGACACTTCATCACCCACCAAAGCCAGGCTGGAAAGGGCTGTATCTCTTGGCACCTGCAGCCACTCAGAGTCACACACATACAAGTTGTATCTTGGCCTGGTGGGTCAGGGCTTCCCTGCAGGATCAGTATCTCCCTTCCAGATGATGGTGGCGGGGGTGTGCTCTCTGCCTCTTTCCTGAACAAGCCAGCAGAGTGGGCTCCAAGCAAGAAGCCCATCTCCGGGGGGATACTCCTGCTGCACGCAGGCCAGGGGTAGCTGACACCCAGGTCAGGGGCTTGTGTGACAAGCTTGGTGCATTAAAGATAGGTGCCTGAATGACTGTAGCAGCATGCCTCCTGCCCTGTTGCCTGAGGTGTCAAGTGGGGCCTTCATTAGTTTGCAAGGGACTGCTGTTGCAAAACATGTCAGCATGAGCACTGCTCCCAGCACAGCTTCACTGCTTCTTCCTTGCCTTGCTGTGGTGACACATGTAACATGAAAAAATCTAAGAGCAAATTGTCACACACCCTGAAAGCAGGAAGGCTTCTGGGCTGTCTAGTCTCCTCTGAATATCACAGACTGTTATGTTTGCTCTAGACCTTGTTTCAAGTCTGGAATCTGGACTCATGATGCCCTGGATGAGCTCTTCTGAGTCCCACTGCAGCACCAGCGTTTCCCAAGCCGTGCATCTGTCATCCTGGGGCAAGTTCCTATAAGTGGCAAATGGTCATGATGCTGTAACTTCCTCTCTGGGCCTTTGTAGTTATTGTTGTGCATGTCCTGTTTTTCATGATTATGTGATAGCTGGGTCAGTGTGAACTACAGCAATGAAGAGCAGAGAGGAATACAACAGATCTGGCACAAAAGGAATCCTGTAATGAGATTTATGCTTTCAAGTTTTACTTGTTTAGCAGTTGTTTTCTCTGCTCATACCATCTTCTCCTGTTATACAATGGTTATCTTCATAGAATAGACTGGATTTTAGTCAGACAAAAATTACTTACCCTGCAATTAACCACTGAAATGGTTAATTATCATCCTACCTGCCAGTACCCAGAAAACAAAACCAGCATGAAGTGCCCTGTGCTTTCCATTCCTTGTGCCACTGAAAATACTACAGGAAAATGTATTCTTCTGGTATAGTATACAGAATGAAAGATAATGGCATAGAAAAGAAAAATTAACAAAAACTACCTGCTGAAATAAGCTAAAATACAAAACGTAAGGGGCTAATACTGTCAAAAGAAAATTCTGAAAGCTAAAATTTACAGAAAAATTTAGACAAAAACTTTACTTATTGATTTGTTTCAGTAGAAAAAACTGAAAAAACCCATGCACCACAAGAAAAGGTTGCTCTGCCACAAGGCTGTCTAGAGCCCCTGCTGCTATCATAATTGCAGTATAGTTATGTACATACTAAAACAGGACATCCCTGTGTCTCATATAACTCAGTATTGAAAATAGCTGCCTGAAAAAATGTTTGTAATTATATAAACTATGTTTAAAAAAATTGCAGAAGAGAAAATATTTTGTTTTCCTCTAGATATTTACTTTATTGTAAGTGGCTTATTTGAATGATGGTATATTGTGGTTTGTAGCAGAGGATTTTGTGTCTTGAATAATTAATTTTCCCCTAACATGCTCACTTTAAGCATCCATTGAGAAAAAAAGTGTATCACACTGTAGTGATGTACTGCAACAGCAGAGAATTTCCTATTAATCATATGTGATGCCAAAGGCCCTCCTGGCATTGTCTGAGATGCTGCTGTAGAGCCACTAATTTTGCATTGTTAGTGTTGATAACTTTATCTGAATATAAATGTAAATACTATAAACAAATTCCAAATTAAAATATGACAGGAAATCCTCTCTCCTCCTGAAAAAAAACCCCTGATATTTAATTTTTAGACAAGCTGTTTCTTTTTTAATGTCTTCGCACACACAGTTCACCCACAGCTTATCACAAGCTAAGCTGAGATGAGAACAACCAGGATGCTGTCAGCTGCTCTGTGTAACCATCCATGGGGATGCTCTTACTCCAGGACAAATACACACATGACTCTGTCTCCCTGCTCAGGGAAGGAGTTGCTCCATGTAGTCCATAGGCAAGAGCATGCTCTCCGCTTGTAATCAAGAAACAGCTGACGTGGTCTATCTGCATGCCAAAAATTGCTCCAGAAGAGCTTTGTACTGGACCGTATTCCAGGCAGAGATTTACCCTGGCGCCAGGGAGGATTTAATTTCTCTTTTTATTCCCAGTCTGTTGCCCCTTCCCCCTGCCCTGCAGAGTATAGGTCTGTATCCAATTCCCCAGTTTCAAATATCCACGAAGGTGAGCACAGCACCGGTGACACAGGAGGCCCAGTGCAGCCACAGGGGAGAAGGAATGGAAAGGGAAGATGCTGATGCCTCTTTCTGGCAGGAGATGCGTGCCACCAGCCTTTCCCCATCACGTGAGCCCCCATGCAAGGGTATAGAACAGCACTGAGAACAAGGCGTGCTTGCACCAGCCCACACGCCTTCCCTGCCTATTCACATACAGAGTTACATTAACACCACTGTGTTCCAAGGTATCTCATAAACACAACACAGACTTTAAAAAGCAGAGATTAAGCTAAATCACTTAGAGCAGTTACATCCTTCTATGACAATGCAGGGCTGTTCCTTACCACTTGGAGCTGAAAAACACCAAATGATGGGCTTCATACACATTCTTGGCATATTATTCTTCTTTCACAGGCAGGAAATATTTTTCTAATCTTCATCTAAATTTGCTCAATATGCTGTTCCCACACTGCTGATAACAAACCTTTGGAAACTAGTACTCTGCAATAACATCTTTGCAGCGTTCCCTCTTCAAACTGCAAGCCTGGATTGTGGTGAGGGAAAGATCTTGCCTTGGAAAGAAGTGTGCCAGCACTGCGGGGACATTATTGTGGCAATCAGTGCTGAGAGCAGCTGCTCCTGCAGACACATTTGGGCACAGCAGTCTGACTGGGGTATAGCCAGCAGGGCGCCACAGCAACGTGAAACTCAACATGAAAGCCCTGGGTGAGCAGTGAGGTTCACAGCTAACCTGGTTAGAGTGCTCAGGTTTTTCAATCACTCTGCTTGCTTTTTTCAGTCTTGTTAAAATTAGTCAAAGTCATCACAGGTTTCATCAAAGCTAGAAATGCGTTGAAGGATACCCATAGGAAGGAGGCTAGCCTGTTCCAAATTTGACAGTGATGACTTCCTGGTGAGGAAAAGGATGTTACTAAGAAAAAATAGAGAAAAAAGCCATTGATTGCTTCAGCTTAAAAACCCCACAATGAAATATTGCATTGTTTTGAAGTTTACTCTTGTCTTCCCTTCTTCCCAAAATACCATAGCTATTTTGAACTAGGAGACAGAAGAGTTACAAAAGGGAGAGATTTTCTTCACAACCTCTGCCTTTTAGAAAGCAGACATTTCTGTGTTCTTTTTGCACCTTGTTTTGATGTCTGTTTGGTTAAAAAACATGCTTTTGAAAATGAAAGGAGGGTTGATATTAAGGATTCCATACCTAGTCTCATATTTCCATTCTTGTTAACCCTGTAAACCCTGACAGAATGACATTCATAGTTTCAGTAATGGCTGTCCTTCAAAAAGATAAAATGCAGATAAAATTCTGCTAAGCCTTGAATTCTGCCAGTCTCTCTCCATGTTGAAAGTACAAAGAAAGGAGAGACCATGCTTTTGTAATTTCCCAAAAATAAACTGGAATAACTTCAAATTTTATTTTTCTTCTCAACTTAAAAAATTGTTTATCACCCCCATAGAGAGAGTTTGCAAAGGAACTGTTTTGGTTAGGAAACAAACTTTAGGGGTAGGAGATATTTCTTTGCACTTTTCTAGAAGACTCATAGATCCTTTCTGTATTTCTGTGGCGTCCTCAGAGTTTTTATTCTGTTCAGTCCCAGGCTTAATTTCTCCAAGCAATGACAACTGCCAGAGCTGCTCAGGATACCACATTTTCTAAGAGGTATCCATGTGGTCCACAATTTTAGTGACAGAGCAGCTGAGAATGTTCCAGAACTGGCCACTGGTGCTCTGGCCCAGACTCCTGGGACAACAATAGTCTTAAAGCCCTACAGTTAAAGAGAGTAGCATAGGTTTTTACAAAAACCCAAGCTCTTCCCCTCAGAGACCTTTCTCCCTCCATAAAAATCCAAACTCCCTACCTTCAGCTATATTTTCTCAAATAAGGCATTACCGGCCAGAACAAGTTCAGTATCAAAACTTATGTGAAGGTCACAGCTACTCTATAATGCAAATCAAAATACAGTTTACAGACATAGCTTCTTCATCAAACCACTTGGCACACAGCTCTTCATTTTGACGTGCCTTTTACAGGCATGGGCATAAAAGATCCCATGGCGACTGCATGGCACTGCAGCCTGTGACAACTCACATTCAGATAAACATACTTGCTCACAGCAGGAAAAAGCTGGAGGTTGGAGGGAGGGGGAACAAAACCAGCTTTTCCCATCCAACTCTGTGGTTCTAGTAAAAACACAACCTGATCCAGATTTCTGAAGTGTTTTGAATAAAGCCTAACAGCTATGCACCCACAGTGTTTTGGAGCTCTCTAACAGCCAAAGTAAAATAAAGTGTGCTATATGCTACAACATCCCAAAAGTTCAAGGGCATTCCTAAAAATAACCTGGATACTTCAAAACACCTATGATTTCAGATCACTAAAGCCTGAGGAAAGAAAAATTGCATCAACCCGCCCCTTGCATTTTTCCAGTAAAAATAAAAGCCTGTATCAATTCTAAATGCCAGCAGATTGTGTAGGCTAAATATCTGAAAGGAAAACCTTTATTGTAGACTTGCAGTTCAGAGCTTTTTGGAAGCAGCAACTCAGCAGGATAGTCAATAAGACTTAAAAATCCATCTACTGCATGTTTTAGATCAATTTCACTCTGAATTCTTGTACAACATTTCAAACCTGCTGAACCCCCGAGACGTTTTTTTCCTGTGGTGCCTTCAGAATAAATCTCTCAATCACCAGAAAACATTGTGTCTTTTCTTTCAGAGCCATGACTTGTGACTGGTATTTTAAGTACCGTTGAAACTAAGGAGCTGAATGTTGAAAATAAAGCAGTAAGTAGATCTTTCGCAAGTTCCTTCCTTTCTTGCCATACTGCTGCTTTTGTCTTATTTTCAAACAAATGAATGATTCAATTTCTTGTTATTGTTCTTTTTTCCACTGCCAGGTCTTAATTGCAGCCTGGATGAACAAAAATTAACAATGCATCAAAAATCAATAAAAATATGTGCAGCTATTTACTTCAATTCACTTACCTGTGTTTAGCTTTATGACAAGTTATGGCTTGGCAAACATTTTGCCAGGGTCTGATTTTTCTTGTTTACATAAATCTGCTGTCACTGCCCACTGGTCTTCAGTAACTCTCCTGAAGTTTTGCCTTGCACCCGTAGGAACGTTTTGAAAGCAACAGGGAAATTTGCTGCAACAGCTGTGAGCTTTAGCCCCTCTCGTCTAGATCATAATATAAAAAATAAAATTCCAAGAAGCTGTTGGTCATGAGTTATTTTTGCCTTTAATGGTTCAAGGGTTTTTATTAATATGATTGCTTTGAGGGGTGCCTAAAGTGATGCAAGTTATTGCTCTGCAGTGTTTGAATGTTATTGCCCTGCAGTATTTGGATAAGTGCTACAGCTCAGAGTAAAACCACCAAATGCATGCAAAGCTCTAACACCCCCAGACTGATCCATGTAAGCACCTACAACCGTCTGTAAGAATCAATTTAGATTATAAACTGTATGCTGCTGTTAACTCAAGGCTGGTCTGCACACGAAGGCAGTGTGAAGGGGGGCACAGCTGGAGTCTGAGCCCGCAGCCCAGCAGCTGCCAGGGTCACCGCGAGCTGCCGACACCAGGCGGGTGCCATGCCAACAGGTTCCCAGCAGCTGCAGCCAGCTCCCAAGGAGCCGACCTGGGAAATGGAAATCACTCAGAAGGTGACTCTACAGTGAAGGTAGCCTGTGGGTGAAGCTTGTGTATTCTGGAAGCTGCTTCATCACTGTCAATACCTACCATCCACTAGTGATTGCTGGGCTTGGATTACTGTTGCTAGCACACAATAAATTCATGCTACATAGACCCACAGGTCTCTGAACAGCTGGTGCTGGTCTCCACTAGAGCTAGGTCAACTTTTTCTATTAAATAACACATTTAATTTTGTCCCTCATATTACATCTGCACACAGATTTCAGTGTTTTCATTATTTAGAATTATTCACTGAATAATGCATGGGAACATCTTGCAGACCATGTACTTACTTGTGAATGCTGTGCCACAACTACAGCTCAATAGCTGGACTGTGTGATGTGTCACCAAAGTAAAAAGAATTTTTTATCCCCACACCAAGAAGTCTTTTCAAGTTGCATGTTTTAAAAATGAGAAAAATCAGTCACATGCACTTTTTACCAAAACCTATAACATTTCCAATTCCTTTGTACATTTTTAAGAGAATAAATTTTATGCGTTTACAGGTGCCATCAATAAAATGTGAAACAAAACTGCAATTGTAGGTAAATAAATAAAGTCAGCTCTTAGCCTAGTGGCAGAATGCTTACCTAGGAAATGGGAAATCTATGATCAGCTTCCTTTTCAGCCTGAAGGCAATGCAGTCACATCCCTGCAGCTCCTGCAAGTCCATTCTTCCCCAGCTGAGTCTTCCAGTGAGGACATCCTTTACACTACACTTTGAAAGTTTTCCTCTTATAAGTCAAAATTATGAGTTCCCTGAAGCTGGGGGCTGGCAACAACAAAAAAAAAAAAAAAAAAAAAAAAACCAAACAAGAAACAACCAAAACCCAAAAAAACCAAAAACAACAACCAAAAAACCAACCCAAACAGCAAAAACCACAAAAACACATCAAAGAAGGGAAAAAACCCTAACTAAACAAAAAACAGCCAACAAAACAAACCCAAATCAAATCAATCAACCAACCAAAAAAAAAAAAAAAACCCATCAAACTACCAAAACTACTAAAAACCAAGAAAATCTGATTTTGTAACTTTGTGAGCTGTTTGGTGGGAGACCTAGACCCAAGGCCGTTTTCTGGAGAAGCCCTCTGAGCTTCAGTAAGGAGACAGTGGCAGAGGGTAGCACTGGCATGGTGAAAAACACCTAAGCAGCAAGACCTGCTCACCCCAGGACAAAGGAGGTCACTGCTCTCTGTGTCCTGAGGGGATGTAGAACCACCAGAGCACAGCTCTGATTCAGGCACTGGGGAGGAGCAGGTAGAGAGCAGAGTATCTGGCTTAATGTCTCCTCCAATTGACTCCTGATTGCTGCTTAGCCAGTCTAGGAAATTTGGAGCTGTGTTACCCTTCCCATTGATTGACCAAACAGGTCCTGTTTTGACTCTGAAACACCCTACCCATGATGGACACCTAGATCTTTAGACAGTGCATGGCCTATACAAAAGTCCCAAGCTCTGTACCTGGCCCCTTGGCCCTATTTTCTATTACTTCCCTCTTCTGGATATAATTCTCATGTGACTCTCCCTGGCAGCAGAGGAGAAGTGCAGGACACTGTGGGGCCTCAGAAGACCTGAGAGGAACCTTGCCTCCCTCCAGCTCTGTGTGCATTGGAGGGGACAGGGGAGAACTCCAAGGCCAGATACAAGGAAAGGTGTGAGGTCATCCTTCACAAAAAGTAAGGTTAACTTTGCAACAAACACATTTTGGAAGGAGGGGGTTTGTCTTCCAGAGCTGCTATAGAAACAGAAAAGCCAAAGGTGAGTAAATGCCAGGGAGAAGGTGTGAAGGTAAAAGTTTTATAGAGAGGGAGAAGTATAAGAAATATCTGATAGGTACATTTTTATAATAACGACACAACAAAACAGTGGAACATGACAAAACCCAAAACCTGCGCAAGATCCCATGTTTCTTATAAAAGTTATTGATTTTGTAGGTACCAGGGGTTTAGCCTCAAAAAATTATGGTGGGTTCCGCACTATATCCTGTTCTTTGTTACCCAAAAGATCCAACTATAACAGAGAGAGATATTGAAAAACGCGTCTGCATTTTTTTCGCCAAGCGCGCTTGACTCATTTGAAGTACAAGGTACAATATGGTGTGAGTTTTTCTGTCTTGAATAACTGAACTCACACATATTTTACACTGTCTGCCTTCACCTGTGGTATCCACTGATTAAGAGATATTGACCATGAGGACAACACTGTGCAGCAGAAGGTACTGTCAGAGGAGCAGAGCTACTCAGTGATTTGCCCTTGCAGCAAATCCATATCCACAGAGATTTCCTGGCATCGCTCCCTCTGTCATTGGGTGGGTTTCTTTTCAGTCATAGCTTTGCTTTATGGCAATCAGTCCTTCCTTCTGCCTCTATGTTTTTCCTCCATCCTTTTTACCCTGCTCCATCTTGGCTTACATCTTCCGTTCTGCACTTTGGATTTCTCTTTGCTTATTGTCCTTCAGAAAGACAGTGAGTCTCCTGTAGGGAGAGGTTCAACTTGACTCATTTCTGCCTCAAAGAGAATGGAATGAGTCATTCTCTGGCCATGTGGCCCTCCCTTAAAGAACCAGGAAAATAAGTTGGATAACCTCAGTTAAATATGTATATATTAAAATTTTACAAGACTTTTACAAGGCTTTCTGTACTGACCCTAAAATCTCAGTGTAATGTAAACATGGTAGTAGCTGATTCCTTCTGCAGGTCTACCACTGAGCAAGAGCCAGGAGATACAGTCACCCCCCGGAGCTGCTGTTGTGGCCAAGGACCCCTTTCAGATGAGTGTCCCAATAAAAATGGGGAGTGAAGGGCAAAGGAAGTGTCCCAACCCACTCCTCATTCTGCCTTGGAGATGGTAGAAGAAATCCCTTTTCCAGGGGCTGGGAACAATAGGACAATCATGACCTACATAACTCCCGCTGGTGAAGCTACAGTAACACTACAAGGCATGTCAAATTTGTTGGCAACACAGAGCCCAGATCTCCCTTTAGCTGGAGGAGTCCCACCCAGCCACTTGCCACCCTCCTAGGATGTTCAAATGCATTACCTCAAACACATTCCTCCTGCTTTTTTGCTGGTATTGTGAGTCAACATTAAAATGCAAATATACATCCAGGCCTGGATGCTCTCCTGCTTAGCTGGGGAGCACTGAGGAGCTGCTCCAGTGTCGCCCTGATTTTGTAAAATTTTGTAAGCCTTCTGATGTTTATATTCTCTCAACAAACTTTCTCACACACAATTCTGTAAATAACCTATGTTTTGCATTCTTTCATGGAAGTAGAGAGAATTAATGGACCCTTAGTCTGTCCAGTGGCATTGGAGAGGTGGCACTGTCACCCTCCAATCCACTGTCACCTTTAGAAAACTATAAATGTTGGAGTCAGAAAATAAAGGTGCTCTTTTTTGTTCCCCTCGAGAGCAGCAGTGTCTGTGTCATCATTTCGTGCCTTATCTCAACACTCCAGCAGTGTGGGTTCTAGCCAATTTGTTTCCCTTCACTGAGTAAAGTCCTGGGACACAGCCCTGTGCACAGAGATGCAGATGCTTTTATATTGCCCCCTGCACTTGGTTTCAAAACACAAGGGCAAAGGAATGATCCCAAGTTTAGGCCCCTCAAGGCTTTCATTTGAAGACAACTCCTTGTATGCCCATATTTCCCATCTGTAGGACAAAACCCACCAGCTGCTGAGAAGCACAACTGACAACAATATGCACTGAAATTAATAAAATTTGGAAGTGAAGCTGCAGGCTCCATCCTAGTAACTGAACACAGGGCTCTGTCAAATGGCAGGCCTGGTTCAGATGAACTGCCTTGGGTCACAGAATTGGCGGGGCTGGGAGCTGAGGTAGTGATCACCATTTCTGGGAAAGAACACCACACGCACAGCTCACCTGCCCCTGGGCACAGAAATTAGAGGCTGCTGTGGCAGAGTTTAAGATCTGGATGTGAACAGGCACTGCCAAGCACACCAGTGCCCCCAGCATGGCTGGCTGGGCACTTGACAGAGTCACTGAGCTGTAGCTTACTCAAATGTCCTCTCTCTCCAAGGATCACCAAAGTCAAATGCAGCATCAAGTCAATTATCCACTCCTGGACTCAAAGCAGGCCTTTCCCTGGAGCTGTATGAGTTATGGATTCAGTCAGATCATTGGTGACGCTGAAAAGATGTTTTTTGTTTAGAGTCAACTTAAAATAATTAAACTGGTTTTTGGTAAGGGAGCATTCACAGTGGATTAAAATGTTCAATTCAACCTCAAAACAGGATTTCTTGGGAGGGAGTGGGGGAAGGAGAATTGTGCCTTTTTCTCAAAATTAGACAAAAAAAAGATAGAGGGGGAGTTGAAAAAACTTGCATTGTCTGCCTTAACATGAAACAAATAAAGTTGCTTTACAAGTCATTTTCTTTCCCAAGTTTAATGCAGTTCCCTATTCAGCATGAGAACAAAATGACTCTTTCTATGATTCATTCTCATATGAAATTCAAAGGGTTTAAAAATGTGCCTGCTTTTGGAAAGTTTCTACATAATTTTATAGCTCAGGCTAGTGTTCAGTCAGAAAGCTGAGTTCCAGCTAAGACTGCTGACTATGGGCAAGGCGAGAAATTCCAGTGCCTAACAGCACTGGCCTAACAGCAGGACCAGTGTGCAGCAGGGAGGGCAACCTCAGAATAGCTTCTACAATGCTGGATGGGGTTGAGGAGGTGGAAAAAGAAAGAATGGGAATCGGGAAGTTTAAAGAAACACAGGATGTGCAAGAGGAACCAGCAGAGTGATTCAGTGCGATTTTCCGGTAATGATGAAGTTGCAGGAAGGGTCAAGAGGCAACACCCTCCCACAAACTTCCACCTCCTGTAACATTCAGAGAGGAGAGGGTGGTGGGACTGGGGTCAAAAATTTGAAGTTAAAGTTCTTATCTCTAAGTAGCATGGCCATTTGAGGAATCTATGAACTGTTCTCTTGCCTTGATGTTTCAAGGATCTGCATTTCTGCTCTTTGTGGAGAGATATTCAACCACATGTTCTTCTACAACTATGAGAAAATAGGATTAGACTAAGAAAAACCCAAGTAAACCTGTTACATTGCATTACCTGCTACAGCAAATTATTAACAATAATAAACATGCCACATCGCTGTATGCCTTTTAATGGCATACACAAATGAGTACAGGATGTATCTCTGGTTTCCTCAGTCCTGAATATGTTCTAAGAGCAGGAGCAGAGTTCACAGCCTTAGCCAGCAGGCCTGAGATGGGCCAGAGGCTCGATGGTCACCAAAGAATGTGCAGCACAGATGTCTTGTCTGTGAATGACCCTGTAGACACAAGAATTACATATTTGGGGTAGTAGAAATATGAGCTCTTGGACAAAATTTCAGCTGGAAAGGATATTGCTGAGTAGAAGCAGAGGATGAAGTTTGAGCTGGGGCTGCAAAAGCATAGTAGCCCAGTAATGCCAAATAGTGCTGCTAGTCAGGCTGAGCAGGTGCACTGCATCTCAGGCTGGGGGAGGTTGTTTCTTCCCAGAAGGAGTACAGCATGAAAACATGCTTACTCCTGTCCCTGGACCTGCAGCAATTCGCATTGTTCCTGAAAAACTATATTCCTAAATTCTGTCCTACCTTCTCAACTAAAGTCAAAACTGGTTTGCTAAAGTCCTATTTGCATTACCCTTGCTAAGGGATTCTGTGCAAGTCATTGTGATATGGGTCTGTAGTGTAAGTGAAGAACAGATGCAGTAGAAGTATAAATTTTAGGCAGGAAGAAATATTTCTTTATCCTATATGTAGATAGTATTTCAGTAAAGTAAATAAGAAAATATCCTGGAAAGTAAAGACTAGAATAAAACATGCCAAAAGCGGGGTCTCAAAAGATTGTTAGCAAATTCTCTACTTCAAAGCAGTAATGGGGAAACTACATCATCCCTCTGCCATTCCATACAAAGAGTCTCTCTATGGGATCAGTGAATAGGCAAGTGCAGCCAATCTTCTTGCAATTGCCTTCAGGTTAATAATTTGGGTGTTGGTGGAAAATTTGATATTGAGTCTGAACATTCACTCACATCTGGACTTTAATGTAACAGCCTAAAGGAAACATTGCTCTTAATTTTAAATCACAGTAAATTTGATAAAGGGCTTGAGATGATCTATAGGAAAAGGTCAGAAAAGCTGTAAATGTTTATTTCCACAAGTTTAAACAAGTGCTTTCAATCCAGCTTTTACACTTTCATCTATGTTTTCACTCACAGTCTCTGCAGAAGCCTTCTAGGGCTTTTCTGTCCTAGAAAATCTTTACCATGCATGCACTGAAAGGCAGTGTATGTGGCATTTAGCCCATAAGGGACCAGGGTAGTGAAATCTGCAAGCAACTGCACTGCAATTGCTAACTCTGGCACAACAGCAGAAAAACCAGCTGGGTAAGAAAGGGGAAGCTTGGACACATTCAGAAACATTAACTCTTTTGGCAGGAAGGCTAGGGGCTATCCTGCTTTCAGCAGCAAACAATGAAAGATACCTCAGCTGTTGAGAAACCACAATGAATATAATGGACAACAAACCTCATGTGAATCATGTTAAAGACTGTGCACACAGGACATGCACCTGGGAAGTCGTCACACCACATTGCAAGCACCTATTATTTGGGAACGGAAAAAAAAGTAGGGGGAAAAAATGAGAAAACACAAGCCAGTCCATTATGCTCTTCTGACAGAAAAGAGATGTTAGTAGGTTCTGAGTCACTTGTGAAGGGCGGCAGAGACTTCAGTGGCAATGGGTAAAATGGAACATTTTATCTGTCATTTGGGCTAGTTGGCTGCACACATTGCAAAACACAGATGTGCCTGCCCTGCAGCATGCGTAGGAATAACTCACTAGGCATGCCTGAGTTTCAGCTGTGCTCACTCTAGGTTATAAGCAGTATTGCCAAGCTGTGTTTGAACTCTGCCTAAATGGCTGGTGATTTGTATGGCCAAACTCTGGTTCCCAGAGTGGGAAGCCACCATGAACTGTGCAGAAATTTGGAACTGTTGTGTCTAAAGCCAGGTGAGGTGTACACCCTCATTCCTGAAGCCAGCTAGCTACTAAAATTATGTTATAGGGAGAAAAATAATGATGGGTACCATGGCAAGCTCTAATATTACTAACGACATGTGCTTGTACATCTGAGAAAGAGACATTTAAAAGATAAAGGAACTCTGTGTTAAAAACTGCAAGAGGATTAAAAAACCCAACAAAACCTCACAAAACCTCAGTTTAACCCTGGTCACACTGACATTTGGCTCCTCACAGCCCTATTCCACATTACTTGCTGTATGCACTTTCTTGACTGAACTGAATTTTGGAGTAGTTACATAACACAGAGCCCCCAGCTGTGTGTCACAGTCCAGTGACACCTACTTTTGTCTGAGCCCAGCTATTCTCAGTGGCTTGAGTACTGTTTAAAAGGCCATAGCAAGCATACTTGCAGAGCATGTGTTTTCTGCGTTTTAGACCCATGACAGGGGAATTCTTGGTTTTCTCTAAATCCTCATCCTCTTTTTTCCATCCATACGCTAATGCATGGAATTCCTGGTCTACAAAGCAAAGCAAGTAACCTGCAGTGCAGCAGGGGGAAGCAAATAGTAAGTGCTCATGGCACAAATGTCAGGTGGAACAGAATCAAGCCCAGGCATGAATGGCTGCATACTTATGATTTGTTGAAGTGATGCTGCCTCTCAGGAGTATTTGCCATTCCCAATTCAGGAAGGTACATGTTTGCTTATTTAGGCTTGCACGCAGAAATTAAGTTAATAGGTAATATTTGGTAAACAACTACTCAAATAGGTTCACTACATTTCTACAATGACTACTGAATATACGTAACAACTATTTCTTTAGGCTATTGAGTATTGTTCCATCTGGCCAGTTTCCATGGAATACTTCTCTTTGTCTACTGAAAGTGAATGATGATAGTATTCTCCCAGGTCAAGAGCAAACCTCACAACGCCTACTGTAAATTCAAGGGGCTCTCATGCTGCAACAACAGGTCCACAAAGTTGAGATGTTGTGGCTAATACTACTTTATCATCTAGGGCATCTCCAGCAAAAAGAGGATGGGTATAGGGCAAAAGAGAATTGGAATGATTTTAAAGTAAAGATAGAAGTTCTTAGTATTATGGTACTGGATAAGACTAACATCTCTTGACTTCAAAGAATGAAGAGTTTCATATCTCAAGCCCTTAATGCCAAATATTTGCCCGGATTTTTATCTTAGTACAACTATTTATAGTGGCTCTAATGTTATGTAAAAGACTGTAGCAACACATCCCCAGGTGTTTATATTACTATTTGGCTTCATAGTTCTTTCACTTCTTCACATAAATCATGAACGTCTTCAGATGTGTCAGAGGCATTCCATTTTCTCAACTGCAAATAGCAAATGAATAACAATACACATTACTTTTTTCCCCCACTCCAAATTCCTATGCAGCTCTCCAGTGACTCCGGTTGCTGCATTTGGTCTGGTTTTCTGCATGTCTCCTGCAAAATTACCACGAATCTCTCAGATTTCATGTATGAAGACCATTCTCTTTCAGTGTCACACATACTGTATTCTGTTCATTTACTCTAACTGAATGTAGTGTTTTTTCTTTCCCATTTGAATGTACAGAAATATTTGAAAATAAGGGAAACATCATATGGAAATAATTATTCATTGTTCTGTTGAACTTAGGCACCAAAGTAATCATGTGAGTAAACATGGTGCAAGACCACTTTGTTGATAGTTTGTGCTGAAGACTGTGATTTCACCTTTGTTTCCTGAGCTGAATAAAGCCAGTGCAAATAGTCAAACATTCAAAAAAGTTGCAAGCTATATTGTGGCAATTAAAAATTAAATATTTTTTACTCATGCTGCATATTAAAAGAACATCAGTGGAGGAGCTCCTTGCATTTTGGGTAGGACTGGCTGGAATAACTGCAGACATACATCAACACAATCAAAGAGAGATGTATGTGTGACCATAACACCCCCAAGTGACAGAGACACCCCTCTGCCTCATCCTGGGAACTCATATGAGCTGAAGGTCACACTGATAGTTCTCTATATTAAAAAAAGGTACTGCTGAAAGGTCATCTAGATACTGATTATGCTTCAGCAAAAAGGGCATTAAATAACCTACAGCATCCTCCAATCGGCCACCACCTGGCTCAGAAGTCATCACTTAGGGCTTCCTCAGCAGAGACTTGTAGTTCTCTTTGGGAAAAGTAGAGGCTCCTGTGCGGCTAACCGCTGGGAACGATATCTTTTGCACATGACTTCAACTGGAAAACTTTTGAATTGGGAATGACAATACATGTTTCAGGTCAACAGACTTTAAAACATTTTGAGTGAACCGACAAGATTCCTCAGTTGCCCCAGGTTTCTGGTTTACAATGCCACTGAATACAATGTGTAAGAAATTTGCTTTACCTGTAAGAAATTTGCCAAAAGAGTACAGAATGAAGGAAAATTTCCATTCCAGCTAACCTCTTTAGAAGCCATGTCAAGGTGCTTCTCTCAAGTCTCAATCTTGCTGTCAACTTAAGATTCCTGTCAGCACTCAAGATAGGGAAATTCCCAAAGATTAAACCTTAAGACTGCCCTGACTGGCTGCCCTCTGCTGTGTCCTGTGGTCCTTCCCTGCAGCCACAGGAGCAAGTCAGTCCTGGCTAGCTGCCCCCTAAGCTTGGCTGGAGGAAGCCACAAGATTTGCCACCCCGGGTTCCCTTAGAGGACCCCAGGTGGTGGTGCCGTCTGTGGCATGGGTGGCACAGGCGAGAATGAGACCACGAGGAGTCCAAGGTAAAGGAAGAAAGAGAGGACACTTGCGTGGCTGTCAAACAGGCTTTATTCCTTAATGGGTCCAGGGACAAGTGACAAAGGAGAGAGGCTCGGGGAGGAGCTGATGCAGGGAGTGGGCGTGGAAGGAGGAGACTGAGAGTAACCAATAAGAATAGGGCAGGGGAGGAGCGAACAACATATTTGAACCAATAAAGATCATACATGGGAGGGGAAAAGCCCCAGGGGCAAATCACACAGCACAGTAAGGGTGACTGACGTGGAAAAATCTCGAACAAAAGGGGGATGGTTACAGTGAGTGACAAGGGGAGTAGGTGGCACCACTGGGAGGGGAGAGGACTTATAAGGGCAGGGAGGGAGGAGGGAAGGATCACTGGGTTTGATGGGCAGGCGAGTGGGGAAAGGAAAGTAACAAACAACCTGGGACAAACCATCATGAGGGGAGAACATGGGGGGAACCAAGGACCAAACCATTTTCTTAACATAGAACAACTAACACAACTAATAATAACAAATCTTTAAAAACACAATGCCACAGTGTCCTGTAGATTACAGAGGGCTATCCTGAAAAAACAAAACACCTGATTAAATTATGCTAATTAAAAAGTCTAACCATGGCTTTTTTTTTTTTTTTTTGCTTTTTCAGAAAATGCTGCTCAGTAGCAGATATTTTCCACAGTCAATTCTGCTATGAGCTGAGAGTAGCATACAAATTGCCATAGTTTAGGAAAGAAATTAAACTTGGTTTTTACTGGAAAGGGACACAGGAGGAAAACAGTAGTCAAAATCATCTTTAGAAATTACCTCAGCTAGGCCATATCTGAGACAATTGTAATGTCATCGTCGTGGAAAAGGGTTTAGAAGACCAGCTAGTCACTCAGTACAGCTCAATCAGAAGCATCACTTAGCTTTACTGAGCCCAGACTATGTTTTAACTGAATTCCCAATCTGCATTTTAACAACAGACCTCTGAGGGCCATAGTCGGGGAATGTGGTCAAGGCAGAGGTCGTCCCTATCAATATTACCTGAGTCGTGTTGCAAACACAATAGGATACCAATGGTTTGTAACTATATCCATCATTAGAGCAGTTTCTACAGAACAGACAAGGTCAAAACAAAAGCTTGCTGACCCTCTAGCATTTCAAGATTCCATTATCTTTATTACAGAAATCCCTGAATGCAGCTTACTTCCCATTACATATTTAAGTCTGTGTTGTCTCTGATACTCTTTAATTCTCTCAAGATCTGAAAGCACTTTTTCTCCACACTTATTAATTTTACATGGTACTTTGAGACAAGTTAATAATAGGATCCAGCTCATCCATTGTCCCACTGTTGAGGAACCAAAATGCATGGATAGCAAACCTAGTACTAACAGCAATGCTATTCAGATAAAGTTGATTTTCTCCAGCTGTGTCAGAAAGTTAAACAATCTGCTGCTCCCGATCCCTCCGATTTTGTTCTGTGGAAGACAGTAATCAAACTCACAAGTATTATAGACATATAGTCTAATTTTCCTTCCAAATGCTACATGAAATGTTATTGCAATTTACATCTGAGGTTCATATACTACCACATTGATACTATGTGTGCAATGGAGATATAAAGTGATTAGCCAGAATATACTGCTCAGCAGAGGCCATTGTCTTGCCTTGAAAAGGTAACAGGCTCAGCAGGGAAAGGAGCCACCAGGAAGTGCCATATAGTTTTAAAGAGGAGAAATCTTTTTCTTTCTGTGCCAATTCCAATACCTACTCTGAAGGCATATGTGATTCAAGGAGACATGGACCATACTGTGGTCTTTAGAAGACACCAGTGTAACAAAAATATTTACCTGACAACTTCAATTCAGGTATTATTATCAAAGGAAGCCAGAAAGCAGCTTGCAATGAGTGATTCATTTGGGTAACACACCACTGCTGTATTTGTGATTAGTCTAAAACAAAATCTCATCATTATTTTCAGCTGTGAAGTTTAGTGAAGTAAACTCCCACCTTTCACAAAAGTACAGCCATGTGTAAAGACTGGATACATTGCACAGTTTGCTTTTTGTTTCCACCTGAGTTACATGTTGTGAGTCCCCTCTGGGATACCACTGGAGTGACGAACAGGGCCCTAACCTGACAAAGTCACCTCTCTCACCTCTCTGGGATTGATGCAGAAGGAAGGCAGGCTAGAGGGAAACCTAAAAAAAACCTTGAGTCTTTGGAAGTAAAACCTAATAAATAACATCATGGAGCTTCAGGATTTTGAGTTAAATGTTCTGGTGCCCTTTTGAAGAAGAAAGAGTATTAGATCCCCAAAGAGGATCCCCCAGAGTATTAGATGAGGAACTGCAGACTTTCAGGAAGATGATGACTTTGAGGAGACTGTCTAGGTTATCCTCCAGACTACTGCTCTCACCTAACATTTGCATCAAGGCATTCTTCATGTGCATAGATTCAAAATTGTAACTAGAAGTACTGCAGCTGAGCCCCTGTCTGGCTTATTCAAAGGACAGAGCTGCCAAGGTCATGAACTGAGGGCACACAAGTTCATCTTGCCCTGTGCTGTGCTGTCCCACCTGGCAGTTCATGCCCTTGGCCTGAGGTTCTGAAGATGACTTTGTTCTCCAGTCTGCCTGTCAACTGACTTGGTACCCCCCTCCTCTCTCCCCTGAGCCTTCTGGGGCCTGCTGAAAATTAGGAAGTTTCTGGGAGGTTGGCAGGAGAGATTTGCTAAAGATATGAAAGCAATTGTGTGATACTGCACCTCCATCAGAGGGGAAAGCAGTCTGTCTTAGATCAGTCTGTTTTCTACTGCCCCAGTTGTAAAAACTACTGATCGCACCACAGCTCAGAAGATACAGACAAGTCACTCAATTTTCTCTGTCACTGGGATTTTCTTTTTTAATTTTTTTTTTACGGTTTGGTTTGGAAGGGGATCGTGAAGATCACAGAGTTTCAATCCCCCTGCTGTAGGCAAGGACACCTTCAAATGAACCAGGTTGCTCTGGTCTTGAACACTTCCAGGGATAGGGCATCCACAACTTCCCTGGGTAGCCTGTTCCAGGGCCTCACCACCCTCACAAATTTTTCCTAATATCTAATCTAAACCTACTTTTTCTTTTTTTTGAAAGCATTTCTTCAGTATCTTCCTTCCCATCAGTAGCTGGTTGAGCATCTCACCCCAAAGCAACATGGTCCCCTTTTTATTTTCCTGTGGCCCCAGAGGATGACCATTAACACTCCCTTCCTTGTCTTTGAGACTATTCAGGCATACTTTTCACCCTACAGTCAACATAGTTTCATCCCACATAGTTCACTTGGGGCACCAGACTGCAGTGGGCTGCTGGCACACACCAGGAGACTCTGTGACAGAGAACATCGTGTTTCATGGGGAACAACAAGGAAACACAACAACCAACCACTGAAAAACATATCTTGTTTCTACATATCATGCAAAAGAATGGAAAGGCTGTGGTAGTGACCCCAGGCTCAGCCATGTCCAACAGAACAGCAGCATTCCTGTGTTTAATGCTGCTGTTTACTGCTTGTGCTGCTTTGCAGAGTGAGTATGTTATCCCCTGGGATCACAGCTCAAGTCTGAACTGCATCACTTCATCCAGGCTACAGATCTGCTTTGCCATCTCAAGTGTAACAGACAAGTTTCACGCCCCTGTGAAATGCTGCACAGCTTCCCTGCTCCAGTCCCAAGCCGACTGCAGCTTGCTAGCAAAAGAGAAGGATCCACTCCAAAAGTGCTCACAACAGCTTGGGTGAAAGGTTTTAGCTACAGCCAATGTTAAATACCTATTGTTGCCTTTAAAACAGTCAGAAGCCGACTAAAATCTGTAAGAAAATGAGTAAGACACATTAATGTCTAGAAACTAAGTTTTTTATGGGAGGAATTTTAACAAAAGCAGGTGAAATGGTTGCACTCGGAACACAAAGAACTAGAACAGTTGCTACAT
Organism: Serinus canaria; assembly: GCF_022539315.1. Classification (NCBI taxonomy): domain Eukaryota; kingdom Metazoa; phylum Chordata; class Aves; order Passeriformes; family Fringillidae; genus Serinus; species Serinus canaria. The sequence goes on from NC_066343.1 coordinate 56,397,948, forward strand.
ATTTAGATTTATTTGAGGACATAAGAAGTAGGGAAGAAGCTGGAAAAAATATGCACTGTATCATACACACATAGGAAAAATTACATGTTCTGAAAATGGCTGTCATTTCTATACTGCAATTGTAAAAGCTTTTGGATATCAAACACATTATTTTGCTACATGCTGGCACCAATGGAAGTGTCAGACAACACTCAGGGTTTCTTAGATGCCATTGAAGATTGAATTGAAGAACAGAAATTACAAACTTCACTTCAGACAGAAGCCAGTATATCCTCTTTCAGAAAAAAGACAAATGTCTGTTTTAAATCCTTTTATGGTGGCACCTGTTACTATCAACATTCTTAAGGATGTGATACTATTTTCATTATAAACCCCTGCTTTGAAGAGTTTTATAACTCAGCTATAAACATATGGCACTTGCAGGGACAGACGCAACTCTTCTGCTTCTGTATCAGGATTTTAAAGAAGTGTGCATACACACATGCATACCTAAAACAATGGTGGCATCCAAGTCTTCAATGAAGTTCTGAAGCCCAAAATTATCTAAATGAAAAGAATGAATTTTCTTCAGCCTCTGACATCACAGCTCTTTACTTTCACTGCTCTCATGCTGCAGTCAGTTATAATTTTAAGAACTTTAAAAGCTGCTGCTGCTAGACAACAACCACTTCTTCTGAGGGTTCTAATATTACTGCTGCAGGAGCTTCACCTGAAGAGGGAATCTCCCTTTTCTTCCCCAGGCACATTTCTGCAGCAGGCCTGTCAAGCCATTGGGTAAGCAAGCAAGCAGTAGTCTGAAAACCTACTTTAGCAGGCACTTAAAACAGCTACCTTTAAATAGGAGAGTTTTTTAAGCACTTGGTTGAAAAGAGCTTTGATACATTTGCAGAACATCAGTGAGTGAAAAAGAGTTGTCAAGAAGCAATTTAAGTTTTATTTTTCACTCCTATTCTGCTTTTTATTTTATCCTGTTATAACGAAAACAAAGAAAATTAAACAAAAAGTTTCTCCATTTAAGAAAGCCTGAGGTTCTCTCTCCAGCTTCCCTGGCACACTCCCTGCAGCCTGTTTCTAAAATGTGCTGTGTCTCACACAGGCATGGGTCTCTCCAGCCAGAGCAGGACAGGCTCCTCCCAGGTTCCATCAGTGGAGTTTTGCAGAAAGGGGTGGAAGTGAGGATCACCACAGCAGCTCTGGGCAGATGTCCCCTAGGGTGATACACTTTGCATGGGCTCCCACCAGCTGCTGAAGGAAGAGGTCTGTGCACTTGACTGAGCATCTAAACCCTCTTGATAGTGAAGTAGTTTATGGAAGTTAACTGTCAACCTCACTGACTATTCACACACAGAAGCTCAGCTGTAAGATTGTGTCTTACTAAACAGAGCTAAATCCAAAGACAATTCCAGACTTACATGTGGTATTCATGTTAGGGATCCCTGCCACAGGACTTCTAATCCCTAGTATACAGAGTAAGAATTTGTGGGGAAAAGCCCCAAAAAATCATATTTAGTCTTCTTGAATTACAGCTTCCAGAGATCTGAGTCCTGTATGTGCTTTCTGTAATATGAAAAGGGCTCTGCAGTTATGCTGCTGAACATTAAGTAAATGTAGCAAGCTGAAAACCACCATTTGGAAAAGCCAGACATCAAGGATGCATTCCACTAGGCAAGGAATATGCTTAACAGTAGAATTCCAAAACTCTATACTTTCTGAATTTAACCATAAATCCACATTGTTGCAATTCAGCAAATATTTTAATTACTCCCAATTCTTACCTACAGAAACCTACGAGAACTGCAGAAAGCCAAGAGCTGCACAGAAGAGCATTGACTCCAAACAAAGGCAGCAGTCAGGCTCGTGGGTGGAATGGGAGTACCCAACACAGGGAGGAAGGTCTGTGATCTCTCAGTCACATGACTTGCACAGGGATCAACCTACTGCCTGAATTTTTACCACCATTTGTACAGCAGAGAAGCAACTAGCACTAGTGAAAAGAAGGAAGAAGCATTTTCTCCAGGGCTACCCATGCTCATGGCTTATCAAGACAAGGACTTAGGGACAAACATGCGACTCATTGTTTTGTTCCCCTTTCTGCCCTCTGGCCTGGCCATAGCATGCCCTTGCAGGATGTTCACGGATATGGGTAACAGCTAGCCAACTCAGATGGTCCACACATTGTTCCACAAATGCTTCACCCAGCCTAAACATCTGAAGAAAAGCTTTGGCCCATGGATAATAGCCATGTTTGGACTTGGACACCCACATACAGACACACGTTGTCCCCACACCATGAGGTGAGTCTACATTTGTCTCTGCTGAACACACTCACCTGTAAGTGCACACTTGAGTGGCAGCAAAAACAAAACCACTGTGAATTTAGTAGCAAATTCAGGTCCTGAACTCAGCAGATAGAGCTCTCAATGCAGCTGCACTCCTCAGCACCTGTCAAAATGCTAGAAATGTCTTTTTATTTTATTTCTATCACCAGAAAACAGAGATTTGGGATTGCTGCTGGTAATAGATAACCTAGCTGTATTGGAAGTAATGCAGGGTGAACAATGAGATAGCTCAGTGTGATTGCCAGTGTGGCAAGTGTGCCAGAAACATGTTGCTCTCCAATTCAGCAGCACAAACAAGTGTATAAACTAGTGTTTTCATACTGGGCTCAACAGAGTCAGTGCCATTTTAGGTCATTCAATTAGGTCTCCCACATACACAAACTGTATACAGACAATTTAGGTGCTAAAAAACTGGCAACTAAAAGACAAAATTATCCTGTCTGGTTTGCCTGAACTTTTCTAGGAGTGGAGAATTTGTGCCTTGGCCATGCATATGCTTAATGATGGATGCACTTCCAACTCTTGCCAGTAATTACTGTTTTCTTGACTTTATTCTTCCTGATGAAAGACCAAATGTTGTGAATTATTGCCTTAAAAAAAAAAAATTGCTTTTTAGCTTCTGCCTTTTATTGCCTGCATTTGCTGTGCAACGAAGTCCAAATGCTCACAAAATGAATGACATCCAACTCTGATTAGTGCCATATTGCTTCTTCACGTGCGATGGCCACTTCTTCTTCCATAAACGAGGATAGCGCATACAGCCCCTAATTAGCTTTGAGGTGCGGTTACTTACCAGTATTAGGCTCAAGGTTTCCATGCAAAGTCAAAGTGAACACAGTCTGGACAAACTATTCACTACACTAAGGTAATGCAGTCCAGCAGTTAAAAGAGGAACATGGTGTAGCACTGTATATACCATGTGACTGGTGAGATTTAAAAAAAAATGAATTGTTGAGATACGGAAAAAGTCCTGGATCATTTCAGATGGAAACCACAGTGATACCTGGGAAAATGCAGGCTGTGAAACCAAAGCCACCATGCAATAGTTAAGTCTTCCTCATGTGGACTTTCCTTCACATAAAATACTGAGAGGTTCAGAGCAGATGAAAGCTCTTGAGTACAGTCTCCCTCCACAATCACCACTCCATAAGGCAATACTTAAGTTTCTTTTTCAGCTTTTGGTATCATCTCACATTAAAATTTCCAAACATGTCTATTAGGCTTCTCAGTTTCTCATTAAACGATTTAGACAAAGAATATGAAAGACCTGCTAAATTGCTAAGTAGCAGCCAAGCCAAAGGCCTTGTAGCACATAGTGGTTTTAAATCGGACTCCAGATTTGCAAGAATGGTTAGAGAGGCCCATTTTTCAAAACTAAAAGTCCCCAGAACTGGCAGCCTCCTGAAAGATGTAAAAATTGCAGGCTGCTGGAGAAAAAAGTATGCACTAGGTCAGACATTTGAATTGACTCAGAGAACTCGTGGAGCAAACACATCCTGAGTTACGAGGCAGTCTTCCCAGGCTGCATCTATGCCATACCTGGAATCAGTCATCTGGTGGCTAGAGAGAAAAAGGTTTTAAACCAAGGAAAGAGAACACCACCCAAAAACATCTCCTTACCTCTCTCCCACCAAAAACAGCTGCAGAAGGGTGATGTTTGTCACAATGGTGTTAGTGAGAGCTGCCTTTCACACCTCCATGTTCATAGTACAACAAGCAGAGTATGAGTATGATGAAATTCCCCTTTAAGTATATTTGTTTGCTCATTTCAGGAACAAGTTAACATGTCTTCCATTTTGGTATTTATTTGGGATATTTTAATTAATCTACTGATCTACTAAATAAGTTTGAAGCATCAGAGGCACAAAAGAAGTCATGTTTTCTTCAGAACCCACAATTTCCATTCATTTAAGTGACCAACTGCTGTTCAGAGTTTTACAAATGGGATCTTGCTAGGAAAGCATTTAATGTAATTTTCTCTGTTGCAACCTCGGCCTCCTGAATTGGTTTGGTTTGCTGCTCAGGGTTCCTCAAGATGCTGGCAAGATAGCCCAAGCAAAGCCAGCCTTTGTCCTACACCCTGCCTTCTCAGAGGCAAGAGAAGATGTCAGGGACACCATTTGTTAAGAGATGAGCTGTCATCTGCCTGACTCTTGCCTGGGCATCAGAAAAGCTGAGCACTGTCGTGTTACAAGTAGACATTATGCTGCTTAATGCAATATAGATCGTCTGGAAATGAAGGCCACAAACCCCAAATGATTTTTCCTGCCCACTGACCAGGCAGAATTTGGCACTACTTCTCTTGCTACTTTTTTTTCTTATAACAGGCTTCTCAAAAGTGTCTGCCAACATTAGGCTTGATGTAATTCCAGCAGCTTCACCAGAGTAATATTTAGCTCTGTCCTTAATCACCCTCATCCATTTTTTGACTTTGCAGAATCCTTCTGTGAACAGTGATGTGCCTTTGATGCCTCAGACAGCGAACCAAGACCTCTCTGTGGTCAAACAATTCCAAGGTCGGAGTGGTGGAAAGGCAGACAGTGCTGGTTTTGCATGTCAGCTGTGGCTGCTCCCTTAGGCCTCACTGAGGTCACCAGCCCCTGCATCAGCTCGCCCTTCCCATTCACTGCTCCACAGATTCTTCCAATACCACAGACCATGGTAACCAATAGCTTGGTTGCTCATTTTACATCATCAAACCACAAATACATCACCTTTTATGTAAACATTTTTCCAAATACAAAGCTCTATAAAATACATATGCAAAAGGACAAAGGCTAAAGAGGAAGAAAAAAAATCCCAACAATTAAATGCATTTATCACAAAACTCAGCAAAAGATGACTTATTGGGTGGTTTCATAATTGTGGTACTTCCTAGTCATTATTGCTCTCTACCTAAAAAGCTGTAGAAATTAGCCAAGGTTGGCTTTAGAAATAACTTGTGCATTGTAGTTAATATATGTTAATAGAAATCTCAGGTCCTATGATCTTGTCTGCACATACAGCAGCTGATGAGATTTTTTTTTTAAACAGATTCTTTTTCTCAGAGCGCACAATTGTCTATTTTAAGTAAAAGCAGGGACAGAGATAACACCAAAAAGACGGACTGCGAACATTTCAGCGGACAGTAGGTGCTACTTGATGCCAATTGCCCAGGGTGTTAGTGGAGGTAAGACTTTTGTCTCCATGTGCAATATGGGGAGTACACTTCTCCACAGGAGGCAGATCCCAGCAATCTCTTCTCACAAGTAAAGCTGTATCTGACACTTTGTTGTCTCTCCAATTAAAATTCTTGCAAAGCTTTTCATTTCACATTCAGTATAGTCTTGCCTGTTGCAATGCAATGGCTGGCAAACACTGTGGTTTATTTTCCTTGTTTCCCCACTTATCCTTTCACAAAGCACACACTTTACACGGGGCAAGCATTTAAAATACTGGAAAAATATTTGTCTCTGAATACGTTACCTCTAGTCAAAACTGCAGACCAAGAGGACACCTGAAGACACATTCTTAATTCAGGTAAAGGAAACAGCTATACTGCTACTTTTCCAAATCATATCCTCCATTAAAATTAGATTCACTCCTGGAACTTTTGTTTTTAAAGCAGAAATGGAAGGTTGTATGATTTTTCAGTAAAAAAAACCCCTAATTTTTACAAAATCACTGAGATGAAGGCATCTCAGTAAAAACAAATCACTGCAAATTCACTCTAACTACACCTCAGAAGACAAAATTTCCATGTAAGCAGCACCCCAGTTTTGCTGCACTTGTTACTTACACCCACTTACGTGGAAATCTGAATTGCTAAAAAAACCAAACCAGAACCAAAACCGAAAAGAACATCTTGAACTAATTTGACAGAACATTAAAGAAATATTAAAGAGTGACTTTCAGACTTTTGAAAGCCTCTAGCAAGAGCCCTCAGGATTTTCTTTTTTTGGTGGATTCCTCCTACCTTCACAAACCAAGGGCAGGACATATTGAGATGTTTACTAGAGAGACTGGCCAAGTGTCTGTTAGTCCTTGAGGGCTTGTAACATGGTGTGAACTGCACTGCAGGCACAGAAGATATTTTACTCAGTCATGAAAATAAGCCAAATAGAATTCTATCAGTTCTGCAAAAAGCAGCAACATGCTTGTCCAAACCAAGTGACAACTACCACAACTGTATTTAATTCTAATGCCTGGTCTTCAAAAAGGCTTCAGTTTTGCAATCTACATAATCCAGAATTATCCTTACTGTGGCATTATTTGTAAAATTAGAAAAAAACCAAAACAACTAAAATAACCATGAAAAAAAGCAACCATGCAAACCCTATTACAAAATGAAGTGATACTTCCTCTTTTCCTTCCTGTGCTACTGCCCATGACAGATAATTCATCTAGGACAAAGTAATGAACCAAACATGTAATGAGAATTCACTACTTGGAACTGAAGTCACAGAACGTCACAGCATGTTAGCACAATTAGGTCAGGACATCTCAGCTGTTAGCAAGACTTGGTAAAAGATTCATATTTTACAAGACAAGTTGTACAAAGATTCAGACCTTTTCCTTCTTAATCTTCAGTGACGCAAGCCGCACTGTCAGAATTCATGGTTACACTGCTATCTCTGTTAGTTGGTGCTGCATACTAATTCTCTTTTCAGCTGAAGATACTAAAAAAAAAGGAATTGAAAATTATCAGATCAAATATGTCAACAAGTAACATTCCTAAGATGATTAAATAGTGATAAAGCAGAAAGCTTCTCTTCAATTTGCAACCATGTCACATTCCATTATTCTCCAAGGGCTAGAAAATTCACACAATTCCTATGGAGTAAGGGCTCAAAAAAATAGGACTATCACCTATCAGCTGACGAGAAAGAACTTCACATTGTGCAGAATGAGCTGCATGACTCAAAATACACAAAACACTTTAGAAAAGCCAATCGACGAACAGGAATAATTGTCCTTGAATACATCCACAGCACATCTCAACTCTCATGGCCACCCAAATAATCCAGAGTGGAAACACACCCCCACACACTCCAGAATCCTACCAGGATGGTACATCAAGGCTTACTGTTTGATGTACAGAATACACCTCTTCAAACACAGGCAGCATTTGGTCCCTTCTCTCCTTACCAGGTCTTCTTCCACCAGCAGCTGTGAACACTACGATTCCTCAGCAGAACTTTTGAGGTAAACAAGATTTATTTCCTGGACTTGGGGGTTGTATTGCATACCACCACACTGCAGTGAAATCGTTAGATGGGCATTCATGATCGATGAACACAATTTAATTCCAGTAACAGACACCATTAAAGGAGGCAGAACGAACTTTCAAAAAACTAATTTTAATCAAAACAAAAAAATTGTTGATCATTAACAAGTTTATAAAACAGTGATTTAGTTACATAAATAAATTGATATCAGTGTATCAAATCTTAATTACTTTCAACTTCATGAGCATGTTTACATGGGTGATGAAGTACAACCTTTTTACCTATTATAATAAATAAAATGGAGAGCATGAAATAGTTTTTCTAAACAAAAATACCTACAAACATACCTCTCTAGCATGTTCTCTAATGAAGGGAACAAGAGACACTGGACAACTTTTGCACCAAAACATAAAAACTGCTTTAAAAAGCACAAGGATACAGAACCATCAGCTAAAGTAAAGACACTATACTGTAACCAAAGTTGGTATTTAATAATATAATGAACAGTTTGGTAGTTAGATCTCCAGTTTGGTTATTTTAAAGCATTAAGACAAGGCAAGATAGAAGGCTGCTTCTGTTTGAGTAATTCTAGAGAAAATAAAATATATTAAAAAAACAAACTGAAAAGTAGAACAGTCATACCTACACAACTTTCTGTCCTGCACAAAGTCAAAATACCTATGCAGAATATATATATATAATATATATATATGTTATTTGTGCACAAAGGTTAGCTTATTATTAGCTCACTGCAAAGGCGTAACGTATCATGTCAATAATTTTGGAAAACATTTTGCGTTTTGTGTCAAAAAGGATATTATTTAAGTCTTCTAGGCTAGGAGGCACAAACCCCAATTCTGGCATACTGTAATCTTAATGCTAAGGCTTGCTGCTCTGGCTGTGTATTTTTTGTTGTCCCTCTTTACTATAGTGCCTGTTACAAGCATGTGTGTATGTGTGTATACATATATATGTATACACAGATTGTATAAATATATATATATATAAAATTTTCCCCAATAGGTATCAGTCCAACCATGCAATCCAAAAGGTGGCTCTGCATAGATGCCCAGCATATAGTTCACCACCTGAGCCAACCCTGAAGCAAGGCGCACTTTAGTCCTTCTGATAGGTTTTTTTTTTGTTTAAAACCAAGCTACTGCAGCTTCAAGTATTTTGCATTACATAGATTTTTTTTTTATAAATTAGTTAATGTTATATTTTTCAATATTCAGACATATACTATAATATATATACAGTACAATAAATGCTCTCATTCTTTTTTTAATTTTTTTGATAAATCCCTGAGAATGTATGTTGACAGTCGCTAAGTTTCCACATGCACAAGCATTGTGTGCCATGCTTCTGGATGAACAGCACTGCAAAGCCACGTGGTCAGCCTTTTAACTATTAGTATTTCATTTGTTGGTTCGTTTAAATAAGCTGAAATGTAAGGATGAATTACAAAGGAGTAAAGCTGAATCAATTCGAGGTACTTATCACAGGATGGAGGTGTTTTGTTTGGTTTTTAAAGCCATTGCAATATATGTTTGTTTTTGAGGCTGTGAACGTATACAGAAAGAACAGGAGAGCAATGTGGGCTTTTGCCACTTGACAACATATACTCAGTGTAAACCAAACCTTTTTTAACTTCTCTCTCATACAAAACAGAAAAAAGAAAAGAAAATTAAACACACAAACTTTCACAACATGACAGTTTAGTTTGCAAACTCAATATAACTATACACATATAATACCGGTGTGGCTCTGTTTCTTTAAGTTAAAAAGGATACAAAGGCAGGCTCAAGTAAAAACAAACCACCCCTCCCCCCAATCCCCCATTCACACATTTTCATCAACCAAACCGTTCACGAACCAGCATCATCAGTTTCTTTTTGCCTTTGTAGATTTGTTTTAGGTTGTCAATAAACTGTGTAAACTGGATGTGACCATCGTGAGCCATTAGGAAGGTCTCTCGTGCCTTGCTGAGGAACTCTATAAACTCACTATAGTGTCGTGGGCTGATGTGAGTGAGACGTGAATGAGTTGTATTAATGTAGGCTCCAATTGTGGCATCCAAGAGCTGCCGTAAAGGGGCTTTGTCCAGTGACATGAGCTTACCAGAGTTCCTCCTTCCATGAAGTCCCACCATGCCAGGAGTGGTCAAAGTACACCTACGCAAAATGTCCGACAGTACTGTTGCACACTTGACACTTTTGACCACCAGAGGTATTATAGCTGCTAGCTCATTTTTCCCAAGGGAGTGGCTGAGCGCACATGCCCACAGAACGTCATTAATGGCAGGGTGTGTGTCCTGATTGTAACTCAGGTTGAGATGTGTCATGGCCAAAGTAGCCAGCTTGTAGGCCCGCATGGGGTAACCACGGTGCTCCATGTATCGTGCTATGGTAAAAAGCTGCGAGTAGCTCATGCCAGCTGTAGCAGCATCTAGAACGATTTGGTAAGCAGTCTCAAAAGCTATGTGATCCTTTTCACATAGGGTCAGTGCAGAAAGGGCACAGTTTTGAGGATCCTTCATGGCACACTGTAGAGCAAGCGTCCTAGCACTGCCAGCCAGTTTCTCCTGCTGATGGCAGTCCAGATGCAGACGGACAATGGTGCTGTTGGACATCACTGTCGTAGCAACAATACTAGTGGCTTCTGTTGGAGTGAAAAGTGTAAACCAGTTTTGCATGATACTATCCAGTGCGTAAACACCTGGGAGAGAGAAAGAAAGGATTAGCCACAACTATAAAATGCAGCAGATAGAGATGTTCAGCAGATTATACTCCCCACAAGGTCTAAGAGGTTACCAGTACATCCCAGCAAGAAGGGCTCACAGACAGCAAGGCTAGAAAACAACATTAAAACTAAGACTACTGTACAAACTCTGCAGCAATCACATAAAACGAGAAAATAACAAAAGTAGCCTGCAAGATAAGCTTTAATCTCCTGTTGTGACAGCTGAGCTGTTTTACTTAAGACAATTTGGGTAAAACATTCTGGCTCATTTCATCTCATCATCTCACTCAAAAGCAGCCCTCACCTTGCACACCAGGGCAATTGCAACCTCTTTTCTCACTGTAAATCTCAAGGCACAGCACATGTGAAAAAAAGGCAAAATGGTTTTCTTAAGAGAACACCATGGCATACCTTATCAGAACTTATTAAGCACACCTTAAAGCAATTGAATTCATAAGTACATGATCATCAAGATCCTTATCAGAGAAAAACAGTGAGCAATATGAACTACTGAAATATTCTCAGTGCCACTGTATTCCCAGTGCGTTTCACAGGCAGAGGAAACACTGACTGACAGGTTCCATAAATTGAACCTAGAATGCCTTACTGCTAGAGGCAGTTTACACACATTTGTGGCCCACCTAAACCACACACAGAGGTCTTTATTTTGTCTGCAGGACTCTAATGCTTCCCACAGACCCCAGCACTAATTTCCAGAAAACCAGCATAACCAGAGAATACAGTATCTTCATTTAAATAAACAGATTCCCAGCATTACCATATTCATTCTTTACTGTGTTGATTAAGTCTCAAAAGTACTTTGCACAACATTTTAAGCTCTCTACAGGACACTTTTATTAAAATATGTAAACCAATTTAAAGCAACTTTAAATCCAGTATTTTATTTGCTGAGATGCAGCTGCATGAAATAATACTCAGGCACTAATATCTGTAAGATAACCTCAGCAAAAATTACCTTAGCAAAGACATAAAAGCAATAAAACAAGAGCATTGCATGAAAATTTGCAGACACAAACCACTTTCTGGCTGAGAGCATACAAAGGCAAGCTCTATTTCCCCATGCTATTGACAATATATGGCCAGCTAAGCATAAAAGCAAAGAAAGAATTAACCCAGAGAATAAGCAGCAGCAATTTTCCTAAGTTCTGAAACTCAAGAAGCATCTGTGCAATACAATCCAACTCAGATATATGAAGAAGGAAGAAATACAACAGAAAAACATGCTCTCCAGAAATACCTTTACTGACAATTAAAATGGCTCCATTATCATAAGTACTTAGATTGTTCCCATTAGCATTGCTGCTGATTTTTGATTTTTTTTTAACAGCTATACAGCTTTTAATGCAATCATCTTCATTTCTAGACCCTGCATCTTCATTTTGAAGATGGTAAACCTTAACACAGAAAGTTTATGAGACGCCTCATGAAGACATGCAGGAAATCTATAGCAAAGCCCAAAATGATCCAAAAAGGCTACTTGAGAGAGCACTGATTTCCCACTTCTGTATTGAGTATTTTGGGTATTAAGTATTTGCATTTGGGTGCTTCCCATAGGTTATGCACACCTCCACCTTATGGGTGAAAGCAGTCAACTGCATTACTCAACTATTGTCTCACTTCCTTTGTGCCTAAAAACCCTCACTAATCACTACCATAATGTGTTCTCATCAAAGGAATTTTAGAGATGAACACGAAGTGGGAGGCATTTGAACTTGGGTGTTGACAAGGAAGATCAAGCCCTGTAAGAGTAGCTGACAAGGGAAACATTTCAGAACATACCTACTTCTGTTGCACATGTTACCAACCACCTCACCATTTCCCGCCGTCGCCAATTCAGTGTTGACAGTGTCATCCGCATCACCTGTTAAAAGAACACAAAATAAAAATTAATTGCAAACCCAGGCCACAGAGAAACAGAAAGGAATTTTAAAGTATTCAAAGACAGTGGAGTTAAAAATGGCAGGCTCCTGCCCTCTCCACTCCATTTCCTCTTTTTCAGCTGATATGTCAAACAATTTGAAAAACACTGTTCAGATATTTTTGAACAGCATGCAGAAGGTAATTCCAACGGCCGACCCTTCAAGGATAGAGGACAAAGACCATTTTATCTGGAGGCAAGAAAAAACCTTACCCCATAAAAAAGCCTTCTCCCAAGCAACAAAAAAAACCAATCAATTACCAATTATCGAAATTAAATTATGTAACGTCTCCTCCCTCTATGCACAAGTATATCGGTGCATATTCCAGGGCATATAGTTGTTGTAAGTAGTCAGGTACTACATACTAAACAAAGACAACCTAATTACAATTTAGTTGAGGAGAAAAGAAGGGGGAATCATCTATAGGCCACTAGAGACAGTGCTGACACTGTTTCTTGCAGGAAAAGCCTTACTGTAAGAAACTATGCAGGTGGGAATTGCTAGAAATTACACTGCTATGCATCTTCCTTCTGGAAAACAAATCTTTAAGATTCTTAAAACATCTTTGGTAAGCTTGGAACAGAACAGTGGGAAAATTCTATAAAAGTCCCAGTTTGTTGGGTTTGTGACATTTCTTTCACTACATTGTGCTGAAGATTTTCTGATGACACTGTCATCAACCACAAAAGAGTATCCATGAATATCCAAAGTGTGTGTTTCCACTAAATGATACTTGGTGAAAGATTGAGGGGACACACAGGTCAGTTGTAAGGATTTTTATCTCTCTCACATAAACATTTAAGGCAAATGAAACAAACAGATTTCCACAGTGACCATGGAAATATGAAAGCCTAACAAAGCATACAAAACCCTCAGCTTTTTGATTAACGATTTTAGTCCCTTTCTTCAGCATAAAAAGCAACTGGGAAAACATCCTTTCCCTGAAGTCTTTGGAGCTTTATTTACTGAACCAAAGTAATAAATGGTTTTCTGATCTTTACATGTTTTTTTTTTTTCAGAGAATTCCCCGAAGAGGGATGGAGATATTTGTTTTTGTTGAAATTAACTGAGTAATCTCTAAGATTCAAAAGTGTCAGGTAATATTTACTACTTGGCTGTCTCCTTTTAGCTTGCAAAGTCTCTCCTCAGAGCCAGAAAACTGATCTGCAGTACTTGTACACCTCAAGCATACTCAGATGCATCTGGCTATACCACAGCTTGTGGAGTACAGGATATTGATGGAAGTGAGAAGGCTGCTGTCAACATGCTCTGCCTTAGAAACCAGTCATTATGGTTGACCTTGGCTTCCAAATAGCATGTATCAGTTCTCATTTAGGGGAAAGGAAGAGAAAGAAAAGGGAAAAAACCCTGAAGACCACGCAGAAAATACAAGGCATTTCCAGCAAGCAAAGTAATTTTATTTTCTAGCCAGTCCTACATAAAATCCTGAACCCACGACACTGGTCCTCTCTCACCCCTGAACAGAAGAGTGCAGCCAAAAAATGCCAGCTCTACCTTCCATGTGAATGACACAAAAGGACTGTGCAGATTCTTGGTCTGTGTTTACCAGTACATTAGGCCTTGCAGTAGAAAACAAAACTTAAAACCAAGTCCAGACAGAGCCCAAAGACTGTATCCTTTCCTGTGCTTAAAAGCTACATGCACCAACACTGCATCAAATTTCTTTCTTATATTGTAATAACAGCAAATGAGAGAAATACCTGAAGACCCAACTCTAGAGAAACTTTCAGAAGAGTTATGTCTGGCAAGCTGTCCATGAGTGTTGCTATTTTAAATGCATCCTGGGCAAGTTTGAAGATGTGTGATGAGGAGTGGATATTTTTCTGGATGGACTCTAACACTGTTTCCAGTCTCCGAACATCACCTGCAAGGTGTAAACAGAATCACCAATATGGAACAAGCTCTCAAAACACCCAGAGATCCATTATATCTGAGCCTGACATTGCTATGCAATAGTATGATGTTTCAATTACACACACTCTGTTTTCAGAAACCTTCTATAATTAAATTGCTAATGAATGAAAGATATAAGAGACCACAAACTGCTCTATCTGAAGCTGTTAGTGCAGCACAGGGCCAAAAGTCACTCTGATTTGTGAATTTTAGAACTGACTTCTCCACTTCTGTGTCTCACAGTCAATGTCATGTGACAGGAGAATAAAACACTGTCTTATTAGGCTCATACTAAGCTCATCTAGCTACCAGATAACTGAATTAACTACTATGCTAGAAAGTTACATGACAGATTTAAGCCAGTTCAGTTTGTTGTGCCCATTTCAAACTATTGCCAGACTCTGATCTGGACTCCTAAGCATGAGTTTTATAATCTGTTTACCCATTAAATGCACACATTTAGTTGAGCACATAACTGACTGCAATGTACCTTTGGCTGCTGTTAGCATGGTTGATGCCAGCTCACACTGCTGGGATTCGATATGACTTAGGGTGAACCAGCGGGGATACCGGTTTGGAACAACAGATGCGATGTGGTGAGGGCGGGACAAGTCTCCTGAAGGAGCTGTGGATTCCAGTACCAGCAACCTGAAATAGGAAAGAAATCCTCTTTCATTAAACCACTATTACATTTGGTTGCTCATGAGCTAAACTAAAGCTGCAAGAATACTCGGTATGATCTATGAAATACGCTTTTTCAGTTTCAGAAAAAAAATTGGAAAACCACTTCTCTTCTTGTGAAATCTCAAAGTTCGTTTGCCAAACTTTCCTATATAAATAGGCATTTTTAACCTACCAGAATTTTATAATGTACTCTAATTAGATGTTAGGGTAGTCCCAAAGAGCAGTGACAGCGAAGTTTCCTTTAATATGACTTTCAGACTCCATTTTCTCATCAATCAACAACAGTCTTACCCAACAAGGAGCATTCATACTTGAATTCAAATTAGCGTGTTGTTGACTACTACAATCCAAATGACAGCCCACAGTAAACATATAACCTTACTGCCCTTCAAATACATTAAATACTGATAGTACATCAGCTATGCTATAAATGCTAGTACAAAAAAATAGGAGTAAACAAAAAAAGGCTATTTTTTGATACACTTAAGAATAGTTTCAGCATATGAATGGTTAAAGAAATAGTAATAAGGCCATGTCCAGCAGAAAAGCTTTTCCAGTGCTTAGCTTCTTGATGACTCTTAGTACCTGTTTGTCTTAGTATCTGAGGTCTGTTTCTACCAGCTTTCATGTGCATGTGACTTTTGAGAAGGAAGTGATCTGGGAGGATCAAGGAAGTTGCATCTCTTTTGTCCACAAAACTGCAACTACTGAACACTGAAAATCCAATGCATTGTGTTTTTTCAGTGATAGACTATTTCTTATAGAATAAGCCCATCTAAATGTAAGTTACAATTTTTTATAAGAACTTTTCTAAGTTCTGTAAGCAGCTGTGGAATATGTTGGGTTTTGGGGTTTTTTTTTGCATTAAGATGGATTTGAGTTACATCAAGTTTTTTTTTTTTAGATTCCTGAAGCATATGACATATTAGTAAAATAATAATACAGTATAATAATATATTTAAGAATTCACTAAGAAAGGTAATTTTGAATATATGGAAAGGCATCTAGCAGGCACTTAAAAATACAACACAGCACCCAAATAACTATCACACACATATAAGTACACAAAAATAGGAAAAAAACCCTTGTATCAAGTAAAATCTATTATCCAGCAGCACAAAGACATCTCTTCATAAACATATTCTAAAGCTGATTTTTTCCAAGCATAGAGTGAGGCTGCAGAGGTACATTATAAGATAGCTTCAATGAACAGAAAAGATCTTAGCTATTAAATTAAGAAAGGGATTAGTAGGCTATGAGTAAGAGTAAACAGCCAAAAAGCATGAAAGTAAAGCTGTTTTGGAGAAATCTTTTGTCACTTCGCATTTAACTGCCAGCTCCTGTGCGCTTCTGCTGTGAAAAGATGTGCTATTGTGAATTGGTGGCTTTCACACAATTTTGGCAAGGTTAGGGAACACCAGAAAACCACATGTAGATTTAGCATTCTTAACTCTTTTTTCCCCTTTGAAACACCAATTATTTAGTTAGGTTTTAGCAAAGCTACCTTGTGAATAAACATCACCATTAAAGTCTGGGTCCCAAAGCCTGGCTGAAATTCAAGCTTAACAAGGGATCAAACCAAACTAAGCCAAACATTCACAGATTCCAAGTGAGCAGTCAACTGCAGATCCACGTTCTCCAAGGCTATGCTCCCTGTGTTTCAGTCATGAAAGCAGAAAGCTAGACAGAATTGACTATCAAGGACTGCACAACCCTGTCCTTGCAGACCTGAGGTGCATACATGAAAGGCTTTCTGGTCTGAGTTTCCATTTATTTCATATTAAGTGTTCCATACACTAAAATAGGACTCAAAAAACTAAACAGCAACAGGTATTTTTGAATATAGAAAGGTTAAATACTCCTGAGCCGCCATGGGTAATTCACCCATGTAGACTTGTATGCAGACTGACACTGAATACTTCTATCTGAAGAGCAAGTACCTGTGTTCTTGTGAAATTAATTTCTTTAATAAATGTAAGAAAAGAAATATGCTTCACTCCTAAAAGCATGAGCAGCTGTACAGATTTCCACGTCAACCTTTACAAACTTCCACATGGGATTTCCGTCCTTGCCACAACCACTTCCTCCCTCCCATGGAAAAAAAGATGCTCAAGTTTTTGTCTTCTGACCCATTCAACTTCTCAGCCATGAGACAGACATTCAATCTTCATGTTTGCTTTATTCTTGTCTCCTCAAGGCAGTATTACATTACTTTTTCATTTGGTTTGTATTGGGAGTCCGTTATTCACTGAACTAACATTCTGGTGTGAATGGAAAGAATAATCATCCTTCTTCAGTAGAATTTAAGAAGTGCAGAAGAATGCAGACAGACATGGAATAGAAAGCATCTAAATCTGCCACCACTACTGTTCAAGATAGCAGCCCACATTTCTGAAGAGTGCCAAATATCAAACTGCAAAAAGAAAGATTACTGTCTAGGGCTGAACCTTCATCTGTCTTATAAAGTGATGAAAAAATGGCTGTGGAGGGAAAATAGCCCTGATTGCACTGACATCTCCTGTGATTTCACCAGATGGAAACAAAAAGACAATTCTTTCTTACACTGGCCTATTTAAGAAGTAATTTCTTTAGTTGAGATGACAGCTTTATAGCAAATGAGGGCTGGAGCTACCCAAGACTAACTGGAGATTTCATCGTTTGGATCTTTCAGTGTCTTGTTTTTCTAGCTGAGAAAGGAAACTTTCAAAAAAGAAATTTTCAGTTATGACTGGTTTCTGGGCAAATACTTGTTCAAATGAAACTGCATATTGACTCCATTTTCACTGAGGCAGTCCGGAAAGCTGCTGATGGATGACTACTTCAGCCTTGGAGGATCATTTCAATAGCTTAGTTTAAGGAGTAAAAATCCATACAAAGTAAATACAAGACAAGTATGTTTTATAAAACAATTAACTTTTTTTCCTTAAAAAAAAACCAAAACCACACCAAACACAACAAAACCAGCCAAAGAAACAACAAACAATGAAACAAAACAAAACCAACCAAAAAGCCCCATGCACCAAATTTTGTACTATCATCTTGTTCTGATATAATCAGTAATTCATGTTCTTACCTCAAGATAAAACAAGACTAGAAAACTTAAGTGGCACAGGTAGCTTTCTGATCACACATTTGAATGTTCTCAATAGTTCATCAGTAATGTAGTTTTGTCTTATTCTATTTCCTAAAATGCTAATTGTATCCAGCAAGTATACATGGTCACTCTTCACATTTTTTAGACCCTTCCCATAACATCCATTACTAGACCCTCTTGGAGGCAGAAAAATTCCAACAGGCTAAGCAGACCTTTGGCTTAAACTGACAGCTATATTTTGCTCTTATGCAGGGCCTCCCATTTAGTCCTTCAAACACAGGAATTATTTTTTCCCTATTTAGCTTTCTGGAGAGAATAAACACCTCCAAACCATACAGACGCAACCTGTTTGATGAAGCTAAATACTCTTCATGTGAATAGGAAGTCCTTCAATCACTGTTCAATCATGCTTGGTGATAATGACCAGGAAAATTCAACATTTTTTCTTTTTTATATCTAAGACTTGACTGCTCTTAGTATTCAGCTGTGGCTATTCTTTGCCAACCAACAACAACTAGGTTCTTGATAGTGAGCAGACAATTCAGACAGGATCACTTTCTTCCCTTAACTCTGTGTGGACAACAGTTTTATCACTGATCCGTTTAGGTCCTTGAGAACTTGTTCAGAAGTCTCTTCTTAGATACCATTACCAATCTGACCTGTCCTGAGACAGCAGACACTGAACACTGCCTAAGAAACAGCTTTTTACTGATTACTGAAGACAAATGGGATGCAAAACCAGACATTTTGCTGTCATTGGATGTACTCAATTTAGATCCCAACATTCACCCAGAAGAGGCTAAGATGTTATGAAGCACTAAACAATGCACAGGCTCTGACCACACCACTGAAATCTATTGCTGAGAATCAATTTATGAAGAATGCGAGTGAAACAAGTTGTCCTGCTAAGCAGACTAAGCAGCAAACAATCCTGAGACTTATGGCAAAATACTTCTTTCCTTATTTCATTACCAATATCATCATGCCACACAACCGCATGGGTGGGAGAATCCATATGCTAAAGTGGCTTTATAACACAAAATCTTGTGCCCCAGGTGTGGGATTCTAGAAGGATCTGAAACAGAAAATCCTATTTTACGAGTATAAATAAACACTAATTGGACATGTATAAATTATTACAATATAGTTACTAAAAATACCATTTATTTTTATAGATGACAGAACCAAAACAGTACCTCCTTGACTCCTTGAATGGAAGAATGAATACTGTAGAAAAAGAGACTAGGTCCTGATTACCAAACCTTTTCCTCCTTTCCACATCTACTACTTGTGCTCTTTTTAGACAACTCATGAATACGTACCGCATGGCTCTCAGTGCAGTTTTGTATGCCAATTCAGCATCATGAGGTAGGAGAGAGGTGAAGAGATACTTGGCAAATGTGTGCATTGGAACACTCTCCCGATGGATGACTTCACCTAAGCCACTGTATGGTCCACCTGCAGGAAAGAGAAACAATGTCAGTCTTTACAAACTGCTAGACCCCAAATTCTGACCCTTTAAAAGCATTCAGTACACCTTTAGCTAGAAGTACATGGCCTCCTGCACAAAAGGTGAAGTTACATTGTTATTTTCATTGAAACAGATAACACATCATATATGCACAATGTGTTACAGTTATATGAAATACCATGTATTATTTAGGAAAACAAGACACACTGCAAATGGTATAATACTAAGCACACTGCCAGTGCTTATACAAATGACAGAATGATTACAGTACTTCATGGGACTCATTCAGCAAGCCTGGTATGCAAAAGTAGAAAGTCATAAACCTAGCTCTGCCTCCACAGTTATATTATGCATATCAATACCTATATATCCTGTCAGTGTGTCACTGCTTCATCACAAATTCACCAGGAAAAAAGGAATGATGACTATAGAAAAATGTGTATAAAAAATGTGTTCTTTAATTGAAATTACAAGACCAATCACCACAGCAGCACGTGATCCCTCAAATATCTCACTTGACATTGGCATTTAGATAACCCTTTGGTCTGGATGCAGTCATGACTCAAGTCCCAGGTCCCACCCTTGGGTCACAACAACCCCAGGCAGTTCCACAGGCTGGGAACAGAGTAACCAGAAAGCTGCTCAGTGGAAAAGGACCTCAGGGTGCTGGTGACATGAGCCAGGGTGTGCCCAGGTGGCCAAGAAGGCCAATGGCACCCTGGCTTGGATCAGCAGGACCACAGCAGGGATTGTTCCCCTGTACTGGGTACTGGTGAGGCCACACCACGAGTGCTGTGTCCAGTTCTGGTCCATCACTCCAAGAAAGACACTGAGGAGCTGGAGTGAGCACAGAGAAGGCAAGGGAGCTGGGGCAGGGTGTGCAGCACAAGTCCTGAGAAGTAGCTGAAGGAGCTTGGGGTGTTTATACTGAAAAAAAAGGAGGCTCAGGGAAGGATTTATGATTCTCTATCCCTGCCTGAAAAGCCCCAGACAACCAGAGACACGATGAAAGGAAATGGCTTCAGATTGTGCCAGGCACAATCAGGTTTAGACTGGATATCAGGAAAAACTTTACTGAAAGGATGGTCAGGCATTGGAACAGGTTGCCCAGGGCAGTGGTGGAAACACCATCATTGAATGTGTTCAAATTAAGTGTGGATTTGTCACTTAGGAACATGGTTTAGTAGTGAAGATAGTGGGGGGTAACCTAATGGATGGACTTAACAACACTAATAGTCTTTTTCAACCTGAACAATTCTATGATGATGAACTCAAGGTCAGATCATGCACCAAAGCTGGCTGTTAGTCCAGTATACCCACATGATTTTAAAATTTCTATTTTATTAATGTGAAAACTATCCCTATTATTAAGGCAATGGATTTTTCTCACTCAGTTAGGTGTAGATTCAAATTTGATAACAGCAGAATCATGATGACAACAACAAAGTTGAAAGCAACTATTTACTTGCTGAGTTTCTAATGTTCACAGTGCATAAGAATCCTATTTCTACATTTTTTTGTGCATACATAAGACTGTTTTTCCTGTTAATAGGAAAACTATGTCAAACAGTTTCTGACTTCAGTGACAAAAGGTTCAGGCATTAAATGCAGTGAGATACAAAATAAGAATCTTGTATTAAACATTACTGGACAATTATTACAGATAGCACTCAGCAGTCCCAGAAGCTACTACTACTTCTACTAAGACTCTAACTCATCACACTTGAAAGGATGGATGGATGGATGGATGGATGGATGGATGGATGGATGGATGGATGGATGGATGGATGGATGGATGGATGGATGGATGGATGGATAGCTGATAGCTGTGTGAGCGCACTTCTGTTTCAGCAATGTTTTTGACTACTGCCTAAGCACAACATACAAGGATAGAAATCACTAGGCATGAAAAAAATCTGAGCTCCATAGGTGGGCATTTCTAAAGATTGCAAAGTAAATGTCAAAGAAGATTTAGTAAGTGACAGTGTGTCTTATAACCATTTGAAATGAAATTGAAAGCCATTCAAATCTAGCTGGCATTGTTTGAATGAAAGAAGCAATTTCATGTATGTTCGCCAGTTGGTGGTCCAGTCAGAAATTCAATCAGGACACAAAGAACACATGACAAAGCATTTATATGAAAATGTATTTTGCCATTAACTTAGCAGTCAAGCAAAAAATCAGAACAGTTCTTGCAAAATAGTCTTATATTCTGCTTTCCCACATGCTCAAATCGTAGCTACACACAGCATGCAATAATCTTCATTAACAGCAGAGAAATCAGCCTAATATTGGATTAAGTTTTCTTTATTGTATCTACCGAATTTCAACTAAAAACTCACAATTGGTGTGATCAGCACCTTAAATCACTGCACAGCTTTTCCTCCATGTAAACTGGCAGTTTCTGCCGAACCTGGAGCAAACTGAAACTACTGCAGAAAAGCCAGATTTCTCATCACAAACTAATTCAAGACAACTGCAGCACATTGCTCACAATGGCAATTTTTTAGGCAGTTTTATTAGCAGACTTCCTGCTATGATCAATTCTTTACTACTCTAAGAAAACATTAAAAGAATTCAGTGATCAAAGTAGTAAACT
This sequence comes from Serinus canaria, assembly GCF_022539315.1. Lineage (NCBI taxonomy): Eukaryota > Metazoa > Chordata > Aves > Passeriformes > Fringillidae > Serinus > Serinus canaria. The sequence goes on from NC_066343.1 coordinate 56,419,938, forward strand.
GAATTATCGGAGAGTATATATCAGAGAAATCCTGGCTTTTCCTCATAAAGCAACCTTACCAGTAAACAGATGCAGCAAACCGATTTTATAATGCAGAGGAATCCTGCATGCTAATAACTAGATCGAAACAATAGCTTTTCTTGTCCAAAGGCCACAAAGGAGCAATAGAGACACACCATGATGGAAACTTTCCCTGTGTTGCAGCTTCTCTGCAGTTTCAAAACTAGGCAAAAACAGTGACTTAAAGCTGGGAACCCTAAGCAATATATTGTACCTCTTCCATAAAAGACAAAGTTTTAAAAGACTAATCTGTGACAAAAAATAGAGTAAAACCTGACTGTTGTGAAACCATCTCTCAACTTACCTAGGGCAGTACCACACTCCCATGGGCATGCACTCAAAATCTGGGTGTTTCACCCAGACTTCAAAAACCTGGACTATGCCTTTGGCTAATTTTTTTCCCCAGAAGTTTTTTCTTCCATTCAAAAAGAACAAAAACCAGAAAGACAACCTTGGAACCCATGACATCACTCTCTGAGCATGTGTTTAAGTGCTACATGTTAAGCCTTTTTCAAAGTTAAGGCAAAAGTACACATTTCCATGTACAGATATTATTTCAACACTGCCTAATTCCAAAACGTAAGTGGTGTGTCATGGTCATAACTCAGGACAAGACCCGACCTGAAGCCACAAAATTTGACCAAATACTTTAATTTCCACCTATGACATGAACTTCAAAGGCAAGTAATCTTCTTTATTTTCACAAATAAAACATTGCATTTCTGCTTTAGCAATTACACATGAATTTTCTGAGCCCTTCACTTTGGCACAGTGGTCAAAATCTTCATACGTTTATAAAGCTGCCAGTATAGGTCCTTTCACAGAATACAAAGAATATTTAGAATTTTGGTATCTAGGAACTGTTGATAACTGATGTCTGTATTACATAATAGTTAGCCTGGAGTGTATAATCAGGTTATTGAGATTACAACATGCAACAAATGTAAAGAACAAAGTGCATTCAAAATTAAAATAAAAGATTTATAGGTCAGTATATGCCTTATCTCTGCAGTCACATGATATCTAAAGTACAGCAATTCTCGTAAGAGACTTGATAAAACTTTCATGGAGTTCTAAGCAAAAAAAAACATCTGAAGCATGTAAGGCACTTTCTGCAGGAACACTAGTTCTGTGTACTTGTGTAAGTGCAGACAGTTTAGAGAAGCAGTTAGCATCTATATTCAGCTACCTTCTATTAGGAAGACTGCTTGTTTTCGAAAAATCTTCACCAGAGTATCATCCAATTCAATTTCTTGTAGCTTAGAAATTAGCTGCTCCTCATTTCGACAAACCTTCTCTTGTGCATACAAGCCATCTGGCATTATTCGCTGCTGTCCCAGCCCTATCAATGCTACTTCCACAGCCAGCGTTAAGTAAGAATCCCCTTCTTCTAGGAACTTGTGTGCAGGCAGGTGCTGGTACTCCAGAGATTTGCATTGCCCCAGGTTTTCTGTAAGGGGTGACACAGAAAGAAAAACACATCAGCAAATCATTTTAACCCATAATCTGCCAACAATGCCACATTCACAAAGGCTTCCACTGTTAGTATTACTATTTCAGAATTATTTAAATTATTAGCTAGTCTCAAAATACAACACTCCAATCTAAAATACATAGTCTGATTCCACATAGCAGAAATACACGAAAATAATTTGGTTTTAAATAATCCACTCAAGTAAAAATAAAGGTTTTAATTTTTAAACTGCACAATCTTAAAAAAGGCATCTCCTCCCAGTTTGTGTTAATGAGGACAAAATTGCAAGATCCATTCCAATTTCTTTCCCTACCCATTTCTGTATTTCCTTAAAGCCCTGATGTGCAAGAGGAACGGAAAAGTGCTTTTACACCTATGTGGACGTCAGTTGAACTTATTAGAATTGTGCAAATACAATAGTCCCAGGAACTCCTCACCTTTAATATATGCTCTGTTTGTTAGCACTCTTTTCAGGCTTTTAATTTGTTACACTTGTGCTTATGATAAAAATGCATATTGTTAACATTAAAAGTCCTATTTTAGTAACAATTACAAGCAAATCCCACACAGGCCAAGCCATAAACTGTTTTTAAGAGTGCTATCAATTCATCTGGCACTTCACAGACACAATATATGACAAAATGCTATTTCAGCTTGTAGCATTTTACAGCCTAATTTGGAAACAAAAAGTTGTGGTTGTCAGATGTAAGGAGACGGGCAACTGCAACAAATGGAAAGGCTGAACGCACTTGGAAGATCACATGTGTGTGTACAAAAGGAAGTTACTCTTCAGCACACAATATTTTTATTTCAAGGCGTTGTTTTGGTTTTCTAGTAACAGCAGACTTCCAAATTTTTAAACTGAAAGTTTTTCCAGAACTGGTGGGTAAGAGAGTAGAAACGTATTGAAGAAAATCTAATTGAATAAAAGGAATTTTGAGGCAAAGCCCCAAGAAGATTGTGGACGTGTATATAAAACAGCTTCAGGTAAAGTAATGAATCCAGTTTCCGTCCACACTAGTAGTGTTAAGAAGCTACCCCAAAGGTGGAAAGAGACTGAGAATAAGGAATTAATCAGTTAAAATCCTGGCAAACAAATACTGAAATTGAAACAGCTGTAAATATCCTATCCCTATCCTAAGTCATGTATTGATATAGCAACACTACTTTCCAACTTCTACCATTTACAGTCTCCGTATGTTACCAATTTCAAGTGTTTTGTCATTGTTTTGTAATATTATGTACACTGTAAATAAGAAATCCAATAACATCCAGGGCTGTGTTTAGAAGTGTTGCCAGCAGGTCGAGGCAGGTGACCTTGCCCATTTCCTGAGCACTAGTGAGCCCACATCTGGAGTGCTGTGTCCAGCTGTGGGCTCCCCAGCACATGGACGCGCTGTAAGAGATCCAGTGTGGGAACACAGAGATGATTAAGGGACTGCAGCATCTCTCATATAATGAGTGAGAGAGGTGGGATTATTTAGCCTGGAAAAAAAGAGGGCTCAGGAGGATCTTACCAAAATGTATAAATATCTGATGGGAGAATGTAAAGAAGACAGTGTCAGATTCTTCTCAGTGGTATCCTGTGACAGGACAAGAGGCAATGGGCACAAACTGAAATACAGGAAATTCCATCTGAGCATAAGAAAACATGTTTTAACTATGAGGGTGGTTGAACACTGCAGGAGGTTGCCCTGGAAGGTTGTATAGTCTTCATACTTGAAGTTATTCAAAACCCAAATGGACACAACCTGAGCAATGTGCTCCTCTAGGTGACCCTGCTACAAGCAGACCAAGTGGACTAGATGATCCCTGAGGTGCCTTCCAAACTTAACTCTGTGATCCTGTGATTTCCAGCAATTTCTCAGAACAAGGACAGTGCAATGTATGTGGAGAAGACAGCTGCTATGAAGTCTTACTGGGTTTTATTTCAAACATGAAATATGTAATTTTCTTCAAGAATGAGTAACCCGGTGACTTTTAAGTGCTTTCTTAGTTTTAACATTTTCTCCCCCTTGTATTTTCCTAAGGTATGCAAATGTGAGTTCTTATACTATAGAAACAGTGCCTTTGAAACTGATTCAAAAAGGCAAGACAGAAAAATACCTCCAGTAAATGAAGAAATGTACCAGACTGCTGCATTTGCTTGGTCTTACCCGTGAAATCGGAGAATCCATGAAAGCTGTCATCATCCACCCTGCAGGCTTCCATCAGGCTACCAAAAAGGGTGCCAATGGGGTCCAAAGGGTGTCCCACCCAGCCTTCAAGATTTGTTATTGAGATTACTCCCCTGTGGAGAAGGTCTGTGGCAAAAAACACACACAGAGGAGGGAGGGAGGGAAAGAGAGCTCATGTAAGCCCATCAAAACAATTACACAAGTGAAACTGCTTAAAATGCCCTCAGTATAGAATTCAAAGCATTTCCAGTAGCTTCTGCACAAAAAGAGAATATAGCATCTTTCCGGGTGAATTCACTGCCCTTATTGACTATGTAAATGAGGAATAAGAAAAGAGAAAGAATGGAAGCCAAACTTTTTGAGCACTAGCAAAGCGTATTATAGGTCAAAAACTTCAGTGGCAATGTCTTTTGAAATGTCTTCCTTGATATTACTAGGACTCTTCTGAAAATATCTGCTTGAAGAATTACAACTAGGACTTTTTTTGTAAAATATTTACAATTTGCTCACTCAAAAAGACGCAGTACCCTTTTTACATTTTTAAATTAATCTGATGGAACTGAAATAAATTTAAATATTCTAAAATATGTTCCAATTTTATAAACTATGAGCTTATACAGCACCTCTTGTTCTGCACTAAACTCAGGATGACAGTTACTTTAAAAAAAAAACCCAAAAAATGTTTAAATTAAGTATACAAGAAAAAATTGTCTTTCCATAGGATCAAGTGCATTTTTGGTCATTTTAAGATTTTAGTCCACAAATACCTTCTCATCAGTATTTTTCTGTAGCCCATACCCATTACTTGATTAGAACACAGCAAAAATATTAAGTGCATTGAATTGGAGGAAGTGTGATTGTGCTAACAGGTATTAGCTATTCCCCAAATGCACATCATATGACAACTTCCCTTTGACACTCCTAGCTTTCTTCCTCCCTGACATACAGACACAAGTAAATGATGAGAGATCAGATGCATTATTGACTACCCTCTAAAAACTGCATACAACTGCATACATTATGTCTGCTCTGCTTCTCTGCCTGTCACACATTAACTTGTACCTCCCTTCACTCTCTCTTGTTCACAAAGCGTCATATATCTGAGTAACCATATGCACTAAATTTTTAAGTCCTGCTTTCTCCTATTTAAATGAGTGGGGGCTACAAAATGAAACACAGACACACTGTCAGGATGGTAGAGGATTTTTAAAGAGTCCATTAGTATGTAATATGAAAAACCCAAGTAAATGATTCCATTACCTAAAAAATAATAAAGACAATAGGAAGAAGTAAGGAATATTACCAAGAAGGATTCATCAGGGTGACTTCTTACTGATTCACTTTGTTCTGTTTATTCTGTTGTGCCTACTTATGAGCTTCTCTTGTGTCATGCCAACCAAAGGCTTCAATCATCTCGCTAGAGACATTTAACTTAAAATCACACAAGGGGTTCCACGGACATCAGATCAGCCGCATAAAAGCTAAGCAGAAGCATGGGGTGTTTGCTGAACAAAAAGCCTAAAGCAGGACTGTTGCTGCAGTTTGCCTCTGGTTATAGAGACCAGCACACTTTATGGTATTAAAAAAGTCTTTTAAAAATTTCCCACAAAATTAAAAAATGAAAATAGCAGCGAGTGACAACACAGAAACAACAAACTATTTTGTTTCAAGGCAGGATAGATCACATTTCATGCACTTTTTAAAAATGCTAATAGAATATTAGGTGATAGCTACAGAAACAAGAAAGGAATTTAACAGAGGTACTGAATGTCTACATGCTGCACTAGCAACTGGGAATGAAAAGGAGCATTATTACGACCAGCACACTTGCAACAGATTTGTCACACCTGCCAGTGGTATGAACACACACACTGACAGACACCTCCCTTCTTAACAAAAAAAGATTTCAGAAAAACCACTTACTCCTTTTTTTCTGTGTGAAAAAAATACAGAGGCACATAGGAACTGCAGGTAAAGTTTCTTTCAGCTAGGTGCATACATTATCATCTAAATGCTCATTTCTGGGAAACATCTGAACACACACTTGAAAAATTTACACATATAATTTCACACTGGTATTTTTGACTACAATGCATGAGGATACACACAGTTTAGAATAACAGGGAAGATCTAAAATAAAATTTGAATGAAAGGATTAGTATAGCAGCTGAGAAAGTAACTCCAGTTTTTCTACATACACTCTACCACAAAGCCACCCCCTTCATCCACTGCCTCTTCAAACTACAAAGGTTCAGAGCAGAATTATTTTGGGTTGCAAAGCATTATAAGAGATTCTCCTGGAACACACTGCCAGATTTGATGAATTTTTGTAGTTCAGACTTTGCCTCAGTGTACCCTCTAGACTTACACATCAGAATATAAAGTTCAGCAATTATAGATCAGAGAAAAAAAAAAAACCAAACAGCTGATGTGCCAAAGGCAAAGTGACCCTGTAAACAGGGTGACTATTTTCCTTGTGTAACCAAAACCTCTGATTGGAATAAATGCCCTATTATGCCATATATATTGGAGAAGGCTGATAAGAGCCCGGCACAGCTCACAACACAGTTTACAGAAAATCTCTGACATCTAGAATGTGACATTTACCACTATCCAAACTGAAGAGCTAAAAGCCATCTCTTTCACTATAGTTTCAAAACCAGTTTCCTCATGCAAACTTCCCGGTGTTACTGTCAACTTGCACACCCTTTGCCCTCCTCTTCCACACATTTACCTTTCTTCTGAGCCCGGAACATTTCCAGCTGTTTCTGCTGCTGCCTCCTTAGTGTATTAACAATAGCTATTGCTAGCCTCAGTGCTTCTCGTGGGTATCCATGAGATCGTAATGCATCCACCCTCGCGCAGGCTGTAGGAACATGTTCTAAAACAGAAAAAGTAACTGAAGAATAGCAATGCCTCCATAAATGCAATGGCCTGTTTTGCTAGGTTACACAAAAGGACTTTTTTTGTTTCAATTTTTTCTCTTTTGTTTTGTTTTTAAAACTATGCAAGAGAGACTTAAAGGACTACTTCTGAGCCAACATATCAAGGGAGCCTCTGTTCTTTTTGCCAGGCTTTTCATCCATCTCCCCACCACCTCCCCCCTCAAAATAATGCCATAGAAAATGAACAAAGCACCAAGTCATGGAAACATCTTTCCGGTTTAGCCACTTACCATGCCAGAGGGGCCACCCCTGAGAGTCAAAGAGCAAGTTTTCAGTGTCGTCATGGTAACAGTAGTTGGTGTACAGGTCACTGCTGATAATGTGCTGTAAGTGGCTATCCTGCCAGTGCAGATCGCACGCCTCAATGGCTCGAGTAAACACTGTCCGATGTGGCCTGTTCGATGAATCTGTCATTTTTACAGGTTTAGAAAGCTGCATCAGCTTTTACTCATTCATACACGAATCAGTCATTCACAGTGTTCCTCTCTTCTGCCTATTCACCAATCCCCAGCCGATGGCAGTCTGCCTTGCCCTCTCTCCACCAAGCAGCCCACAGATGATATTTCACATCCTATTATTACCCAAGAGCTCAGACAACATGTGTGCCATTCATCTTGCATTGAGAGAGAGATCCAGAAACCAGCACAGCTGATGGCAGACAGGACTCTGCACAGTCAACTGCTAGAGGTGAAGGACATTCAACAGCAAGTACAAACTAGAATGTATATGGCACTCAAGCATCCCCAGTGTCTCTCTTTCGATCCACAATTGTCAAAATAAAGGAGGGATAAACTGCATCAAAGATTTGTAGTTTTTCTTTCTGAGAAGTGACACTAACTTTGAGCACTTGTATAACTTTTTTGGTCATGAACATAAACAAATACTATTAATAAAGTGAGGTCCTGAAGCCATGGGGCTGACATAATCCTCACTCAACATCTTCCTAAGGCAAAATTTCTCTAGTGACACGCCACTGCATCTGTCAATGCTCAGAAGCCATGTCAGAGTTATCAACAGCGTGTCCATGTTGGTCTGAACATGATGAGCAAGCAAAATACTTATCTAAGGGGTAATTTGCTGAAAGAACTTATCTTCCTGGCTAGTTGTGAAATTTAATAATGAACCAAGTTTTCTCCTTCACAAGAGAAAGAAACAACAATCTTCCAAGAAAAAGAAACAACAATAAACCCGACTAATGCACAACTGACACCGTTCAAGAAATTTAATCTTAACTTTATTGCAATTGTATGCAGAATGTATTATTACAGTTAGTTTGAGGACTATGAGCAGTTTCACCTGCAAAAACACCCTGCATTTTGCCTAGTTATTACCAGTCATCTTTGTTTGAAGATGACTGTACAAAGCTTCTGTCGGATTTGATAATCAGATTTGAGATTAGAAAGCATGCTATCGAGTACAAAGACATCTCCTCCAAGACAGCAACACTGCAGCTGCACCCTCCACACACCTGCTAATGCAGACGGTACATACAGAGCACATCCTACAGACATCTGCTTCAGTTTCTCACACAATTTTCATGTAGTTTAAAAAAATCCCTCTTAAAACAGCTACCAAGGCTTTGTAACTGCAAACAAAATAACCCCAATAGCAGAAGGAATACTAGAGGATATTCAAGCAAAAGACAGCGGGCTTTTACACGACACACTTGAAGGACATCCAGTTTTCAAGCAACAATATTTAGCAGCACCAAGTGAAGAGTTAGAAGCCCTAACAAAACACAAATACCTGCTCTGAAAGTGTTACAGCCCCAGTTTAACAAAAGACCCGCATATTCATTCTTCTGCAAAGACAGCATTAGTACAACTGATTTTCGCGGGTCAGTCCTCAACAAGGAAGTTACTTGTCTCAGGAAAGAGTGCTGAATTCTGCAAGGCTAGAGTGTATAAGATAGAAGTTATATGTTGCAGTCAGTGCATATGTTTAGGCTCACCTTGGTTAGCATTTGCACCCTGAGGCAAAGCATTGGTTAAATTGGGCAGCTCGTTTCCATGGTTTCCATCTTCCCAGGGACAAACATCCACACTGTTCCATTTTTTCAGCTGTTTTAGCCAACTGGACTTCTGCTCCAACTTGCAGTGGGGATTTAAGACTATACACATCCACAGAGCACCTGATTTTAAAAAAATTGCTAAATTATGTTTTCTATTAAAAATGCAGCAGCCAATGACTAATAGCAAACTTCTACAGCATATACTTTTTCTCTACTCAAAGGCTACACTGCTTGCTTCCCAGCTACGCTTAACACCGTACAGACTGAATTCCTGATCCAAGCATTTGGGCTGGTGTGGCCAGTCTGAAGCAGCTGAAAGATGGTACCAAGCCAGCCTTCTAAATTAAAAGGCATTAGTACATCTTTTGTATTAGAAATCTAGAGTTCCCAGTGTATGGCTCATCAGACAGGAAAATCAGTGAAAGGCAAAAAGGAATTCACATAAAGTAACAGAAGTTACCTTTAACCAAGTTTTTCTTTTAATTCTTGTACCAGAAGTGAATGTTGTTTTATATTAATGAGAACTATGTATGCTTCAGCTTCACATCATGGAAACCAAGACACACATTAGTAAGACAAGCACCTTGTAAACATATACTTTCACACTCAGAACCCATCAAAAGTACTCATGTAATTAATTCCCAGATGCATCTGGGTCTCTGATAACCAGTACACACTAATCTTGTGCAGTGTGATAGGAGTAAGATATTTTTACAGCAATTACTTTAGTAATTTGGCTACTCTAGAAAATTTGTTTTACATTTTCTGTTTAGGGAGTTCTAAGGGAAGACTAATTTGTGCTGACATATCACATACCACCACTTCATAAGCTGCTCCCTGAGATTGTATCTAGCACAGCATAAATGCAGGGGTGTCTAAAAGCATAAATGCATCTGGGTGTCTAAAGGTAATTTTCAAATGGAAAGGTTTTTCTCTAAATCAGCTGTCCCTTCACCAGCTTGAACTTTGACAGAAGCATGAAGACATCTGAAAGTACTGTTTAGGAACAGTTCATTTGCTCATTAAGGACGTGCCTTATACACCAGAAGAGATCACAAGAATTTGCTTAGACTATACAACGTTCATGACAGGCTGGAAAAAAAGCCAAAGAACAAAAATGCAGCTGGTTCTTCTAGGATAATAAATGTCTCCCATTCTAAGGTTCTTTTGCTAACTAAAAATGCAAAATTGATACCCCGGACACAGGGCACTGCATCACATTTATTCCTAAAGTAACTCAGGTGGGCCACAGCCCAGAAGCCAATGGAAATATAGCATGATTCTTAAGGTTAAGTCTCCTGCTATGTTTGACACTAACATATTAGGGGAAGCAATATAAAAAAAATATGAAAAACAAAACAAAATACAGTATGTTACTATTCAGAACACCAGAGAGACCCTAAACTTTAACTGCAGTTTATTACTTCACAATAGATTAGAGTACAGCAAGTGTTCTGGGTTCAGGAAGTGTCTGAAACTTGCCATTGGGGTAAATAAGGCCAATACCACTTTTAAAAACTTATTTTCTTATTTTAACATATTATTTTCTTTAGACACATTTGCCAGCACCCTTCACTCTCCAAAAGGAGTCAAATTACAACTAGTTCTTATTATTAAGCATCAATGATTCAGTACTGCCCAAGACAGAATGTCTGCATTTCTTGCAATCTGCAAAACATAACACAGGATGCAGCACATTGGAAAGCCTTGGAGAACAGTTGTGGGCTTGCTTATTTATTTTCAAAATCAAGTACCACTTAAAGGCATCACACTGTACCTCTTAGTCTAACAAAGAATCCTAAACAAAACAACAACAAAAAAAACCCCACCAAAACAAAAACCAACAAAAGAACCCCAAAGAACAACCAAACAAAAAACAAAACAAAACAAACAAAAAAAAGAAGAAAGAAACCAAAACCCCCAACAACCCACCAATGTAATACTTTGTAACCAGATTCCCAGTGTAGTCAGACTGAAGCAAAAAGCAAAGTGGAATATCTTAAACCCACTAAGCAAACCCACTGAGTATTACCTCAATCATCCATCAAGGCAGAACACACACTACTGTACTGCACCACAACCCTACAGAATAAGTGGTTTTCTTTTATTTCTCTGCATCTCAGGAACACCACGAGACACAAGACAATTCACCAGCCTCCTGAGGAAACTCCACTACACATGTGGTACATCTATAAGGGAGGAGAGGGCAAGATAACCCAAAGTACTAATATTCTTTAAAAATATTTCATGTGGGAAACTATGTCAAAGCTAACTACAATGTTAGTAGTCATTGTCTCTGGAACTCAGGCAACTTCATGTAAAGAACGATTGTATTACCAATAAACCACTCACAATCCACTTAAAATTTCAGAAGAACCCACAATTGCACCCTGCTCCCTATGACTTCAGAGAAAGCTGTATGCAACATGTGAGATCTCAAACAGCTTTGATGGCTCTTGATTCCCTGCAGGAAGAGGAGTGTGAGACAAAACTCACAAGAAAAAAAAAGGAGCAGAAAGAGCTCCTGTAGTGCTACAAAGTGTACTACCTGGAAGAAGGATGCATAATGCCAGTGATCCCACACTCTTCAATCTATTTGGATTTCTAGGTCTTTTTTTTTAGTTGGGGTTTTAGTGAGGTTTATTTTGGTGTATTTTTTTTCCTTCTCCCATCTCTCCCTCCCTGCCCCAAGTGTATGCATTTACCTCTATTCATTTCTCTTCCTATTTCTGCAGCCTTCCCCCTCCCCTGACATGGGCTCCATTCTGGCTGTTTCAATTCACTGATTCCTGCCCAGATCCTCGCATGGAAAAGTCTGAGAAAAATATTCACTTGTGTCCAGACTTTATCATATGTCAAATGACAGGAATCTGGAGGATATTTTTATTTGACTCTGATGCCATTCAGTGGAAGGCCCCTCGAACTAGCCCTTAAATGTCAACACCAACCTGAAAACGTATCCTAGTCTCAAACAAGAGAGTTTCTATTTCTGCATGATGGATCCCATTTGGGGAAACTGCTGATTATGTTTACCCTTTACTACAGAAACGGCCTATGGACAAAATGAAGGACAGGTACTCAAAATTTCAAGAAAGGTATCGGAATAAATTTCTAGTGACTTCAGCCTAAAAACTGCTGTTGGCAACAGTTCATGCTCCAAAGAAATTTGGAACACATTCCAAAATGCATTAATATCATTCCTAAGTTTACATGTTTGATTACATTTAATGATGTCACTAATGCAAACTACAATATGAACAAAAGTGTCATTAAATAATAATACTTTTTAAAAAGAGACACCAAAACCCCAGAGAAAGTATTTGTGTTTACAGACTGCCTTTCTCTCTAACAGCTCTCTCTCATTCCTATCTCCTTTTCCCCAGATTTTTTTCCATACTGGTTCTCAGAATGCTGACACATCTTCCCTCCACCCCAAACTGCATGCTATTAGAATACAACTGAAGTTCTTGTTTAAATTCCTGGACTCTAACCTCTATCTTTCAGTACAAAACTCCTCATAGCATAGTGCCAAAACAATCACAGTTCAATATACAAGAAGTTTTCCCCAGAAAATATTTGGAAAATATATGACATGTTGCAACTGCAATATGATACTTATTTCACAAGGGAAAGGGTATTAAAGCTGTTACACTGCAGTGAGGAATTGCCTATTTTGATTCAACACTAATCTCTTGACCTTAAAAAAGGCAGTTTTGCCAAAACAGACCTTTGGTTCAGACAGAGCTCCTTTTGAAATGCATAATTGTCATTCATCTTTAGTGTTCACCACAACACCAGGAAAAAAAAAAAAAAAGAGAGAGAGAGAGAGAGAGAGTTTTAAAAAAAATTACATGCAGGCCTTCCTTGTACATACAAGTAAATAACAGTACTTTTATGTTTCTCTGGTGACATCTATACCGTTGAATTTATGGGATAGTGTGCATTTACATTGATCAGGATTTAAATACGCAAACTGAAAAACGTTAAGAGCATTAAGTCACTGTAAAAGTAGATGTAGTATAGAGCAGTAGAATAACTACACATCCTGTATACACATACCATGAAGCTATACTGAGGACCCAGCATACTGTTCTGTTCATCTGTTTGATTACACTCTGCTTTTCCTGAGAACACCACGCTGTCTTTGTCAGAGCTGCTGTACAGCTGGGCTTGAGTCAGCATTTCCTCATTCACAACACCTGTGTAATCAATTGCTGAGACTTGGCCTCTGCTTTGGAATTATACATTTCATACACTTTAGATCAAACAGTGCATTTCCAAAATTAAATATTCAAGATACACATGCTGTAACATTTCTTTGCCCTTTCCATTAATGCACAACTTAATCTTAAAAAATAAGCATCAGGAGTAGTATTTGACCATTTAAAAGAAAATGTAGCCGGGTAATCAAGATCATACCCTCTGCCCAAGAGACAAGACAGCTTCAGCACCTGCTGCACAATTGCCGCTGCGCCCCACTTGAGACTAATCAATTCTATTACAGAAGCATAATCTTCCAGCATTGAAAGTGCCAGAAGAAAAACAATACTGGCAGACAGAACCTACAAATGCTTTGAAGTGTAAGTGTCAGCAAAGGACTTAAAAGTGGTTTACATCTGTATTTTAAACACATACCCACTTTCACTGGGACAGACACTTGGAAACCTCAAGGAAAGTACTGTGCAGTGTTTATTGCTTCTGAATGAGAAGGACAAGTGCCTTCAGAATAACTGGCAAAGCTGTTGCCCTTCTCCTGGTGTGGAGAGATCTCCACCAGAACAAAGCATAATCACAAGTCCCACTGGAGACTGCTCCAATTAAACAGCTGCCTTTATAGAACAGTAAAGACAGGCAAAGTGCTTCAGGACTGTTGCCTCTTCAATTAGAACATCAAGAAAAACTACTCTCAGCACTCAGTTGCACCCAAGTTGCAATTTTATTCACAAAAATGCCTTAATGCATTCTGGTTTCAATAATTAGCCTTCAGAAAAAAAAGGTTTTCTTTGGGTGTTTCTTGGAGAACAGAGTGCTAAATTTTGCACTAATTCATTGTATTACTGAATTAAACTTTGATGTATTGGTCTTGACAAGTGCTTCATGCTGATTGTATTGTGTATGATAGTATAATCATTCATCTTGCACTTTACACTGGCTGGCTGATTACCACAATAGATTACCTGCAGCACTGATGGCAGAGGGAATCACTGCCTTTCAGCAGGCTAGCCTCCAAGCAGGCATTTCAGAGAGGGGAAGTGTAAAACAGAGAAAAATAAAATGCCTAATTCTTAAGCTTCTCTTTCTTGCTGCCTGCTGCTGCTATAAGGGTTAAAGGCACATGTGCATTTGGCTGAAACATCTTGAGATTCTATTCTAAGCTATCAGCAACCACGTAATCTGATTTCTGTGTCAACTACAAACTTCTGCTTTCTCTTTCTGTGTTTTCAACTTTTAACACAATGGAATAAGGAATTAACCACACACTTCTGACATTTTGCATGAGCCTGTTGCTCTAGGTTATGACCTTTAAGAATGTTTTAAAAATTCCTGCATCTTTGCAGACACTCTGCCATTGGACCAAAGGGTTTCAAAGGTTTTCAAAACACAGGAATTTGCTTGAAAGGTGCAGTTTACAGTGTGTCAGTGGACTACAATCTCCCCAAGAGAAAATGAAGATCACATGTTCATATGTATGCATCTGTAGTGCTCTGTAACCTAACCACCATAGCAAGATAGGGCTTATTATTCTACAAAGCTGAAGAAAAGTATTAAAAAACCTTGAAATGAACCTCACTGATTAACCTTCCTCATATTTAGAAAACTATTTAATCATTTGTTTACAATCAATCAAGTGAAGGCAAAAGCACTACTAATACTAACAGATGTAGTACAAAAATGGTCCTTTATCTTAATATAACTCTTCACAATTTTAACTAGCTGCTAATATTTACAGCTAGGTGGCGAACACAAAGTATGCTCCTGACCAAAATATGCATCAGATATTTTACCAATTACTTTATCTAGCAATACACTCTCAGTAGTAACAGTCTATCTTCAGAGACTTCAAGAATTTTCAGAAAATTAATGTGACTGTAACTATAAATGCATTAAGCCATTTCCATTTAAATTTATCATTGAGACGAAATTAATTCCTCTCACAGTTAATTTTTAAAGAAGATGCAGAACAGGAGATGTTTGTCCAACAAAACAAGCTATTAATAAAGCAGAGGGACAAAAATACCTCTCCTTTACAAAAAAAAATAAACAAACAAACAAATAAACCCCTACCAAAAACACGGAGCAAGTGCAAACACTCCCAGGCATACTGGGAATTACAACTGCCACAACTACTCTCACAGAACATAAATAATGCACTGTAACTGACCAAAGGAATAGATTCTAATTGTCCTTCCTACGCTTTTGTTTCTCAAGTCACTTCCATCTTCCAGTCCAAACATGACTGCTGAGTTTTTACAAAAACAGCAGACTTCAATTACAACTTCTAATACAAGAATCAAGCACAGTAACTGGCTAGACAGCTTACTGACTACTTATGTCAGTGCAAAATTCTAAGGTTATTTCTATTTTTTTAGTTAAATTTCTCCAGCTCCAACTGTAATTTTCACCTACCTTTTGTGGGTTCAGAAGAACTACTCAGAAGAACTGTCTTCCCTAAAAATTTTTTTGTCTATACTGTAGATAAATTATAAAGGATTTCCTTTGCCTTGACTTGACACACACAAGTGGACGGATATTCTTGCACTTCTCACTTCCAATTTTTGAGATTTTTTTTTCCAGTATTCATTCAAAACACAAAATTGGAAAATAGCACAAGGTTAGATGGCTTAAGCAGACATAAAGCTCAGAAGTCAGTGAAGACTCAGTAATTACTCCCTTGTAAGGATCTATCATTTCTCTCTAGGTCTGTTATATACTAGAAGGGGTATTGGAAAATTGAATGGCAGCCTAACATTACTGAAGTATGAAAAATAACACTAGGGGAAAATAACACTAGTTATCAGCTTGGCTTAGAGTAAAATTCTGTCCTTAATCTTTGCAGACATGATTCCACAATGAGGGCTACAATGGATTGTGCACCAGCTTCAATACACAACATTTTTTAGGACATTTTAAAGTAAATCAGTTCAACATCACAGGAATTAAAAAAACAACTGCTTTAATGTGGGTACTTACAAAAAATCTGAACTACTTTCCAACCAACTAAACAGAATGGAAATGTAACTGTCTGTATGGCATTAAAAATAAACCCCTCAAGCTATGCTTACACACTAAAGGTAATTACTCTGACCATTATTTCTGAAATCTGATAAATGCCACAGGATTAGCTCAGCTGGTTAAAGCACGGTTCTCATAACACAAGGTTGTGGGATTGATCCCCATATGGGCCATTCACATATGAGCTGGATTCAATGATCCTTCTGAGTCCCTTCCAACTCAGAATATTCTGTGAAATTACCCAAAAAACCCCATTTTTACTGTCATACTCTGGTCTCACATACACCCTCATTTCATATACTATTATGGCAATGTCAGTAATGGAGGAAGAAGGAAATGATCCCCAGAGAAGGTGGATGAAATCCATCTTTGCAGAACAGCAACCTGGCTTCATCCACTGAAGAAATGAAGGCGACAGTATCAACCAAGACACTGTAGGGCCATGACTGCAATTTAAGTTGTCATCCATAACTCAGGTCTTAGAACAGCAAAACTGTCTCGTGATGCTAATTCTGACCTACTGCTAATTTAGCACCTCCAACAACAGAAATCATTCAAAGACAGTGACATAAATCAACAGCTTGTTATGTGAAAAAGCAGGTGTCACCTTAAGTGCATGACCTGAGGTTACATGTGTTTCATAAGACAGCTGAGACTAAACAATATTAATGTAACCACCACTTAAGCAAAGACAGCCTACTGGATATGATACAGTTTAAGACACAAATACCTGTAAGATACCACTCTACCTAGAAAGTCCCACTATGAAAAACCAAGGGAAATGGTGCATCCAACCTCCCTTCAAAAACAGGACTTCCTACAGCTTTCATTTCAAGGCCAGAAACGCCCTACGTGCAACTGACTAATCTATCCTAGAAATCTGAAGTTAATTTTATTTTCTACAAGTGCAGGGCAAGGATACTTTCTTTAGCTTTAAGGCAATACATGATGCAATTATAAGTGAGTATAATCAACAATATAAAGACAATATGCACATAAACTCTGCAGTCAAATTTCAAACTCAGAATCCAACTGTACTGTTTTATAAAAACAATAAAATATGGGGAATGCAAATATCTCTACTACGTGGCTGACCCTAAAAAGAGACCGCATGAAGTATGCAGGTCCAGAAAAATGGTACTAGAGGACCAGAACTGTAACAAATGCTTAAGACTTTATCTATTCTTTTTCATGCCAGCCCTGTAGTAATCATTAAGACTGGCACCAGGAAGGAATTTCTCTAGAGGCATACCGGCATCAACCATAGCTGCTTTTGTCCTTTTTCTGCCTCCACTTAAGCACTAAGCACCGATAATCTGTTCAGAACAGCTGGCATGTCCCATTCATACAAGTTTGTCTCTAACTGCAAAGGGAAGGAATGCCTGAGACAGAAATATAGATAGAAAATAGCTTAATTCAGTTAAGGTTAAAAGAATCTAACGTGCTGTTTTCTAGAGATCACTATAAATTTTTATCAGGAAAAAATTCAGAGTGGTTTCCCAATTCAAAAAAAAAAAACCCACAACATTAATAAACACTTGATCATTAGTTTGCTTATGGCAAAACGGTAATTAAATCTCTCTTAATTAGTCTATAATGATTCCTTTCCTAACCTCAACATTTAGAATTAAGCTTTAGATTAGGAGCAAAGTGTTACTAATAAAGGTTTAGGCATGATCCATCAGGAAATATATCGTACTATTTCTCTGCATCACATGACCTTGTAAAATAGTACTTTAGTTTAACTTTTAACACAAGACTGTATTATTCTGTATTTTGACCAGAAAACGGTCAAAATACCAGTAAGTGTGAAATCAAAATAGACCATCAGCCTGACCCAACATTAAAAAGCGGTATACAACAGAGCAAAGTACAAGTAAAAACCTACTAAGAACTACTGCAGCAAAGCCACGTTATCCACCAAGAAAGTCCTTTATAGAAATAATCCATTTAATGTGCTAGTACATATTTAGTATACAACAGAAAGGATTGCAAGAATATCACTGGGAAGAGGTTTATCACATGAATGAGGCTCATTTCAATACCATATGAGGTTCCTACACTTAAACACTTTAGATTCTAACATGTGGTTGAGGTACAGAGATTATGCAATAAATGTGGAAGGTACCCAGCTGAACACAGAGAGTACCCTTTAACTTCTCAACATCATAAAATAAGATGACCAAGAGAGACCTGGATCAGCATGAAGCAAAACCAGAACACATTCACCAATTCTATTCACTGCCCTGCCTTGCCAAGGACCTCTATGGACAAAACTTCTTCCCCATGACAGTGCCATCATATTTCTACCTCACAAGAAACTAATTTTTTTGACTTTAAAAAAACCCAACTTTCCTCTCCCATAAGGAGTTCTTAAATATCAAAATGGAGGAAATCTACTAGAA
The DNA here is from genome assembly GCF_022539315.1 of Serinus canaria. Taxonomy (NCBI): domain Eukaryota; kingdom Metazoa; phylum Chordata; class Aves; order Passeriformes; family Fringillidae; genus Serinus; species Serinus canaria. The sequence continues at coordinate 56,438,243 of NC_066343.1, forward strand.
ATGTTTGTTTTGAAACATGCAAATTATGCAAAGTTTCTTCACCTTGAAGATAAGCAATAGAACATGAAGATACTGAAAATGGTAGTTCACGGGAAAAAAACTGACTCTGTAATCTAAATTTTGACAAGGTGTTGGGCTCCATCACTCCATCAAGCAGTAGATACTTCTATTAGATTCTTCTACTTGACTGCTTTCATCAGATTAGGCATCTGGGATTTAATTTAAGAGTTTCAGCTTTATTAAGCTGTCACAAGAGCAGCCCTATTCTGATAACAGTAGCTGGTCTAATTATGGCCTGGTTTAGGGTTGACAAGTACAATGATTCATTCATGGCGCACAAGAAGCAATAAAAAGTTGTTTTGCATTACAGCTTTAAAAACGTGGACACTTTTTTCATTTAATTTGTCACTTAGCTTTTGCTAAGAGGACTATTAAATTGCAGTAAGAGGCAAATGGGGCTTTTAGTTTAAATGCAATCCCCATATTTAAATGATCTGTAATGGCACAGTGCTCAAGTGGGAACACTATTGTTTCACAGTGGGCCCTGATGGTGACATGTGACTTTTGTATTCAGGTCCTGTATTATCCATGTGGCTAAAGGGCTTCCAATTTCATTTCACAGCCAGAAGCCTGCAGAAAACACCGATTAACTTGCAGATCCCATTTGCTGACAAAACAGTCTCTTCCCAGTGTCTGGCAGTGCTCAACATTTAATTCCAAAGTAGAGCCTCACAACCATCACGATCCCTGGGCTGGAGTACAAAGTCATTTTTTCCCCCTTTTTAGGGAAATATTTTCATTTTTGATGAGAACAAGCAATATTACTTTATTTTTCATGGATGAATATTAATGACTTACCCATCTACTAAGATTACAGAGTCCTTCTTTTCCTTCTAGACTACAAAGAAAGCTTTCCTTCAATTCAGAAATCTCAGCTCAACAGGCATCAGCAGGTATTTACTTTGCATTTCCATTTCCATACTCCATTTTACCAATGCAGTTTAATTAATAGGCAAATCAAGGGGCTTCAGATAATTAATCATTATGACATCCTAGACTCCTCAACCATGGTCACCATGAGTCAAGCACCTAAAGGTCAGCATGTGGAATTTATATACTGGGATACCATTTAAACAAACACATGAAGAATTCTAACTCTGCTTTAAACTCTGCCAAGTGGAATTCATGCATTACTGTGGCGAGTTGGAAGCAATCACCAGTGCATCACTGAAATTGCATCTAAATTCTCCTAGTTTGAGAAGTATCTGAGCGAGCCTTAGAGCTCAGACCTGTAACCTTTCCAATAGTATAGCTCTGACATTCTGTAAGTAGCATACAGCTCATCATTCTTTGATGTAGAAGAGGGAAATCAGCTAGGCAATTATTATATTCTTACTCCCTATCTAGAGGTTTAAAAAAAAAAAAAAAGGCCTAGTTATAGGGAAGGCCTTTTTTGTTAACATGATGCTTTTGAATCATAAGTTGCTTGAAAAATTAGGACTTTGTACTAAAAAATTGCCAGATTCATACTCAGACCTAAAGTATTCCATATGGGGGTCTTGAGTGGACATTTCAGTGATTTTTGGGGGATTTTAGTTTTTATTTCAGGTATGCAGGGTTTCCCTGTTGCTGTCTTAAATCAGCACCTTCATTCAAACCCAAAATGACTTTTACTGAAATCAGCAATTTACCACAAACTTGAACAGGAACTATGATCAAAGCTCAGTGTGTCCTTCCAGTACCATTGCCAACACCCAACTCCGGGCAGGAGGCATCACTTAAAATTTTAATGAAAGGTTCAAATGACCCAGTCAAGGAGCAAAGCTGAAGTTATTTAAGTATGCTTATAAGTCTATGTCAAGATGGAACTGACAAAGTGACCATATGCCTAGCAGTTGGCAGACAGCATACCAAGGCAAGCAAGAAAGCCTTTATTAAGCAGAGTCTATATTTACTTACTTTGTATGCCCTAAAATTCTCCCTAACTAAAAGAAATGGCTACCTACCTGTGACATACATGAGAGTACAGCTAAAAGATTTTTCTGGAAGACATAGATATAGATATATATATATATATATATATATATATACACACACACATGCCTCTTCCAGATTCCTCTGAACAGGTAATAAAAAGTTAAATATGCAGAGGCCTGTGTCTCACACCCTCCATCGATATTTTGATTCTCTGACACTCTAGATGATAACAAGCCAACATTACTTTAACACCATGATAGCATGACTCCTTTAAACTCAGCATCTGAGTTATCTCTTCCACTAGAACAGATCATATGTTGCCAGGACCACCCTGAATTTCCCTCTGTAGTCTGCTATTGTAACTCTGGTCTCCCTTAAAATCTACTTGAACTTTTTGTACATTCACTTTTTTTTTTTTTTTTTGAGATGCAAGTTTCACATGGAAAAAGCAATGTTTAATGTGAAAACAGGGAAACTCAAGCAAAGTAAAGTCCTAATAAAAACACTGCAGAAGCTTTTAGGCCTCCACATCAGGTAGAAGTTAATCTGGAGCAATTCACACAATTAACAGCACTTTGGAGGCAAATTGCTATGCACCAGTGGAAGGAACCAAGATATCCTACCAGTGGGGAGAAGAAATAGACAGTTTAGAATCATAGACACTACCTGGAGATGGAAGAACCAAGTTCTGCCCTTTGCCTACTGCCCACCTGGTATGACTGAAGTGTATTTGCAACTGAAACCGTGGTACAAGAACAACAATATTTTGATTCTCCTAAGAGGCATCAGAGCAGCCCAGAACTGAAACAATACGGTCTGCCTCAGACTGCAAATACAGCAGCTCAGGCAGTGGTAAGGTTGCTTTTTGGAAGTGACATCTAGAATTCCGATTAAATAGAAGTAAACTAAATTTAATTAATACAAAAGAATTTGTTATTTGATGCCGAAGACAGATAGATTCCACCTCCTCTATCTTCAGACAGGTGTTGCCAAGAAAATGATGTTAAAGAAGACTGATGAAACAAGAGGAGCCACTACAAAAATTTTAAAACAACTTTTTTGTTTATTGATAGCATGTGGCAAGACTGCTACAGGTAACAGATGGAGAACACATTTCTGCCTCTCCCACCACCTACCAACTCAACCCACATAAGCAATGAAGCATGAGACCCTCCAGGTTTCAGTATTGTGGGATATAATTTTGTTCCATGTATGTCCAGCTAGGCATGTTCCTTGCTTGGAAAAACTTATTTTTGGCAAAAACAAGACAAGGAATCATAAAAAGGTGGTTACACTTGCAGTTGTATGCAGACTCCAACAGAGCTTTGCGTGCTATGATATTAAGGATTTTGATCACAAAAGTACAGACAGCAGTTTAATAGCCTAGTACTTCAATTAGAGCGAACATAATTTTTGCTATATAGGTTATATCCAATCTTATCCCACCAGTTGGTATCTGATTCAATCATGATCATTTTTGACTTCTAAGAGTGGAAAAGTTAAGTTTTGCGTTTTAGACTTTTTTTCTAAATGAATCATATTACTCATACTTGGATTTGATTTAGCTTGATTCTGGACTTGAAATTACATTATAAGAGCACTATGATATTTGCTCTCTTCTTTACATTACCTACATAATGTCTCATAGGACATAATCTGTAAACTTTTGCTTGCTTGTTATTAAATGTTTTTATGTTTTCTGCCACGTAAGTCAGACGTAGCCATATTGACCAGAGCACATCAAAACAGACTTCCTTAAGTCTAGACTTGAAAAGCCTTTCCAGAATGAGAATACAGGTTTCTACTCCAGATTCCATGAATCACAATGCAGTTCCATTTAGGCATGCGTGTCTTCAGTTTGCTTTAGGAAAGCCTGCAAGACACCTGCAGTAAGGTTTGGAATGCTAAGACAGACACATTAATATGTTCACTCATACACTCGGCAAATTACCTCTCAGAGGAATGAATTAGATTTACCACTGTATTTTAAATCACACACTTGCATATCTACTAGTTAGTAGTTTGTTACAGTGCTTTACATCTAGGAAAGCAAAGCTTATGGTTACTTTCTAATCCTCCTCTCTTAGCACTATCTTGAAATACTGTTGACATTCACATTCAAGTTGTATTGATTTTCCCTTCAGATAACACCCTGTATCAGTAGAGGCTGAGAGGGATTTAGAGCAGCCCTGCAGTGAAGTACTTGGTGTTACTAGTGGGTAAGAGGCTGGACAGGACCCAGCCATGGGCACTCACAGCTCAGAGAGTCAAACATGTCCTGGGCTGCATCCAGAGCAGTGGGGGCAGCAGAGGAGGGAGGGAATTCTGTCTCTCTGCTCTGCTAAGACCCCCACCTGCAGTGCTGCATCAGCTCCAGGGTCTCAGCACAGGAAGGATATAGACCCATTGAAGGAGGTCCAGAGAAGGGCCACAGAGACAAGAGAGACAGAGCACTGGCCATAAAAGGAAAGGCTGAGAGTGTTCAGGCTTACCCAGCCTGGAGAAGGCTCTGGGTAGAGTTTAGAGCACCTTCCAGTACCTAAAGGAGTACAAGAAGGCTGAAGAGGGACTTTTTACAAGGCACATAGTGATCAGACAAAGGGGAACGGCTTTATAGTGAAAGCTGGAAAGTTTAGATTTGGTATTAGAAAAAAATTCCTTACTGTGAGGGTGGTGAGGCACTGGAAACATCTGCTCAGAGCAGCTGTGGATGCCCCATCCCTTGAAGTGTTTCAAAGCCAGGCTGGATGAAGCTCTGAGCAAACTGGTCTAGTGAAAATTGTACCTGCCCATGGCAGGGGAGTTGCAACTAGGTAATCTCTAATGTCCTTTCCAACCCAAACCATTTTATGATCCTGTGATGAGATTCTTATAGATTTTGAAAATTTCTGAAGTAGTAGTTCAAAACTGTATTAGTGAGGTCCTAGACATCAGTTTGAATACACCTCTCCTATTTCAGCCTGTTTTATTCTCTTAATTGACCAATGAAGTCATATATCAGGTAACCTCTTCTGAAAAGCAATGTTAATTGATAGTCTTCTGGTATTTTGTCTCCTTTCTTGCTCAGTAATTGACTTCTGTAATTGTGAATCGGTTTCTTCCTTAACCTTTCCAGCTTAGCACTAGAGGCTTATGTATTTCACCTGAGCTGTGTAGCTACATCTCCACTTTTTGCTTTATTCTTTCTCGAGCCTCTAGTACTTAAAAGGTGTTGGAGTTGTACTTCTTTTACACCATGTTCCCTCTCCTCCAAATACAACTCTTTCATCCTGTAGGTCAGAAATTCAATTTTACCCAAACTTAATTGAATAAAAGAAAACTGCAGAAAACACTAATATGCTTAGCCTAGAACCACAACAGTTTTTCTCAACTCCAAAATACAACTGCTTCTTTATTATACATACGAACACCTAAATGAGCCTGTGAATTTACCCAGTTCATCCCAGAGCTGCCTATACTTGTCAGTCATTGTAGTTCCTTGTTGTCTCCAAAGCGACAGACGAGGGTCAGCCATGAACTGTTCTGTTATCAACGTCAACATGCGAGCTCCATTTGAATCCCTCATTTTTAGCATCTCTCGCACCTAGGAAACGAGTCTTTTAATACAAACTTGAAAAAAAGCAAAGAAATCACAGTACAGACAATATGCTGCAGTATTAAATATTCCCCTTTTGCTAAGTTAGAAATGCAATTCATATGTGTGATGGGAAATTTTTAAGTAGAAAAAACGGTCTGCCTTCCCAATTTTAGACAAAATTTTGGGCTCAGTATCCAATTGCAATTCTTCAGAGAATTTTTCCACAAGCAATCCACAGGTGTATTATACAAGCTGCTGTAAGGTTTTCCAACATTTTGGGGGTGGGAAGGAAGAAGAGGACAGCAAAGCTGCAGAAGCTTGAAATGTTACTTCATATCCTTACACTGATCAAGACACATCAGATTGTAGTCCACTGCTCTACAACACATTGTCAAGTTGCCATCGTATTCCCAAGGCTTTGTGTTATTTTAGAACAGAAGAATCTATAACTTTGAGTAAGATGCAAGCAAGTACAGACCGGCTTGGAGAACGGGGGAAAGAAAAAAGGTTCAGAGTACTCCACACACCTTTGCAAAAAGCAAATTGAGCTGCTTCCCTGATCCATGGTATCCACCCTGGGAAAGGAAGAGTTTAACCTGTTCTTGGACTTGTTCCTCATCCAAATGCCAGCAATTTTCATCATCTATGCTAGCACCTGCTGTTGGGTCAGGAGCACCTGCAAACAGCAAGAAAAGAAGTCATTATTTTCTATATGAAGAAGACAGGTTCTTCAGTCCAGGGGAGAGGACTACAGAGGTTTGCAGAGGTTTGGGGGGTTTTTTTGTGTCTTCTGCTTTGGATGCCTTGATTTTAATCTAAACAGTCTTTAAAATAGACTTACATTTCTTCTCAGTAGTCTTTAAGCACTTAAAAATTATACCTATGAAAAGGTATTTAAGTACATAATATTCTCTTCTCTAACAAAACATTAGAATCAATGCTTTTCCTCCCATCTCAGCAGCTACACTAGAATGATTTTACAAGGAAAATTAAGACTTTGAATTATATTTCTACCACTGTGATGTTAAAACCACTGTCCCCAAAACACCTGTGTAATTCCTGTACCTTCAGCAATCTTGCTCAGGTTTAAGTGACTGCTAGTGAGCGCTGCTATTGATGAACATGAGGAGAATCATCACCTTGGTGCCTCTGAGCTGTGATGGCTCTGCAAAGCTAAACAAAGAGTAAAAAAAATCCCCAAACAAATCCAAAGTCTTAAAGCACTAAAGGCATTTCCATCATAAGTAAGAGCTACAGATACTTAAGACTATGCTGCTTTCAAAGGAAGCATTTTTACATAGGCAATGTCATCTGCACAGAGTCTATTTAGAGCAACTCTAATTAGCCCAGTGTCAACTGAAATTACTAGATTCACATCCCGCAGTGCTTTGGCCACAGATTGCCATAACGCAGCTTTTGCAGATCAGACCAGAGATGTTCCCTCTCTTAAAGAATGACAAACTTAGCTAAAACAAGTTCTTGCACTATCTAGTAAACTATATTTTTCTGAAGAACCCTGCACCTCCACTGGACATTTTTTAAAAGGTCTTCAAACCGAACAGGCTGAAAAGTACTTAACTAGAGTGTTGGGCTCAGCTCAAGGTTGGGAATCACCATACCACATATCAGTTATTTTAAGCATGGGCTCAGACACAAGTTGACTTCACATTTTGATTTTGAACTTATCACAGCTGCATAATCTCTATTATGTTTTGAGAAGACATCATAGAAATTGAATCACATTCAACAATCTCTCTCTTTGAAATCTGTGTCCATGTTACCTCTAAAGAAAAAAGAATATACTGCCAGGAAAGAAAATGACAAATTTCTAAAAGCTGGGATTTTTTATAGAAATCCTAAAAACTTATAAAACCAAAAAAACTACCAGTCTACGATGTATAGGAAAAAAACCTAATGATTCTATTGATTCACATGTTTCAAAATTGCAGCTCTGCCATGAAGGTGAAGCTTTTAAGTGCTCACAGGAAATGCTGAACTCTTTATTCAATGAAAATACCAACAGAAGATTTAGAGGGATGTCTTATCTACAAATTGCTGAGACAGTAAACAAAAATATGTTCCAGCTCAGCAACTTCCTAAACTGCCTCATTTTCACAGCCTAAAGCTGGGAACACTGCACTGCTGTATATATACACACATATGTGTTTAATTAATAAGAAATTGTCTTTGGAGGTGTGAATAAACTCTCCTGCTTTCCACAGGAACACAAAAATGTCTCAGAAGACAGGAATCAAGCTCAAGACAGCAATAAAAACCAAGGAATCAAAAACATGTTCTTCTTTAAATGCTTCCATCTTCAATGTATTAGTTTTAAAGGGCTTTTAGTTCTGTCAGCTACATGAAACACATACTGTAAGTCTTTGGTTGCACAGAACAAGATAAAAAGGAAAATCAAGCCACACAAGAATAAGCAGTGCAGCTGTTGCACAGAGCAGGTTTGCAGTATCACCTTGCAAATAGTTTAAATATTTCATTGCTCTAAACACTAAGAGGGTGAAGAGGAACTGTATAAAAGCAACAGTATACAAGATGCACTTAAATTTGTTCCTTGCTTCAATAGAGATTTATCTTTAAATAATCTTGGTATGGTTACTTTCAAATGGAATTAAATATAGCCAAATATTCCTCATCTGAGCTTCACTATTTGGGGGATGAAAAAAAATCCTTTCTGCAACTGTTTAAACTTTATCAAAAGCTCACCTGTCATTTTGTGTTACAAGGTTAGAAAAGCAATACAGCTACCACAGATTCTTTAACAACAGGTTTCCTTTACAAAAATAAGTGTGCCTGCTACCCAGGGCTACCATCACCGAAGGCTACTCCTGCCAGTATGATCCCAAATACATCCTAACCAGGAGCACAGTATCACTATACCCACACCAGTGTTACTTGCAAGCGGTTAAGCCAGACAACTGTAAAAGCTGAAGATGCCAAGTCTGCACCTTGGTGCTCTTCAGCACAGTATACAGATACTCTGACTCAAAATTATTTTCTGTCTTACAAGATTTCACATAGGCAACATTCAGTATGATCAAAATTTTTAATTCTAAAGAAATTTCAGTGTACATATAACCAGCACCACCTACAGCTGCAATTCACTCATCTTTCAACCCTGTTGGCAGTCTTCAGGAATAGCTGCGGCACGGGGACACTGCATCTGATCAGGCACAAGTCCAGCCATCTTCCCACCAAGGCAGCAGCCAGGCAGTCTACTGATGCCATTGGAGAAGCCTCAACTTCTGCTGCTTATCATTCTTGTTTCGGGGTCAAGACATGACCATCTTCCACGTCTCTCAACTAGGCACTTTTCAAGTTCACTAGGTTCACTTTTATCCAGGTGACTCATCTAGCCTGTTTCCTCTCCCACTCAAACAGATCATGGATGGGATTCCTACACTGGCACTTCTCTTCCGAAAACACAGGACTGGATGAATAGGCAAGGAACTATCTGAATGAGGAAGAAGAGGAAGCTGCCTTAGGGGCTGTGAGAAGCCCTAGCAGTAGCTGTCAGTATTCAATGCTGTCAGGCTCAGCCTTGAATAGGCAGAGCTGAAGGTTCAACCAAAGGCAGCAGCTTCACTCAGGATGTAGCACAGCCCTGAACAGGCACTTGCAAGGCTTTGGCAGAAGGACAATTTGGCTGCAGACGGGAAAGAGGAACATGAGCAGCCCTGAATTTAAACTCTGCAGGGCAGTTTGGTACCAAGGCTAAACCCTGTTTCGACTTGTAACCTGGGGATAAGTGTTACTCGTGCTGTAGAGAGATGTCATGAGGATACAGGAGCTCACATTTGAAATACGAAAGTGAGAAGTATTGTATAATTATACCAATATTAAAACCTATAATTAAAGTGTGTCAGTTTATAGACACTAAAATAATATATTAATCTCCTTCTCCCCAGCCTCTGGCTTTTTAAACTTCTGCCATGACTGGTCTTTGGAATACACTGTACATCCTGTACATACACTTAAAAACAATAAATAAAGTCTTCATAACCAGTATACAGACACAGCCATATGTACTTACTCATGCTCTTTTACTATAATTACTAAATTGCAATCTCAGCAGTCAAAGCAGGAATATTGTGCACAACTGTATGTGACACTGAACACCTAATAGTATTTGAAAACAGGGTAGTGGCCTCTTACAGTTAGGGTCATAGCATGTTAAATATAACCAACTCCCAAGTTCTAAGAAGCAGAAGCATTTGAAAAATAAACACTTTGTTCATTTACATACCATTTAAAGCCACTGCTTTCAAAATGAGCAACCATGTCTAAGAAGTGATGCTGTACACTGAGAACTTAACCTCACAAAACAGAAGCAAGTAGGGAGCAATGACTGAAAATGGACTAAAAAGCTCTTATGTTACCAGCTACTCAGGGCAGATCAACAGGGAGATTTGGATGAAACAAGGCAAACTACTTCCCTGGTCCTTATTTCTGAAGTATCACAAGAGTTGACTTCAAATAAAACCATGCCAAATTTTTCACTTGTAGCCATCCACACAGATATTTTCTTGAACTTTCTAAAAAAATGTCATTAATTTAAGTATACAAATGAAGTATAAATCAGCTACATTTTATTAAAAGTCATCCCACAGCAGCACTAAGGAGAAGACATGGAAAAATTATTTCAAATAAAAAGCATGACTTAATGAGTATTACGTGAAGACAGAATGAAAGAAGCCCAGCTAGAGACCAATGTTGCTAGATGCTGATTCACAACAGAATAGTGATTGATTTCAAAAACACAGTATACTCAAATTATTCTAAACAATAATTATATAAATACCAATGATCATTAACATAATGACTCAAAAATATTATTATGTCTTTGATTCCCCAAATGATTCCAAGCTTAGACATAAGTCATGTAACTTCAGGACTTTTGGGTGAATTATTTAACACCTGTTCAGCAGCTCACAGCACCAAAGGGAAAACAGCAAATGCTATGAAGCTGTCAGTGATAACAACACAAAACTATGGAGACTATGTAAGTCGCTGAGAAGTTTTTTAACTCCAAAAAATTCTGCATTCCCTCTGTACATACAGCCAAACATGCTGTATTATCTACTAACAATACCTAACCTCTCCTGCTAAAATCCACATCTCACAAAAATCCACATCATCATATAGCTGTATGCTTCAAAATTTATTTGTGCATGGCAGATAGAAGAACTTAATCAGTATAGATAAGAATACTTTATTTTAATTATTTATCTTCCATGTCTTTTAGCAAAATCTCACTATTTTCTATGCAACAAGTTTTATATTTATGTTTAGTGTATCTGAAAAAACTTTTCCTAAAAATATTAGTTTCATAAATTATTTTTCATGTTACTTTGCAGCCACCAGTCTTTTCTTTTTATTTTTACATTCTACTTTTTATTTACGTTTAGTTAGGTTTCTTGAATTTCTCTAGTTTTGGCGACTCTTACTTTTTAGTTCCTCCTCAGATCTGGCTCACCAAACAATTCTCAATTCACTTTCATTCTTCTTGAAAGGAAATTCACCTGCCACTTCCTGCATTCTTCTTTTGCAACTAGACTCTCAATCAATTTTGCACTTTAGGCAGGGCCACCATGTGGAAGATTCCATAACTTTAAAAATAATTTATTTTCTTTAACATTACACATTTTTTATACTAGATCAGCAATACTTTTTATTCAGCCCTACCCCACAATATTCTATTAAAACCGCCATAATTCTGATTAAATACATTAAGTACATCTAAACACCTATTAACGTACTTCCAGATTGCCTCTTTGAACTTAATAATTATATAAACAATATTAGATATTCTGAAATTTTCTTTGAAAGCTCTTTTTTTCCTGTAGATGTTTTCTTCTTGAATGCCTCCCCCTGCACTGCTAATATACATTACAAATTAGCATTTGCTGAGGAGGTACCCACACATGCCTGGACAAATGCAGAAAAAAAGTAGAGAAACAAGGTGCCTGTCCTTCTCAGAAGATGAATATACTTCAGCTGCTTCCTCCCAGACCCTCCCTCTTAAATTTGAGTTCACCTGTATGCGGATCTGTACTGGCAAGTGACTTTAACTGTGAGTTGGAGAATCGGAGAATGGCAGAAAGTCTAGAGAAATCCACATAGTTCCTCCAAGTGCAGATATTGCAACAGCAGCAGTAAACACTCAGGAAAAGAAAGAGTACAGCTTAAAAGGTAAAAATTAAGGTTTGCCAGGCTGTCCTTATATCAAAACCAGCAGAGTCTTTTTCACTATGCACATAAAAAACAATGCTAATACAAGACAAATATAAAAACAGACCTTCCCTCTCTCCCTCCACCCATCCCACAGTTCCTTTGCTATTTCTACTCAAATTCCCATGATCACAATTTGGCCTTTCAACCAATTTACTGAAATGAGAGTTTCATACCTATGAAAAGGCAGATCTAAGATGACAAATCCAGCTGACAATCTGTTGTTATCCTGACTGCTCTCTTTCTAGACTACACATTCTCTCCCACAATGGTACAAAAATTAAAAAGGGAGGAAAAAAGCCTCAGGTAAGCAAGACTCAAAGCTATATGCAGCTTCCTGTGGGAGCATGCCCAAACCAAAAGCCAGTGTGAAGCCAGCAGTTCTGTAGTACAAACACCAGGGAGGGTATCAGTATTAATACATACAGTTGTCTTCAGTATGGATTACACACCACAAAACTCCAGCTGAGATCATCAGGAACATGAACAGCTGTAACAGTGCCACATGAAAAACTCAGAATACAGTAACTTCTCAAAATTAAGAGGTGCTTTTGTGCTCTAAAAATATGCAGAGCATTCTTGCAATCACCACCAACTGAAAATAGTATGGCAAATACAGAAAAATATTCCCACTAAATCACTTGTCTCTCCTGAAGAAATTAGTGACTAGCCAACATATTCTTCTGATTTTCACAGCATCCTCTTATTTCCTCCCTGCAGTGAGGCTTAGTCATGAAGCAAGAAAGGATATTGCATCACTTGTGTCCATGTCCACCAAGAAACTCAAAAGGATTGGTTATTGTAATCCTGTGTCAATATAAGTCATTTCACGAATTCCCTCAATAGCCTCCTGAAAGGTGGCCAAAGACAGTCATTGAATGATGCTAACACAGGTTTGAGCAGGGGAAACATTATCCAATTAGCTTCTTGTTTAAATGAGAGAACTGGTGTTTGATCTAATCATCTCTCTCATGAGCCAGCTCATAAGGAAGACAAGACAACTGTGGTCAGAGCTCTTCCAAGTCCCAGACCATTCAAACATACAAATAAATACTATTCAAGAGTTGACTTTTTTTGCATATCATTGAAAATATATATGAAAATCAGAGCTACTACAGTGACCACAGAGAAAAAAAAAAAAAAAAAGAATGGAAGTCTTATATAGAACAATACTAAATTTAACTACCTCTAGGCAACACTGAAAAGAATTTCCCCATCCAACTCCAGATTCAGAATTTGTCCTAATCTAAGCTGCTTCAGGTTTTTCTGTGCCAAGTCTCCTCTACTTTCAATAACCAAGTTTTTCCAAGTTTTTCTTCTCACTTATCTATGCCTTTGAGTAGAATTTAATATAACTTCTCTTCAAACACCAGTTCAGTGAGGTCAGACTATTCAAAGCAAGACAGGTCTTCAAGACAGTTTTGTGCTACAGACTCAACATCTGCAGCACAGGAGATATGAGTAGAGTTAATGGTGATCTTACATTCATCACCTTATGATATTAGAACGATAAACATTTCATTGGTTATTTTTCATTGAGTTTTTTGTCAGCTGTATTATTTTAATCTAAGGAATTTGATTCAAGATCAAAAGAACAGAATTATGGTATGAATCCCAGAACACTTCTCTACAGAACTCACTTTTTCCTTATAAGAACTATGTAAATTTTTAGTATTGTGAGCACAAAATAATTCAGACCATGGTTTTATGTGTGTCTGAGAGGAAAAGCAGGGAACTATATAAAGTCTTTTAAAACCCAGTCTCCTTTGGTAATAATAGCTCATTTTCTTATGCTTCCTGGATTTTCTACTTTGGCTTTTGGCATTTTAGTAGAAAACAGTCAATAAAGACAGGCAGCAATCTCAATTACTAGGAAGACAGCAACAAATAGAAGAAACATTTCAGTTTTTTGGATAATTTTAAACTAACTTACACTCAAATTCTTTGTGAAATGTTATAACTGATCATCAACTTAGAATAGGAAATAAAAAAACTTTTTGCGATTTTCAATGATACAGATCTCAAATATTTCTCCAAAACTACTTAATATAATAATGAGAAATTAGATATTCTGACAGTAAATAGCTAGCAAAGACTAACATGCCTATGATTAGTCTAATTTACAGACTTCACATTTATCAAGTCTGTAACAGTTTGTCATTTCTCTTACGTTTACCATAGTATAGCTAATACAGACATTTATAACAACTTTCCTTTGTATCCCACCACTGCCTTCCGCTTTTCTAATCACCCTTGACTGAATCTTCCGTACCCCTCTCTTACCCTAATTCTTTCATACTCATTAGCTCACTAATGCTTAGGTTGTTAACATCTCTCATATGATACATGCTTTCAGCTTGTAACATCCGAGCAGTTCCTCTACTGTTTAATGTCCTGCCTCTCCTTTAGTTCCACTTCCTTTCCACTGTCACCATTACTTTCAACAACAATTACAGCAACTGCCTTGCCTCTGGCCACATCTCCATAGCCCCCAGTGCCAAAAAAGACCACTGCTCCTGAAATTCACTTTCTCGCAGCATCACCTGTCTGCCCCTGTTAGAGTCACAGAAGCACAAGGAGAAAGTTTAGGCTGCCAATAAATCCTGTTATTAAAAAGACTGGGTTTTTTCTGCCTACACTGTAACATACACATGGTTTTCTTTATCTTAATATTAAGCATCTTGGTTCTGTTTGTATTGCAAGTTCTTTAAGTAATGGTCACACCTCAAATATTTAACACAAGACCTGTTCCTGTCAATAAGAAAAAAAAGAAAAGAAGATATTTTTAGATTTTAGGTAACTTATTCTCTCCCCCTGAGTTGCCCTTTTAACTTACAGTTCTGGCCACCTGAAAGGACGTTTCTATCATGTGACCTTACAGGAACACAGGACTCTAATAAACTCAAACCCACAACTACCCACTCTCAGTTCATCAGGGTCCACACAAGTGCCATGTCAGAAGCCTCAAGTCAAACTCAGCACCCTTTAACAAACACAAGCTGTCCACAGCAAAAAAGAGCCATTAAAATCATGTGTAGCAGAGAGAGCAGTAAAGATCAAGACCTTGGCTATGCTGTAATTGCTGCAGCACCAACAGGAAAAAAGCACTGAAATGCATTTTTTATGTTTCTTCTGACATCATATATAAACCGAATCCCAAAGCTCAATAGAACTATATTTAATGAATGAAATAACAGTATCATCTACTTGCTTTTATGTTTAGTTGTTAAAAAAATTCCACAGAGTGTCCAAAAACTATTACAAAGAACAAAATAACAAGACACCACTGGTAAGTTGATAAAAAGAGTTCCTTTAAGCAATATGGCTGTACAAAGAACACCACTGCTCAGTTTTCACTAGTTGAAAAACACGAGTATGAAGCAGAGCCGGTCACTTATTAACTGAACTGCTGAAAACATCAAGTTTATTTCTTGTGAGTTCTTTTCTCTATTCCAAAGAGCATCATTTCCTAAATATCTTAAAATCAAAGTTCAGTAGAAGAATCCTCTTTAGTAAGCACCATTGAATCACAGAATAATTAAGCACAGAAGACAACTAGGCAGGTCACACACCTAAATGTACAAAAAAAAGCTAAAAACCTATGAGGAAATGAAACAAAGGAAGGACAAGTATCAAACTCACCATGAACTTGATTGATTTCTGAATTCTGAGAAAGAATTTCATCTGCTAATTTCTGAGCAGTTGGCAAAACTTCTGTGTGGTGTACTGTGATCAAATACTGCACAAATTTTTGTAGTTGGTCTCTGTTCATTTGGAAGAGTGTCTCTGAAATGGGAAGATGCAGTTTGACCTGATCTGGCTTGCGGATCCGGTATAAAGAGAGTGCCACAACGTGGGCACAGTAAAATATGTCCTTGTTTCCACAGCTACAGGTCACTGAGGTAATCTTGCAACGATCAAAGCTGATAGCTACATTGCAAACAGTTTCTGGCTCCGATTGCATTGCAGGCTCCGTTACTGTGCCACTCAAGTGGAAACCTGTGTGGGAGGGGAAAAAGAGAACTTAATGATACGTGTAAAATACTATATCTCATTATCAAGGAAGTTTTCTTAATGAAAAATTATACATCTCAAGGAATTTGCTTTAATTACAAATATGATTAATCCTTTTTTCCATACGTACGTCTTTCATCTTCAATAAATCAAAAGAGGAGTAAGAAGTTACTTTACAAGCCCTCTGCCATACCATCACAACATTCATAGAAGCTTGACAGCAAGAGAACTATTTATTTAGTAAATGACATCTGCAGAAGCAGACCAACATCTCATCAAACCCAATACAATACTACTCAGTAAACTGGCAGCAATTTTCTAACCCCCCCATCAGGGAGCCTGCAGCACCGACCAGCAAATTTAAGCATTCTCTCAATAAGTGAGAAGGAAGTAGTGCACTCTAGTGGCATGAACTCAGGTTCTAGTACTAGCTGAACCACTGACAAGTCACATATCCTCTTTGCTTTCAGTTCTCTCACCACTGACATCATGCTAATGCTCACTGTCACCCAAGTGATCCAGTAGAACAGCTATGTTTGTGTAGCATTTTGGACATGGAAACTGCTGCAGTTACCAATACACAGCATGTCAGGCTTGTAACACTGAATGAGACACATATGCACTGTTCCAGATGCATATGCAGTCTGCATTGTGCTCCTGTTTTTCCAGCAGCATAATAAAGCACAAGACAAAAGAGCTAGGTCTGTGTGAATTGTAAGAGGACATGGTATATCCTAAGCAAGATGTTTCCTTCAGCAAATATACTATGCCAGCACAGCACAAGATCTCAAATGCTGAAGATTCAACCTAAACCCACCTGTCTGTCCAACATGAAGGCCCAGGCTTGGCTCTCAATGCTTTATCACTGAATACCAGAATAAGGGGGTTTCTTCTTTATTTTACATAAGCATGATATTGATTTCAGCTCAAGCATTAAATCAGAGACACAGACACAGGACAATAAAACTGAATTTCATATGCTGCACCAGCACTAGATTTGGAAAGTCCATATACAACCAGAGATAGATACAAGTAAGGTGTTATATAATAAATACTTACAAAGGAAAGAATACCCACACTTCTTCAGTGTGAAAAAAATGATCTAATCTTCTTGAAATACAAAGTAGTGCACTGCAGGAAGCATTATCACATCAAGATTAGACATGGGGGGAGAGGGGGAAGCAATATATACATAACTCTAATCCAAAATGCTGTATTCCAAACCATTTTTTTAAAGCGCTGAATTTTACAGTAAACAAAAAGGAAAATCTGTTATTTTTTCCATTTGTTTACACTGTTATGCTCCAGAGCAGGTTATGCAGTCAGCATCCCTGCAGTACTCTCACACTCTACACTGAAGAAAGTCATATGCATACACTAGTATTGACTTTGCAATGGGGTATTTCCCAAGTAGTTAGGAGTCAAGGCTGAAGAGGCAGTCAGTGTAGCACACAGAGAAGAAAGGCAGCAGATGAACATGACCAGGATCAAGCAGTATTCTTGCGCCCACTCACCCCTTGTTGAAAGAAAGGGAGTGGAAGTACCCCTCACATCATGAGCTCCTTCCTTTCCTTTTGGTTTTTAAGTAGGCACAGTGTTTCTTTAAGTGCCTACTCTCAAAAATAAAGCCTTTAAATTTAACTAGCTCTATTTATTTCTGGTTCATTCTCAGTAAGTGGAATTTGGATTGGTGGTCCCACAGAAACTGCATGCAAAATTTTAATTCCACTTTCCTGTGAAGCATACATAAAAAAATCCATGAGCTCAGGAAAAGTCTAACACTTGAACACAAAAAGAGCCTGATCCTACTCCTTCCCACTCTTTGTAACTATCTGGACTCCAATTAAATATAGTAGAAAAATGCCCAATGAAAGCTTTTCTGTTAAACTGATCCAAAGTAATAATAAAATCAGCTACTCTAACAATATTACCACTTTCAATTCATCAGTATATTCTTCAAGCATTCAAAAAAGTTAAAACCCTCCTAAGAAACATGAAGGTCTCCAGAAATACCCAGAGTTAAGAGCAGGCCTGCCCTTAAATCCCTGCACTGCTTAGATGCAAACACAGGCCATGGCTCCCTCTCCACTGAGGGCTTTTTACTAGGAATTCATGTTACAAGCACCAAAATTTAGAAACACAGATACTGGTCTAAACAGTGACAGCACTAATACAGTCACCTTACTTAACCTACCTTAACTTACTGGGAGTTTAAACAAATTAAACACCTGCTGCACTTGCAGGATAAAGACACAGAAACTCTGTATTAACAATTACACCAGGATATGTATCCTAATTATGAAACACTGTTTTGCTCCTCTTTATCTGTTTCCATTTTTAAAGAAATAAACTGTTGTTAGTAAATATAACCTTTAAAAAGTTTTAACCGTATCAGAAAAACCAATTCAGGAAATTTCAGCTCAGAAGCACAGGTAAGGCTGTTGTAATTTAACCCACCAAAAATCAAACAACACCTTCACCACTGACCCTCAACACTGCAGAGTACTGAATACATAGCTTTAATATTTTTTTTAGCCTAACCATCTACAATTCTCCTACTAAAGTATGGAAGGTTGGAACAGGTAAAAAGTTGATGCACTGTGCTTTGCTAGAAAGTGTGCACCAGCAGTAACTTACAGCCTATCAAGAAGCAAGATGTTACCTGCTTCCAGAAAAAGACAAATGGGATTACCTATGTGGGGACTTGAAGAAAATGACACTTCATTAACAGGTCCAAAGGAGCAGAAAAGGTCTCTTCAGCTAAAACTTGCAAGTCCTCACCCTAAACAAGTACTTCCCTTCAAAGGGAAAATTTCTCTTCTACCCAAAGTTACGGAATCTTTGCTAGAAATATTTATCCATTCCAAACAACTCCAAGAATAATGATATTTCACTTTTTAGGTAGAGAGCTCATTCATTATTAGCTAAAGACAACAAAAGTGTTGCAGGCAGAGAAATGTGCTCACTACAGAAGCTATTTAGAGAACAGGCACATTTCACCTTTCCCTTTAGCAGCGGCAGTTTGAAACATTTTACTGTTCTCAAACCATCTTGTGATCAGTAACTTGAGCTCAGCTAACATGTCCAATGCACAGAGGCTTTGCATTCTGCAAAAATCTGTTTAGAAAAGCAGCTGAAGCACTAAGACAATGTATAAACTAAACGTCTTTTACAAAACAACTTTGCTTCTGTTGGACATAAACTTCAAAAACACCTCAGTGTTATTCGACAGCCAATAAAATAGCGTTCTCAGCTGTCATACTTTGGAAGGGAACTGTGCCAAAGTGCCATCAAGAAGAAAGCATTAGAAGTCTGTGATTTCTACAAAGCAACTTTTTCCAAAATCTGCTAGACAGCATTCTGTTGAGTAAAAATATTCTGGGACTTTAAAGCCACCTGATAACTGGAAATTCACACCATTACAATACAGTACTTGCCAGCACAAGGATATGTACCTGTCATAACAAAAACACAACTATCAGAAGTAGCCATGTAAAATGCTGGGAGTGGTGTGGTCTATGTCTCTGTGCATGTTCAGTCAGTAATTCCAGAGGATAAAAGAAAAAAAAAAAAACAAAAAAAACACCACCCAAAAAAAAAAAAAACCACCAAAGAAACCCCACCACCCACAAATATTACTTTAAGTCTGCACTTGCAAATGAGAGATTTAATTGAAAAACATCCATAGATCTCCACTGGGTATTGTTTATCTTTAACAGAAAATATAAAAAAAATATTAGAAATTGATTACAGCTTAAAAATGGTGCTCTTGATTAGCTTTCTGTCATGTGGCTTTTGACAACATTGTCCATGCCTCATCCACTATGAACACATTCTCCTAAAATCAAGAAGTATACTACCAGCTATATTTGAAAATGAATGTTCTCCTTAACATTGATCCACTGACTCTTTTCCCAAGTATACATACAGCCTGCTGGTCAGGAGCACACAAGAGCTGTTCTACTTTTACAGAAGAGGCCACCAGATTAAATTACTTACTGAGAAAAAAACAGAAGAGCTTCTTCTTCTGTTCTTGGAGCTGGTTAATTCAGCACACAAGACCCATACAGGCACCTCCCCTCAATATAATTTTACACTGGTTATCAGAATTGTACTCTCGGTCTTTGACAATCTTTAAAATAATTTGCAGGCCTACCAGCTCACATTTATTCAGACTGCTATATTACTTGGCAAACACACAATCACTGTGTAAAGTGTGTAAACACTTCTGTTTCATCCTGCCTCCCTAACAACAACAGACAGAAATGCTTCTGGAAAGTAGTTTCCAACTCTGCCCATTAGTTACTTTTTCATACTTACATCAGTGGTTACATTTTTTCCCCCAAGACAAACAAAACTCTAAATCATATTTAGCTTACTCAAATTTTGTATTTTTAGAAGTGATTTTTCTTTGCAATGGTAAAGCATCCTACATTCAATTCTGTCTGAACATTGGAACACTAAGAACAGATCAACAATGCACTTTGAAATTATTACAAAATCAAAACTTTGCATGCCACCTTAACCTGAAGGTAATTTTAACAACCTCTTCATAAAACAGAGAAAACATTGACTTTAAATGAAAAATATTCATCCATCATATCTTAAGCAGGCCAATACAAAGATATTAAGGAGTTGGAAAAGAAATTAAGAACAATACATAAGATGTTTACTGTTTCTGATCAATGAATAGGGTATGGACAAACCTGCGTTTTGACATCACTGTCACCTATAATAAAATTAGCATTACCTCTGCATCCAAACACTAACAGAGGATCTATCTCAAATAAGCGCCTGGATTCCACAATTCCCTTTCATAAAGATAATAATCAGGACTTGGCATTTCAGTACCTTTGCAAGCAAGACAGGGGGAATAGCATTAAGTCCACATACACAGGACACTGACAACTTGAAGGCTCACTAGCAATGGCACACTTCCAAGAACACGCACACTGCAACAGAAGCAGCCCAACACTGAGCTCCACGGTTGTATTTAAAAGCACCAATGTTCTAGGTCTTCCAGCCCAAACCTCCAAGTCTGACAACTGGTCAACTAATCATGTCTGTTAGACAAAGGCCTCCACTAACCCTCCAAGCCAACTTTGATCCTATCTGCTGCTCAAAAGCAGACGCATATCACTGCAGCCCAAGTAGGGGTCATGGATGACTGTGGATAAATCCATCCAGATTACTCTTCCTTAAAAGAAGGAAAGGCTGTGCAAACAGCAATCACTGATATAAACTTTGAAAGAAATTTTTGAAATATTAGAAAATTACTCCTTCCTGGAAAGAGTGTGTCTGGATTTCCACAGCCATACTTATAGTTTGAAAAACCCAGCCCAGGATATCTCAAACACAGGCATCCTGCAGTAAAAGGTACTTAGGCCTTTTCAACAACAGAAAACATTTACTGATTGAGTAATTTAAGACTGCACTCAAACAGTTCAAGTCTAGTTTATGAAAAAGCACAGGCCAATGTAATTTTGAATCTAAACTGACCTTCCATCAGGAACTGTTATAATTTGCCTAAAAGAGGAAACTACCACTCCCATTTCTATTACTAACTGTGGAATAAATAATTTTCTTTTGTTTAAAAAGGGGAGGGTAAAAGAAAAAGAACTCAATGCTGCACTTGTGCCAAATGAAAAATGGCACTAGAAGTCACAGAATGTAAGGGAAACGCTTTCTTTATGGCCATTATTCTATTTTTGCAATTGTATACTAAATATTCACAATGACAAACATTCACCATGTCTTATTGCTTTATTTTTTTTAACAAATGCTGATGATCACTGCAGGAGTCAGGCTGTTCACTGAACTGCTATTTTATCAATAATCAAGCAGAGAAGAAAACAGAAAAAGAGGTTTCTAAATGTGAAAACAACAGCATCTAAGTAGGACTTAAAGGAGGACTCAGTTCACTTTGGACTATAGATTTTACACGAAAAAGGTTTTCAGCAACTTCCTCTGGTCACTAGAGCATTACAAAGGATTCCAGCAAAAATAATGAAGAACAACAGAGTACTTCCTGAAAAAGCAAGAGAGAAAAAGCCATGAAAACCATAGTGTTGAAAGAGTTCCAGAATTGAAGTCTAAAAATCCACCAATATCACAAGTGAGTCACCCTTCCACAGCTGAAGACAACACTGGTGGAAGCACCTTTTTTTAGCTCTTGAGGGCCAACTGCAGTAGAGTCACAAATGAAGACTGTAATCTCAAAAATACTACTGTGATGACAACAAAAGTGTTTTAAGGAAAAGGTCAGAAAAGGTCACTTGTACTATAAACCAGAACATCCTTGATAACACTGGCACACAGCCTAAACCCACACAAGCCAACATCCCATATGAAATCAGGTTCTTGTGGTTCACACTTTTTCCATACTAAGTTAGATCCTAATCTATTTCCCTCAACTGAATCCATTTCAATCATTATTCAATAAAATCCAATCAATATACAGAAGCCATATCAAGTGCACCCCATCGACAAAGCTGACTGGCAAGACTTGCCACAGCAGTATCCCTCCATACTGACACGCACCACCTTCCTCCAGACATCAGATGAAGAATGATAGGTTTCATGTAAGAAAAACAGATTCCCAAAGGCAGCAACCATTTTGAGTGTAAGTTGCTCACATATGTGTTCATACTGATATAATAGAAATGTGATAGCTCAAAGGTGGGGGGGGAAAGTATGTTCCCAGGCCAGAATATCTTCGCATTTTTGATTTCTGGGAGCTGTGTGTACAGCAAGGACTTGGAACAAGTAAGGGTAGGTGTGTGCAGGTAGGAAAGCCCTATGTACACTCTAAGCAAACGTGAGCACATTCAGAGCACATGGCAGCTCCTCAAACAACGCAAGTAAGACTAGTATACAATTTTCTTTAAGATAAAATTGAGAAGACTACCCCATCCTCTGAAGCCACACACTACTTCTCCTTGAATTAGCAAGGCATATCATTCTTCTTTTCAAAACCCAAGAAGTAAATGTTTCAGCAATATTTAACTCTAACCTGCGGCCCTCAGAAGTTTAAAAAGTTGTACTTATTCTGACTGTTAATCAAAGGTTCTAGAGAATACATCAGCATGTAACATGCATGCTATTCAAGCCTCCAATAACATGTACAGGGTTGAACAACAGAAGACAACAAAAGACCTTTATTTTCCTAATTCATGCCCCACAGTCACAAAACCATAAAACTTTCTAGACACCAACAATGTGATAGTGAAAAGTCTGGAAAAGACAGGGGATGAAGAACAAAAATCAGAACTGAACAAGAAAGCAAAACTTCTATGATAAAGTAAAGAAAGCAATCTAAGAAAGAAGAACAAATTTATACAGCAAAATACAATTTACATTGTCATTTATTAAGCAAGTTACTGGAATTCTTCACATTTTATTTCAGCCTAAAAACCAGGTTTTAATAGTACATAAACTATCAGATTGACAAAAAAACCAAAAAAAGCATGTCTGGTAACATACGACATTTTTAACTTTCACTCGCAAGCCAAGGAACACCTTAGAACTACCTGTCAACAGAAAAATGAAAAAAATTACACTGCCACTACAACTTATTTCACTTTTATAGTGCAATTCAGGGACACAAAAATAAACTGACAGAAAGGATGGCAAGTGTCTCTACCAGTAAGCTAAGTAACAAGCTGCTTTCATGAGACTTCTACAGTTTCTTGGTGTTAATTTTTCCCTGGGCCTCAGCTTCTGATAACCTACCTAGACTACAAATATTTGCATTTGTAATAAGCTGCTAGGTAATGTACTGGTGAAGGTGTGATTAATGCCTCATTTTGTTAGCTCTGGTTGCCTACTAAAGTAGTGAAGAGCTGGACTTGCTGATGAACGTGATACCCAAACCACAAAGAACACTGCTGAATAATTTGGTGACTCAATGTTGTGTGTTCATTTTACTTATCTCAAACCAGACAGTGCTCTTGCAGGGGTACTAAACATCCTTTTACATGCTGGTCTCATGCCTACAGGGCCACCTCTTGCATGATGAAAGGCCCTCTGCGTATGCTCTTAACCTTTAACATAACCTACCTAAATATAATTGGGAGGGGAAAAAAAGGGAAGACCACTCTAAGTTCTTGAAGATGATGTCTATTTGGACTGTGAAACAGATCCAAGTAATGACAGACACTGTCAGAAGAGTTGAACAGGAATTGGGTCTCTAGCATCAGTTGCTGATATTATTAATAAACTAAAGATCCTTTTCTAGCTTAGGCTAAAGTAAGACTAAATTCAGTGAGGTATTGGATTATTACACAGCTGTAATATTGGATTATTACACACCACTGTCACCTAAAGTTGTACTGTCACAGTCCATTGAAATAGCAAGACACTGACAAGATTACTTACTAATTAGCTGTTAGTGCTGCTCAATATACTTGGATTGAGAGACTTACTATTATTTGAAGTAGTTTCTGCATCACAATAAGAGACAAAAACAGAGTAGTTAAATTCAGTATTTGGCCTCTCTTACAGTGACAAAGACTCATACCCTGAGAATTTGGTTTAAGAGTATCAGTATCCCAGTTTTAACAAAATAAATTCAAATACTTCAAAAGTCAGGCCCCTTATATAAAAGCAGATAGATTTATTTTCTTCATACTTGAAATTGTTCAAAAGAAATTTGAAGTATCTAAAAAGAATGTTCTCATCTTAGCCCCTGCAACAACATCACCATCCCTTTCTGTAAATGTCCCTGGCTTTCTCTGAGCAGAGTAATTTGAAGGAACAAAACTGGGTACTGAGTCAGATTGTCCAAAATTTTAAAATTATAATGATGCCCAAAACAAATTCATCCATATCCTCTACAGACAAACATGAAAGATAAGAACTATTTAATTAGCACTATGCTTCCAGAAAGTCAGTTATGATTTAGGTTTTTCATTTGTTGTGAAATGGTTAAAATAAATCACTCACTATACCATGACAGACTATGTAGCAGGGATTACTGTTTCCTACATCTGGCTTTTCCTGTTTAGTCAAACTGGAGGCTTCCCCCTCTGATAAGGAGTGAGACTGGTATCAGGAGCTACAAGCATTATCAGGAGCTTTCTTACAACTCTGTCTTTTCTCTCTGTCTGAATCTCTAGATAAGAATGTGCCATATGCCCTATATAAGTATCTCCTCCCTTTTTAAATTCTACAAGCAAGTCTTAAAAGCTAAATGTAAGATTCACAGACTTAGCTCAGTCCTAACAAGCAATGTGGATATTTTGAGGTTAAACGGGGTCAGTTTCCTACCTAAATATTTAAACATCAGACTGACTGTTTTTAAAATACTTTAAGAACATGTAACAATGTCAGCAATGAACTTAGAATACCCAGTTTGTTGGCCTCTGCTTACTCAGCAAGAAAATCATGTTTCTCAGAAAGAAAACTCCTATTTCTCACCTCTCACAAGACAAAGCCCATGGGCTGCGCAAGTGCTAGTGGAATCTTTCAATCTGTGACCAACATTAATTAGATCAAAAAGCCTTCTCATATGCTCTGAAAGAAGGATACGGGAATTCATTGCTCACCTTTACAGTGTCAATTCTTCTGTATGTGTTTGCTTAGTTTTAGTTGATCTGCTGGTTGCACACATGGAAAGAAGAAGAAGAAGACATCTACCATCCCTGATGAGGCACCTAAATCAACCACCATCTCACCCCTGCCAGAGGTACTTCACATGACCACTTGACCCTCTGCCACAACAATTCCTCAATGTGAAGACAAACCGCTGAGCATCTGTTTTGGCACAGTTAATTTTCCTAAGAGAACTGGGCTAGCATGGGCTATTATTTAGATTTTTACTGGAAACAGTGTTGATAACACTGTTTCAGCTGTTGCTGAGTAGTGATCACAGAGGGTCAAGGCCTTTTCTGCTCCCCACCCCACCAGCAAGGAAGCTGAGGGCCACAAGGAGCTGTGAAAGGAC
Source organism: Serinus canaria (assembly GCF_022539315.1). Lineage (NCBI taxonomy): Eukaryota > Metazoa > Chordata > Aves > Passeriformes > Fringillidae > Serinus > Serinus canaria. Next base: position 56,464,000 of record NC_066343.1, read on the forward strand.
ACAGCCAGGACAACTGACCCCCACTGACTATAGGGATATCCCACCCCATATGACATGATGCTCAGCATACAAAGGGATCGGAAGAAGAAAGGAGGAGCTGTTTGGAGTGATGGTGTTTGTATGCCCATAGTTATATGTGATTTAGTCCTGCTTTCCTGGAAATAGCTGAACATGTGCCTGCCTATGGGAAGGGGTGAATGAATTCCTTCTTTTCCTTTGCTTGTGTGTTTGTTTTTTGCTTTACCTAAACTGTCTGTACCTCGATTCACTGGTTTTCTCACCTCCATGCTCCTGATTCTCTCTCCTATCCCATGGGGAGCAACTGAGCTGGTAGCTGTGGCTGTGTGGGGCTTAGTTGCCAGCTAAGGCTAAACCATTACAGCATCTTTCTTTATGAATTTACCCTCAAGAGCTCAGAATGTTGCTCCATTAAAAGCATATCTCAGAACATCCTGCTGGTTAGGACTGCTGGAAAACTCTACCCCCCTCCCCAGTCCCCTCTGGTCTCTCATGCACTATCGAGCTGAAATTAGCTATTCATTACATGTGAAGGAGTCTCACATAGAGCAGCACCCTGCTGCTAAGGACTGCTATTTTACATGGCAATTTTGCACTATAGCATCTGCTGCCTTACTAATATGTATATTTAATGCCATTGCATAATGTGCAGAATTATATGCTGTTCACTGCCTGTTTGTTCAGATATTACATGCTTGTGAGAAGCACTACACCATTTGAAAAACACTATTTTTTTTATTAGGTTTTCTCCCTGGTGTTCCTTGTAACAGAGCGCCAGACAAGAAGCTCGTGCACTACTCTAGACCAAAAACCCCCACCACTTGGGCTGAGACAAGCTTCTGGGCTGCACTACTAATATAATTTAGTTTATTTCCTGGGTCTCACTTTACATTGTTCCAATATGAAGGGAACTGGAAAGGGAATCATATCTTGACAACTGGTCAGATATGTACTCCACACTACTCTTGTGGTATGTACTCACACTACTCCACTGGGAATACGAATACTCAGAGCAGTGGCCTTTGCAACAGATTTTGTTCTTTCTACGGAAAGACACTCAAAGAAGTAACAAAGTTCCATCACTTGCAGTTACTAATAATTTTGTTTACAGAGTAAACTACCTCAGAGGAAAAAAAAAAAAAAAAAATCAAAGTTTTAAACTAGAGGGTTTAGGACTCAAGTGTGGGACCAACATGCCAGGTGTATCATGTCCCACAGGAAAAACTTCAGTATGCTCTTTTTAAGCCAATTTCATCAATCCTCCCCTACTCCTAATTCAGGGAAAAGTGATTATGAACAGAGTTATTCCAGGTAGCAAAATGACTGTCCACCTAGTATAGAAGGCAGCAGCATTAGCATCTATGGTTGCCAGCTCAGATTTCAACTTGAATTACATACTTCCAAAGCAATCAACGTATAGGAAATGAATCTACTCTGCATAACTGAAGTGATACTCCCTGGGAAATACTACTTTAAATCTGATTTTGAGGATGTGACAACCTGCTCTCTGTTGGAAGGCAAACATAAATTCAAAGCAAAGGAGATTCCATTATTCTGAACTAAAGCAAGCTCAATTAGGCATTTAGAGTCATGTAGGTAGACATTTGTTCCAGAACTTGTCTTTAGACCATTTTGATGTTAGAAAGATTTGGGAGCTGTAACAACACTTAAGTGTACCCACAGGATACTTTTAGGAACAAAATTCTAACCAGTCCATTCTCCTTGTTATAAGCTACGAATAAATCTATAGATGAGTAAGAAATAGCAGAGACAGTCATTAGTGGCCAAGCAGAGCCTCAGTCGAGTCATGTCTTTTATGCTATGAGCATTCAGTAGTCAATTAGCCTATTATTTTCATATGAAAGGGTGCCCAAAGTTTTCCTAACTCTCCTTTATCTACAAAGTAGATAAGCTTCATTCCTAAGGACAAAAAGGACTCCAATGGAGTGCGCCTTTTTACTCGCCCAATACACACAAAAGCTACTCTGATGCGTAACTCAAACTCTGCCCTGAGAATTTTGTAGAAGTAAGCATCACCCCAAAGCTTGAGAGCATAAAGGTATCAGGATGCTAACACAGGTTTCTGCCTTCGATGCACTGCTGATAAGCATAGCAAACTGTACCTGAAAGGAACTCCAGAAGTAAGGACCAACATCTGCTCCTTACACACAAATGCACACACGTGGCGTTTGTATTAAAACAGAACAACGGGAAAATTCTCAGTTAATTTTCTACATTTTGGGCTTACTTTAGATATTACACAAAATAATAATAAGATCTTCATTTTGTGTGCTGCTACTGGAATATACAAAGTTTCTCCTTCTAAAGCAGTAGGCTATTCAAACAACTCATCGATACCTCACAAGATGAGGCAATGGTTCTCTTATTAGTGAGGAAGGGCATCATCATACCTTGACATTTATAAAGCATATGAGGGTGAGCAGAATAATTTTTCAAGTTATGCCAGATTCAGAAAAAACAAAAACAACAAAATTTATTTCTTCTACCACAGGCATATTTAACAAAGACAACCCCCATGAAGAGAAAGAATTTGAATAGCAAAATAATGAAGTAGAACCAAGACACTTCTAAAACAGACTAATACATATAAATTTTTTAATTCATCTACACAAAATTCATAAAGCAGAAAATGGATTTGTTATCTTTTTGCATGGGAAATTTACTATGATTGTAAAATACCCCTGCCAGTGATAAAACTGGCTAGAAAAAGAATTCATTTTCTTTTTAAGAGTAAGCATGTCACCGTCGGAACATTTTGTTTTGAAAGGCCAATGCAAATTACAAACCTTCTAGACCATGAAAAACACGACAGCTAAAGAAGCCACCTTTTAAATTTCTGGAAATATGCTGAACAAAAAAAGTAACTTGTCCAAAGGAAGTAACCTGCATTAATAGGATCTACTGCTGTAATGAAATGGTGGTTCATTAAGTAAAGGAATTAATACTTTTAAAATGCTCTACAATCTGACAAGGCTGAAACAAATACTACTATACTATACCACTTGCAGTTATTCTTTCAGAGATCATATTGAAATCAGCAGTTCATTGACCTGGAAACAAACTACTTAACCAATTTCTTTCCCTACTGTAATTACTTTAAGCAAGTAAAAAAGCCTAATAAAGAGAGAACATTATTTTGAATTCAGAGCTCCTGACTGCGGTCGTCCAGTAAGAAAACGTCTTTCTTGAAACATCTTTCCTTCTTACTGTATTTTATTAGTAAAAAAGAAACAGAAAAATACTGCAATATTACTCAGTACCTGTGCCTTCAATGACATTATGAACTTTGTTTTGCTCTTTTCCTCAGAACTCGAAAGGCTTTGCTGGAAGGAATCCTCTCATTCCAACATTTGGATGCTGCACACCACCAGTCACTACCACTTCAAAGGGCAGAGGAAAAAGCTTTGAACACACCAGAGGCAGTTTGCTAATGTTTGCAGCAGGAGTATTATTTCTACTCATAATCCACAAAAATCATCTGCAGAGGGTGGAGTGGGCAGAGGGATATATTTCTTCCTCTATCATGGATTGCACAGCATCCCGTTGAGAAATTACGGTGAGAAGATTCAACAGCAGAGTGGGCTAAGCCGCAGCCAGGCTAACAGCTATACTGAAGAAATGCCTGTGCCCCTAGGCCCAGACAGGCATCAGGCTACAGCTGCCAAAAAACTACTTCCTAGTTGGTGCACTCTGACAAGCAGAAGTCTGTATGGAAATACTTGCAGGGCAGATTGACCCACCTCAGATGAAGGATGTCTAGCATAGCAGAAGATGAACTAACTAACAAAGAGAGGAAAAGAGCCCACACTGCTGCTTGTGGAGGAGAGATCAGCACAACCTGTGAGTAATGTCAGCCCCAAAGAGCAGTGCTTGAGGAACATGCAGTCTAGACAGGATGGGGGCGGGGGGTGTGCAGCCTGTTTGCTTTGACTGCTCCACAATGCAGACTTTTTCCACATCAAAAGGAGGGGAAGGGAGGGGAAAGAGACAGGCAGCCTTGCAGGAAGACCTATTCCACTCTTACAAAAGATAGAAGTCAGCCACCATTTATTCATGAGACTTACTTCATGTCTCAGAAAAGCCGATTTGCTATTTAATAATTCAAGAATTGTATTTTTCCATACATGGGTCACCAAGAACTGAATCTAATTCATTGTCTGTGTCTAAGTTGACGCCAAGAACCTTCCAGTATCTATAATTTACTTTCAGAACCTAGACAAAACCACTAAGCTGACTGCTTTAATGCATCATGGTAAACAGTTACCCAACAGATTAAAAATACGAAAAGAACAGCAAGCCACACTATGCATCTATGCCTATCATCTTCTCTCAAAAGTAGTTCTCCTGTCATACAGCAGCTAGTCAAATGTACCAAGTCTCAACCTTTCAAACAGGAAAATGCAACAAAGTAAGGGTGAAGAAAGCATATACTGAATAATTTAAGTCTTCACAAACCCAGAAATTATTTGAAACACAGTATTTAACAGTTGCTTAAAATATGCATAACTAGGTTTGGAATAGTTATACTCATTTAAAGCCCACGCACATTTGTTTATGTATAAGTAAACACAGTCTGACAGCAGTTTGGATCACCTATCAGAATGAATCAACTACAAGTTTAATAAGCATTATTTGTATTCTACATAATAGTCTATGAGTTCTTTCAAGACACTGCAGCAATAACACGTTTTAAAGTCTTTCACAGTGTACTAAATCTATGGTACCTAGCAAAACACAGCATATTCCAGTTGGAGGCTTCCCAAACCATATCAGTTGATTTTTTAAATATTACTGCCATCTGGCCACTAGGCTTTGTTTACCAAAACAGTAGCTGTGCACACATTTCTACTATAGTAAAAAAAATAAAATTAAGCAACGCCATTTGGTAATTCACATTTAAAAAAGGAAAAGTCTAAAACTATTTTATCAAGCCAGTTACCATTGCAGCCAGAAAAATTAAATATAGGTAGCTTTGTGTTTTGCTGTATTTTCCAGTTCAGTGCTTTAATGTTCTTCACCAACTTATTTGCCACTGGCACTTTCACAGTCCAGAAGTTACAGTGACTGAAGAACATGTGAAAAGCAACTAAGAAATATATATTGAAATATCTGTAATTCCATTCTGGATAAGTACCAGTGCTACAGAAACACAATGTGAAAATGATGCCATAGTAGTATGTCCGGTCACTCTTTGGGTACACAGCAAATCATAGAGCCTTCTCAAAGAGACCCAAAAACCACACTGAAGGCACAGATTTATTCCAGGGGCTCTTCCCAGTGTCCCGGCGATAGTAAACAAAACAAATATTTAAATTATGACTAATATGAAGCAATGCTCAATGAAAGCTGGGGAAGTCCTGGGAGCAGTGGCAATATTTAAACTGGAAAAGGGCCTGTGGGTTTTTTTAATTACAGTACATTATATTAATCAGGCCTGGAAGCCACAAACCCAAGGTTCTTTGTGACTGAGCTGTCAAGGTTGCACAAAACACACTCAAGGCCAAACAGGTGAAGAAGCATTTTCAGCAGTTTACTTTGTGGATGTCTTACAGGTGTATGGCAGAATTCAATCTTTAAATAAAGGCTGTGGCCTCAGAGAGTAGATAAGATTTGGCTGGATAAAAGCCAATGATAGCATAGTTACAATAAGGTGTTTTTCCAAGTTGTGCTGTGCTGAAAACATGACCTAATACTCCATCCATGTACTTATTCACTTCAGTACCTAAATAACTAAATATAAGAGAATCTAGCAGTTGCTTTTAGTGTGCGTAACACAAAATGAAACAGTTGTAACAATTTAAAGCAAAAACACATAGGTTTGTGTGCAAGAAAATATTGTCTGACAGCAACCTGGATCAAGAGCAAGCTTAATAAGCTATAGGATAATTAAGAAGAGTTGTTCATACTTATGTCAATATGCTGAGTTATGTGGTTTTGTCCTAAATGTTCCACCAGGAACTCTGTAAGGTTTGGTACATGCATACACATTTCTTGTGGCAGTAACAGCTTGTTCCTAGATCTGAATGAACACAGCAGATTACCAAGCACTTTACAGCCCAGAACAGCTCCGCAGGCTGATCTTGCTGAGACTTTAAAAGAAGAGTCTTCATTCTCCTCCAGACAGAAGTATTTCTTGACCTACAAATTGTTTACATGTTGATGTTTTAGAAAAACTTCAGTCTTTTTGGAAGCAATAGCTAGGCTTTTACTTTTTTCCTCTTCTCTCTCAAATCACAGGCACTGAGGTTATCTAAGAAGTGATACAGTCCAATCTGACTCAAACAAGAACAGCATCTGGACAAGTTTTAGCCTGATCTGACTTGAGTACTTCATAAAAGATTTCAGGCTGTAAGTACAGACTCTTCTTGATAGGGGTCAAACCAGAGCTATGAACCACAAGCAACCAAAAAAACCCAGTATCACACAATCTTATAGTAAGATCACACAATATGCATGGAAATCAGTGAATCTATCAAAGTTAAATATCTCTGTGAATGGATCCCTAAGTGTCAGTGAAGTTATCATTAGGGATAATACATGAAACATCTAATAAGGCAAAGAGAGAAAGCAAGAAGGTAAGTATTCTCCTCTTATACAAAACAGCTTTCAGAAGGTCTTAAAAATGAAGGAACCACATTAACCTTCCTCAAATACTTTCATAACATGCTTTTCATCCCTAAGATAAAATAACACCTCATAAAAGATTCAAGCAACCAAATATTAATGAATAGTACCAATGTGACACTAAGGTGTTATGATACTTCTCACCCACTGCATATTTGGAAATTACAGGTGCTGCATTCTCACATCTGCCTGTGACACTTAGAGCAGGCTTGTGCTGTACATAATCAAGGCCAATACAGGTTATACATCAGAGCGTGCCAAGTAAATCTCTGAATAGATAAGAAATGGGGAAAATAGTGAATAATTAAAGGACATATTTCAATTTCTGAAGTTAGAACAAATTCTATATTAGACACACCTTCACACTTTTTTTTTGAGGGTGCAAATCACTGTTAGAAAAGGCAAAAAATATGGATAAACAAAAAAAGACAAGCTATAAAAACTGCAACACTAAAGTACTACTCTAACTGTACTTCTGTCCTACAGAAAAAGCTTGTAACGTGGTGCTTGCTTCAGAAACATGTCACTCTTACAAGAGATTACTTTCAATTGTCACAAACACGGCTGGCAGAGAAGACTGCTAATAAAGTTCCAAATTCCATTTATTTTGTTTTTGGATAGAGGTAGAAAAGAAAACATTATCTTGTACAAAGATATCTATTTTTTTTTTAATATTGCCTTACATCTTCCACCTCGACCTTTTCTGTATTTCTTTTCTCTGGTAAAACTAATAATGACAGATTGTCATTGATGCACCAAGTGTTTTTCCTGTTTGTACAGTATACACTTAATCACAGTTCCAGTCTCAATGAAATCCCTAGAAGTTAAGAAACCTTTATATTTAGTTTTTAAATCTGACCTCCAAGGTGTATATAGCAATCCAAACAGTTAAGTGAAAGGTTTCAAGATATGGTAGTTGTTTTATTTCTCTTCTCCTCCCCCTTTCTTCCTCAGTCCTTAGTTCTGAAACAAGAAGAAATCCCCTTTTACTCCTTCCCTCAGCTTCTGACACACACCTAACTGCTTTTGCAGTGCTAAGTAATACCAGCTGGGGTAGCTGTGGATGAAAGCATTATTCATTTGCCCTGGGTTTCAGGAAGTGAAATCCATAAGCAAATTTGCACACACTGTCTAGATTCCCTTACTATGTCTCCAACAACACATACACATCTAAATTCAAATTTAGCAAAGCAAAAAGTTTAATTTAATGTAGCTGAGAAGAGGGAGGAAGAATGTTTAGAAATTCTCCCTGAGAAGCAGCGGGTTGTATTAGAACAAAGCAGCTTATGTCTACCATTTCTTTGTTTGGGCAGGTTAAAAAGGTCATTTATGCCTCAAAGCATCAAATTAACATTTGAGGAAATGAATTTTAAAAATGGCTATTTGCTTCTCCTCTCTAAATTGATAATGACTTTTTCTTTAACATGGGGGAGAAGTACAGGGAAAATGGGAAATATGCAGCCAAAGGAGAAAGAGCCTTCTCCTCAGGCAAATTAGGCATTGACTTCACATCCATACCAGTACAAGGTGACTACATCTTAATTACACCTAAGAAATAAAGGAGACAGTTCAAAAAGTGTCTAATAAAACTAATTTGTAATTGTTAAATAATTCTTGGTATATGATATACAACTTTCTCCTTCCTGTCCACAGAGACAAGCTCCAATATTCACAATGTGAAATCCCCACCAGCAAAAAAAGCTTTCAAGCATGCTTTGCACTGACACAATACTGCTCATCTTGCTAGTCCTGATTTTAATAAACTACCTCATAACTTATAACACAAATACAAGCATTTATATAAAAGGTGTTGGGGGTTTTAAAATAAATAAACAAATCCTATGAGCTTTTAAACTAGGTAACTGGAAGTAATTGGGACCAGGTTCTCTAGGCTTTCTCCACCTCTGAAACTACCTGTGGTTTCCACCAACTCTTCACAACTAGCATTGACTAAACTATAAACTGCATTTCTATGAAAATCTTACAAGCTAAAAAGCCATTCACAAAGCCACAAATATTCTTCACAAAAATACCATGCTGAACTCAAATTATGCCCATCGGATACAGTTTGAGCAAAAGCTCATGCCTCATAATTTGCTTTCTCCAGCTGTCCAAAACCAATCTGATTGTCTTGCATTCATGACCCCTTCCTAGGAGGCAGAACAACAACCTGCAGATTATGTCCCCTGCCACATGGAGATCTTGCTAGCTAAAGAGACTCTAATTTTAGACAGAAATTCCCAAACAATTGGTAACACCAGATCAATTCCAGCAGCTCAAACAATAGTGGCTGATGAAGACAGTGCCAACCTAGTTGTACCAAAGAGGTGGGAAACAGAAGAAGTACATGGTAGCACACACATAGTGTTATGTTTATGGCAATCTCTCTGGGATACTTCCCTGACTGCCAAAAAATATCACCTAGAATTCACTGGAATTTGGGTTTTAATGCTTCCTTCAATGAGTAATTTTTATTTAAGGAGAACAAGCCAACATTCACCATTCAGAACTGTCCAAACCTTACCGCCAAAAAAGGACCTGCTGTTGAACTTTTTCAGACCCAGAAACAGCTCAACTATCACTCACCAAATGCAACAATTCACTTCCAGCTACCGTAAGACTCAGAGAAACCCACATACTCTATAATATCTTTAACAATGCTGCTTCACATAACAACCAGATAGTAAACACTCAGAGTAACCTATAGGAGCAAAAGCTCCTAGGCACTACTTCATGTTAAAAAATGTAAATTGGTAATACAAAACACAGCTGTTGTTTTGAAGGCAGCAAAAAAATTTCAGACAACAGATCCTTACACAGGCAGGTGAAGACAAAATTTTCTTCATGTTCCCACCTGTGTGGGAGTGCGAAGAGTATCTGCCACTGCTTTCTGCCAAAAGAAGAAAAAAAGCAGCAAGCAAAGAAGAAAATTCAGCCTGCATAAAGCTGCTTATAAATGCTTTGTCACCTTTCTTCTGTGATTGTTTTTTGTGTTATTTGTTGAAACACCATTGTGTGGAAAAGAGAGTATTATCAAAAAAGTTACCCACAAGTTGCTTCTGAACAGAGAGGAACTACTCTTTTTGCACCATTATCAGCATAAAAAAGTAGATACTGTACTTCTACATTATTCAATTTGCAGCTAACAGGTTTTTAAAATATTCTTATTAAAGACGCCATGTAATTCCACAAAGGCAGAAGCAACTATATCAAAACCTGTGAATATTTCTTATTATTTATTTCACTTAGCTTTACAACAACATATCAATTATAAGGATCTGTGCAGCAACTGTCACTTCAAAGAGCACAGTCTCAAGAGAAAGTTTTCAAAATGTCATGAAACCAGCTGAAAACCCCATCTGTACTCTTCTGCTCCTAGAGATACAGCAATGTCTGCATTTCTTTAGTGCTTTGAGGTTTGTTTTATCTCTATGTACTACTACAGTATCTTTGTGACACAAGTACCACACTGTGTTACAAGAATTTGCCAGCTACTACCAAACAGGTCTGTGATATGCTTCGAGGCTAGAACAAGATTCTATTTCCTGGTATAACCAAATTCTTTCCAACTGAACAGGATCCAGGTTTTTCTGCCTTAGGCGTCCTACTAGCAGAGGCCAGCCACATCCAAACCACACCAGCTGGTGTCTTGCTTTGGTGGGCACACAAAAGATACACCCAGCACAATGACCTGTGCCATTTACATATTAAAGGCAGTAAAATGCAGTTTATACTACACAGAATAAGACATAAGAGTGGAACATATCAATTCAAAATTCAAACTAAAAAGATACAAGGTTCACAACAAGATTTGAATCAAAAAAATAAGAGTTCAAAGTTAACAAATTTTCTACGGGCACTGATTTCAACAAACGTTGGAGAAAATGCTCCTTCTACACATTTAGCCACAGGTCCCTGGGGACAGTTATTTTACTGTTACTCAAGTAATTAGAGAATGTACATAATGTATGATAGTCAAACTAGTTACTTGCATCAAGTCTATGCTGAGCAACAGAGTCCTCTGAGCCACATGCTGCATTTTGTATAGAGTTTCCAGAGACATTAAGATTCAGTTTCTCCTTGTTGCTGCTCAGTTGAGACTCCTTCAATCCCCAAGAATGTCCTGGCAAAGGGCACCAATAATTCTGTCCCCCACAATGCCTCACATTCTGGTATAAAGACAATATGGGATGCTGGGCAGACAGACCTGAAGAGAAAGCTGCCAAACATCTGGGGATGGAGAAGTGGAAAAGGAAATGATACACAGCAAACAAGATGAGAAAGAAAAGTTGTTTATTTGTCACCACTACCATACCCAAATTCCATCAAGGCAATCATCAAGAGAGATTTTCATTCTCCTGATTCACCAAACCAGAAAAGATAGAGGGAAAAAAAACAAACACCACCAACCAACCAACCAACCAAAACTTTCTGATATTTTAAAGGCAGACAGGCATTTTCATCCCTACTCCATGCAAACTAAAAAACAGCTGCAGAACAAGAGCTAGTTTTGTAGTACAGCACAGGAAAAAAAGGAAGAGGGAGAATGGGTAGGAGGCATTTTGAAAACTTTTACACTCATCTTCAGCAAAGGATTCCCTTCAGAACCATTAGAAATGCCTTTGCTGCACCTAACAACAGTCACTTTTGGCTACTCATAATACTCAGAAAACAGTTTCTGTTGAGGGTTATTTTCTTAACTAATCAAATAGCTACCTAATTTATTATTCCTAATTTATCTGCTAGGTGTGAGAGTATTCTACAGTCAGCTCTCTGGGTTCACCAGAAGGGATGCCCCCACAAACTGATATAGTGGGGGAGAAGCAGGGGAACAAGATGTGGCGTCTTAATCACAGTCCTTGCAAAAGTAGTTTCTGTAGAATCTGTATGTGAACTTACATTCTGGTAAGTTCACCTCTAGAAAAGAAATGAGGCAAGAACATGCTGAGTTTCAAACTTCTTTAGGTATTAAAATTTCAGATAAGGTCACAAATTCACCCCAAGCACCCCTTTGCATAATAACTGACACAAAAAAAAAATCCAACATGGCAGTTCACACACTCTGAGGGAAATAAGGATCCAGAGAAATCAGTTAGTACACACAAGGCACTTACTGAACATTTGATCTCTTTTGATTAATACTGTCTGCCCATTATCAGAGTGATGAAATGCCTGTAATTGCAAAGGGGTTGCAACTATATGATTTCAGATGTTTAAAAGTCTTTTTTACACTGACATTATACTGAACTGGCAATACTGCTCCAGTATGGACAGAAAACACCAATACATGACAGAACCATCAGCAAGTAGAGCAAAAAAGGAAAAGTGTGCCACTCAGGCACCAGTGCTGCAGCACCACTCAGTAGTTCTGGGGTTTAGCTGGTTGGTTTTATTGTTTTATTTGTGGGTTTGCAGGTTTTTTGGTTTGGTGTTTGTTTGTGGGGGGCTTGTTTCTCTTCTCTGTTTGTGTGTGGGGGTTATTTGTTTTGGGTTTAGTGTTTTTTTTTTTTTCCAAAATTATAGTAAATGCACAGGATTTCTCAGTGGATACAGCACTGCGTTCACTTCCCTTCTTAACAGGAAAAGGGCCTCTCTCTCAGAATTGCTTCTAAGTTTCTTTCATTATGAGTCATGATGACAAGACACTTCAGGGAACATGTGTACTGCACATAAAAATAGACTCTGAAGAGAAGCCAAACATCAAATATGAGTTACTTATATATATATACTATAACATCAAAAAAACCCAACTACATAACAATATTGCCTCTGCCATGTTAATTTACAGATTCAATAAAAAACCAGGCATTCTAACAAAATCCACCTCCACATATCAAATTAAACCTCTGACAGTGAATTTCAGAAGTAATATGTTAAGCTTTATCTGGTCAGAAATGCAGAACCACAATCAGTCTCTCAGGGCTCGAGCACAGTGTAGGCAATTCCTACTACATAGCTTGCAATATAGAGAAAGATTGAAAGATCCAAACTCCTGTTTTATATGGTTTATGCTGCATTTAACTAGACTTAGTAATTTTATAGCTTAGACTTAGTCATTTTCAAGAGGAAATCCCATATTGTGCTCAGTGGAATGAGAAATACAAACTAGTCTGATTCATAGAGGCAACTCAGAGGTTTCCTCATCACATTGTGTCACTACTGCCCTGATGCTCCAGACAGAACTTGAGGCACCACTTTGGTATGCACTGTCCAGCAGCAGTCATAAAATTTTATAATAATCTGCAATAGACAAGACAGTGGAGAAAGCAATACACACCAAGCAGAGTGACTCACAGAGAGTCATACAACACCACAAAAGTACAAATGAAATTTACTACTTCTGACCCCTAAAACACCAACCACTAGATGATGCATCAAATTTTAAAATACTTTTTCCATATTAATAGTTCTAATGTTTTTTGGCTCTGGTTAAGACTTGGCCCCAATACCACTAGACAGCGAATTTCATGAACTAGACCTTGCAAGAACAAGCTACTCTATCAGGAACAGATCTATACCAATGTCACCAATATCTGCAATATCACTAACAGGACAGGAAAAATGGGAGGAAATAGAAAAGGGCTTTTCTTGAAGTTTTTTTTTTCCACCTCACCTCTCCTTCACAGAACTTTTAGTCGAAAAATTCCATCACGTATTTTTACTTAACCTCTGAAGAGAGTCCTCCAACCTATAACTCTAATTTATATAAAAGCATTATACCACTATGACAAGTGCACACTGACCAGGGACATGTGATGAGAAGCACCGCCCCAGAAGTTTTGCAGATTTAACAGTGAAGACTACAAGCAGCAAGACTGTTAGAGGAGAAAGGTAGACACCAAAAAACCCTATTAAAAAAAAAAAAAAACAAACACAAGAGTGGCTTCAGAAAAGTTGCCTGGACCTGCTAAGCAAGTATCCAGACAGCCCAGAAGTTTCTGCAACCAGTAAAGTCTCCCAGAATCCCTTCAGTAAGAGGAAACATTTAAGTAATGTTCCACTTACCTATACTGCCAGAAAGGATGACAGTGAAAAATGCTTTCTGTCACTCTTACAAAAGGTTGGATATTGTCCAGGTTTTGTTTGGATTTGTTGGTTTTTTTTTTTTTTTTGCAATTGTTTCATAATAATAATCCAAAGGCATAGATCCCTGAAATCTGATTTTAGAGCTGAAGAGAGTATCAGCCAGAAGATGCATCACCCAATCAAACAATAAACATGGATAATTTTATTCATTTTAACTAAGAAGTTTACGATCTTGCCACTCTCAAAATATCTTCCTACATAAGCTCTCCCCCAACTTATGAAATCAGGGGCTGTGACGGCACCACTGACTGTGATTTGCTACTGTAGTACTTCTCTCACCCGGCAGACATCAGAAGGAGGGCAGCAGCGCCAACAGTGCCTCCCAAAACCTCTACCCCGGAACGCCGAGAGCTCAGAGCTTTTCACGGGCTCACCTGCAGCCCTGAGCACGAGATGCAAGCGGGCTGGAGGGGGTGCGTGAGCGCGCCTCTCGTTTTTTCCCGTTAAAGGGCAGGCCGTGCCTCCCGCCTGAGGCGGGCTATGACGGGGCGGGCGGGGCGCGGCCGGGCCCGCCCGCCTGTCCCCCGGCTGAACCGCCGGCCCGCGCTGACGTCAGCCGGCGGCGGCATTCCTCAACAGCGCCGCGGGCCCGCCAGCGAGCGCACACCGAGCCCTCAGCTGTGCCGAGGCAGGCGAGGGCTTGGCCGGGAGCCAGGCTACTGAGCTCAGCATTTTGCAATGCACTTCCTTTTTACTTCACGGCTTTCCCATAACGCCGCGGCCCCGCCGCCTTTAACCCCTGCGGCACTGGGGTCGCGGCCCCACTCCGTGGGCACACCAGGACAAGAACAGGGAGGCTGTCCCGACCAGGGAATCGCCGTCCCGGTCGCCGGTGACTGCCGGCTGGAAAGTGAGGAGCCAGCCCCAGCACCGCCCAGCACATGCAAACCGGGCAGGACCAGCTCGCATTCTGATAGCCAGGTACGACACTGTATTTATAGCAGCTCTGGTTTTAATCACGTTCTCATATATGATGTATGCGAAGCCTGAAGGTGCCGCCGCAGGTTGATTCACCCAAGCATAGAACGGGGCGAGCACCACTGGCTCTGTCTGCACTGGAGCAGGGCACAGGGTGAACATGGAACGATGCACCTAGGTCACACGGAGGAGGCCTGAGAGAAGGCTCAGAATAAGCACGTCTAAAACCTGAGGTGGAAAGGAGGCTAAGAATAGCTGTGGTTATTACAGCCTGCTCTGTCTAATGGGCAAATGTTTTCCAAATACCTCTACAATTCTGAAGAAAATGAAGGAAGCTTTGTGAAGGTCACGACACTGTAGTTTTCACGTTCCATTCACAGAGCCCTGCTACTGTGAGAGGGCTCCTATTCTAGAGCTGTGAAGGCAGTATAGTAAATTCCTTCCACCACTCCACCCACACTGTTTTGGGACTCTCTGAAGATAACAACCCATTTTTAGACTTCTGGTCCCACACTGCAGCTCCATCACATCCACGAACTATTGCTGCCCAAACTCACCCCCTACAAACACACGCCGGTTGTGTTGCAAGTAAGACCGACAATAATGACCACCATAAAAGAAGGCTTCACTATCCCCAAAACTCTTTTAAAAAAGATGTTTTAAGACTAAGTTAAACACGAGGGTTCAAGCTAGTTTAACACTGAGAAGTGCAAGTATCACCAACCATTGAAACCATTCCCAAATAAAGAATTCCAATATACTATCCTGTCATGTTCTCCTATTCAGATTCATATTCCACCTGGTCAAGTTAAGCTCTGGTTGTCAGAGAGCATGCCCTGAAAAAATAATTTTCTAAACATAGAGAGGTTTTGCCATTTTACGTGAACATCTATTCAGTATACACTACCTTACCCAGTAAGGGGCACTTCTTTTAAACCTAAGCGAAATCAAATAGAAGTCTTTCCTGTGACTGTCAGCATGACCTCAGTACCATATCACTAAAGATACTGCCCACCTAAACTGATAATAAAACTATAGCTTTTAATTCAGTCAGCAAATAAATTGCTAACAATGTACATCAAAAAACCATTTATAAAAACAGGAAACCTTTTCACAGATACTTTCATCAGCTGCTTCCAGCTCTCCAGAGTCATTTACAACCAAAGTAAATGGTTTATATTCAGGTTTCATATTCCTGTAACCATGTCAGATATCCCTAGGAAAAAGGAAAAAAAAAAATCTATGTATTTCCTGAAGAAGGGCAAGTACAGCACTGGGAAGGACTACAGTTATTTTTTTTTTAATTACTAACTGGATTTCCTAAAATGGATGTTCATGTTCTTAACCAGAAAAAGAAGTTCTGATTTTTAAAGTTTTCCACTTCAAGAAAACAGAACAGGGAGATGGCCATCTCATCTAGCATTCCTCAGATCAAGATTTCTCAGGGACAGTTTAAAGCAAAACAAAAAAGCTTTGACTTCTGTGCAATAGTACTTTCATGCTACATTTTAATTTGAAAGATAATAGTGAGCTTTTAAATTGAATGAGCAGGTAGGATGGGTGAAAAGATCTCTTTCTCACACTCCCCCCATGCCATGTATGTAGTCTAAAGCATGATTTCAAGAAGAGTCCCTTTCACAGGCTTCTGTAACCACCACTTTTAGGAAGTGTAGAAGCTCCAGCCATCAAAAGAGCATAATTAAACTACAACACACGTGGCATAGACAATTTTAACGCGTGGCATGAAGAATTTCAAATATTAACAAATACCTATCTCTTCTGCAATTCCTTTTACATTAAGTTTTATAAATCTTGCCCAGACTGCATATGGTGGCAAGCTGGACAAATTGAAGAGCTAACTACAAGAAGTATTTTATCTGAATGCATAACTGACACCAGTGTCTAAATGTATGGAAAAAACCAGTTAAGTGACTTCAAAGCACCAGCGCACTTATTTGAATGGAAAGTTCCCCACAGCTACTATAACTGCCAAAACATATATTTGAAGGAAAGATTTTTATCAGCATATACAACACAAAACTCCAGCACAGTAGTGGATGACAATACTTTTTGTTGGGGCCATGACTTCTGGCTTCTTTGATGATTACAAATATGGTCTCTCCTTTACACATGGGCTCTGTACTTTTTACATTTAATAGGTAACTGGATTGGACAGGATCTGTTGCTGTATCTGATCTATCACTGCAGTGACAGAATATGCAATTCACAGATTTACTGAGACATTAATCTTCCTAAAATTGTCCTAACAATGCCAGCTCCAAAAACTGACAAAAATATTCCACTGGATAACTGCCAGTAGCATTGAAAAGATTTCCATCACCGAGCTTCCATCTTCCTAGTTTAAAGTTTTCATTTGTGACACTTGCATGAACTCTAAAAAAATACCTCCTCATGAATCTGACCTGTTTCTTCTGTTACAATAATGCCCCTAAATCGTCTTTGCTGATAAAACACAGCCTGAGACACTACAGTGTTACAAAACTGAAGTAACAATTACTTCTAGATGTAGTTGTGGTCAGACATCATCCATTTAGGCTTAACTTTTCACCATGTTTATAACATTTCCTCCTCATGGTGATTCCAGGTAGTGCTGTTATTGAAAACTATGGCCTTTAGGTGGTTTTTACTATATCACCATTTTAATTATCTCAGTAGCCCTCAAAAAAGGTAACCAACCACATCATGTGCTGTTTCTGGCTTCTGTCTGGGATTTGAAAGCAGGAAAATTATTGATTCTAGCACATTTAGTATCACCAGGTTTATGTTTCACTTCCAGCTTACCATTTGAAAAAGCTGAACATCTTGATAATAACACGGGTGGCTGCTGCTATCTTCAGAAGTCTTCTTAAAATAATCACATTCCTAAATTATATCATGGTATTCAACTTGCCATTTCTCTCATTTAAAACAATAAATTTTACTTCTGTCTGCTTTTTACCCCTTGGATTGTTTTAAGATTCTGTTTTTAGCTGTAGAGGACAGTCTGAAAACTTCAAACAAGTTTTATAAAAAACTAAAGCATTACAAGAAGCAAGCAACTGTGATATTTCAAAATTATCTTCTAAAGCTTTTTCCAATTAGTTTTTAAGCTTTTTGATTTCAGAAGGTGTTAATCATTTTAGAACACTTTAGTTGCCAATTACACAATACTGTTATTATGTACCTATTTAGACTCTGAAAGAAACCACATGTTCACATCTTTGTTCTCGTTCACTTTTTTTTGTTTTGCTGCACCATTTGCATCATAATTTAGGAATAAACTTTTCAGAGGTAGGGGTCATTAAGCTTACATAGGATCACACACAAAGCAGACAAAATAATAAATACTATAGACTACAGTACAGCTGGGTATGATGAATGAGAAATACTGGAGTGACAGTGTACTCAAGCACTGAAAAAACCCTTTCATCATCTACTGCCATCTCCTCTACTATCAGCTAAAGATGAAGACTAAAGTGTAAACAAATTATTCTTCTAAGACAGACAATGATTATAAAAAGCTTCTTATGGAAAAGGAAATCCAGAGAGGAAAAGCCCAACACATGAAAAAGGCAGTGAAGGGAAGCAAAAGGACAATTTAGCTTAAAGATTATATAGCTAGAATCTCCAAAGCCATTGATTTAGGAGCTTCATTCTCACCTCCAAAGAGAAACACTAAACCCCACCCAAATTTAAAAAAAAAGACAAAAAGGTAAAAACCTCACCATGTTTTACTAGTTATATTCCCTGATCCACGTCACCATGCCAGGACACACACTGAAAAAACCCAAACCAAACCAAACCACTTCTGCATAAGTAAAGGAATAGCACAAAGACAGAAGAAAGCAGCTGAGAGCAACCCCAGGTTATACAGACATTGAGAAAAACATAAGTAAATCCACAGCCTGAATCATAAAATATATACAGAGTCCCACAGCCCATGGTAAAGTGTACTTGCAAACATGTATATCTTGGACATTTTAAAAGGTTTTCACTAGTTTAAAATGTAGATTTCAAAATAAAACTGGCTAAATTTAAAATGCTACAGTTTCCATACACAGACAGTAGGTGAGAACATACACCTCACTAACATTCATTCTCTCCCAACTGCATTTCAAAGTAAAAAGCCCAGAACTTACATGTCAGTTAAATAACTCACCTGACAAGAAAACAACTGTCCCTGAACAATTTTTGTTCTCATGACTACCTTTATCTAACAAGACACTACCATGTACTGATGGGAACAAGTCCACAGACTGCAGACATTCTGAATAAACAACTCAGCTCCTTGCAATTTCAAGTGAAAAACACCAAGTTTTAACCTCTGCATTTCATTATGACATGGTTCAGGGTATATATTGCTAGTTAGTCTTTCAGAACAGTTTTCTAAATACCTAACAAGAGTTAAACCTGTCTTCTTGAAATGTCAAGCATCCATGAGAGACACAAACACCACTTAGGCAACCTGCTGGAGTTTACTGTGCTATCTTCTATCCCTTACAAAAAACTGTCCTAGTTCAAACTAGAAACTTCCTTGTATTTTCTGTATTTATAATGATAAAGAGCAATATTCTGTAAGGAAGCGTGATCAGCTACTCAGGACTATAACCCTTGCAACTGAAAGAGTGTCATCATCACAGGGCTAAAAAAAAAATATGACAGCATATTATGCTCCAGCAGTACAGTCCTAAAATTGTGCACCAAACAACAGAAATCATTACACAAAAAAGGAATTTCAGACACTTAAAATAAAAACAGTTCATAATCTGCTAGACAACTACCTGTTTAAAACACACTGTTCTGAGCAATTACCCTTTTTTAATGACATTTTAATGGTTCACAATTGAAACATTCCTGTCTTATGCCAACGTGGAAAAGCCAGTTTTATAAACAATGGTATTGCTGTGACAAAAGATAAAATAAAATTAACAAACAGTTTTTCTAGTGCATTGAAACACTGAAGGATAACTTTCATATGGCATAATTAAGCAGCACTAGTGACTCAAAGCCCATCCAACAAATGCCAAAAGTATGGACAACAAATTTACAATCCAAGAAAAGCTACTATTACAGAAAAAAAAAAGACACTAGTAAAATTCAAAACTTGCAGAATGCCATCATAGCAACACCACCACCTACAGTCGGTTAATAAGCAAGAACTGAATTCCACTTCCATTTACAGAATGCTGGGGCAGGGTGTGGGGAAGAAGGGTCATTAGTATGCACACTAAAGGATTTTGTCCCAAGTTAAGGATAGGATGTTAAAAACAAAGGACCGTCGAAGATAATGACAACAGTACGGAGGTCTCAGGGAGTTTGATCCAAACTGCCTTCGTTAAGGGACAGTCCCACTGAGAAAATGAAGTTGAAAGCACACCAGCAGCCCCCCACCCTCTTAGCCACCTCAAACTAGCAACTCTTGGGAAGCCTCTTGAAGCTTCCGAACAGACAAAATGTCAGAAACTGGGCGTGCAAAATTGAGACCTAGAAACCAATCCACCCTTGTATAAGTCACCTTCTCCAAAGATCTTTAGGGATCCTTCCTTGGAGAAAAGTATCCTACATTTTAATACAAAGGGTTTAGCAATAATGAAATACAAACAACATTTATACAGAATTTGCTTCTTGCTGTTCTGAAACCATATTTCTCAAGGATAACATCATAATCAAAATTCTCTACTTCAAACCTTCACTGCTCTTACTTCAGAGAATGCAACTTCTTAGAAGTATTTTTCAAAGAGCAACCTTTCAAGTCTTACTATGAGCTGGTAGTGATGTCAAATTTTATCTAGTATAGTACTTAAGTCAGTATTGTAAGGACATAAAATATAACATCTTAGCCAAAGCTATGCCAGAACTCCTGCTGATAATCTACTCCATGTCTCATGCTCCAAGCCTTTTGACTGAAGAGACAAGTTAAGTATGGTAGAAGGTGAAGAAATCAATGGTTTACAGGGGAAACCATAATACTTAACTGACGTGACAAATTTGGTTGCAGTGACAATGACAGACTCGGCAGCAGTAATATCTACTTCTAAGGTGGAAAATACTTCTCTAAGTTATTTTATCTTCTCTATCCAAGAGGATGTTGGCTAGAACAAGAGTGTCACTTCACAGTCAAAAGAAACTGTCTAGTTAGAATCTAATGATGTACATACACAAACCACTTTCTCCTGCTGTTTCACTGCCTGGTGCAGAACAAGGGAAAGACATGTGTTTTCATCCTAGCTGCCTCACGAGACATGGTCTAATCTATGGACAAAATAACAAGTTATTAACCTAAAGACATTGAAGTAAAGATAGGGACTCAGCTGTGGCTAAACAGAAACAAAACTGTTCAACAAAGTTTGAACCTCACCAAGCTGTATGTTTTCTTCCAAAAATTTTAGGAAAAACAAATAGTTAGCCCATTCTGTCACTTTTACTTAGAGAAAATGACCTGAAGCCTGAAAATCCTTCTGTCACCTTGACAAAACAGATCTTTATAAACAAAACCACATAAAATGTACCAAACTTCTAAAGATGACCAGAAACTCCCCAATATTACCTCAATTATACTGTTCTCTAGTGACAAAGGTAGTGTCCTGTAGAGGCACAGGACAAAAACAGAAGCAGTCAAGATTAACTTTATTAGTTGATAATTTCCTTATAAGTGGAAAGGGGGGGAAAATAAACAAAAACAAAACAAAAACTCTACAGACATACTTGCATAAATAGCCCTATCAAACTAAGTTTCTTAGACCTAAATAATTTTGCCTTTTGGACTGAGAATATACATTTGCCTCATTTGGCTGGGTATTAATTTCAAACCCATTAACATGCTCTCCAATCCATGAACTCCAGTACTATTTAATTTCAGTGTGTACTTGTAGAACTCCAAACTCTCCCTAATCAATTCTTACTTCAAAAGAATCTAATTTACTCTACCTGCCTACTCAGATATTTTCTTAACTATTTTGATGACTGGATTAAAATAATTTTAAGGAAGAGGCAAAGCAAAATTTTGAATTGGGTGAAACAAATACTTTGTTAAACCTGTTCACAGCATGAAGTGAATATGAACGCACAAAACTCACTTGTCACTAATGTAATAATTATGAATCCTCTGCTGTACTTGAGATACTTTCCTGTGCCTGGCACCATACTAAGCATTTTACATTTTTACCTAGTCTCACATCTTCAATGATTCACTACAGAATATATGATCTTTAAATATCATGTGTTCTTTGTATTGCATTCAAGATCAACACACCATCTATTTCTATTAGTATTTCTGCAGTGTATTCTAAACAAAGCACTTAGAAAGCACTCTCAAAGCACTGTCATCTCTAGCATTTTCCTTCAAGTTTGTCTCCACCTGCTCAATATGTCTTCTAGAGTATGTAGGAAGACTACAGCTTTACGGATTCCAAGTCCATTCAGGTCCACCTAAATTAATACACCCAAAAAGCAGCAAGTATTTGACAATTAGGTTGTGTCTAGGATTTCATCCTTACACATCCAGAGGTAATGGCATAACATGCTTGAGGCTTTCCACCAACATTCAAAGACATTACAAGATCTTAATTGTTGGGGCAGGGACTAGAAAAGGCGTAAGTTCCCCCAAAGGAAGACCGCCCTAAAGCATGAGGATTTGCATAAATTAGAATTCTGAGACAGGGGCAACCACATAATCTGGTGTTATGAATCCACTGCTTACTTACTTCCAAAACAGGTTTTTGTTTTATTTAGGAGGAACCACCTACAAACATCTGTGATGCTCTATCATTACTGCACCTCAAATTTTCTTCTGAGAGCATGGACTAAAATTTTGACTACAAGGTGGTGCCTGTATCTATTTCATCCCTACTTTCTGGACTTCTAACCATACATTTCTGAAACAAGCCTGAATTTCTTAAGTGTAATCAAAAACCAGAAAGAACAATTCTGTTTATTATAAGAACAACAGAAACAACAGCACACCCAAAACCTGAACTTTAGGAAACAAACACATTTTATTTTTGGTTTTTTTTCCCTAAACTCTATTGCAGTATTTTTCTTCTGCAAACATAAGTGACTTCTCAAACACCAAGAAGGAAGAGTAGAAGGGAACACAGATCAGCTACCTGCTGCTCCATTTCAAAACAAGTTTCTAGGTGGAACTGCAATCAGAAAATCCAACTTATAATGATAAAAGGGAAAAAAAATTAATCAGTACACAGTTGGTATTTAGCTATCCCTTCACCTGCAAGAAATTGTTTATGCTGCAAGTCTTACTGTACATGGAAGTCACAGACTGAAAACTGAGAGCCTCTGGGCCACTCTCAAGAAAAGAATTGCTGTTAAGAAAGGAAACTATATATAATTTCACTTTTCAAATGTAATTGTGCAGCTATTTTCCTTGCTTGTCACTTTAACTATGACAAACTGCACCTGTAAAAAATAATACTTTACTTACACAGCATTCTCTGCTCTACACTGAAACATTTTCCAGCAATTGTCCAAAAAGTAGCCATTTATGTATTTTGCAGCTATAATTTTTGAGTTTAGGTAATATGCAGTTGTATGAGATTCCTCACAACATTTATGTACATTCTGGAATAGTCAGAGCTATCTTGACATTTGCTGGTGAAAGGGGGAGGAAAGAAAGGGCATGGAAGAGATCCTGACAGATAGCTTTCTCCACCTACACCACTGTTTCCATTTCAGCTGAGGCCAGTAATGAAACCAGAAGGTAAACCACTATAGAGCTTACTTCCTGTTCTATTAAAAGCACATAATAAAAAGCAAAGCAGGTTTTTTTAATTGCCATAGAAAAGAAACAAAATAGCCAACATTTCTCAAACAGATACAGCCTCAATTTCTCTTTACCCACACCTAGTTCTATTCAAGATAATCTAAGGGAACCAGAGAAGTGGCGAAAAGAGGCAACCCAAGTAAAACTTACACGAGTACCCTCATGCCTCAAGAGTCTTACCTGTGTGAACTAAAGCAACCAAGTTCTAGTAAGCAGAAATCCAAGCAATCCGGTGTTAAAAATTCAAGCTTGAAAATTAACTCCTCTTAAAAAGGAAATTGTCCCAGTTACACTGGCAGGGTAAATGCAGAGTTGTGATTGCTTTTTAAGTGTTTTTTTTCCACCTCGGGTTTAAGGGCAGTCTGAAGCTAGAACCAGTTAAAATGCTCTCTTTTGATTGTTATTTGAAGCCAAGGCAGCTAGTGGTATCCTGCGCTGGAAGAGAAGGATGCTGCCAGCTGGTCAAGGAATGTGATCCTTCCCCTCTGCTTAGCACCACTGAGGCCGCACCTGAAGTGCTGAGTCAAGGGCTGGGCTTCCCATTACAAGACAGACAAGACCTACTCAGGTGAGTCCAGCACAGGGCCACAAAGGTGATGTGGGAGCTAAAGCACCTCATACAGAAAAAAAAAAGACTCGCTCTGGTCAGCCTGCAGAAGAGAAGGCTCAGGGAGGCCTCATGAGTTTGTTCAAATACCTAAGGGAGAGCATAATGCAAACTGAGCCACACTCTTGTCCACGACTCCCAACGACAAGATAAGTAAAACACAGGAAGTTCCTCTTGAGCAGAAAGAAACACTTTTTACTGTCATAGTGGCATATTTACCAGTCTGCCATGCCATGTCTTTAAACTAAACAGAAATCTTGGGATGGAGTCAGATAAAATTACTGACTTCTTAAGACCTTGCATTTATTGCCCTCACAGTTTCAAAAGCACTCTAGTAATACTCTTCAGCCTTGACTGAGAGTTCAAAATCCCAGAAACAGAATTATCTTTCTTCCTGGATTAACTCTGGAAAAAAAAAAACTAAAAATAGACTAAAGAGTTTCAGTTTCCACCTAGTCACTTAAAGAGAGAGAAAAAAGACAAAAAGCAAACAAAACCAAGCAAACAACACAAAAAAACCCCTCCAAAAACTGACTAAAAAAATCCCACAAAAACAAACAAACAAAAAAAAAACCCACACACAAAAACATCCACACCTCAACACAATCCAAGAAGACAACAGGATTAAACTCTATTGATAATTGCCCAAAAAATCTAAAGCTTAAATTCAACTGCCAGCAAACACAGTGACAAGTGGTTAATGACATAAGATTGAAAAGCTCAAAAGAAAAGCGTAGTGCTTTTGTTTAAGAATATTATTCTTCATGGAGCAGTAATTTATTGAAAGAAACCAGTGAGGACCTGGTTTTGTTGTGTTTCTTAAAAACCATTTTAGTGCCAATGAATACAAACATGCACAAAATTATCAGCTGTATAACTGCTGTACTATACACTTGTATACAACTTAGGTACGAAATACTCTACAAATCTGACTTCAGCCATTTTTAAAATTAGATTTAAGTTTTGCAATCACTTAATCATCATCTTTCAGGATGTTCAATATTAGTAGCATATACCTTAAAGAACATGGAATTCTTGCAAATTCAATTTAAGATTCATCAACACTGCAAGATATCATTTTCTTCAACTGTAGCAGCAATGTCCAGTGACATACTACACAGACACAGTGTGTAGTATGTGGGGCTCAATCAAGCCCCAGTCTTTCTACAGAGACAATCAAATTGCAAAAGCAAACTATAGCTTTCAGTAAGCCTTACTGCATACAGATCTTCACTGAATGAACCACATTTCAAGACTAGTGGATTCTTCCATTTATACAAAGTTTCAAAAAGCAATCCACAATAAATGCATTAAGAACTGATCTAAGCATCAAACTAAAAAGGAACCCAATGGAGCTTTCTAATTACACAAGATATGAAGAACTGTAACAGTGATGGTCATGGACAAGAAACTTCATCCAACTATTTATTTGCAGCAGATGAACAAACCAATAATCTGAAGAAAGGGCCAGAAAAACAGGAAAGGGAGCATTATGATACCAATATCTAGCCAAAGAAAATCCAAAATGATCCTTGAGTTCCAGAAATGCTACTCTACATATTCCAAGAAGTGCCTTAAGTAGCTGATATATTTTGCCACAAGCAAGATTAAAAAGAGGAAACAAAAGAATGTTAAGTCTACAATTAGAGATAGGTCATTTGGACCTAGTGGGGTGATCAGTGGTTGCCATCCATTATCTTCCTATGTCAAAAGTCAGCTTGGCTTTCTCACTAACTCAGAACATTTTGAATAGTACAAATCACTGTATCATTTAGTGTTGAGGCTGCTGTGCTTTGATAACCCTGTACATGTCAGTGAACTGGTCTAAACAGTTTTCAAAAATGCATTACTATGCCCTTTAGGAATCCTAAATTCTTACTAGCTTTTGCTCTTTACAGACAATGTGGTTGAATAATTGCAAAGCAAAGTGATTTAAAAACAGTGTAAGACGTTTATAAAATGGTGGCTGTAACCAGTTTTAAATTGATTTCTATTTTCAGTGAATACACTTGTCCTCTGTAAAAAAGCAATGTAAACACTCAAGTCAGCTGTAACTAAGCTCAGTGTCTTCTATATGCAAGACAGAACTGAGAACGGTTAACATTTTTAAGACTTCATGACTGGGACAGAATGGAACAAGATTAAAAGTGTAGTTTAATTATTACAGTATAATAACAAATTCTCATTAGTGATTTTGAGTTGTTTCTGTTTTAATATTAAGTATCAGTTATTTTGTCTGAGATCACAACTCAGCTAAGTTTAAACCTTTCTTCTCAAGGAAGACTCCCAAAGCATTCAATAGCACACAGTAACATGGCATGTTAAAAATGCTCTTCAAATTAAAGAAAAAACTAGTTTCTATTATTTTTCAGACTGGTAGATTCATAATAGTTTATAAACTAAAGTACAAAACCAACTGTTTGCCAGTTACAAAGGTTGTGATAAAAACTTTGTTTTGTTCTTCAAAAAATTTTGAAGGTTGTGATAAAAACTTTCATTTTGTTGTTTAAAGAAAAACAATTTACTCTCAGCAAACAAATAAGCTGAATGTACAACACTACCTTGGTCAATCTGTGGAAGACACCACTTTCTAAATGTAATTTACCCTGTACACGGCAGTTGGGCACCCTTCTTGTTATCATGCTGTGGCATTCAAATTCTTTTTCTTTGTGCATGGAGAACCTGATTTGATTCAGTGGTGCCTACCCTTCAGAGCAAAAGGAGCATTTCTCCCTTATGAAGTTCTCTCCAAACACTGTTGCCAAGTTAGAGGGTGAAAAAGCAGAATAAACAAAACAGGAGCTAAAGTAGTCACACAGCTAGATCAAGACTGTGGTAATGCTTTAGGCTCACAGAAAAATTAAGTAGGGAGCAAGCAGCATTCCTTTAAGGTTATCTAAGTAATAACACATGTACAAAATAAGTGGTATCATGTCTATGGAAGGAGATGTCAAAAGCAAGCATATCAGATACCAGTTTACAAACATCAGGGCTTGCTTATTTTGAATGACTATTTCCATAATACTCCCACATAATTCAGGGAAACCCAAGGCCTCCAGGACCTACAGGGTTTATTTATTTAATCTAGTTTAACCCAAATGACTCCCCCATTCCTCACCACAACACAAATTACACAAATGTGTGCAGGCACGCCCATTCCTCCTTTTTAGCAATTATTCTCTGTGCATAAAAGCTTTATATACAATCCAAAAACCAGCATACAAAAGCATACAGTTTTATTTGCTAAATATTAAAATCCTTAAAGACAGTAAATCAAAAGTAAATCTTTGCACTTCAGAAACACCACAATTGGGGGAATTAAATTTCCAGATATGTTTCAGATCTGCAATCATGCTGCCAGCTGCCTTTACATTTGTGTTCTGAGGGGAATCTTTTTCCTACTCTGACAGAGGTCTTGGTTCTACCCAGAAGCCAGCTCACCTTACCTCTGACAGCTTGAGTTTTTGTCAGCTGTTCATACAAAAAACAGCTGTGAATGTATGAAAAATGTATTACTACTGGCAAAAAACAAAAGCTGGTAAGTAGTTTCTATATTTACAATGCACAAAATTCTCAAAAACACATAACCATTTCAATATATGTTCTGGAAGATCTTTTTCCCCCTTTCCTCTACACCGAATCTTATAAGTCTTCAAAATTAGCCGGTGCAGACAGCACGGCAAATGTAATTAGCTTCAGAATGCCAAATTATAGTGAATCTCCCTGCTAATATAAAATGAGAAGAGCAGCACATTCACCATCAGCACATAGGGTTAATGAAGGTTTTCCTAGAGGTCTGCTCCTGCTTTAAGTGGACTAGGTGAACTAGTTCACTTAAAGCAGGAGCAGACCTCTAGACCTACGAGATGTAAATGTAACAGGGTAGATGCTTATCAACTCTGACCACTGTCAACAGAAGAAGTAAGTTATTCCACTTTTCAGGCATGCTCAAGAACTTAGTAACTTTGAGTAAACTTGTTAGAATTCACAGGTTCCATTCACTTGCTATGTTCTTTCTCTCTTGAATAACCTCTCAATAGTAGTAGAGTTACCAGGGTGATATATCATTTCAGGTATAACTTCAACTGATGACAAAGACAGAGCACACATACTTTAACCACCCTTCTGAGGAAATACCTTTTTTGCTAAGTGACCAGGCTGAATGAAGCTACTCCAGACTTCAGCAGAGGTTCTTCCTTTGCATTCAGGTTACTCTCTCTGTATGAATCGAATTAAAATAGGCTTAATAAAGATGTGTCAAAATGTATTCCTAATAACCTGAATGCAAAGAGATAAAAAAGCTTGCAGTAATCAGGAATACATTTCAAGATTTTAGCAATTAAGAATTGAAGGATTTCAAAATATTCACAACCACTGCATCTCTGGAGACCAGTACCACTTACAAATAGGTGGCTTAAATTGCAGCTGTCTTTTCATAATACACTGCTCTTTGGGTCTGGGTTTATCTTTGTCTTTCCATCTCCTCATTACTACATGAGAGGGGGAAAGATTTCAGTTCAGAAATGAACTGAAACTATCATGAAGCTCGGTAAGAAACACAGTGTGAACCTGCATATTCACCATAATTCATCATTCAAGATATATTTTTCCTTCATTGAGGGACGCCAGTATTTCTAAAACCAACATTCTGCTTTTAATGTCTCCATGTACTAAATGTTCACAATGGTCAAAGTCAAGAACAGAAACTCGCATCTAAAAGCAAGTTTCATACATTTTATTTGAATGACCTTTATGTTCTGAAGCGTCCCAACAGAAAAGGTTTCAGTGATTATGCACTAAACATCTGTTTTATTACCTGGTGCTGCACTGTTCTTACGAAGGTAATACTAAAGAACACCTCCCAGAGACCCAGAATAATTAATTTTGTGCCTGTTGTCTCTGCTGAAGTACTGTGAGCTAGAACAGATCCAGTACTTGCATCCTGACTCTGTGACAGATTCATCTTGATGGAAGCTTATTAAATCACTGTACTAAATTTTTCTGGGATGCATTTCACAGAAATTGCATGCTAAAAGTAATTTCATGGGTCTCAGTTCCTAGTTTGCACAAAATTTTGTCTTTAAAGATGAATACATGTAGGGAGACTACTTGATGAACTAAACCTACTATCTGCACAGCACAAGCTGCAGGAACTTAACCCTAAATTCAAACAGCACCTAAGGGGACAAAACTAACCAAACAATTTTAGAAATGGTAGTAACCTGAAACCAGTAGAAGCCCCTCCTCATATGTTCAAATTTAAAATCCAAGAGTTGTCTTAAACTTCATTAGGTCAAACAACCTTACATAACTTCACACCTACTGCGGCAACAGAACAAGCTATGCACAAGCACAGCTGGTGGCACATTCATTGTTCCATGGAAACTGCCTTGTGGATAGTCTCCCAACAGGATTTTAGTTCTTAGTGGAAAGTGGTCAGGTGTCTTTCAGGAAGGTGAAAGATAAAGGTCTGAAGAAAGAAAATTACAGTGAGCAGCTGAAAAGCAGCAGCTTCTAGCCACACACCCACAGGCAGCCTTCTTACCTACAGCTGGTGTGAGGGTATTTACATAATGACTCTCGAGGGCTTTGGCAAGGGTGGCAAGTGCTAGTCGAGATTCCTGAACCAGTTCCACAAAATTCTAAACTTGCTAGCAAATGTCTATGCAAAGACCTGAGTGTATGGGATTTAGTGGCAGACTCTTTTTCATTCAACCCAAGAGCTGTGATGAGAACATCCACTTGGACCTGTTCCATCAAGAAACATCAATCCAAGTAAGTTTTACACTTAGCAGCATTACTCACTCAACTGCACCACATAAAAATTGCAGGGTTTTTAACCCTATTTTGAAAACCAATGCAAAAATAAATTTCTCCAGATTAAAGATAAAACATACTCACTTATGAGTGAAATTTAAAAACTACTTTTTCTAGAATTACATTAATTACAATCTTGGATTTGTGCAAATATAGAAATGAAAGTGCAGGAAATAACTTCAGAATGTCTACAAGCTCAGCTCCTCTCCTCTTCCCTCACCCTGGTCCCATCTTTCCTGGGATTGTGCTGAATATAACATAGCCAAGCTTCAAATCTGAACACTTTTTTAGTATTTGAGTTTGTTTAAAGAACCTTCTGCACTACCCATGGGGATTGTTCTTTTTCCTATTTGTTAGTTTCATGTGAGCAATTGCACTGTGTATACCTCAAAGCCCTGGTCTGAAGAGCCAATCTGTCCTGATTGTACTTATCTTCAAAACAGCAAAGCAGAAGTAGGAATAGAGGTGGAGGGGTCAAAAACAAGACAACCATGAAACCACACTAATTGGTACAAAAACTAAAAGACTGATACACCTGAGTGCTTTTCATTTTCCTAAGCAGACAAGTTCAAACTGGTACTTCTTTAACAAACCTGGCTTGCAGAAGTCATAGTCAGCTTCCAGTATCACATTAAACATCTCTGATGAGCCTAAAACAAAATGTGACAGAAAGTAGATACCTAATTTTATAACCATCTAATTTTATACCATTAGCAGTGGAGCTATAGAGCAGGAAAGATACCAGACTATGTAACTTCACTTTCCTCAAATGAGAAATCTTTAGGTTAGGAGCCTAGACAAACATGCCCAGTAAACACCACCTGCAGAGGTTTGGAAGGATCTAGACATTTCAGTTCGGGTTGGAGTCATGCAGGCTCTGTTCCATCAGGAGACAATCTAAAGAGGTAAAGAACCCTGCTTAATCTTTGCACAACTTTAGGACCCCGTATCTCACTCATGAGTGCCTTTAACAGTCTGACAGCCACAACGGTCTAGTCAGAACTGCTGGAAGCCTCTAGGAAGTGAGCAACCTAGAAGCTGGCTACTGTTAAAAGTAAGCCAGTAATAAGCTTTGATCTCCCACCATGCAAGCAGTTGAGAAAGCCAAAGCACCCTCTCCCAGAAAGACAAGTCACACAAAAATTCTCTTTATGGTGAAGAAATCCATTTCTGCCCTAAAAAATGGCCTCATCTGCACTGCGCAGTGTGCAACAAGGCATTTATGCACTTCAGCTAGGGGCAAACAAAGCTCTCTTCCATTTGGAATAGACCACAAATTGACTTTGAGTCCTGAAAACAGATCATTTCAGTAAACACACCTCACTTATTGAAGCAGCTGTCATTTAACTTCCACGCTACGGAAGTTATAGAAAAGCACCATTCTGCACAATTAATGTTCTACTTGGGAAAGCAGTAATGATACTGGAACACCACAAAGCTATTTCAGACTCTCAGTAAATCTGTTCAAAAGTACTTATTTTACAAGCAGTAAGGCTTTTTCTCACCTACAAGCCAGCCCTACAAACTCTGCTTGAAATCTCCACACTGTGTTCCATCAGTTCTTTCTAAAGCATAACTACCAGTAAAAAAAAAAAAAAAAGACCATGCCAGACACCCAAAGTCTCTGCTACACTACCACAACCTACAATCTCCAGTGACTCTTGAGTAGCAACAGATGGAAGCTCAAGAAGCAAAGAAACTTCTCATTCTTAGTTATGTTGGCTCAGCAGGTCTAGTCACACAAAAAGCTGTGAACACTTTAGAACAGCTATGACGAAAATAAACAGGTCAACAACTATGATGGAAATAAACACAAAACACACAATTTGGGCACCAAACAACAGCATAATAAGAAAAATTACTTCAGAAGTCTATGTTTTAAGTATGCTGAAGTTCAACACTGCCACAAAAGAAGAGGAAATGCATGAACTTTGAAAGCAAAAAGTACCTTTTGCAACAGCTATGCAAATATAGACAGATATGAATTTCCACAATTGGACTAAATTGTTAGGTATTTCCTTCCTCTTTCCTGTACTCCTAAAGTAAACATTTGTCTGGCTTTTTTTTTAACCACTGAGGGAGTGTGGGAGGGGTACTCATCACTTAGGCAACGTTTTGTGCCACAAAAAGAAACAACACTGTGGATGAAGTGATACGGAAGATGGCTCACTCATATATGCCAAACACAGCATCTGAGCTCAGGAAAGGCCTTTCTTGGTAGCTCTGAAACAAACAGGCTGTCTTTTGCCACAGATGAACTCCAAAACACACCAGCTACCTCCTTTTCCCCAGGCAGCAATTACAGCTTCATGTCCACTTTAGACCAGTCTAAGAGTGACTGACACAGAAAGGAGACTTGACTTTTTCAGTGCCCCTCATGCAATCTTCTCTCCCTGGCATCAAGAGTAGCATTTTCTTGGCCAATAAACCAGGTAAAACTCACCCAGCAAGAGCTGAATTTGCAAGCGGGCCAGTCATCTGGCTCACCATGCAGCTCCACGAGCCCCGGCACAAGCTGAAAGCTTGAGAACTGCAGTGCTCCTTTAACAGCAGCCTGCATTTAAGCCAGCCTAAAGCAATGACGTAACTTCAGGGCAAATAACACAGTGGTCATCACAGTAGGTGAAGTTCGCAAATGGCAATCACAGAAAACCTTTCCAAAATACAAGTTTATAAGCACAGCAATGTGCATTTTCTGTTCTAAGAGTTGCACAATGAGGCACAGAGAAGTAAATGAGTCACGGCTCAGCAAATTAGTCAGTTCTTTCATTTACAATATTCATGACAAGTATTTCACCATGGAAAACAATTATTTTGATTGGCCTGTTTTGTAGTCTGTCCTAGGAGGAGTTCACTGAGTGACAAGAGATTGCAAGCCTGCTGGAACACGCTCTTGGAGAATTCCCATACTCACAGCCACACTGTGCTTCCATATCAGCAGCATTCTTTAGGGCAGCAGGCTTGGTCAACCAGGAATATGCTCCCTCCCTAAGAAAAGGAATAACTGGAAATATAGTTACAACTTCTGTCAGAGTTTAAGGCCTTTGTCACTTATAACCTTTGAAGGCAATTATAGGTTACCAGCCTTAAGAAAAAGATAGACACCAGGCCTGCAGTTGCACTTGAAATCCAGATTTACAAAGACCAGAAACAATCTACCGTAGCCCTTGTTCAGCCCACCACATCTACACAGATTTTGCAGGCTAGTAAAAAAGTCTCCAAACAGCTGACATGGATCACTTAAGTCAGCAGAGGCCCTGTGCAAGTTGTCAGGGCCTGCAAGTTGTCACCACCACACTGGACACCACTGTTAAGACACCTACAGTACATACTGCCCACAAATGTCACAAGAGCCCCCTGCTTGCAAATATACCCATTCCTGACAGAAAGCAGCTGACCAAAGTTGATTTCACCTGTGCAAAAGGAGCTGGTCAATGCAGAGAGTATGCTGTGAGGGCAGTGTGCTCTGCAGAAAATAAGCCAGTCAAAGGTCCCTCCAGCCTGCACTGAACATGCTGCTGCTGACTCGCATTATTTGTACCCAACTACTGAAGGAAGATTAAATTGCAGGCTCCTTC
Organism: Serinus canaria; assembly: GCF_022539315.1. NCBI lineage: Eukaryota > Metazoa > Chordata > Aves > Passeriformes > Fringillidae > Serinus > Serinus canaria. The sequence continues at coordinate 56,497,445 of NC_066343.1, forward strand.
TCCAGGAGTCGTACCTCCAGCCCACTGTACAATACAGCATCCCCACTCTGCTTCTGATACTTCAAACCAGCATCAACTGCAATATAAGTAGATCTGCTCTCGAGGCTGCATGACATGCTATACCCCCTGGACTCCTGTAACAAAACATAGCTATACAAAATCCCCCATGCCTACGAATCAAGCTACATGTATGCCAGGCGGCACTCCTTGCACTCTAATGCTGCTGATTCTCCCACCTCACTCATTCATTAACTTTTGCCTGAGGTGCTTTCATTATATCACACCACCTTGTCCCACATCACCATCTTGGCTCCCACAACGAAGTCACTGAGTACACCAAGGCCCTTGCCTGGAATGTGGTTTTGCCATTGGGCCCTTGCTGGTTCCAATGCAGTGCATCACACTGGGATGGCTCCCACCATAGCCCCCAGTGGCAATGTCTTCTGGATTCAGGTTCCTGTACCTTTCAGCACTTCCACAAAATGTTTATTCCCCTCCCAGAAGTTTCAATCTTTACAGATTTTTGTGCTTCTCCTTTTACTTCCTTTCACAGCTTAGTGTCTCACTGCTCAGTCATCTTCCTCTGCTTCCGCCTTTCAGATGTTTCTCAACATTTGATCTCTACTTCTTAACTTCCTTTTGTTATTCAATGAGGGAGGGGAAGCTGGACCTCATAACAGGCAGGATTCACTGAAGCACATACCCACAATTCACATCTTTCCACTCATCCATTCTAACATTTCACTAGCTATCATTTCACACCTTGAGTATCAGGAAGGAGCAGCTTTGATGTTACTGACATCTTGCTCCCTTAAGCATTTTCTACATACTAGGAATATTCAACTTTTTGACAACAGCAGCACCCTTCCTTGTCCTGCTGAGCAGACACAAGTCCCTCCTTTTAAGTACAACAAGATTTTGGATCTCTTTGGTACTGAGATTACAAAGCTCACATCTGTCCTATGTTTTTAGTCTTTACCACTTATCTTATACCCCTACCAATGCTAAGTTTGTATTCTATATGGCCTCTTATCAGCAGGAAAAACTCCTCTAGTCCTTGTGATCACCCCTACAGCTACTCTGACAGCTATCTTCCTCTTTCCCCTTCCTACTTTTGTCTGAAGAACTGTCCAATGAACTGTGTATCACTCTTCATCAGATTCTTGTCTGCACTCCCTTTCACAGGTCAGGACAATATATAGGTTCTGGGGTTAAAAAAAAAAAAAAAAAAAAAAATCTGTTTTTCACAAGTCTGTGCACCATAAATATTCACTACGGGGGGTAGGGGACCAAAATAAGAAAACAAGTCTCTTTTAGCAATACATGATGCTTTAAAACTAAGCCATTTAATGTCTGTTCAGGACAATTAAGCTACAATTTGAAAACAGCTTATAGTGAATGAAGTAATTAATGCTATGAAAAAAGTATCTTTGAAACAGTTGTACAAGACAAAGTCTATGGTTTTGTTATACCACTGGCCAAACTTCCATCATTACTACAGAAGCAGCTTCTGCTGAAGCTAAATCTGACAAACACCTTTCAAACACATCATTATCTGTCACCATTATCTGAAAAATCTGATAAATCACCATTATCTGAAAGTCACCATTATCTGAAAAACCAGAGCATTACCTTTGTGCATCCAATAGATCTTTTTTATAAAACTGAAATTGGAACAAAAGGTTGAAAAGAGTGAGAAGAGTGAACTTAAAACTATTTTACAATTTCAAAAGCTACAAAACAGCTAAGTTACTGTTTGCTAACCTATTTTCCATCTTGAAAGCTGTGTTTCATTTTGTAGGAAAAAGTCTATCAGCTTCCATGCATTTGCTAACACCCATTAGAAGTAGAACATATAGAGGGAAGAGTCATTTAGACTACATTCTCCTTAAATATACCTCATCAGATATCTAGTGAGGTCTTTGACCTCTGTATTATCTCTGGAAGTACCACTTCCTCACTTCTCTTCTTGCCCTCTCATCTATAAAGCATTTTTACTCAGCATTTTATCACCTTTCTTCTCTTCAAGCATGCATTATTTAATAAAACAAACTCTTGTTTATTCCTAAACAAAACTTTGCTCCCTGCTACCAAACAGTCATTTACATTAATCATGTACAAAATTACCTAGAAATCAAACCTGTAAACTACTGCCAGGATACATGACAATTTAAAAACTGATCACTCAAAACTGTCAGTAAAACTAAGTGGTATGCTGCTTCTAAAATTTATACACAGGACTAAGAATTTTTTTCTCAGCTTCCTGATCCCATCAGACTTTCACAGCATCTGTTACATCATGTCCCAGTCCAAGTCGCTGCCTACCATTCTTGCATTAGCACACTGAGCTGAAGTCACCTCTATTAATTCATGCATATTCATAACTGACAAGGAAAGCTGCATGATGGTGCGCTCACATATCATGGCTTGCAATAACAAAAAGATAAAAACCAGCCATGCATTTTATATCATCCTCATCCCCCTGCTGTGAAATTGAAGTTTTGGATTTCTATATAACTACACTAAATCCAGAAACAGAAAATAATGTACCTGATATTTTATCCCCCAGACATTAACTGTAGACAGTTTGTAAGGTTTCGGTTTACAATCTAAATCAATGGAAGAACTGAGACTCATTTTGCATGTAACACAGCAGCAGCACAGCCAGCTGTCATCTGTAATAACAGTATTGTAGAATAAAAGTGTTCAGTTTTTTCTTTTTCTTAAGCTAATATATTAAACAATTCATTTAGCCTATTGATTTTTCCCTGTTCTTGAACTTTCCAAACCAGTAGACTAGGCAGAATTGTCCTACAGAAGAATAAACCATGTTTAATCCAGTAAGCATGGTCACTAAATCCTGTTTTGTACATACACAAATGAGTGTTTTACTAAGACTACTTTCCACCCCCCCAGAACATTGCATTGTATTCCACCAATAGCAGAGGCAAAGTCTGACGGAACTGCTGTGGAAGCAACCAACAACTTACAGTACAGTTCTCCACTAAACTGATTTCCTCACATTTTCCAGAAGCTCCCAAGATTATCTGTAAGTGTATTTAGTAATGAATTCTTAACACAGATTTTATCTGCTATCCTTTCATAGCCACAGCTGCACATAAGTCAAAGAAAGGATCAACCATCAAGCATATGAAACTCTGAAGATCACACTACATGTATATATTTATACTACTGACAAACATATCAATCCCATCATTAATCACTGAATATGGATCGGTGCTCCATGCACTTCAGCCTAGTGAAAATATCGAAGTTGAATGCAGAAATTAAAAACTAATAATAAAGCTCAGGAGACACTTTTGACATGGGCAAGCTAGAAGCTGAAGTGTTTGAATTTAAAAAGTTTGTGCTGCCCAGCACACACAGTGGAACATTTCTATGCAGAAAGAAATCAGGCCACTAGAATAAGAGTCAAACTCCAAACATACAGCAATAAATCTGAGAGCCACTGCTTTAACCCAAAAGCCAAGCTTTTAACACAAGCTCATAAACACCTAAATACTTGAAATACATGCAAACTTGATCCTCTACTCTGTTACAGGCTGTACATTTGTAACATTCTGTAAGGGTTTATCCAATTTTAAGTGCCTTGATGGTTTAATGTTTTTCATTTCATTAGTCAGTGTAATTTAAACATTGTACTCAGCTGCACAATACCTGCATAGTTCCTGCACTGTCAGTGCATTACTATCGGCCATCAGTAACCAGTTAGCAGTTAAATTTGGCACACATACAACAAAGTGTCTAATTTCTTAGAAGTCATACAGCTGCACAACAGTTGATTTTTCAGGCCTTTAAAAGAATTATTTGAATGTAATTACCTTTTGTGAAAAAATAAAGTAAAAAAGACACACTAAAATATATATTTCACAGACGTACATGTTAATATCTTACCTCTTACGCCATTTCCCCTATTACTTTTCCAATGATGCCAAAACATATTAAAGGTCTGATACCAATTAACTGTGAAAAATGGCTTATGTAAACAGGTGGATTGTTAAATAAACTACAATAAAAAGTAAATCTCTTGAATTTTTAAAACATTAATTCAGTATATGATCTTCCTATTTATCTGATCAGCTAGCTCTACTAGTGCAGATTTAAACTTATTGACAGGTTTTACTGCATCCTTCCAATTACCATCAGACTTTCTCAGCCATTGCCCTTACATTTCCAAAGCAAAACTTCCAGGTATTTAGACTGTCAAATACACTCACCTGCAAAGAGGAATGGAGGCTTACAGTAAAAAATAATAATAAATAAATAACCTTGAAAGCCACATATAAAAAAATACACTTTTTTAAAGCATGTAATGATGTGCAGCACAATTACTTTAAAATATACTTTAAACACTGCTGAAATCTGCCTTCTTTGAATATTTGGTTTTCACTTTGCAGAGGTGGTGTTGGTATAAACTCCACATTAGGAGACTCTTTAGTCTATACTGAATTGTGTCACATCAGAAAAAATCTTTTGTATGCCCACTCAGCTCTTAAAGCAGACCTTTTATCAGTTCTGATTTAACCACAAAGGAATTCTCTATACTGTAGTTACTATTAGAAGGCTCGACTACTTCAGTCTGTTTGCACATTTGCAGAATTCAGTCAGAAAACACCTATTTTAAATGATGATTTATATCTCAGCTTTTCCAGACTTCCTGGCCTTCCCTAACACAGCCAAGGCAACAAACAGAGACTGGATGCATATTGCTGCTTCAGAGGACAGCAGAGTAATGTGCTGCAAGGCCATCACATAAATCATGGTAATTGGCATGTAGCTGGAAGGAGAATGCAAACCACTGTACACCACCAGCCAACATTGCCAATGATCCAGGTCACAGAAGGTTATGAAGCCATGTCAAGTACTGCACATATACCCAGCTGAGAACTTTTTACGTACATTGTCTTGGACAGTAAACCAAGAGCAAAAACTGGAACTTCAAGGAGACAGATCTCTCAGAACAAGTGCACTTGTTGGACAGCACTCAAGTATTCACGTGCTGTCAGGCTGACTGCATTCCAGGCAACTAGAATTCACATTAAATCTGTATCCTTGCTGCACAAGAAAGCTTTTTAAGATTTCAAATTAGTTCATGTCACAGACAGCATATTCATAAATTAGGATACCTTTTGTCAGTTAAAATAGTGTGCTCCTTCTTTGACTTGGCTTTTGGGTTTCTTTAAAGATGCAGTAAATTCTCCTACCTCACCCCTCAAGAAAATAAGCTAAAGAAAAAGCAAGTTAAGGAATATCAGCAGCTTTCCTAAACTTTGCACAGATATTTACACTACTACAAAACTTCACACATTATCTTGACATCACTAGATTACCTAGACAACAGGTGACACTTAAATTGAACCCATGCAGACATATCTAAGAGCATGCCATCTACTACAGCTCATCCTTCAACAATAAGAACTGCACCTGACAGTTTGCTACATTTTTTCACTTGAATTTTTTAAATTAGAAGTTGACCAGAGTCTTAAGTAATGATTTAACATGTTCATTTAGAAAAGCAAATGATACAGCAAAATGCAGCAACTAGCAAATAATTTTTAAGGAAACCAGTTTGTCTGATGCTGACTTTTAAATAGCCCTCTGTCACACACAGATTTTGCATTTAATTAATAGTTCACCTCTGAAAGTTAGCACACAGGGAGAGAGACTAAATGCAGGCATCAACTGCTGGCATGACAAGTGGCTCAAATCCAAACATTGCTACATACCAAAGCATCAGATCATACACAAAGATGGAATCACCTTCTAAAAGAAATGGCAGCTTTGAAAATGAAAATTGTTTTCTCAGAAGTGAGGAAAGCCTTGAAATTAAGGGAAAAGTAGAATATAAGAAATATGAAAACTGACCTAAAACACTCAAGGAAAAATTTAGTTACATGAACCAAATACAACACTCCTATATAAAAGATTTCTTGGTTTATAACTTGTGATGGCAAGTGATGAGCAATTATTTTCCTGAAAAAATGCATGAATTCTACAGTAGTATTGACATTGTCCAATTACACTTATCGTACTATCCAGTTACACAGGAAGATATATATACAAGTTTTATTTTTTTTATCTTGAAATCACTCTAAAACACTTACACTCTCTTGAAATCAAGAATAGATTTTTTTAGAAAGCTTGAATTAAATGCAGGAGTTGATTTTTCAGTTGATTAAAGCTTTTCCACCTTTAGTGATCTGGTCTTGAAAGACAGCTCTTTTTTTTTTCAGGGTATCCAAAGAAATTATTCAAGGTCAAAGACAGTGTATTAGAGCACACACACACAGAAAAAGTTTGCATATTCACCAATTTAATGCATTGCATTCCAAATCCTATAAGGAAACTAGAATGCATTAGATCTCTCTCTTTCATGAAGAAACATTTAAAAATTAAGCTTACTAGTTTCTGTTCTGGAACTGGAAATATAAGCAGTTATTTCTTAGAGCAAATTGAAACTGGAATTGATGAAGGCATTTTCACAAGACTCTCTAGGCTTGGAACTAAGTCAAAAAAAAGCAAAAAGTCAGACATCATTGCTTTATGCCCATACCACAATACAGTATTAACAAATTCTGGATTACTTGTTTTACTCATACATTCCTAACCAAAACCCTTATGCTGAACACAATTGCTCCTTCAGCATGTCAGCAGACAAACTCTCCTCTTCAAATAGGCAGAATTTAACACAACCTTTTTGGAAAAAGTTCACTATACATACCAGAACAATTTGGTATCACAGGTCAAAAAAATTTAACACTAAACACAGTGCCTTCACTGCCACTAATGACAGTCTTAGGTTTGTCACACAACTCAGTATTACTTTCATTAAGTAAATCCTTTTACTAAATATATCTGTCCTACATGTTTCGTCAACAACTACAAGTATATTGCAAGCACCAGTGACGATCACTATATTTGCTAAAAGTCACAGTTGAACTCACAGCACAGTATAACATTTGTGTCACCTCGGCAAACAAAATACTTGGTATGGTTTTATCACAAGAAAAAAACCAGTGTTTCATGTTATACCACTGGCACTCAAACAACTGAGTCCCAAAAGAAGACCAATTACTTTTGTTTTACTTGCTCCGCCATTTCAGAAAGCTTTGGGTTTGGATTGTATTTTTTTTCAGTAAAGATGGCTAGGAAGAATCAAAATTTACCTCAAATCACTGTCCACCAAAAGGATCTGAAATCTGCTGACTACAATAAAGATTCCACCAGAATTACATGCAGCCACCAATCTGATATTCCAAAGCCTTCTCTTGCTTCTGGTGAAAAAAAGGCTTCTTCTGGTTTTGAAAGCAAAACAATCTCCAGTCTTTAACTTAACAACAAATTAAAGAAACATCAGTGACCTTCAATCACTATTTAAGAAAGAGAAAAAGCAAAGTAAAATTTCTCCTAAGAAGTATTTTGGTTACATGCCCCAACCAGGTATCCCTGAGGGGCTTCCAAAACACTATCCTGCAGCTCCAAGTTAATGATGCTCTTCAGCTGAATCTCCTTCCACAGACAAGGCAGGTTTCTATCTTATAATATTAACGTCATGTTCCAGAGCTGTAGTGAGTACCAGTCGATGAATTCTTTATATTTTCCTTCCCTAGGAGTCCCCTCCCTCCAACTCATTCTCTTGCCATTCACACCTAAAAGCATGACTTACCACAGTGAGAGAGCCTTATGCTACCATGGAAAGGGCTCTTACTCCTTTAAGAAAGGCCTGTATGAGCAAGCAGAGTCTAAGCAACAAAGACAAACCTACTTCAAATTACCAACAAACAGGGATACTGTAAGAGTACTTGTATGACACATCAAAATGTCTCAAGTACTTCTAATGTGGCTGCAGCAGTGAAGCTGAGTTTTACAGCACTACAGCCAAGGCAACCTCTGTCTTTCCCCAGGCAAGAGTCATACCAGCAGAGGCACAGGGGTTTATTTCTTCTCCTAGAATAGCTGCATTAAGGGCTCTCACCAGGTCAGCTGTGCTATTGAGGGATCACACCTCTTCCAACCTTGACAGCCACAGCTGTGAGGATAATACAGTACTGTGTACTAATTCAGGACTAACCTCAGAAACCAAATATACACTTCACCATCTAAAACTGTCTGCTTGCTCCTGGCATTTTCAAAATTTGGCCAAATGAAACACAGTCAATTTCTAATTTTCCTTACAGATTGTTGTATTTACTCACAAAGTGCTTTCTTATTTAGACTTCAATTTTTAGTAAAAATACTTGGTTTGAAATAAGTTGAACACAGGCATGGTAAAAGAGGTGCTTATGCAGTTGGGAAGGTCTGCTTTAGGAACCTGCATTCTCTGGCTCTTTTGAAATATACTAAAAAAGAAAAACTTTCATGTCCAGTTGAAGCATATCAAAAAGATATAAATACATCAATATGTTAGATGCAAATTGAATTCTGAAGCCATCTTCTTTGGAGAAAAGCCTTTCAAAACAGTGATGCTAATTATTATGCTAGGACAGCACCAATAATCTACAAAATAGGCTAGCAGACAACCTTACTGCCTGATTACCAAGACGGTTGTGTATATCCTCTACATTTGTAGATGTGTATACATTGGGCATCACTACGTCTTCATTTGATTTCAGATTTTCTTTACAACAAGATAACACAGGAGAGATTAAGTTGGTAGGCATGAAGGAGGATCACATGAAGATTTTTAGCAAACCTTAGATACAAAGACTGGGAATCTTCCTGCTTAAGATTATTTACCATGATAAAATAGTCAGAATGTTTATTTACGGGTAGACTGAAAAATCTAAAGTGTAAAATTCAGAAGCAAATGGTGCCATTTAACTACCACTGAACCAAAATTTATGTGTCTCTCAAATAAAGTCCCGCATTCCCTGTTTATAGTAATACTTCAGGTTACAAGCAGAGCTGTTGGAACTGATATGTAATAAAATGTATTTTGTCCAATAACTGCACTTTTCCATAGTTCAATAGTAAACATTTACAGAGTTTCCATTACTCACACTGCAAAGAACATAAGTTCACATTTATATGGTTACTAAACATGGACTTTCATAAACTTAATTTTAAGTTTTCCTCAATGCTACATATTCAGCTGTATTATATGGAACCAATTCCATTCTCTGCCCAACATAACTCACTCTAGAGCGGAATTGCCTTTAACAGCTGCACCTTTCTGCTTCACTAGGAATATCTTCTCAGCAAGACTCCAGTCTTAATGACACAGCTACCTACCCAAATTGCACAAGAACTTTCCTATAGCAGGACCTACTCAAGTCCTCCACAACTCCCTCACCAAAGGCTTCTGTCAAAACAACTAACATCTTTCATATCACCAGTTTCCACTACTATTTTTGCAAGAATTTCAAAGGAGGCTCACATAAGGTTGGGGGGGAAGGGTGAGGGAATACAACAAAGCAAATGTATTTTCAGCAGTAGGTACAGTGTTTGTTTGAAATGTATTACAAGGTTCCAGAAAAAGCAGTCAACACTTAAGTCGTATTTGTGCATATGTTCTTTCTACATACTGACCCTTGCCAACATTACTCAATGCCATCCCCTTTGAAGGCACACAAAAAGTTACTTTTTTTTCTTTCACAACTACTCACTGAGGCCTATTCCACTGCTGAAAGCAAGCAAAGCAAAAGTCCTCACTGGGTGTCTGCCTCCTAGAGAAGATTGCATTTTTTATTTATTGCCCCTTGGCTTTATTTTCACAGTGAATTCCTGGCTTAAATGCAATCAGCCAAGAAACCCTCCCTACGTGCACTCCTGTCATTCCTAATCGCTTGCAAACAGAATCAAGTGCAAGCAAAAGGGGAAAAAATCTCAGCACTGCCAACCAAACTAAAAAAGCCCTACTTCTGGTTTTGCCAGTCCTGAGCAACCACAAATGCACCTCAGACCCCTTGAAAAGAGAAAGTAAAAAGATTAAATTTAAAATAAACTTGATTTTTAAAAAACTAAGTTAAAAAAAAATAAAGAAAGTCTCCCTAGGCAGAAGAGAGGGGCACTGAGCCTAAGAACAGGGTCACATCTTTCCTTCGGAAAAAAAACCTGATAGCACATTTGCAAGGTGCCCGCCAAGTCAAACCCGCAGCAGGTAGCACCGAGGTTTTGGGGGAGTGCGAAGGAGGGAATCCCGGCGCCCCACACACACACAAACATACACAGAGAGCCGCCGCCGTCAACAAAAGGCGAGCAGCAGCCTCTTTTGTCTGTCTTCCCCTTTTAAGGGGAGGAGGAGGGGAAACGACAGAAAACTGAGAGGGGAGAAACAAAAAGAAAAAAGAAAAAAGGGAAAAAAAAAAAAAAGACGCAAATAAACATGAATATGAGAACAAAGTGGCCGGGTCGCACAAAGAGCATCACCACCGGCGGAGGAGACTATCTGTCGGGGGCGGCTCCTCTTTCATTCAAGGAATGGAAGGGGAGCCGCCCCCGGCAGACAGCCCCCACAAAAGTGGGGGAATACCCACCTCTGCAGCCCTTTAAACACTGGCAGGGAGGAGTTAACCAAGGGAGCCCGCAGCGGGTGAAGAACAGCGGCAGGCGGCTGGGCTGGGGGTGAGGAAGAGGATGGGGGTATTGTTGCAGTAGGAGGAAGAGCTTCGTTTTCCCCCCCTTGTCACGAAGCCGTTCATCCTAAAGCAACCTCCCCAGCCGTACCACCCCCGGCGGGGCGAATCGCGCCCCCTCCCTCCGGGCTCGTCGCGGCTGCCCTAGAAATGCCTTTGTTCGCGGATCCCCCCCGCACTCCCGCTGCCGGGGTCTCACATCGCTTTTATGTCTCTATTTTGGACGGCGGCGCATCCCGCCCCCCCCTTCCCCCGCCGGCCGCCCTTCTGCTGATTCATTTCCACCGGCGGTCCCCCTCGGGATTGGGGAGGGGGGGGGGGGGCGGCATCTCCTCGCTATTGTGGCTCGGAAAAGCGATGACCCGGATTACCGGGGGTGGACGCTGGTAGGAGGGCAGAGCCAAACGGGATTACACAGGCTGGATTACCGGGAGCGGGCACGGCGAGGTGCGGGGCTGCGAGTTAAAGGGACAGGCGGGAGCCGTGTCCGTGTCACGGAGGTAGGGAGCCACTGCGCGTCCCGGGCACGAGGGGGAGGAGACCAGCGGAGGAAGTTGCCCGGCCCACGGTACAGCCGGGGAGTGAAGGGTTCGCACGGGCCGGGCCGCAGGCGCTGAGCTGCAGCGGAGAGAGAGGGACGGCAAGCGGGTGACACGCAGGGTGAGACCCGCGGCCCCGAGCGCCGGCGGCCTGGCGCGGGAGCGGAACCGGCCGGTGACTCACCGACTTGCAGGACGTTATCGACGCAGCCGCCGTCGAGCAGAGCGATGCCCCTGCGGAAGGGCAGCCGGTTCTCGTCGGCGGCAGCGACGGCGGCGGCGTCCATGGCCCCGCCAGGCGCGGCGGCGCCCCCGGGACCGGCGGCGGGATCCTCGGCGCCGGTGTTGAACGACGAGTACATACAGATCTCCCTCTCGCTGCGGGGGAAGGACCAGTAGACGATCCGGCGCTGCACCGGCTCCGGAATCCGTTCGAACCGCTCCTCCACCCGCTGGAAGGGCCACTTCTCCGCCACCTTGCGAGCCGCAATGTCCAGCAGGGACTCGGGGCTTTGGGTCTTGCCGAGCGGCAGCAGCCCCAGGGCGGCGGCGGTAGCTGCAGAGGAGGGTCCGCCGCACAGCGCACCGCCGCCAGGCCCTGAGCCGCCCGCCCGCTGCCCCGGCCTGCAGCCCGAACCATAGCCGGGTCTGCAGCAGAGGCGCTTGGCGGGGTGGGGGAGCTGACCGCGCTCCGCCATGATCGCGCCGCTTCTAAGCCGACAGCGGAAGTGGCTGTACCCTATAAACGGCTCCAGGAAGGCAGCGAGGGCCCGCGAGCCCCCGGGGACACGCCCCCCTCTGCCCTTATGTGGCGAAGAGGGCGGGGCCGAGTGGCCTCGCCGGCTGAGGCGGGGCGGGGCCTTATGCAAATCGGCGTCACAACGTAAATATAACGGCGGGGGGTGGGGGGAGGAGGGGGAAGAGCGAAGGTGTGGTGCGCGCTCCCCCCCCCCCCCTCCCGCTGATGTCACGCGCGCAAGCCTGGGCGCGCCCTCGCGCGCGTGGTGGGAAAGGGGGAGTGGTTGGCGGCGCCCCTCTTTCTGCCGCCATATAGGGAATGGAATGCGGGGGCGGGGCCGCCGCCGAGGCCTGAACTCGGTCACCTCTGCCGGGAAAGCCGGAGGGGCGGGGCGAGCTGCAACTCGCGGACGAGAAGTACGGTACCGGCGGCGGCCGCACCACGGTGACAGACCTGCGCTCCTGCTTCAGAGGCGCCCCGCAACAGGAGAAGCCCTTTCCGTCCGCCCCTGGATCAGGAGCCCAGATGCATGCATCTAACAAGCTCTTGAGCTACACCAGTGAGGCATGCTCCAAGACGTGTTGGTATTGAGTTTTGCGGGGAGTTCTATTTTCCTTCTATTAGCGGTATTACGGTAAAGGTCGTCATCCCGGTGCCAGCACCCGGTTGGCTCTGCAGATATCGGGGCTTGGAAGCGCGTCGGGAGAGCCGAGACACGGGGCAGGGCGGCACGGACCCGCAATGAGTCAGTTGGAGGCGATGAAGGCACCGTGTTTACCCAGGTGGGTTGTGACACAGCGGAGGGTCAGGATGTTTTCGGTGATCTTTATAAACCGCGCCGTTCGGATACGTGCCGGCGCCTCAAAGATAGATACATAGATAGATGGATGGATGGATGGATGGATGGATGGATGGATGGATGGATGGATGGATGGATGTATACATATGCTGAGGGTCCTGAGATGCTGCGTGGCGTCAGGCTGCTCCCGCCGCCGCTCCTGGAGTACCGACCGCATGGAAGTGCCGCACGGCAGGGATCGAGCGAGCGCAGCCCACAGCGCCTTTCTGCGCAGAGAGGCTGTGGGCTGCGTGCCATTGCAGACCAACTTCGGTTGACTTCTGTTCTTTTAATTAAATTTTAAAATAAATATTTTTGGTATTTTGGAGTTTTATCTCGGAAATGGGATTACGCTTTCATGTTTCATGGTAAAGCAGCCGCCATTTCTTATTAACCGAATTTAAAACCAATTTTTTTTATTAATTAAATATTTCGGAACTATAGCTTGTCAGAGGCATCTTTTGGCTGCTCGCAGTTGAAAACAGCACTTACTCGCCCGGCGAGCGGCCCTTTGCTTGCATGCCGTGTCCTGCAGAAGCCGTAATTGGAGCGGCTTCCCTCCGGCAGGCTGGTTTTCCCAGACAGACTACATTTTCCATGATGCAGCGCAAGCCGCCCCCAGCGGGGAGGCGGTTCCGTCAGGGAATGCGGTGGAGGAATGTCAAGCGTGCCTGGCATAAAATCTGAGAGGTGCAAACAGCGTCGCCTTGGCTCGAAACTTTGTCGTCTCCTTTTTGTTTGCACCAACCACCCCCCCACCCCCCCCTCCACCTCCGACTGGAACGAACTTATTTAGTAGTGAAGAGATTGAAAAGCTTTGCAGAAACTGCATTTAACCTTTAAAAGTGGGTGCGAAATTGAATGAAACTTATCAGACTCGCTGACTGATTTTTAAAAAAAGATTGGCAGAAACCTGAGATGGTTTAGAATTTGCATGTATTGGGGAAAGGGGGGAGTGTTTGCTTTTAAACTTCTAAACAGTAGCGGTACTTGGAAATTTCACGGATAAAGAATATTTTATATCCAGGTATAGACCTGTGCTTTGGTTGGGGGGGAAGGTTAGGGTTGGTTTTTTTGCTTTTGTGTTTCTTTGTTTTTCTGGTTTTGTTTTCTTTTTTACTTTTCTGCTGCCAGTTGCTGATTCTAAGAAAATGATGGATGCTTTTTAACCTAGTAGCTTAAACGGCAGAATTATTTTCTGCACAGGTGGGTCGGTGGATTTTTTTTGTTTGGTGTTGTTTTTTCTTTTGTTGTTTTGTTTGTTGGTTGGTTTTTTGTTTTTTGGGTTTTTTTTTTTTTGTTGTATACACTATAAGCTTGGCGTTTTTTTCCTTTGGGATCATGAAACCTACCGTCTGTGTAAGAAATGGGTTTAAACTGATGTTTGTGTTTCAGGTTGCAGACTTCACAAAATAGTTACTCTTGAGATGTCAGCTTCATAAATCCATAGGTCACTTGCTGCAATATTAACTGTCTTGTTTCTCATTTTAAGCACGTTTTATAAATGTCCTGCTGGATTTATAAACTTAACTCCAACAGAATTTTGGAAGTGTTAGGAGCCTGAATGCTGCAGATCAGAGATGAGCCTGTAGTACTATTTTTTACTATTAATATGGTTTTTATCTCAGCATTTCGGGGAACAGAGATTTTAAATATGTAGACAGTAGGAAAAAAAAAAAAACTTCACGATTGCATGTGTGTGAGAGGAGAGGAAAATTATTTTTCACTCCATCATTATCAATCAATCACTCCATAATCAACCATTAATGAGTAATGATTGTTCATATGTCAAAGCAATTTTTCTTCTCTGTTCTACCACTATTTCTGCTTTAAATAATCATCTAGCAAGTCAGTAAAGATACTCTTCCAAACTGGATAATGGCTGTTCTTTACCAGGTCTTAGCCATCTGCTGCAATAAATATAACACTCATGCCACTGGAAGAATTCTTCACATCATAGTTGAGAAACTTTACAATAAAAACCAGAAAGAGTGAGAAGAGTGACAATGAACAACAAATCATCCCTAACAAGTTAACCTACGTGTCAGTTATCTCAACTTAGTCTTTCTTCTTTCTTTACAGATCTGGGCAGAAATTTTTAAATTCACTAAAGAAATCCCAGAAAAAAGCAGGTGGAAGAGCTCATGGATCCACCTGTTTCATCTGTCTACTCCTCATCAAGACTATCTACTTCCTATTGATTCCGTGTATATTAACAGATACACAGTGTGCTGGTGAATCTTTTTAGTTTCTGGGCTAGGGAGCAGACAAGGAAGCAAGAGGCATCTTTGCTTTTCTCATGCTGCCACAGGCACCAAATGTGCTCCACTCTCTACTCCAGCTGCACCAGCATAGCACCTGAACAACTTGCAATTTTTCATCTGAGGCTGAACTTTTGTCCTGCCAGGTTTGCCCCAAGTTCCCTCCCCTTTCTTAAGCCAAGTGGGAAGATGTGTTAATTCCAGAGAAGAAATTAGGAAGCATTAAAGCCATATCTAAGCTATTTTAATTGCTAGATAGTTTTTTCTTTCAGTGGATGTTCTTGAGGGAAGACCTTAGCGAGCTAAACATTTCTTGCCTCTGCTTCCATCTCACCATTTTGGGAAGTTTCTATTCCAGAGCCACACAGAGAGGAAGGAATGGCTGCAAAACAGCAAGCTTAACTTGGCTAACTTCCTGCGTGTAATAAAAGGCTATTCTGTGAGCTGCTTGGAAAAGCACCCTTGGCCACCATGCAGTGAAATTCCTTCCTAATAATCTTTTCAGAGCATTAGGCCAGTAGCAGTCAGTTTTGCTCATTACAGTAAAGTATAAAAGGCTTGAGCATTCCACCAGTTGTGCTAATCTAAAAGGAAGGTCACATACAGCTGCACAGTTGTCTTTGTATGAAGCACACCAAGGTCTAAATGTAGGCAACATAATTCTGGCCAATATAAGTCACCCCAGTGGTTAAATCTTATCAGGAAAGATGAGACTTGGCATTCCTGCATTGAAGCTGAACAAGGGTCTGAATTCATGCACTGCATAAAATATTTCTGAACTCTCAGAGGGTAGGGGGGTCAAAGACAAAGAAGGAGACTGGGGAATGGAGGCTGGAGGGTTCTTGGAGCTAAAGCTGTAAGGGAGAAAAAGCAAAAAAAATTGAGGAGACAGACTAAAATAATCAAAACAAGAAAGAATGATAGGCCTACTGAAACAACTGGATTTACAATGCTGAACCAAATCTTTTTAAACCTGTTTCTGTATGCCTTTTTAGATAACGAGGGGTTTCATTTCTTGGAAAAAGGCTATAGGTTTTACAGATAACAAATGTATTTTAACATCGTGTGAAAGCTTGAAAAACACGGCTGTATGTAAAGGTGGTGAATATCACTGTACTTTGTAGTGAAACTGGGAATTCAAATGCAGGAAAGGCAGACAGAAGTGATGAGTGTTGATGAAATTACCATCTAAAGATTGGTCAGTGAAGAAAATAGTGTAGTTGGTCACTGTCTTCAGTTTTACAATGTTTTCATAAAACAGTTTCTTTCATGAGGTTCAGAGGCTATTTTTAATTTAAAGCCTAAGAAAAGAACTTTTGCCTTTTGCTAGCCTTTTAAATCAAATACTCTAGGATAAATATTGCCAGCTCTTTAGAGTTTCTCTGTTGAAGTGGAAATAAACTGGCAGCACCAAATGAGTCCTTTCAAAGTGCAGCTTTTTATTTTGATTAAATTTCTTGTTGATTCTAAAACTGGAGTCAGAGACTAGAATCTAAAAGCATTTAGGAAAATTTACTTTAAATACTAAGTGTACTTTGCCAGTTTTCTAGAACAATTAAAAGAAACAAACATCTAAAACTGGGCTAAATCCTCTTGACATTAGTTTCTGTGTCCTCTGCCTTTCTGTAGCTCGATACTTAATGTATTAAGTCATTCTCAGAAGGACTGAAGGGGAAGGCATTGTTTGTGCCATAGTCCCAGAGCTGTGTGAATTAATGCTGCTCTGTATTTCCTCAAGGACTGAGCACATTCAGTTTACATTTATTGAGAATAGATCCTGGGAATGAATTATTTCTTCCTTATAAGGAGCCTTGTGTTGAGATATCTGTTGGGGCAGTTTAGCTCACTACTAAATCACTAGGGATAAAAGCATCACTGTTACAAGTCAAATGATAATGCACAAGTAAAATGAGAATGTGCAATTCTTATAAGTAAATGTGTTGCACTCATTTAGGTGGTTGAGAATATTAAGGTCTTGGAAGACTCACCTTTCTTCAGACTTATCATCTGCATAAAGTCAAAAGGAGAAAGTCTTGTCTCAGAGGGAACTCTAGATTTAGTCTCTCTGGGTTTGTTGTGACCTTATTTAGGTCTGAGTTGCAAAATTTATGAATAACCAAAGTAAAAACAGTATATTACCCTCAAAAGTCTTTGTAAATGTTATTTTTAAAGTGTTATTTTTTTTCCTAATATTGAAATAAAATAGTTTTATTAAAATATTGGATATTAATGCATCTTTCTTCATTTATTTTCTCTTTTTAGTGCAAATAAATACACTTAATTGTGATTAAGTGATTTAAAAAAAAAAGTTTCTCAAAACTTCATCTTCTTCTGGTCAGACATTCTCCACCAAAAACAGGATAGGCCGGTCTAGAAGTTATCAGGTGCAAAATGCCATTGTTTGGTCTACCAGCATGTGTAGGAATACAAATACACAGAAAGTGAAATAGGCTGGTCATTTAAAAGGGAACATTAGGGCACTGCTTTTTTGTGGATAAGCATGCTACATGAACAACTCCCCCTTTTTATCTTCTTGGGCTTTCTCCCTTTTAGCTGCACTTTAGTCTTCCTTGCGTTGGACCAAGGAACTGCTTTGCAGTGTCAGGCAGAAGCTCTGCATGAAGGACATGAAAACCTTAATCTGATATTGTCTCAAAGTAAAAGACATTGCTTAACTAAATTTTAACCTATAGCAAAGAAAGAGAAATCACATAAACTAAGATTTTCAGAAGAGCTTTTCCATATGCTAAGTGCTGGTAGAAAGATTTTTAAAATGGCTTTGAATAATAAAGAAAAACCCCAAACAAGTCAAAACCCTTCCTTCTCCCATTTCAAGGGTCACAGAATCATTTAGTTTGGAAAAGACTTCCAAGATCATCAAGTGCACCCTTTTGAATGATCACCACCTTGTCAGCTAGACCACAGCACAAAGTGCCAGATCCAGTCATTTCTTGAACACTTCCGTGGATGTTGATTCCGCCGCTTTCCTGAGCAGTCCGTCCCAATGTTTGACAGCCCTTTAGTGGTGAAATTATTTCTAATGTCCAACCTAAACCTCCCCTGGTGCAGCTTGAGACTCTGTGCTCTTGTCCTGTCACTGGTTGACTAGGAGAAGAGCCCGACTCCACCTGGCTACAATCTCCTTTCAGGCAGCTGTAAGGAGTGATAGGGTCCCCCCTGAGCCTCCTTTTCTCCAGGATAAACACCCCCAGCTCCCTCAACCACTCAGGACTTGTGCTCAAGATCCTTCCTCTTTTCTGTTGCCCTTCTCTGGACCTGCTCTAGCACTCCGTGTTCTTCCTGAATTGGGAGGCACAGGATAGGATTTGAGATCCAGCCTCGCCAGTGCTGAGTACCAGTGCTGACAATCCCTGCCCTGGCCCTGCTGGCCACACCATGGCTGATCCAGGCCAGGATGCCATTGGCCTTCTTGGCCACCTGGGCACACCCTGGCTCATGTTCAGCTGCTGTCACCAGCACCCCCAGCTCCTTTCCAGCCACCCTGCCCCAGCCTGTGGAGCTGCCTGGGGTTGTTGTGACCCAGGGGCAGGACCCAGCACTGGGCCTTGTTGAACCTCACACCATTGGCCCCAGCCATGATCCAGCCTGTCCAGATCCCTCTGCAGAGCCTTCCTGTCCTCCAGCAGATCAGCACTTACACACAACTTGTTATCCATGAATTTAATGAGAATGCACTCAACCCCCTCATCCAGATCATCAAAAATATATTAAACAGAACTTGCCCCTTTAATGGCACCATGCCCCACCACTCTCTGGGCCTGGCCAGTCCAGCAAAGGGTGTGCCTTTCCACTGCATCGGCTGCCAGCTTTTCCAGGAGAATGCTGTGGGAGACAGAATCAAAGGCTTTGCTGAAGTCCAAACAGGCTACGTCCACAGCCTTTCCCACATCCACTTGGCAGGTCACCTGGTTGTAAATGGAGATCAGTTTGGTCAGGTGGGACCTGCCTTTCCTAAACCTGTTCTGAGTGGGCCTGACCCCTCGGTTATGCTGTGTGCGCCGTGGGATGGTGTCTAAGATGGTCTGTTCCATAGTCTTGCTGGGTGCTGAAGCCAGGCTGACAGGTTGTAGTTGCCTGGATCAGTGTTCCAGCCCTTCTTGTGGATGGACATCACACTGGCCAGCCTTCAGTCATCTCTGACATCTCCAGACTTCCTTGATTGGCCAGGACTGACTAAGAAGTCCGAGTCCAGATTAATGTCTGATGGCAAGAGAGCCAAACACACAAGGGGACAGCTTACATATGCCAAAACCTAGAGCTCCTGCTCCTCCCATAGAGATGGGGTGCCTTTCAGTAGGATCCATGCTGTGCTGGTGAACCCTTGTCTCCAGCACCACAGCAAAGGCAGTCCTAGGAAGAGGAAAGTATAGCTAACTGGACAGCAATTTCTCTGGGTGCCAATTTTCTGCGAACTTCTCAGCCTTCATGAATTATAACTGAGGACCTGCAGAAAGTATGGAGGCAAAGAAAAGGCTGAGATGGCTAAGCAACACTATAATGGTTCCTGTTGTAAGAACTGTCATTTTTTTAAAAAGCTCAGGTGGAATACCTCCTTCCTCTTACTTGTTTCCCTAGTGATTGCATTTAGCAAGCTGGAGAAAATGAGCTGGACTATAATTTTTTTCCTTAATCTCTGTGTAAAATTTGGTTCCAACTGAGACTTAAATTTATAGTTTACAGGTATTTGAACAATATTGCAAACCCATCTCTAGCTTTCCTGGGACTGAAACACCCAATCAAGATTTACAGACAACTCTTTCGGGTTGTATCAGAGACAAACTTACAAGGTAGTACTCTAAGTACAAGGGCTTCTGAATAGTTAAGACACCCTTTGAAATTAAGAGACCAAGGTTTTTCTGTCTGACAAAAGAATTACACTGTGCTGTCTTGTCATTTATTTGGTCAAAAAGGACTGTATGCTGAGGAATAGTTAATAGAGACCAAATCAAGGATATAACATTTTGAGGCGTTGTTTTCCCAATTTTTTTTTTCCCAACCCAGACTATATCTTATATTTGTAAAACCCAGGCTTTTGTCTCAAAACTTAAAAAGTATTTAAAATTTTGTAGCCCAACTGCTAATTAGAGTGGTGTGTACTTGTTTTGACAATCTATCCCTGCAACTGTGGAATACTGCATCTGTTCAGAGCAGTCAACTTTCAATGTTAAACACAGCTTATTTGCATATATCTTGGGTGACACTGATATACTTTTACATGTATTCTGTATCCCAGCTGAAAATATTTTTGTTCTCTGGTTGCCTGTTTCTATCCCTTCTTTTTCTTTCTCATCTTCCCTTGACTGTACTTTGTTACTGCCAGTCCATTGTACACTCTGACAAAATGGGTACCTTTTCCAACCACTTGCCTTCTTCTTCCTGTTCTTCCTGTCGTGCAGTCTTGGAAATTGTACTGGAGCTAATATGTCAAGCTAAGCCTTGTAATCAAATTCAGAAGATAGAGATAAGCTATGGTTAGAGCCTGCAGTAAAATTTTGTCAGAGAAACCAGTACTTCCTTTTACTTCACTACCTTCAAAGACTTCACTGGAATCCCTCTCTTGGAGCAGGGATTTAGGTTCTTCTCTACTGGTCTGTGACTAGAAAACATTTAACTTTTGAAGTTGCTCTGAATAAAAGCATGTAATTTTTGAAGTAGCTTTGAATAGAAAGGGAGAACTTTTTTTTCCTCCCCTCCCCTCCCCTCCCCTCCCCTCCCCTCCCCTCCCCTCCCCTCCCCTCCCCTCCCCTCCCCTCCCCCCCCTCCCCTCCCCTCCCCTCCCCTCCCCTCCCCTCCCCTCCCCTCCCCTCCCCTCCCCTCCCCTCCCCTCCCCTCCCCTCCCCTCCCCTCCCCTCCCCTCCCCTCCCCTCCCCTCCCCTCCCTCCCTTTCTTACACTGTGGGGAAAATGTGGTCTTACACTTCTGGAAAATTAGTGTGGCAGGTTTACCACTGAAAAGGAAAGGACCCCTTGGTAATTAATATGTCCCCATGCTTCTTTGCTTTAATAAATTATGCAGGACTTATGGGACAGCTGTCCTATTGCTAGACACTGCTGGGCTGTATTGGGGTCCTTTGGGGGAATAGATGCAAGGACTGTGTGTGGTGTGGTTCAAATACTGCAGGACATACTGAGTCAGTGTCTGCAAGCTTAGGCAGATGTCTCCATCAGTCATCCTGCAGATGTTATGATCCACGAGCAGAAGGGGTAAAAAATCTCTTCTGGTGTGTCACATAAAATGTATTTTCTAGTGGTTCCAAAAATGAAGCCTATGGGCAAAGACCTGGGCAAAGCCTCTGAATTCCTCCAGCTGTAGTAAAGGTCCAGTGTCACATTGCTGTTCCAGCCTAAGATGACAGAAGACTATCTCTAGAAAGAATATTCTCCTAACTCAGAATTGCTTGTAATTTTAATATGTGATTCTGAGAGCTTTGTTACAGACAGCACCAAAAAATTTTGTTACTGTGATTTCAGTGGTTCTGAGAAGCAACAGCAGCACAGCCTGAGCATGGTTTTCACCACATTTTGGACAACAGTCCAGGCACCAAAGCCAACCATGAGCACACTTGGATGACCAGGTTTACACCCTGCTCTGATTTTCAATTTATCTCTGCGAGCATAAAGTCTTTGATTCTTTTAAAACAAAATTTTGCTTGCTGGAGATGAATGGCTGCTTTTGAAGCTCACTAGAAAAGCTAGAGGTCTTTTCTTTCAAAAGAAAACAAGAAATCACTAGGATATGAGGGGTGAAATAACTGAGGAAGAGAAGAGCAGAGCTAGAGTAAGTTTTGAGGGGATAAATGTAAAAACGCAATTCTTTACCACCTCCACCCTCTAAATGGTATTTACCACCAGGGAAATATGGATCCATGCTGGACTGATTGTAGCATCAGGAAAATCCTCCATAAATAGCTCTCAGCCTTGCAAAAGCTGCAGTTTTCTCTTCCAATAATTGATACTCTGGTGACAACTTCCACCTGCTACTTATGAGTCGCAGTCACCACATCTGGTAAGGGGGAGAAGGCAACTTCTCCCTTTGCTCAGAATG
The DNA here is from genome assembly GCF_022539315.1 of Serinus canaria. NCBI lineage: Eukaryota > Metazoa > Chordata > Aves > Passeriformes > Fringillidae > Serinus > Serinus canaria. The sequence goes on from NC_066343.1 coordinate 56,519,482, forward strand.
TATTGTCTTGCCTGCAGGGGTAGTCCTAGGAGTGAAAACTTGCTACTAAGTTTGAGCACTTCTTAGAAGGTGTACTTAGAAGGTACGCTATTTGGAAATGAAATCTGCAATCTCTGCTTACTCAGAGTTTGAGCATAAATGAAGAGGAACCACAGTACCTTGGGATTGGGCTAAATTGCATTATTGCCTGGGAATGAGGGTTAATTCCATACTGTTTACTAAATGAAGAGTATAACCATGGCAACATTCAGGACACGGTCTATAAGGATCTGCCAGTGCAATTCTGAAATTAGCATTCAGAAGACAACCGTTTAAAAGTAGCTTTAGAACTGAAAAAGAATGCTTCAGACTACAGTCCATATGGGAATACTGCAGCATGAAAACTGTGCAAAATTTAGCAGTTCAGTTTATGCTGATCTCAGCAGGAGACCATTTATATAGATCTTTCATGAGTGAAAGCATAATGGTATAGATACTAATATCCAGTGGTGATTCAGATCACATAACAGCTATAATTTTGTGTGAAGTATACCTAAGAAATATAAATACTACTAGCTTTTTATGATCAACAATAGTGCAAAGAGAGTTGAAATCTTTTTTCCAAGTCCACTTGAGGAAAAAAGTAAAGAATGACAATTCTTAGACAAGATGAAGGTTCTACTTCCTGCATATAGAGAAGAAATTTGTGGGGTGAATGAGAAATAAGGAGAATAATATAAAAGGAAGTTATAGATCTGAGCTGGTCCCCTGCTATCCCAGTTAAACTTTGTCTAATAAATACTTTTTGTTGTTGCATGTTGTAATGTTCTTGCAGAAATCCTTTACACAGGAAGTAGTGGTCTGGCAGAATTAAAATTGATTGAATTGTAGCTTGCTCCACAGGTCACTACTTTCTGGAAGAAGCAGAGTCAACACAACTACACCTTTGTCATTGAGTCATGCCAGCTCTTCCTAGTAATGCTGATCAAAAATAGTTCTCTGGTTTTTCTGCCTTCGCTTTTATCAGTGGTTAACATTGCTGGTTTTGTTCAAGTCTATGTCTTCTTTTGTGAGCATCTGTCACTTAGCAGGACATGCATGTTTATATAAATAAATTCCACCAATCATGTAGGAAATGTGTAGGAAAATGCAGAACTGCAGACCTAACTTCTGAAAGTTGGCTTGATTTTAAGCTGACCCTGCCCTCTAAACAGATGCTCAGAACAGTCACGGCTCTTTATTGCTACAACACACCACCTTGGGATAACACATCAGATAGTCTGGAAATATGAAATACTTTATATGGAGTTGCTACTTCATGTAAGAAAGTGCTGAGGACAGTTGCATCTGCAAAGAACACAGCATCATTCCTTTCCCTTGCTACCCTCATAGGTAAATGTAGTACATTTAGGAAGCATTAAGTTAATCTTCAGAATGATGGATTGATAGAAATGATGGAAATTATGCTAGTGAAAAATCTGGCCTGATCCCTCGCTAAGCAGACAATCTCTTCATATTATTCCCAGCGTACCTGTCCTTTATTTCACATTCTCTATAGGCTTCCTTTTGTGTTTGGGTATGTCCAGGAGCAAGTTGTTCATCCATGCAGATCTCCCACTACTTTTGTCTGACTTCTTTTTTTTGGGATACATTGCTCCTGACTTGGAAGACCTTGACCCTTGAAGATTAATCAGCTTTCTTGGGCCACTCTTCCCTCCAGGATTCTATGTCCAACCAGACCCCTGAAGAGGCCAAGTCTGCTCTCCTGGAGCCCAGTACAGTGAGTTTCTTGGGCGTCCTTCTCACTCAAACTCCACCATTTCATGGTCACTACTTCCCAAATTGTGTTTGAGCTTCACATTACCTTCTTGTCAGCAAGAACGTGGTCCAGCATAGCACCTCTGTCATTGGTTCCTCTATCATTTGGAGAAGGAAGGTATTATCAGTGCATCACAGGAACCTCCTGGTTGTTCCTCCAACCAGTATTGGGGTGGTTGAAGTCCCCCATAAAGACTAGGGCTTGTGAATGCCCTGGTGTGTTTGAAACATCTGGGGAAATACCATAATTTTATCACTTCACAAAATGACAAAACTTATCCTATTCCAGCAATAACTCAGGAGTGTGTTAGCCATCACATCTAATTTTAAAATAACACATTCAGATAACTTCAATACAGTGTTTAAATTAAAACTGAACAAGCAGCTATCTGTATTGTTACTGTCTGTTTTCAAAAATTTGAAACTGGGAAAGACAATCCAGAAGATTTGTTAAAAGTATTAGGAGTAAAAAGGGTAAAGAAGATAATCCAGATGATTATTGGGTAGCACCCATGTAGGCAAAAAAATGACAACTGATATATAAGCTTTGAAAGAGAATCAGTAGAGCTAATGTCTGTCAATATGTTCATAGGAGAAACAGATCTGACTACCATTTTACTAACACACTAACCAAATAGTGTTTACATGACAATACTGTAATATGTAATGGTTTGATTTCTTGAAAACGTTCTGACTTACTGCTGCGTGACACTTTTTATATATTATTGGATATTGATCCAATGATCAATATGACCTACTAATTAGTAGAATATTGAGTAACTGGCAGCCAAACACAGAGCAGTAAATGCAGGATCCTAACTGAGCAAGTATACTCATATTTGGGAATTATTTTAGGAATTATTTTTTGCTATGTGTTATTTAATGCTTGTTTTAAATTATGTTTAAATTTTACAAAATTATTAATGATACTCACAGATGACCCTAAAGATTGGAGATATAATAAAGAACAAAGATAAGTCATTTATACAGATCAGATGGCTTTAATAAGTAGGGGGTGAACAGCCAAGTATTTTGTGGATAACTATTAAAGTAAAACATTTGTGAACAGAGAAAGCGGTTTGTCCTTTTTACTATTATATCTATGATCTTTGCATTTAGTCTACCCATCAAATACTAGCTCTTCAGAACAGACAAGACAGTCAAATATGGAGCCACGGAAGGCCCATTGAACAAGTTGTTCTAAAAGTAAAATTCTCTAATAAGCAGCCTTTTGTTTTAGGTGAGTCTAAGCCTCTGATTTGTTGTCCTGGGTTTCCTTGTATATTTTGGTTCCAATCATCTCTAGAGTGTTCTGTTATATTACGTGCTTACACAATTTTATTTTGGTATCTCTGAGTAATGCTAAAACATCCCCATGCTATAAATTGACTCTACTTTTGAAATTTGAGCCAGTATTTTTAAATATGCCTTATACCTTAGATTCATGACGACTTCTGTTACCCTTTCTCTGTCTAGCATAACCTTTTCACATGTACAGCTGTAACAAAAAAGGTAATAAAACCACATCTGCAGACAATTCCCTTAGTCTAATCATCAGTCATGTTATTGCAAAACTAATGCTGCTGTTCTCATCTTCAGAAACTTGTGTTTTGCTGGACATAAGAAGAATTGAAAATGCTGGTTTTCTTCCTTTTTTTTTTTTTTTTTTTTTTCTTTTCCTGTTCACAAGTTATTATTTGGGGATTTGGAGGAGGAATGAAGAGATGCAAAGAGATTTGTCAAGAGAGGTAACAATGAATGGACTATTAAATATGGTGCTTTGGTCAAAATGCCTTGTGTAAATCTCGGCTTTCCAAAAAAATCCCTGGGGATTGCATGAACGATACGAGTTATATGTCTGCACTGAAAATTTCTTTTTAATTTGCTTTTTGCAGTTTAGGATTCAAGAATACTTAGTGTAAAGGAAAGGTTGAGAGAAAAGTCAGAAAAGTCATTGATTCATGTGGCAAGATACAAGGATGTTTTTCCTCTCTATCAAACAAAACCATCTATAGACTGCAGTCCAAAAGTATCTACAATGAAATGGAAACTTGATACCTGGCTTCTCCATCTAGTTGACAGACATAAAAGGATCTGATTGCTGAATATTGGAAGCTGAACAAAATCAGACTGGAACTGACTGGTACAATTTTGCCTGAATCCAGTTCAGTTAACTAGTGAAATGGTTTAAAGTAAATTATAATTATGGTCTAGTTTTAACCTCAAGAGATATCTGTCTTGAAATAGGTATTGTAGCTCAGCTCAGCAATAGTTCAGGACAGCACAGAGACTTCTGTGTCAAAACAGATCAGCCCAGTGGATGGTCAAAGTGGATGTTCTAGCCTTCTCTTTGGTGGGGAGCAAAGTTGTTTTGGTTTTTCCTTCAACTCTCCTATGGATTTACTTCATTATCCATTTTTTTTGCTGGTGGAGGCTACCATTTGTACTGGAACTTCAGGGCAGCTGCAGCTGTTTGAGAAAGGACATAATCCATTGTAAATGGTGTAGTGTGACAAGGGATCCAGACTGGCTAAGAATCTACTCTAAAGATGTTCATGGTAGAGACCCAGCCACACAAGGAATTTTTGCACTCCTTTTTTCTGCTTATTCCAGTTTCTCAGCAATAGTCTTCTGCATTAATAGTTTATCTGGTGATTCTGCATCACTCTGTGTCTGTAGTCATATGGAGAAGGTGGAATACCATTCTGGATTAACAGTTTTAAAATCCTTTATTAAGTCTTATATGTCTGTGTGATTTTAAATGCAACAAGGGTATGTCCACACTGACACATGTTTTTTTAGCTTATCCTAAACTTCCAACTTATGTTTTGTCTTTTGTTTGTAAAGTGGTATTTCATCCTTTGAATAAAAAGTGCAGAAGAAATTAGCAAGATTACCTTATCATTATTTACAGCAAGTCAGTTCCCTCTTTGTGAGAAGAGAAAACTAAAATTGTATCCTTCCTTGGCTGAAAACTTCCTTTCTGCAAGCAATAAAAGATGCAAATATCCCTTACAGTGTCTAGTTAAGCTTTCTGGAAGCTTGCGGCAAAACAACATTGGCAAAAGGACAATGTCTTGTCTCTGTTGTCTGTGAAGCTTCTTCAAACTGACCTGAATATGAACTTATACAAAAGGGACCTCTGTGTAGTGACAAGAACTTGAAAACAGGATATAATTACATTAGAAATTTAAAATAAGTTAAGAACCGTGTTTCAATGAGATCAGCATTCCTAGTAGTCCCTAACAAGAATTGAATATTTGTTTTTCTGTTGTCGCTCATTTTTCTTTAGGACTGATCATCTGAATTTTTGTGTTAAATTTTCTCCAGGCTAAAACCTTATACCTGATAGCAATTCCTGTAAATGGGCCTTTTGTACAAAGTTGGCCTTGGTATCCTATACAAGCCTATGGACTTCTTTAACTCTTGATACTGGTAAAAAAGGAATGTGTTTCATTTTTTATTTTTTTAATTTACAAAAAGGCATCACAAAGAATGTTTTCTGGTCCCATATTGAAGAAGCTAATTAATTGTATAATCTCAAGAAGTCAAGAAAAGGAAGAACCACTATAGTGTCACTAGTACTGCCACATAGGTAACTCTGGTCACCTCCTCATTGCAGGAGTCGGGGGAGGGAGCTGGCTACCCTTGAGATCAGTAGCTCCAGAGCTTAGCCTCTATTCAGATGAAGTCAATTTCTCACTAAGCTCCTTAATATTATTTTACTTTTGAAGATATTTTTTTTCCTCTTTTAGCAGTAGTTTTTTCTAATCAGATTGCCTTGTAGTTTCACTGGTAGACAATCATTTAAGGGTACCTTTGATGTCTAACTCCTTCCTAATCATCTTCACATCAGAGTGGCTGTTTGACTGTACTTAAACTACTCTGGGAATTCATACTAAGTGTTGTGGTTTAGCACCAGCCAGCTACCAAGCTCCAGGCAGCTGCTCACTCACTGCTCCACCACCAGGATGAGGGAGAGAATCAGAAGGATAAAAGAGAGAACTCGTGGGCTGAGGTACAGCCAATTTAATAGGGAAAGCAAAAGCTGCACATGCAAGCAAAGAAAAACAAGGAATGAATTCATTGCTTGCCGTCGGCAGGCAGGAGTTCAGCCATCTCCAGGAGAGCAAGGCCTCATCATACATAATGGTGACTTGGGAAGACAGACTCCTCACTGTAAATGTACCCTCTTCCTCCTTCTTCCCCCACTTTATATAGTGAGCATGATGTCTCATGGTCTGAAATACCAGATATTGGTCAGTTGGGGTCACCTGTCCTTGCTGTGTCTCCTCCCAGCCTCCCAGGCACTCCCACCTCCTGCATAGTGAAGCAGGGTGGCAGCGTGGCGGTATGAAAAGCAGAGGAGGTCTTGGCTCTCTGCAAGCTCTGCTCAGGAATAACAAAAAATCTCCATGTTATGAAGTCTGTGTTCAGCACAATTCCAAAACACATCCCCATATCAGCTTGTGTGAAGAAAATTAACTCTACCCCAGACAAAACCAGCAGAATAAGCAAATCATCAGACTGTTAACTATTTCTGATGTCTTATGTCTGAAACTCTGGGGTTGGCAGTCCTATGTTTCCATGGCTTGGAAATGCTGAAATGCTTTTAAGATTGAGATGCTTCTAAGAATCACCTTTAACTTTGAATATCTGTGTGACTCCTCCCTGGCAAAAGCTCTGCCAGACAACTCTCACTGATGCAGAAGGTTTCAAAGTGCAGCCTTATGAGATGGTACCTTAGTATCTCACACCTCCAGGCTGAATTTTGCCTTCCCCTACTAGAGTCTTGCATCTCAGATGCTATTCTTTGTGTTGCAACAAGGTCACAAGGAGAAACCCTGCAATGCAGCACAACATTTGCTGGTCTATTCCCAACTGCATTTGACCATCATATCTTCCTTTTTCATGGGCATCAGAAGAAAAAATGTTTTATCTATGGTTTTGGGGAAAGGAGGCAAAGCCACTTCTATCCTCTTTTCTCCAGTTCCACTTTTTGCCTTTAAACTGAAGGAGGTTTGTCTTTTTGTCAAGTTTCTTTGACTTGAGATGAGATGAGATTTTCCTGGGAAACACACCAGACCTATATCAAAATGCTGTGATAACAGGTGTTTGTAGTAGAAGCCTAACTGTTCTTCCAGGCTGAAAGTATTCCTGGATGAGGTACTCTTGGAGTCTGTTTCTACTCCATAGATGTTATCATGTTCCTGCCACAAAACAGTGAGTCTAGTCTGCACTTTAAATTACAATTAAATCCACAAGTTGTCAGGCATTCCCCAGACTATCACACCTTTCTTATAACATATGGACTGACTGACACAATCAGATCAAATGCTTTTCCAGACTTTTTGCTATATTCACTAGGCAGCATCTCTCATTTAATATTCCTGTAGTGAGTCTGTATCTCCAGTGATTATTGAGATTCTCATCTGATGTAAATTAGCATAGTTCCAGTAGACTTCAGTGCATTTGATTATTTATGCCATCTGAGGTTCTGCATCTGAAAACTCTGCAACAAAAAGCAGCTGCTGCTTTTAACTCATCTGAAAAATTATAAGTAACTGTCTGAATCTAGCTATTTTAATACATGTTACTCAACTGCCAGCACATCCCTACATACAGGAGATTTAAAGTCCTTTGCCTTGCATCTGAGTAAGTGGGATTCTGTCCCATTGTTTTGACAAAAATGAAAGTTGGACAGAGACTGCCGTAGCCTTTGACCGCAGCTTTTTCAGGAAGACCCAAAAGCACATACTCTGTCAGCAAACCATGTGAATTTGGCTCTGCTAGAAGCTAAACATACCTTTAGCCATGACCATGAACATTACATATATTACATATTTGCAACTTTTAGACAGCTGAGTTTTTCACATGGTGAAAAGCTTTTTGGTTTAGTTTTGGTTTCTATGTTCATCTTCAAGCCATATGAATATTACTAAAAGTTTAGTATCAGGTTGAACTTGTAAAGAATATGAGATTGCATGGGTATAAACGATTTCCATCAAGATTATGATAAGACTTTGTAATGTTTCACAGAAAACATGGTCTGGGACCTATTCAGAGGAATAGATCTCTGAATTTGAATAGAATAGAATTGGAGTAGATCTCTGCTTTACTCAACTTAAGGAAGAAGGTATGCCATCCAGAGGGACCTGGACAAGCTTGAAAAGTGAACCCATGTGAATATCATGAGGTCCAACATGGCCAAGTGCAAGGTGCTGCACATGGGTTGGGGCAATCCCCAATATCAACACTGGGCTGGGGGATAACAGGATTGAGAACATCCCTGCTGGCAAGAACTTAGGAGGTGTCATGGTTGAGAGGCTGGACATGCCCCAGCCATGGGCACTCACAGCCCAGAGTGCCACACGTGTCCTGGGCTGCATCCAGAGCAGTGTGGGCAGCAGGGCAGGGAGGGGATTCTGCACCTCTGCTCTGCTCTGCTGACACCCCAGCTGGAGTGCTGCATCAGCTCTGGAATCCCTAGCACCAAATTCTTCTGGACAAAATATCCAGAAGATATCACTGCTGGACAAACATATTATGCAACAGGTGAACAGCTGGCTCTTGGGTTAAGCACAAAGAGTTAAAGTTACTGGGGTGACATTAGACTGGGGACCTGGTGGGGTTCCACAGGGCTCCATCCTCAGCCCTGAGCTCTTCAACAGTCTTATAATGACTTGGAGGACTACAAGAGATGACATAATGACTTGCAGAACTGTAAGGGATGCTAAGCAAGTTTGCAGATGATACAAAACTGGGAGGAGCTGTCGACTCCCTCAAGGGCAGGGGGGCCCTGAAGTGAGACTTGACAAATCAGAGGGCTGGGCAGTCACCAACCCTATGAAGTTCAAGAGTAAGGGAAGGTGCCGGGTTCTGCACCTGGTGTGGGGCAGCCCTGGATGTACAGACAGCCTGGGGAATGGGAGGCTGGAGAGCAGGGCCATGGAGAGGGCCCTGGGGTTCTGGTCCATGGCAAGTTGAACATGAGCCAGCAGTGCCCTGGCAACCAGGAGGGCCACCCGTGTCCTGTGGGCATCAGGGACAGCATCACCAGCCAGGCAAGGGAGGGGAGAGCTCTGCTCTGGAGTGGCCTCACCTGGAGTGCTGGGGGCAGTTTTGGTGCTACAGTGTAAGATACTAAGCTATTAGAGAGAGTCCAAAGGAGGGTAACAAAGATGGTGAAGAGCCTTGAGGAGAAGCCATATGTAGAGCACCTGAGGTCACTTGGTCTGTTCAGCCTGGAGGAGACTGAGGGGAGACTCATTGCAGTCACAACCTCCTCGAGGGGAAGAGGAGGCGTAGGCACTGATTTCTTCTCTGTGGTAATCAGTGACAGGACTGAGGGAATGGCCTGAAGTTGTGTCAGGGGAGGTTTAGGTTGGACTTAAGGAAAATATTCTTCATCCAGAGGGTGGATGGAAGGCTCCCCAGGAACAGGCTCCCAGGGTTGTGGTCACAGCAAACAAGCAGCCTGACAGAGTTCAAGAAGTGTTTGAACAGTGCTCTCACACACATGATACAACTTTTGGGTTGGTGCTGTCAGGGCCAGGAGTTGAACTTGATAATCTTTGTGAGTCCCTTCCAACTTAGTTTAGCCTGTCATTCTGTGACCTGTTGGATTGGAGGCTCTCCAGAGGAAAGCCACAAAGATGATCTGAAGGATGGAGCGCCTCTCTTATGAGGAAGGGCTGAAAAAGTTGACGTTGCTCAGCATGGAGGACAAAAGGCTTCAGAAAGACCTTATAGCACTTTGTAGTGCCTAAAGGGGGCTATAGGAGTCCCAGAGAGATTCTTTTTACAAAGGTAGATAGTGATAGGGCAAGGGGGATGGATTTAAGCTACAATTAGAAAGGTTTTGTTGTGATTTAATGCCAGCCAGCCACCATGCTGCTTTCTCACTGGCCTACCAGTGAGACTGGGGAGAGAATAATGAAGGTAAAAGCTGGAAAACTTGTGGGTTGAGGTTCAGACCATTTAACAGGGAAAGTAAAAGCCACACATGCAAGAAAAACAAATCAAAACAAAACAAAATAAGGAATGAATTCACTGCTTCCCATGGGCAGTCAGGTGTTCATCATCTCCAGGAGAGCATGGCCCTATTACACACAGCAGTGACTTGGGAAGGCAAACTCCATCAATCCGAACGCCCCCCTTCCTCCTTCTTCCCCCCATTTTACATACTGACCATGATGCCCCATTGTCTGGAATATCTGTTTTGTCAACTGACCAGGGGTCACCTGTCCCAGCTGTGTCTTCTCCCAGCCTCCCAGGCACCCCAGCCCCCTCACCAGTGTGGCAGCACAAGCAGAAAAGGCCTTGACTCTGTGTAAGCCCTTCTCAACAATAACAGAAACACCTCTATGTTATGAGCTCGGTTTTCAGCACAATTCCAAAACACAGCCCCATACCAGCCAGTGTGAAGAAAATTAACTCTACCCCAGACAAAACTGCACAGATTTGTATTAAATGTTACAAAGAGATTCTTCACAGTCAGGGTGGTGAGGCATTGAAAGAAGTTGCCTCACCACCTGTTGTAAATGCCTCATTACTGGAAGTGTTCAGGGCTGGGTTGGATGAGACTTAGAGCAGCCTGATCTAGTGGGCCACATCCCTGCCCATGGTAGGGGGATTGGAACTATCTGATCCTTAATATCCCTTCCAACACAATCCACTCTGTTATTCTGGGATTCTATTCCATAATGAGACACTGTAATAAAGTTTGAAGAAAAGCTGTCCTTTTATTTACCATTTTTTATTTAACTGTCCACACAGAACAAATCACCATTTTATATGCCTAGAGTACGTTATGCAGTTTTGTCTATATGGAACTCTTTGTGCAATAAAGTATCAAATTTCCCCCCTTACTTTTTAATTTATATGCAGTTATAGTTTTTTCTTTTCATAGCAATAAACACCATCTCTACTGTAAATCACATTTGGTTCTGGCTCAAGCATACTCCATGACTGATACCCCACGGGTTCTTTTACTGAACAACAAAAGCCTCTGCCCCTGCTCTAAACTCATCCTTAACAGGTCAGCAAAAAAAGAAAAGAAAATTTATTCCAGCTTGTTCCTCAGAAATCACTTCTCTGGTTCTCTTTTTGTCTTGCAAATATTTTACATTCCCCTATACTTTTAAAGTATCTTTTCCTGTTAAGCATGAGGTAGAAGCATTGAAAAATGACAAAATGCTGTAATTAAGATTAATTTTTTTCCTGCCACCCAAAGGTCATCTTTTATGCCTATAGGGCTGGTTGTTTTGTGTTTGCTCTGCATCATCCCCTTTGTTTAATACACTACCACGTACTTTATTTCTAGCCAGTACTAAAACCCAAACCCTCTAAGAATGGTGGTGGTGCTGGGTAGAGGTCAGAAAAAACATTTTTTCTTCTTCCTCCATTCTCAAATTTTCCTAGAAATGTGTAAACAAGAAGGAGTAGGAAGAATGAAGGAAAGCAAAGCTGCTCAAAATCAGAGACTGGGGACAGATATTAGGGCAATATGTGTCAAGTTTTACTGCAGTCATGGGACTTGTTAAAGGGATCCTGGGTTGGTTGTTTTGGAGAAGAGCTGTAGCTGCATCACCCAGCAGAACCAAATACATGTGAAAGGAATACATTCTTCCTTCAGAAGGCTTTTGGAGGTACAAACAGAAACATGATGAAAATTACCCAGCTGAGCCAAGGTGAAAAAAAACACCATGAAGTTCATCCAAAGTGTCTCTGTTTTGGTAGCAAAACTTAAGTCAGGGTGTCCCCAGACTTCTCCTATTCTTTCCTTTTTTGCCCTCCCCATATCCTTACTGTCACTGCTAGTGTCACCCAAACTGTCCACAGGTTTGGCTGACTCTTAATACAGAGGGACGAGGTCCTCTGCCCTTCCCAAATTGCAGCTTTTTTCCAGCTCTGCCATCTTGTTCCCATGTGGTGGCCAAGTGTGCAAAGTAATCACCGAGGGTGAGAGAAAGCGCAACAAAGAAAAATAAATGTGCTGAGAATTTCATTTCAGTGCCCCTGCAGGAAGCCTGAGGTGTGGTTGAACTAGTCTGGTACTGTTCTGCCCTTTGGCATTGTTTTATATGTACTCAGGGGAAATAATCAGCAGTATAGTACTTTTTACATTTAGAGTATACAGATAATTTGTGAGCATAATAAATATTTTGTTTATGCAGCACATGTTTGAATACATTTTACCTGCTTATGAGAAATGACTCTTTATTTCACATGTGCTTCAAAATATTCTGAGTTTTACAATGCTACTATGGATAGATAAATAATGTATGTTGTCTGTTGAACACAAATACAGCAACACTTTGTATTGTTATACATGATGACAAATTGATTTTAATTTCTTTGCAGCTAACCAAAGCACCATATCCAAAACCTTATATTAAGTATGGATTTTCAGTTTGGCATTTGACAGAAAAAATAGAATACATCTTATGTCAGAGGTGAGTTTGGATGATAAAATATGGAATGAGGTGGAGTACCTGAAACTGTGCCTCAAGGGACAAAGCCATGGAGTAAACAATTGGCTCCAGAACCCACACAGCAAGGGTAAACATCTTAGTAGCCAAGGAGAAAGTACCTGGGCTCCAGGGGAATCTTCAGAGATGGGGATGGGAGTCATCCTCTCCCAGAAAGTTAGTTCTGCAGACTGTTGTCCATTTTTTAATGTAATTAGTTGCTTCTTGTTTTGCTAGTCCCATCAACATTCTTTTGAAATGTTAACCCAAAACATTTCCCTAAGCTGAAATGGTAGAATTTCCCTTTCAGCTCTGAGAGAGACTATTCTCATTCAAGGCCTCATTCAGGGCAGTAATGGAAATGCAAATATTTGGAAGGGGCTCCAGGCCCAAAACCAGGCCCAAAGATCCTCCCTGCTAGGCTGCCAGGGAGGATCTTTGGTTAGCTCCAGCCTACATGGAAAGGACAGATCCCATGTCCATTTTACTCCCTTTCTTCTCCTTTTCAGATTAGTTTCAAGTCATGTGTTTCTTCATGTCATCTGATTTACTAGATCTTGTTATTCTACCTAGAAAAATAATTTTCTGTATGACAACAATTTGCCTCTAGGAAAATTTTTATGCTCGTGTAGCAGTAACGCAGGGTGTACTGCATTCAGGGTGCACCTATATCTACCCGTCTAGAATCAAACCCAGCACAGACAAGTGCTGACAATCTCTTCTAAGTGAAATGCATTCATCAGATGTACCAGCTTTGGTACACAGTGGAACTTTGGAACTTTATACTCAGTGAGAACATCCACAGCTTCCTTTATTCATGGGTGTGAATGCATTCAAGTTTAACCTTTGTAGAAGTCCTGCTAACGCAACAGAGCTTTTTGCTCCCACTCATCTTGTGGAAAAGAACTCCAACTGTGAACACCCTGCTTTTATGGGGAAGCCATTTCCCTTGATGAATTTTCTCATATCTCTTTGATGTTTTCTTGATTTCACAATCAGTCTTCTCCTTCTTGTATTCTAAAATAATAAATAAAATCCATCAGTTTCTTCTTTATGCTTCCTGCATGGTACACAAATTTATATCATTTCTCAGGTCTGTCCCCCTCCGAATGTTGAATTGCTATGTCTTCATACCAGGCTTTTTTTTGGGGGGGGGGCAGCTATTGGGTTTTTAGTTTTTTTTTCTTTTTTAATCTTAAATGAGGGCATTCCATGACAGAAAAAAGCCCTCCACATAATATCTGATCAGTACGTACCGGTAGCCCTTATCTAGATGGCTTTTTTATAAAGATCCATCTTTGACTTCAAGCAGGCAGAATTAAATGCTACAGAAATCAATCTTTATTTAACAGTGTTCCTTTTAAAAATCAATTTTAAAGTAGTTGTAGTCTTCCTTGCTAACGTATAGAAATGCATAAACATGCATCTGGATCGGTACAATAACTGATTTTGAAATAATAATAATAATAACAACATATTTTAAAAAGGTAACAGTATTTCATTTGAATTTAAATGTCTTGTTTTAAATAAGCAGTTATGGAGCCAAATCAGCTGGCTTAACAACAAAGGGCAGTATGCTGATGAATTATGTATGTTATCTTCATTTTCTGTATGCTGATAATTGACAGGTATCATGGCACCTTCTACTTACTTCCTGCAATTATATGCCATATATCAAACACCAACTTGTGTGTAATGGTCCTCCCCACACACACGTACACACAGAAAGGTTTTATGTTTTATTTACAGCATTTTAAAATTTTCTGTTTCACTCACTCTGTTTTGCAAGCTGCTTTGTCACTCAGCCCATGTCAACAATTTTAAATTAATAAGATTTCTTCAGTGTTAGTTTGGCAAAGTCACTTATTCAAGCCATGGCTCCATCCTTTTGTTTGTTTTGTTTTTTATATAAATTAGCTGGGCTAAGCCAATGCTGAAGAAAATTTACCTGTGGGTGGGACATGTGTAGTAAAACAGGTTTTTCAGTCTTTCACATAAAGGTTGTGCCTTTACTAACAGATATATTTTCATCCTTATGTAGCAACTTTAGGTAGTATTAAGTTAAAAAAACTAGTGTCTTAACAGAGCTGATTAAATGGCTGGTTCCTTCATGGTAGTTTGCATTTAATTCAGACTAACTCCACCACAACAAGGTACATTAATTGAGTAGCTCTACAACTGGGCTCATTAGATGCAATGCTTACTGATTAAATTTAACCACTACAGGGTATCTTAGCACATTATCCAGAATTGCTTTTCATTCAGTGTTTTGTTTCTTGGAAGGAAATTAATTTTGCTGAGAATTATTTTAATAAAAATGTGATAATAAAGTAAATCTTCAGTTAAAATTAAGTCTTAGTTACCTTGAAGGGCTTTTTACTTATACTGCCCTATATATCCAAATTCATATTTTAATCTAAAAACTTACACGAAGTAAATTGTATGCCTGATACATGTAAAAAAGCACCTCTAGTATATATTGTGGAAGAGTTCCTTGCTATCCTTGCATCCTCAACAATATTCACTACAGGAGAATGTGGACCTCAAACAAACACTCAGAAATTACAGAAAGTAATTGTGCAGAAAGAAAATTAGATTATATCTTTTGTTCTGATTAATTCCAACTTGATTTGTCAGCTTCTTTAGAAACCTAAGTTTATATTCTTTCCCTGTATCATTGATTAGGTAAGTTCAAGGCTCATACCTTAGTGAAATAAGTGATCTGATATATGTTTCTCACTGAATTGGAATAAACTGTTAAATATCTTTAGAAAGCCCCATTCAGCAAAAAACACTTCAACTCTCAACATGGGTAGAAGCTGAGCAGCCAGTGATGGCAAAGGAATGGAATGTACTAACACCAGCAAGTACCTAACTAACACCTGTTAGTTACCTGTACTAACACCCTGCTCTGTACTGAACTAAAAAAGAAAATTTCATAAAGAAAAAAAATGCTCAACCAAATTTTTTCTCTAGGGCATGTTTTTGGCAGAAGTGTCTGTGTGTAACACCTCTCTGGCTTGAGAGTGCTAAACACTGCAGATAAACAAGGTTAAAAGCAGACTGCAGGGCTTTTAGCACTCATTGTCAAATGCTTATATGAACAATTGTTACTGAATAAACATAAATCCAGTTTTCAAAAACCGAGAATTCAAGTGAAATAACTACAAAATTCATGGGAGATGCAGAAGGCACTCTGTTGTTGGGCAGAGCACTAACTTCTCTATTTCTTTCTGTTGAGCACTTATAGCTTATTGTATAGTAAAAAAATATGCTTGAACTTTTTGAACATCTCTTTAGACAGAAAGTTATGAGGAGCTGAAAGCACGATTTAAATAGAAATCATCATGCTCCCTCTTTTATTTTTATCTTGCATTACCACCAGTGCACCTAAACTTCTGAAGAAGGTTTTGTTTTCTAGCTGCTGCTTATCCAGTTTAGGCTGAAGGAGCACAAATGTCTCCAAAATGCTTTCAGGTTCTGTGCAGAGGCTTTCCAAATGATCTCAGATGTATCTGCACCACAGGAGTGTCTTGGGAAAGCAAGCAGACTGTGGGGTTGTGCTCCAGAGGCAGAGTGTTCCAGGGATGTACAGTAGCCACTCTTCAGAAGGGAAATTGTTAATCAAAGACATTTTCTTATATTGGCTTATTCTGCCTGCTAAAATGAAAGCTAGTACAGGGTTGGATTACTTTTAACAAAAATAAATGTGAATATCTTCCATTCTGTACCCTTGTAAAGAATAATCAAACAAATTTTAAAACAAACTCTGTGATCCCATTTCATCTTTTAAGGGTCTCCTCACCAACCAATCTCCTTAGCATATTCTAATTTGTTTAAGGCTAAATAATATACCACATTCTTCACAAGAGTGGTATGTATTTAGCAAGTAAACTTGTAAAGTTAACAGGACTACTCCTTTAGTTAAGGCTGGGACCTTGGCAAAGACCTTTTTTAATCTGTGAATATTCCCATTATAAGTGCTTACATTAGGTCTTACTATGGTAGAGGAGCAGTTATGATGTTATCTAATCTTTAGTAGTAATAGGCAGCATTACTTCCTGTTGGGGCACTCACAGACTCTTGCTCCACAGCTTTCATGCATCCATTAATGTTGGAAAAGACTTCCAAGATAATTGAGTCCAACCTTTGACCAAACACCACCCTTTCAAGTAAACCATAGGACTAAGTGGCATGCCGAGTCATTTTGTGAACACTGCTGGGTGTGGTGACCACCACTTCTCCAGGCAGCTCATGCCAGGCTTGACAACCCCTTCCATGGAGAAATTTTTCTGGACGTCCAAGCTAAATGTGCCCTGATGCAGCTTGAGACTCTGTTCTAGTCCTGTCAGTGGTTACCTTGGAGGAGAGCCTGACCCCACCTGGCTACAGCAGTCTCCTTTCAGGGAGGTGTAGGGAGTGATAAAGCCCTCTCCCCCAAGCCTCCTTTTCCCAGGATAAACACCCCCATCTCCCTCAGCTGCTCCTCACAGGACTGGTGCTCCAGACCCTGCCCCAGCTCCATTGCCCTTCTCTGGACTCTCTCCAGCTCCTCAGTGCCTTTCTCGCAGGGAGGGCCCAGAGCTGGACACAGCACTCCAGGTGTGCCCTCACCAGTGCCCAGTACTGGGGACAATCCCTGCCCTGGCCCTGCTGGCCACACCATGGCTGATCCAGGCCAGGATGCCATTGGCCTTCTTGGCCACCTGGGCACACCCTGGCTCATGTTCAGCTGCTGCCACCAGCACCAATGACAATGATTGAGCATGACCCAGGTCCTTTTCCCCTGGGCAGCTTTCCAGCCACACTGCCCCAGCATCATAATGTGTTCAGAAGTGAGAGCATTACACATCCTCTTCCCACAGGTTATCATGGGTATGGAAAGGTGAATTCCCAAAAGGGAACTCCTAGTGGAGGAAGATGCTGTGCCTAAACTAAGCTTTCCCACACAGACGAGCTGCAGCTGAAGAGAATGGCTGCTCCACAGACCCGTGCATGGAGACATCTCCTGCTGACCTCTCAGCTGCAAGGAGCTTCTGACAAAGCTTACACCTATATGATTTTGTAGAAGGCCTTCAAAGGCTGAATTGAAAACACACCGCTCTAGACTTTCCCCTAGAGAATAAGCACATAATTTCTGCTTATTTTGGCACTTAAGTCTACCAATAAAAAAGTCCTACTGTGGCAAAATAGGCTGTCATTCTCATAGCAGGCTGACTTGATTAATATAGTTGAGAAGCTTGTTTTGCAATTCAAACCTTGTCATACCAAATCCAAAATTATTTTCCTGGATAAATCCAATTAAATAAAAATACTGAATCAGAACACATTTTCTGTAATTACCAAGCAATTCTGTGAAAAGACTATTAAAGCAGGCTAAATTGCCTCTCTTACCCTGCCAGCCCTTCCTGCCTTCCCAGGGGCACCTTTCTGAAGCAGCGCTGTGTTTGGCAGGGAGGCAGAGGATCAGCCTGCATCTGCAGAGCTCCCCATTTTGGGCTGGTTTGCAGGCAGCTGTGCTCCACTCAGCCCTAGTACTGCTCCAAAGGGAGAGAAGATTCCTGACAAGACAGTGACCAATGGAAATGGACACCTCTCCTATCCTCTTTTTTCATTTGAAATCCTCTCCTCATTGAATATGCTTCTGTCAGATCAGTCAAGGTATCAGCAAACTTCACTCTGGATTTGCACAAAGACAGCAATATTTTAAATTATGATAGTCGTTTCTCATATGTTTCTATTTAAATTTTTAAAAAATTCTATAAAATTTCCATGGGCAAGTGTCAGAAGTTTCCTCTTCCTGTAAAGATGGCAGACATGTCATCAGCACAACTAATTCTGAGAAATCAGAAAAAAAAAAGCCAATTTTTTTAAAACTGCGTTTCTTTGTTAGCTGGCCACCTTGATGTCTGTAGTAGCTTTGTGTTTGTGGGGTCTGATTTCTGAGTGGCAGCTTAAATGTCTCAAAGAATTCATAGCAGTCCCCCTCAGTTTTGTGCTACTATTTTCCCCAATTAAAATCATGGGCATCAGGCCAGGATGAGGGTTTCACAAAAACCAACTGCTATGAAAAATACTTCTGAAGCAACACATTCCTGTACAGGAGGGAGTACGTGCTCAGTACAGTGGATAGAAGCATTTTTGAGGAAAGGTTTTTTTCCATCTAAATGACAGTTGGTTAAACTGAATATTTCCAGGAATGGCATGGTTTTGACAACAGCAACAAGAACGCAGAGGTGAAGAACCTGGGTCAGGGCGATTTTGCGGGATGAGAGGAAGGGTGTATACCCACACCAGTCAGATTCTTCAGGAACAAAAGGGTTTTCCCACTACCCTAGACAGTGGCTGTGGAGCCATTGTCTGTCCTTGCTTCTCTGCTGGAGATACTCCACTTAAGAGAAACAGTCACAATTGTCTGTGCAGGGCTGCAGGAGAGAGGCTGTGGCTACCTGGCTGAGCTGGGCTGGGCTTGCAGGCAGGTGCTGGGGCCAATGCCCTTGGGGGCAGCTGATCCAGTTTCCTCCATGCCTGGAAACACCTAGTGTTTCTGAAGTGCAGACCTTATTATTGCTGGATCATTTCTCTGCTCTTTCCTGCTTTTATTGGAAAGTGCAATTTTGCCCTTAAATGTGAAATAAACTATCTGGTGAATATAGGAATAAAAGCATTGTGAATGTTTTCATAGACCAAATTCTTGTTTTCTAGCCAAGCTCCAACATGACAAAAAATTGTCAGGCTGTTGTCATGACTGAAGGCCTTCTGGAATTCTCAAAGTTGAAATTGGATCCCCACAGCATTTTTAATGCTATATGTCACTTTAACCAAACAAAGAGGTAAAGAAAGAAGTTCCCTATCTCCAAAATGTCTCTACCCATGCCAATAAGTATCTTTGTACTGATGATCTTAGGCTAGGAATTTATGTAGACTTCAAAGATGCACTTAAAGGATTTACACATTACAACTTCCAAAACAATATGGACTGTACTTGTCCAGAGCTGTTTCTATGGTACATTTTTTCAACACACGATTACTCCAAACTTGCCTCAAGATAATTCGTGGAAAATTTTATAAGACCTGCATTTTTACAAGGTGGTATTAGACTCAAAAGAAAAATTTATTATATAAATATACACTATCTCTATGCCAGTTTTGCATCCTACTTCTTCTATGTCATGCACAAGTTTTACATTTCTGCTTCTTCAGTTGTCTCTCTTATTAATAAACAGTAGTCTTTAGACCCAGGAAATACATAAAAGTGTGGACAGTAATCCTAAAAAGGCTATGACTTTCACATGAAAAACAGAGATGTAAATTTTTTAAACTATGAGGAGGAGCCGATTAAAAGCATCAAATCAATTACTGTATTTCCTTACTTTTGCACTACACAATATCCCAGTTCTCTGGTGACACAATGGAGGAACCCACCATTCTTGATGGACACATTTCAGGTTTGTTGTTATTTTTAATGATAGAAAGGGTGAAAAGATGATGAGGTGAATCTAACAGTTATAATGATGAAAAAAATACTGCTGTTCTGGCAAGAATAATAATGATGCACTTATCAGTGAGGACGTGCAAGTGAAACCGGTCTGCTCTTGCTATTCCAGTCAGACAGAGAAAGATGGGACAGAGCCGTGCATTTAGGAGCAGCAGCACAGCAAGTTCAACAACATTTTGGTATTGCTTTTAGAACACAGAAAAACCAAAGCACAGTGTTAGTATTTAGGGTCTGTTCTAAATACTTAGCTGGAAGAAAGCCCAGCACTAGTCAAGGGCCCAAGTATAAACAAGCTAAACATAGTTTAGAGGGGAAAGTGTCAACTGCAACATAACCTGTTCCTGTTCCTGCAGTAGGGTGGGCACTGAGGAGAAACAAGCATGCAGGGAGAGAAAAGCATGAGCAGGAATGCCCAGGGCAGTGTCACTTTGCACAAGCCTCCATTGAAGGCAAAGACAGCCTGGATCCCACAGCCCAGCAGCCTGAGATGTAAATATGTTAGATCATATCATAAATGCAAAACATCTACAGGACAGGACAGGAGCTGGCATTTTATTTTTTATTTTTTGCAGTCAGTGACATTCAATTTTGATTTTGACCCATAGGTTGTGTTATACAAAACACCATAGCGATATGATAGACAGGATTTTGGGATTTTGGCTTGTCTGGGGGCTGCAGAATGTAGCTGGGGTTCAAGCCTGACATTCTTACCTTTGCTTTGGTCTCTAGGTATGAAAATATCTGCAAACTGGTTCAAAATAATCATCTTTATGCAATGCAAGTATGTTTCTTCTCCTGTTGGTTAGAGGTTTCTAGAACAACACTTCTCACAGAAAAAGATGGACCTATATATAGTGTAAAACTAGTGCTGTGAAAGAAAAAAGTGTTTCTTTAGTAGTTAAAAATAACAACCACAACAACAACAATCCCAGAATTTAAATTTAAATTTAAATTTACTAAGCAGGAGCATTTATTTAGGATCAGGTATGCTTGGTTTACAGGTCAAAAAGATCATCTTCTAACAATATTGCAATTTAATTAGAAAAACTAATATACTGTGTTTCGAGTAGAAAAAAATTGTTTACTTATATCTGCATCACTGACATATAAGACCCACTCTAAATATTCCTTTAATAAATGTTTAAGCATGGGTGTCCTGGTCTGATGACTTTAATATAGAGAGATTCAGTTTTAGTGCATCATCTTACCAACATTTCAGCAGCAAGTTTTTTGGTCAGTAAACCACCAAATAATTTCCATTGCGAATCATCAATCAAGTTCATAATACTTAATGTGTGAAAAATCTTAAAAATACAGATAGATATAGATACAGATTAGATATAGATGTAGATGACATAGATATGCATATAGTTATAGATATTTTTAGAGAGAGAGAGAAAGTTCTTGATTTGGGATGGATATGGTAAATCCTGAGAAAAGATCCAAAAGACAAGAGATGATAGAATTATTCTACTAAGGTTTGGGTTGTGCCACCTCCTTTTTCTCCTGACAGGAACAAAGAAGAGGAATTAGAATGATTCCCCTTTTCTTCCTTGCTCAGCTCCAAATTTGTTGGTAAGGAAACTGGAATTTTATAAATAAAATAAAGTAAAATAAATAAAAAAGATCATTGAGATGATTATGCATAAAAAACATAGTTGAACTGATGCACAAAGTGGTAGTGTTGGAAAATCTTTCAGTATCCTTGCTACCACCCATTGTCATTAAATAGGTTTCTTATTTAATAGGCTGATGGTAGCTGATTTGTGCTAGAATCCTAGCCCACTTTATTCTTTGGAATGTTCCCACAATATTCTTTGGAATGAATATTGAAATTATGTGGATATCAAGCCATGTAGATTGCTCAATACCTTACAGTGTTAGAATGTCTCAGCGTCTTTTGTCTTTCTTCCCTAGATAAATGTATTTAAAAAACAATTTTTTGCTTCTTCTTTCAAATTTGAAGATCACTGGCATCCACAAACCTATGCAATCACTACATTAAAAGATGAGATTGATCTGTTTGGTGTAGATGAGAAACAAGTGCATATTCTATTGGCCAAATGGAAGTATTTCAATACCACATCCCTCACTGCGTCACTTGGTGTTACCCTTCCACAATCCTGCTTTGCCAAAACCTTTTTGGGGATTCCATGGACCATCAATTTCTCCTAAAGACCAATAAGGCAAGCAGTTCATTCTGGAGAAACAGAGAACACCCCTCTGTGGTGGCAGACCACGGGACCAAGTTCACCAGCTCTGCTGGTCAGCCAGGGTGTGAAGGGTGTCAGCCACATCCCAGTAGGGGACAGCGAGATAGGGCATCCTTCTGCATTTTGCAGGGAATTGAAACACTATTGTTGTACTTAGGCTCCTGCAATCTGCATAGTATGCAATTAGACTAAGCAGTTATCTTTTTTTCTTAATGACGTGTTTGTCTGCATAAATAGATATCAGGTAGCATACATGTTTCATCACTGATTTATATTTGTATAGTAATTGCCTAAGCTGATTACAGTGCCTGAGTAAGCAGAAGGGGAATGGAAAGAGGATTCCTCACCAGGATTGTTGAGTTACAGTTTTCTTTTTGAGGATTAGTGATTTCTATTACCTGCATAACACATTTTTATCCCTGTGTTTGCCTTAGAATGGATCTTGCTGACCCAAGAGCTCAACATTACAATCAGCAGATTGATTGCACTATTTGGTGCAATCAATCTGCTGAGGTACCCACATCACTGGCTACATGGAAGCCACATCACTGGCTATGTGGAAGTCAAGAAGCAGCTGACTACCTCCATGACTGGAAGCACCAGCTCCTTCTGTTTTCATGCTCTGCATTCATATCAATCTGTGCAAGGTGAATTCACAGCTTTCACCTCCCAGCACTCCATATGGACAGCACAAAGGTAAAGAAACCACTGTGATTGCAATTTTTCAAGAAGAGTTTGGAAGGTGTCCTACATAAAAATCAGGTGGTCTTCAGATCACCTGTCACAGGGCAAATAACAGAAGAGTAGGGAAGAGAGATTGGAGCTAGGCAGAATTCTTCAATTATGTAACTGCCACTTGGTCATTGCTGAGCTTTGTAGCAGTAACAACAGGTTACAGGTGAATGTGTGTAACAATCCCAGAGGAAAACTACAGTCAGTGTGACGTCTCTAAAAATACTTCCCACTATAGCCCCAAAATTCATGCCACTCTAAGCCATCTTGTCCAACCCAAACTCAGTGCCACCAATAATGCTCATATCACATGAAAGAGGCCTTAATTGATGATTTAATATTTCCTCTTACAATTTAATCAAAATTATTTACAGCAATGTTTTACATGTTTGCGTGCACTGTTTTATGTCTCTTTAGAGCTGCATCAACGAAGACACAAAGTTCTACATCTCCAAATGCCTCTGAGATACTAAAAAAACCCCAAAAACACAAATAGTAGACTTATTATGTTCTCTTGTCACTAGTTCACTCTCATTCCAGCCAGAATTCCAGAATTATTTTCTCTTACTCTTGACACTATTCTGTTTGGAGGCTTAAAATGTGTCTGCTACTACACATCTACAAGGATAGATAAAAAGGAGAATATGGGGAGGAAAAATAGCTCTGTAATGAAAATAAACCCAGCCTTTGATGCAGACAGAGTTAGGATTAGCAGATTCACAGGCTCACAGTCACACTGCAGAAGACAGCTTATGCATCTGGGCTCACACTGAGACTTTTTGCACAAACAGCATCAAAGCATTCACAACTCTGACCCAAGTTTTTCTCAATTTTCACTTTTTTGTTGTCACAGGAACTGGGAACTAATTAGAGCAGGTAGACAAGTGAGGGAAGCTGGAGAGATATGGGAGGTAGTGGATCATTTCCAGAAGGAGCAATGAAAAACACTCCAGAAGGGAAACCATAGCCAAGGAGATGGGTGGGAAGTAATGACCTGGAGAAGGAGGAGTAACTTCAGGAAGGCAGATCTAGAAACCATTTGGTCTCAAATGTGCTCTGACACCTTTGGTATGATAAGCAAAATGTTCAGGTGGCTGACAATGCCTAGGAACACCCAAGGTTTTCTCACCACATGGCACATACAGTCCTAATAAAAGCCTAGGGCAATTTGTTATTAGCTTGCCTGTGCAAAACATACATGACACACACCAACAAATTAAAACTGAACCCTGAATTTGTAGAATTTTATGACTTTTCATATTTGGTCCCTTCATTCAAAAATTATTTTTCAATATTACTACTCATGTACTATATGTTCAAACACAAGTAAGGAAAGAAGCAAAACCACTACAACTTATTGAAAAGTCATAATCAGGTCATTATGAGAGTGCCATGCTAAATTTTTTTACTTGTTCAGAAAATTAGAAATGTGTTTAAAATGCATTCAAACTTGATTAGATATGGTATTTCTTTTAAAGAACAAAGCCCAGATTCACGTGCTTAAATGAAAATACAAAATGTGATCTGTTTTTACTTTTTTTTGGTAATATCTTCTTGAATTTCAACTGGCATAGTTAGCAGTCATCAATAGGCAGTGTGCTCTGTGGTAGCTTATTTTCCTTAAGCAAAACAAAAACCATCAGGGTGACCTATAACTAGAAGGGCTTCCTACAAAAGCCATTCTGGGGAATAAGGCTACTCTTCCATTCCATGGTCTCCTGCAATCCCCCTGCTTTCCAGCTGTGAATATTTTTCCAAACAGTCAGTCCCTCTCTATTCAATGTGTCATTTGTTATCCCATGTTTCTCCATGGATAATGGGCAACAGAGTGTTATGTTCATAGGGTGCAAAGTGACTCCTCTTCCTTTATTAGTTGCAGCTGCAAGCAAGGAAACAGAGTCTTCCATATCAAACCCTATGCTTTCATTAGAGCCATTCCCACAAAACCTCCTCCCAGTCTCAGGCAAGAAGGTTAACTGTGAACCAGAAAACATCAAAACAAAGTGTAGACATGAGAGAAATTCAGTCTCCCAATCCAGCCAGCTCAGCACAACTGTCTTTAGGAGGCATATCCACAAGCTCTGATCACCTTCTCAGCAATCCTGAACAATCCTGTTGTTGGAAGCCACTTTCAGCATATCTCCTCAGGTAGGAGGGTAAATATACTCTCCTTTTCATGAGTTTAGCAGAAAAGCTCTCTGATTAGCCGTGAAAGCAAGACCAGGTAGCCAGGAACAGTCTTCTTCAGTTTTCTTCTGTAACTGGCTAGTTACAGGTATAACTCTGTGCAGAGTGAATACCTCATGCATGGTGATAAAACTTCTACCCAGCTACCATCCTGATGGATCCCTCCAGTTCCTGCACCATGCAACCCAAAGCTGTAGTTAACACCAACAACCAAAGAGGGGAAAAACAGTATTTGGCAACTCATTAAATAATGTGGTGAAAAAAAATATATATATGAAAAAATTATAGGTTTATTCATTAAATTAAATAAACGTTAATCAAGTGCATAATTGCCTCTGATACCTAAACTATAGCTCCAAAAAATTCAATCTATTAAGATTAATGAAATAAGAAAGAAAAAACACAGAGATAGTACTGTCTCACCTTTGGGAACCTCTGACACCTTCAGACATAGTCTCTCACCTACAGGAAGTCTTGTCACAGTCCCCATTGTGCTTCTCTCTGTGAGTAGTCACAGGACTGATGCACTGGATCTGCCTATTGGATTATATTTGCTTTCAAGATAGCTCAGTTGAGTTGCTCCAACACGGTATCAAAGGCTTCATTGTCTTCATGGACCTCACTGAGGAGCAGGTACACTCTCTTGGAATTATGAAGTCAATAACATGGCTGTTCCAGCTCCCAGTTTGATTGTCTGGGAACTACGTGATGGGTAGGGCATTTACAGCCCTCCCAAACAAACTTTCTGTCAAGCAGTCAGCAAGAAAAACATGAACAATCCACAAACAAACAAAACAACAACAAATTCTTTCCCAACAACAACAAACCCTAAGAGAACTCAGACCTGAACAAAAAATTGGAGCATTTTGTGATCCTCAGTACCTCTGAGCAGTACTGCTTCCTCTGTATCTGTGCTGGATAACTTCTTCCCCTTTACTGGATGTTGCCATTCCCCTTCCTCTT
The DNA here is from genome assembly GCF_022539315.1 of Serinus canaria. Taxonomy (NCBI): domain Eukaryota; kingdom Metazoa; phylum Chordata; class Aves; order Passeriformes; family Fringillidae; genus Serinus; species Serinus canaria. The sequence continues at coordinate 56,545,344 of NC_066343.1, forward strand.
TTAAAATTGCTCATCTATACTTATTAGTAGCTTTCAGCTGCCAGGCAAGACAGCTTCATTGGTTATTACTCTCATGGGAATATCTCTGTTTCTCTGTCTCGCTTTACTGATATTAAGTGGACAATTCAGGTTGCCTTGCCCAAAATGTAACAAAGAAAAACTGCTTGGAGAACAATTATTTGGCAGCCATTGTGTAGCCTTTGTATCAATCACTTTTGAGAAACATGAAGCTATGTCCACATAATTAGGGAAACATGGCACATTCAGTCTTATTCTGGTCCTACATCTCATGTTTGCCTATTTTATCTCTTGAATGCAATTATAACTACACTGGCATATTTGTTTTGTTTTCTCAAACCTGTTTTTCTTGTTATAACAGCATGTGATATATCAGCTTTTCATTGCAATTAAGAAAAAAAAAACAAAAACAGTAACACTGCAAGTAAGACTGTGCACACATTCCAAGGCTGTGATAACATCATCACAAGTCATGAGAGCTTTGCTTTTTGAGAGTATCTTCTTGCCAGAATGGCTGGGTGTGGATGCCTTTGGGTTAACAATTATTTTTGTGGGGTTTTTTTTGGGTACAATTTTTGATTCCCCTGACTGTGTTTTTAAGATTGGAAGGATGCTTCCTATTGCTAAATGCTGCATCTAAATGTGACTAATTACATCAGGGACAACCAGTACTAGTGTTGGTAGGAAGAACAGTTATGAGAATGATCATTTCCAGAATCACCCCAGCATGTGCCTTTTGGCAGGCTGATGGTCTTTAAAATGACTTATTTTAGAAACTTTCTTTCCAAGGTTCCTCATTAGGTGACTTGAAGTGATTGTGCTTCCTTTGATTTAAGATCTACTGTTTGCTTTCCAGAACAATTCAGAGCAAGGAAATTTGACCCACTCATGTTGACCTCCAAGCTGCAACTCTCATGACTCAGTACTGATGGATCTCCTAAAAAACTGTAAGTTCCTATCTCATTCTAAAATCTCTCGAATACCTGATGGATCATGAGATATATTTCAGCTGTTTTATCTCTGCTGAATGCATGCAGGATAGTACCTCCATAAAAATTTCAAGGTCTAGCACTTTTTTGTTTAAACTGATGAGGTCTCATTTCAAGCACCACTTGAGTGTTTTTGTCTCCCTTCCTTCTTGGCTTTTCTATGCCAGGTATTTATGCCCACTTTTTCCGATGGCTACTGCATACCAGCTATGAAGAATGTACCCCATGTGTCAGAAGCATTTTTTAACAGAGTCTAATCTGAATGTTGAATGAAGCCATGGTTTATGTAGAGGAGTTTTAATTATTCTTCAGTCTGTGGAAGTGGAAAGTAAGGCCAGGATGAGGAGGACTGGGTTGTCAGGAAGATAGCTGCAGGGAATCAGAATATATCATTACCTAAGGGAGTGGTATCCTCAGTCTTCATCCACTTTTATTCTCTCACCAGACACATCAAATGACAGTGCTGTAGGGCTTAAAAAAATTGGGGCGAAGCTGGGGCAGCGAATGGCTTATAATGACAGCCTGTCTAAATGTCTGAGTGGCAGACAAGTGGAGAGAAAAAGTTTGCAGTACAGGCTACCTGAGGTGGAGTGATAACATGTTTGGATTTAATCAGCTTTCTTTCTCTGGCTAGGTTTGACAACTGGCTAAACTGGTTATCTCTACATGAACTTCACAGAGCTGTCTATTAAATTATTTGCTAAGAAAATTGAAATTTGGCAATCATCGTGGTTGTCCAGAACTAATTGTTACTTCATTGAACACAAGAACTAAGGACTTGAGTGACTCTTGTTTATTGGCAGAAGTGAGAGGCAGTCACAGCCTGATTTCTTTCCACATCTCATAAAATGGACCCAAGTTAGGAGTCCAGTGCAGGTGGAATTAGCATAAAGAAGGAGCTCTCCAGGAGGGAATGTAGCTGCAGTTCCACCAGCTCTCTCTTTCCCATGAAAAAACCATGGTTTTCCATTTTTCCATTTCTGTGTCACTGTTCACACATCAAAATCTATTTCCTACTCCCTAGGCAAATCTGGCTTTTGCTTCCCTAGCTCATTGAGCTCTGGTGGCACTGGTGGTAGCTTTACTTGGCACTGTGGTACATGTACATGTGGCACAACAGCCACAGGTGACCTGGGGACGCCCTGCTGGTCCCACCAGCTTGTGAGGCCAGCAGATGCTGGGTTCACCCAGCACAGCTAGGAGCCCTGGCACATCCCATGAATTCTCATGGGAGGTGAAGTGTCTCACCAGCCCAGGACTTCTCTTCCCTGCCCAGACTTGATGGTAACAATAAGCTGATCAGTGAGGGACAGTATAATACTACCACACCACTTCAGCACAGGAGACCTAGCAAGCGTTTCCATTTCCTGTGAAAGAGAAAAGATGGAAAAATGAGGAGTGCCCACATGGAAGGATTGGGTTGCTTTTACTCTGCTGTGTGTGTTTAAAAGTTGGGTTTTTAGCTGGGGTAGTCATAAGCCTCCACTAATAGAGGCAGGAGAGAAACAGGCACTTCCAGAGACACATTCATCCATCTGAGACAGATATCCTAAAGAGGCCATCCCTGGCAGGTGATTCATCCCATCTAGCAATTTCTCCACAGACTAGAGAGGGAGACTAAACCTTTAGGTAGCAAATATTAAGTCAGATGAGTTCAAGATAGATTAAAATAAACATGATAATACCATCCCCTAAGTGTTCTGCAAATGTTGATGATTTTTTTTCTTTTTTAATGCTTACTGTTATCTGGAGCCAAACATTTATTTAGCAGTGAATGGGTAAAACCAGCAATTATAGATCTCTCTCTCTCTCAATTAGCAGCAGTTTTTGTTGCCACATAAGACAACTAATGCACCATTTCCATCCAGTGCCATGATAGCCTTTTAATCAAAGTCTCTTCCAGATCTCATAGCCCATGACATCCCAGAGGAAGACATAATGATTTTTCTCTTCCACTCCCTGCTATTTAAGCAGACAACAGAGAAGTGCTCAGACACCAATGTGGCTAGCCACATACAAGTATAGAGTATGCAGTATTATATGTACATTTAATACTACATACTACATATAAGTACATATGCAGTATGTGGTATATAGACTCTTTGATCTTACACACCACTCCAGATTTCCAAATTACTTACCTGTGATGGTGGTCAGCAAGTGTTGCCTTGCCAAGAAACTGTTTGTGAAAAGCTCACTACCAACAGTCCTAATTTCTGCTCTCCTGGTTACACACCAGCTGACACTGCATCTATTTCCTGAACAGATGCAAGAACACACACAGAACAAGATCTGCATTTCTTTCCTGGTATAGGACCACAGTGAAATAATGTCATGCAAGACAAAAAAGAAAAACCAAGAACAAAATTACATATTCTCCTCTAAATGAGCTACAGCCCTAATGTTAAAAAAAAAAATACAATAAACAAGCACAGAGGAGTATGGGAATAATGTCAGTAACAGACAAATTATCAGTCAGTACATGTTTGGCTTCAACAGCCTAGCTAATGCAGGCCTCTGAAAACATCATGGAAGAACTTGATGGAGACAAGCTGGCATTCTGCAGAGGCTTGTAGTGGGCTCCAGAGAGCCAAGACAACATAGCAACCCAAGCACAAGGTTCTCTACTCCTCCACAGAAAAGATAATGCTCAGTGGAGTGATTAGAAAATGGCATCTTTTGCCCAGAGTAAACCTGTCAATTCTCAGCAAAGGATGCAATTTAAAACATATCCTTATGCCCTTGGCAGCAGTATTGCTCGGCTTTGGCAGCTCCTCACTCAGCTGCCTTCCACAAATCCCACTCCAAGATGCCAAATTTCCAGCATACCCATGGATCAGATTTGGATGTCAGAAATACCACTAGGTGTCTACAACTCAGGAACTATGACTTCAGCAGTATAATGTCCAAGTATCTTTGGCTATAGACCAAAGATTCTGAAAGTACTCGTAGAAAGAGAAACAGAGAGGCTGTTCACACATGTTTTAGCTAGCAATACCATATCTCTTCCTAGGTTGTCAGTTTCCAATCTGCAGAGCACTTGTTGTTCAGTACAGCTCTTCCTAAAGAAATAAAAAGACTCCAGTTTTAGAACAATATCCATAGGGCATGTGCTACATTAAGATTAAGGGCCAAAGGCACACAGAATTCAAACAAGCCAAACTGCAATGGGCCCTGGAGGGCTCCCCTGGTCAGGAGTTGCCACCACAGGGAGGCTTAGCTTTGTAGGGAAAAGGCACAGGAACTCTCCTGGCTGTTTTTCATTGTCCCATACTTGCATGTTGGGAAGAAACTTTAGCTCATTACCCCTCTTCATTAGCCCTACCTGTTCAGCTCTCATGGCCTCCTCCCTGGTGGCTCAGACTGGAGGAGTGGGAGAAAGATGCTCGTTGCTCATGAGGGGTTCATTTTATATTTTTACAGACTCAGTGTAGGGGCTTATTTGCTTATATCTTGCTTAGTATTAAATCTTTGCAGTAAACAGAGAGCATGGGAATATTTGTTAGAAGCAAACAAAAAGGCCATAAACATCTCTTTCATTTTTAAACAAATATTTGTACATCTACTCATTCCCTTTGCTCTGTCTTTAGGTGTGTATTTCTTAGCAGTAACATTTATCTGCACTGGATTGATGTATTTATTTACATGCTTAGATTTACTTCTCACAGGGATTCATGTTGCACAGGTCAAGGCAAAAGCCAGGAAAAGATGAGGTTGTGCTGAAAATATAACTTGTAAATCATCCAAATAGTTTGGTATAAATGTTGGTGACCTGTGAGTGGCTGCTGGCACTGACTTTGATGGGGGTTTCATCCTTCTGTCTCAACCTGCCAGCCCGTAAAGGTGGTGCTTCATCTGCCATGGCCTCCACATCAGCATGACCCAGGGCCACCATTCAAGGCAGAATACGAGACTTCTTAACTTCAACTTCTGAGGGAAATCTACACTGCTAGTCCCTTCTGCCTTTTGTCTTTGCAGTGAAATGAAACACATATTCTAATAATTTTAAAAAGACATTCTTATTTAAAAAATACATTCATGTTTTTCATTCCACATTGCAGTGCCAAAATGTTCAGAACCAGCCCATCTGTTAAATAAATTATGTTAGAGACTTAGAAAAGCAGAATTTCCTGAAGCCATTGACCAAAGAGCTGGTAGACCAAAGTCTGCAAGATGAAAACATCATCAGGGCACATTTACTAACTTATTAAGGAATCAACAAATTCTGCTCTGTGCTGTTGTTCTTTGGTGTGCACAGAATAAACCTTCCAGACTGACGCACATCATACACAGAGGCCATTTCTGGCTTAGGGATCTAGGGATTGAATTGCCTTTTGTTTGGCCCTAGACCTGAAAACAAAACAGTTCACTTAGAAAAATTACTCATTTTCTGAGCAGTAGTAAAGCTGGTCTGCACTCTAAATATGGCATTCAGCTGTGTCCCACTTCTTCTGAAATGCAGCTACTCAGTCTTGTGCTGCTGGGTATTCCTTTCTCATTTGTGCTGCATTAGAGTTTTCTGGGCTGCACTCAGCCAGGGCAGAGGACTGACATGGCTTAAATCCCTCTTGCTGCCATTCCTATCAGAGCACACAGATTTAGGGATAAGCTTCCTCACCTTCTGGAGGGTTCCAATGAAAGGACAATCCATTCACTGGCTGGCAGCCCTCAGCCCTGGGTTTGGTCATCTGTTTGGGCCAAATTCTTCCTTTGGGTATGGTCTAAATACTCCCACAATGTGTTCAGTGGCAATCCTGCCCACTGAGCTAAGAGCACAATTTAGATGTTAAAGATGAAACAAATCCTGATGCAAAGTCCTTCCTTTGTTCTTTGTTATCTCCAAAAGAATTTCAGTGTCCCTTGAAGCTGTTTATTTTTCTCTAGTAAAAACAACACTTTTGTGGTCTTTACAAAGAATTAATAACTGTCAAAAGCCTCTGTTTAAAATAGCCCTGTGGGGCATTTAAAGTGTCATTTCTCTTGCATTACTACTTTTAGGCATTAGGCCTAACTCCATAGGATGCCTTTTTATGTGCTGCCTTAAGTAGTTGCATTTCCTGTTGCAGGGTTGAAAGTAACACACACATTTTTTTAAAAAATACTCTCCAGCTTCTAGTGGAAAAACTATTTCTATTGAAACAGTGAAAGTATCTCTGGAGTAAAGCACAATTTGAGAATAGTGAAGATCCTGATATTTAACCCTTCATTACAGCAGTGGAACTGCTGCCATGTACCAAAGCAAATTAATTGCCCAGGAGTGTGACTACAAAAAAAAACCTAAACAAACTAGCAAACTAACAGTAAAACCTACCTCATGGGTTACCTGGTCACTCTTACATTTAAATGGGAACAAACTACAACAGAATTCTTGGATTAGTATTTTCCAGATATAGCATCTCTCATGTCTTTGTTCTATAGAAATATTTAATTAAATACTTATCTAAAAATATTATGCGGAAATGAAAGTCTGTTGATATGCTCTGCTCTTCCAAGATGCTTAAAATACTGCTGTATTTAGGGGGAAAATAGGTCAAGAAGTCAGGGAAATGTTAAGTTCAAGCTGGGGTACTACCAGTTTCTGAAGATTACACACAGGCACACAGACACAGACACACAGACACACACACACACACACTTTAGACTCATGATAATGTAGTTTGTCTTGTTCTAGGGCATCACTTTGTATGCACACACACACACACACACACACACACACACACACACACACACACACACACACACACACACACACACACACATTAAGACTCATGTTAATGCAGCATATCTTGTTCTAGGCCATCACCCGCATGTATTATCTGTGTCTTGTTGAAATAACAGTTCTGTTGCTGATGATCTGTGCTGGCAATGGAGGGGACTGGAAGATCAGTAATCTCATGTAGTCCTAGAAACATTCTGCAGGCTGTCCAGGACTCTCAGCTTCTTGTTGCTCACTCCTTGAGGGCCTCACTGCAGCCAGTTCTGCACAGGAGCACACAATGTGGGCCAGGACAGCTAAGTAAAGTCAGACAGAAAGGAAGGAGGGCAAATGGACATTCTCACAGCATCTGCTGTTGGCTTGAATATCCGTGAGCAGCATGGAAGAAACCAGTCCACTCATTGCATATATGCCTGAAATTGATAGGGAGTATCAGAAGACCATTTTTCCTTTCATAATTGTACGTCTCAGATTTTGAAGAAGTAGAGATTTTATATTCCACTATATCATTTCTGCATATAAAGTAATTCTGTAGAAAACAGATGATCAGTTCTTAAATTTCAAAAGGGCTCTGGCACTATTAAAAAGCTCTTCCTCAAGTGTAAGTCAGGTTTCTTGTCCATCTTAACTGAAGGGACCAGAACTGCTAGGTGCATCCTATATTCCAGGCAGTAGGGTCTTGCTCAAGATGAGAAGAAAGTGTGTTGTACAATGGGGATCATGGCAGTCCTTTATTTTAGTAGTCAACCATTTGCCCTATCTTGAAAGTGTCCTTTTCATTCAAAGATGTTTCAGGCAAAGGAAAGATACTGACTTAATTTTGATGTTCAGGATGGCTACGTGGGGGTTTTTCCTGTCTTGGAACTAGATTAAGCTTGTTGTACACAAGTAGAGAACATGACGTATTTCACTACAAAAGGACAGACAAAAACAGAAACACTTTTGCAAAAGTACTTCATAGACATAATAGAAAAATAAAGCTGTAATTGTCACAGGGAGTGGAAAGACAGTGATCAAATATCTTGACATTTTTAAAAAGAGCACTTTATGTACACTTCTCGCTTTCTAGATTTTAAATCTGCCCTGCCTCCTCTTTTTCTGCCACCTAGACTGTAACCAATTCAAGACAAAAAAAACATGTGTTATGACTCATGATGAACTCCATTCCTAGAAATCAACAATTAATCAAAAAGGAACCATTGAAGGAAGAGAGTTCCTTAGCAAGATATGTCTCTGGTGGAAACAGTACATTTCTTTTCAGGAGACCTTTTTTACTGACAGAGATAAGGCTTGAGAGCAAGGTTGGCATCTGGCACTAAATCTTCAGTGCAGAAGACAGGAGGATCTGCTGCACAGAGCTGCATGGTGTGCAGCCTGGCTGAGCAGTACTTGCTATGCAGATCAGGAAACGATGGCAACAGCAGAGGCTGTATACTGATAACCCAAGTTTCAGCTGAGACTCTGCCATAATACAGGCAGAAATCCTTTCACCTCCTCTGGTTGCTCTATAAAAACTAGGCAACCCATCCAAGCTAGTCATCTTGATTCTTTCCCTCTTGTCAACAGTGAGAAACAGACTCAAAGAATTACCCTGAAAAGTAATTTATCCTTCTTCATATAGGTACATGCCTTAGGATAACATCACTCATTCTGAAAGAAATCTTGAATTGAGACAGGTTACAGTGTTAACACCTTGCCTCTTTCATGTCCGATCGGCTGTCTGTCTCTGTCGGACATGCGTAGGGTGGTTCGCGTGGGACGGTTCGCAGGCAGCCCGCGATGAACAGACGAGTCTGGACCCCTCTATAGTTCAGTCTTCAGGTTGTTTATTAAAGCTTATCTCTAAGGTTTTTGTTCTGCCCAGCCGAGATCTGACCAGCAAGGCAGCCACAAGCACTCTCTGCCCCTTTAGGGCGGTCGCACATTCTTATACTGATAATTGCGTATGTGATATTTACAATTTTTCTCCAATACCCATCACCTTTATTAAACAGTGTACCTTTAGTATGAACCAATCTAAAATGCACACATCACAGAGAAGATGGATGACAAGAAGAAGGAGAAAAGCCACGAGGTCGGGCCTGAATCCTCCATCTTGCCTCCATTAGACCCCCCTGTACCTAAATCTTAAAACCTATATTCTATTCTATAAAAACACCTGCCCTACACCATTCAAACCTCTGAAACTTCCATACCCTCATGCTTTGATAGCACGACCCTTGAAGGGTCAAAATCAAGCCACCAGGTGCCTTTGGCTACATTCCAGGACTTCTGAGCCCCCCAAGGGGTCTCCCTGGGACTCAGAGCATCCGAGGTGATGCGCTGAGTTCCCACACTTTCAGAGATTTTAGCAGCTTCTAATTAAAAAAGGCAGCACTGTCACAATGGTGGAAGTATCTGTGAAAATGCTGAAGGAAAACAACTTTTTTTGCTGCTGAACCTACTTAATGTGAACTTACTTCAGGATGCTGCAGGTCATGGAATATAATAGACTCAGAGACAATGTAATAATAATAGAACCACAGATTCATAGAACAAGGTGGTTGGAAGGGATACATAAGGATCATTGAGTCCAGCTCCTGGCCCTGCACAGAACCAACCCAAAAATTATATTATGTGCCCGAGAATATTGTCCAAATACTTCCAGAACTCTGGTCAGCTTGGAGCTGTGACCATTTCCAACCTAAACCTTCAGGCCATTTCCTCGGGTCCTGTCATGGTCACAAGAGTGAACACATCAGTGTCTGTCCCTCTGCTTTACCTCATGAGGAAGTTGTAGCTGCAGTGGGGTCTCCCCTCAGTCTCCTCTTCTCCAGCCTGAACAAACTGAGGGATCTCAGCCACTCCTCGCATGGATTCCCCTCCAGATCCCCCACGGCTCTCCTGTGGATGCGCTCCAATAGCTTCATATTCTTTCAAAACTGTGGTACCCATAACTACACACAATATTCTAGGTGAGGCTGCCCCAGAGCAGAGCAGAGCAGAGAGAGCAGGACAGTCCCCTCCCTTGCCCAGCTGGTGATGCTGTCCCTGATGCCCACAGGACATGGGTGGCCCTCCTGGCTGCCGGGCACTGCTGGCTGATGATAGTGCAAATGCCAGAATTTTTCAAAGCCTGATTTCTATCCACATTCCCTCTGTGAGTAGCTAAAATGAAGCACTGCTGGCAAGTAGGAACAGCAAGCCATTTTTGCCATGCAGCATGAAAGGCTGGGATGACTCTTCTCCGGCTAGTTCCATAAATTAACTTTGTCCATTCGCAGAGCGAATGACAAAACAACAGAGAGAGCAGATTTCCCAAAGTATTCATTATAGTGGACTACTGTGGTGTGGATTGCACTGCCACACAGATCCCTTTGATAGGTTTAAGCTGCACACCCCTATATGAGAGGTGTGATCAAATGTTTGATTATATTAAATACTCATCTAAAATGGAATTGCGTACAGATGTAAATATTCCCTCCTGTTTCCAAAAAATCATCTAACTCTTATCAGAAGGGAATATTGCCTCCTCTGATCTCAGTATGTAGAAGTTGCATTGTAAGGGAATTTTGAGTGAGGTCTTTGTTGCATACACCAAACATATTTTCTTCTTAGATGTGTCTACTAACCTAGGTTTGCTCCACTGAAGTCAGTGAAAACATTCCAGCTCTTTACTGATGCAGAGCAGTCCAATGTGTGCTGGCTGCACCATTAGCCTTCAGACTGCCAGCTCCAGCAAGTCCCACACCATTGAGCAGGTTTTTTTGTACAAAACAAACAGCACTACAGCGAGAGTGGAGGTGGCTATGCAGTTAAAGCTCCAGCACGAGTTTAGGGCCTCTTCATAGTGTTGTTTAGGAGATTTAAGGGACAAACAGCTATACAAAACCTGCAGCTCAGGATGACTTGGACTGGAAGACTCTGGAGCCCAAGGGTGGACTTTATTGTCCCTTTTCCTATGAAGTGTGTGGGCAAGGAGGGAGCAATTCCCTGTGAGAACAGAGACCCCTCCACAATGTAACTGTTCACAAAACTCAGAGCTGCCCTGAATGACGTGCACACCTAGTGTCCAGACTACAAAATCCTCTCCAGAGAATTGAATTCTGTTCTGCTGTGTAACCTACACCTGCAATATAGATGCAAAGCAAGCAGTTGAGTGCAATTGTGTCTTTACATAAGTATATACCTGGGTAAAGCTGAGTTTTAACTTACTGTTGATATCATCAGAAATAAGAAGGAAAACCTGGCATGCAGTGACCCCATAATTTCAGCAGTGCTACAATCAGAACAAGAGAGGTTATTTGGGGAGCTTCAAAGAATCTTTCCAATTCCAGAATCAGACCTCTTGCTGATATCTTAATTCCTCACCCAAATAATAATGCTGAAGCTTTATTAGTTAATCAATAAGATGTGTTACAGTGTATGGCTATCATAAGATAATCATACCCTGGAGCATTTTGAGGCATGAGCCTTATGCCACCAATCAGATTGGGTGAGATAATCTTTTGATAACCACGCCCTTGGGGAATGGCTCATTTCTATTATGAGAAAATTTCATGGCTGGGGAAAATGTGCATTCCTGATGTAGGGAAATGAAAATGGTACCTCAGAATTAGCAGCTATTTCTATCAAGCTGAAAAAAACACAGATTTACTTTTGGAATGCTTCAGGGGAATTCCTCACTATCCATGCTATTTCAAGGCAAAAATAACTTTGAAGCAGGTGACATGTTTGGAAGTCACTTTTAGCCTACCATTTATATATAATATATATATATATACACACTTCAAAGAAGGACATGGGAAAAAAAATAGTCAATGACAGGTTTGCTGTAGAGCTGCAAAACAAAGAAAGGCATTGCCTTGTTTTCTTTAATGACAGCAACAACAAACCAGACAACCAAGGAAACCCAAGAAATAATAAAAACAACCTAGATGACTAGGTATTGTTTCTGATGTCATATCTGCTACACATCCAATTGCTGTTTGTATACATTAGAAGCCTATCTACAGTTATTTTTTTGTTTACTGTTTACTAACATGAAATTGTAATGTTGGGAAAAGTTTCATTTAAAGTAAAGAAAAGAGCACATTGCACTAAAAGAGAAAACAACCTTTTTCAAATACAATGGTTATTAGAGCTAGCAATTGCCCTTGGGTGTGTACATTGAAAATGTACTCATACACTCTTACCTTCCTATATTTTTAATGAAGATTTTTTGTTACATTTAAATATCTCCTTTTTTCAGCATTCACAAAATTTGTAAACATTTATCACAAAGTAACTACTAAGCCTTTTGGGTTCAGCTCTTGAATGAGAGGAGACCAGGCTGAAAACTTTGCTCACAATTCTTCCCAGTAGCCCTCCCCAGTGCACGCAACCCAAACCTGCTGCAGTAAGGGGCAAAGCTACACTGATTTGAGTTGCCAGGATTTTGCTCAGTCACTCTTAAACACTTCATGGCAGACATCCAATATCTTACTGTAAACTCTACAAGCACACTCTTTAAAACTTGTTAACAACTTAATGTTTTTGTTCTCAGAGGAACATATAATTAATCATTTCCCCATGACCAGTGAAATCCCACATTATAATAATTCATTTTAAACCTGTGAAATACAGAATACCTTTGTCCTAGTGGAATGGACACACAGCCAGTAACCCAAGAAATGCAAGGCAAAGAACGTGGTGGTTCTCCGCTCTCGACCCTCCTTGATCATTAACGTGTTTGCCATTACCAGGACTGGTGTAATTATTTAGGAACCCAAAAAAGCACTTGTTACTCTTCGCTCTTCATTACAGTGTGGTATGTATTTTTCCCAAAATTAAAACTAAAATACAAAACCAGTAAAAAATTAGGAGATAACTATAACTCAGAATAAAGATGAGCTTCCAGTCCAGCTGTGATCAGCAAATATTTCATCTGTATTTCCAGCTGAATCTGCAGGGTTTAGGTCAGGCATTTTCACAGAAAGGAACTATTTCTTTGGTGGTAGGATTAAGGCCCTGCACAGCTGTGAATACCACTAACTGTGGCCCACAAAATGGTAAACAGAATGAAACCCCTCATCACTTTTGGTTGACAGGAAGGATCTGAATTCACTGGTTGCAGATAGAAGAGCACTAAATTTTACTTCACTGTAAAAAATTGTTGTCCTATAAAGTATAATTTAGTCACCTATGTGCATACTTTAAAGCCTCATTTAAAACCCAATCTTTTTCCCCAGTGCTATTTTAGATCACCAAACAAAGACTTCTTAGCTTATTGGTAAAAGTATGGCATTCTAGTATGTGAAATATCACTCCAAAAACTTTTCACCTGAGGCTGGTTATTCGTGTACTTCACTTGACAATGAATTGACCATTTTTAATGAAATCATATGTCATACTTTGCAACTGAAAATTTGAAGGAAAGGCAAATACTTTCTTTTTATAAGGCAAAAACTTCTTTTCTCTCCCCTTGAAATTGTGAACTGTTGAAATGCAAGGGATAAATTGTGTTCTGTTTGGGTGGTACCCAGTCTCCCCTCATTCGACCAGCTCAGAGGACAGCCTGATGTCACCTCAGTAGGTCTCAGTGGACCTACTGATGTTTTAATTTTTCTTTGATCTCCTTGAGAACCAAAATCAGGAACAGTGAATATCTTGAAAGAAAGAATTACTTTGAGACTGATGTAATGCATTAAATCCCTATCTCAGCCAAAGAGGCTGTTGAAGTAAGTGGGAAAATTTAAGCACTGAGACGTACATACAGAAGATTTGACGAAGCAGACTTTTGAGCAGAAAAGTTTGATCCAGAGAACAACCTTGATGAGATTCTGCTCTCATCTTTTCTGCCTGCTATCTCTTGCAGCCTTAGTTAGATGAATGTGAGCAATCAGAATGAGATACTGAGGTGACTGAGGTGTTTTAAGTCCCGTTCTATGATGACACCCTTTATCTACGTGGTGTTAATTTTATAAGTTAGTCTTACTGCCTCTGGGCTTAGAATCCCATAAGCACTACCTAAATTCCAACAGATCAGCCTACAGTGTCACCATGAGACCCAGAAACTCATGGAATGACATGTAAGCCCTGCTCAGTGAATGTTGTCCACGCACACCTAACTAGAGATGACAGAATGAGATCTTTCACTGAATGCAGTGGCATTTGTTATCCTTTCCAGACCGCTCTGTTAATCCTTTTCCGATGCTGCTCCTAGTGGCAAGGTAACTCACACATCCAGTCTCAGGCCTAGAGCACTTATCTGAAATGAAAAAACCAAGTTCAGATATTTACTTAGACACAGCGAGTCCACAAATCTTCCTTCACAGAAGGCAGTGTAAATGTCTGGGACACAGGTTATGAAGGAAAAAAAACAAGTTTTACTGGGCAGCAGAGTAGCAAGTAAAGGGCATGACTTTGCAGTGGGTCACAGGTCTTGTCCCAGGAAAAATGTCATAATTCACCTTGTGCTTCAGCTGCAACCCCAAACTGCAAACACATTTGGAGAGGAAGGAGTGAAACATGCACACACACTGTGTTAATCTGAAGGCCTACAATACTCACTATATTCTCACTATGCTTCTTTGTAAATATTGTGCCTTTACCACCAAAGTATCCTAAATGCCTTCTGTATCAGAGAGTTTCTAACTAGCTGGCTAGCTTGCTTCTCCTTTCAGTTTCTGGGATTTGTGTCTCACATTCACAAACACAGGTCTGCCTAATGTCATGCCAGAAGATATACAAAACTTATACACAGGGAATCTATTATGTTGTAAAAGGGGGTAAGAGTTAAAGGAGAGCCATGGCAGCAGTAAAAATTAGGGCTGCAGATGCCTTTCTTGTTTTAGGAAAGCATATAGATGCTGTGCCAGCTCTAAAGATATTTGCTCTGATTTAGCAACACAGAACAGAAATTAAAAAACAGAGAGCATCTTTGGTGAGGAGCACATGATGAAAGCTTCATGGAAGGATGGAATTTTAGAGATGGATTTAATTGTAATAAAGAATACACTGGACATACCAAGGAGGAAACAAAGGTAAGAAAGATGAAATTTACATTTCCCACCATATGTGTTCATCTGCTGCTGCTAGGCAGAGTCAAGGACAAACTGTCCTGGACTACTGCAGGTACTGTGATGCCTTCAGTTTTGGCTTTCATATTTTCCAGATTCTCTACTGCTCTAGTGTGTAACTCTGAACTTCATATGAAATGTTAGCAAGTTCTCTTCACAGTTTAGTTAGACAAAGCAATCCTTTTCCAGCTGAGAGCCAAGGACACCATTGCAGCTTCAGGCCCAAAAAGTACAAACAACAGCAAACTGAGGGAGCAATCTGGGGGGATGGGACTTCATAACCTGAAGCTGTAACTGGACAATTAACCCCAATATGTAAATGGACCAAACTTATAGAAGTGTGAAAACTCGTGACCATCATCCCTCTTGGGTCCAGCTTGGGTACAGCTTGGGTAGAGCCCCAGCCAGGCCCTTGTGCTGCCCAAGGTGTATCCTTTAAAGGCCTTTTAGTAAATATCTATTTCATTCCTTTAACTCTGTCTAGCCTCTGTTCCAGGCAGCCTCTCCAGGCACCAAATGGGAAACATACAAAGGATAAAATCTTGGAGACTTACAATGAGAAAATTATTGTGGTTTAACTAAACTCTTCTGAAGGCCATATTTTTAACCATTACACTGTTAATAAAAGAGCAGGTGCACATAGTTTTAGGGAAAAAATGAGTCACAGAGTATGTGGGAGATGGCAGGCTCTGGCATGAGCATTACTGCACAGGGAACATGGCTGAGAGGCAGGAGGCAGCAGATCTATTTCAGACTGTGCCACTGGCTTGTTTCTGAGTGAATCACAAAGATTCAAATACTCAAGAGCAGCTTCTAATTCCAGATGCTTTGCTTTAGACACTGAGTCTCTTTTCAAAAGCTCTGGACACCTGCAGTTCTCCCTATAATCAGATGGGATATTCTCTGGATGAAGTCATAAATATCTCAAGCCAAGTTCTGAGCAGCTTAGAGTGAGGTTTCATGTTATGGCAAAAATGACTGGCCAGTAGACTGCTGGTAGAAGAGCTGCCCTGCTCCCACCTGATTCTCCCATGAGCTGCTTTTGCTTTTCTTGGGATAGGTCTGACAGCAGAGAGCCAGAGGCTAAACTGGCAGGAATACTCACTTGTAGGGGTTTACATATCTTCTGGATTAGCTCCTTGAGTCATCCTCCTATGTGGCCTCACAAGCATTAGAGGGGTGCAGGGAAGCACAGAGGCAGTAAGGAGAAGTAAGAATTCCCTCTGAGGAAGTCATGTTTCAAGGCTAATTTGAACATATATATCTTATCCTCACCAACCATTTGTTTCACTCTCACCTTTTGTAAAATTGAGGTGAATACAGATTATTGTAAGATCACACTAAATGGGAGTAAGAGTGAGGAAGCACAAAGACTAAGAGAAACTCCATGTGTATACAAATCTTAAGAACATTGTTCTTATTCTCATGTTTCTTCACAACTGTATCTGCTGTATTCCTTTCAGAGAATCACTTAAGTTCAAAAAGACTCCAAGATCACCAAGTCACTCTCAGCTCTCCCCTTTTTCATGCTCTTAAACACATATATTTGTTTAGAATCAAGCCTAGTTGAAATATGCTGGCTGTATAGTAGTTTCAATCAGCCTGTATGCTGAAACTGATCCTATCACTTTTAGTTTTACTTCATCTGTGCTGCTGTTTCTTGTACCCTGAAACTCTTCAATCAATGCCTCTTATCAGAGCTGACAGGAGGTGCTGCTTCCAGTTCTGGGAGGAGAGGGCTTGCAGCAGGATCACCACTGGTCTGCCAATGCCTCTCCACAAACCTGCCTTTGAGAGGCATCACTACTTCAAACACCCAATCAGTGAAATTTTGGCTCTGCTGAAGAAGGCAGTGGGATCTTTGCCACTTGCATGTAGCAAAGCCAAGATTTCATCCACTCTGTGTGCAGTTGCAGTACGCAGGCTCAGGACTTTAGGCTCACCCATAAAAGGTAATTCTCTGCTTCTAAGATAGCTCAGGAGCTTTTTGCAGTTATGGACGACCAATTACTTCATTATGGCAGCCCCCACAGAGATATGTCAGCATAGCTATGAGAAAAGGAGGGTAGATGTTGAACATGAAATCATACTTAGAGCTAACAGGGGTCTAAAGGTTTGATGGGGGGCTTTCCCACAAATTTCAGACTAAAAGAGCATCTGTAGAAGAACACAGGAAGCACCAAGCTGCATTTGTCAGCAACTAATCAAAAAAAATCCACATGAACTTAGCTTTTACTTTCCACATGAGCAGGTAGTTCCATTATGCAGCTCAGTGATAACAGCAATAGCAGTAACCAGTTCAGTCATATTCATTTTGATTCCTGTTGCAGCTATTTTATAAGCTGATTTATTGACTGAAACACTAAATATGACCAATAATTACAAGTCAGTGATATGTGATTATATTCCCATAACGTCCCAATAACCTATTAACATGGAAGTAATACAATGCCTACTCTAAAACACAGATCATTAACAAAAAATTATGCTATATTTATAACTGATGATACATGGCTATTAATAAAGTTTAATATCGAAATATTTTTCTGAAGTTTGATAATAGCACAATCACATTAGGGTTTCCTTAGGACCATCTCTTTGAAACCACAGCACTTATTTGTGTACTGAGTACAGTACATTCAGTAAGACCTTCATCACCTTCATCACCTGCAAGGGCCTGCCTCAGAAACACACATCTAGAATTATTCCTTATCCAAAAAAAAAAAAACAAACAAACAAACAAAAAAAACCAAAAACCCACCAAAAACAAAAATAAACCCTGAGAAATTAAATTGATATTAAATTGATAAGGTACCAGAACTGTGAGAACAGAAGAAGCAGTCTCCTATAGGCACTGAAACAGGGCAGTTTGGGCTGTGAAACATTACCCTACAAACAGAACTCCATACAGTACTCTACAAAGTAAACAAGCAGGGGGAGAGAAAAACTAAAAGGCTGTTTTTTGTGCTCACTGTTGAATTCACAATTCTATTTTTGCACAAAGAAAACACAGTTTAAAAAGTAAAACAATCTCAGTGAGATTTTTTTTATACTTCTTGTTCAGTATGACTTAAAAATAAAAGCCATAGAAAAAGGGTACAATACAGTATTTATCTTAAAATCAGGGGAACAAAGTCTGCAACATTTCTATTTGCAGCTGTTTTGTTACACTTCAATGATGAAATAAAAACTACTTTCAACCTGTAAGACCCACACAATCTGTAGAAATTGGCATCATCCCTTTGGCTAAATTTCAAACAACTAATTTTGTAATTCCTTAGCCATTTACTCAGCCCTTGGAAATGTCATTCTGTGGACAAAAGTAGACAATGCTCCATGTTCACTGCACTAAGCAAACAGCCGTTCAAAGCAAATATTGACAGAACCTCACTTAATGCAGGAGAGAATGCCCATTTCCATTCCTTTATTTTTTTTTTTAATTATGAAGTATTACACTTGTGAACACAGGAAGACATCCATATCTATGAATATACCCAAGCTTAAACCAGATTAGGTCCCAAAAAGGAGGTCCATATTGCCAGTTAATGCAGGCAGAAATTAATAGAAGTCCTTCCACTCACCTCTAAGTGCACTGAATCAGGCAGTTAGTCACCATTGCATGCATTTAAATCAACCTATAGATGGGTAGTTTCTTCTTATAAACATATATGCTCATGTTTTAGTCACTGTTGTGAAGTCCTTGTACAAATATTTCCTTATGCTCAACAGAAAATAGGGATTCATCTTTTTAAAAGAAACATTTTGCGTGTCCAAAAATAGCTAAATTAGAAAAGTTTCTGAATACATAAAGAAAGAGGTTACTTTTAAAGGGTTGTCATATACTTATTTCCTACCTTTCTACTTCCATATTAGGAAAGAGGACTGCAATCAAATTTCATAGATGCAACACTGGATTTATTCTGGTAGAGAAGAATAGAAGGAAAGTCAATTTATTTTTTATTTTCTTATGAATAATAAAGTATGTTGGACAACACAACAAAAAATGATCATGGTTTACTAACAAAGGTGAGAGCTGTCCATGAAATCCAAGGGTATCCTTTCCAAGGCAACATCCACTGCATTTGAAGTATTTATCCATAAAACTACAAAATAAAGTGAAACAGAAAATAAAGCCGAAAGAAAACAGCTGTTTTTGTTTTACAAGCATTTTGCACGCTAGGAACAAGAATAACTAATAGCAACATCTCCCTGGGCTACCTCAAGGATATTCTGAGGCAAGCTGCTGACTTCCAATAAGAAGAGGCCTTAGGCACCTACAGGAATATTTAAAAAGTATAACATTATTTAGAAATACTTTCTTCATGTGTGCTATAGCAGCTTCCATGGCCAGGTTCTGAACCTGTGTGTTTCCATGGCATTGGACAAGAGGCTGAGTGAGAAGGTACAGGCTACAGGATTCCAGAGAGATTCTCAAAACCATCGTTAGTTTACACACAAAGGTCCTTTTGGACGGTACAATGCTTACAGCCAGCACAAAGTTTCACAAAAACCCCACACACTTTCTGTGAAATAAACATGTGGAAAGTGAGAGCAAGCCTAAGTGAGCGGAGCCCATCACCCCAGTTTGCAGCTCAGGGTCAGGCAGTGCTTTTGAATCTCTTCTGTAGCTCACAACAGCACCCACACCCTGCCCTGAGGAGGGAGGCTGTGAGAGGCTGGGGTAACTGGTGTGGGACTTGGAAAGGTGTCATACTGGCAGGGAAAGAATAATAAGACAAGGAAATGGACAGGCATCCTGATGTTCCTTTAGCTGCTGAAGTTCTTTCCACGTGCTTTTCTTTGTAGATATGTATGAGAGCACAAAATCCCATCTCCACATCATATGACTCCAAGGAGATTCTGTTGCCAGAGTGCTGCAGCATTTTTTCCTTATTTTTATTGTTATTTGGGATGGCACTCACTTGAGAGACCAGACTTCTCTCCTTTATGTGATGTGCAATAACTCATATTTATATAGAGATTTATACACATAATGTTGGTATTAATAAAACTGGTTTTATTATAACTAAGGTTTTATTTTTTACAAATGATAGATTTTTCTTTTCTTACTGGTATTTTTTCCCCATGGACAAACAGGTTAACCAAGTATGCATGTTAAAAATTGGTTCCCTAATTTCTGCCATATGATTTCAATAGAAACACTTTTAATTTCCAGATGCAATGAAAAGAGATTAGTGTGTAATTATAAAGGCTCTTCTGCATGTTTCTTTCTGGTTTACAAATTTCTTTTAAAGTAAATGAACGGAGATAAGCAGAGTATCATGCTGGAAAGAGACAGGTAAAGAAAATATCTCTATCTATACTGAAACACTAAACATAGAAACATGAAGTTGTGTTTATTTATGGAGACAAGGAGAGATTGTTTTGGTTTTTCTTAATAAATGTTTATGCTGTGTGAAAAGCAAGCCTACTCCAGTAATGAAAATTATGTAGCGCAAATTCATTTTACATCGGAGGGAGAACATCTACTGCATGCCATTCTCTTGGTTGTGAGGACTGCTATATTAGCTTTTTTAGATTTTTAAGGTGTCCAGTTTGAAGAGCATGAAGCACCCACCAGAAGGACCTATGTGTGGTTCTGGAGTATTGAGGGGGAGTGACATCATTTTGTGTGGGAGGACTGTTACATTACCGCATGAGAAGGAGGAGGAGAGGAGCAGTACATCCATTTGGGGTTATCTGACTTGCATATTCACAGTAAGTTGTTTATGGGTTGTCTACTCATATGACATTCCTTTAGCACCACACACACAAACAAGGAGGTATTTCCAGAGTTACAGTTAATTCTTTCCCAAACTGAATATTTCAGTTATGTCTAACAAATTTCACCCTTAAACCATCATTTCACTCTAGCAGCTATAAAGAGGAATTAGGGTTCAATTGTAGCAGGTAGGCAAGACGAATTCCTACACCAATACTTGCTGGAGACACAGCTGAATTAGAAGCATGGGAGAAAAATCCAGTGCATGAAGTAGGGGAAAAGTTATTTGTGTGAATGGAATGCAACTCAGGATGGGGATGGATGGGACAGCATTAGGGACAGAATCTGTCTGTCTGTCACTGGAAGGCCCACTCCTAGCTGAAGGGATGCAAAGCCAGCACCTTGGGACAGGAGGCCATTCAGAGAAAAGGGATCTCACAGAGGACAGCTGTTTTCTGGCATAGTACCAAAATGCAAGTGACTCTTCTTCAGCCTATAATGCTGTACAGAAGAAGGTGTTGTGAACTTCCACTTCAGCAGCCTTCTCTGAGCTCCTCAATACCATTGGCAGCATCATCCATTTGCTCAGGAGCAATGGAAATGCAGGTGGTGGATGTTACGATGCCTAGCAGAGCCAATTCAAATGGGAGCCTCTAGCAGGTTTTCAGGCTGGGTTACACAAAACACTTATTGGGTGACATTACAACCTAGATCTGTTCTAAGGATTGGAAACTGTTGGAGTCAGATTTGGCTGATGTGCCCTAAAGTCTAGAGATGTCCCATGGGCCACCATATGAAAATCTTGCTTTACAGTACAATTGCTCCTCATTATTATTGCTATTTAAGAGACTCATATCCTATCTCATCCCCTAAAGGACCTGGATACAGAAGACCTGATTGTTTCTGTTGTATGACAGATTAATTCCATGGCTAGGTTATTGATAATGTAGTTAGACATTACTGTCAAACAAATTTAACAGCCAGCTGCTACCAACACCGGCAATTTCTCCTCCCCTCTACTTGCTCTTCACGCCCTGGGATGTGGAAAAGTGCATTGGAAAAACCTCGCTTGTGGTGCTGTGCCTTTTTCTATTATGGGTTTGAAGTGGTTTGTTCTTTCCTGTTATAAGTGAAAGTAGTTTGTTCTGGCTGTCCCCCGTGCATGTTGGTTTGCCCCAGAGATGTACCGTCTCGTTCCCCTGCCCACCTACCTAAATATCTACTTCTTCTTCTAGATCCTTCCCTGCCACACAGGGAAACCCTGCCCTTCTCCCTTGTCCATCGCAGAAACCCCACCTTTATCTCTAGAATCTTCGGTGTCCATCTTGTATCCCTCGAACACCCACTGGTATGCTTAGTCTTCTCTCCTCCCCTGTTGTCCCCCTCTGGCTGTCACAATGTGTGCCCCACTTGTGCTCCTCCACAGGTTCCCTGCCCCTGGTCAAAGTTTGTATCCTCCCCTTGCTCCCTCCCCCATACTTAAGCTGCGGTAACTCTGCATTTGCCATCACTTGCCCCTGCACCTTCTCAAGGATTAAAACCTCTTGGGACCACACGAGTGATATTCCAGATTTCTCAGCTCAACATTCCGACTCAACAAGATTCCAACAGCAGCCACAGCTTTGCTGCTCCTGGGAGTGAAGCTGCCCTGCTCTACCCCCACGCAGACCGGCCCCAGGGGTGGAGAGGGGGTGGCCACTCCTGCCACGGGCCAGGAGATCAGGCTGGCCACACACCTCTCTGGGCAGCCACCGTGTCACTCCTGTCTCAAGGAAGGAGAGGCAGTGGTGTGTGCATGGGGAAATGCCAGCGTGTAGACCCTGCCCTTCTCCTGGGGCAGCATTTGTCAACACAGCAGCAAAATTGGGTTAGAAAGCTGGCCTAAAATAAAAGATAGGTTTCTTGGAACATTTGTCAGAGAACTGAAAAGTCATGGCAGTTTCAAATTTCTCAGCATCCAACACAAAACTCCCTTTAATTCTCTTTGGAAGCAGGAAATGTAAAGAGAAATTTACACAATATGAATGTCTGCCAACAGACTAATTCTGTAAAGCTTACCCAGCTTTATTTTATACTAACAGTCACAAATGGATGACTTCCACGTATCCAGCTATTTTGTTGGTAAAAATCTGGTGGTAATCTAACCTATGAAAGGAGATCTTTTATCTTGCCCCAAGGATTTTACAATAAAAATACTTTGATTCTCTTTTAGTAGTTATACAGGATCTTTCGTATGGAAGAATAAACAGCTAATAAAAACATAAAAAATAAAATTCCATGTAGTTCCTTAAAATTAATCTAAATAAAAACTGTCCCGAAATATATTCACATCAATTCCTGCTTTAGGCAAAGTATAATTGCCCTGAACTAATATAATTGTTTGTTTCAGAAAAAGTCTCTGAAAAAAATGGAAATTCCAGCTTCTGATTATAACTCTAATGAAAGGTTGCAAGGTGTAAGAAATCAGATATTTCTGTAAAATCCATAAAGAAGACTGTGTCTGGCACAGTCTCTGCACATATCTTCAGTATTGGACCAAAGTACAGGTCAAACACTTGGCCCTTTCCACTGCATCATGTGTGCTAGGAAGAATAAATCTCAGTCAAATCATAGGAAAAATCATGGTCTCTGTCAGATGGACACTTCATATTTTAATTTCTATTTCTTTTAGACTTCTCCTCTTTCAAATATCAAAACAATGAGAGATGTACTTAATAAGCAGAAAACATTTTATTATCTATACATTCTCTGTGAAGATGTAGTTCTGTTTGAAAAGTCTTCTAGCCTTCAGAATTAGAAATGCTAAGCAATACTGAGAAAAAGGAACTATATATCCCTTATTTCCTTCTTTATATTTCTTTTATGTTGTCACTGTGTTATCACCAGGTACCTGTTAGATTGATGTGGTCCAAAAACAGAGCCCCAAATCTGACATTTCCCAAACTATTTGGGAGTTCAGGAATAAGAGAATATAAGAGAGTAGTCCTCAAGTGAGGCCCTAAGCTCTGGGATCTGATTCCCCCTGGATTTAGAAACATTGCAGGCATGCTACACAATTCCTCCTGTCTTGATGTTCAGAGAAGAGGCCTGAGAGATGGAAGGGCTGGAAATAATGAACAGCGTAGGTGGGTTTCATAACACTGGTTCCCAGAGTGCTTTTGTTTTTTGTGGGAGATTATGTAAATAGTAGCATCAAGAACAGGAAATTCTGATGAACTGGAGTATTCACTGAAGCCTTGAAAGCTCTCACCAGGATAGGTGCTGACAGGTGCTTACAGCTGTGGGGCACTGTATGTCTTCTGCTTCTTCCACAATGACTATAGTGTCCAGAAAACACGCTGTATAATTGAACCAAATATACCAAATAAATGCCCTTGCTAAATAATACACAAATATGCAAGAGGCATATTTGTGTATTATTTAGAGGCATGCTGCTGCTCTGGCTGGTTTCTGGCAGCATCTCTGAACTACTAGCACTACAAGCACTAAACTGTGTAACTAAAAGGTGCATGAGTGATTTAGAGAGACATTAGTATATTCTTATACACTACAAAATCAAAATGGTGCTACTGAAATCAAATCAATCAATAAAAAATGAATGTAGACTCTAAAAAGAAAGCAGCCACTATGTTGTCCTTTTTTATTTTTCTAATGAGAAAAAGTTACATGCAATGTTTGAGGGAATTGTGGTCAATTAGAATAACATTCTCAAATATCACAATTCATAACTGAGAAAGATTCAGATAATAATGCTAAATACTGAAATGGTCTGGAAGCTGAAGTGGTCTGAGCTGTATCTAGTTTCAGCAGCCTGTGAAGTAATTTAGTGCATTGTATTTATATTCTAAATGTTAACCAAACAAGTAATAAACAATTATACACAGTTTTCTCCTCCAAACCAAAATCAAACCAACAAAAGCTTTAACTTAAGTTCAGTAATACTAGCCACAAAGACAGACGTATCCATATTTTGGCTCCTTTACATAATGCAAACAAAATGCCAGGGCATTAAAGAAGATATAAATGCAGATAGGACTAGGTTCCTCTTAAATAAGCTTTGGTCTAACTGAGAATTGTGCTTATTGAATTAAATTTCCCCTTATTTTACCGCTTTCTGCATAGACATTAATTTAATTCCCTTTGGTGTTTGTTTAGGATAATTCCAAGTGTCTTTAAAATAGCAGTGGTGAACAACACTACTAACTGTTTTTTTACATTGCATGATCATACAATACACATCCCCAAATACAGTACAATAAAACACTATACTCTTTATAGATAGGTTTAGATATATTTGTGTATATTATATATGAACATATATGCATATAGTTATATATTTGCCTGGCTTACAGCAGACAACAGTGCAGTTCAGTTTTGCCTGTGGTATGATACATCTTGGTATCTGAAGTTTTGGGATTATGCAATTCAATAGCCTATTAGGGTGTGAAAGTGAAAAATGACAGAAGAGATATCTCTGAAAATAGGTTTGACATTTCCTGCTTTGAAGCTTACTCAAATTAGAGCTTTAATAACACACCAGCACATACTGTTTTATAGCATTCTCACTACTGTAGACATCCCCAGCTACAAAAGAAGTGGGGCCATGGGAGAACTCCTGACTAAGATGCAAAGAACACCAATTTCTGTATAGAACACCAATTACATGAGAACTGCAACCAAGATCCAAGTGCAACCTGCCTACAAGAAAAGATCTCAGAGGTGGTGAATGAAGTGATGCACTCTAACGCAGAAGGTAAATGTCAAAACCTCATGTGCTTTTCCATACTTACTGACCACAGTACTGAACTGGCCAACTTTTCAAAAAACAAAAGGATAGATAATAAAAAATTAGTTTCAAGTGAACGCTAAACTCATACAATTTCATGAAATCACTTCCTTGTTATATTTGCATTTAACATGTGGCTTTCAATATATTTTTTGCTTTCAACAGATCTTTTTTCAATAGCCTTTTGCACAGCCTATAGCTGATTTGAAGTCATAGTCTTGTAAAAGTAATATCCAGTGAACATATTGGAATCAGGACTGAAGATTTCTGAAAAAAATCAGAACTGATTGTGTGTAACTTATCAGCACCTCTTAGGAAGGATTGCTGATTTATCTCCAATGGGCCAATATCAAGTAAACCCCAAGTTCTGCCATATGGCATCAAAGTGTTGATATTTAACTTACACATTTTTTTTCCACCTATGATTTATGGGACTATTAGTACAAGCATTTCCTATGAAGGAATCAACAAACCTACCACTGTGGCATCCCAATCCTCAGTTCCAAGCTATTTTATACTTCTCTGGCACCACCAGAATGTTAAAGAAAGAAAATATTATCTGAGAATATATCCTCACTGGGCAGCCACTGCCAGCATTAAGGGATCTTATCAGAATGCCTGATACAGGGGATTAGGACACAGCTATTTTGTACTTTTTGAGGAAAGCACTGTGCAAGGAAGAAGTCCTCCTACATGTTCTACCTGCCTTGATTATGTGCGTCTGTTTTAATTTATTGTCTTCCTGAGGCACAGGCATTTTGTAAAGCACTTGCCCAACATGAAATTCAGCAATCATCTCTAAGCAATTCACACAGCCCTCTCCTCTGCCTTCAACTTCATTTTTTTTTTCTGCAGCTTCTTTCAGCTTCTTTTTTTTCTGCAGGTTCTTCAGTGGTGTAAAATAAAGATGCAGCTCCCTAAAAAGCCCAACAATTCAATACCTGCCTCCTAGACTGATGGAAAAAAAATGATTTTATGAGTATATATTTTGCATCATGCTCCTCAGTGTCATTTTTGTGAGTTTGACTCTCATTCCAGTCAAGTCAATAGGAGATACAACATCAACATGGGCAAGGCAGAATTGGACTAGGAGTCATGAATATCCTTCATGTCATCAAGGAGTCTGAGGTCTGCTTGGAGCAGTTTGTGGGAACCACCAGAATTCACATATCTTTCTGTTCTCTGTTCCAAAACAGAGAGCGAAAAAATTCCTATAGAAATGTTTTAGCAATTAAATAAACACAAGCACGGAGAAGTTAAAACTTCAGGACTGAGTATAAATATTCTTGACTGGTTAAAAAAGTTTTAAGAATGAAAACTAAGAGGGCCATGTCTCTCCCTGCCTTGAAAAGGACTGTGACTAATGTGAAAAATGCTTTTAAATCAGAACAGGAGAAATAGTGCCTTCTGGTTTTTGGAATATTTCCTTGATAGTTTTGATGACATGAAAGCTCTCCTTGGAGAAAACACATTGCCTCCTATAATATGTGCCTGATGGCAGCAGGGAAGAAAAGGCTTCCCTTTCAGAAGCAAATTGGAGGAAAAAGCATAAAATTTAGGGACAGAAATGAAGCAAAATTGGAATGCAAAAATAGTCTTAGTCATGCAGGTGTTTCTTTGTTAATCACAGTTTACTGGCAAGTCTCCGAATCAAGGACATTGTGTCATATTAGGCTGAGGGAGTCTTGAAATGTGAGAGCAGGTAATTCAGTATCCACATGACATAAAAGGCTGGGCTGAATCATAGCCCTCAAACACATTATGAAACACTTCCATACAAAAAGGATGTCATAGCTCTTGGCTTTCTCCAGCAAACATTATATAATGTGTAAAATAACAGAACAAACAACTCGGAGAGGTGTGACACAGAGCATGAACACCTACCTCAACATTTAAGGTAGATGAAAGATTATCATAGTTGGGAAATAAAGTGAATCAGACTCATAAAATAGAGTCCTGTCTCTTAATCTGGAGGATCACAATGTACAATAATATTGAATAAGACTGTTTCAAAAGCAATAGTGATAAAATTATGGTTTTTAATTGGAAATAAAAACTATTTATAGGAGACAAAAGTTTTCTTTAGGTGCCACCATCAACAGGCATTGTTGCCACTAGAAACACTATCTTCAATTTAACAGAATATTCACTAAACATGTGAGAGATGAAGTCCCCTGTAGCCACCTAGTCTACATGCTGTTTGATTTTGGCTACGGGCAGAGCAGTTCACCTTACCATGGCCCAAACCACAGCTGTGGATCTTTCTCTGGACATCAAAGGAAGGCAACAGAAATTAAATAGATCTCTATTGGATCTTGGAATATTGAGATTTATTAGGACCCCAAATGCATCTCTTCTCCAGGAACCATGGTCAAGTACTGCTCAAAGTTCTGCACACCTCAGTATATGAAGAACACCAAACCATTAGAGTATGTCCAGAGAACAGTGGCCATGATGGTGAAAGATCCTGAGGATAAAACTTTGGAGTAGCAGCTAAGTTCACTTGGCTCCTTTGTCTTGGAGGAGAAAAAGGTGAGGTGTGACCCTCTGGCAGATTACAACTTCCTCTAGAGAGCAGGGGAAGGGCTGGTCCTGATCTCCTCTCTCTGGTCCCATCAATAAGACACAGAGAGTTGGAACGAAGCTGCATTAAAGAAAAGTTCAGATGGGACATTAGGAATTGGTTTTTCACTGGGTGGCCAGTCACTTGGGCAGATCTCCCCAGGGAAATGATCACAACAAAAAGCCTACCAGAGTTCAAGGAGCACATGGATGATACTTTTAGTCATCATTAGATTTAGTTTTAAGAAGTCCTGTGAGGAGCAGAGAGTTGGGCTTGATGATCCTGCAAGTTTCCTTCCAACTGGAGACACACTGTGTTTCTCTGATTCTATGATTTAGCTGCCAAAGGCTCAAGCTCACCACTGGCTTCATGTAGATCTGTAACCTTGAGTCAGAGGTGTGCCTGGAAAGGGTGGTGTGGGAAAAAGGTGTAGGTGGTGGGGTTCTGTCCACTTCTTCTGTAGAGCAGCTTCTAAGCTCAGGCTCTTGCCCTCAGTCTCTACTTGTGCTTGGTCTTCCACCTTCCTGCCTCTTGGCTCTGATCCTGACCTGATCACTTCATATTCTGCCTTGGTCTTTGACTGTCTCATTCCTACAGGCTTCCCTGGAGGTCTGATCTGCGAGCTGAGCCCTGATGCCATCACTAGACCTGCTCTGCTCTTCGTGCTCAGGTGGTGTGGGACTGCACCCTTGCCAGCGTCCTGCTCACCTCCACCCCTGGCTCGCCTGCACTCAGAGTGGGCTGCCCTTACTGCTTCCTGCTCAGTGTGGCAAGGATCCTTTGGAGGGTACAGAATAAATCCCAGAGCTCTTAAAAACCATGAGTTCAGCAAGGAACACCTCTACCTTTAAAAGCATACCTGACCTCTTACGCAGAGTTTCTGTTACCAAGAGAGTAACAGGAAGAGTTACCAGATGAGTGTTTGAATGAACTTCTCTTGTATGGCTTAGAATGGAGAAACAATTGAGGGAAAAGCACCTGATTTTGTTGCAGTGTGAAACATCCTGACAGCAGTTTTTGGCTATCTGAACACCCAAAGCTACTCTGTTGAGCTGGTTCTAAACAAATCAGACAAATACTACTGTGTTTGCTGACAATCTAAGTTGTACAAGTTCAGTTGGTTGGGTTTTTTTTAGTGATGTTATTCTAAAAGTATACTCCATATGTTTGAAGCTTAGGAGTGGACCTGGCATTGCCAAGGACAAACAAGCTGCCACCAATGCAAAATAAGTGTGTCATGAACAATTCCGTTTTAAGAACATACATTTTTACATATGCAAAGCTGACCCCCACTGTTATGATTAAGGTAAATTTACATCCATGAGATTTCTCAGCTGTGAAGGCTCTTGTAAGAACATTATTTCCTATAATCTGAAGAAGAAATAAATGAGTACAAATTCCATAGTAGTGGAATTAGTGATTATCTTTTGAACACGCAGTATAATTTAAATACGTGATCCTGAGGCTGACAACAAAAATCAGCATCAAGACTGGCTGATGTTTATTCTAATTGTGGTGATGCTTCTTTAGGTTTAGTCATTCTTGTTTGCTAAGAATGAGCTGAAAAGCTCTTAGCTTTAGGTCTTTTAATTCTAGCATGAAAACTAAGTAAGGGAACATATTAGAATTTTCTTTTTGTTTTGCTAAAGACTCCTTTGCTAACAAGCAGAAGGCAAGAGGGTTGTACACATAATGCTACAGACTGTTAAAGCATTCCATTTTATAGAGCTAGGAATTCACACAAAGTTCAGACTCCCACTGCCATTGACAACAGTTTCTTGCCATATGAGACAGAGCAGGAAGCTGCCAACAATGCTGGCTTTCAGATCTGTGATTCATGCATATACTACTTTTCTAAATTAACTTAATTTTGAAATGGGCCCTCATTATCAATATCCAAGATTTATACAGTGTATTTCAGCAGCAGAGAGATCATGATTCTTTATAAAAAGTTCAAACTTTATAAACACACATAAGCAAAAAAAAAAAAAAAAAAAGATTCTGCCATGTTCAGATGGAAAATGACAGCTATAAAACACACAGGAAAAAATGTATCACAAGGTCTAGTTGTCCAAAAAGGAATAAGGAATTAGAATTAGGGTGCCTTACTATTACAGAAGTCCTGACTCATAAATTATGTCCTATTATGAGAGTCTGCAACTTCACCTTTAGGCTGGAATACTTGGTGCCCCCAAAAAAAAAAGAAATCAAAACCACTGGAGATGTGAAAAGGAATTATGTTGAGGAAAATGTATTATTTAAAGTTGAATGAAAAAAAGACACTAGAAGAGCTGTGAGATGTACTCTGACTCTGTAATGAACACTTCAAAGTACTGAAACAATAAACAGTACAATTATTACTGAAGTATCAGGAACTCATTCTTACGAAATACACAGAACACGATTCAAGAAAAGAGGTTGTTGCAAACACTACCCTGGGACATTTTTTCAACTCTAGTTAGGGACAGTGTGACCTGCAGAAAGCAGCTGTAACACTCACTGAATCAATATTGATACTTCCTACTGCTCTTGGAAAGAAACCATGAAAACAGTAACTGTGTTCAGCCTTCCCATGATGAAATGCCGTGGTTACACAGAAGTGTGGCCTCTTGTTCTCTAGTTCTCAGAACCTCATTCTCTAGTTCTCAGAATATACAAAGCACTTACGTACACTCCAGGTGTTTTACCTTAGACTGTATGTTAGGTTAAAACAGGATGTCATTTGAGACTTAAATGTCAATTCCTTGTCTCAACTTTGTCTTGTCTGCTGAAGAAGCCACAAAAATTAACTCAGTTGTACACAGCTTTGAGATGTCTAGCTGCACACTAGAAATACCAACATCTATAAACAGGAATAGGGTAAAAACATAGGAAGTTTTAGAAGTGAAATCCTACTCCCTGGACTTGAAAAAGTTGTATTTAAAACCCTTACTTGCACATAGCTTTGTAACAGACATAAGTTGCTTGTTAAACTCACGCTTCCGACAAAACCAAGGAAAACTTGTATCCTAGAAGTTCAACTAATAGTCATGCTAACACTGCTTCTTTTAGTCAAGAACCTCAAAGTGTTTTAAGAAGGTGAATAAATATTAGTGCCCACTATACATGGAGTTGATTCACTGGAAGAGATGCTGTTTGGTTTGTGTTTCTTGCACTTCAATTTGGCACTTCACTGAGGTGTTTAATCCTCAGTCCTTAGGGCCCTCCGTTGTCTGTGAGCTTAAGCAGGCAGCTCCAGAGAATGACTTGCATTGTGGAGGGCCTTAATTACTGCTCAGACCTACCAATCTTTCTCCAGTGCTTTTCAACTTTGTTGAAATGGAGATGAGACTTTTGTGGAGATGGCTAAAATTTTCCAAATCAGCCCAGCTCTAATGTCACAGCTGCTATATTTTTGTGTGATTCCCATTTCTTCTCTGACCTGCTACATTAAACTACCTCTGGGAAAAGATCTGAGGATTTATAAAGCTGTATTGATAATGATTTTCCCCCTCTCCTTCCCTTTAATATAATCCCCAATTCTAATAGTCAGTTAATACCTGCATCAGTCATGACCATACCAGAACACAGCAATGATCCAGGAGATGAAAAGATCCCTACTATTTGAATAGCTCCCATTTCTATCTTGGATAATTCTTTCTCCTTTTTGAACTACAGTAACACCTACAATAGGAACAAATAAAGGCTAGAGTAAGGCATGATACACTTTAGTTCTTCGGTTATATTATTTGTTACAACAGTAGTAAAAACAAAACTACATAAATGAGCCCACCTACAGCACAGAAGGATTTGATCATTCTTTAATAAAATATTAGAGAAATGTACTTCTATGTTCTGTTACTTCTTAAGATACAAAAGCGTGTAGCATATTAATCATCAGTGGGTCATGCACTGTCCCAACATGTCCTGTCCTTGAATATATGTAAGAGTAGAACAATTTATAAGGGTTGTTTGGAGTTAATTTAGTACAGCAGCAGTATTAATCATTATTTTCACCACTTTCATCTTGGATACTTAGACCTAACTGTTGGGAATGATAGCCAAACTACAAATATGTGGGGTTGACCATGCAATTTGCAGAATAAAGACAGACTGCAACTCCACTTCAACATGAAACACCAAAGTTTGTAGCAGAAAAAGAATCCCTAATCCCCAGTGCTGCAAAGGAGTTTTATTGGCTTAAGTACAGTTGTAAAAAACATGTTTATTGGCTGGCACATACTGTGAATATATCATACATGGTCAAAAAACTGCTAATAAAGCTTTCATAGCTTAGCTATTCAACAGGCTGGAGAAAAAAAATAAACAGTCTTTTCACTTTATAAAACTCCTAAAAAAACCCCACCACTGTGCAATGGCACAAGAATTCCAGTTAGCTCTTCTAGAAGCAGGGATATTCAGCAAGTGGACTATGCCATGCCCAGCCCATTAGTAAGTGCACATAAGGATTACTGGAGGAGAATTCATGCTGTATGTAGAAAAAAAAACTAGCTTCAAGGAACTAGTTTATCCTTAGACTGTACAAATGAAAGAAGAGTACAAATGAGAGAAGGGTAGCTAGAGATTACATTGAGGGAAATTTTTAGCAGCTTCCTTATGTAAACTGAAAGATTCTGGACTACTGATACATGTCAACACATCTGAGTGAAATGAATGCATTTATTCAAAGCTTATCTTCATCACACACAACCAAGCACTTCACAGACCCTTCAGTCATTGCTGGTGTGAGAAAGGCTTTGCAAGTAACTCTCCCATTTTCCATGCATGTATTGCATTCCCAGCATTGTATCTTATTTTATTATTTCTGGATTTTTGGAGTCCTGTTTCCATTTCCCTGCCCACTCCCTCACTGTGTCTTTGATCAGTGGATCCTTCCCTGAGAGACACAAAATTAATGACTGTCTTAAAATACACATTGGCATGTACATAACTATAAATAACAGAACAGGGTCATGTAAAGGAATTCTAGATTAGATGAAAAAGAAAGTGCAGATTTGCAAAGTAGTAATTCAGTGACAAAACTATGATTAACATGAAACATGCTAACGTAGTATTTTAAAATTCTCTAATGGTGTACTAAGGGTTGTGAAGTTTTGTGCAAGTTGTAGTTAATTCTGAAATTTCTGTTCTCTCTTTGACTGCCTAAGGTCCAACAGCTGATGAATTCAGAAAACCAAAACAAGTATCCTGATCTACCACGTGGTTGAATTATTCTGAATTTGGTAAAGTGCAAGCCACAAATGAAGCCTCCCCATGTGGTAGTATTCCTATAACACCTCCTCATTCATATTAAAGATCTACTGCAGCTTTCAGTCAAGGTGATAGTCTGGGCTGGTTTTCATAGATCTAAAAAGGAGCAAAATTATTATGTACAAGACTTCTACTACTTTGCCAATATAACCAGTGAATAGCTTCACAAACCGTTAGGAGGAGAAGAACAGCAGGAAAAGTAATTAAGTAAGATCTGTGTTCTAGGAAAAGTGAATTAAGAATACCTGCCTCTTTTTTTTTCTTCCCTGCCACAATGAATCAGGTACTTTACCTCTTTAAAGCAATTAGGCAGAAAAAACAGGCAGAAAGGCAGATGGATCAGACAATTTCTATTATGTGAAAGACTGGAATGAGAACTTAATTTTGCAGTGGTTATATTAAAAAGCTTGTATATAGCTGCTGACTAAGCCAGTGCTTATTTTGGAAGATGTATCTGAATTTGACATTCAAACATCAGAAATATAGCTGTGTCCCCTCTAGCCAAATATGCAATTTTACCAGAAATAGGATATACTTACATAATACCCACCTACTTTTAACTGAGCTATACAGCATGTAATAAAACCTTATCGTGATACCATTTGATATAACATCTCAGAAACAGAACCTAAGATTCAATCAATTGATATAGTTATATTCTGCCAAGATTTACAACCTACAGACCAAACAGGGACCCATAACTTCTCTGAGAGTTTTAATGCTCCCATAAACGGCTGAGTAACCCAAGTACAGAGATACATGTACAGATCTTCCTAAAGAACTTGGACTCTGGGGGTCCTGGACTGGAAGCTAGTCAACATTATTTCAGTTTACAAAAAGTGCATGAGGGAAGATCTAGGAAAACCTGTTGGTACAATCTCAGTACCTGGAAAAAACATGGCAAAGATCACACTGGCTGCAGGCAGAGTCAACAAAGTTTCACAGAAGGAAAGTCCTGTTTGACAAAATTACCTGCCTAGTGGTTGAAGGGAAGGACATGGATGTAGTTTTCCTGGATTTAGGAAGGATTAAGAATTCTTAAGTTTGGATTAAACCTTCTGATGCTGTCCCTCACAGCATCCTTCTGAACCTGTTGTCCAGCAGTGGGTTCACAGTGTGCTGGTGAAGATCTGGCTGAAGCACCGAGCTCAGCAGGGTGCAGTGACTGGGGCTGTATCTGGCTGGTGTCCAGCCACCAGCGGTGCTCCTCAGGGTGCAATTCTTAACAACGTGCTGCTGCTTTGGTTAGACCTGAAACTGCCAGGCACTTGTACCAGATAACACTGGAAGGTACCTTCCAAAAGAACTATCCTATCCTATCCCATCCCATCCCATCCCATCCCATCCCATCCCATCCCATCCCATCCCATCCCATCCCATCCCATCCCATCCCATCCCATCCCATCCCATCCCATCCCATCCCGTCCCATCCCGTCCCATCCCGTCCTGTCCTGTCCTGTCCTGTCCTGTCCTGTCCTGTCCTGACACTACAAGAGGCTGAACCCAACAGACATGTTTTTAATAAAAACACACAAATAATGCAATTTTCCACATAGTGAAAAATAGCATTTGACATACTGAAAGTGAAGCAATCTAGATTATATTAGTCAGGTGTCTTGTCAATAACTCTTTAGCAAAACATATTTTTATTTAGCTGTTTTCTTCCCTTGAAATATTATAAATATTCACATAAAGAAAAGATATATGAAAGCAGATTGCTGTGATGGCATTTGCTGGTCTAATACAGAGAACTGATCCTGAAGTGCTCGATACAATTTGAGATCTTGCAAGATCTTCTCATGTATTAATGTAATATCCTTGTACACTTTTCCTTGCATTGGAAACATAATGAAGTTATTATTCACATCTGCGTGTCTGTGCAAGGGGAGAAGGTTGGTGTAAGATACAAAGGCAAAACTTTTTTTTTTATTTTTTATTTTTCAGTATGAGCATATGAAAGGTTCAGAATACACGGCGACCAGCTGAGTATTTTTCCTGAGGTTAGTCCAGTGGGGAGCAGTGCAATAGCCAGCGGTTCCTGAACGGCCATGTGGCTCCGAGAAGAGCCACGCTGCGCCCACCCGATCGAGTCAGCAGTCCCAAAAGGACCAGGACACACAGGTGGCATCTTGTCGAGGTACTGACCAGGTACCCGCGCTCTGCTCCCGATCGTTCCCCGCGCCGAGCGGCCCGAACACGGTCGAGCGCACGGAGACACCACGGCGCTCCCAGCTCCGGTGCGAGCCGCATTCCAGCTTCCAGAGGCTATTCGCCAACGTGAACGACCCGTTCGGGCACCTCGGGAACTCCTTCTTCCCGGCTTACAGGTTTTCCTTCCTGGACAGACGCGCGCTCCCGCTGCCCCCGCCTGGTTCCCGGTGGCGGGCGGGGCGCGGCCGGAGGCGGCGCGGGCGGGGCCGCCCCAGCCCCGCGGCGGGCGGGCTCTGCTCGCCGCTCCCGCCCAGCCGGGCTGGGCGGGGAAGGCGCCTCCTTCCTGTTTCCGCTCGGGATCCCGGAGCCCTGCAGGGCCGCGGTACCGCGGGGCGGCGGTGGGCGGGGGGCGGCCCGGGACCGCGGCTCGGGCGGGGGGCGCCGGCGGCGCGGGGACACTGCCGTGCCCTCACGGCCCCGTGTGTTCTCTCCGCAGGGAGCTCGGCTCGCCCTTCCGCCGCTCGGCAGGCCCGGAGGGTGCCCGGGGCCGCAGGTGAGGCGGTGCCGGCCGCGGCGGGAGCGGGAGGCTCGGAGGGAGGCGGTCCAGCGTTCGCCACGGAAGCGCGCCGGGGCCGGCACCGCTGCGGGGGTTTTGGCTGCCCCGCTGCCGCCAGCTCAGTACCCAAAGCACTGCCGGGGCTCCTTCGCCTCCGTGGTGAAACCTCCACAGACATAAACCAACCGGGCTGGCTTTCCTTCACTTCCAGGGAACCACGAACCGCACTCTTTTTCCATTTAGCAATACATTCTTGGTAGCATTTGCAGCTCTGTTTAATTAAATGCTAATTATTCTGTAAACGCTGAACTTTAACAGTGGGTCAGTGCTTTGCATTAGACTTTCACATGCTATGCACTGCTTTTAACTTTTAGCAGAAATGATCTTGCCTTTTAATAGTGAACAAGGACAACTTATAATAAAATGGTACTTGGTATCACAGAATCCGTAGGGTTGGAAGGGACCTCTGGGATCATCCAGTCCAACCCCCCTGTAAAGGCAGAGTCACCTAGAGCAGGTGACACAGGAACCTCTCAACCTGAGCTTTGCATATCTCCAGAGGAAGACTCCATGTCTTCCCTAGGTAGCCTATTCCAGTGATCAGCCACCCTCAATGAAAAGTCCTTCCCCATGTGAAGGTGGAACTTCTTGTGTTTTATTCTGGTGGATGTCTGTCTTTATTTTGCTGAGTACTCAGAATTTTTTTTTTAATTATTCTACAGGGTTTTCTCAGTAGGAAAACAGAGAAGATGTTCGATATTAAGGCTTGGGCCGAGTACATCGTGGAGTGGGCTGCCAAGGACCCCTACGGCTTTCTCACAACCGTGATCTTGGCTCTGACACCGCTGTTTGTCATTAGTGCAGCGCTGTCATGGAAACTTGCAAAAATGATTGAGGCCCGGGAACGAGAGCTGAAGAAGAAACAGAAACGCCAGGAGAACATTGCAAAGGCCAAACGAACGAAGAAGGATTAAATGAGCAAAAATGGCCTTCCTTGTGCAAAGAATTCACTTTTAAAACGAAATACTTGTACATTTTGTGTTGCAACTGTCCTTTGATAGTTGATCCTGTTATTTCTTGAAGTAGGAAGGTTAATACTTCAGTGTAATTTTTTCCTGCTGATTTGTGTTAAAATTTACCCAAGTGACACTTGTTAATTAAATTTACTATTTGTATTCTAGTGCAGGTTGCTTTTCTAAATTTGCATGTTAAATTAAAAAATTAACCTCTTGGATGGCTTTGGAGGTAGATTATTTTTTTCTATTAGCTGAGCTGTAATTTAACAAGTGTCTTAAAATTATCAAGTTTAGGGAAAAATGTGAATAATAAACTGGATTACAGAAATGCAATTTTTGGCATACCTTGAGCAGGGCTGTAGAGACAAGCTAGATGTAGCATTAGATAGCAGACATGACTGATTTTATTTAAGGTCACTGCATATGGCTGTGTGTGCCCATAGTGGCTGCTGCAGTGTCTTTGATGGTGCTGCTTGTCTGCAGAAATAACCTACATTAGCTTTTCCTTTTTACTGAACTACAAGCCATCAACAGACTTTAACTTCAGCCCAAATTCTAGGAGACTGATTGCTTGTTCTTATTAGCTTCATTTCTTATAAGGCACTCATGTTCTATAAAATAGAGTACTGTTGTTTGATCTTCCCTAACAATCACCTGAATGCTCCACCTGTAACTAGTTTGTTTTTGCCTTCATAAATTCTTTATGCCTCAAAGAATAGCCATAAGTTGGGTGCCACCAAAGACCCAGTGGCCTAGTGTTCTGCTATAGCAGATGGCTGTGCAAGGGTGTTGCACAAGCTGGTGACAGTGGTTCTGGTGACAGTAACCACCTGGCTACCTTTGATCTAAGACTTGAGTTTAGGTAAGATTTTTTTCTCATGGCCCTTGAAACTCTGCTGCCTTACAGGTTGCAAGATGCTGACATAGTCAAAAAAGTCAGGTTTGTGTTGTAAATACATTAAAATTATTTAACCTTATTTCCAATTAATCTCTTCTTAATAGACTTGATTAATTTTTCAAAGCCTAATTTTTTAATAATAGTCTGTGGTGACCTCTACGTAATCTAGTTCAAAAACGCTTGTAGCAGTCATTAAGATTTTACATTTTGCATCAGCACGGAGTTGTGCATTCTAGCAGCTACTCTTTGATCAGGTTTAAAATAATACCATTGTTCAAATGAAGAGACCTATAGAGCTGGCTGACACCAAGGGGGATCAGAAGTGGGGAGTCTAACTGAAATTACTTTTAAGTAAATTTGAAGTTGATCCCCTTTCAATTTTGTTGGTGAAAGCAAGCATTATTAGAATATGACATTTGGGCATTTTATAAATATGTGAGATTAAGTCTCAGTGTTTTGTATGAAGTGTTGTCAAATATGTATGTGTTCTACCTTTGATACCTACATAGCTAGAAACACAGGGAGAAAAACTGATGAGAGATACACTCCGTAAATAAATTTGATACTTTTTGAAAAAAAAATGTGTGCTCTTTATTTTTATTTGAAATTCTCAAACATCATCTCTAAGCAAATAATCTGCGCATTTTATGTATCTAAACTATGGCCAAAATGAGCTCATCATCTAGGGAAGTCCATGGATACACAAGGATAAAAACTAATATTTTTTTTCAATATTCATGACAGTCTCTTGTCCCTAGTGTTATTTTCAAGCAGCTTTATCAAGTACTTGCTTCTATTACAGCAGTTACATGTATTTTAACTGATTTTATCCTGTACAAATAGCTATCTGCAAATCAAACATTCAAATATGTTGACAGTTTTAAAATCAAACATTCAAATATGTTGACTGTTTTAAGTTACAAGAACACCTCTGTGATGAGTACAGTGAATAATCAGTGCAGCATCACAGTGATTCCTGTTAATGAAATCAACTTTTCCGTCTGCTTGTCAGTGGAAGGCATGCTGGCACTGCCAAGGGATTTATTCTGAAGAGATGTCTTGGCCAAGGCTTGGGAAAATATAAGTGTACAGACAACAATTCTTACATCAATAACAGTTTTAAAACTAAATTAGTCTTCAAGGAAACAAGCAATTTTGGCTTTAAGAAAATTTGTTTTTTAAGTATGAGTTCAAGAGTAACTGATGAACAGCCTCTGACAAAACCAAACTTAGTAACACACCCTGTTTTTCACTAAATCCAAAACACTTCACAATACTTTGTCATGATCAAGCCTATTTGAATAGTTTAACAGTACCTGTCCATTGTATTGCTTATTTATTTTGACCACTACCACTACCTGGTGGCATCCAGGCACCTGGCTGGAAGGTATTTGCAGTGCTCGTGGGGTCTTGTGAGGGTTCCTTCTTTCCATAGTAAGGGGCAGATGCATGGCCTTTAACCTGAGTATGACTTGGTTCAGCAACAAGTCCTTCCTCATACTCCTTGGTCTGAAGCAGCTTATCCTTTTCAGATACATCCTTGACTTTCTGCTTCATTTCTTCTCTATAATTTTCATTCCGAAGAATCTCCTAAAAACACAATAGAAAGATAATTAAGTATGTCAGAAGCAAATGCAATATACAGTGTTGCAATAAAACATTTTAAACAGTCATTTTTCTTAATTTTATAACCCACATTTGCAGATATTAAAATAAAATGTAGCAAAATTGGTTGGTTTCCACAACTACAAATTCAACCCTAACTGTATTGTGGTGTCCACTTCACTATTCTATTGGAGCAAAAAGAAGAAAATAAGAATGTAAATACATCAAAAAATGTGAAAGGACATTAAAAACAAGGCTACTTTTGCATTGTTTCCTATGTAGGATTTGATCCTTACAGCTATTTATCATTTGCATCTGTTCCTGTAATTCACTATGCCTGTAGTGTTAGGTACCTGTGCCTCATGGCACAGTTTTGGGAGAAACAGATGTGCAACCTTTGGAGTCTTGATTCTGCAAGACTACAAAATAAATAACTAAAATCACAAAATTACGGATTGGTCAGGTTGGAAGTTAAACCCATAGACAGTGGGTCATTTGGTCCAAGTTCATTCAACCTCCAGGGTCATCCCAGAGCACGTGGCACAGGATTGTGTCCAGATGCTGCTTGATTATTTCCAGTGAGGGAGACTCCTCAGTCACTCTGGTCAATCAGTTCCAATGCTCAGTCAACCCCACAGTAAAAAAGTTCTTCCTCATGTTCAGGTGGAACTTCCTAGGCATCAGTGTCTGCCTACTGCCTCTTGTTCTACTGCTTGGCACCACTGAGCAGAACCTGGCTCCATTCTCTTGACAGCCTCCCATCAGATACTGATAGACATTGATCACATCTCCTCTCAGTCATCTCTCCTCAGCTTTTCCTGGTAGGAGCGGTGCTCCAGTCCCCTAATCAACTTCATTGCACTCTGCTAGACCTGCTTCAGGAGTCCCATGTCTCTCGTGTCCTGAGGAGCCCAGAACTGGGCACAGCACTCCAGGTGAGGCCTCCGCAGGGCTGAGTACAGGGGCAGGATCACCTCCCTCCACCTGCTGGCAATGCTCTTCCTAATGCCCCCAGGACACCATTGGCATCCTGGGCCACCAGGACATGCTTGGCCACCATGGACAGCTTCTTGTCCACCAGGACCCCCAGGTCCTTCTCCACAGAGCTGCTCCCCAGCAGGTCAGACCCAGCTTGTGCTGGTGCCTGGGGCTGTTCCTCCCCACGTGCAGAACCCTGCACTTGCCCTTGCTGAATTTCAGAAGGTTCCTCTCTGCCCATTTCTCCAAGATGTCGAGGTCCTCTGAAGGGCTGCACGGCCCGCTGGGGTGTCGGCCCCTGCTCCCAGCTCTGCATCCTCAGCAAACTTGCTCAGAGCATCTGTCCCTTCACCCAAGTCACTGGTGAGCAAGGTAAACAGTCCTGGGCCCTTTGCTGAACCCTGGGGAACAGCACCAGTGACTGACCCAGCTAGGCCCTGGGCCAGTGACGGCACCCACCTGGACCCTGGGCCAGTGATTACAGCCCTCTGCATTCTGCCATTCAGTCAGTTCTCAATGCACCTCACTGTCCACTCATCCAATCCACAACTCTTGAGTTTCCCACAAGAATGTTGTGAGAGACAGTGTCAAAAGCCTTGCTGAAGGAGATGTTCCAGTGCTCTCCCCTACTCCATCCAGGTAGTTGTTTCATCATAAAAGTCAATCAGGTTGGTCCAGCGTGATTTATTTTAGTGAATCCATGGTGAGTATTCCTGATCACCTTCCAGTCATCCACGTAGATAGAGATGGCCTCCAGAATTAAGAAAAAGGCCGAATTCTTCTCTCTATACCAGTTC
This sequence comes from Serinus canaria, assembly GCF_022539315.1. NCBI lineage: Eukaryota > Metazoa > Chordata > Aves > Passeriformes > Fringillidae > Serinus > Serinus canaria. Next base: position 56,586,428 of record NC_066343.1, read on the forward strand.
ACTCCTCTGTGAACAAGAGACCATGACATTATTTTAGGAATTTAGGTGCTAAGATACAAGGGGTACTGCCAAGAGTTTAAGTAGCAACTCTGAACACCTAAAAATGCTTAAAAGAAAGTAATTAAAGAAAAACCTTATGTAGGGGTGTCATGGTTTGAAAGGAAATGAAGTTTTTGTGATGGTGTGGGCAAGCCAATCAGTGTTCAGATTTAATATTGGCACCTGGTTTGTCCACTGAGGGCAGGATATGCCTCTGAGAACACAGGGGTTAAAAGCTGTGATCTCCCAGGGGAACTTCCTCTTGGGAGTCCCGCTTGGGACTGAACAGACCCCCCCCCCTGCCCAGATCTGGCTGGGCAGGGGCAGGGGAGGGGAGCCATGTGGCCGGAGAGAGGTAGGCCAGGCCTGGGCCCAAGGGTGGAGGAGAACATTGCAAGGGCTTCGGGCAGCCATCCTCCATTCCCCCCCACTGGAGAGAGAGAGAGAGAGACAGAGCCGGTGCCGGTGATAGTGGCCCGGCGTGAAGGAGAAGGGGGGGTGCCCAGCAGGGCAGCCAGGCGTGGGAGTTCATGAAGCAAACCGGCAGAGCCTGGGACTTTTAACCCTTCTGGGGAGGATGGAAACCTTGCAAATGCTGATTCCTCCTGAAGTTGATGAGATTGAGAGGATGTTGAGAAGAATCCTAGGTGGGAGGAGATGATGAGTGGTCTTTGGCTGGACTTTGCTTGTATAGCCACAGCAGAACCCCTTGTGTTCCTGTGACACAGAGACTGCGTTCTAGGGGGAGGCGATGGCTCAGAGCCAGGAGAGTGCAGTGATGTGGAGGTGTGTGAACAGAGACGACGGGTGAGGAGGGTGGTGGTGGTGCCCTCTGTCTTCGAAGAAGAGGAAGAGGAAGATGATCTCTGTTCAAGAGACCCCTCGGCCCCAGGGGGTGAAATTTGGGGGGGACAGGTGTCCCAAAAGGAGAGGGACTGTGCTCTTTTTGGAACTGGACAAAGTATCCTTAAAGGGAAAACCCTAGAAGCAGCTCTGATCCATGTGCAGTGGTGAGAGCACTGGACATGGAAGGAAGAAGTCACGATGGCAAATGTTCTCCGGGCGGTGCCACATGTGACATGGAAACACGAGAAGTTTTGACTGTTTCCTGGGGAAGTCTGTGGTGCAAGAGGGACTTCTCTCTTCTCGAGGAATTGAGAACTGATTATCTAAAGGGTGGATTTGGTGGTAATGGAATTGGAAATCTAGGTAGGGGGAGGAGGAAGAAATTTGGAAGGTTTTCATCTTGGGTTCTATGTATTTTGTGTGTTTTCCTTAGTGTTTTCCTTTGTAGTTTTAGGTTAATAAAGTTTTTTTTTCCCTTAAACCTCAAGTTGGAGCCTGCTCTGCTCTGTCTCTGATCACATCTCACAGTGGGTGCCAGGGAAGGAGGTGATCTCGTGGGGGCACTGGCATTGCGCCAGGCTCAAACGATTTCAAGGGGGTTGACCATGGCTGAATGCCAGATGTCCACCAGAGCTTGTCACTCCCCTCCACAGCTGAACAGGGGAGAAAAAAGATAATGAAGAGTTCACAAGTTAAGGACTATGAGAGATCCCACACCAAATGCCACCACAAGCAAAACAGACTCAATCCTATTGCAAGATGATGAGAAGTAAAATTATATCTTAAAATCACCTCCCCCCTACCCCTCCCTCCTTCCCAGCTTTGTCTCCTCCCCATAACAAGTGCAGGAAGACAGGGAATGGGAGTTATGGTCAGTTGATCATACATTCCTGCCATTGCTCAGTTCTCCATGAACTTCTGAAACATGGATCCATCTCATGAGCAACAGTCTTCCCTAAACTGCTGCAATGTAAGTCCCTTCTATGGGGTGCAGGACTTCAGGCATAGCCTGTTCCAGTGTGGATATCCCACAGGGTCACAAGTCCTACCAGGAAACCTGCTCCAGCATGGGCTCCTCTCTCCATGGGTCTGGAGATCCCTGTCAGGACCCTGCTCCAGCCCAGGCCTCCCACAGGATCACAGCTTTGTCTCAGGCATCTGCCTTTTCTGGCCTAGGTCTCCTCCAGGGGCTGCAGGTGGATCTCTGCTTCCCCTGGGACCTCCATGGGCTGCAGGGGAACCTCATCTCTGATGCCTGGAGCACCTCCTGTCCCTCCTTCTCCCCTGACCTGGATATCTGCAGGGCTGTTCCTCTCACATAGTCTCACCCTGCACAAAAACTCTACAAAACTTTTTAAAGTCTCCTTAAATATATCATCAGGGAGGCATTACCACCATTTCTGATGGGGCCAGCCTTGACCAGAGACATGTCCATCCTGGTACTGGCTGGGACTGTCTCTGCCAGATATGGAGGAAACTTCTGGCAGCTTCCTGGCTATACAAACCCAATACACCTTATCTTAGAGGTACCATGGAACGCAACCCCTTTTCTTAGTTTTTAGTTGCCTCTGTACCTACATTCACAGATACACAGAGCAGAGGCAGAACCCTTTGCATACAAATGGAAATTGAATGGAAATACACAAGTATAATACACAAAGGACTTTGCAAACTGAAGAGGGGTGAAAATTCTCACATGCTCAAACAGAAATATTGCCAAGCATTACAAGATGAAATTTTCAACAGTCAGTATTGCAAAACTTCTTTGTGGCATCTCTCAATTTCTATGTTTACCACATACCTATGTAAATCCACCACAACCTTATTGATTTCCAGGGGATTACTCCTACGGTGCTTGTAATAAGCCACTACTAAGAAACAAGTAAAGCAAACACCTTTGTGATAACTGAAGGCTCCATCATTGTCTCTGGTAAAACAATGGGAAGTGATTTATTAAAATACAACACAACCTACTTACTATGAACAGCTATTAATTTAAAATCTCTTCTAGTGATTACTTCAACATAAAGTAATCTAAATCAGGTAAGAGCAGCTGTAACTAAACACCAAATGCTCCAAGTCCATTAAAAATGTCGATATACAATTGTTCTCCGTTTTTCAGACTCAAATAAGGCTCTTTTAATCAGCTTTCTGTGGACAAAGTATAATTGTGACTGAGTAAAATGAAAAAGTGGATCTTAAAAAAACCCAAAACATGAGAAATGATTCTTAATTAGCAATTAAAAAAAAAACAAAAAAAAAACCCCAAACTGAAGTGACTTATTCAGAATTTTCTATACAATTTACCAGGATAAAATTTTTCTACTACCAATGTACACATCCATTTTTGACATTAAACTCATGCCACTAACATACACACTGAAATCACTGGGTTCCTGCGCTCAAGTTAAACAAAATATGAATTGGAAATATTGGGTCAATTGGCATGTTAGAAAAACTGCCAATTCTCACATTCTCACTTTGAGATTCCAATGCTAAACAATCCTTTCTGTCTGATTTGCTATAAAAAATAACTAAGGGCTAAAAGTTAGTTTGTTTGTGGGTTTTTTCTTTGTTTGTTTGTTTAAGTTACATTGTCAGGTTCAGAACACTTATATTCTCTCCTTCTTCAAGATGAATCACAGTACTTTACAAGGTGACTATCTTTACTATAAACTAATCCCCAATAACTTTTCTGCTAAAATATAAGTACACAAACACATAATGTGCCCTGACCATTAAGCAAAGTACAAAATCTTTCTATCCAACCCAGAGAACACATTATCTATCAGATAGCTGCAGTTTTCAAAGGATTAGCTTGTTCTTCCAACACTCTCTTTTTGTACAAATAAATTATATAAGCTCTGAACCAGCAATTCTCAGGAAATACATGTCATCTCAAGAGTACAAGAAGTAAAAAAGAAAACTCTTAAGAGCTGGGGCTATGCTGCAAAACAAAAAACAAAAAAATGCCATAAGATATCCAGCCACATTTCAAAGCAGTTGAACTCCCTACGTGCAGATGTTCACTTTGAAATATATCAGCTCCCAGCATACAGAACAGGATACACATGATATGCCAAGAGCTATGTTCAACTATATGTTCTGCAGCTTATTTTTAGGTGGAAAGTAAAACAAGACATTTTATCACTGCAGGTTGTCCAGCTTTGGTGATTACTTTAAGTTGTATGAAGTTTTTAACACTTCTAACATTTGGAGCTGCATGTCTTTTCTCCTTAGTTGGACAGAGTTAAGAAAGTGCTGTCTAACATTTCTTTGAAGAACATTATTATTAAGGAAATACCAAAGTAGCCTTTTGTGGAGTTTGAGGCAGCTGTTTTTCATCCACAAAACTGCTGACTTCTGCATAATCTGACATTTTAGTATTGGTAACAGCTGCATGATCAAAGAATGAATGATAGCTTGCTCCTAGGAGCAACACAGCTCAAGACATGTTGCTGTCTTCCAAGGGGTTTTCTGCAAAAGGCATCAGGCTGTATTTCCTGCCACCAGCATGAAATTTTCACTTCTGTTGCAAACTATGTATTTTTTGAAGCTCTCACACAACTCCAGCAACTGAGTTGTATCACAAAGTATCCTCTGTGGCATGGAAACTGTATTCACCTCCACTCCATACAAGGAGAAAAATCTAGACAAAGGATTTTAAATGCCTACTGTACTGGAAGAGCTATTTTGTAGGGTAAATATTTGCAATGCGACATTCTTTTGGTCTTAAAGACTTCCATATTGTCACTCCTTTCCCCTTCCTAAATAAATGAGCAGCTTTAGAGAATGAATAAAATAAGTTGCTCTTGGAAGGAAGATGTCATGAATACAAAAGAGGGCTCTCTAGACACACTCATTCCTTCAAGTGGAGTCTGGCTCAGTAGTGACCAGTCTTTGCTGGACACTTCTTGCCATTCTTCTCCATAGGCAGACGGTGGTACTGAACCCTTTCTATCCTGCAGCACCTGCTGAATCTTACACCCTGAGGAACCAGTTCCACCTTTTCCATGTTCCTCAGCCCTTAAGCCAGCCACGGTCACATGAGCACCTGCCTCCCACAAAACATATTCCAACTCCTGGGCACAAAGTTGTGAACAGAGCTCTAAGGATGCAGGTAAATGCAGATAGGCAGTACCAATGTACAGTGTCTAAGGGGCAGGGTGTAAGAGATATTTTCACAGACTGGCACGTTCCAAATGGTCTTTTAAACACCTAACCCTTTCATAACTAAGGGTTTTATTTATTATTAATTTTGAGAAAAATGTCACTTTTTTTCTCAGATGGGTTTGTATTTTGATTAAATTAAAAATAAACAGTTTCTTTATGTTGTCTTAGAAACTATTTCAACTTCCCAAGTTACTGTAAGTTGAAATACTCATTATTTCTCTTGATTTGTATCTTGTTTGCTAGTTACTATTTGATGCCATAACTGAGAAACAGCTGGACAGATTTTCTGAACTGTAGACTGTGCAATTCATAGAATACTCACATTTTGTGTCTAGTTTGAATGCTTTATGTTTAATCATTAATTAACTTCAACTTAGAACTCTGCCTGTTAAAAATTTATACCTGTAGGTTGACAAAAATTTAAAAAATAACAAATGGGATGAAAAAATAGTTTTGGCAGAGTATTAAAGAAATTGATGTAAGACAATTTAACACGTCAGAATTTTTCTTCATTATTAAATTAACTGAAACTCAGGCAAAATCCTCGAAGTTAAGCTGAATCACCATTTTTTAGAATATCACCAAACAATTAAACTCTGTTTACCAGTTTGACAAGTTAAGTAGGCAAGATGAGATAATTGGCTATTACGTCATCATACATCATTTCAAGAGTAGGAGGCAGAGAGACAACCTCATCTTTGGGAAGCTCTGAATGTTCTGATCCAGGGCGGGTCTTGATAACTCAGCAACTGAACATGAGCCCAGCAGTACCAGCTTGGGAATGAGAAATAATGTGCTAAATGAAACTTCATGGCAAACATAGAGAAGCAGTTTGAAATAGAAAGGCTTATCTGGATTAGCCAAAATAGTTATTTCAATCAAATACTGACTCAGCTGACTGCTAATTTTGTAAAGAATAAACACTAAATATCCTTGGTCCATCAACAAACAACTTTAATCAAATCAATTAAAGATTTGTTTTATGCAGGTTCAGTTTTTGAGCAAATCTCTGATCAGTTACAATATTTAATTTTACATGCAGTGCTAATACCACATTTACTACCATGCTAAATCAGTTAAATATTAATCATAACTCACAGCAAATTTTGTTTAAATTAAATCTGCAGACAAGCAGTGCCTATGATTACTGAAGTACTATAGTACTAGATAAGAACTGCAGAATCTCTGGCATTAGCTGACATAGTTTCTAGGGCAACACAGTGTAACACACTTGTGTTTGGCAAGAATGTGTAGAGGCAAGAGGCAAAAGGAAGAGACACTGGACTGTAAAGCATATCCCCAACACATGGAGACAGTAGGGGTTTGTGCCTCAATTATTTTTACAATTCTGCTAAGGTATTTGTTCAGAACTACAAATATATTCAAGATTACAGATGAGAGTTTGTAGAAGCAGCAAAAATTACAAATAAGCCTGGCACCACTGCACTCTGCCTTATAAAGGGCAGAATAAAGGGCAACACATAGCCGTGATCTCCACAGAGCAAACAAGGAACTGTAGCTGTGACTCAGTCACAGTTTGGTCCTTGCTTTCCCTAGTCCACATATGATGTAATTTGTACCAGTCCTTTTCCTGGTACGCTTCCCTTTACCCTGCACCCCCGCTCAGCTGTGCTGTCAGAGAATCAGGGCACAGAGGCAGTGCTCCATGCACTCCTTCCCACATAGATAGGAGCAGAAGAGCAGCAGTAGCTCTTTTCTCTGCTGCCTTGGAATCTGCAGTATGGGCAACCTAGAAGCAATGGGACAAATTGGTGCCCCAATACTTGTCTGTGGAGGTTGGGCAAGAAGTTATATTTCAAACTTGAAGAGGAAGTAAAAATTAACAAGAGGAAAAAATCAAAAGGTGATGGTTTCTGTAAATGCTCAATTAATTTTTTTTAAATGACTTCTATGACTACTCCCTTCTATTTAAGATCTTCATAGCTCAGTTCTTTATATTGTCAAATTTTATTGCCCTTTTGCACCATATAATTATCCTCTCTGGAATCATGCATCATTTACTATGCAAAACACTATTTAGTGCAACCTAAGTTATTGAATATGGCCCAAATCCTGGATGTGATTCTGGACAACAGTGGTGGGAAATATTTTGGTCAGAGACATGTTTATCTCTGTGCTTTTAAAATATTTTTTCCTTGAACCTGTTAATCATACTACAGCTTTTGTGGCTTCAGAAGTAAATTATTCATGAGCTAAGCCCTAATCTCAATGTAAAAATGTACAATCTCCATATCAGTGTTCTCATTTTACAACTTCTCAACTGAAGCATCTAAAAGCAGACAGAGGCAAAACTATAAAATGGAATCCCAACAGTGTCAAACAGAGAATTTTTCTAAACTGCATTCCATTCTCCTTAAAGGAATGTAAATTCTGTGTAAACTAATCTACATGAATGAACCTGCTTTTGATCACACCATCTCTCAAATAAGTAATAGTTATGATCAAACAAATGGGAAGAGTGGATAAACATTGTGGGAACTAAACAGAATTTAATTTCAATGTAATTACTTGGGGGTTGAGAGGAAGAAAACTTATGCTTATTACAACTCAACTGAAGTATGTTTTTTCCTCACTTGACAAGTTTGCCAAAACTCCTAGAAATAGTTACCCTAGAAATAGTTTGAAAAAATAGAGGCATCATCACATTAGTTTTTTTTTTAGCATTTTGCCTTCTATCCAACTATGAAATTCAGAACTCACTGAATTTCACTACCAGGACATACTGCATGAGGAAAGCAGCCATTTACTGTGGTTTTCAATTTCAAACTGTTTTCAGGATCTTGATGCTAATAAAAGCACATGCAATTCTACTTCACTTCCCATTACATGCTAATGTAACACACACATACAGAGCAACAGAGAGGTTTCAGTTCAAACTGAGATTTGAGGCTGCGCAGCCCTGGGTACGCTACAGAGGAAGCAGCTTCTATATCAGCAGGGAAGTGCTATCTAGCAGAAAGATCTGCATACACAAGTATGTGTTACTATGAGTTCACATCTATCACTTTCAGGATACCATGTTGCTGGGTTCAAAGATAAACCACATTTCCCTTCACACCAGTTTCTCTCAGCATTGCCAGAATTGCAAGTTTCCTCATTAGTTTTCTGACGCCCTAACAAAGTCTGTAACTTTATTTCTGCCTTCATTCTACAGACATGGCCTTAAATAATGCCAAGTTTGTCAGATACCCTTGAACCTCAGGACATTGTAAGTAGTAGTGTGTAACTAGAAGATCTGTTATGGGAGAAAATAAGGATTAGATTTCTAAATATATCTCTAAATGTATCTTGTGTTATGGATGGCAGAAGTCTTTAAAAGCCTCTTAAAATCTGATGCCCTCTGAAATAAGAAAAAAAAAAATCAAATAGAAGTTAGGCACAGAAAGGTCTGAAAAGAGGTTTCCTCTTTGTCTTCATGAGCATTTTTTCTTTCCTTTCCAAACAAGATGTGAAAAATCCAAAATATAAAGATGCCAGGTTTAAATTTCTGTAGCCGGAAGGAGAACTGGGGTGTAGAGGAATATGCAAGATAGGACTTTTATTTTACCTTGGAAATTTTTGGATGAGCTATACAGAAGGTGGACTATGGCTCAAAGACTGGAAGGGAATAGCCTCTTAAGAGAAATAATTTCTGTGGATGGAGCATCCTTTCTATAAAACTGCTATATCTCAAGGCAACTTTTCTTAACAAATTCTGACATTAAAGCTGAGCAGGTGAACTAACACTCATGTAAAGTGATAAATTATTAAATCTGCTTCCACAAAATAGCACTTGATTAAAATTATTTTAATATTAGTAGCCTTTAAAACATTCTCATTAATTTAAAACTGTAAGGTCCTTACACAGTGGCAAATAATTTCGTATTTGCCAAAACACTTGTTACATACATTCAGTTTCCTATATACATAATAAAGAAATGTATTAGTCAACTTAGTTATTAATCCCTAGTTAAACTGGTTAAAATATAATCTAGAGCTAGACCGGAATCAAGGTAATGATTTTCCTCAGCCAACCATATATGATCATACTCAATACACATATAAAGGGACAGATTACAGGATGCTACAGTTCTGCAAAAAGATTTGTATTCAAGTTCAGATTCTCAGTGTTATTAAGGAGTATATGTACTGTACACATGGTCAGACAGAACAAAGGTGTGATCCAGAATTCTATATCAAGACAGATACCCTGATTACCATAGGAAAAGAGTAGGCTTAAGCAGAAGATAAGAAACAACATGATCTGCACTAATTTGTCAAGTTATCACACTTATCATAATTAAGCTGAGACTTGGCATATTTCAAGCTGTAAAAAAATCAAAAGGCAACCACTAACCCAGTAACCCAGAAAATTATTTTAAAACCTGAGACTTCCAGCATTAATATTCCTTATGTAACTGGCCAGGTTAGAAATAATGAAGGTGATGAGCAGCATTCATGAATTATGTCTACCCAGACACAGAAGGCCAAGTGACTTCCTTCAAAAATGGGAAAAAAGGGATGGGCACACAAGGAGGAAAGAAACCATTAGGGATGTGGTACGTTTAACACTGCACAAGCTGACTTGGAGAAGTCTTCCATAAACAATAACAACAACAAAAAACCCCCCAAAAACAACAACAACAACAACAACAACAAAAAAACATCGCAACCAACCAAACAAAAAAACAACAAAAACAGCAACAAAAAGCCCCACCAAAAAAACCCCAAAAAACCAAAAAAAACCCAAAACCACAAAACAAACAAAAAAGAAAACAGACAAACAAAACCAAAATAAGCTAACCCCCACCCCCCCCAAAAAAAAAACCAAACCAGGGCAGAGAAACTAAAGAGAGAGGTAAAGCAACTTCTTCTGAGCAAAAGCGAAAACTTTATAATGGAAACAAGCAAACAAAAAAAAAAAAAAAATCAGGTGTTTGTAGAAGAAAGAATGGCTTGAATACAAAATATGATCAAGTCTCAAGAAAATCATCAACAGACTTAGCATGATGTCATGACCCAATTATTCTGACCACCCTAAGGGAGGAACAACTCACATTTGCTCTCACTTAAATGACTGACATGTCCTGATGATTATGAATGACATTTTATTAGCCGACAGTATTTACCAAACCACTGGTTCCCAACATGTGGTCATCAGTGTGATCAGTAAGATCCAACTGCTTTGTGAAGCTGTAACTCTGCAATACTTTCAATTAAAAATTCATAATGAAACCTGAGTAGTTGAGCAACCTCTATCATCAACAGCCACGAGCTAAGATAAGACAGACAAATAAAAAAACTCCCATATATATGATTCAAAACGAGGATGGTAGGCTAACAGAGGTGGAACAGAAATTGTAATAAAGTTTAATATATGTCATTTGATATTAGAAAGAAAAAAAATGAAGGGCAAAGGACTGGAAAGAGAGGAAAACCATTCAAAAAAGTATTTTTACAGACTGCAAAGGTAGGAACATAGACACAGCTCCAGAAACTTATGCTTTAGGAACTTTAGGGTTGTTACAATAAGATGATGACACCAAATGTCATTAAAGTAAAAACTGTGGGCTTTACATCCTGTTTCAGAAATAGTCTGGTCTCATGAGAAATACACGAAAGAACAAAGATTTGTTATGCAGGGTTTCAACATGGAATATGCCATAAATACTCCCTTGTTTCATAGCTGTCAAACAGCAGTTTATCATACTATCTTTACTGTCTAAAGGGGAATATAATATGGAATAGCAGGGTTTATGTAGCTAAAACACTATAGCAAATCAGATCTAAAAATACGGACAATATGGACAATTGGGAAAATAGGGACAAACAATATGCTATATATACTTCACTACTATAATGATAATTATAATAAGATGTAAGGATTTCAGTTTCAAATTAGGAGAAAAGTAGATTATATATAGCGCCCCAAACTATTCTCCATAATAGAGAAAAAAATTAGGCTTTACTATGACTTATTAAAAATATGACTGGAGCACTCCTTTCAAAATATTAGGAAGAATTTTTAACATACATATATTTGAAATACTTTTTCTCAAGCAGTAAAAAACTGTTTAGAGATTACTTGAAAAGTTAACTATTTTCAGATTCCTAGTTTATAATTTCTGCTCTGTGATACGGTCAATGCACAGCCCCGCAGGTGAAGTACCTAACTGCTAAATTATTTCTCAGATCTATTACCCCATGAAACCAAAAATATAAGTCCTGTAACTCTGAATGCACCATTAGTCACAACAATCTTTCACTCTCCATAAATTGCTTTTTCTGGAAGGTAAAATATTTAGAACACTATTGTTCCACAATTCTCTCACCTGTGGAGACTTCTCGCTCCCTGTTTCAAAAATGAACCAGCATCTCTAGCACCAGAAGGAGTTTTATTGCACCAAGTCCAGACCCAAGGCTGCCTGTCTTGGACAAGGTTTACCTCAGAGCAACTATCAGGCAGCATGGCTCACAGAAATGAAAGAACAAAAGACGCACAACACTTCCCATCTTCAACCATCACATTAAGTGTTAATTTAAACAATAAAACTTGTTTGCACACAGTTGGTATAAGCCAGAAGGAATTAAATTAGGTCAGTCCAAACTTAGATGGAGCAGCTGTTGTAGTATCAGTTCCATGGCTCTACGTAAGTAACTAGATTGGGGAGGAAAGGAAAAAAATTTGAAAATCAAAAAAAACCCCACATTTACTACTTCCGTGAATAGGTTTAAGGATAAATTTAACTTAGATTTTTTTCATTCATGGATATATTATAGTCCTTACTGTCTCTACAGCCTCAGTGGCAAGTGTGAAAGAAGGGCAGAGAAAATTAGTTGAAAAGCTGTATGTTGAGTAGGAGCTTGTTTCAATGAGAAGCTTCCCCAGCTTGTGTCACCTCAATACACAGGCAGTCAGGACAACTTTTCACAGGCCAGGATGTTCCAGAAGATCTCAGTGACGAAATGGCTGGATATGACAACATATCTTCAGGGATCTGAACTTGACACAGTTACTCCTGCTGCAAGTATCTGCCTCCTTGGGTGTAATTTTGAATCTTCTGCAGCAAACTATGTCTTCTCTTTCATTCCTAGCTGGTGCTTAGCAACTTATAATAGAAATTCTGGGCAAGTCATGTGTGTGTGTGTGCATGCATCTGCATACACAGATCAGCAGTCAAACTTGTTTCTTAACTCCTTACAAACTCAACAGCATGAAATACACTAGGGGACATTTCTCTACGTTCTCTTATGGAAAAAGACAGCTGCAACCCCCTGTAGCATTAGCACTGTAAAATTCTAGTGCAATTGGTTTTTCTGTTTTGATGAATTCACTGGCAGCTGGGTTTGAAACCCACATTTTAATATCAACTACCATAAAAAAAACTTATATTAATTAAAAAGCCATAGCAGAAATTATTTTTTTTTAATTGAAGAGACTCTTCAATGGTGATGATAATCTTAAAGAACCTATGAATATCATCTTAAAAGAATTCATACAGAGAATTACTAAAGAATAATGAACTTTATTTTACTTTTTTCTAAGTGTTAGATATCTAGTCAGTGTGCATTTTCATCAATTAGGCAAGGAACATACTAAATTCTCCCCCATAAGTGGCAGATTACTGCACAAGTGAGTCCACTATAAATTAATTATGGTAGTTTCAGATCAATTGAAAATTTAAAGACATTTCATCTCACCTCAATTGTGGGTGGATCTTCTCTCTTTTTTCTTATCCATGCTGAAAAAAAAATCAAATTGATTATTTCAAAGATCGCAATCAGTATTAAAACTCAAAATTATTATTAATTTGTAAGAGAAAGCAAGTATTTATGAAAAAATTACAATAGAATTCACCACAACCTGGCAAACTTGTCATTTCCCAAAATGTAGGCACAAGATGTTATTTCCTGTTTCAAAACTCGGTCTTCAGAGAAGGGTGGGGTGGGGGATGGTGTCATCTCTGTGTGGAGACCTTGGGCACAGTTTACATACCATCTTGGCTGTCAAAACAGGGCTTAAAAAGCAGGGTTTATGGCACAAGCTTATTGTTGAGCTTGCAATACAGACTTGAGGTACACCCTAAGAAAATTACAAGCTGACTGATGGAAAGTAAGAACAGCCTTAGACCACTCTGGTGAAAAAGGATTCCTGTACATGCTTCAGACATTCTTAAAGCTGAAAACTTTTTTATGCTACTACCAGGCGGAATTCCTTTACAGGTATAAAAGGTATAGCCCCAGACCTGACTGAGGGACTGCAGAGCCTGGACTGAACACATCATGTGGCTCTGTGGAATTACTCACTGCCAGGAAGGGTGGGTACTGTGACTTGGGGAAGGATCCATCACAGTTCATTCATGCTGAAAAGACAGCAGAGGAATGGAGGAATGACAGCAGAAAGCTGTCCTGTGGCTCAGGTTTTCTGAATGAGATCCACAGATATTTGCCCACTCCCACCACTAACACTGCAGTTAGCTGGGACTGTCAGGAGGCAACAATCCAGACACCACATCACAGATGCTGACAGGTCTCACTTTGTACAGCCACTGAATTAAAAGAGAGAGCTCCAACTATTACAGACATTATTTAGAGGAATAACCTGACACCACTTTTTAGAAATATCACTACTGCAGCATTTTCACTTTTTAAGCTACACAATTGGTAGGTTTTTGGTTGGATACTTCAAAGACATTTTTCTTTTCTGCCCATATTTTTCAAATTAATTAGTAGCAGAATGCAAGTAGCCAGTAACGAACGGAATGACAAACATAAGGAAAGCCACTTCCAAGTGCTGAGATGCAGAAAAATGTTATTTCATATGTTTGTTTTTGTTACTATGCTTGAAAATTAGAGCAAAAATAACATTTTGCTATAACCCACTCAAATTCCTGGCCTCACCTGTTGCCACCTATAAAGTTACAGAAATGCTTTAAGAAGTAAATATTCCATATTTTAATTTTCTAATACCATCTGTGCTGTATTTTGAGAGGAACCAGGGAATGATTTAGACAGCCTAAGACACTAAGCCTAAGACACTAAAACCTGCACTGAGCCATAACATCATCTCATTTTTGAAAATGCAGTTACATAGGAGGTGAAACACTAACACCAGTAGCAGTATACAACTGGTTTTACAGAGAATAGGTTCCAATTAACATAAGAACAAAGGGAGATGAGATGGTAGAACAGCTTGGAATTTATCCAGGATGGCAATGCCAACAGCTTTGGTTAATGGTAAAGTTTAATGGTAAAATACCTGCAAAGATATGAAGCTAGGTAATACTTTCAGTTCTTGTCTATCAGATTTCACTTCCTGAAGATATGTACTTTTAAATGTCTTTCTCAGACTACTTTTGTTAAAAGCAGTCCCTGTCATCTCTTCTCAGCATTCCTAACAAAAAGTAGATCCAAATCTATTGTCATTGTGGAGAAGTGACAGAGCTACAAAGAGTTAGCATCACACTTACTGCAAGTTTTATGTCAGTGGAAAGAAAAACAGCCCAATAATGTATTTCAAAATACAGCTAAGTGACTTTCTATTAAATCTGTAGAACTATAGAACTTTTTGCATGTACCTATAGCACTCACAAACATTTAAATTTTACTAGGATTTCAAACTGTAAAAACTGGTAAGATGAAAGACTAACTGAGACTGTCACTTCTCAGCTGGCTGCCTTGCATGCACTCTGTAACAAAAGCAACCATGATATTAAAGAAAATCTTATCACATAAGCATTTCCTCCTGAAGGAAGTTACCTTTGTCCATACTCAGCAACAGTTTCAAATTACTGAAATACCTGGCAACATCACTCAGAAAAAAAAGCAAAAAGTAGTAGAGATTTCAGATACAGCAAAGTGTGTATACTACACACTAATCAAAAAAAGATACAGTTGGAGGAAAAAATGGGAAAATACTAGTTCAAAATGTCTCATAAAAAGTAAAGCTTAAACCATCAAAATTTAACACATTACTTTCAACTAAATATCATCTTCTACCTTGCCATGCCTTGCTTCTGACCTGTGGAAGGACAGTACCTGATGGTACTGTTTTCAATCCCACAGCTCTCAACATGTAAAAATTGCTTTACTTTATTTGAAATTGCCAGTATTTTCTTAAACCACCAGCTGCATTTTAATTTCAGATCATTATAATAACTGATCCCTAAAGAAAAAATTTGAAATAAAAATTAAGCTGCAGTTAGAAAGTACTGTTGAAATGTAAACATTACAATAGATTTTCTTTCAAGAGCACTTGTGACTTTTAGCAGTTCTTTGACTAATGATTTTCAGATGAATGGAATACTTCCAGTAAATGTTTTTATAATTTAATTATCTACCTCATTTAAAAAGCTGCAAACAAAACAGTGAAAGGTAACATAATCACATATGTCCTGTGAACAGAGGCTGTGAAGTAAGGACCACTCCACAATACATTTTCATTCATTAACTGAACTCAGTAACAACACTCAAAAGCAAAGAAGCAAACCTTAATTTAGGAAGAGTTTCTGTATCAAACATTCCATAATAGAACTGTATCTATTTAAGTACATAAATAATGCACACAGTTTTAACACTGTGCTCTTTTTCTTTCCAGTTATAACAACACTTGAATTCTTGGTTTTATTGGAGTTATTAACCTTCCTGTTTTCTAATAAACGTCAGGGGTTCAAATCTTTTTCAGCTTAATGGTACATAAAACTTGTTGGCACAAATATTAATACTATTTTTCTGAATTACTACAAGTAAATTAGTTTTAATATCTCTCATGAACTGCATAAGAAAGTCATTATTAAATGAAAGATTTCTTCACTGCCAGGTAGCTGAGGGAGGAATACAGTATGAAAATTTATTAAAATCTTTGTATATCCATAATATGAAGTTAGTTAGATTTAATATTATCATACTCCTCTGTGCAAATCCACTTCTCAAATATTTTCATAAAGCTCAAGAAGAAATATGAGTTTAAAAGCAAAGAAAACATCATCTGATTTCAGTATATTTTTTGTACACTGCAAAAGAAATACCTTTTACTAATAATTCACCCGAACACTCCTTAATCTTTGGGGCTAAGAATGGGAGGACTCTAGTATACTTAATTCTCACCAGTCTTTAAGTGGTTTTCTTTAAGAGAGGAAAATTTTTAAAAGTCTTTCAAATCTTTGACTTTTAAGTTATCAATAAAATTTTGAGCACCCAACACATGGTTCAAAATAAGCACCAACACCTCATAACTCAGGTGTAAGAGACATTCATAGTAGCAAAGGGAGAATGAAGGTGTACAAAAATATAACCAATTTTCTACTGAGTTAGCACTACATTTAACAAAATTCAAGTAAACAATTTGTTGAAGTTTATATATTTTGCACTCTTTTTATATATCTGCATATACCCAGATGCAAAATATATCTATATATCTGTGTATACAGTTGAGTAAAGAAAAAGCTCTTGTACCTTTCTTTATGACCTGCATTACACCTTTGGTGAATGTACTTTTAAATACTCAGCAGCTTTACACCATAGTCAAATATTTGTTGATGGAAACAAGGTAGGTAGGTAGGTAGGTATTTAATTACATTTTATTTGAATAACATATGCACACATATATATACTTAATTAAAAGTTGTCAGTTATAGCCAAGAAAGTTTTACATTTCAATCCATTCCACAAGCTAACAAAATGAAATGACTTCACCATTATCAGCCAAGATGTTTTAAACCTGGCAGAGAAGGTAACATGTATGTACTGAATGCAACCAAAACATCCTCCCGGCCCCCCAAAGCTTTGGCAAAATGAATCATTTAAAAACCTTTTAAAATTGTTGCTTCTAATTTTATCTGGATGTATTCATTTTAATTCCACCTTTGTCTAAAAGGAATTTTGCAAGTAAACTGGACATTTCCTACCTTGAGACATTTGCATTCTTTCATCAGCACTCATTTGCATTCTTATTAGTATGCATGAAATTTTCATTGAACTTTAAGACTCCTCCTGGCAGATAACACAGTGCAATGGCCATAAAAACAAACATGCATTAATCACTAAATGTTACCAAGAAAAAGAAGAGAGATTAGGAGTAGATGGCAATAAAATGCTGTATGAAGCATGCCTTCTGCTGAATATCTGTGGAATGTAAAAGTATATGGATTGCAGTCTAAATTTAAAATTACAGCACAAGAGGGAATACACTTTTGGGCTTTTAAAATTAAAATTAATTTAAGTGTACAAAGAGCTAACACTGAGAATAACACAAGGGATTCTTTTTTAGCTTTACAAAAGCCTTAATGGACATTTCAAAACTTTGAATAAAATTCAGAGGTCTGAGAATGTAGATAATTCAATCCAGCAAAGCACTGAAAACTAACATCTTTAGGATAAAATTTCCAGATGATTCCTTCAGGAGTAAACCCTTGGCCTTGTGTTCACTAAACTCCCAGGATCAGTGCACAAACAACCTCTCCAGAGTCGAAGAACCAGCTTGCACAGATTGAGTCTGTCTGATGCTTTATAGCTTTCTACTTGGTCTCCTTTACTTTATTACATGTTTAAAATTTGATAAACACAGTACCAGAATAATTTCCTTAGGTTACCAGCTGTCCAAGTTGAATGTCTTAGGTACAGAATGAGATTTAACTTGTCCCCTCTTCCAATTTCTCTACAGCCTGTTCCCACTCCTTACACTATTCTTTGTCCCTGGTTTCATGAAAGTTCTCCTCAGACAAGTGATGCCTGAAAGTATTTCCAGAGATGGTACTTACATTCATTTTGGTCATATGAAGTTTATTTTTCTAATCATACAGACTACAGTTTCTTTTTCTAGTCATACACAACTGTACAGTCATACATTGTGCAGGGTAACAAAGAAAGGGAAAGGGTGCTGGGATAACTGCTTTTAAATGAGGTGGCCATTTAGAATTGTCCCCAAGTAAAAAACCCTGAGTTCTGGCAGAACAAAGACAGTACAGGTAAAGGCAGCTCTCTACAGGTCCCAAGAAAAGACTGTTGTTTTAGGCAACAGTCCTAAAAGTGAAAAGCCTGAGAGGACTAGGAAGGAGAGCCAGCTGAAACTTAAGCAGAGGCCATGGATGTCAAAGTACATATACAGGGTTTGGAGAGGAGGCCCCTGGAGATATAAGTGTGTGCCCAGCAGAGGCAAAAGCAAAGAGAAAACAAAGTAGGAAATATTAAATAAGATTCTAACCTTATACTCATCTTTTACTGTTCAGAGGAAACAGTAAGTATTTTAGAATTCCTTCAGCAAAGTCTCAGGCTATTTGCTGGAATGATCAGCATCCATAACAGCACGAATTATAATGTGAACACCCACAGAAAGAATGTACTGGGGTATTTTCAAGCGTCTGGACAGAAGACACACAATGAAAGTTCAGCACGGGTCCTGTGGGCCTGGGAAACTTCTAGACCAATGTTAAAGAGGAAAAAATTGGGACAGAAATGTAATGAGCATTTTAGCAAAGAGTGTCTAAGAATCTTGAATTAACCTTTTCTTACTCAGATAACTGACTTCTGTAGTAGTATTTGAACTATCTACACTTTCCATTCCTTCTCATTTTCAACTAATTCAGAATTTCTTTTTTACAGGAGGCAAAAAAAGAAATAGTGATGAATTGAAATTCAGAGCATCCTACATCCCTCACATCTCACAATATGTAGCGAAGACATATTAGGTCTTTCAACAGCTTCTCTACCCACAGCAAAAATACCAGTTTTGGACTGTTAAAATTCTACATCCAGAGAACCATTTGCAAAGGTTAGACTAGCACTGGACAAAAAAGTACAGGCTAGCCTTTATTCCAGAATTCCCATCTTTATCTCTCAAAAGGATACACTACACACCCTTCTGGTTAATAAATGCACTGGGAAAAAAAGCATGCATGCATCTCTTCTTTCTAGAGAAATTTAGTAGTATTGTGGTTGAGGAATGGTATTCCCCAGTTTACTTCTCCCACTAAAGCTCCCCAAACCACTTACTCTCTCCCCTCCTCTTCCACCCTTCCCCACTGAGGGTGGCCAGGGTGGAAGATGGGAGGCAAAAAAGGCAAAGATCATGGGGTGAGATAACAACATACTGGAAACAGCAGTGAGATAAGAAAACAAACATATGTTAATACTCATAATAAAAGCATACAAAAGAGAGGGCAATTTAAATGCAAAATGCTCACCAAGGATGATGTGAGATGACCACAGCCATATTTTTTCCCAATCAGAAGCCACACCCTTTTTCTCAGAAGCCAGGGTCCCCTTCCCCTACTCCCAGCAATGACCTAAGGTGGTCATTGTATAACATCTGGAGTCTGGCCACACCCTTGTCAGCCACACCCTTTCCTGGTGATTGCAAAAATTAATTCCATCCTTGGCCAAAATCAGAGCAAGTACTTAAGAGAAAAAGACTATTACTCAATCTGCAAACTGGAAATTTTCCTTTCCTCTGTGAATTCTTTGCTGACAATGTATTTGTATTTGCTGACAATATCACAAAGACAAAACCTCACAGTTAGGAAGATGTGGAAGTTAAGCAATAAAACTGTAAACATAGCTCATAACAACAGGAATGGTCAGGTAATTGCTTATTCTCTAAAACAAATCTGAACAGGATGCCTTGATTTGAAAAGTGTCTCAGGTCTGGTAGCTGCAGCTTTTTAGAGAAGTCCACATGCCCTTGAGAGTATGTGGCATTTGACTTCAAAGTCTTGTCACACACAACATCCCAAAAATCTGCAACATTCAAGGCACCACATTGTCAAATCACATGGATTTGTGCTAAATTTCTGAAGAGAGATATAGCAGAGGATTTTTAGCGCTACACAGATCCCAATAGCATGAAGCAATGGGTTTGTATAGCAATTTGGTTGAACACTGCAGTCTAACCCCATTTCGGAAAGGATGATTAGCCCACACCCATCTGAGACAGTCTGACTGTCCGCATTGTGTTCCTGTTAATTCCAGACAAGTGCAGACAGAGACTACTGAATTGTCCTGGATAAGAATTCCTTCACAGGAGAGCAGAGTTACCTAAAGCTGCATACGTACTTCTTGGTGTCTGTGGTGCAGTGTTTGCATGACAGTCACGTGAGCTCTAACTGACAGCTAGAGAACTTTTGATGAGGAAAAAGACCTTCAGAAAGCTGGATGAATAGCATTCATCCATTCAAGCACCAGATGATTTCATTAGCACAAGCCTATCAGGTTGCTGCTCTTCTTCAGAAGATGGCTCTCTTGAACTGACAAAGAAGCAGAAACAGCTAGAGCAAGACTTGCCAACCCCCTGCAGGTACTGCAGCAGTAGAAGACAGAAACTGTTGATACCATGGTTTCGCCATAGCTGGGGAACACTGCCAATAAGTGTTGAAACACCTTTCAGAAGCTTTCTGCTCTTAATACTAGCCTCAGTTGATCACAGCAAAAACCCTAGGAATTAGTGTAATGACAATGATAAAAAACAAGATAAGAATGTTTTCTATTTCTCTACTGACTCCATAAAGGAATATAATGGGCCTGTAGTTTTCTTTTTGTTCAGTATCATCTCCCTCAGAGAAGAGGATCCAGCATAAAGGAATGAGGTAAAGCAAGTATACCAAGACATTTCCTCCAAACATGCTGTAGACTCAATTAACTTGCAGCTCCTTGACAAATTAAACCACAGTAATATCTGTGTATAAGAACAATGTTTCTTACACCAATACTTTTAACCTCTTGCTGAACTCATGCAAACTTCCAGCAAGCAGAATAGTCCAGGATGAGGAATTCCAGAGCTTAAATACATACTGCTTAAAATCTGTTTGCTGTAAACCTACCAGCTTCTGGAAGATGTCTAGGTATTTTTCTCTCCCAAAACCATGTTGAGTAATGGGTAACCTCGACATACCATTTCAGGGATTCCTTGCTTATGCTGCAGAGTCCTGGATTTTAAGTCACATTTAACCCCATACTTGGCTCAAGCACCTAACAACCTCAAAGACCAACATATACTCCTCTTGTTTCTCTCTTTCTCCAAGAGCTGATCAGCTAATCCTAAAGAAATGCACCAACTTCCCTGAAATGTTTATTATATCACACATTTTCAGACAAGAATTTAATCAGTAGTTGTTGGACAAGATGGTTACTTATTAACAGGTTCTCCTACTCTCTACGAGATTGCACAAGGGAGAGTACAGGAAACCAAATACACCATTAAAAAAGCAGCCCCATCACTGGGGACACCAATATGTTGGTCAACTGACCTACATATTAACACTGCAGTGAAGGAATAATAGGGAAGTTTTGTTTTATTTTAATGCACTTCATGCTGGTTATTCAACCAGATCCTCCACAGGCACAAATATTTTCACATTTAATAGGAGTAAATCATTGCCACATAGGCTTTACTTTCATTAAGTACTGACTTCTCAAACAAAATGTATCCTATTTTAAAGATGTTACTTTAAGAATTCATACTGTTATGCAGTTAAATAAAAGCCTGCCTTACCTAAAATGAAAGAAAACAAATTACTTGTTCACATAGTCAGGCTTTCCATTAAAAATACAGAGCCTACATTCAATGGCAAAATTATCTTGAAATAAAACCAAAATATTTACCTTCCCATTCTGCTGGAAAATCACCAATTTGATATTGATATGCTTCACGATTTACTGCTTCTACAAATCTTCTTTCTGGTATAATCTGCCCTAAAGCAGAAAAAAAAAAGAAAAATACATATGTTTATATTGTATACTTTAATATAATTTTATATAGTTATACTAAAATTTTATATAAAATATTTAATTATATGTATAATATATATTTTATATAATAGGTATTTTATATTATGCATTTCTATATAAATTTATAATTACTGATCATCTTATAATTTCTAAAGAACATATTTATTCACATGAGCGCAATGACATACAGGATGAAAATGAAAGGTTAAAATACTGAGAAAATTATTACCATCTAGACGTCAATTTGAAACATTATATTTCAGTAATTTCAGGAAAAGCTTCCATGTTCTATTTTGAAGCTGAGTTGTATTATTGGTGATGAAAAACAGCACTCAAAGTTCACCAGTTAGGTTTGCAAAGCCATCAGGCCACATCAGCACCAATCACTGGCATTTACCTTGTCCTTGTGAGATTTTTCACAACTACCTATAAACTAAATATTTTCTTTGTTAAAAACCAAAAACCAGAAGGTAGGAATCACTCAGTATATTGAAAGGGGAGACAGTGTGGGGAACCTGAGTCTACATCCCACATTCTGATTCTGTTACTGCCAAAGAAGAATTAAAAACTTCGAACTGTAAGGTAGTACACAGCAGATTGACTGTCAGATATTATGCTACTGTATGGAGAAAGAGTATTTTAATTTCGTTTTTAAATTAGCAGATACTGGAAATATATGCAAAGTTCCCATCCCTCATAGAGAAGAACCCACCCCTATTCCCTAGGCTCCTTCTACCAGCTTCTTCTCTTCCTGGGGTGCTGACATGGCAAATTTTGACATATTGAGGAAACATTAAATATGTCTGCATAAAATATTTTATTTCATAATGAAGTGATTAATGCAGTTCATTCCTTCAGTATGCTTTAAACAACTGCTACCAGTTGGGACTTGGAACCATTAGTAGCTAAACTCCACACTATCATTCGTTATTAAGTATTGAATACATAAAATAAGAACTTGTATATAATGTGAAATTCCTTTTCTAAGATTTTTCTTTAGCTTTATATTTTATTTTTAAGCAATGCAACATTTTTATTTTTTCAAGATATGAAATCAGGCAAAGAATATTGAGTAGAATGCCTTCATCTTCAAAACTAGATACTTTTAATCAGTGTTGGAAGTTACACGATTGATACTTATTTGTTTTATAAGTATACAATTCCTATAAACTGATGAAATTATAGTTTGTACCTAGCTGTAACAGAATTTTTTTTCAACTACACCATGGATGATTTAATTTCTTACAGTGCTCATCTACAAAGCAAAACAAAACTACAGAATTACTTTCTTCCCATGCAGAAGATTTCCAGAAAAGCTGAAGAGGTATCTAATAAGGGCTGATCCTATACTAGTCTCGGAAAAACCACTCTTCTCCAGTCTTGTAAAGTTACTAGACTTTACTGTTAGAACAACACCTTTTAAAACCCTGTTCTTAAACTGAGTATTACACCATCTGAATAAATCACCATTAGAAAGAGTATTGAAGAACTGCCACCACAACTAGTGATTGGTATTATTAAACAAAATATTACACTTCTTATTCTGCTGCAAGGTTTCATCCTCCAGATCCCACAGTCAAATCACACTGCAGAGCCAAACTCAGAAATTATTTCCCAAATGTGTTATTTCTGAGTACTGCTGGTGGCTTTTAAGCCTCTCTGCATTTGTGATGCACACATGACACTAATTAACTTCAACTGTCTGATTTGCCTCGTCCCCTAGGTTTTTTTTGGCAGACCACCGCTGACAAATAATTTACATAGGCTTTTGTGGGGAAGATCACACTGAGGCCTCTTTAGATGTAATTAAAACATTTTACAGTTTAGGGAAGTGTTTTTCATGCTAAAGATTGACTTTATTGACTGTTTTGCTTCCTATTAATTCGTCCCCATATTTTTAAACAAATACTTGGGTCTTTGCTAC
This sequence comes from Serinus canaria, assembly GCF_022539315.1. Taxonomy (NCBI): domain Eukaryota; kingdom Metazoa; phylum Chordata; class Aves; order Passeriformes; family Fringillidae; genus Serinus; species Serinus canaria. Next base: position 56,610,129 of record NC_066343.1, read on the forward strand.
AGCAATGCAAGAAACTTCACTTGTAAGACCATATATTATGAAGCAATTGAAAATAGCACCATAAGAACAGTTTTAACTTTAAAATTAACCTCATTTTCATGTGACCACTGGATGTTAGAAACACTGAAGAACCATTAATGCTCCAAATTGGGATTATATACATAACACAATATATCCAATTGCGTCCTAAAAAAATAGCAGATCATTTCAGAGAGAATTTAGTGGATGTACAGAATAGTAATATAGAAAATCAGATACAACATCATTTACACTGAACACCAAAGTAGCCAAGATTTGCATCAGCTTTCAAGCCAGCAGAAGGGCCAAGAACACTACATAATTGACAGATCTTTCAGCAAGTGATACAGTATTTCCATATGTTACATTTATGTATTTTCTCACTTCATATATTTTCTCAAAACCTTTCAGTCCCAGTCTATTGAAAAACCAATGCTTCATGACTGAAGTGAATTTGTATAAAAGCAAAAGTGTTTAGCAGAAGTTTTGTGGCCTGCTGGCATAAGAAGGGGATAGTCAAAGCCAGCAAAGGAAATACTCAGTGAAACATAAAGTGGTAGTCAATGGCATAATTAAGCAGTTTCTAAATTTCTACAGCCTTATCTATACACTAAGGAAACCAGAAACCAGGTTATATTTTCACAAAAACCCCATGGTTAACAGTAGATATGCACAGATGTTATAAAATTAATATTTTAATTTTTCAGTAACTTCTAAGGAAGAGTCTTTCTATGGGCAAAATATCCTAGTTAATCCATGGCAGTCATTAAATATTATATATATGTATTTATATTTAGAAAAAGCCATTGAAGAACTTTTCACATTAAGATAAATAATGAATCCCAAAATGGTGGTGTTCTATAAACAAATGATTACTATTCTGACACCAACTTCAACAAAAAATAAGTACACACACTGTTCTAAAGATCTTCAGGAGCCCTAGCTTGATTCTCACTGTTTACAAAAGCATTACTTGAAAAAGATTTCCTGTTAATCCTCAAACAAGTTTGTACAATGTGTACAGTTAAACAAACTATGGCACATGTAATGAGTGAGAGCAGAATGGGACCAGGAACAGGGAACTGGGTGTTTCTGGTACCTGAACTGAGCTACCTGAACACGAGCATCTGCCAGATATAAAATATCATCATGTTTTGCAGTCAGCAGATGGAAATAGGATCTTCCTATCAAACACACTATGTGAAAGTAACAATTCCCTTTCAAAATGAAGGAACATCAGATGTTCATGAGAACACAGGACCAGGACTCTTTTGGCTTGCTGATTTGCAACATCTGCATGCTAAAAGTCCATGGAAGAAACATTCCACTAAAATTTTTTTTATTTAATGCACAGACTGAACCTGCAGCCTTTGTGAATTTAAAGCAAATGGCCTAAATTCCAGCTTGCATAGCAGTGCTCTAAACTTCATGATGAAAGACGCATTTCTAAAGCTTACCTTTCTACTGAAGTGATATGTAATTTGAAGAGATTAAATTGTACTTCATCTACTAACAGCCTATTACTTCCTGGTCAGAAACCCAAAATAAACTTCACTTACTCAAAACAAAGGTTTCTAAAATTTTTTTCAGCAGTATCTTACAACTCTCAAGGAACAGGTCACAAATTTCATTCCTGTTTGTTAACCACCACATAAACTGTAGTTTTCCTAAATGTGAAGCAGTACTTAAATTACAAAAGCAACTGAACTATGAGCAGTTCTTAACACCAAGCAAAGGAAGAACTACTTCCCTAGAAGTAATAAACATGGATTTAAATATCTATAGGCTGCAGGAGCAGCCCATCACTGTCAGAACAGGATCAAGAGTTTTCATCTCCACTGAAGAAGGGAAAAAAGTTTGTTATAAAAGACAACCCTTTTAAAGGTGAGTATTAGTTTGTGAAAGCTACTATCTTTTCTTTGCATAGATTTTTAGCTGAGAGAGTCTGTTCACTGATGACTGTGTTTATGTTACCTCCTGGTCATACGTCCAGTATTTCTGCAATAAATACCTTTACCTTAGGAAAGACATAACTATTTTAAAATAATATCTTTTTCCCAAGGAATTATGGTTTTTTTTTTCTAAATTTAGATTTCTACTTAACTTTTGCTTAGTGACAAATTAATAACTTCCAACACTTCATTATATTCATTCATACAATAAATACAGTATCCTGAAATACAAAAAAGTCAAGTATTTGCTCCTAACATCTACCACTTACAGATGTAGTTATATTTTCTCCAATAAATAACACACTCTAAATAATCTAAAATGCTTTATGCTTTATAAAATCATAACAGAAATACTTTTAACTTTAAAGAGCAGGCAAGGCCACAAATGTGAGATGGTTCTAATTCCATTAACCTGAAATGAACCAGATCAGTGATTTCCAGTTTTACAGCAATGCAGGATCAAGCAATGTTAAACTTGTTAAGTGCTGACTCAAGCAAGTCCACAAAAGCTGTAAATACCAGACACTCATGGTCAAGAATTGTGTTTCAATTTTGCTAGTTATATTTACATTTTAACAGCAGTACATTTGGCTTTCCAGAGTTGTCTGCAAGTACTAATTTCTTCCCAAAGGAAGATACATTTCCTCAGACTTCTACTGCAAGTTTGAAGCAAGGGAAATTGCTTCAATTTTTGGAAACATGTACTGTCAAAGAAAGAGACTGACATACACTACAAACATCACAGTCCCTTTTCACTTCCCAAAAGGACTGCCAGCTGACAAACTCGGTAACTTCCTCTGGGATCAGTGCCCATGGAGTTCATGTATGTTCACACAAATCTTATGTTTTGGAAACCTGCTGTGGCAGTTAAATTAATAATATTTGTTCAAGAAACATTTTCCTTCAAGGGACAGACAAATCCCTCTGTTAAATACCCACTGCCATTGCAGCCCCTGGGCTCTCCTAATCTGGCTGCAGGATGCAGCACCACCAGTTCCCACTCCCTGCTCACTGGAAAGCCTTATGTCTTCCTCCTCAGCTGTGAAGCCCATGTCTTTAAAAAGAAGCACTGTTTTGTAAATGAGTCTACAATAAGCCTAACAGAATTACACAACACTACATTCTTTTGGGAACACAAGTGCAAATGATACTAGTAGAAATGACAGGTCCTTGGAGAGCTGATGGAAGCTCAGTGGTCTGTCACAGAGAAGCTTTCTCCCAACTTTCTTTTGGTTTCTTTTAGTCTATCAGATTCAAGAAATGCTTTTCTACCAATTACTGTCAAAATGTGAATAAATCCAAGAATGAGGGGCTTAATTTATTCTGTAAATGTTTGGAATATAGCTTAAAATGGGAACTTAGCATGTATAAAGGGAATTCAGCAGGCAGATAGAAAGTGCACAATAACTTGTACTCTTATAAATAAAAACATAAGGCAGGGAGATAAAAAGGCAGTGATACAGGGAAGAGAAATGGGTAATTGACAGCAAGAAAATGAACTGTAAATAAAATTAAAAGAAAGTCAAACCTGTGAAGAACATTCATTCTGCATTATGACCAAACATAGCAGTGTTATGGACTGGTTTGGATGATTCATTATATTTCAATTAGAAATGAATTTTCAATGATTCTTTTGCAAAAACTCATTACCATCTCTACTTTTTCCAGAATAAGTAGAATTATTACAACTAGCTGCACATATATTCTCAGGGTACTAATGCTAGTTTTGGGGTATAGTATATTTTAATGAATTTTGGAAAATGATTACAGGTGTGATATTTGCAAAGAAAATTCAGTCTTATACAATGTCTGAACACAATTACAGCTAATACTGTACTGCATTTGAAGGATTTAAGAATACTGGTACTACTATTTTACTGTGTTTGCTTTTCATTGTGGAGGTTAGGGAAGAACACTCACCTGTTTCAGCCACAGTCAACCCAATAGTCAAACTTCTGAAGAAAAGTTAGCTAAAGTCCTTGAGATGTATTACCCACTTCATGTATATGCATATCCTACAAACATTTAAAGAGCCCTAAATGTTATTCTTTTTCCCTACAAAATTGCATCTTTCACTTACACAGAAATAAAGAATTTTTAGTTTATTTGGTTAGAGTTCTAAAATAAACAAGTATTTCAAAGGTACTTTTAAAACACTGTTAAACACATACTAGCAAGCAATATTTTAGTTGATTAATAGTAATGTAAAATCATTTACCATTCAACAGGTTGTTGTTTTGGGTTTTTTTTATTACCTTCTAGCTTTACATTGTTAGGTTACTTTCAAAGCTCTCTTCAGAAGTTTGTTTCTTTAAGCTGGTCTGTATGTATGCACACATTAGTTAAGGTACTTTCCAGCAACACTGATCTGGAGGAAAAAATCTCATAGTTTAGCTGATTTTGGTGGGCTCAGAGTGGTGTAGATGGTGAAGAACTAAAAAAAAAGCCTTCACATACCCAAGGAATTGCAGCAATACCTGAACTGTTTTCAAACCTAATTTGAAAAGAAAAAAAACTTAAAGTGAAACAGCTGAGAACAAGGACTAACCATAAGTTGAAGCTTTTTACATCTGAGTCAACCCATTATTTTATTTCATTCTTCTACTCAACTCTCAGACTTTGTGTGGCCTCTATTCAAGTTAGAATGAGCAAATGCATATATAAAAAGCAACAGAGTTGAGTTTTCCCTGTTCTACTTCCAGTCCCAGCTTAACCAAATTGTAGACTAAACTGAAAAAACTGAGGTTTATGTGCTTTCACAGTATGTAGGTAGGTACCTAATCATCAAGTACTTCAATACCTATTTGAGCGCTCATTAATTTAAGACTATCAGGTGCAACTACTGCAATAGATGTCAATGAATTTATACAAAAATTTCTATGTGAAAGCATTTACCCTGATGACAGAGAAAGAAAAGAATGACCACTTTTGGATGGCGACCTTTAGAATTGTATAGCCTATAATAACTGTAATACAAGTGTTTGACACGCAGAGTTTACAAGCCACCAAAAACACAAGCTGTGAAACTTATAAACTCTATAACCAAACAATTTCATTTATTTATACATTAAAGACTAGTAGGTTCCTATACCTACTGCTAGTAAAATTAAAAACAGTTACTCTATTTTGCTTTATCAATTTAATCTCTAAAATGCAAACTCTCAGAAATAAAGACACAGATATTTTCATTACTGCAAAGTTGCCCATTTAGCCTAATCAGCATTCTAACTCATTCTTTGGTGTGATCAGCTCAGATATGTGATTCCTATGTCTTTGTATTAAGATGTCACACAAGCACTTTAATTCTTAAATATCAAAAACACATGACTAGTATCTCACCATGCTAAATTCTGCATTGTCCAGCAGTGCAGAACTCCCTTTTTACTTTCTGCAACACTTGAGGGTCTACTACCTCAAAACTCATATTTGTTGACCTTCCTGAACTGCAGCAAAGGATGGCACCAATGCAGACTACAAACTATGAGGAAAAGGGTTCTGGACACAGCTGGGTGTGTGTAGCTGCCTTGCGGAGCATTGACAGCTACAGGCAGAAATCTCTAACATCAAGATTATAGCAAACATCTCACCACTGAACTTCTCCACAGTCTTAAGATGCACAGATATTCAGAAACAAAGCTGTCAACAGATGGACAACAATGATAGTTTTACTGCTTTACTGCTTCTATTAAAAAAGAAGATACTTCAGAAATACTTCACCGTTTCCTTCTCCTGCCCTCTTTATTCCATAAAAACAGAAAGGGACAGAAATATATAAAATATTGTAACCAAAGAAGATAAAAAATGTAATATTATATCATATCAATGACATTTCTTACTAATCGTTTTGATAACACAAATTTGTTTTTGCAACTGCTTTTTTTTTTTTTTTTTTTTTTGGGTAAATGATGAACATAATGAGACTTGTTACTCAGACAAATAAATCCAAATCTTACATATTCCCTCTTATCTGTGTATGTGTATCTGTGCATGAATGAGAGGGAGCATGCCACAGATGGGATGAGATTTTCACCGCTAAAAATATAATCTATTTTAGTATATTTCAATACTGTTCATTTTCTATCCTGGGAATTTATTATACAATCAAATTACATGTATGATAAATCTTCTGCAATTATTAGTAAGAGTCTTTCAATTTAAGGATGCTCCAGATTTACAGTTGCATTTTACATACTGTACAGATGACTGCATGTACATTTAAAGATCAAAATTCAAATATCTTTAGTTCAAATCAGTTAAACTGAAAAATTTTTGCTTTCCGGCTGCCTGTATTTCTCTTTAATCGTGGTCAGTATAGGACCTTATTACAAGTAATTTGTTACTGTAGGACTGAGGAAAAAATGCTAGCCTCATAAGTTTTTTCATTTCCCCCCCCCACTTTCCCTGCAGGCTGCTATTGTTGATGGCCTTTATGGAAATATAAATTCAATCAGCACCTGCAAATTTCATGAGGCGTCCATCTTCATGCTGAATTTCTAACTGAGTGTCAAAACAATCTGCAGATTTCTCCCTGATGAAACACACTTTGAATTGTAAATTTCTGCAATTTTACCATGTTAGAATTTGAGCTGCACTAAAATAGAGCCAGCCCAGATATAGTGCCTGCCAGATTGAGACAAGTAATTTTCCCCTTCATTATCTCAATTTTGACATTGAAAGGGTTAAAAATAACCCATGAAAAATTATCTGTTTCTTTTTTTTAACATTAAAAATTAAATCCCATTTGTTCTTTTTAGAAGAAAAATATAAAGGTCTTCAAAATACTCCAAATACTCTCAAACTAGTTATTTGAACCTGCATTTTACAGTATTTTGCAGTGATAACCCCCAGCAAGTAGCTGCAATAGAACTTAAAGAATTTCCTGCGGTGCCAAAATAGCTCATAGAGATAATTTGTTTCTTCTAAGTCCCAATTTACATTAAATGTTGATGGAATACAGAAAATAGATGCATAAATTACAAAAATCAAAACTTTAGTAGAGTTTTGAACTGTTTACTGTTTTCAGAACACAATAAAACAAAATAAAGTTTCTCATCCAATTACTGATTCTTGTAGTAGCTTAGGAGGCACACAAAGCTCACCAAGTATATTATAGCAGTTCAAATATTTTGCTTTAGACAAATATTTGTTTCTCTCTTCTGTAGGAATTGATAAGAAAGCTATAAAACAATACCATTTAACCAATTTGCAAGCAAACTAATTAGTCCATTTATTATAGAGAAAGGAAGTAAGAAATATTCACAAAGAGAAATTCATAATTAATGATGATTCATCTATTCATGTAGTTGAGAACTTACTGACTTTATGTTTATTTTCTTGTCTCTGGGATAAATATTGTGGTGGGATAGGTGAAGGGTTTACTGAACTGCACTTTACCATCACTGAAAAAAATGGCACTGTATTAGATGTTTCCATACAAATATCACATTCTAAAACACAATACTATCTTTCAGTTCAGAGAAAATTCAAATGGGCATCTTCTTTCATCTACACCAAACTTCCAGTTCATTATCAGAATAAGGAAAAAAAACTAAAAGTGAGCTACAGAGTAATTCCATTGCAAAGAATTCGATTGTACTACAGTTTTATCACTTTATCATTTCTACTTTTTTTATCACAACATCATTTCTTCAGCTGAGTCATTCCACATTCCCTGCCCCCTCCTTCACTTACCTGCCCTCTATTCTGGTTTATGTGAACTGGACTGACCTGAGAGTTGATCACAATTCCAAACCCTCAGATCCAAACTGATCTACACACTGTAGTTTCTTACCCTATTAACTTGAGTATAATTCACTGATTTAAAAACCAATAAATATGCAAGAGCACTAGCCTATGTCAAAAACTAGGTCAGTCTCCAAAAAATAACTCAGGAAAGAATGCTGGCATGCAGCTGGAGAAAGGCTCGCACTAGTTAGGTGAAATCTTATGCTCTGGCAAACACGTAGGTCAGAGGGGCATGTCGCTCAGAGGAAAATTACTGGGCTTCCTACACTTACTAAACCGACCCTTATAAACTTACTATTCTTCGAGTGTTTCCTGCTCAGCATGACAAAAACACCCTTCAACTTTGCTGAAAATGTTTTTTTGACAGAACTCTGATTTAGTTACAACATTCAGATAAAATAATCTTGATACTTTCACATTTAGCTATCATATACTTATTAGGTTTAACAGAAAAACAAAGACACACACCAATCTCTCCTCTAATACAAGTAATTTTATATAGTGAAGCAGATGTTCTGTCCCACATGATTTTCAGTGACAAGTTTTAGCTGTAAATTCTGTTTGGGTAGGTAGCAAGCGTGGTAATTGCTGAATGTATTATAATAGCTTTCATTATAACAGATTCTTGAATATTATTTGGTCATTTTTATCTGTGGAGCTTACCAGAACAGAAGGTAGGCATAGTAAGACAATCTAGCTCTATTTCTCAAAATATTGAGAGTACTACTTGTAAGAGTTTGTAATAATTTCAAAGCACAGGAACAAAGAATCCTTCCTAACTGTATTAATCATTGCATAATAGCTTGCCTCTTTATGATTTAACTTTAATTTGCATTATTTCAAAACCTCACAATTTCTCAAAAACAATTACTTCTATTTATTCGTATCTTCCAAGTTCTAGGCCATGACACCTTATTAAAGTGCAGGGTGTTGAAGTACTTCCAAAGGAAGATGCTTAAATTACTTCCATCGAATCCATGAAAGTGCAGAATTTTCCAATTTATGCATGGAGTTGGGTTTGCTAACCTCTAGGCATCCTACCAAAACTGAAAACACCAAAGTAATTAAAAACTTAGGGAAGTAAATGAAAAGTGAAAACAGTTTTAGTAAGCCACACAAAGCTACATAAAAGAAAACACACAGCAGTACAAACCCAATTGTGATCCTTTAAAAACCAGTATGATCTATGTATGCCATCTTCTGCACTGTAAAGCCACTGAAGAAGTGTTATTCTCTTCCAATATAACCTAGGATGACAATAAACTTGTACTTGGCAAAGTATCAGAAGTACCACAAATGAACGAAAAGTGTAACTTCTATGGTATTAAGGTACATCACCTGCAGATTGCATTATTTTCCTCCCACATTAAAAGCTTTGCTCTTAATTTAATAACACCTCCTGCACATGCATAGAAGATCATGAGGATTTCCTTTTTCTCACCTTCTTCCTAAGACAACTAGAAAAGTTTTTAGATGGCAAGACTGCTTAAAAAGATTAGAAGCACTACTACCTTATGAAGCTGATTTTTAAAATACAGCATAATGATTGCTAATACTGGAAGCAGGCAAAAGTGAAGTGAATAATAATAAAAAACCAAAAAATCCATTACTTTCTCATCCAAAGTATTCTGCTGCAAGGCAATCCCTATGTAATCTAATCATTCCATTCAAAAAACTTGAAAGATATCTTGTTGAAAATTGCTGTGAAGTTTAACCAAGTTTTATAAACCAAACAATAAATAGTTTCCAAAGCAGGCACATGAAGTGGTTAAAACTGAATTATTTCAAGGACAGCCAGTTGATTCACCATAGGCATAAAATACACACCCTCTCTGGGAACATGAACTCTCGTATATTCTACATGGTCTTCACAGTTTATGGCACTTTGGCAATGAAGCAGGGATGTAACACACAAAGAATACTGCAACAGTGGCCAGTTGTCCAGTGCCATAGCCTTGTACTTAAATTCTCTCAGGAAAAGCACTTGGACACCAGCAAGAAGAGAAAAAAGAAACTTTACAGCTGTTACCATTGAGAGAGAAGGAAATACAATCACAGTATTTCCATCAGCTGATGGATCCCTAGAGAAAAATTGTCATATTAACCCAGTAAAGTCCCAGAAAAATTAAAAAGTGAATGGAAATGTCAGCTTATCCCTCAGGCAAAACCTGACTCATTTCTAGAATTCTGAAAGCATTGCTTAGATAATGGCATCTACAATAACACTGCATCATCCCTAATATACACAACGTTTATCTTTTAAAAAGAAACATGGTTAACATCCAGCCTCCCCAGAAAAATTTCTCAGTATAACAGAAATCTGTGTGCAGGTTTCCAGAAATGCTTGTGTTCCAGTCCTCTGAACCATTAGCAAAACTGTAAGAATCATCATGTTGCTCACTGATCTCCAGTATCACTATTTATGATAGCATTAAAAGCCTTATCTGGAGTGATGCCATGCTAATTAATGCAAAATCAAGCAAACATTATCCTTTTTCTGTTATTCTATACATTAGGTGTAATTTTCAAATGTTTTCCATCAATGAGATGATCAACAAAAAGAATTTCAAACCACCAAAAGATCCTAAAGAGGCTGTGCTCACAATATAACAGCTCTCTAAAACTTGATGTGAAAGGAAAAATATAATCACTAAATAATTTCTAGGTGTCTGTCATCAAATCCTAGCCTTCCATGTTCATTAATATTTACAACTGCATTCCTACTCCCTACTAAAACTAGCACAAGTTTCAATGTCTTTCACTTATTCAAGGATTAGCTCAAACTGCTTTGTTATGTGCCTATTTTCTCTTGATAAAGGGAAAAAAATCCAACTAACCAACTACCATCAAAAAACTGTTTCACAGTTGTTTCCTATGATATTGCATCTTCTCCACACAAACTTCCCTCCCTCAAGGGCATGAGTCTTACAGAATTTAGCAGTCAACAATGCAGACAGAGATGTTAAAGACTATCTAAATTTATTTTCTCCTGTAATCTGCATCACAAATAACAGGTTCAGAGTACTGTCCTACAGAGAAAGTACTGAAAGCAGAGCACTGAAAAGGAAAACAGGAGTGTGGATCTCTTTGTATGGATTCTCCCATCCAGGGCTTTCTACACCTTTGGATTAAAACAGAGGCGAGCATAGGAGATCCACCTTTTTTTCTGAAGGCATGCAGTGGAAGTCCTGTCTATGATACAGGGTAGTACCTACCAGACTAATCCAACGTCACATCCTACACATCCACTAGGCATTTTTCCACTAGGCATTTTTCCACTAGGCAATTTTTTTCACCATTTTATTTTGCACCTATGAAACATCGATTACTTACACTATCTAAACACTTAATATACTGAAGAAACGACCAATCACTCTCCTCTTAGTCCACTATTTTGTTGTTTTTCAGATGCAGACATGGTATTTTTTAGGTCTTTATTATACTTTTAAAAATATACATATAACTATTACTATTATAACTATTATTATAATGAGCAATAGTTCTATTGTCCACGTTAAATATATTTTGCATTCTGTCTTCCATTTTACAAGTTGCAGTTTCTTTTTCTCTATATAGAATTAAGTACTGTGTTTCAGTCCTCATTCATCATCAACAATTTTTTACTCATCACATTTACACAAATCTTCAGATGCATCCAATAGCATCTTTCATTTTGAGACAACTCTGTCACTTTTTATACTTTTGGCCAACTTCCTTATGTTTTATGTTTTCATAATTAGCAATGTCACAATTTTTTTAGTCAGCTCAATCTTCCTTCTAGCCTTCTCTTTTCTACCCAGTTTAGCTGATCTAATTGAAATAATTTAATTTAATCCAACTAGATAAAACAGGTAGACATGTATGCTTACAGGTCCAAACCCAGAGCCAATGCATTCTTGAATTTCATTGCACAGAAATGGCTCGGTATTTTGCAGAGCCACCTCAGAACTTCTGCATCCATACCTGTTCACTTAAAAAATGCATCAGAACCCCATTATCCCAATGCCAGTCCCAGAGTTTGCCATCTTATTCATGAAGACTATCCACTCTTGCCTAGAAATTTACTCCTACAAACTGTTTTAATTTCACAAACACTTATGAGGTCTTCTGTAACACATGATTTCATATGTAATAGAATGATGAAAACATCATTATTTTAAAACACTAACACATTAAAGTATTAAATAGTAATATTTTAACCTAATCTGTGAACTTTACAGTAACATAAAAGTTTCAGTCTGCCAATAACTCTTAAAAAATAAATCTAATGCCTTTTGAAAAGACTCAAAATAAAGGATTACTGAGTAAATCACAAACTGCCATCTAAGAGCACAAAAAAATTCCAAATTCACAGAAATATTGCCTTCATCATCTGCAGGCTCTTTCAGTGCAACAGAAGGCAAACTACAGAACCCGTCTTGGGAAACAACCCTGAGAAAAAGAAGCATGCGCAGCTATTTAGAGATATGCTGGCTACAGACGAGCTAGGTAGTCAAAAGGGGTAAAAAGTTATTCCTATTTGTGAATTGTGCCTAAAATTAGGCACAGTGGTTGCTATACTTTTTACAGCTTGAGGGTATGAGGGGGAGTTAGGTGAAAAAGAGAGAATGAATTTTATTGAATACTGCATACATATCATAATTTGTGTGGCCCCTGTAGGGGCCACTTTCTGTCACTTTCTGTCACAGAAGTGACAGAAAAAAACCTTGCAATTTGAAAAGGGTCAGTTTTATATATAAAAATCACTTCTTTCTGAATCAAAACTGTATCAAGAGTCACCTCAGTATAAATAAAATTTTGTATCTGATAGTTATTTGCAGTTACTTCTTGACTGTTGCTGCTCTGCTTGTTAGTTAACTGTTACTTTTTCATTTGTATCTACTCATATTCTTTCCTTATTGATGGAATTGGTTGACACAACTGGATTGGAAAGGGAGGGATTGATGGAACCTATAAATGGAGGCAACTCATTCTGGAGTGTTTACCTTTAACGTCAAACCAAGACAGCGGGGAAAAAAAAGAACAAAATACTCCAGCATGAGACTACTCCAAATCTCAAATGCCAATACATTTCTGCTCACTTTCCCTCTGAACTGTTTTACTGGCTTCAAAATCAGTTATAAATGGAATAAATCACAAAAATCAATCCAACACTAAAGCTCCCACCAAAGAGTGTTCTTTAAAACTTTTCAGTCCTTTTAATACCATTTGTTTTGTAACTATATTCATTATGAGGAAAATTTCTGATTTGTTCCAACCCTTTTCTGCCTCTCACCTTCTGCCTCTCACCTAATGCTTACTTACTTGGCCTTTCATGACATTTCTTCTATAAAGTCAGTCAACAATACTGCCTTCAAAAAAACAAACAAACAAACAAAACCACCAGCATCCTTTCTCACTACAGTTGCATTTTCTCTCTATGCTACTTCACTGGCTTCTTGCTTTTTCTCTTTCATCAGCAAGATGAGCTAGAAAAGCTCCAGTGTACTACTGCACTTACAGCATTTGTTCTAACAGCTAGTCTCAGAAATACATAACTAATAATTATCTTGCAGTGCTTACAGAGCAAGTGCCTCATGGCACTGCCTGTCCTTCATCCCTGCTTGTCTTCCTGTGTTTCACCTCTGGAGACACTGCAATCTTTGCAACACAAACACCCTTCAGACAAGTATTAGTAGTAGAGATACCACAACATAAATCAAATCACTTTTACTATTTCCTTTTTGATTCTAATTACTGCAAAGCACCCTCCACAGTTCTGCTGAGTTTCCTACCAATATACACCTGTCTTATGTGGCATTGTGTTTTTAAAGATTTGTTATTATTAGTTATGTTAGTTGTTCTGTGTTAAGAAAATGGTTTGGTCCTTAGTTCCCCCCATGTTCTCCCCTCATGATGGTTTGTCCCAGGTTGTTTGTTACTTTCCCGCCACTTGCCTGCCCATCAAACCCAGTGATCCTTCCCTCCTCCCTCCCTGCCCTTATAAGTCCTCTCCCCTCCCAGTGGTGCCACCTACTCCCCTTGTCAGTCACTGTAACCACCCCCCCCCTTTTGTTCGAGATTTTTCCATGTCAGTCACCCTTACTGTGCTGTGTGATTTGCCCCTGGGGCTTTTCCCCTCCCGTGTATGATCTTTATTGGTTCAAATATGTTGTTCGTTCCTCCCCTACCCTATTCTTATTGATTACTTTGAGTCTCCCCCTTCCACGCCCACTCCCTGTATCAGCTCCCCCCGTGCCCGAGCCTGTCTCCTTTGTCTTTGGAACCCTTAGGGAATAAAGCCCCCTTGACAAGCACGCAAGTGTCCTCTCTTTTTCCTTTGCCTTGGACTCCTCGTGGTCTTATCCTCGCCTGTGCCACCCACACCACAGACGGCACCACCACCTGGGGTCCTCTAATGGAACCTGGGGGTGGCAAATCTTGTGTCTTCCTCCAGCCAAGCTTGGGGAGCTGCTAGCCGGGAAGAGCCACAGTCTTACACAAGAAACAAATTTTTCTCTACTAAGACTTTAGTCCTGCCTCCTTCTGTCTTAACCATCTCTCTCTCTCACTGGCTTCTCCAAATACATGTATAATTTTCCTGTAAAAATTGCATGTCTAAACCAGGTCTTATTATCCTCCCTTTCCACATATTCATGATGAATGACGTCATTCTCTTCTTTTCTGTCTGGTACCCAGGATTTCTCTTCAGTGTGTAGGTTCTTTCTGCATAGGATATTTCCTGTATGATCTTCCTGATTTTCCATGCTGCTCAATCTGCTATTCAGACACACCTACAACAATGTAATTTTCCTATGTCAATGCATATGCATCCCACCCTACTCACAAATTTGTAACACTGCTGCAAAGATAGGTTATCTAGTCAGGAACTGTGGGAACTCAATTGTGTCTTTAGACCCTCTACAAGGTTTTTATTTCTCACCTGGACTACAGCGTACTTTGTTTTCAAACTCCTGTGCAAGGAGTCTCCTCCGTACCCTTCTCCTCTTTCGATAGCCTGAGACATGAGGACTTCAATCACATACAGGTGTGTATCAATCAAGTAAAATTTATTTTCTGTTTCTATTCACTAAATGGAAGAACTCCATGAATATCCACAAAGTAATTTCAGAGTTTTCTTTTATCTTCTATTTGATGTGAAATATAAAATTTCTGCCATGAGTGGGTTGTGGTTTTGCTAATAAGGATAGCCATTATTATCCATATTTAACTACAGTACCTCTTAGGCATCAACTTTAAACACCTTTAATAAAGGCTATCCCTTCTATCTCAATGACCAAGCAGGTACTAGAGATGCAAGACATTGCTGTGGCTCATAGGCATAATAAAATCTGAAAATAAATTTAAACAACACAGATGGGAAAAATAGTGCTGCAATATTCAGGAAGATAAAAGAAAACTAGATATGGCTCTTGTTCTCTCTTCAGCAGTACAGAAAATTTTGAAGTAGTTCTACAAGAGGTCTTTTCCTACAGTAAGATAAAAAATTTGAAATAACTGTTTCTAAACAAATACATTTCACCAGCAGCAGCTGAACTTCACCATTCTTCCAATTTAATTCTTTTTATTCTAGTTCCAGAAGAAGGTGCTTCTTTTCAAAGAATTTGGGTTTTTTTTTCCTTTTTGGTAAAATATGGAAGATAGAAAACAGACATCTACATATAATAAATTGGCAGTAAGGAGGAAGTTAAATATTTGAGATTTCCTAACTTACTTTTTTGTTTGATTTTTTTTTAATACACCTGAAGGGAGAAATATAATTAGGGAGGCTGACAGAAAAACGACAAGGAATCATCACTGTTATTGCATTACATTGAGTAATGTCAGTGTATGAGTCAAGATGCCTAAAATCCACCTAGTAGCATTGTGCTGGTTTTGGCTGGAGTAAAGGCAATTTTCTTCCCAGTGACAGGCATGGGGCTGTGCTTTGGATTTGTGCTGAACACAGGGCTGACAATACAGAGATGTTTTTGTTATTGCTGAGCAGGGCTCACACAGAGCCAAGGCCTTTTCTGCTTCTTATACTGCCATGGTGGTCAGGGGCAGAGTGCCTGGGAGGCTGAGAGGAGACACAGCCAGGACAGGTGACCCCAGCTGAGCGAAGGGATATTCCAGACAAGGTGACATCACACTCAGTATACAAAGCAGGGGCAAAAAGGTAGTAAGCGGGGGGACATTTGGAGTGACGGCACTTATCTTCCTCAGTAACCATTACACTGCTATCCTGAAATGGCTGATTTTCTTCTATATATGGCTATCACTTTCCATATTGAACAGTCTTTATCCCACCCCTCAGGTTTTCCAGCTTTTACCCTTTCAACTCTTACCCCAATCCTGCTGATGGGAGAGGAAGCAAGCACTGCATGAGACTTGGTACCTGACTGGGGTTAAACCACAAGCCTCTAGAAATTCACACTTGATAACATGCAGAACACATGATCTAGCATCAGTGATTTTATCATTAAGTAATGCCTATTTTATCTAATACCTATTACACCCAAAGAACGAAGAAGTTAGATGCTGAAGTCAGAGCTGACCTCAGGACATGTTCACCAACAGAAGAAAAAAAAACAAAACCAATTTTACAGAACAGCAGGTAAAATTTATTTCCTTCCCTCACCCACCTATAAAGACTCACATTTGCACTTTACACATTTGAACAGGAATGCATCACACTGTGCTACTATAACAGATTATCAATTTCTTATCTTCTAGCTCATGCAGTTGATTTCCACTTAATTGCCCATTTACATTTAGGTAGCTGTAGTCCTTCCTCACAATATGCCACACTTTGGTACTAGAGAATGATTTCCTTCATGTGCTCTACACCAGGATAATACAGCTACAGGGATTCAAGAACACTTGAAAAGGAATAAAATCCCTTTCAGCTAAAAAGAGGACAGAGTCTGCAAGTTGATGTATTTTAATTTCCAGTTCTTTTGTTTTGATTCATGAGGTAATGTAACTTTGTACTGGCATTTCCATTACAACCCCTTTTAAAGAGTACCAGCCATTCTATAACCACAAACCAGATTACTGAATGCATTCAGTTTGCATGCTAAGTACATGGATGTTGGTAAGCAGTCTGAAACTAAGTTTATATCTAAACTTCTTGCTGCTTAGACCTTTGAGGACAATTCAAATAAACTTTTTCAAGATGCAGAAGTCTTTGGAAACATTTCAAGGCAAAAAAAGCATTCAACATAACAGTTTTGTCAGCACAACAGATCCATAAATTTTAGCAAGTAATGGCTAATACACAAATGCTTGGAAGCCAGTTTCCGTCTTCATGTCCACCTTCTTAACTCAGGGAACCACATGCTCTATTTTTTCAACTGAATTAAACTAGCTCAGCAACAGTTCTCATGAATGCAACTTTCACCTTGAAGAAGAGAAGAGGAAGGATGAATGAGATCTCTCCCTTTTATCAGTGACAAACTCATGTTAATCAACAGAGTCAAACTCATGTCACCTTCAGGTTCACAACAGACTCTGGCTCCAGTTCTCTGGACTTTTTCCCACGCTATTACATACCTGGGTCAGACACAAATCCAGAGTGGCCCATTTTCCAGCTCTGGCTCAGAAATTGCTTACACAGCATGTCTTTTCAAGCTGAGATGATGAAAATGTCACAAAACCAGATGATTTCATAAAGTACCTGTCATCTCCCACTTAATCATTTCAAGAACAACCTAGGAAGTTTTGGTATGTTACACTGAACCAATGTCAATACTTATGGATACTAAGAAAATTTTTCCCCCTGAAATTAGAAAATATCCAGATAGAAATATCAAGTGCATTTTAACAGCATCAAAAAATGCCTCCATCTTGATCTGAAGAAACTCAGAGAGTTACATTTATTACACTGAGTAGTAAAAAATAAATCCCAAACAGATAAGATAATAATCACAATTTATTTATAAAATTATATTTTGATTATTTTAGAATCATTACAATAGGTTTAATCTAGATTGTTGTTTTGTATAAGACAACAGTGGCAAAGTTCTATTGCTATTACAAATGGGAACTAAGAAAAACAATATTTGCAACCAGCATTTGCAAATCTCCACAGAAATGTAAAAATGTAGCCTTTGATTCTTTAGAATTACTAGAATTACCCAGATTAGTAGTTCAACTAGCATTTCAAACTAGAGGAGCCACAGACAGCAGCCAGCTGGGATTGTTCTCATTCCTGGATGCTTTTTAGCTCTTTACACAGCTTGTGCCATGAACCAGCCCAAATAACTCTTGCTGAAAAAAATCAGCACACTAGGTTAGACAGTCAACAGATTTAGCACAAGGCTGCACAACCACTTGTAGTGAGTATTAGAAAGCAGACATGAGCAGCTAGAGGAAGGAACAGGACCACTGTTTTTTTTTTTTGCCAAAAATACTAGACTCTACTAACTCAGATCAGAGATTTACTTTATCACAGAAATAAATATGGATAATAATTTTACTATAGCC
The DNA here is from genome assembly GCF_022539315.1 of Serinus canaria. Lineage (NCBI taxonomy): Eukaryota > Metazoa > Chordata > Aves > Passeriformes > Fringillidae > Serinus > Serinus canaria. The sequence continues at coordinate 56,628,311 of NC_066343.1, forward strand.
AAGTAGTTTTGCAGAAAATTGAACTATTAGAAGTTTAATTTTTGGCAATTTTAGAGTTCAGTGTTTCTATCATATTGCCTAGGTCAAGTATTTACAGTTTAAACACCAGAACACACTACATGCCTTAAAGTAGCCATTTAAATACAGAACACTCTCAATAAGTATTTTGCAAAAATGGCAAAAAGTGGAATTCTGGAAGATAAAAGACATTCTGTCATTGACCTCAAAAGAATAAGTTTTGTCTCATTTCTTATGGAAAAGCATTCAAAGTTTCTATTTTAACAACCTTTTGTAGTAAAAGAGAAAACATAAAGATGATTCTGACCATAATCAAGCCATATTAACAAACTTTTCCTAACTGACTAAAAATTGGAAAAGATACATTACAACTGCTTATGAAAGTTGTGCCACTATATCTGACACATTCACAGTACCACAATCAGAGGTTGTTGGTACCATACCAAATTTTTTAAACATTTCTGGAGGACCAGTCCATCTGAAGCTTTTGTTTCTTCAATATTGTGATGACTACACTAAACAGCACTGTAGCTAACATACAGGGAAAAGCCACCACCTCTAAAGTACAAGTATATAAGGTCTGATGGCTAAACATAACTTGTAGCACTTTTCAGGCATATTTAAACAGTTTTGGTTTCTTTCTTTGCAATCTCCTGGTACTCTTGCTCTTCCTGAACCTTTCAAAACACTCACACAGCAATAAAGCTTTAGTGCATGAAGGAGGTTTATCTGTTTTTTAGTTTCTTTCAATTTAAAATGAAGGCTTGTTTATAGGAGAATGAGGAAAACTGCTAGATACAAAAAAAATCAGGTTAACACTGAACTTGCTGTGCCTGGTTTGCCTTGGGCTTGTCCGAAAAAGTAGCAGAAAGAACCGCTTGGTTCTTTGCAGTGAGACTGCAAAACTATCAAGTAGACAACACCTACTGTCTTTAATTGCAAGGTCTCTTAAAATTGCCTAAGGCTTTGAGGATGTTATGTTCTCCCCAGCCCCCCATAATTGCTACTGTTAGTAACTGTTTTTCTTTACAAATTACACCATCCCTGATGTCTGGAAACCGGAGCAAGTGTTCCTTTAGTACCCTGTTATCTGCATGCATCTGCTCCAGATAACAGCAACCAGTCTGGAAAACATAGATCTTGACATTCCGAGTGCCTGGGAACTTTATCTCCCCCTTCCTCAATTCCTAATCAGTAGGTCTGCTTTACAAGAGAAAGAGCAGAAGCAGCCAGCAGCCTCCTTCGAGTATCAATTTATTGTACTGAAGATGCTGAATTAGGACTTGACTTCTAATTCCTCTCTCATGTACTGTACATTCTGAGAAAAAGTATCAATATTCAGCTGACTTAAGTTTAAATATGCAGCAATAAATTTAGTTACCAACCTCCATGACCAACCTTTATACAAATCAGACATGAACTATACTTACCTGGATGAATTCATCCCCTGATTCAGGCAGAACCTTACCTTGACTGCCATCAGTCTTTTGGTAGCACATTATAATGCAGAGAGCAAAACATTATATCAAAGAGCTCAATTTGTCTATCTGAATTTCTTCATTACATTGTATATCTTCCTGTTACAACTACTAAATTGGGGTACTCTTGGCCATAATGAGTCACTGGTCTGTGTGTATATATATGTATATACATATACACACACACTCTCATATATATATATATATATATATATATATATATATACATTAAAAAAAAAATATATATATATATACACACATACAGGGTTTTTGTGGCCAGGTTCTGTTAGTGGAGGGGATGCCTGCAGGGAGCTTCTCTTCCCTGAGAAACTGTGAGAAGCTCTCCAATGTCCGACAGAGGCAAGGCCAGAAAGCTCCTGCACAGACCCACCACTGGACAAGGCCAAGTCCATCAGCAGCATTGGTGGCACTTCTGGAATACACACTTTAGAGAATTCACAGAATGACTAGGTTGGAAGAGATCTTCAAGATCATTGAGTCCAACCCATAGCCTAACACCTCAACTAAACCGCAGCACTAAATGCCACATCCAATCTTTTTTAAAACACATCCAGGTATGGTGACTCCACCACATCCCCGGGCAGACCATTCCAGAACTTTATCACACTTTCAGTAAAAACTTTTGCTTTATATCCAACCTGTATTACCCTTGCTGCAGCTTAAGACTGTGTCCTCTGGTTCTGTCAGCTGCTGCCTGGGGGAAGAGACCAATCCCCACCTGACTACAACCACCTTTCAGGAAGCTGTAGAGAGGGATAAGGTCACCCCTGAGTCTCCTTTTCTCCAGGCTAAACTCCCCCAGCTCCCTCAGTCATTCCTCACAGGGTTTGTGTTCCAAGTCCCTCACCAGCCTTGTTGCCTCCTTTGGACATGCTCAGGTGTCTCAAGGTCCTTCCCAAACTGAGGGGCCAGAACTGGGCACAGCACTCAAGGTGCTGCCTCACCAGTGCCCAGTACAGGGAAGGGTGACCTCCCTGCTCCTGCTGGCCACTCTATTCCTGACACAGGCCAGGATGCCACTGGACTGTATGGCCACCAGGGCACTGTCCAGACACACCGTCCCCAGCCTGTAACACTGCAGAGGGTTACTGGGGCCAAAACGCAGGACTCGAGAACTGGACTTGTTAAACTCCATCCTGTTGGACTCTGCCCATCCATTCAACCATTCCAGGTGCCTCTGAAGAGCCCTCCCACTTTCCAACAGATGGACACATGATCCCAGCTCAAGGTTGTCAGCAAATTTACTAATGAAAGACTCAACACCATCAATAAAGACATTGAACAGAACTGGTCCCAGCACAGACCCCTGAGGACACCACTGCTAACTGGCCCCAGCTGGATGCAGCACCGTTCACCACCACTCTCTGGCCCGGCCATCCAGCCAGTTCCTAACCCAGCAGAGTGCTCCTGTCCAAGCCGTGGGGTCCCAGATTTTCCAGGAGTGTGCTGTGGGAGACAGTGTCAAAGGTCTTGCTGAAATGCAGGTACACAACATCCACAGCCTTTCCTGCATCCACCAGGCGGGTCACCTGGTCACAAAAGGAGACCAGGTTGGTCAAACACGACATACTCCTCCTAAACCCTTGCTGGCTGGGTCTGATACCCTGGCCATCCTGTAGGTGCTGTGTGATGACACTCAGTATAAACTGTTCCAAACCTTACGGGGTACTGAGGTCAGGCTGACCAGCCTATAATTGCCAGGATCCCCCTTCCCACCCTTTTTATGAATGGCAGTCACATAGGCCAGCTTCCAGTCCTCTGGAACCTCAGCAGTGAGCCAGGAGTGCTGGTAAATGATGGAGAGTGGCTTCACAGGCTCATCTGCCAGGTTGGATCACCCTGGGATGGATCCCATCTGGGCCCATGGATTTATGAACATCCAAGTGGCTCAGCAGTTCTCTGACTGCCTCCTCCTGGATAACAGAGGGACCATTCTGCTCCCGGGCACCATCGATAAAATAGTTACTGTGCAGATGAAGTTGCAACCAGAGAAGAATGAGAATATGTGAGAGCTAAACCTCTGCAGACACCAAAGTAAAGCGAAGAACGAGAGTAAGAAGGTGTTTTCAGGTGCGAAAACACCCTGTAGCCCAAACTAATTTGGATATGAGTCCTTTGAGGGTCTTCTTGTGGTCATTTGGGAATGTCCCATTCCTCAAAATTCACTTTTATGGTCCCAGATTTTCTGATGAATCTTCTTTCCTTGAGAGTATCTCAAATATGTGGTCAGGTCATGATGCACTTCTCTTTTCATTCTTTACTCCAGTACTCTATCTGTGTCCTCAAAACTAAGACATCAACTAGTACATATTAATCACTAGTACAAATTAACAATGAAGCATTAGGTGTCACAAGCCTTTTTAGTCACAACAGGGAGTTAGCACAAGACCACACTGACCTCTGGTATTTGTACTAAGCACTGTGTGGTACAAAACTAAACACTAATCACGGGTCATTCACTGCTGTGTGAGAGTTAAAAGAATTTTCCAGCATCTTCCCCCACTGCTGCACAGACTTGTACTTGAAGAAATATCACTTGTTCAGTAACATCTGTAGTGAATGTTCTGTTCAGTGGACCTCCTGCTGCATATTGCTATGTATCTTTCCATTCCATCTTTCTGTTTGTAGTTGTCTGCACTAACTTTTCTTGATCCTGGAGTTTGATATCCCTCTTACAGACACAAAATATCAATCAGTACATTTGCTTAATTGTTCCAAAGCTAGTGACATTTTCAGTTCCTACAGTACTGACCAAATCTTGCAGAAGTTTGCCAGAATCCACCCTTTCTTTGATCTCTTCTAAAAATTTCATACAGACTGTAATTCCTGCTGATGGTGTCTCCAGTTCATCCAGTTGAAAGAGGCTAGTTAAATCACTTCACTTCAAGAAGGATGAAATAACATTGTTTTTAGCACACAGATGGTAATAAACAAGGGACATTTAGAACTTAAGATCTCACCTCCCTATTTCAACATTTCCATTCCCTCAACCTGTCACATTCATTTCTCAATGCTCTTCCCTTCTGTGCAACCACTGTGCCCAGAGCCTGAGTAGAAAACTGACTCTTCCCTTTCCTCAAAGCAAAGCAGTTCTTGTATTGGCAAACCTGATGTTAAAACTATAAAATCCCTGGTGACAGCAACTTTGTTATTTTAAAGATTTATAAAGAGCACAATAAACTTACAGCACAAAGCAGAAGCCAGACCTAATTATTTACCTAATTCTCTATTCTTCAGGAGAACCTTAAAAGGTTACATTGGTCCATAGGGTAGCATGCCAACATTACTCAGCTATTTTAATCTCATGGTTTCTTAACTGCAATCTTTCGTTAAGCTCTTTGTCATTTTATCTTTTTTAAATGACACCAGTGGTGGGTAGCCCCACCACTTTCATTTAAATGCTTAATTTTGTTTGCACTCTTATTTTACAGTAACAAACAATTCCTAAAAAAAAGATACACCAAATTAGGTACCAGCAAAAATGGACACTGCAAATTTTCACATCAGAATCACAAGTAACAAAGCATGTATACAGTATTTATAATCTTGTATACTCAAATTCATGTAAATAACGCACTGAAATTAATTATACACACCCATATTAGAAAAAAAGTTCCCTGTACTGACTACTGGCACTCTCTTCTGTAAAACCTGTTCTTTCATTTCCCAACATGATTTCAAACCCTAAAATTTTAAACATAGGTGATTTGTTCTTTTTATGCATATTAATGATGGATTTTTTTTCCTCCTTTAGAACCAGAAAAGTAAGTTGAATTCTCCTTGTATTTCAGAATAATAAAACTAAAAGGCATGGAATTTAGTCAAAAGCAGGCATGATGATATACCAACAATCCTCACTGATGTAATGATCATGTTTGCAACACATTCAGCCCTATTACTTTTAGCTCTACAGTTGCTGGCTGTTCAAATCACCATGATTAAAATACTGCTAAGATTTTTCTACCTATTGAAAACATCTATCTTTATAGCACTACACCACCTTTCTCTCTATATACATCATAGAGAAGAGTTACTAATACAAGGCAATTTTTGATACTAACACATGGAAATTTTTTAATTTTTTTTTTTTTTTTACTATCTGATTTATTGGCAACCAAAGAAACCCAAAAAAAGATACCCACTCAAACCATTACCTCTTCGCACACCTCTGCTGAAAGAATCAAAATAGCTTTTCAAGCCAAATGCACAATAATTAACTTGGAAATGTACAGCATTTGAATGTTAATAGTAGCATGCAGAATTTAAAAAGATCAGCATCTCAGTTTAATACCAATACACACACTGAATATCAAACCTGGCTGTGGCAATGGCCAGATAATAGGTAAGTTATTACCTGTCTGCATGACTACTTATTGCTATTCCTGGTTTTTCAACTCAGAGAGATTAATACCATGCCTTTTGCCAGTTTGCTTCTGGCAACTAAAAGAAAAACATATGGAACAGATTATCATGAGTGCTCTCATGTGGCACATCCAGGAGAACAAGGGGATCAGTTCCAGCTAGCATGAATTTAGGAAAGGCAGGTCCTGCTTGACCAGCCTGATCTCCTTTTATGACCAGGTGAGCTGCTTAGTGGATGACAGAAAGCCTGTGGATGTCACCTACTCAGACCTCAATAAAGCTTTCAACATGGTGTCTCATGGCAATCTTCTGGAAAAGCTGGCACTGTTGCTTGGACAGAAGCACTTATCTCCCTTAAAACTGTCTGGATAGCTGAGCCCAGGGAGTGGTGGTGAATGGAGTTTCGTCCAGCTGGTGGCTGGTCACCAGTGGAGTTCCCCAGGGCTCTGTACTGGGGCCAACCCTGTTTAATTTCCTTACTGATGATCTCAATAAGGAGATTGAATACACTGTCAGTGAGTTAGCAGAGGACACCAAGTTGGGTGGGAGCATTATCTCCTGGAGGGATCTGGGCAGGCAGGATCATGGGCTGAGGCTAATTGTGTGAGGTTCAAAAAGGCCCAGTGCCAGGTCCTGCCCTTGGGTCACAACACCCCCAGGCAGCTCCAAAGGCCAGGGCAGAGTGGCTGGAAGTGCCTAATGGAAAAGGAGCTGGGGGTGCTGGTGACAGCAGCTGAACATGAGCCAGGGTGTGCCCAGGTGGCCAAGAAGGCCAATGGCATCTTGGCCTGGATCAGCCATGGTGTGGCCAGCAGGGCCAGGGCAGGGACTGTCCCTAGTACTGGGCACTGCTGAGGGCACACCTGGAGTGCTGTGTCCAGCTCTGGGCCCTCCCTGCAAGAAAGGCACTGAGGAGCTGGAGAGAGTCCAGAGAAGGGCAACTGAGCTGGGGCAGGGTCTGGAGCACCAGTCCTGTGAGGAGCAGCTGAGGGAGCTGGGGCTGTTTATCCTGGGAAAAGTAGGCTATGGGGAGACCTTATGACTCTCCAAAACTGCCTGACAGAAGGGTGTAGCCAGGGGTCAGCCTGTCTTAGGCAGCCGGTGACACCACTGGAGGAAATAGCCTCAAGTTGCAGCAGGGGAGGTTCAGGGTGGACAACAGCAAGAATTTCTCCATGGAAGGGGCTGTTAAACATCGGAACAGCCTGCCCAGGGGAGAGGTGGTGTCACCATCCCTGAAACTCTTCACAAAACCACTGGACATGGCACGTAGTACTATGGTTTAGTTGACGTGGTGTTTGGTCATAGGTTATACTAAATGAACTTGGAAGTCTTTTTCATATCTTATGACTCTATATCACTGCAAACAAAGATGGGTTCTTCAAATATTTATGCTTTTATAATCTGCAATGAGCTCTTCAAAGAGTAATTGCTTTGCTATGTAATGTAGCACCCAGATTGAAAAGCTACTTTGTCATTATATAGAATAACTGTCCTAGAAACTAGCAGTCTGCAGTGTAAGTTTTACTTCTTTACAAATATACATACACAGAATTCTTTAAAACTATGTTTCTGTATTCTAAAATCTCTCCATAAAGAATACTCAAGAGAGCTCAGTACTTGCTGTTCTGTTTTTGAAACAAGGTTGCCACCACCTGGACAAACCTCTAACTGACAAGCATTGCTGTGGTGTGAGAGTCTGTACATGGGAAAAAACCCAAACTCACTTTTTCCATAGAATTATTTCCTTAAGCAAGATAATTAAATAGTCTAAAATTCGGGTTTCTATTCCTGAATGAATATTCAAATTCTGTGTTTAATTAGTATCTAACATTAGACATGTAAAACTAAAATTTATTAGCTTTCCACCAACATTTGAAAAGCTAACTTGAGAAACTACTTTTTATGTTCAGTAATATAATATACAATTATCTGCAGTACTCAATAATCAGCTTACAAATGCTTCATACAATCACAACCAGACTTCATTCCTGTTAGCCAGGAAGCTAACATTCAGACTCAGAAGAAAACCATAGCTTTTATCTCTGAAGATACACTTTGGAGATTTGTTGCTTCTTCCCCTCTCTGCCATTCATCATAAAGCATTACAGGAAAGTTTCAGTCCAGTCTTCAGTAAAAAGCTGTATTTTATAAAAGATTTTGAAAGAAATTAGAAATTCTGCTCTAAACTTCTGATGCACAGGAAGGTGACAGGCCACTACCTAAAACAGGAAACAAGGAGCAACTAAAACTATCATGGAGGATTCCTTTAGTCTCAACAGAACCTTAAGTCTTTCCAACTTACATTAAAAAGTCTACTTACTTCTACTGAAGACTGCATTCAATCAGATACAGAACAATTTATAAATATATAATGCAACTGAATACTTAGTACTTTTCCTTATATAGATTCTTTTACTTATACATTTTTGCTTTGTTGAGAATTTGCTGCACAAGATACAGGCTTATGCGAATGTGAGTGGGCATTTCACATTAAGAAAATGTTTCCCACAGAAGTCAGTGCTTGCATTCAATTATTAGCCACTGATTAATTTACCACTTAAATTCAGTAATGCCACATGTATTTCTCAGAGGTATTTGAGAAGAGTACTGAGAAATTTTAGCTTATATCATCAGAAGCTTACACCACATATGGCCCCTAATGCAGAGCTTGTGGAACATATTAAAACCTAAGGAAAACAGAATGCTTCCTGCTTTTTCCAGCAACTCCTGGTAAGCTGACAGTCCAAATCAAATCAAACCTGAGTATGCTGCTCCTATAAAGAGAACTTTAAATCTTAAGCCATACTTTTAACACTCCTACTTAATCTTTGAAATCACCTAACTTGATGATAACCTACTGTTCTCATAAAAATTTGCATATGGTGGTACTTACCAGGGCTCATTTAAACTCTTAATGATTACAATACATAAGAGTGAAAATGAAGGTATTGCAAATGTATAACTATAACCTGCTCATTAATCAGCCTTTTGATGAAAAAATTATATACCAGATCTTGAGTATTTAGGGCTCCTCATCTTCCTGCATTTTTAAACTAAAATGGTTATTAAGAGTCTTGACAAATTGTTTTCAATGGAAAATGGAATCAGCTATTTCCAGCACGACATATTTGGTTGTAATAGATGCATAAACTGTATGAGGACTTTGTTTTTCAATTAAAAATATAGGAACACTCTTACTATCACTCCACATTCTACTGCAAGAACAATTAATCATGTACCAAAGCTATGGCAATGCCCTGGCAGTATGTTATGTAATATAAGAAAAATAAATTACTTACATTGATAAGTCTAGTCTGTTTAGTGAAATACTTGTCCAAGATACTGAAATGAGTCATCGATCACTACTCCTCAGCCATCTATTCCCATCTTTTATCACAACCAGCTGAAGAGTCATCTCAGAGTTAATGAGTTATGCTGGATGTTCCTCTCATGACAAGCTTAGTATAGCTGCATTTTATCACTGTCATCACTTAGGATCATCTTGCTAAAACCCACCACTTACAGAATGTCATTAAATACAGAACCATCTTTACATTCAAATAAGCCCACCTTACTATGTTGTTGAAGGTATGACCCAGCTTTCAGGATGATAGGTTCTTTCCCATTTGAAAATAAAAGTTCTTGATAAACAGTAAACAGTGTATCTTGTCTCAAGTTTCATGCTTTCAGGAAATTAACTACTCTAATTTTGAATTCTCCCATATTCCTGTTGACAGTATAGTTACTTTTTTGGGATATTTTCCCTCTATATTGGCACTCAAATTTTTCTTAACTCTTTTTCTATTTCTAGCCATTACTTTCTTTACTGAATCTAATGACTTCTTACTCCTAAAGTCTAGGGATTTTGAACAATCACTTTTTCTCTTTCAAGAGAAATAAGACAACCAGACTGAATCAGCATTATTTTACGTCCTTCTTCCTCTCCACTTCTGAAGGCCAATCCTTTCTATATTCACCCCAGAGAATTACAATACTCTTGCAAACTCATATATTTTTGCTATTATTCATTAGAACATTTTGAATGAAGGCAAAACACATGTTAAATCAGTACTTGCATATCATTAACACTTTTTTAATCTCCCCAATTATTCCCTTCATCGCAACAAAACCTGTTCAAGTTGCTGGCTCATTTAAGAACCTAATTTCTCAGAGACAGGAAAAATCAGGAACACAAGGTAATTTTCCTATAATGACAGAAGTAAAGGTGATCTCAGGGTAAAGTTGCTACACCTTGAGTTTGACCTGGATATCCAAGACCATAGGATATTGGTGAGACTACCTCTACTGTAGTGACTTGAATCAAAGCAACTGTAGTTTTGTTAATCCTGTGCTGGCTTTATTTACCACGTGCTGACTTGAATTTTAAAGTAGTTTTTGAGTGCATAACTTGCTTTTTTTTAAGAAGAATTCCTCATTTATAAAACATTTCAAAAAATAACAGCATGGGGCAATGTGAAAGCCATACCTGCAGCATATACCTAAAAATTCTGTACCCCTTTGACATCTCCAAAGTCTGTATTGCAGATATTCAGTCCTGGAAAACACTAAATTTAAGAAGCAAATACTCTTTAATCACAGATGATGGAGGTATAAGGAAACTCAACATCAACCACTTGTATACAATGGACCTGCTCCTACTGCTCCCTACGACAGACAAGGACTCAGGTTCCAAAAGTGTTTTGGACCCTGAACTCAGTGTAGAAGAACACAATTCACAACAGACAGAAAGAAAACATTAACTCTTTGCATCACACAGTCCACTATTTCTGTTCCAAACCCCTCCCAAAGACAGGGCAGGCCAAAAGAAAGGTGTCAGATGGCTTTTGATTGAAGCAGAAGGTGGCACAGACACTACCTACACTATTTACTCTCACCTCCAGCTTAAGGTGGGATGTTGGTCTGATGCAAAGCCCAGCCTGTCCTGACAGACCTACCCTTTCTAAGTGAAGAGAGAGAAAGCAAGATCTGCCTGTTTTGCACACTCTGCAATATATTGGATCAAAATCCAGTACAGTACAAAGGGATCAAGCACATCCATCGCCCATCACTGTGACAGACCTACTCAGTCCTACCTAAATCTGTAGGGCAGACAGCAAAGCACAGTGCAGACACACTGCAGTGACCTTGCAGTGAAACCTGCACACAACATCTCACTGGTCTGATCTATCAGTTTTCTTTCTAGAGCTGTTCTAATCCTGCACAAGTCTCTATATGGTTAGGACACTGGGTGAGCTATGAATTATAAATGCAGCAGATCTTCCTAATGTACTACAAATGATACAGCCCAACACTTGAAAAGAGAGCATTATTTTCTCAGGGCTTTTTAATTCCTAGTTTCTTTTAAAAACAAACCATCATAAATTTTTGGTGAACATTTTACTTTCTATAGACCTTCCTCAATCTCTATTACCTTTGCAATCCATATCCTTAAACTTCTTCACAAAGTTATTAAAGCCCACAAATGCCAGGTGTGACCCTGTTTGTACAGCACAGGATCCTGCTCAAAAATATTGTGAGAGGCAGTGGTTGCAACCATCTGTAATCACTTCACTAGTGTCAGAATGATTTTTCTCTTCATCCACAAGCCTGAGGGAGAACTGACATACTCTCCAGTTCCAGCTCTGGAATAGATGAAACCTCCTATCTTTTCTATGCTGGCACAACAAGGATGGCCATTTACAGAAGTAAACGCATAAATTACAGTGGAAATGAGTGTGTAGGGAAGTAGAATCTCCTACACTCAAGTAACTCCAAACAACAAAGGTCAGGGAGAACAACATCTTAAAACAATAATGAACACAAGCAAGTCCATTTTGTAAGGAAAGTGGATGACAGTCTGTCATTTCAACTGGAAATGAAGGAAGAAAATGGGTATCCAAATTAAGAGGTCACAGAAATGAAATTTGTAGCAGCACAATACTTTGATACATGCTGTACTACAGAAAAAGCAACATTTGAACACTTTCATTGAAAACAAAAATCACATCAATTTCTTCTTTGTTAGCAGAAGGCATGCTTATTTCTTTCAGAGTTTTGTCATTTTGCTGATGCTGAGTGATTAAGGTTTTTTTAGATCAAGCTAAAGCACAGTGACAAATATACAGAAAAAAATCAGAATTTTCACAAGTAGTATTTTCACAAAATCGCAGCAGTAGTACTTCCGATACGAACTCTCCTATTCTCTACTTACATACAGAATAAGGGCATCCAAACTCCTGGAACACGGGCAGAAACCTAGAAAAGTATTTTCTACAGGAGTGGGATAAATGTACATGTAAGAATTAATTTTATAGAATTACACAACCAGTTAGGCTGGAAAAGACATCTGAGATCATCATCTGCAACCTATGACCAAACACCACCATGTCAACTAAACCATAGTACTAAGTGCCATGTCCAGTGGTTTTGTGAAGAGTTTCAGGGATGGTGACACCACCTCTCCCCTGGGCAGGCTGTTCCGATTTTAACAGCCCCTTCCATGGAGAAATTCTTGCTGTTGTCCACCCTGAACCTCCCCTGCTGCAACTTGAGGCTATTTCCTCCAGTGGTGTCACCAGCTGCCTAAGACAGGCTGACCCCTGGCTACACCCTTCTGTCAGGCAGTTTTGGAGAGTCATAAGGTCTCCCCATAGCCTACTTTTCCCAGGATAAACAGCCCCAGCTCCCTCAGCTGCTCCTCACAGGACTTGTGCTCCAGACCCCAGCTCCATTGCCCTTCTCTGAACTCTAGCATTTAAAAACTTATGCAGAAGAGCTCCGAATTACCGAGAACAGCAAATAATTGCTGCCTACCTATCTAGTACAGGCTGCGCTCTGAAACCCTCCAGTGCGTGGCTTTACAGTTTTTCTGGCATTAGAGCACCAGAAACCTGCACGTGTTTCCCGATGCGCGGCACTTTCCTTCCCGCTACTGTTCAGCCGCTATAATGTTTTATCAGCCGCTATAATTTTTTATCAGCCGCTATAATTTTTTATCAGCCGCCGTCCAGCCGCCCCGCCGGTTGCGGACAGCGGCGGGCGGGTGAGGGGCCACGCAGGGAGCAGTGCACGGCTCCCCCCAGGCCCGCCTGCCGCCTCCCCGCTGCGTACCTGCGCGTCTCTCGTACTTGGGCACCCGGTAGTACTTGTTGCCAAACTGGTCGGTGCCCACCAGCTCCTTAGCAGGCCCCACAAGCCGCAGCCGCAGAGTGCGGAGAGCCCGCCAGGCGCGGCTCATGCCGGCACCCGACGGGATGACCGCGGCACCGCTGCCCGGGGACACGGGGACACCGAGCGTGCAACGCGCCCCGCCGCCTCAAGCCCGCCGCTGCGCAGCGCCGCCCTGCGCGGCCCGACCCGCCTATGGGCGCCGGGCGCGCCAGCAACGCCGCTGGCCATTGGCGCGGGCCGGCCCGACCCGAGCCAATCCCGGCCGCGCCCGCCACAAGATGGCGGCGCGGAGCAGATCGGGCCGGTCGCTCCCGCCATGTTGGGGCTCATGGCTGCTCGCCAGGCCGGGCTGGACGACCCCGCGCGGCTGCGCCGGGCCGAGCGCACCCGGAGGTACCGGGGCCGGGGCGGGTACCGGGGCCGGGGCGGGTACCGGGGCCGGGGCGGGTGTCCCTCCTGGCTCCGCCCTGCCGCGGAGCCTCGCTTGGCCCGGCCCGCACTGGGGCGGCCCGGGGCGGAGTGAGGGGCTGCGCTGCCGCAGCTCCCCTGTGCGCGGGGGCCGGGGAGGGGGAGCTGCAGCGGTGGGTCGGCCGGCCTGGTGTTTGTGTATGGTGTGCTCAGGCCTGGGCGGAGTGTGCACAGCGCAGTAAGCTGTAACTCAGTCCCTGCACCTCGGAGTTACCGCCCTTGATGTCGGCGCGATTCCTCCAGGGAGCTCGAACTGCCTGCGGCTGTGCTCCGCCTGGCAGGAAACCGGTGTTTGTGCCCTCATCTGCTCTTCCTTCCTTTTCCCAAAGCCGGCCTTTTGGCAGGTTGAAGAAGAATCAGATGCAGGGGGTTTCTTAGCAGTTTTTGTTGGAAGTGGCGGCAGCATAGACGGATTTGTTAATATTCCCGCAAAAGGTTATAATATGATATTTGTTCAATACCAAGAATCTATTTTGCAGATGTATTTCCAGATAAATCAAATAAAGCCTACCTTAGTTCAGTAACTCACGCAACTTCTGGATCTATGGTGGCGATTTATAGCTTTATGACGCTGTATCATTGTAAGACAAATATTTAAAATTGAAATTAATTTTGGTAGCTCAGGAAGCTTGTTTCTAGGGGCATTTTCTCACAGTTATGTCCCTCTGTACCCTCAGGTAGCATTCAGTAACGCATTGGACGGACTTTACTTGGACAATTGTCTGCAAAGCATTTCCCTTTCTATGCTTTTTAATTTTGACTTTAAAAAAAAAAAGTCGGTCGTCTTAAGTGGATTTTATTTATAGCTGCGTTTTGAAGTAATATATTTTAACACATTTCCACGGCCTTCCTTATATTCCATCTGGAGCTCAAAGGTTTTAAATTAGGTATCTTGTGTATTTCAGAATTCTTATTCTAGGTGAATTTCTACAGAACTAGGTTTCACATCGTTTAAGAGAGCTTAAATGATTTGCTGCTTTTATAGCATGTCTACGGACACGATGATAGAGGCCTGCCTGTAGCAGCCTAAGGGTCTTACATCAGGAATTTTTTGCACCTTGAGCTGAAGCTGAGTACGGGCACTCTGCCTCACAGCTTTTTTGGTTGCCTACTTAGTTATGTTTTTGTTGTGGTGGTGTTGTGCTTTGTACTAAATGGTGCTGATCATGTTGCAAGGCTAAATTTTATATCAGGTGATATGATTTAATGAAGCAGAATATCTCTCTTATGACTATGCAATATTAAAATATTCAAAAATACAAGCTAAGAATTGCAGGTCAGAAAATGTTGTCGAGGAAGCTTCATCATTGGGGGTTGCCTTGTTTTTGTTTAATATTGCAGAAAATGTGGCATACAAACTTCGTTTCATTAAAGGAAATGCTGTAAACTTGGTAAACTAAATTACTTTGTCCACTAGGTGTCCGTAGTTCCAAGCAGGATAAAGCCTTAAAGGATGCTACATGATGAAGCTTCAAAGTAGCCAATATTTGTGGTGATTACAAGCTTCTTAATATTTCTTTTTCTTAGTGTTTTCAAATTACATTCCAGGCTTTGTTTAATATGTTGACCCAACATGTAGTTTTGCTTTTTCTTTGAGCCCATTTTATGTATTTATTTCTCTCTTACCTGCCAAACAACAAAGTACTTTTTCTCCGCCAACTTCACAAGGCTTAGTTCTATCTCTGTACTGTGTAGCTTTGCAAAAAAATGGCAAGTATGAGTTAAATGCTTTGAAGGAGCATGAAACTAGATTTCAGCTGCTCAGAGCTACATGATAACATTTAATGATTCTGTTCTTTTTTTTCATCTCTCTTTCTTCCTTTTTTTGTGGTAGGGTTTTAAGTTTGGAATTAAATAAAGACAGAGATGTGGAAAGAATACATGGAAGCGGTATCAACACCCTTGATATTGAGCCTGTTGAGGGAAGATAGTAAGTATATACTCTAGTTGTTACAAATGTACCAAGTAATTCACTGTGTTTGGGTACTGTGGATTTGTTGTCTTGTTGAATACACTCATTATATCGAGCATATTGAAATTATGAGTGTTTTAACTTCTGTGCTTCATTAACACTTTCAGCATGTTATCTGGTGGATCAGATGGTGTTATTGTACTTTATGACCTTGAAAACTTGAGCAGGAAACCAAATTACACATGTAAAGCACTTTTTTCGGTGGGAAGGTAAGTACTCTGGACGTCTTTTAAAAGAACATGATATAGCTCTTGTGTGGCTAGAATTAAACTTGCAGATTAATATGTATTCTTATTTCTAGGATAAAAAAAGACTGTAGAAAATACTGCCAGAAATCTTTGAAAGCTAGTAGCAGGAGCTAATTGTTTTATTCTTGTTTTTTCTACTCTAATAGTTACATTAGCATGTTACAATATATGTACAGTGACTCTAGTATTGTTTGAGCAAATCTATAGCAATTTCAAAAGTTAAATTAATGTACTCACATGGAAACTAAAGTTAGACAGTCTTATGTTGCTGTTGATGCCACAAAAAGAAGGCAGACCTAGTATTCCAACCTCATATTTTAACACTAGAAAAAGAAGACAGGGGAAAAAAAAAAGAAACCCAGACCTTCCTCTAACTCAAGATTTCTGACCTGTGAGTTTTCTTAATGTTTCATTTTGAAATTTGGTAACTCTATGTCAGTAAATGAGAAAGTAGTTTTGGTACTGCTGCAGAAATGTTCTCTGTATTGCCCAAATATATGTAATACATATATTTGAGTAAATGCACTTTTAAACAGGATTATTATGCAGTTATTTGCATGATAATTTCACCTGTTTGGAAAAAAATGTAACACCTATATGCAGTTGTTTGTTTTATTTCTCCTCTCTCTCTTTCCAGCTTTACTAGTAGCTATTTTTAGTTCATCAGGTACAGAAGTGATTTGTACAAAATTTCTTAAGAACATGTTTAAATGAAGACAGGTGTGCTACTGAAAAAATGGGGTATATTTTTCTCAAGAATAGGGTACTACTGTGTTGTGTGCAATCTTTATAAAGAGTCTAAGACTTTATTGATTTGTCAGGCTGTCCCTGCAGGCAATATGAATTTTTCCATTATAGGCATTTTAAGTGTTCTAGCAAAAGCTGTTTTTTCTTTATTTGGATAAAGGCTTGTCTGGTAGGTTAGAACTTCACCTAAAACTCACAGTAAGAGATATTCTAGTTCATAATAGATTGGTAGCTGCATTTTCCTCTTATTTTTTCCCAGTCTACAAATCATTTGAGGTCTAAGAGTCAGAGGCTTCATGAGTCATACAAGAATAGAACAGATTTGTAACAATAAATGGCCTTAACAATATCTTGAATCATAGACAAGAAAAAGGCTAATAGAACAAATGTTGATGGCTGGGCTTCTTGCACAAAATTATTTTAAATTGTAGTTAAGAACATATAATGACTATACATCTCTAACTCTCAAAACTGAGATGAATTCTGAAACAGATGCCACAAATTGAAGAAATTCATGCTAAGAAGGCACAATGTAAAAGCTATCAAATCTGTGTTAAAATCAGGCTATCATTATCTTCAGTTAGGTCAGCAGAAGTAATCCATCCTTAAAGATTCTGTTTAGGAGTATGGTTGGTTATCTGTTTCTTGTGTAGATGTTAATTTTTATAGCTGTGTCTTTTATTTCTTACCACTTGAGGCATGAATTTTGTTAGTAGAATTGGATTTTGTGTGGCACTGCTCTAAATGACAGGCTTATGATTATTATTGCTTAAATAACCTTAGTAGATTTCTTTCCTCAATTATTTATTTGTAGTATTCATGAAGATTCCTAGTATATTTTAAATACTTGCTAACTAATTAGCTGCAGTTTATATATATCTTCAGATATTTGGAGTATTATTCAGAGTTCCTGATATAATAAATGAATTTATACTGCAGAAGAATTTTCCTCTGACTGTCTAGCTCCTGTCTTTGAAGGATATGGTGCTGACATCTTATGATAGTTTGCCTGTTGTCCAAGATTGCAGGGCATAAGAGAGGCTGGTCTCAAAGTTGCTTAAAGAATATCCTGCTGAAGGCCTTTTAAAGCTGTTTCTTAATACACCCCTGAACTGGGCTTGCTGATGATCGAGTAGTATAGAACAACAAAAGAGGTAATTCCTGGTGGTAGACTGTGATTTACCCCATGTTTCAAGTCTGGGCTATAGGGCTACTATTGCAAATACAAAAATAAAACTTTTCCTTTTTCCTGGGAGTCAGCACAAAGAGCTTTACCTGATTTCATATGATTCATGCTGACCTGTGACAAAAACTGACATTTGAGAGTAAACAGACAGTGCCCATTTCTGGATAATATGCAGATAATGATTATCTTTAAGGTAGTCTCTACTACTCAAAACATGTCTAGGAAGAATGAATGACAGTAACATATTATCCACAGAATTATTTGTATTTGTCTTTGGTAGAAAAGACTAGGATATTTTGAGTAACAGATGAAAATACTTCACATGGAATGAACTGGGAAAAATATACATCCTGAGACATGAAACTAGGCTGAATAGCATATAGCCATTACTAAGCTCAGCCAGATCAAAGGTGGTTCCTGCCGAGCTGCTCAAGAGTTTGTTAGTTCATTCCTCAGCCCCGTGGATTATGGGAGAATTGATTGTTCTTGTGCAGAGTTGATTACAGTCCACTGTTGTACATTTATAGTTACTGTACCCAGATGGGTTTAGATTTTTCTGCACAGTGCATAGAAATGCCTTTCCAGGAGTAAGCTCACTCTGAGTCAAGCTTGATTTCCTGGATCTGCAGGTACTGAAGATTTTTAGCTTGCCATGGTTTAACTCCAGCCAGCACCCAAGTTCCTCAGAGGTGCTTGCTCACTCCCCTTCCAGAGCGATCAGGGAGAGAATTGGAAGGGTAAAATCTAGAAAACTCCTGGGTTGAGATAGTTTTATAGAGAAAGCAAAAGCTGCAAACACAAGCACACCAAGGAATTAATTCACTTCTTCAGCCATCTCCAGGAAAGCAGAGCCCCATAACACATGGTTACTTGGGAAGACAAATGCCATCATTCCAAACATGTCTCCTCCTCTTTCCTTGTTGCCCCCTGCATAATATACTGAACTTTGATGTCACATGGTTTGGAATATCCCTTTGGTCAGCTGGGGTCACCTGTCCTGACTCCTCCCAGCTTGGCAGGCACCCCAGTCCCCTCACCAGCATGTCAGTATGAAAAGCAGAAAAGGCGTTGGCTCTCTGTAAGCCCTGCTCAGCAGTAACAAAAGCATCCCTATGTTACTGACTCTGTTCAGCACAAATCCAAAACGTATCCCATGCTAGGTGCTGAGAAAAAAATTTATTCTACTCCAGCCAAAACCAGTGCACCTCCCTGAAGAATAGAGGCATAAAATTTGTTGACTTTTAGCACTGTGCCAGAGTCACAGGCCATTCTAGGATGTGCACCTCAGAGGTGGAGGTGCAATGCAGGCATCATTAAAGGAAGCTCAAAAGCTGCTTAGTATTGTCAGTGCTGGCTTAAGGCTAACTCCTTAGAGGAGAGGCTTTTTTGCTTTGTAGCAACCCAAGTGAGCAGATGAAATCAGAACTATAAGATGTCATGTGGAAAGGGAGGATTTCCTCAACCCCTAGTTTTAGATTAGTCTGTCAGTGCCCTCAGAAAGCTGAGACCTTTGTGTCCAACCAGCCCCTCAGCACCCTCTTATAGGGTGACCCTTCACTGAATAGTCCTGCTGGATCAGAGGATGGTTCAACTGACTTGTCAGGGACACGCACCAGCAGCATAAGAGAGACCCCCCCCTCAGTGGGGTTTCCCACTTTATCCAAGTACATTACCCACTGCCAGTGAGTGACAGCGTCAATGAAGGACTCATTCTAACTATGGAATAACCTCCTTTATTAATAAGAGAAAATTATGACATGTTAAGGTTTGAGGCTTTCCAGTGATCGTTTCTGACTGCAAAACCACGTTCCCACCAATACACAGACAAAATTTAATCCCTAATAAAATGCACATAGAGTAGGGTTCTTCCAGGCATTCCTCTGGGGAAGAAGACACATCACCTTGTTGACTGATCCCAGAAGTTACGATGGAATCTTCCCTAACTTCACAATTTTTGACTTACTTTTGTACTATTCCATTATGTTTAGTTGGAGCTAGAGGAGAACTTTGTTACTAAATGGTGTAAAATTCTCTCCCTTTGCTCTTAAAGCTACAGTCAGTAAAATGCAGAGCATGTGCTCAGTGAGGGGTGATCTTACCCTGGAGGTGGGTAACTTGAGGTTAGCTCAGTTGATTAGATCATGTTACTAGTAATGCCAGGGTTGTGGGTTTGGTTCCTATATGGGCCATTCACTTAAGAGTTGAACTTGATCATCCTTGTGTCTGCTTTCCAGCTGAGAATATTCTGTGATTCTGAACTTTTGGATGGAGGTCTGTGTTAGTATTACAATTAGATAATAATGAACCAAGTTCATCTGAGGAGAGCAATTTCACCACAGTTGCTGGTTCAACAGAAAAACATCTCCTGTCTCCCTTGGGGGACAGGTGATATGTGGTTTATCAGATAGTAAGTACCCCTCCCTGCAGGGATTTCAACAGTGCCTGGACATGGTGTCTTGGCTCCACCCCCATTTCATCCCCTTTAGCAGGTGCTTGTGGTTGCAGGCTGTTAGTATGGGGAATCATTGTGGAATAGCTTTCAGTCATGCTCACCACATTCCATTCAGAAGAAGCAGCTACACTTTACCCTATAATTCCCCTATGGTTATAACTTCTGTTAGGATGTGAATATAGCTTCTCAGTTTCCTCCCATTTTGCCCCCAGTCATCTTTCTGCATCATCCACCCATGACTAGTCACTCAAACTTCACAATATCCAAATAGAATTTGAGAATGTTTCACACTTTTTTACAGTGCAGATAATCTAATACATTTCTAGTGTGTGGTTATCTGGTATTAGTGAGGGTAGCCAGTAGGCTAATTGTTTCATAATTATCCAAATCCTAACATACAATATGATTATTAGAACAAAAAGCAAAAGTGTTACCATCAACAACACGACAACAGGGTGAAGCACTCTGTTGAGAATTCTGGTATCTTAGTGACCATCCAAAAAGGGTGTCCCACCACTTTATTCACATACTCCATCATGTGATTTGTTTCTTCCATGTCATGATGGACAGTAAACAAAGTCTGTTGTCCATTTTTTTTGCATTTGTTTTCAACAAGCAGCTCAGGTCTTTGTGTTTTAACAATTTCTTTAGCAGCATGAGGTTCATACCAATGGGAGTAAGCGTCAATCTTGAATCAGAGTATAATTAGATTCTAATATTTTAATAGGATACTATAGGAGCTGAATAACTTAAATTACATTCCATAATGTTGGCAAAGTTATAGCACAAATATGAGAATGATTACTTGTGTCTGCAGTAATATTGTCCACAAATACAAAATCACAAGTGTGTCTCATAAAAGCTCATTCTTTACCAATATACACAGTTTGCAGGTTATCATTAGGATGTATCTCAAAATGAGAAATATTTTGCTCGGTGCCATGACAAATGTCTTGGGTTTTGATGTTGTTAGGTTCACAAATGTATCCTTGTTGCCCTCATGCAATGCATGTGTTGTCATCAGTAGTCTTCCATTTATTTCCATCTTTTCAGGCCCATGCTCTATGTTCCAGAGGATGACTATAGTTCTGTTGTGGTTTAATCCTAATGCAATGACTGGGTATATATCATATAGTGAAGCACTGTGTATTGTTAACACAAAAGCTGTGGCTGTGCTGCTGATGATGTCATAGGTGAAATTGACTAAGTACCAGCAGAACTGGAATTCCTTTGAAATTCAGTTGTATTACCCCAAATTACCTCTCGAATTTCAATGAGTAATGGTTTCTTTGCCTTCCCTTGTGATTGCAGCTGTCATCAGTGCATCCATAGTTGAGCTTGGATATAAGTGCTAAAGAAACATTGGTTTGGACTATGCTACGTGCATCTGTGATCAACTGATGCTCTTTTTCATTAACACCCTGCCACTGAAGTAATATATCCATTTGAAACCACTGATTAGTTCCAAAAGCCAAAGGGGAAGATCATAGAGGGTGTTTCAGTTTATTTAAATCACTATTTATTGTGACTAGTTTTGTTCCTTAATAAGTCAGAGTCTTGCCATTTAGAACTCCCCATCCTGTTCCCAGGATACCAGTCACATCCCTCCTGGTTTGCCTAGAGAAAGTGAGGGTTTGTTTATGCAGCCATGCTGTCCATCATGTGTAAGAGGTTTTCAGAAGCAGTGAGTGAGCTGATTGGATTGTGGAAACATTTTTCTGCATCAACAGTTCAACTTGTTTGTGTTTAGTCAAATAACATTTACTATTGACCTGTATTCTTGACTAAGAAGGAACTAATGTTATGTTATAATTGTGAGGAGACAGTTCGATAGGTGACTGAGGCTGAGTTGTTAAAAATGACCCTTCAGCACTTTTGAATTAAAGGCCCTTGTTCAGTCAAGAGTTTGGGTCTGTTCAAAGACAAATCACAAGTGTTTGATGGCATATTTTTATACCAACACTCATGTTTAGAAGAGGTTTTGTGGTTTTCTCCCTTCAGCATAATCCACTACCCTTTGACACAGCTTACAACAGTGTGTAAGACTGTTGTCATGCATTTCGTTATTTTGAATTCAGCATACTATTGAGATGTCTCCTTTAATTCCCTTCAGAGGTGAAAGGTGTTGGTTTTCATTCTCCTTTGTGATGATCCACTCCTGCCTTTAAAAGGTAGTGTTATGCTTTCTAATTTGTAGACAAATTTAGGCTAGGCATAGGTACACTGAGAAGTGCTTACTCTTCTGTACATGGCAGTACTGAAGATCTGCATCTCTGTTTGCATAATGATACCTCTGTGATACAAACTGCTTGTGGAGGCCAGAACATTTGATAGAATAATGAGAAGATAAGAGCTGAAGTAATGAAATCTCATGGAGCCTTTTCTAGCTACAGTTTTTTCATAAGTACTGCACTTACCTGGGATGGAGTTAATTTTCTTTGTCATAGTTTGTACAGTAGTATGTTTTGGACTTGTAACCAGTCTTGATAGCATCTTGATAGATGTTTTAGTGAGTGCTGAACAGTACTTGGTAGTGTCAAGGCATTCACCGTTCCTCACTGGCCCTTCAGGGGGTGGACAGTAGGCTATGAAGAAACAGCTGGAACACCTGACCCACGTTTACCAGAGACATACTGATATTCCATACCATAAAATGCCATGTGCAGCTGTCTAAGCCTATGGTGAGGGGTTACTTTTGCATCACTTCACTGGTTGGGGTTTTTTTTTGTTTGTTTTCTCCCTGGGTTCATAGGGTTTGTTTTGATTTGTTCCCTTTCACTTACTAAAATGTATTTATCTCAATCCACAATTTTTCACACCTTCCACATTTGTATGTTCTCCCTCATCCCATTGCAGAGGGTAGAGTAAGCAAACAGTTGATTTTGGGCCCCTGAAGCTGGATCCATGTGCATCCAGCTCAGATGAGTCATCTACCAGGTATTTGAATGACATACATTATAATGACATACATTTTTCAGGGCCTGGTCAGTTGAGTCTGTATCTTGGAGCTGTCAAGATTTGCTCTGCTATCTGTTCTTTCTGCCACTGTTAATTATTAATTATATTGCAGTCTCTAAATATCCACAGTTCAGTTGAAAGTTTCCTATTGTTCTTCCAGTTTGATTTCTAAATGCAGATATAAATGACTCTCAGTAACTTAGCCAACTGCTCTCTGGTCACTTTGTCAGACAGGAATTGCCAATAACTATGGAGCTGTAATTATTCATTAATACTAATGAATTTCTTGAACTGTATGTATGATTGTATTTTTTTAGTGGATAATTTCTAAGAAGCATAAATGGTTTGTAGAGTTAAGCTATAACATTTACCATAAGATTTGTAAACATTGCAACTTAAATATTTCAAAAGGCAGTTTTTGTGCTTTATGAGTGTCTTGAGATATGCTACAGTTTACCATATTTTGAAAAGGTAATGATCTGTAGTTTCTTGAAATGAAGACTTTTCAAAGTAATGAGTAATAGTTGAATGAAAATCAAGCCAACAAAAATACAGTTCTTGAAAACCTCAGGACAAATTAAGAAAAATGTTTATGTTTATAACTTGTCATCAAAAACCAAGACAACTACAAGATGGTTATCAAAACTCTAACCAGTTGGAATATTTTCCTCGATTTTAGGAGTCATCCTGATGTTCATAAATTCAGTGTGGAGACAGTCCAGTGGTATCCTCATGACACTGGCATATTTACATCGAGCTCATTTGATAAAACCTTGAAAATATGGGATACGAACACTTTACAAGTAAGAGAGTTTCTACAGATTGCAACCTTCTTTGTGTACGTTATTTATTGCGTATCTGAAGTTCTCCCAGAGGTGAACAGGACTATGCATCCTGAAGATGAAAACCAGCCACGTGTTAGAACTGTAGGTGCAGCAGCAGGGTGGTGTGGTCCTGGCATTTGTGTACACCTTGGTGTGTACTTGCCCATTTCTGACCTGAATGCCTGAACTGTAGGAGAGCTTGGAACCCTTGGGACAGTTCCTTTCTGCTTTTGCTGTGAGCAGGAATACAGCTTGTTGAATTTTTACTGGGTAAATTTGTTCAGCAAGGTCTGGTCTGCAGTTCATTTTTGGGGATTGTTGAGTCTAATGGCAGTGGCTACCTATTTTTAATAACCAGCATCTAATAACCAGTACTTTGGAAGGACTGGTGGTCTTGGCATACAGGATCCAGGTCCAGAATTCTTCTGTTGTAAGCACTAGAAACACCATTGCTTAAAATCCATAGAGAATGAGAGAAACCATTAAAACCATGCTAACCAATGTAACTGACATTAATAAGGTAAACAGATTATTTAGGAATTTATGTTGCTTTGATTCAGTAATTCTGGCATCTTGTGTTGAACTGTGAATTCGTGTCTGTGGTTTGTCCTGTTCCATATGAACATTTACATTGATTCATAATATCATTGATATGTAAATGTTCATAAGGATGTGGAATTGACATTGATACTATTTGGCTGCTATTTCACACCTGGCGAATAATTCTTTGAAAAAAGGTCTGTCATTCTAGAGACATAATAGGGAACAATTTTTAGCTTTTTTGGTTTGGTTTGGTTTTTTTTTCAAGGTTTGTTTTTTTTTTTTTTTTTTTAGATATAAAGTTATGTTTGCAGTTGCTAAACCTTCTCATAAAAAATTGTTTCCACTAGTTAGATAGTTTTGTGATCATCTCTTGAAAGACTCAGTGTACACATAAAAGTTATTGAATGACCTGTTCTGCCACTAAATGGTGTTTTTGAAAGCACAGACAACTCAGTTTTAAGAGATTTTTCATATGCAGTCTTTTAGAATAAGACAACAAAAGCAGTTTACCTGGAAGGAATTGTACTTAATAAAGTAAATATTAACGTTTATTAAAATAAATATGTTCCATTAGTTTTAAACAGTCATGAGGCAGATAGTAGTTTTATATGGAGCTGTTTTATTTTTTTAGGAATTGAAAATAGTGTGTGGTATTTGTGAATGAAAAGGGTCTTTAAACTTAGTTTGAAGTGCCTTCTTCCTGTTGACTCTATTTCCATATTATAACCTTTCGTTTACTTACTAGTTTTATTAATTTTGGTAACTGTAATCTTTTCCATTCATGCTTCTCATTTGTCAGTTTTCATAGTCTGTCTTTTGGGTCATCTCTGAGCTCTGGTGCTGTCCTGCTGTTGGAAGCAGGCTTACTCTGTGATGTTTGTGTTATCTGGCTTCTAACCAGGAGAGTAATCATCATTATTATGTAAATAGTAATATTTGTATTAGTCTTACTTGTAGCTGTTACTTGAAAAATAATGGTGAGCATCTACATTCTGCTAATATACTTGCATTGCAATTAATTTAATATTTTTATTACCAGCCTGCAGATATATTTCATTTTGAGGGAACAGTCTACAGTCATCACATGTCTCCAGTTGCTACAAAGCATTGTTTAATAGCAGGTACGTATCTGTTTTAAAGAAACAGATAGATAGATAAGGTTTATAATAATAAGCAGGTAATATTTCATTTGGGTTTTTTCCCCCTACTCTGTCTTATTTTACATAAATCAAGTCTTTGTAAGATGTAAGTTTACTGGTACAATAAAATACTGTCCATTAGTGGATGATGTCAATGACAGTATCATATTTGTTCTTCTGAAATAATGCATCAATCAGTTCTCCTTACTGATAAAATTCTTAGCTGTAATTAGATTCTTTCATTACATAAGTTATGGTTTAAAGGTTATTAGATCCAAATATAGTAAATTTTGTAAATAGATCTGTGTATTGCTTACATGTACACAATGTGTCTATGTTTAGCAAAAGTATTTGAGGAGATATTTTTAAGTTCCCAAGTATAATCCTGTTTCTAAATTTGTTTGGACTAAAAATGAGAATCTATTATTAGAAGCATTAAGCATGAAGCATCATATTAATAGAAGCATTGCTCTGACTGAATGAGCTGTTTTGCAGCTAGCATTTTTCTTCTTTTTTTTTTTTTTTTGACATTGCTAAGATTTTTTTGTTGTTGTTCTTTCAGATGCTGGGCGTTTTTTTTAGCTGTCTTTGTTTCTCTTGTTACAGTTGGTACCAAAAGCCCCAAAGTACAGCTCTGTGACTTGAAGTCCGGATCCAGTTCTCACATTCTGCAGGGTACTTTTTTAGTCTGAAACATAAATGTTAAACAATAACTACTTTGAGTAAAAACAAGTCCTGTAAGAAGACACTGTATACAATGTAATCTTTGTCAATAACATGACTAATTTATTTGTAGCCAGTTGTGAAAGTTACACAGTGGCAAGAGGTTCTTCTGGGTGTTTTTCTAGAGTTAATGAATTGCAGAATACAAACATTAATCAATGATCAGTTACTACCTATGTTTGGCCATTTTCACGGCCTAATCAATACTGCTCACTGTTTATTACATGGTTAAATGTAGTCATTGGTTTGGGGGGTTGTGGAGTCAAAAAGTGGTGTTTTACTTGGTCTTTAAAAAAGAAGACCGAGTAAAACAAGAGAAACTCCCCACCACCTCCCAGAAAAGTAACCCCCAGAAAAGAAACCAAAACGAACAGAAAATTTCACTGCTTTTAAGAAGGTATCCCATGGAAATGTTTGAATGGATTTGTTTAGAAGTTTCTGATTTCTGTAGAACAAGCTTTCTGTAGAAGGGTATTACAAAATCATTTCCACTTTCCTAGTTCAGTTACATGTAAGATTTTATTGTTCCACAATCCATTACATTAGTCACTCAGTGAGAATTTGCCTTTGGTGGCCCTTTTCTAATGTGTACTTTCTGTATTATCAGTATATATACACATGCTCAGGAGAAGGCAATCATGAAGCAAATCTTCATGCTTCAACTGTACAGAAGCATTAACTCAGACACAGCAATGTGAAAGTGCAGCTTTATTTCTTCACTGGCCAGCTAAGTCTCAAAGGAGCCTAGGTGATTTTTTTTGCGATGCAGAGCTTAAACTGTTAAACTTCTATGAACTGAAATGGCTACAACAAGCATCTCATGTTCTGTTCCTAGAACCTAGAGCTCCAGACAGGGCAGTGACAAAATCAGTTCTCTAAAGAGCCTGTTTGGTTTCATCAGGGCGTCTTAATTTTGACAAGCATTAACAAGAGTTAGTGCTTTCCAGGCACAAGCTCTGTTGTGTCTTTGTACTAAGCCTGTAATAGCCTGTTACCTCATGTGCAGTATTGGAGGAATAAGTGGAAGGAGAATATGTTACTGATTAGGAATAATCTAGTAATTCTTTGCGGAGCTGAAGCAATCAGTAGTGTCTTGACCGTATGTGTGTTGACATAGGCTAACTCTAGCAGCTGAAATGGAAGTATATGCATGGCTGTTGTTTAATTAATGGATCCCAGTAAATGTCTGCTCTGAGCCTACTAAATGTATCCTGTAGTACCTGTATCTTGGAGGTTTTTCCTATTATCCTGGTCATTACAGTGATTTGATTAATTCAGGTAATGGGAAAACGCCTACTAGAAGATGCACCAGGAACAAGGTGGTTCACACCACCTCTAAACTGTGTTAGCAAAAATGCATTTTATGGTTTAGTTTATTTTTCAGCAATATGTTTCTTTTATGATGTGAAGCATGATTACGGTCTTTACATTTAAGACATTTTATCCTTCCCATTGTCTGTACTTATTTAACATAACTTGCCAAGTTTTAAAGTGTGGGTGTGTGCATGTGTGTGTATAAAAAAACAAAACCAAGAAACATGTACATTCATGTATATGCAAAAAGACCTTTCAGATCATTGAGTCCAGCTCATAACCCAGCATTGCCAAATCCACCACTGAATTATGTCTCTAAGTGGCACATCTATACATCTTTTGCATATCCCCATGGGTAATGGCTCAACCACTGCCCTGGGCAACCTGTTCCTGCCTGAATTTTATTTGGAAAGTGTGGGAATTTTTTCTGACAGCCAATCAAAACCTCCATTGGTACAACTTGAGGCCACTTCCTCTCCTGTTATATGTTACCTGGGAGAATGACCCCCACATGGCTACAGCTTTTTTCTGGTGATTTTCGAGAGCAGTAAGGTCCCCTCAAATCTCCTTTTCTCCAGACTGAAAACTCCCAGCTCCCTCAGCTTTCCTTGGACCTGTGTTAAACACCCTTCACTAGCTTCATTGATACTTTAATAGTTAAGGGAAAAAATTCTGCAAGTTTAGGACAAAACTCTTAGAGGATAAAATGAGTAAAGTTTTAATTGTAAGTATGTAAGGTAGATATAGTTTAAATGTAACATTATTAAAGGATTTGAAGAAAAATAAATGGAAAGTTCCTTCCATGTATGAAAATACCAGTGCTGCACAAAAAGCTGTGACTGAGTTGTAATGTGTTTTGCATAGGTAAAACAATCTTTATTATCAAAAATTATACACATGTAATACTGTGTGTTTCATTTGCTGCTCACTGAAACCCCATTCAAGAAAGAAGAAGAAAAAAGAGAAATAACTTCTGTCCCAAAATAATATAGTTTCACAAAATTTAAATTAATGTTGCAATTCAGATTATTATTCTGGCTTGGTGAATCCTGTACAACTAAATATTTGTTTTTACTTTCTGTTATTTACACAAAATGGTATGTATAACAAGCTTTTTCATGTAATTCTTAGGTCACAGACAAGAAGTATTGGCAGTGTCTTGGTCCCCACGTCACGAATATGTTTTGGCAACAGGAAGGTAAGGATGTTGCTGAACTGTTAAATGCACTGGAATATTGGTCAGTAAAACTTTTATGCATTCTTTAGGCAGACTTCACTTCAAATGCACTTCTGGAGTTAATTTTCTTCACTGACTTTTACCTCTTCACAATTTTATAGCTTTTCCCTAGAAAAATGAAACCTGAAGAACTGTCAACAAGTCATGCTGATTTTAAGTTTGTACAGAGTTTTGAAATACTAACTGTAACTACTGGTATAGGAAAATGGTAGAATATTAAGGATATACTCACTTCTTACTGTTTATTAGTGTGTGCATTGCTAATCCATGTTGTAATAAGGTAAAACATTATTAGCTCAAATTACCATTCTGGTAATCACACTTACTTATACAAAAGAATAACTTGGAGAGCTTAGCTGATATAACTTTCCAAGTGAGAGTAATTCAGTGAATTTGGCTTGTATGTTGATATTCCTGGGCTTTTTTTGTTTTCTGTCCAGATGTTTTTAATGTAAAAAATCCTCTTGGCTATTCTGTGACTTTCATGTATGTTAGCTTTTGATTATAATATGACATTTCTCTTCTCACTTTTTAGATGCTGTGGTTTGTTTTTTTTTTTTCTTTTGCGGAGAAGAGCAGCTATTTCTTAAGTTTAGTGGAATGGCTGTTTTATAAGTTTAGTGAAGTTACCAGATTTGCAAACCTTTGGTTTCGGAAGTCAGGCTTCTGAAATGCTTATCAAAGATGGAAAATTTGAAAAAGTTTTAACAGTGTGTTGTTTAGGGATTTGTTTCTTTTGTTTGCTTGCTTGCTTGCTTGTTTGTTTGTGGGGGTTTTGTTGTTTTTGTCTTGTTGTAGCAGATGAAAAATTGTTTGCTTGTAGAAAGCTTCTGTACCAGTCATACAATAGATCTGTGATAACAAAAGCTGAAATTCTCAGACCACTATTACAGACAATGCTGGAGTCTGTAGCTACAGTTTAGGTAACAGAAGAATTAGCAAGTTTATTCTCAGGCTTTTTATGTATGCAAAGGTGTTACATGTAATCAGAGATAAGTGTACTGTGTTACAGATGACGATTCACTTTTAAGTCCTGATAGTGTACCAGCTGAAGTTATTAATACATGGAAATGAAAGTCTGTAGTCTGCCTTAAAATATTTTTAATGGATTTCTGTTGACTTGAGTGTGCCCACATGATGAGTAGTTCAGAATAGTTGCTGGACCAAGGTGAGTGCCTGGTGTGTTGACCAAAGACAGTTTCTGAACTGTAGTGTACTCAATTTCCCTAATTTTAGCAAATCTGTTTTTCTTAGTGCTGATGGTAAAGTAAAATTATGGGATGTGAGGAGAGCTTCTGGATGTCTGAGTACACTTGATCAGTACAATGGAGAAAAGTCCAAAGCATCTTCTGAGGCAGGTAATACAAAATATAACTGGTGGTAATTCATATGTAACTAAAGTAATTCTTACATTTCATAAATTTTTTGAATACTTAGACCAGAAAGGGGAGTAGTGATAGTCCAGTTGTTACTTAGTACATAACAGAGGCCATTCAGATTTGTTCAGTTACTTCTGTTTTAGAGTCACTGTTTATTGTTTGGGACCTTGTTTAGAGAGATTGCCTATACAATAGCAGTGTATCTATTCTAAATAGCTTTCCTCTAAAAAGGAAAATTCTGTTATCTTTTTTGTGAGTGTAAGAATTCATTTATGCTGTGGATTAGCCTTTATGTAAGTACAAAATTCATTGAAACTTTAAAAGTTATTGAGAGGAAAATTTTCTAAAGAAAGATAGTACTTGGTCAAAAAAGAAGAAAGATTGTTTAATGAAAACCAAAATTGATGTAACTGCAAAGATAACTAGTGCCATTTCATACATTCCTTTAAAAAACATGTGTGCTTGTTCGATCACAACATCTTTCTTTTCAACTTTATTTTTGTCAGACAGCATCAAGATGATTTTTTGGTTATCTAATATCAACTCTGTAGGCTAGGGTATTTAATTTATTGAAATGTATGTGAACTAAGTAATAATTATTTACTTTAAATCTTTAAAAAGCAGTTCACACTTCTACCTAAAAGGTATGTCTAAATTAGGTACTGCAGTATAGTACAGAGAGACTTTATCCTGACTGCTTCAGAGCTGGCCAAAAGCTACATCATGTTGTTGAGGGAGTTGTCCAAAAGCCTCTGGAGCACTGACAGTCTGGGGGCATCAACAACAGGATGATAGATTGAACAGAACTGGCCCTTGAACTGCACCCCGAGGAGCACTG
Organism: Serinus canaria; assembly: GCF_022539315.1. NCBI lineage: Eukaryota > Metazoa > Chordata > Aves > Passeriformes > Fringillidae > Serinus > Serinus canaria. Next base: position 56,659,391 of record NC_066343.1, read on the forward strand.
CTGGTGGCTTTAAGCAGGCCAGATTTTTTAAACCAAAAACTAAATTATTTTTAACTGAATGTTAGCAGGCCAGATTTTTATAAACCAAAAACTAAATTATTTTTAACTGAATGTTACAGTTCGAACAGCACTTCCAATGTTCCACATTGAAGGAAAAGTGTATACAAAGTAGTAACTTTTCTCTAGAAACCTGAGACAGCTCTTTTTCCTGGCAGCAAACACTGCTCACAATGGGAGAGTTAATGGTTTATGCTATACGAATGATGGACTTCACCTGCTAACCATTGGTACAGATGATCGGATGCGACTCTGGAATAGCTCCACTGGAGAAAACACCTTAGTAAGTTTTCAAGGAACTTAAGTTGCGTTTTAACTTTCATTTAATTTTAAGAGATTTTGTAATTTTTGCAGTTGTCAGTAGAACTTTGATTTCATTTTTGGAAAGAATGTAGCTGCTCAATTTAATCACTAGAACATTTGGTGAACATTTTTTTCTTCCAAATTTTTTTTTCTACTTACTGTAAAGAAAAAGAGTATGAAGAAGCCTAATCTACTTAATGATTCAATGTGATTACTTTAAGTTAATGAATTTGAGAGTATAGCTATAAACGTTTCATACAGTAATAAAAACTTGAATAAGCAGTGACTTTTGGTAGAAAGTTTTGGGTTTTTTTTAAACTATTAGTTGCCAGTGTACTATCCATAGAGCAGTTGGCCGTACCTGAGAGTTTCACTGGCTGCCTGGCTTTCTTGCAAATCTCTCTGTTTTTGTGGAATCTCTCCTGTTGAGTTGCATGACAGTATTAAAAATATCTATTCATCCATCCTTCCAGATTTGTGGTGGAATCACACAGCAGCAGGAATGAGGGGTGGGAAATGTGTTAAACCTCTACTGATATTGCAGTCTTTTTAATGGCTTTTGGGTTTTTTTGTGCTGAAGATTCTTGTTTTATTTTTCTCTTCAGTAAAGAAAATAGATTTCTTTGTTTATTTTGAAAAAAGAACAAACTAGGTAAGTCAGTGTCCATGGAAATTTAGTCAGCTGTAATTATGGTCTGTCATTGCTGTCAGGAAAGAAAGAAATTTTGCTATACCTTAGAAATCTTTTGATTCTACTGCTTAGTTTCAGAACAGAGCAAAATAATTCTATATGGATATTTAAACAAAAAGATATCTCTCCATCCTACCCATATTTGCCAGCTTGTTCTCAGCATCTCATACACAAACATCTTCCTGTCTTCAAATCACCACCACCAAAGCAGATAATGTAGTTTGTTCAGTCTCCTATTGCCAGCTGGATCACTGGTTTTTTGATTTTTCTGTGCCTGTTAGTTCATTGACTTGTTTCATAGGCTATTTTATGGTTTTCTAATCTGGTGTGGAATAGCTTGACCCTGCTTTGCTTTTTAAAATTTAGAGTTGTGTTGTCCAGAGTACTGTATTTTCACACACTGCCCAGAGTTATTGCTTAAAATAATTTTAAGGCATCAGCAAAGAAATAAATGCTTGTAGAAGTATTACAAGTTTACACAATAGCCCTTTAATTTCCCTGACTAACCCATCCTTTTGACCTTAATATTTCTTTTCTGTATCTTTCTAAAGATATAGAAAAGAAATATTAAGGCCATACATATGGCCATACATATGGCCATACATATGATTTTCTTTTAACAATGTCACAGTTGTGTACAATATTAGCAAAGCTCTCTGTGTTAATCTTAAATCTCCCCATCTAAAACTGAAGGCCAGAGTTAAGAAAGAAAACAGTTCCAATTGTAAAATCTTTTGACTATAAGCTAAAAAATGTGTGGAGTTCATAGTGTGAATATTCTAACAACAAATTTTCTTCATGAAGAAATAGTCCAAATTGTAATGCTTTGTTTTAATTAAATTTGTTTAGAGGAAGGCTATACTGTTTCCATGAATATATTCCTCTATTTCTTCATAAATATACTTTTGATGTCTGATAGAGCCTAAATAGACTCATACAGCCAATTGGAATATTTCCAAACATGTTTGCAAACTTCTCTTTCTATGTTTTATGAGATTTTTATCTGTATAAAACTTGTCAAGAGCTTGAAACTCTATGAAACTGTAACTTGAGACATTAGTAAAGGTCTTAATAAGATGCTTTTATGGTATTTTAATTTGCAAGAATTCCCTTACACCTCACCACTAAGGTCTTAGAAATTTTTCCTATCAAAGCTACCCTGGGAGAAAACGGTCCAGTACTTTTTTGTTGAACTTGTAAATAATTTCAGTGTCTCGTGCCTTTTGTTACTAATATTGTTGCTCTTTTTTGTGTTTTTATTTTTGTTTTTGTTTTTGTTTTTTCTATTTCCAGTAAATTGTTATATATCTCAACCCATGATCTCTGCCTTTTGTGCTTTGAATCTGAGGCTGGAGAGTGAGTGTACTGAATTGAAAATGCCATTGCTAAACCACAACAGGTGGTAATTCTTGAACCATGGCTAATTTCAGTGAGGGTTTAGGTGCTTGATGCAGATCTGGCATGCAACAGCCTGGTGCAAATCCTGTTTCTTAGTGTGGAGTTGCTAATTTTCAGGCTTCTTTCTTTTCTTTCTTTTCTTTTCTTTCTTTCTTCTTTCTTTCTTTCTTTCTTTCTTTCTTCTTTCTTTCTTTCTTTCTTTCTTTCTTTCTTTCTTTCTTTCTTTCTTTCTTTCTTTCTTTCTTTCTTTCTTTCTTTCTTTCTTCTTTCTTTCTTTCTTTCTTTCTTTCTTTCTTCTTTCTTTCTTTCTTGATATTAAGAAGAATAAACTATATTGAACATAAAAATGATTCTTTTGATAGACATCTGTACTTTGAAATATCAAGAAATATATTAACATAACCCAAAATTAATTTTATTGAGTATTAAACATGAAGTAAAATTGACCTTCTAATATAATTTCTTGGTGTTTTACTTAATAGCTGACTATGTAATCTATGTGATCTTTCATTTTGCAGGTGGAACTATGGGAAAGTCTGTAATGAAAGTAGGAAAGGACTCAAATTTGCCATCTCTTGTGGCTGTAATCCAGAGTTTGCCTTTGTTCCATATGGAAGTACCATTGCTGTTTATACAGTTTTCACAGGAGAACTGATAACTATGCTTAGAGGGCATTATAGTACTGTCAACTGCTGTGTATTTCAACCTCATTTTCAGGTAAGTCAAATACATGCAGTATTCCAGACAAGCAGGAATATTTATGCAGATTGACATACCATTTGCACTACAAAAGCATTCACTTTCCAGGGATATGCTTTAATCATAAAACAAAGATCATAAGAAGGAGTACTGTGCCTGATGTGTCATCCAGGAAAAGTTTAGTCTAGTTTTTGGGATGACATTTTCTGGATTAGGTTCCTTCCACTGCTTGTATTGCCTCACATATGTAGCTTCTCAAGATACCTTTAATAATTTTTTGGCTTGTGTAATCATTAATAAAGCATATGTGTGAAGGCTTTTGTTTTCTGTAAAACTAAAGAGGAGTTGTCTTTCTCAGAGATATCTGAGACTCACTTTAAGAAAGAATGTGAAGTGCCTTAGTACTGAAGTGAGTACTGAGAAGGCTCTCAAATACTTTGCTAAGGTGATCTTGCTCAAACACCTGTAGTTATACTTTGGATAAAGTGCTGGCAACATTGTGAGTTTCTTCAATTAATCAGAGCACCTTTCTGCTGAGAAATACCATAGCATTACAGGGACTCATGGTACTGACAGATGGGGTTTTTTTCTTCTTCTCTACCTTTTTCTCTTTTCCTATCCCTATCCCCCTCTGGTATAATTTTTCTCTTGTAGTAAAAGAGTTAAGGATAACAAAAGTTAATTTGTTATGAGGTACTTTAGAACAGATTGTTCATATGGCATATATTGTTCTAAGAGCAGAATGGATGATGGTATGGATTTTCAGGCCATTGCATAGTTGCCCTCCTGTATTAAGTATTGTACTTCATGTCCCAGCTCTGCCTTCCTTGCCTGCTGTTTCTAAGTATCAGGCTGAAATATTTGAGGTGGAAGGGGTCTGTGGATACCTTTTCATGACCTCTCATCATAGAAGTGACTCTGGTAGCTTCTGCTTTGTGTCCGGTAGCTTTGATTGAATCATTGAGACAGTATCACAGAGACAGACTTCACTGAAAATTATGGACACATTATGGACACACAGTAGACCTCAAGCTAATAAGCCTTGCTAGATCTGGAAGGCAGCTGATACGAATAGTCAGTGAGATACATCAACTGCAATATTCACATTGTGGCTAAAGCACATCTTTTCCAGAATGTTCTTGAAAAGCTCTTTGTCTTTTCAAGAATAGTTTCCCAACAAAACTTCTAGTATGTTTATATAAAGTTATCTTTGGTGTTCTTTTTGATAAACTGAAGAGGTGAGGCTTATTAGGTCTCTGTAAAACGTGTTTTACTTGTTTTACATGTGATGTCTCTATGTTGGCATTTAAGATCCATGGTAAAGGATTACTTGTGTGTGCATATATGCACACAAGAGCTACATTAGTCACTATATCTAGAAGTTTGTGAAGTCAACAACTTCATTTGCTTATCTGATGTGACTCCTGATTCTCTTTCAGAAATACCCTTTTCCAGAGTTCAGTTCTATACTGTAGAAGTGTGACTAGATTTTCTTTTTTTGTAAATGCTGTGCTTTCATTATATTAAATAGTTAGTCTGAGAAACAACATTGCTATATGTAATTGTTTGGCACTGGCTTAATACCAGGCACCTGCAAGAGTCATTTGCTCACCCTCTCCTGCTTACAGTTGAGCAGAGGAGAGAGAAAAAAAGAATTAATGAAGGGCTCATAAGTTGAGGTAAGGATTGGGAGAAAAACATTCTAAGGGCAAAACAGGTTCAAATTTAAAGGTATAAAGTAAATTTATTATTAACAGAGTCATAGGAGGATAATGAGAAGTAAAATAAGCCGTTAAAACACCTTTTTCCCCTTTCCCCCTCCCTCCTTCCCACTGACAGTGCAGGGAGGCAGGGCTTGGGGGTTTGGTCAGTTCATCCTCTGTTCACTTAGGAAGAGGAGTCTTTGCCATGCTGTGAGGTCCCTCCCACAGGCAAGCAGTCTTCCCAAAAACTCGTCTGGTGTGGGTCACTCGTCCATGGCATGCAGTCCTGTAAGGGTAGGCTGCTCTGCTTTGGAAGCAAGGGCCCTCTTGTATCTGGAAGCAGGGGCCCTTTTTTTCCTGGATGACACTCCCACTAGATCACAGCTTTCTCTGGTATCCACCCACTCCAGCATGAGCACTTTTCCTTGGGCTACAGGTGGATCTCTGCATCTCCTGTGGACTCCATGCATTACAGGGGGACAGCCTGTTTCACCATGGTCCTCACCATGGCTTGCAGAGGAATCTTGGCTCTGACATTTGGAACACATCCTCCCCCTCCTTCTCCACTGACCTTTTTGCTGCCATGTTCTTTTCCCTCACATATCCTCACCTCCTCCTCTATATAGAAGAAAAACTGCTGCTCCTAGATACCATTGCCAACAAGTTCCACTAATTCAAAGATTCCTGCAGATGCCGCAGTGCTGAGTTGATCTCACCTGAGTTCCGTGCTGGGGAGTTGTTCAGTGAACAGTGGTTGCTGCCGTAGTGCTGTTTAACATCTCACCTCCTGCAGGGTGCCAGGAAGGGGAAGCCACTGCCGTCCCTGCGCTCTTTGCCCACAGCACGGCTGGCTAGGGGCAGGGGCCAGGCAAGGGGAAGCCACGGGCCACACCAAGATGGTGGCATCCATGATGCCTCACCACACCAGGGAAAATGCGTGTGTGCTGTTTTGGTTTTCTTCCTAAATGTTGTCACAGAGGCATTGCCAACTTTCTCATTGGGCCAGGAGCATGTCCATCTTCAGAGCCATCAGAGATTGGCTCTGTTGGACATGGCTGAAGCTTCTAGTTTCTTCTCACAGAAGCTACCCCTGTGGCGCTCCCCCGCTACCAATAATCCAGGCCATGCCAAATCCAGACACCCTCATCAGGATGTCAACACCAAAGGCAGTGCTACTGTTATTTTCACTTTGTTCATATATATACATCCAAGTATCTTATTCTATCTTGACACAATTAAGTGTATTCATCAGTCTTCATGTAATTACATTAGAAATTACAATTTTACCAGTAAAATTTCTTTCCTGAGACTGTCATATTGCTTGTAAAATGTATAGTCACCTCTTCTGTTTTACTCTCTCTAGTAGTATTAAATCAACATGCCATAAAGTTATTCACAACTGTACATTTGTATTTTTTTACTAGTTTTAAGTAAAATCACTTTTGCTTAACAAAACATGCTCTGTTGCAAATCCTGTTGAGTGTTTATATATCTATATTTTAACTCTACAGTAACTTAATAATTTAATAATCTTTTCCATTGTCATGTTTAGGATTAAAAAAAATGTCAGTTCATACTTTATATTATTCTGCCTATTTTTTCTTTCTGAATGGCATATCAGCTCACTTTCAGCTCTGGAATTTTAAATACATATCAAAACATAATTAAGCAAGTTGGAAGTTTTCCTTGAGGATTCTTCTAAGTCTCACAGATGTAAGCTGTGTATACAGTGGTGAAAAGTGTAGCAATGGCTTTGTAACTTTTCTGTTACTTGTTAGCACTTAATTGGACTTTAGTACCCTGTCTTCTTGAGAAACACGATCTATATCTTTTCTGTAGTTTTGGCCATTTTCATCTAGTATTCTCTGTCATTGTTAAGTGTTCTTCACATTAACAGTCTTATAAACTTTTCCTGCTGTCTTTAACCCAGGTGACTGATTTGTGTCCTACCCATCCTCAGATTTGGTCCTGAGATTTTTCTCACTAATTTTTTACTGTGTTCAGAATTCCTTATTAGTATTGATTGCTATCAGTCCCTCATGTTCTTTCTGTTCATTAACTGTATTTTAATTGCTATCTTTGTTTCACCTCATAACTAGAATAGGCTCTAAGAAGAAACTTAAACTTTGCACCAATTATGCATTTGAGCTGAGAAGTGTCTTGGAACCATATAATTAAATGTGATCACTGCTAACCAAGCAGCTAGCTATTTGAAATTCAATTATAGTAGTCCTTATCTGTTCTTATCCAAATTAATTAGCATGTTTGTGTGAAATACATTTTATGTTTGAGGTGCAGTGTGAAGCTGTCTCCAGAGAGCGTTATGAGCTTTAGTTAATGTTTGTATATATGCCTTTTCTGATCCTAGGAACAGATCCATAAAATCCACTATATTATTGTTTGCCTGTACTGTTCTTTCGTAAATATCTCTGTAAAGTTAATAAGATGTTAGACTGCTTGAGTAATAAGAACTGCAGAATTTGGCCCTTTAATAAGAAGCATTAATTTAATAGGAGGTCAGTAATTTCAAGGGTGGTGTGGAAGAGAAAATCTTCATTGTGCAATATCTTAGATGATGTTTACAGTTGGATCTAATACACTAGATACCAGTGTGCCATATTATCCTGCTTAGAATTACTTAAATAAACAAACAAGGCCTAAGTTTCCCTTTCAGAAGAAGAAGAAATAGTGTATACAACAGGAAGCAATAGTAGTATACAACAGGAAGCAATTTTTGTTTAAATCACACTGCTGCTTTTACTGTTCAAGAAATGCTAGTGACAACTGCAAAGGTATTTGGCAAATCCAGTAGTAGGCTGTTACATAAAGTTAACTGAAAGTTAAATTATGTTTTATTTGCAGTCTTTCCATATATTGTACTATAAACGTGCACAGATTTTGTTTGTAGTGCAATATATGTGTCTGTCTTGTATTATAACATAATTCTACATAGAGGTCACTAGATCTTCTTTTGACTGACTTATGGTTGAGTCACTAGTTCAGGCAGTAATAGTTAATTGTAAGTATTGCTTAATGCAGTGGCTATTAGCTGAAGATCTTGCCATACCAGGATCAGAAAGTGAGACAAGTGGTAAGAAGGATTAAAATGGAAGTATGCGGATGTCACTGTGACATTGCTCATTAGGAGATATTTTGGCATAGAAAGATCTTTCAAAGTTCTTAGTGATATTCTATATTCTATCAAAGACAGAAGGCCCAAGTAGAGTACTGCTGACAGAATAAAGTAGAATTTGACCTATACTTTGGTGTACCATATCTTCTTTTAAGCAAGGTAAGTGGGATGGTTATCTCTCTTAAAACTGTAAACGCTAATCTTGAATGTTTTTTATGCGTAGTAATATGTTTTTTATGCGAACAATTTCATGCATAGTACCAGCTTTTGAAAAGTGCTCGCTTGAATAAGATTAGCCCACATAAATGTTTATAGGAATTGAGCATTAAGTTTCTGCACCAAATGTCAACAGAAGTCATGCAGTTCTAATTATATATAAATTATATAGGAAACTTCCTGCAAAGACAGACCTGTGATAATATATTGAGCTTACATTGAATCAACATACTCATAACATGCACATATGCAGAGAGTTGCTAGTTTAAGTGTAAAAACCAGCATGCTTAAAAAAAGGATTTCATACTTCATGCTGTCAGCCTGAAAAAAATCCCACGTCTCACTCAGGCAGTTTAAGTACATGACAATACTCAAGTGTTGTCAAACATAACATATAATAAGCAGGAATATAATTCAGTATTGAAGGCATATGAGAATATCTTCATACCTGTTAATTTAAGTAGCACATTTGAAAATGCAAATGTTACAGGTTTGCAAAATTTACTGTAAAAATGGTGTTAGTATTTCTCACCAGCAAAATTTTCTCATCTTACAGTGACAGAGAAGTCTGTGTTTCCCTTAGTACAGAACTACAGAACTGTTCTTTAGTACAGAACAGTAAGAAAATTAAGATATATTTGACTTACAGCTATTTGATGTAAGAACTATTTATATATGTGTTGGAGGGTGCCTTGTGCAATGGGATCTCAGTCCTTATCATTACCATAACTAATGAGAGTTATTTATATTAAAAGTAATCACTTAGTCTTTCTGATGTATTCCTTCCCAACAGGGTACAAGCCTCATATTGTACTCTATTTTTTCTTTTCCTTTCCTAGGCATACGGTAACTACATTTGCTAAATACTTCTTTGTTCCATACATATTCTCTTTTCTGATGTGAATTACTAGATTCTTGATTCTTCTGAGTTTGTTCCTAGTTTTTAATTATAATAAAATATTTGTCTTTGTTTGTTTGTTTGTTTGTATGGTTTTTCATTTTTTTTTACTGGTCCATAAACAATCTTTTAAAGTGCCTAACTGTTAAAATAGATGTGTTTTCAGGAGAAAAGAGAGAGGGAAGGAGAAAAATGTATTTAAGCAACATAGTTCATTTTAATGTGGTTTTGCTGTTTTGGTGAGCAATCTGGAAAAAAAAATAAAAACATATTAATTTTGTTTTCACATATTATTTAAAATACTACTTATCCAGATTTATAATATATATTAGAAATTGACTATTGTCTTTATTTTTAAATAATATTCACTACCTTTTTTCCTGCCCAGTATGGTATCTATGTCACTATTCAGTAAATTTTTGTGAAAGTAACTTTTGTTTGTTTTTTTACAGGAACTTTATACTGGTAGCAAAGACTGCAATATCCTTGCATGGATACCAGCTCCAAGAGAGCCAGTTCCTGATGATATTTCTGAAAAGGTAGTGAATTTTTGTGTTTGAACTGTACTTTTTTATGGCTGTTATACTTGGGCAGGTTGTGTGGAAAGTCATTATGAAGTATGTGATTCACCACCAACATTTTTAACAATTTGTCATTAAGAGAAGAAATGTCTATTATTTCTGTGCAATCTTTTGATTCTTGTAGGGTTTTGAGAAGACATTTTCTGTTGCAGTCTAGTAAAATCTTTTGCAGCCTGCTAGCTTCCTACTTAGTTAAGAGTAGTTCATGTCATTTCACTGTGGGTCTTTCAAATTCTACTTCTTTAATTTCCAGACTGCTTTCTGCAGTTTATCCTGTTTTGGAATTGTTGCGGTGCTAGATTGTATTTTAAATTGTTTAAGTATATACTACGTATTGAGCAGTAAGTTTCGGGACACCACACTTCACGCACATATGTTTTTTATGTGAAAATCAGTGTGATTGCAGGGAAGATCATATGTAAGGCTGTTTTCCATTAGAGTATTTTCTCTCTCTTGGACAAGAAATATTTCTGTGAACAGCCTGAGTGCCAAAAAGTCTGTATTTTAAGGAACTGAAACCATTCACAAGATCAGAGTCTGGCAGACTGTACTGATGTTGAAAAATGAGATTGTATTAATGTTTTGGCCCATAGCATGTGAGAAGTCCAGTTTTTAAAATTTCAGCATCGTTCCATTTTTGATGGAGAAATTATAAGAAGCATAAAATTGTTACATTTGCTATTTGTAAGTTTTTGTATTTTGAAACTATCCTGTGCTTAAGCAGAGAAGAAAAATATAGTTCCAAAGGTTTGATACCCCAAACCCAAATTATGTTGACCTGAAATTAACATTTTTGCCATGAAAATTTTGATGTGAAGAAATTGGATTTTTCTTAGTTTGAGAAACAAAAACCCACAGCAACAAGATTATTTATTTAGCTCTGATTAGAACTGCTCCTTTAAGTTTGACACAGTGGCAGTATGTAATATATGCCATTGTTTTGTAATCTGTTAAGCTACAGCGGCTTATCTACAGCATTTGCTCATCTGCGAATGCTGTAGATGAGCCCTGTAGATGAGATTTCTCTGTAAGAAGCTGTTTTGCTGTCCACAGGCCATTAATTTATGTTTCCTCTCAGGCACTAGAATAGGCATTTGAGTGCTTGTATGACCAGAATCTGAACCCAGAATAGAAGTAAACAAGAAAAATAATTTACCTTAAGTCACTGTGATTCAGTGAACTGCACAGCTACACAAACCCTTTAGTTGGACCCTACTGGGGCTGAGATGAAATATTTCTTGGATGTGGATAGAGGCCAGGGCTGCTTCCTGAAACTGTAATGCTAAGTTTTGATGGGCTGAGGATATTGTGATCTAAATTAAAGCAGAGGCATGCAATAAACACAGTTATAACATTTGTTACATTTCGTACCAAATATTTGTAATACTTCCCAGTCAGTCCTCCACATATTTTATGCTGAAATTGAAATTAAATACAATACTATTTCTTTTCATAATTTATCATGTCTCAAATCAGTAGAATGTCTAAAAAAAGTAGTTAAAAACAATCTCGTACTGATGAGAGATAGAATAGTTTGTCTTCATGTAGTCATTTAAAAAGTGCATTTAGCTTTGCCCTTATTTGATTGTAGTATTTTTAATTAAGTAAAACACTGCAAATTTTTATTTTCCCTAGTCTCTGCCTCAACATCATGTAAATCCAGCATATGAAGACGCATGGAGCAGCAGTGATGATGAAGGCTGAATTTAAATTATGAGCTGATATAAAATTGACATTCAGGCACTACTTTTACAGAAATTGGACATTGTTGGATTTATCACAGCTGGATTTTAGGTACAGTTCTGTTCGAGCAAGGTCTTTCAGAAATAAGTTTCCACTGTTCTCTGTGTTTCTTTGTCACTGTAAAGTTAAATCCACAGAATTAATTTTTCATACTTGCTGACTTTTGTACTTACACATTGGTATATTTTGTTCAGCACTGAACAGCTGATAAAGAAAAAAATAAAAGCCCTTGGGACCAGTCAAAATTACATTGCTTCTGTTATCTTTAGTACATGAGGAGATAACCCATTCATTTCCAAGACACATGATACAGAGGATTTTCCATGAAAGAGGGGTAGCTCAAAAATACTTCCAACTTACTTTTATCAATGTCTTGAAGGAGCAGATTGTATTCATTTGTAAGTGCTTATGTGCTGTGGGAGTCAACAGATGTTTGGGCCTGTTCTTCTTGCATTTTCAGTTTTGCATGTTTTTCCATAAATTCAGTATTCGCTTCAGAAAGAGGTATAGCAGGGATCCTCTGTTCAAGTATTTATATGGTGACCCTATCATCTAATATCTGAATCTGCCCCAGAAAGCTAAGAAAAGAAACTAGTTTAGTTTTTGTTGCTCCTGTTAGCAGGTTTTTAAGATCAGCCTTCTATGTACGAATCACATATCTTTAGCAAACATGGATTCCTGGACAGAAACAGGGTTGAGGTACAGTACAAGGCAGAGAATATTATATAATTTCAAATTAAAAATAATGAATGTAATCCTTCCAAATTATTTTCATCTAAAACATTTTGTGGTCCTAATGCCTGCTCTGTTTTGAAAGGGAAGAGTTTTGTGGGGTTATTGTCTCATCTCGGTCTCTAGTTTGTGCTTCAGATATAATGTAGTCTCAGTCACTAAAGAATGTTTTCAGATTGCTTAAAACATCACCAGTAAAAGCATCGGTAAAAACAGGTCCAGTATAAATGCAACAGCAGGATAAGGTTCATTGGCAGGGTTCACTCGTAAGGGCACAGTGAGGAAAAGCAAACGAAAGCCCAGACTCAATCAATCCAGTCCAAAATAAACCAAAAACTATGCCACATAACTTATATTTGAAGTTAAATGATTTAGCAAAGGATTCTTACAGGATTTGCTATACCACAACAGTAACTTACTTACAGACTTAACTTACAAATCTCAAGTACTTAGAGAATGTAGGAGAGCAGCATTTCTTGTGCACTTGGTACAGAATATGCACTCTTGCATGCACACAGACACAAAGACCCTGCACAAGGTGAAAAATTCCCCTCAAAGTAGTGAAATACCCACTTCAGACACCTTTGTGAAGGGTGGAGCCTCAAGGAGTCGGGGTATCACTGTTCAGGGATCCTCCAAATACAGCAAACTTGGGAGTTCCCTGGCTCTGAGAGGCCCCTCTCACAGGGGCCTTTGCTGGTCACAGCTGCTGCTCCAGGAGAGCTCAGAGTCTCACTTTGGAGCACTGTTTGTAGGGCTGCAAGAGAGGGCCTTTGGTCATAACAGTGTTCCATCCTGGCCACACTTTGGGCTGGAAACTTTCTTTGGAAGTGAGAGAAGAAAACTTTATCGCACTTGGGTTTTTATTCGGGCAAAAAAAGTGTCCAGGGCTGTTCATTAAAACGCAGGAGCTCATTAGACATCAGAAATTCCTGGGAGCAGACAGTGTTTTTACTGGTAAGTCAAGAGAGGCTCGTCTGGGTGCTGTTTCCAAGGGGCATTTCTCATATCACATTGGGAGAAGGATTTGATGCACTATTGCTGAATAAACTGTTAAACATCCATTTTTGCCTAAGTTGCACCATGAATGAAGGATTCAGCTCAAGAAGAGGTGGGCTGTGAATTATTTGTCCAAGTATCTTCTTACTCAGATGACTTAGGGTTTAGTGTCTCAAACAGTTGAAAATAGAAATGAGTTGCCTTGGGGGCTTCTTGCACCTGGCATCTAATATCTTCTTCATTGGAGTCCTTCCAAATCCTCTTCTGATATCAGTTGTTGGTGTTATTATTCTCCTTCTTGACTGTTGTCCTCTGCTGGAGGAGATCTGCTGGAGGAGAGGTATTTTCTGATGAGGTAAATGAGAAACACCTGTCTCTCACGTGGGCAAGAGTCCAGATACATTCTACAGTCCAGCATCTGCAAGCCTTCCATATAATGGCAGTTGCTGACACGCAGTGTTTATTTTCCAAGTTTTAAAACCTCTTGGTACTAGCCAGCATCTCAAACACCAATTTCTGTGAAAATTCTACTTTGAAGAATGGCAATTTTGCTATTATTTCCTTCACTACTTCTTTCTGTAGTTGTGTTTTTATTTAAGCTTTTTTTTTTTTTGGAACAATATTGTGTTGTGTTTCTCCTGGATTCCTATGGCAACTGTACTTAATTACTGAGTGTTGGTGTCTTCAAAATGAAAAATTTTAAAGAGCAATGTAGGTATACTGTATATGATTTTTCACTGCCCAGAACTAGGTACTAAGCCAACAATATCCATTGCAGCTGTAATATCTTTCTTGTGTGTAAGTTAAATGTTAAAATTAAATCTGAGTTTTCCCCTTTGTTTATGCCTTTCTGCTTATATGCTTATGGCATGTATTTTAATAGTATCAAAACGCTTTCAGAAACCAAAGTAGAACAAGTAGAGTGGTATAGACTTAATCACACTTCCCATCCTTACCCATCGGTCAGAAAGAAAACACATCTAAAAGTCCAGTCAGGTGTCAAAATGGGTGCTCTGTAAATAAAATTGTTCACTTGAGAGTCAACTAGCTCATAGCTAGATTCTTGCTGTTAAGAACAGTAAAAGTTAAGAGTTTAAAGAGAGAGCTTAGACTGCAATGAACTGCATTCTTATCTCACTAGTGGTACTGGGATTTGGTCATGCTGTATCAGAGAATATAGAGAATCTAATCTTAGATTCTAGAGAATTTAATCTCTTCAGGCTGTTCTGGGAATTGAATATTGCTTAGAAGACTTTCTTTGTCTGCCAAGGCAGAGATTTTTATTTGAACTTGATACAGTAAGTGTCAAAAGATGGAGAAGAATTTATTTGTTCGTACAAGAGATCAAAGAGTTTTCTTTTCCTTCCAGCCTAAGGAAACAATGAAGGTGGAGCCAGACTGAGCTAGTCCAACTGAAGAAATACAAAGAGCCTAAGACAAGTCTCCTTCAGCTTAAGTGGAAGTTGAGTTCTGTGGAGGCAGTAAGATAGAACTCTGATTATTTATGCCTAGGTTATGATGTTCAAGTACCTGATATTAAGACTGCCAAGAAAAACCGTGTTCTTTTTTTCTTCTGAACACAGATCTGAAAGAAAGGATTAGCACATGAGAATTTCTGTATAACTATCTCTCCAGTAGAGGGAATAACAAGTTAACACCATATGCTTACCTCTCTTTGCCCTTTTTTCTGTGCCTAGTGTACTAGCTCTTGCACACAGACTGACAAATCTTGAAACTTAGGGATTTCTTTGCCATCTGTTTTTGCATTGTTTGGGTTTCTTGTCAGGCTAGGCTTCTCACAAGACATCTGGGGGTTTTTTTTATTCAAGATTTATTTCCTGTGTCAGCTTAGGACCCAAAATTTAAGAACCCTGTCATAGTAAACCTGAAAAAAATCTCAGATTTGCCAGCATCAATGGAATTGGTTGGTATGTTTTTCTTTCCTTTTTTTTGGTACTTGTATTATAGTTCTTATCCTACATTGAATGTACACATACACATATATCTATGCTCAGGTGATATAAAAGTACTTGAAATGCCACTGCTTTGGCACCACTGGAGGATAGTTCTTGGTTTTGGTCCTAACTCATTTTTACACAGAGGCAAGGGTCTGGTTCACATAGTTGAGAATTGTAGGCTCTTAGTGCGCATTAGCCTAGCATCTGCCATAGTGAACGGGTAAACTTACTGCTAGCTTAGTAAAGTTTGCAATACCTAGTGACGTTATAGGCATAACAGTTAAACAACAACATCTGTGCAAACAGAGGTTTTTTAAGCATGGTTAAAGTAGTCCTTAAAGAAAAAGCTTGAGTATTGGCTGCTACGTGCTATTGTTATGCAGTTAGTCTCACACTTAGCCACCAATATGTGTGCTGAAGTTTTGACACCCAAAAGATGTCCTTGAAAGCTGTATATTAGCTTCATTGGTCAGCAGTTAGTGGTTATAATATCCAACTAAACAAAAGTATGTAAAACATATCAAGAAAGTCCTTTTGTGTGGTTAAGGCTGAGGTATGAAATGGACATGCCTTCTTCCATCCTCCACCATTTTTGTTTTCTTTTAGTCTATTTCAAAAAAATAATGGGAATGGAGGATAAAAAGGGATGACTGAGTGGCCAGGAATTCAGGCAGGTGTATAACTACTCCCTGCGTCTTCATCACTTCTAATCATGTCTGTGTGTGTAGTCAGCCTTACCCACCAGCCCACAGGCTCTGCCCAGATGACAGTAACCAATGTCATCCGACCTGCCGGCAACGCTTAACCACGCCCAGTCCTGCCAAATTCCACTGAGCCCAAAAGACAGAAAAAAAAATATTTGGGGCTATTAAGGAAGCATTTTATTTACACATGAAAGAGTATTTTAATTGCATAGGCATACAGCATTGTTCCGAATTTTCATTTTATCACCATTTGCCTTCCAACTAAGTTAGAAAAAACTAATATATTTTTAGTGATACATTTTAGCTTTGTGCTAAGGAGTCTTTTAGACACTCACTAAGATCTGTACACTGGGAAGATTGCAAGTTCACCCTTCTCTAACAGCTGTGAGGCACAGATACATCTGCAGTCCTAAACAAGTTTTGTAATAAATTTCCTCATGCCAAAATGGAGATTATAATCAGCATTTTAAATCAGTCCAACCAGTTATTTTTACAGCCATATGTTTGTAATCTAAAGTAACATGTTTAAGCAAGAACCAGATAAAGTATTCAGCAACAAAAATGATATGTATATGCCTTTGTTTAATACAAAATAGATTAACATGGGAGGCAGAGAAAAGGGGATTATTAAAAGATTTTTTTGCTGTTCTCTTCATATTTGGAAAATACCAAGTATTGTCCCTTTCTATTGTTTCTAATCGCAAGGCATTTGTTGAATAGACTACAGTACATTAACTAAAGGTCATTGCTCCCAACAGAATTAATAAAACTTTCTAAGAAAATTTTGAATCATATTTTAGAAAAGTTATCTCAAAATACATATTCATTATAAATGAAGAAATAAAATTTTGCTGGACATCACTGACAAGAATTAAACTTAAATTTGGTAGCCAGCCAGTTCCATTTCTGTATAGAATTTAAAGCTGATTCTTAATCTTCTGTGTCAGTAGTCCAGGATGGCCTCTGAAAGAAATAAAGTTATTAATGACTGCAGTATTTTAATTTCATCCACACAAATATATCTTGGTCTGTATGATGGATCTTTAACGTGTCATTGCCATTTTAAGAAAAGGGGGACAGAAACTCCAGGGGAGAAAACAGATCGACAAGAGAAAAAAAGATAATCCTTTTGTCGGGCTTAGGGCACGTTTGCAGGCAGCAGTGTGACACAAAGCTTTTGAGTTCAGTGGATGTGAGCAGCCCCACCACGCGCCGATCTGTCTGCCTGGGGGCGCTGCATTGGTTCTCCGGGAGGGATGGAGCTTTGTTGATAGGCTTCTTTCCTATTTTCTGTAGGTACACTGTGTCAAAGGACACAATGAACGTGGCCGTTTGGGGAGCCCGTGTTTGCTGTGATAAAAGATACACCAGAGAGTAGGTGTATGTTAAGAATATCAAGTTCTCATGTTTTGTGGCAGTTAAAAGGGAGTGTCTTGTGTTGCTCAACAGTTAATTACAGTTGCTATCACCACCCACACTGTTCTGTAACACCACAGGAAATCAGCTGAGGATTATTCTCATGCTAGCAAAGATAAAAAAAAAAAAATGTTTTGGAACTTTATAAAATGATAGATTTTCCCCATCAGTAGTTCTTCCAGGTGGAATATATGGCCCAGAGAATATATTTTTGTACCTGAATTGTGCATTATGGCTTATGAGAATTGAAGTTAAGCTAAGTATTCAAACAGTCTGGTGCTGTTCAGTGGTTTTGAACTGTCACATCTGCAACAGGAGCCTTAGACTGAGTGGTTCTCCCACTCATCTGTGGGAAATGGTCACATTTGGCATGTGCTTGGAATGTATTGCATGTTCTCAGGGTAGTGCACAAATTGGTTCCCAAGAAAAAAAGTAGTCTAGTTTAGAGTTGCATGTAACTTCGACATCTGAATACTATTCATCATTATTTATAAAGTAAGTTTCCAGAACACTTAATTGTTTTGCAGACAGCTAATATACCTGAGGGCCTGAATGAATGTTTGAAATAGCTGCTTCATCCTGTTCTGCCACTCTGGTTAACTATTGAAGTTTAGGTTGACTAATGAACTATATCAAAGTAATTTAAATAACACTCAGCAATGAGCTGCTGTATTAAAAGTAGATAGCTGTGGTAATTGCTGAATCTTATAATATAAGAATATAGTGCTGCTTAGCAGAATTCCCCTGTGTTGGACTCTAGGTTTGATTACTTAAGGAGGCTTACTTTGTGTGACCTAAACATGTAAAAGGACTTACTGGTACATCTCATATAAGTAAGAAGGTTAATTATATATTCTGGTGGCCTTGAAAACTGTGCTCGCAAAGTTTTTCCCTTCCAGAAAGAGGAAAAATTATGCAAGTAAAAAGATAGTAGTTCACAAGAGTGCTCAAGCACTAAGTGTAACAGGCACAAGAAAAATGAGTGTCATGGCTTAATCTCAGAGAGCAACTAAGCACCACACCACTGGTTGCTCACTCCCCCCAACCCCAGAAGGATGGAGGGGGGCAGATAATGGAGGGTAAAAGTAAGAAAACTCGTGGGTTGAGATAAGAATTGTTTAATAATTGAAATAAAATATAATTACAATTGTAATTAAAAGGAAAAAGAAAAAACAACATACACCAAAAAAAAAACCCCACAACAACAAAAGAACAACCAAACAAAGAAAAAACCAAACCACAAAGAGATAGAAATAAAACCCAAGAAAGATGATTGAAGCAAATAAAAACAATTGCTCACCCCTGACCAATGCCCCTGTGCACTCTTCACTTTCCCTCAGCTGTATATGCTGAACATATGGTATGGAATATCGCTTTGGTCAGTTGTGGGGAGCTGTCCTATTTGTGTCCCTTCCCAGCTACTTGTGTCCCCCCAGCCTCCTCGCTGGTGGGGGACAGTGAGGAGCAGGAAAGGCCTTGACACAGCCTGAGCACTGCTCAGCAACAGCTAAAACAACCCTATGTTACCAACACTGTTTTCAGAGCAAATCCAAAACATAGCTCCATGACAGATACTGTGGGGAAAATTAACTCTACCCCATTTTCTATGAGCTAGCAGCTCATTGGTTTTTACACTTGGAGCATTTATTCATTAAAGTCAGTCAAAAATGTTGTCTTGAAAACTTGGCATTTTAGTATTTTTTTTCATTTTATAATTGATCTCTTTTTATTATTCTCCTCAGTCACCTGCGGCTTCTTAAAGTCTTGCACTCATATACAAAAGTGATTATATAAATCAAGGTCTAGTTTATCTGAAAAGACATAGTTAAATAAAAGTATAGCTGAGCTATTACAGAAATCTTTGTCAATCATCATCACTACAACTATTACCAACTGCTATATTAAAGTATTTCTCAGTGTTAAAATAATTTTTGCAATGTAAACCAACTGTCAGCTTTGTTATTTATGCTCATTTTTAGATGATCTTTCTTTTTTTACCCAAACTAATATTGCTGCCTTTCACATCAGGATTTGTTAAATGCAAATCAAATTTGTCAAATTTAAATCTAGTTTCACTACTCCAAACTGAATTAATTTCTCTTAAAATGCTATTATTGCCTTGTCTCTTGTCACTATGTCCAAGACAGAAGATTTGATGGTACTGAGCTGCAAGATCTGCTCCATGCAGAATTGAGATTTTGCTTTGTAAGATGATTCTGCATTGTACTTTCAGCAGCATCCCATGCCATCCCATTGTTGTGGTGTCCCAGGCTAGTGTTAACACAGAAAATGGACAATGGACCATAGCTGACAAACATTAGACCTTGCTTCTTTTGCATGATCATATCACCCACTCCTTTTCCTTTCTGGTATCCTAAAGCTTTAACCCCTTCAGTTGTTACACCACTGAATACTATTAGCGAGGGTATATTAAACATATGAATGATTTCATAAAGGATGAACTTTATCTAACACTAATAGAAAAGCAGAAAAGCATTTTATTGCATCAATGGATTATAAATATTATAAGTTCTATTATAAATTATTATAAATTGTTATGGGATAATTAGCCAAGAAACAAAGGGGTGTCTAAGTAGCATTGCTTTACAGTGCCTTGACAGAGACACCTGTCTTTGTTAAAAGCCATTGTCAAAAATATCTTGAGGAAAGTAAGAGCTCTCCCAAATCTTATAAAATCTGAGCTCATGCTACACAATCCAGAGAAGATTTCCTTGATTAGACTCTACAGAAATCTTCCAGTAAGTAGTTGCTCTGTATTACTCGAAATCCACCAAATGTTATTCCAGATAGAGCTGTCACCTATTCAAGAAGACAAAGGTATTACCAGAGATGACAAAATCAGGGACAACCAGTCCTCTTTACCACTCTGCCACCTCTGCCTGCCTCCAGTTTTTGAACCTCTCAGGGCAATTAAAGACAGTACAGGGATGTCCTTGACAACTGGGTGATAGAGTTCAAAATGATTAAAATTTACTTTGCATCACCTCTCCTCAAGAGGTGGCAAGAAAGCGAGCTCTGCTGCAAAATTGGATTGCTTCTTTGCTCTCCATGAATGAAAATCCTCTTATGTCTTGGTAGATTCTTAAAAATGAAATGCAGCATAATGAAAGGAATTTGTAGGGAAACTCTTCCACTACATCTTCTCTGGTTTCTTCTTTCCTTTTTTTCTGCTTTATCTATTTCCCTTTTTAAACTACTTAGACTGTTCTCCTCCCCACCTTTCTTTGTAGACTGTTTGAAAAAATAAGGTGTTTTCTTAGAAACTCTAATCTAAAAACCTTTTAACTGTTAAAGATTAACCAGTAAAGCATCTGTGAAAAAGCAGCACTTCCCTGACATTTAACTCCTTCTTGTCGCATTGAGAAACTCTGCTATTGTAATGCTTCAATAGCTTGTTCACACTTACCAGATTGACATGAAGGCACGAAAGCAGGCTAATGTCACCCCCGTACTGTCGGGAGCCGCAAATGCCCCTAACCATTAACGGGTTTAGGACCTGTCTTTCAATGGCACAATCTATTGGTGATTTTGATTACAATGAAGTTTTCTACTGACTTTTCTGAGAGTGGCTTGCGCACTTTCAGAGTGGAACAGAGGAGGGTTGCACAAGTGCCTGTGCACAGAGGGAAAGAGATGAATACAGCAAATCAGGCCTAAGTAGGGGACATGAAAAGGGCTTTTTAGTAGCTGGTATTTGGTTAACCCTGCTGGATGTCAGGTGCCCGCCAAAACTGCTCTGTCACTACCCTTCACAACTGAATAGGGGAGAGAAAATAAAAGGCTCAATGATTGAGATAGGGATGGGGAAGGGATCACTTATAGGTCACAAAACAGACCAAACTTGGGGATATTAATTGAATATATTACTAAAAACATCAGAGTTGTGTAATGAGAAAATTAAAAACATCTTCCCCTACTCTTCCCTTCTTCCCAGCTCTGTCTCCTTCCCCATAATAATGCAGGGAGACAAGGAATGGGGGTTATAGTCAGTTCATTACATGTTGTTCCTGTCATTGCTCAGGGAAAAGAGGCTTTCCCCTGCTCCACCATGGGTTGTCCCCCATGGGAGACAGTTCTCCATTCTGAATTCTTCCCACAGTCTTCAGTTCTTCACACACTGCTCCAGTGTGGATCCCTTTCCATAGGGTGCAGTCCTTCAAGAAAAGTCTGCTGCAGTGTGGGTCCCCCTGGTAGGTCACAAATCCTACCAGGAAACCTGTTCCAGCATGGGCTCCTCTCTCCATGGGTGGGTAGGTCCCTGCCAGCACCTGCTTCAGCACAGGCCTCCCATGGCGTCACAGCCTCCTGTCAGGCATCCATCTGCTCCAGTGTGGGTCTCCTCCAGGGGCTGCAGGTGGATCTCTGCATCCCTGGGGACCTCCACAGGCTGCAGGGCCACAGCTGCCTCACCATGGTCTGCACCATAGGCTGCAGGGGAACCTCAGCTCTGGTGTCAGAAGCACCTCCTGCACGGACCTTGGTGTCTGTGGAGCTGTTCCTCTCTCCTGTTCTCACTGCTCTTCTCTGAGTGCATCAACATTGTGCAACAACTAACTGTTCCTTCTCAATTTGGCTGTGGCCAGCAGTGGATCCACCTTGCAGCCAGCTGGGATTGGATCTGTCTGACAAGTGGGAAGCTTCTTGCAGCTTCTCACAGAAGCCATTCCCACTACCAGAACCTGGACACACAAACCCTATACAACAATGTACACGTGCAGCTGGAAAAGCAAAACTTTGAAATTAGTATTTTAGATCACACAATTACTTCAGACAAGAAAACTCAATGCCCTGATGTTGATAGGCGGTTTCTGAAAGGTATCAACACATGTTGAATTTGGGGGCCAAATGTGGTTCAAATTTTCAAACTTCACAACTTTATCTGAATTTCCAGGATTAACAAATATTTTGATCTTTCCTGTACACAAGTTGGTGAAAAGCACTTTCCAATGTCATTGAGAAGTTTCCACTTGGAATTTGCATAGTCCTCTTTTAGTGATATTAAAGTATTTATTTATATCTCATAATGAAATCATGGTAGAAACCATTTCACAATTTAGATTGAATTAGACTGGACTGCTAAATTTCTGGGGTTTTTTAGGAATTTCAGTAAAATTTTAAGTTGCTATTCAATTTTTGCCTTAAAAATTGAAGTAGTTACTTTTATTATATTCTAGTTTTTGATCTGGAAGCTTATGAATCCCCTAGCAGAGACCAGATATCTAAGAACAAGAAGTAACCCAACTGATATTCAAAAAGAGTGTGAGAAAGGGAATGTTGTTGGTTTTTTCTCATTTATGTATTTTTAAATTTTTTTGTGGTTGTTGTAACATCAACTTCGATATGTATGTAGGGTAACTTCCTTCAGTATTCTCTGCAATTTGCCGAATCTTAGACCAGAGGATTAGAGGGCATGTCCTAACAAAGGCCATTAACTCCTATATGGCTCCGTATATGGAAGTATCACCACCAGAAAAAAACAGAACTGCTTGGAGGTAACTTCTCCTCATCTTCAGTATCTGACAAAGAGATAAGCTGCCTTAAGAAAGGAAGGAGTGACTACAAAGTAACCGTAAGTAGTAGTCCTTTTATTTTGGTTACAATTATATCTACCAAGAAGCATTTCAGCTGCTTTCAAGGACATGAAATGTCTCTAAAAATCTTGTCCTCAGTGTAGAATTTCCATTTTGTTCACTTATATTTGTTGTGCTCACCTTCTCAATAGTGCAGGTGAGCACAACAAATATAATAAATATAATAGTTCAACTGCAGTAAGTCTCTTTATGAAACAATAGTTGTCAGGAAGGGAAACTATTAAAGAGGAGGCTTCAAAATATTCTTTAGAAATACTTGAGGAGCCATGTCAGGATCAAAGAAATTACAAATAGCATCAGTTATTAGTTTTCTGCTTTTGTTTAAGAGAAATTTTTAACTTCTAGAAGTACAGAATTTTTCCTACGCTCTGTCTAGAAATCATTGTTTTTGAGTTTGTGGGTGTCACATCCACAGAGAAAACAGCACCTCAGGTGCAGAACTGGTCTATGAATGTAGGACTTTCAAACTGCCCTGAAGATTTAGCCCCCATAATGTCTCATATGAAAAACATCAGACTGTGTATTATTCCATAACAGTCCATAGACTGATGCAGAGGTAATAATCAAGGAAGTGCAGCTTTTTTGGAAATATAGAGATTTTAAAATAAGATTCAATTGCAAACAGTTGCATCATGCTCATCCAGTCTCTGTTTGAAGTGTTCTTATAGCCCATTGCTTTGTAAAGGCATGTCAAAATGAGTGGAGGTATGAAAACAGGCACCCTTAAATGGACTTCTTCAGAAGAGATTCATTGCTGTGAGGCTGCTGAGGTACTGGAACATGCCCAGAGAAGTTCTGGATGCCCCATCCCTGGTAGTGTTAAGGTCATGTTGGATGGAGCTCTGAGACACCTGGTCTAGTGGGAGGTGTCCTGCACATGACAGTGGGGGGGGATGGAGCTAGATGATCTTAATGGTCTCTTCAAACCCAGACCACTCTATGATTTTTTTTTCTCAGCTCCCACCCACACCTAAAAGTGAAATAATTCTCTGCCATCTGATATGAAGCCACATTCCCACTTTGACATTTTACTCTAGATCTATTTAACTATAGTAAATAAGGAGTCAGGGGAGAGAAATAAATACAGCACTACTGTGAAGCACACTGTAAGACATAATGGTGCCTTGTGCAGGTGCTTAGCATGTCCCCATGCAGCTGTGAAAAATGCCGGAAGTCTGCCTGGGAAAAGGTTCTCAGCATCAATATAGGCCTGAGATATATCCTGTAACAGAAATATGCCCTGATGCATTTTTAGTCTCTTTCTGGCAAGTAGAATTGCTCAGCTAGAATAGAGATAGAGGTTTTTGGGTTTTGTTTTTTTTTGGTTTCTTTTTTTAGTTTTGTTTTTTGTTTGTTTTGGTTTGGTTTGGTTTGGGTTTTTTTTGGGGAGAAACCATTTGGTTTCTGAGACTGTATGTTTCACTAGTTTTTTTTGGTTGGTTTTCTTTCTACAATACTGGATTTAGGCTCCAGATTCTTCATGGTAGAATGTCTTTTTCTAGGCAGGTACCTATTGATATATTTAAGCCTAGAACCTCACTGTTTGATAACTCTGCTTCTCTCATTTAAACAGATTAAGTAGCATCTTAATCTGTAAAATTAATTGTTCTGAAATGTTTCAAGTGGTATTTATGGTAAGTGGAATGGAGTAAAGGAACTTCAAGCACTTTGTAAAAAGAAACTGACTACGTAGCCCATATCTGCACGCGTGTGACATCTCTGCCTGCTAGTAGTGTCTGCTTAAAAGATATTCTTGTGACTGTCTGGAAGATAAAGAATAATAATGGCAATGTAAATGAGGCTGTGTTGGCCTGCAAAGGGGTAAGCAGGGTTTTTTCCTTCAGCCAATAATAAAGTCAGGCCAGTAAAATCCCTAAAGTGGATTGATGCACAGACAACAGCCCGGGCAACTGTTTGATAACCTCATGGGGCCAGCTTCTCCTGTCACCTCTTCTCCTGACATGGTGCCTATTAAGTACAGCTCAGCTTTGTCAGGCTAGTCAGACTGGAGAGTTTACTCTGTCCTTGAGGAAGGCTTCAGTTCCTTGGTCTGGATTTATTGTTGCTGTGGTTACAGACACTTGAGCTGGGAAGAGTAAAAGGAGTTCAGATATGTTTGTGTGAACTCCTGTGATGTGCATATGTAAATGGGTATCCTTTAGAAGGAGAACATTAATCACAATAGGAAGGCATGTGTTGATGTGCTGGCTGCATTATGGTGGATCATTATTTTCCTGTGAAAATATCAGAATTGATTGTAAAGGTTAAAGAAAAGAGGGATACAACAAGAAATGCAGAATAAAAGTTTCTGTAACACTGCCTGTTCCTCCACCTGTCATGGAGGAAAAGATAGTGATGTGTATGCCTGGCTGTGTTAGCTGGTCAGGAGTGTGTAGACAGGGTCAGAATCTTTTGTTTGGAGAAGGCTAGAGGTAGTTTTATGTAAGTTAATGTTGAGTATATCTGAGCTATTTGAGCATGTGGTTTTATTTTCCCTTTGTTTTGTTGAGGTCTTAAAACTCTCTGTTACCCTTTTGAGAATGTTCAAAAGGAACTACAGAGAGAAGATGCAAGAAAGGACATTCTTGATGCCTATTTCCATGGCATGACCTTGTTGCCAAAGAGGAAGGAGAAGACTATGGGCAGAACAGAGCATGAAAGAGTTTTTCTGGGTAACAACAGTGTGAGGTGAAATCTTTGTCATCTCCTCCATCCAGAGTTTTGTTATGCACATTTTCTATATTTGCTGTTTTCCTTGCACAGCTTCAGCTCTTTACTTGAAGGGACTGAAGACTGTAACTTGTCCTAGCAACAAATCTCTCTAAGATGCTTCAGGTAAGTCCTTGTAAGATCTTACCAGGCAGTTTATCTAACTGTTCTGATCAGTGTCTTCCTCAGTCCAAAAAGAAACATGAATGCCTTTTCCACTGAGGGTGGCATATGGTGCTCTCTCACTCTCCAGATCAAATCCGATCTATGACTCCTCCAGCATTTTCTTCTTGACTGCCACTGCTACTTTGTAGCACACCTGCCATCTGAACATGCACTGTAAGACAGTGAGTTTTTGGGACTTTTTGAGTGTTTGTGACTCTTAATAAATTGTGGATGTAACTGCAAGCTTGCACAGTGCATACTTTCATAAAGGAAAGCCATTGGGTGTCCACATGTCTGCATCATAAGAAAAGATATCCATTATGCCTTTTGCAACACTGCTAGAAAAACAAATAGATGAGTGGATTATTTTTTTCTTGTTTGTTTGGGCACATTTTTTGTTTTGTTTTGACTGGGGCTTGTTTGTTCATTTTACTTTGTTGTTTATTCTTTCTGCTTAATTTCAAAAGCCTAATTTAAAATGCCTGATCTCTGATAATCTTACAGATATGGGAGACTACAGAAGTGTCATTAGCTATGAAATATAACAAAGATTTCTGTTTGATTGATTAATATTTAGCTTATGCAATTTCATTTTCAGGAATTGTCTGAGAGGCATGTTGCTAATGAAGATGCTCAGTTTCAACACCAACCTATTTGTGTGTGGAACCCAGCTATGACAAGATAGTACAAACTATATGCCACACAATTAAAAATTGGTTGAAATTCCCAGCCTCTTCTTCTTAGCATTTTCTCCAAAAATTAAACTAAATTAGCAAGCTCTTACATTTGATAAACTAGTCACTTCTAAATTTATTGGAACCATAATTTAGAAAGAGGCAGCACTTCTTTTAATCCATTTAAAACATATCTTGCCTATGGCTCATTTTCTGAGTGTCTTGAAAAGCATGTCTATCTCACAACTACTTTCCCATAGTTTACCTTTCCTTGAGTATTAGTAGCTATATCTTCAGTTTCAAAGTAACTTCTTAATCTCTGGCCTGTTTACCAAGCACAGGTGACATAATTGTCATGGGGAGAATGGGAACAAAAACAACCTTATTTGTCTAAAATCAGATGGGGAATCCAACCAGGCATAACTGTACCATATTCCCAGAAATTTGTTGAATAACTCTTTCCCTTGATTATCCATGTATTTACTTTTATTTTCCTGCTTTTCTTCCCATCCATCTGCAGAATGGTTTTATAAAAATAAATAAATGAAAATCCATTAAAGGATTAGGTTACCCCAATGTATTGTTAGGTACATGTAATGTGATCAAGAATCAATTTTAGAAAGTAACTTCTTGGTATGATTTTACTGTAGTTTTGCATTCCTTTAGTAATGTCATATCTGTCAAGGCAGAATGGACCGTGGATTTGTTATAATTAATCATAAAGCTCCCTTTTCTAGTCTTTCATTTTTCTTCATGTTTCAGAGACTGGCAGAGAAAGGGAAGAAAAACTGCTACACTGTTAGGAACGTTATGCAATTTAGTGGCTTTTATGGGAGTCCTTGTGGACACTAGCATAAGAAATATGAGAAGGGACAGGAGAAAAAAGTAGATGGTTGGTTTTTGAATAGGGAGAGGTGAGCTTTCAATGGCTTCCTCGGGAGTTTTTTATCTTTGTTTCTCACTGTGACACTCAGTTGCCCTACAAGTTATGTTCTGAGCCTTGTTGGTCTGAGTATGAAACAAACAAAATAACTCAAGGGTTTTGATTTCAAGGTCAGTTCTCATTCCTTCACCTAGGTGTACCATCTTTGTAATGCATTCTCACAGCAAAATGTCAGCAATCTGGCAAAATTAGTAGAAGCTTTTGCATGGACACTGAACATAGCAGAGAAAGAGCTCTTTGACAGCATCCCTGTCCCTCCAGTTCAAGAAACATGGCAGCCCATGAACTCCTAGAGTGTGTTGATCCACTAATGAAGAAATAGGAAAATTATAGGATAGAGAGTTATTTATAGATCTGTGTCACCACATGCTGCTTGGATAAAGAGTCTGTATCTTTCAGGTTCAAAGTACAAACAAGCAGGTATTCAAACCTACACCAAAGATCTTATTTTTTCTTACCCTTGCAGATGTTGTGCAGCACATGGTGTGTGGAGATGACACAGACAGCTACATCTTCATTAGCACCAGAAAGTTTCCATAGGCTATATTGATTTATTTTTGTTTGCCTCATTAACTCACTTGTTTCTAAAAGCCCAAAACAAACTTTTACTCAGGTACAATCTTTGCTGATGGTTCTGATTCAGAACTGGTGTAACATGTGCTAGTAGCTTATTGTTATTGATCTTCCTACTCTAAGCCCTTCTAGTGGATTGCACCACAGCATGCACCTGTTAGCTTGTCCAACTATAGCCTAACCAGCGCTGTGCAGGTGTTCTGCAAAGTTAGCGTTCACTTCTTTGTTGACCTTTGGTTTTGGTGGGATTGTTTGGTGGTTTTTTTTTTTTTTTTAATGATACATGTTAGAATCCTTTTGGAGTCATGGAGTTCCCACTGTCTATAAGGAGCTTATGTTTCCAGACATGTTTATGCACCCAGTTCAAGGATAAGGCTGTGATTACAGCATGCTGTTCTCACCCAGGAACAGCAAACAGGTCTCATAGCCCTCCAGCATCCTAAAAAGATTGCCACTTCTTTAGCTTTGTCTGTGTGAGTTCCTAGAGGATAAAACTTTCTCCCATCACTGTCAGTAACACATACAGGTAAAATTTTACTTATGAAAAATTTAAAACGGTTGGTAGATAGCATCTGAATTACAATTCTCAGATGTGCAAAGCTGTAAGATGTAGGCTCCAGAACAGCCATTGTCCCTCTCTTTTTTCTATATACAGTTTTCAGACATGGGGCAGACTAAAATGAAAAATCTGCTGATGCAAGATTATGATTTTTGGGAACAGGCTGGCCAGGTGTACTTTGGTTTTCTCATTATGTTCAGTCAGGCTTCTCTGGCTGACTGTAATGCACTTTTTGTGGGTGATTTAATTTTCCTTCCTGGTATAGATTGAGTTGCAATCAGGCTGCATTCAAGCAATACACTCTGAGGAGGTGAGTCACTACCAGAATCCCAGTGTGCATATAATAAAGTGCATTATATAGTATGTGTGTGGATGCATTCTAAGTTTATTTGTATATACAGTATATTCTACATGTATTCTACTATATACATTATGAAGAAAGTTTAAAATATACATATGTAGTAGAATATATATTACATATGTATATTATCAATATGACACCATGACACTGCTTCTATTAAACATCCCCTTTAATGAAATTTTTCATACACTTAAGCTTTATTTCTCATACTCTTGCAGTAGTCATTATTCACCCTACTTTTGTGGCACCTTCTTCCTTCACTCCTGCCTAGCATCAATTTCAGAGGCAAAACAACTTTCCATGGACATACTGGTTTTAATATTGTTACTTGAGATAGGTGGGTTTACATGGAAAATTCTCTATCTGAATAACTTTGGCAGATTTGCAAGAGTTCGTCAAATTCACTATTGTTCAAATGTCAAAACTGGAACCCAACACATAGGTCAACATGTAGCTAGTGAAACAGGCTGTCAGGACAAAAACAGAGTGCGCTGTGGTGTGTTTGTGGTGCCAAGAAGCCACACAAACCCAGCAGTGACTACTCACTTCTGTACAGTCACCTGCAGTGACTGTGTCCCCAGACGGAGGGGGAAACCTCCCTGCAAAACTCAGCTCATCCAGAGAGATATGAGCAGGACTGAGTCATCTTCTCACCTTGTCCCACGGAAAAGTTGATGATACATGTCTGAGGAAGAAATCCTTTGTGGTGTGGAAACTGCTCCTGGAAAGTCACTGCCAGCATTACACAAGGGGCCATCCATGGTGTTCTGGAAGAGGCCTGGGCAGAAAAATTATCAGAAAGCCTCAGCTAAATGAAAGGCACTATTCTGGCTCAGGAATAGGAGAAGAAGCAATATTTTCTGCAACAAGCAGTAAGAAAAGTCTGAAATTAACTCCATCTGGAAAATGAGAAGGGGCATAGAGGGCCCTTTTTTTCCCAATACAGCTGCCCAACACAGTGCTCTGATGGCTGTGGGAGACT
Source organism: Serinus canaria (assembly GCF_022539315.1). NCBI lineage: Eukaryota > Metazoa > Chordata > Aves > Passeriformes > Fringillidae > Serinus > Serinus canaria. The sequence continues at coordinate 56,689,200 of NC_066343.1, forward strand.
AGCCATGTGCAGCAGAACCTGCTTTGGACAGGTTTAGCAGTTGTGACTCAGAACACTGGTACAAGTGCACAGGCAAACCAGGTGCTCTCCAGAAAAGCAAAGCTTGCAAACAAAATCTGGGTTACCCTGTCATCTCTCTTCAAGACTGGTGTGCAGGTATCTGTTGATGTTCTTGGGATGACTACCTTGTACTTTGTCAGTAAAAGCAGCTAACATTGTTGCTGGAGTAGGAAGTGGTTCATATGATTCTGCTGATCAGCTGTTCAAGGCTTCAAATACAGCCCTAGTGAGTGCTTGTCTCTTAAAGTGTATGGGCTACTTGGATTCTAGTAAGGTAAAAAAAAAAGGTAAAGTACTGGCTATCACTGTTCATGGCAAGCACAGTTCTTCATTCATCATATACTAGCAGTTGTGTCTTTAGCATCTGGTAAAGTCTACTGGGGCTGTCTCCAGAGTCTCTGTTTTTATCTCTTGTCCTATTCTTGGATGGGGCATGTAGTGAACTCAAAAGATTACTTAAATTTACAGTAAATATCATGTGCAGCTCTCACATGCTAAGAACTGAGAAAACCTGTCTGCTGCTAGTTCCTCTTTTACAATGTAAATGTCTCTGACTTGCTCTGTGTCTCGGTTTTCTTTGTGTGTGTAGGGCATAGCTGTCTCCTTTATGCTGCCTTTTTCCTGATGCATGTTAATGATTTACCTGCCCTGAACAGGTCAACCATTATTTCTGTCCTCTCCCAACACTCACGGACTTGCTTGATGGTTCAAATTACCTTTGCTCCTGAAGTGCATGGAAAGCATGGACTCTTCCTGTCTTTATGGGCTCCAAAGAAAGAAAAGCTGTTGATGCTAACACTATTGGCATCAAATGTGTTAGAGCTGTTAGTTTGCATCTGGTTATTGTTTTTTGGCTTGCTTTTCTTTTTCACGTGAATGAGAACAGCTGTGTATTTTTGAAGTCTTCAGGTAACCTACTTTTTATTGTTATGCACCCCAGTGCCACATTTTTTCTTAGCCAAGGCAGCCCTATCAGGCATGGCAAAACAGATTTTGCAACACAGGAGGAGTATTAGCTGCAGGCTAAGCCACATCCCTCTGGGCAAAGTTAAGATTTATTACCCTTGAGGCTCACAAGAACTCTGTCTGAGCAGGGATGTGGTGGTCCTAAGGTTGGTTTGTGTTTTTTCTTGCCCAACATTTTAGACAAAAAAATGGGTTTGAACAAAGAAATAAAAAATGGTTCTAACTTTTGAATGCTGAAGGGAGAAGGGGATGATTTAATTTTATGTGATTGTTCCCTCCTAGGTGAGACATACAGTATTGCTCAATGGTTTATCATATTTTGACATATCCCTTTTGGACAAACCCAGTGATCTTATTAAGACGCTCTTTCAAAAGCTCAGGGATTTCATAATCTGTCATAATCCTAACAATTCCAATAGAAGCGTGAAGCAGATACTAAAGGACAAAATCTTCTTGCTACTCCCCACCCTAATCAATCACTCAGTGTTATGGAGCTTCTGTATGATCTCTGTTACAAGCTATGTTTTCCACATACTACCATCTATTTGTCAGCCTCTCATAATGTTTCCACACTTTTAACAATCTTCTGTGCTGCTTCTCCCTCTTGTTATCACAAACGTCAGTTCTGAGCTTTTAGCTCCTTGCTGTCTTCCAACTCGAAGACTCCTTATGCATCTTTGCATTGACATTGACTGTTCATTTCACAGCGTTAGCTCACAGACCCTTGGTCTTGTGCATTTCTGTACATCTCAAATGAGTTTGCCTCTTTTCTTCAAGTTGCCTTCATATCCATTCCCTACTCCTTGTTTTTGCAGTCTTTTGACTCAAGCAATCCTCTCCATGCTAACCATCTCAAAAAGCTGTAATTTCTAGCCTTTTGTGGACTAAAATGATAGACCAACTAAAATGGAGCACCTGTTTACACACTAGAAATTCCCGGTTACCTTTCTTTGTGCCCCATACTTGTCTAGATGGCAGTCACTGGGGACAGATGCTGTCATGCTGAATACCCTGTACTGCATTTTTTGGGGTGGGAGTGTTCCCAGAAGCAGTGAGCCAAAGCTGACTGGTTGTGTTTTGTTTTTTAAACAGGAATTTTTACACCTTCCTGGTGTTGCTTTGGGTGACACTTAGTTGCCACAGATCCCAAAGCAATACCAAGAAGCCACGCTGCAGTTTTTCCTCCTCCATGCTAGTGAGATTGAGATCCATCTGGAGAACCCCTTAACACCATAGCAGTGGGTACCACAACAATTAGAAAACCAGTTGTCGCAGGACCACCAGTTTAGCCTGGAAGAGTCCTTGAAGAGCACCTATTTCCAACCACCTTGCTGTGGGGAAGGACACCATTCCCTAGACAAGGTTGTTCAGAAGCCCTCTCCAGGCTGGCCTTGAACACTGCCAGGGATGGGACATCCACAACTTCTCTAGGCAACCTGTGCCAGTGCCTCAACACCCTCACAATTGAGAACTTATTCCTAGTATCCAATCTAAACTTACCCTCTTTCAGTTTAAAGCCATTCCCCCTTGTCTTATCATTACATGCCCTTGTTAAAAGCCCCTCCCCATCTTTCCTATAGCCCAGCTGAGGGACTAAAAGGTACTATAAGGTCTCCCTGAAGACTTTTCTTCAGGCTGAACAGCCCCAACTCCCTCTGCTTTTGCTCACAGGGGAAGTGCCCCAACTCTCGGATCGCACTTGGCGGCCTTCTCTGGTCTCGCTCACGAAGGTTCCTAACCCTAATCCTCGGTCGAGTGAGCCGTGCGGGGCGGTGTGAGCCCGTGCGGAGCGGTGCGAAGACAGAGGGGAGGGCAGCACGGAGCGCTGCCGGGGCGGAACGGGGCTGTGCGAAGGCAGAGCCGGGGGCGGTCCGGGGCGCTGCCGGGGCGGAGCGGGCGCTGCGGTCCGCCCCCTCCGCGCCCTCCTGCGGACCGTGCGGTGCCGCCGCGCAGTTGCCGCCCGGCGGTGCGGGGACAGGTGGGGCTCGCTGCTGCCACGTGAGTGGATCCGGCGGGAGCGGGAAACCGGAGCGCGGGGCTCTGCGGTCATCTTGGGAACAGGAGTCTTCGCGTCCTTCCGCAGGGTCTGTCCCGCGCTGGGGCGTGCGGGACGGGCTCGGGCTAGGGCTGGGCGGGACGGGACGGGGCTCGGCTAGGGCTGGGCGGGACGGGACGGGGCACGGGCTGCCTGCTGCCTGCCTTCCTTTCGAACTCCCTGGTTGCTCCTGCGTACCTCTTTTCTCTTCCGCAAAGCCCTGACTGTTCCGCGCTGAGCTTTTTTGCTCCCCACCTTCGTTCTCTGGGTGCACCTGCATCCCTGGTCCCTCTCCCTGTCCGCACCCTCCTGTGCCACAGTTCCAGACTCTCAGGCAGTGTCCCGTGGTGCTTCCTCCTCCTACCCCACTGAGTGTACTTCACCTTGCAGTGCCTGGCCTCCAAGCTTTCTTACTGTGCCCTACACCGCACTGTGTCTGTGTCCCTAAACCCTTTCACCGCGTCTGGCAGTAAGCAGTACTTGTTCCTCCAAACCCTCTGGCTGTGCCCCACACCTCCCGGTGCCTGTCTCTCAAGGACCTGTCGCTATGCCTCTCATGAACAGAGCTCTCCTTCCTGTCATGAGGAACAAGTTACCTCCTGGCTTGTGCCTGGCCCCACTGAATCAGGGACCTTATTGTTGAAAAATGCTTTTTTTTCCCCACACCTTTTGCTCCCAAAGGGAGATCCCAGGCATCAAGAAACTGAGGTTTTTCTCTTCAAGGGTGAAGGTTGGAGACAGTCAGGGGAGAGGTGTGGCCCGTGTGCTTAAGAGGGTGATATTAAAATGTAGGGCTGGAGGGGTGATGTCTAGCCAGGGGTTGTCTGGCAAGCTGGAAGGGTGGCTGTCTGGCTTGCTGCCTTCCTCATCTCTGGAGACAGGTCACTTTTACTGCTGTATGGGGCAGGTCTGTCCTTAAGGACTGGCCACATAGGCAGTGAGGCCAGGAGCCAAGGAGGCATGTCAGTGCCAGCTGGGGGGGAGGCGTTGATGAAGCTACCTCCATTGGAGCAGCCTCTTAGACTTGTCCTTTGCAACTGTAGATGTCATGTATATTGTTATAGAATTGTAAGTTTGTGTATACTTAATTTGTAAATACGTTTTGCCTTGAAACTGTGGTTGGGTCTTGGTTCACCAAGACAGAATAGTGTGATGCTCAAAAGGTCATAGTGAGGCAGCAAACCAGCTCTTACTGAATTATTTTTTGCTTGCATAGGAAATCAAGGGATGTTAATTAAAGTTGTTCAGACAAACCAGAAAACTTACAGGCATGTATGGATACTCTCTTCCTTACTTCATTGTTATTCAGTTCTTCCCAGACCCATGTGTAGGTCTGTACTGAGCACTACCGTGTGGGAGAAGTTTCAACAAGTTTTTCTGGTTGTTGGAAGCAGCCTGGGAACATGCTGCCTGATTTATTCTGCTGCTCAACACTTGGGGTGCTGCCCGGAATGCATTCAGGCTGCCTTGGAGCTGCCTGGGGTAGAGGTGGAATCATGGTGTATTGACATGGCATTAGGCAGTGTGGATGTACCCTGAAAACACTTCCCTGAGGAGTGGGAGCACTCATACTCATATGTTTACCTGAAGAAAATGTACAAAGACCTAGGATTTGAAAACCTAGAGAAACGTAGGCTTAAAGTGAGGCACTGGAATAACTTGCCCAGGGAAGCTGTGGATGCCCCATCCCTGAAAGGCCCAGGCTAGATGAATCTCTGAACAACCTGGTCTAGTGAAAGGTGTCCCTGGCCATGGCAGGAGTTTGGAACTAGGTGATCTTTTCAACCCAGGCCATTCTATGATTCTTTGAAATTCCTGCTAGGCACCACCTCTCTTGAAAATACAGAGAATAATGCAACTTTATGTTATTTCAATATAATGTGATCTTTCTATTAAGAACTTATTGGTAGAGCAAGACAGGTTCTGGTACAGGAAGCAATATTCATGGAATGTGTTGGGAAAAATGCCACAGCATTCGTCAAGTAATACAAGCCAAATAGGATTTAACTCATTATGAAGCTCATAAAATACCATGAAATGCCTATCAACTAGTGGCATATCAGTAAAAGAACTAATCAGGGGCATTTTTGTATCTTGACATGACTTGATAGCATTTGCCAAGTGTGCACCCTTGCCTCTCTGTGCCTTTCCTGACTTTGTTTCTCTCTGCTGCAATAACCTGGCAATCTTTTTTTTTTCCCCCCACTGTGGACTTCTGCTCTTCCTCATGAAGCTGCTTCTGCACAGTGTGTCTGTGTTAATGCTTCCTCTGGCCTGCCTGTATCTGGTTGCCTAACACACAAATTTCTGGAGGTGTGGGCAGCTGCAGAGAGAGGCAGAGGCACAAGCAGTGCATGGGCTGGGCATGAGAGGCATGTGTGGGGTGAGAGAATGTCACCTCTTTGCCATGTTCAAGGGCAGGAGGTGGAAGGGAGCCAAGATCCCTTTATGGATCTTCATTAGCTGCTTGTGAAATCATGTTTGTTGTACTGTGGATCTAGCTTGGCAGACTTCATGTGGCACCTCTCCCTGCCTGATGACTGCCTCAGCATGGCTGTCAGAAGCTACTGCCCCATAATTTTCCTGGGGAAGGCTGGTGTGCTGAATTAAGATGGTTTAGCTGTCAGTTATGGGTTTAGGCCAGCTGTGTTGTTTTGCCTGAAGTGGATCAAGGACAACTTGTAAAATAGGGATAGTAGAGCTGTAGTATATAGGCAAATATGAATAGATGGGATGTTGAAATCTTCAGTGGCACAGCCTATTTTATACAAATAATGTTCTGGCCCAACACTCATATTCACTTCAGGCTAATGGATGTCTGAAACTTTAAGCTGCTTCTCAAAGCCTGGGCAGCTGGAAAGGAAGAAATACTTGTTCCTCTCACTATTCCTCTGTCCCTCACTGCAGCTCTTCACTATTCTGTTTTTTTTTCATGAAGTCACAGCATGTGTCATGCGGGCAGTATTTTTATCAGTTTCTTGTTGCTCAGGTATGTATTAAATTCAAGAAATGGCAGACTTAGGTACATTTTTGTCTACTGCAGTTTATGGATTGTTAACTTCAAACTTCAGAGTTTTGGTAGGCCTGAGTACTACTTAAAGGGAAGTTGGTCTTTGCTTGAAAGCTGCCCTGAAGGCTGAATGGGTGCTCTGCATTGTTCCACAGTGCTAGGGAGCAAGTCCCATGTGCTTGCCCTGGGACCTCACCCGCCCATGATGCTCACTGCTGCATGTAAAGGCCAAATGCAGCCTAAAAGGTGGGAAAAAGCCTATTCCTCCAAAATATGAGATTATTAGAACAAAATAATCAATAAAACAAGTAGTTAATTTTACAAACCGATTGTACTTTTTTTTAAAACAGCTCAGTTTAAAGGGTACCTCTAAAGCTACAGGGATCTGCAGTGCCTGTTGTCATATTTCCAGTTTGCCAAAAGTTTGGCTAAGTTGCCAGTGATGTAGCAGTTAAGAATTTTTTTATATGTATATGACATTTAGTTGAAATCCAAAATATAAAAAGTTAAGTACGTGAGTTTACACTAATGAGAGACACCAGAATAACTCAGGTGTCTATTATCTTTACTTGTCTTTGGTATCAGTGTTTAATGCTGACCATTGCCATGCAAATATTGAATAGTTAGTTGGTTTTGGTTTTGTTTTTTGGTCAGTATTTTTTTTTAATGAATTCACAAAGTAAAATGCTTTCAATGTGTCTGTCAAGATGTCTTTTTTTTTCTTCTGCATGTTTTTTGTTATTTTTGGTCGGTCTGCTTATGACAGCCACACAAAGGAATTTATCACTGAAGATGTTGATTAGAAAACACCTAAGTGGTTCGTGAATGGAGTAATGCGAGATGAATAAACAGTCTAGAGAACCACCGATTTAAGTGTCTTTAAGTGTTATCTTGGTTCTTGATGAGAGTCTGAGGAATTGAATTTCAGTAGCAATTAATTTTAAAATCCTGAGGCAGCACTCAAATCGCTTAAAAACTACTTGTAAAGCCTATCCGGCCCAAAGCAAACTCTGGCTTCCACCTGCAGGGAGGCACAGATGTCACAAGGAGGGCAAATACAGGTGTCAGTAAGCTCCATGAATCATCTTATTTGCTAGGAGCAATGATATTCAGATTGCCCCTTTTAACTGTGCCAGGGTAAAAGCAGCAAACACACAATCCCTTGTCTCCACTCCGCTTGTGATACCTACTTAGGCTGATGCTGCAGTTTCACCAACATTTCTGTTATTCCACATGCTTCTCTTTGCATGTGCTTCTTGTGTCACTTTTATTTTGGGCTTGACTATTTCTCGGTGGTACTAAGAAGCACTGAGGAAACAGTCTGGGTTAAAAAATACCCTTTCTTTTTCTTGCTTGCTCTCCTGTGCTGGGTCTGTTTCCCAATCTGTTTTATTATGCAGCCAGAAAAATGGTTGTTCCATAAGAAGTCAAGGGTGACATAGGAGCAGGTATGAGTAATGGGGAGAGAGGTTGATTAAAATTACATTGCTACTATTAAAAGTGCTCTTATAATTGCAAACTTACCCTGTAAACAGCCAGACTTGCTCTGCTTGAACTGGCTGTGCTCAAGAGAAGCTGCTTGTAGCAGCTTTATGAATTCCTACGTGCTGCCTGCCTGTGTTTAATTGTATTGTGAATTCTTTGTAGTTTGGATTATGTTTTATATTGATATGGGCCTTGGACTTTGGGCTCTGTGCCTGGAACCTCTATTCAAAGACTTTTTTTTTTTTTTTTTTAAAGCAATGCCTCACTGAATGCATGTGAATGTGAGCATAAGTTTGTCTAGTGCACTGCAAAACCCTGTGCAAAGAAATAGGATGTAGTGTGCAAAAAGCTGCCAAGTTTCAACAGGCATCTCATGGGCTGGAATTCAAGAGAATGCTCCTGTCCCAGTGATGGCATTCAGGGTTCATGGCTGTGCCTTAGATAAAAATATAGCTTACTCTATTCCTTTTGTTCTTTGTTTTCTAACAAAAGAAGGGGACGACTCTTGCTGGACTCTGACTCACAAAGATCAGTTTGTTGATTTGGAAATAATTTGCATTGTATCATCAGTCCTGAAATGACTTAAAGCCAAGTCACAAAAACCTGATTCAGTGGTTCTCTTATGCTTTTAGAGTATGGGAACGGTTCACATTTGTGCTGTGTTCTTTCTTTCAGGAAAGCTGTGGCATTATGAATAGATGGAGATGGGCATGGGGAAATGTCTGTAGTCAGTTCAGAGAAGTAGTAGCTAGCAAGGTTTCCTTTTGTACAGGTGAAAAGTACTTCAGGTATATTGCAAGAGAACAGTATGTTTTACAGTATTTGCATTCTTAACATCCACAACAATCCCTTTTGTATTTGTTTAAATGTACAGTTGGAAAAATCTAGATTAAATACATTCTCTGTCATTTTATAGTCAGAGTTCTAGCTTTTTTGTTTAGAGCTGAAGAAAAAAATTCCCTTTTTAGTCTTAAACTCTACAGAAGGGGTGTGATAAGCTTAATGAAATTATTATTGCTGCTATTATTGTTACTTTGGCAGTGCCCTGTCCCCCTTTGTCTCTTGTGAATGAGAATTGTAGCATATACGATCAATCAAAGCCAAGAGGATAATGAAGTAAATTCAAATGTTCACTTTTAACTTTGAAATTAAACATCTCATAAAACTACGTGTAAGGTGCACTTCTCAAATGCCTTGTTACAACCACTCTCATTTTTTCTGCTGTGCTGCCAACATTGTTTCTGTAGCACCTGTTTTTCTGTAACAAGTCAGGTTGTTAAGGAGTTTGCTTAAGTTTGTTTTTACATGAAAAAGGAAAAAAATTTAAGACAAGACTGTAAATAGCCTCATGCCATAGCTCTTAGATGTTTAAGAAGTTTACTCAGTTTAACTTCTAACTAGGAGCATGGCAGATTTTAGAAAGAGAGGAGAGAATGTTAAATACAGGTGCCATTAGAATACTCTGTGTCTCTCTTCAACTTTAATGACTGCTTGAAATCTTAAGGGGTGAAGTATTCTCTATCTGAATTTCAGATCATCCTGAAACAGCTTTTTGTAAACTGAATGGATCTACTTGATCAGTTAGGGAAGCTTATCCGAAAGTTGTGGAGAAAATGTTCCTGAGCATGGACTGGACCTGGACATGCTGAATTCTGGTTTGCTCTGGAATTTTTCCCAGTTTTGAAATGATGTTGCTATTTTATTTTAAAACAGAACATCTCATGTACCACATTTGAACTACATTTAAAAGTATGGAATGGAAAATTGCCTGTGGAGGTGTGGAAATTGTGCAATCTGGTGTTCTTGCTTTTATCCTGTAGAGAGTTTACGCATATTGTTGTAAAATGTGATATTTCGTCAGTTGCTTTCATCCAACGTGCTGAAGCATCAGACAAAACTTGATTGAATCTAGAAAGACTTTCGTGATAAGTGAGGGAGTCACTTTTACAGACCATGAAATTATATGACATTGGCTCATTCTTTGAGATGACTGCAGCGGGAAGAGATCCAGTCTTCCTTTCCAGTCAGTGGGATGGCATCATGCTTTTTGGATATGGTCAGCTGGATGAACCTGCACCTGAATAATGTATATATAAGACAAAGAATATGTGTGAAAGCAAATTGTTTGGCTCAAGTGTGAGCAATAGAGTCATCTCAGAGGCAGAAGAAGAGTAGAAGCAAACCAGATTTGCTTTCATGATGAGGGCTACTGTGTTGCTTTAGGTTCAGATAAGGGGGTGTGGCCTGCTAGTTTTGCGTATTAACTGGAGTATTGAACCAGCGCACAACACTTTGGTCTTGCTTACAGCTCTGCTATGTTAACTAGTAGAAGACATGCTCCTTTTTCTCTGGGGACTGAGAACTTCATACAGAGAGTGAACCAAACCCACTGACCGACCTCTTCTGCAAGGCATTGAAACTGTATGTCAAAAATACTAAGACTGTTTTTGATAACTTAAATGCATAGCTATACGTAAGTGTGATTTTCTTTTGTATTGGAGACAGTCCAGTTTTCTTCAGTTTTACTGCTGTAGCCTGCTGAGTAGACTGTTAGACACTTGTCTGTTTCTAGTATACTGGTGTTTTAAAGGAACATTAGTATTAGGCTGAGTATTCTGCTGCTTGCCAAGCTTCTTTGCTGGAAATATTGTTGTCTCCTGTGTTATTCTGATGTTGCACATCCATTGCCTAATGCACTTTGTTGATGGGATCTCTCTTTTTTTTTTTTTCTTTTTGAAGCAATTTATATTTGGCAATCTTTCAGGATCGAAAAGAGGACAAAAAAAGTGCAGTTGCCTTGCCCAGACATAGCTGGTTCATCCCTCCATGCTGTCTGGATGAACTGTTGTATTTTAAACTGCAGAGACGTCTTGTGGTTCTAGGTGGTCTCCAAGTGATTGGAAAGATGGTAAAAAGTACATTCTAATGTGGCAGTGGAAAATACTGATAGAAGATGGAAAAATCCTTACAAACCTGTGACTAAACTTGAGCATGGATGTGTTATTTGATTCTGCTTCTCTTTGAAGTTACTATTTGGTGTTCCAGGCTGATTTAAAAAAGCTCCGAGTTACAAACTCATGGCCTGCACAGTGCTGCTTTTTGTGCTGTTCTTGAGCTTCCAGGAAGTGCAAAATAATGAAGACTTTTAGAAATCCTTATTAGCAAACGATCTAAGGTCTAGATAACTAGATCTGGAACAGAAGTATGCTTTCACAGCTGTGTAGTGTCATTAATGTATCTTTGCCCATAATATCAACCTCTATTTTGCATTTTGTTCTGCAAATCCTACGCATTGATTTATTGAAATTTGAATGAAAAATTTATATATTTTTAAAGCTGAATTTTCATAACAAGATGTGGTTTTAAAAATCTTGATATATACTTTTGCTGATCAAGCCAGTTAATGTTTTTAGGTAATGGATGATTTTGCTTTCATGCAAGCTGTTGAGGTTAGGCTGTCTTCTGAATACTGTCCATGCAACATTGTGTTGCCCACACAGCCTTTTTCTTTAGTCTCTATAGGCCTTTGCCTGCTCTGGGTCACTGTGTCTGGATGTTTCCTCACTCTAATACTTATAGGCAGCTATGAATATTCCTATTCCATACTGTTTCTTGAGTTCTGACCTCCAAGTCTGTCACAAGAACCTTTTGAAAGTCCAGCACTTCCACAGTCCTTAGAAGGGTACCTGCTAAGCAAGTGGAAAAGAGTGGAACTGCTGCTAGCACTGTGTGAAAGCAAAGGTGCTCCCATTCTTGTCTTCACCCCATGTGCCCAAGCTGCCAAACTGGATCTGCCTCCAACAGGTGAGTCATCTCAAAAGGAAAAGGTACTGGGGAAAGTTATCAGGGAAGTAGTGTAAGTAACATGCAAGATGGCTGGAGTGGTACCCAAAAGCTTACTCAAATTTTGAATAGAATCAAGTGGGGCTTTATAATGTACTAATTCCCATGCATTCATCTCTGGATTCAATATATAATCACAATGCAAGTGGCTTTGACTTCAGGGTGAGCCTGTGGGGTAATTTCCTCCAGTTCTCCTTAAACTTCAGGTGTCCATTTCCATTCTCCACTCCATTGTGATTCCTCCATTGAGTATAGGGTATAATAGAAACATCTGGCTTTTCCATTTCAGAAACTGTGTTTCACTTTTTCCCTTCCACAGTAACTTTGGTCAGGTGTAAGTGTGGCCTAATTACCTATCTCTCTTTTTTTTAAAATTCTTTTTTTTTTTTTTTTTTTTTTTTTTTTTTTTTTTTTTTTTTTTTTTTTTTTTTTAAGTGGAGATCTTCCTTTGGATGCAGAAATAAAAAATGGACTGCCAGGAGAAAGTGACTTAACTGCTCTGTTTAGTTGTTCTGACTGAGAGGCCTGTGTCTCCAAACAGTGGCATCATGTGCCTTCATGGGTTGCCCGATACTAATACTCATGAGTGTACTTCATAGTGATTAACCAAACCTTTCATCATGCTGAAGAATGTTAATTTAAACAACAACAACCTAAGTCCTATATATCTCCCTGCATAAACCTCAGTGATTTGAAAGTTACAGCTTCCTCTGTATAAATTACCAGCTCTGGACTGGGAGGATTTAGGATGTGGCAGTGTAGTTTCTTCCTGGAGTGCTCCAAAAAGTACATGTGCCAAGAGTGGATGTGGGAGCAGCAGCTTTTTAATGATACTGTCAGCATGTTTTCTTGGGTAGAAAGAGTGTTCTGAGACCTTAGTTTAAAAAGCACTTAGGACATTTCCTTTAAAGTGGCTTTTGTCATCCCAAAGTTCTGCATTCGCCTGTCACTGAGCCGCTGCTGCCGGTGTCCCCAGGTTCACGTTGCCTGTGCGGGTCACTGCCAAAGGTGCCAGCACAGCTGGTTCCCGCTCTCTTGGAAGAGCCTCCCAGGGAGGGTGCAGTTGCTGATGTTTACAATGCTCAGCAGCATGTCCACTATGGTGCATGGAAGCTTAAAAAGAGAGGGGGGAGGGAAGGGAGGGTGTCAGTTCTAGGTCAGCTGCCTTTAAAATTTATGCCTGCCTACTGCAATGCAAGCAAAATAGGAGCAGAAGGAATGCATTATTTTGCTGCCTAGGATATCGGCCCAGGACCCAGAGGGTGGGTAGGTTGAGCAAGTGCAAGGCAGTGGGAAACAATGGTAAAGCAAATTAGCTCGCATCAGCATGGGAGAGTGGTGTGGGAGCAGTTCAACTACTGTAAATTGCTGCGTTAGAGGGTGTACAAAATAGTATGTTGCAACTCTGCACGGGTGTTATCAGTGTTACTACTTACTAATATTCTGAACCTAGCAAGGTTAGAGCTGGTGCAATAAAAATTCCATAAAATGGCATTGATTTTGCAATGTTGTTTTGCCATGGCAACTACAGTGACAAGAGCTGAGTGTATGCTATACACAAGATGTAACTGTGGAAAAACACCTCTTCCTTTAATAATTACAAATATCTTTCATTTTACTTGCTTACCTCTTCTTTCTTTGGGTGAATATTGTTTTCTTAAGGTAATTATTTACTTTTGTTTTTCCATCTCCTCTTCCTATAAAACTCTTTTCTGATGTCTTTTCATGTTACAAAGACAGCTCCATCTACCTTTTTCTACTGCAAGTGAAAATTATGGTCTAACTTTTTATTTTTTCCCCTAGTGCTGAATACCAGCTGGTACATGGCCATTGATTACTTGGTTATTACATGTCTTTGGAAATAAAAAGGCTTGTCTGCTTTTTTTTCCATTGGCATTGGCTCGGTTAGCAAGATACTACCTATGCACCGAGTCCTGTTCCCTTTTTTGTAAGGAGTCTTGTCTGGAAGCTGAACTCTAGCTCTGCTTTTCTGTTTCTGTTGTGCTTCCATAGAGTGAACCCCACTGTGACTATTTAATGACAATTTATGTTGTTGTTCTGCTAAGAGGTGGGTAAACACAGACCAAGTCCTTGGTAGCAAACTGCTTCTATTGTGATTGATTCAATGTATGAGAGCCTTGCATTCAGTTAACTCTTATGCATTAACTCTTAACTGTAAATTAGAGTAGACGATATGGTGGAGCCAACTCGGTGACTCAGCTTGCTGCTAAGAGAAGGGGACAGTCTCAGACATTAGACGTCTTTGATCCCTTTCATTCAAAGTATTTAGTTGGCACTTGCATTCCCTCTCTCTTTTTAGAGCTTACCTATAAACTGAGTATTAAAAATACTTCCAAGGCAGCTTAAAAAACCCAGTCTGTGTTACCTTTTGCAGTGCAGGTAAATAGCAGTCCTTACACCTCTAGTTCAGTACAGAGCTCTATATTCTGTTTTGCTTGGTTACTAATGATGTGTATACATTTTAGAAACACCACAGCTGCACATAATTCTTACATAACCTTATCAGAACTGTCTCGGCTATAGCTGTTTGTACAGGAAAAACAAACAGAATGGGTAAGAGCTCGGTATTTTAGGAAGATGTTGGCTTGTAGATGAACGAGCATGGAGCACGGGGGGTGTGAGTTAGTATGATTGCACAGCACGGCTGAAAATACTAGATTGTGTTGCTGCTTTCTAGCCTTTAGTTCATGTTTTGTGAAAGTCTGCTTAAAATGACCTAAAGCTTAGTTGATCTGGTCTTTCAAGTAAATCTGAAATGCTTTCCTAGTTGCACAATAAAGTAAGGAGGAAGCAGGAGAGTCTAAATCCTTTGGGAAAGGAGGACATTAACCTGGGTCAGATATGGCCCAGTTACTAAATCAATGCATTACCAAAAGCCTTTGATAAGGGTAATGATATACCATTATCTAATGGAAGTGAGGTGGCATTAACAACCTTCTTTTGCCTTCTAAGTGAAAGTTGCCATGGTGTGTGTGCCTCAGGAGTCACTGTGTGTGCAGGTCTAGTGACATTGTGAGCTGGTGTCACAGAGCTAGAATCAAACTCAAAGGAGCCAAGTGTAAGTTGTGCTCTGGGGCACCAAGGAGAAGAGCTTCTGTTCTAAGCTCTGTGAGGAGCCACTCACTGCAGCAGAGTAGGTAGGTGAGACTAGTTGGCTGAAGGATGGCTGACATTAAATACTCAATAAAGAGCTTTTGTTAAAGGCAGGGGAGCACTGAAAACAAGTTGAAATCATAGGAACTTTACCCCTGCTAATGTTATTTGCTTTCTCTGAAACATTGGAAGTATGGGGGGAGAAAATTGGTGAAGATACAGTGATGTCCGTGGTGCTCAAGTCCTAAGTGAAACTGAGAACTATTTCAGGGATGTGCCCACAGTCTCATACTCGATTTAACCTGATAAGTGGATTCAGACTTGCAAAGAAACTTCCTTCCAGGCTATGGTTGCAAGAACTATTTAGACTGGATAAGTCTTTCTATTGATGTAGAAGATTAGTCCCTAGGATCATTTCACATGCATCCCGGCAACCTCAGGTAATATATTTCAGATATTTAAGATACTGGTGATGACAGGTCTTTTCCTGCCTTATTGTAGCACAATGTAATTTTTGTGGCTTCACATCTCATCTTGTAGCGTGTCTCTGGTGGACAGTGTGATGTCTTTTTGAGGTGGAGCATGTGAAGTGTTTGACTAGCAATCTAGTGCAGGATTGTCTATGAGTAGGTGGGATTGTATGATGATGTGGCCTCCCTACATGACTACATTATCAGCTTAAAGGGATCTATGACAAGGCTGTTATTCCCACTTTTCTCCCTTTCTGTGGCATTTCAGTTTGTGAGTTTTAATGTTTCCTCTGCACAAGCCAGTTCAGCCTTTCACTCTGTCTGAGTTGACTGAGAAATACTAACTTTTTTCCTTTCTCAAAGCTTAAGCTTTAATTTGGATTGGTGAACTGCTGTGGCTTATCTTGCAGCTGCCTGGAGCAGACACACTGGCAGTGATGCTATGGGACTGGACTGCACAGGGGGCCTTCCTCATTCAGACGCTGGTGATTGGTTCAGTGTATGGGATCCAGGAGAGTGCCCATGTAATTCTGGCTGGGAGCTGGGTACAAAGCAGGGCACTCCTGAAATTGTTCCCATAAGAAGGGGATTTTCCATGCCTGATGTTACTGTTCAGCTTTGCCATGAAGTCTTCAGTATCTTTCTTTTAACAATTTATAGAGAGGCATGGAAGCAAATACAAGCTGGTCTTTATTTTACACAACAGCAGAGTGGGAAATCCATTGGACAGACAAAAAACCAGTGTGAAATGTAGTTGAAATGAAACCTGTTTTCACTAGTTGTGCTACTTAGATTACTTTAGTCACATAGGTGAATAACAGATTTGATGCTAGTTTAAAAAGCAAAGGATTCAATAAAGATGTGCTATGTAAAAAATTCAGTGAGGGTGCAAAAAAGAACTATATCTAATCCTTATCTTGACTACACAAGATAAGCATTAGATATCTTATTGAATAGTTCCAATGAGGAATTTTAGAAGATGTTCTAATAAAGTTTCTAAGCCTCAGTAATCTGTTTTTAGGATGTCCACTGTCATCTAGCAGGGGCAGTGTTTATACGCAATATTACCAAAAAAGGAAAAAGCCGTCTAATTTTAAGCAGGATGTAGCAAACTTGCCTGTGAGATGAATCTCTCACAAATTGGGCTGGGTGGTTGAGAGAAGGCATAAAAATGGAAAAGGTGACAGAAACTTTTCTCAGCAAAATCCATAACAACAGGTGACACCCAGCTAAAGTTTAAAACTTTGTTGCAGAACATGGGTGAGTAATCCGTGTAATGTAATAGGCAGTTTGTAGTTGCTTGCCATGTGACATAGGGAGTAATGTAGTTAAAATAACTGCAATTATGTAACACACGGCCTTGGGAAATAGGAAGGGCAGAGCTGGTATTTCCCAGGTAAATCTTAAGATACCATCTGCGAAATGTCCTAATTTAATTACCTTCTGAACTTCAAGAGCAGAATTAACAACAGTATACAAAGTGATTCTGAAACATGAAAGTTTCATAATTGTGCCTGAATATGTAAGCCAGTATTACTGCCATTTCTTAAGCTATAATTTTGAAATCAGACCTGCATGTGTCAGTGGTGCTGTAGGCTCTCCCCATCTTCCAGTGGGGTCTGCAGTGTGGATGATCCTCCAGCCATCACTGTCTTACTGGGCTAGGTATGATGCTCCAGAAGCTTTGTTTTTGAGAACCATCCTGGGTGGAAATTAGACCACTGAATTCTGCCCTGGGTTGTCATAATCTCCAGACATTTTCTAAAGGATCACTGTAAAAGTATGTTGTCTGTCTTTTTAATAATAAGCTTTTATTCTCTAATGTATATTTTTAATGTTAAGTGTTTTAAGTTCATGCTGAATTGAAAATTGGTTTTTTGAGTGACAGAGCTTATATTAGATTGTTTCATTCTGGTTTTCTTGTTTTTGTTTTTTGTGTATTTTTTGGTGAAGTTCTTTTATGTGCTTATTTTGTTTAGTAGCCATTAACATAAAACAATTTTTGTAAATTTACTATTTAAAAGCAAATCTTGATATCTGTTTTATTATTTAAAAAATATGTAGGGGGAATAAATGAGCATAAAGAATGGCAAATACCTTTCATGTGGGTTAACCAAAGGAATGTGAAAAACTCCTTGTTCTCATTTAAAAATTAGGAATATTTGAGGCATACCAGTAATTCCCATTACAAAAATCACTAATAGTTTTGTGAGCTAAGTGAACTTGATCACTTCCAACAGCTTGTTTCCTTACCACTTCTCATCGTCAGACATTCTCATATGGTTTGCTGTTGTATTTGTGGCATTTTTGTTGGCGTAAACAATCTTATCTGCCCTTGTCCCTCCAGTAAAGGTAATGTTCCAACCTAGAACTGGTTCTGCCAAGCTGTCTGCCTTACCTCAGCTGCTGTTAGTGGGCTCTTCCAGCTGTCTGCTGAGCTGCAGACAACCAGAGCCCAACACAAACCTTTTCCTCCTTTGCCTCACTTATATCTCCTTTTCTTACAGTGGTGGAGGCGCATTTGTTTAAAGATATCTTCAGAAATTATGCTGCTGCACTGACTTAGGTACACAGCATTATTTCCATTAAAGAAAAGAAAAGTTGTGCTTATGTCTTTTGAAGAGCTGAATATCTTGCATAAGTTTTTTAGGTGATTTTGAAAGTTGTTTTCCCATTGCGTGTGTTTGAGAGGACTGTCTCTGTTATTTAGAACTTTTCAAGCTGGCCAGACTACTTATATGACTGTGTTTTTGAATTTATGTAAATTGTTTGCAATATATTGTTTAAAATGACCCAATTTTGAAAATAAGTCTGCTTGTGCTACCTAATTTTGAGAGAGTTTGCTACAAACTGGACAATCTATTGTGCATTTTAATGGCATTTTAAAGTTTTGATCTGAGCAGAAAGGGGAATATTGGAAATAAAAGTGCTGATGTGCTGATTCTGTAAGTACACTAGCAGGTAGGTAAACCAAATGTATGTTTTCCTGACTGAACTAGGGCTATACAAATGCATAATGGGTAGATGAGTTTATAGTGTGAAGAACTAAGACTCTGTATTTAACAAATGGCCTTCTCTGGCCCCAACTCTTTGACCCCTTAGGTGAACTCTTTCCAGTCTCTTAGAAGATAATTTCTGTAGCCTACTGCCAAACATTTTGTAAGATTGCATTATGGTCAAAGCATTATCAGTTTGCTTCTTAACAACACAGTCATACTATCAAAAAACAGTCTTTCAGAAATGGTTTGGTTTCTTTGGTGAAGCACAAGCTAGTTGTTTATCTTGTGTGTAGGTATGTGATTTCCTTTTTTTTTCACTCTTCCATTTAAAAAAATGGAAGAGTGAAAAAAATGATCAAGCAGGCCTCGATCATATTACTTTCCAGTGTGTATGAATATGTGTGAAGTAAGTGTGACAAGGTAAGACAAAATATTTTTCATGCTGCCATTAACTCTCCCTTTGTAGGTGGTTAACAAAAAAACTATCCTGAGAACCTGATATTAACGTAAACTGTTGTTCACAGAAGTGACTTTATGAAGGAAAACTGGGTAGCTAGGTAAGAAAATAGGTAGAATTGTAAAACAAATTGAAATAGCAATGTCATACATTAATTTAAATCTAACTTTTATATTTTAACTGTAGAAAAGTTCTGGACAGCAGTGTCTTTCTTGCAGACATTATTTATTAAGGTAATTGGAGTTAACTTACTGTATTTTGCTCAGATTCAGATTTAGATCAGTCACTACTTAATGGTGAGGCTGGGGCTGCTTTCTGTCTAAAACCTTCTCTCAAGTTACTGAACTCCAGCATTACTGAACTCCAGGAACTTTCAGAAAAAGTTTGCTAACTGTGGTGGAGTTGTTTCTTGCTTGACTCTGAACAGAAAATAAATCTTGAAGGCTGAGAGCCTCTGCTGTCTAAAGTTTTGAGGACTTCTAAAGCAAGAGGAGCTGTGAAGAGTGCTGAGGTCAGGAGAGTTGGGATAAGTCCCTCACCATCAGTATGGCAAGGGCCAGTTTCACTATTTTCATAATCTGCCTTTCTTGCCTTTCTACTACAACTAGAAGAAAAATATTGGAAATGGTCGGATTCCAGATAAAGGTCTTGCATTTGGCCTCAGTGCCTAGCAGGCATAAGAGTTGCATTTAAACGCTGACAGCACATTTGTCTGACTTCTGATGCAAAAACTAAAGTGGAGGACTCAAGTGGATAAATGCAAAGAATTGTCTATTTGTGAGTTTGCAGTTGTTGATTGACAACTGTAAAAGGGTGTTACAATCAACACCCCAAGCCTCTTGTAGTGGGTTGACCCTGTCTGGGTGCCAGATGCCCACCAAAGCCTCTCTCTCACTCTCCTTCACAGCTGGACAGGGGAGAAAAAATACAACAAAGGGTTCATGGGTTAAGATAAGGATTGGGAAAGATCACTCACCAAATACCCTCACAGGCAGAACAAACTTGAATTAAAGGTAATAATTGAATTTATTACTAACTAAGTCAGAGCATGACAATGAGAAGTAAAATGAGACTTTCCTTCCACCCCTCCCTCCTTCCCAGCTCTGCCTCCTCCCCCCATGAGTGGTGCAGGGAGATAGGGACTGGGGTTGTGGTCAGTTCATCACATATCCTGCCGCTGCTCAGGGAGAGGAGTCCATCCCCTGCTCCAACATGTAGTCTCCCCCATGGGAGAACTTCTCCAGAACTTCTCCATTAACTTCTCCAGTGTGAGTCCATCCCATGAGCAACAGTTCTCCAAGAACTGCTGCACTATCATTCACTCTTCCATGGGGTGCAGTCCTTGAGCCAGCATCTGCTCCAGTGTGGCCTTCTCTCTCCATGGGTTCACAGCCTCCTGTCAGGCATCCATCCACCTGCTTTGGCCTGGGTCTCCTCCAGGTGGATCTCTGCATCCCCAAGGTTGTCCATGGGCTGCAGGGCCACAGCTGCCTCCCCATGTCTGCACCAGGGGCTGCAGGGGAACCTCAGCTCTGGCCCCTGGAGCACCTCCTGCCCTTCCCTCTGCGCTGACTTGGGTGTCTGGGGGGCTGTTCCTCTCACATGTTCTCACTCTAATCTTCTCTGGTGGCAATTACAACTGCACAAACATTGGATGGTTTTTCTTCTTCTTCTTCCATCTGTTATCACAGAGGCATTACCACCATTTCTAATTTCTAATTGGCCCAGCCTTGGTCAGTGGCACATTCATCTTTGAAGCCACCAGAGACTGGCTCTGCTGGACACTGAGGAAACTTCTCAGGCTCTCACAGAAGCCACCTTGTAGGCCCCCCACCACCAAAGCCTGGCTATGCAAACCAAATACACTGATACTATGTGGCAATTGATTTACTGCCAGAATCTGCACTGAATTTTCTGGATTTTTAAGAGCATGTCTTGAAGCAGATTTCGTGTTTAACTTTAGTCTTGGTCAGCATGTTGAGCTGGCCAGTCTGACTTCCAGTAGTGTAAGGGTGGGAAAACTGGGTGGCAGTGAAATCAGAAAGCTACTTTTCCTACCAAAGAACCAGTTAAATATAACATGATATTTGTATTCAGTTAATATATTTGTTGAAAAATTGAGCCATGCTCTGTGCAAGATTTCTGTGGGCTTTGGCAGAATTCTATTATAACCACTGCGTCAAGTACTTTCAGTTTGCCATGCCTTTTCTCTTGACATACTGTTCTCATATGTCAGAAACTGAAAGAATACTGGATTAAAAGGACAATTTATTGTAATCGGTCTAACAGTTTAATACAATAGTTATTTATAAAGTAAACATTTTTAATGGTCCCTTCCCAGCACCAGTTATGGCTGAATTTCTTGGCTGTCACAGTTAAGCACTCTGAAGTACCTGGTGCTCAGGACAGGGTTGGATTTATGTGTGTTTGATATCATCCATAGTTGGCTTGTGGAGCAAGGTGACAAGAATATTTAAAATTTGCCTCTAACCATGAAATGCTTTCTTTCATGTAATTGCTAGTGCCAAACGCAAGAGTGCTCTTTTGTTTCCATTAGTAAAAAGAGGATGCCCCCTACTTCTTGTTTTGTCAGCACCTTTATCAGCATAGAGTGCTGAAGCAAATATTGTAATATGAATACAGGATGCATGAAAATGACAAACGTGAAGGCAGTGATATTGAATTGGGAAATGCTGATACTGGAGGATGATATTTCTAGAAAATGTGAACTTAAAAGAGCTTTGCAGAAGGAATATTTTCCAAACCTGGAATTGGTGGTGGTTTCAGATATTCAGAGACACAGGACAGAAGTCCAACCAGGAAAACAAGTGGGCAGCAAAATGAGAATGGAGATGAAGAGTAGATCAGTTGAACTCTAATGGAGACAGGCTTGTCTGTGTTGCATCTTACAATGAAGGGTGAGTGTAGTGGCTAAAAATTCCTGTGAAATGGCAGTGAACAGGATGTACTTGGGAAGTGGAAATAAGGGTGAAATTGTTTTTCTGGACTGTTAAGGTAAAGATAAATGAGAAGATGGTAGTGGGGAGATCTGAGGAGAGCGATGCATTACCATCATGAGGGAAGAACTGGCTCTCTCAACCTGCAGCTGGCTTAGCTGGAGGAGATGGAGAAGGGCTGCCAGAGGAAGGGAGCTGATTAGCAAGGTGTCCTGCAGCCTGAAATAATAAATAAATACTACTAATAAATGTGAATACAGTGTGAAGATTGTATTAAGAGAATTAATATGGTAAAATGAGACACTGAGTGGCTACAAGAAAAACACCATCAAATGAGCAGGGACTTTTAAAAGGTATTTTCTAGAGGAAATGAGGCAAGAGAAGGGCTGATGAATGCTTGATAGTGGAGCAAAAATCAGGATTCATATAAGAATACTTCTCTTAAAAGTTTTACATAAGTAGGAGGTACTACATGCAAAGTGGATGTGCTAGATAATTTTTGTGGGTTTATGGTGCTGCCATTGGTACTATGACATTCCATGATTCTGGAAACTGTTGATTCATCAGAGTGGCATTTGCATACTAATTATAACATGGCTAATTATTGTATTTAAAAGGAGTATGCTGACATATTTGTACCTTTTTTCCTTCCTGCATACCTTAGAAATACATATTATTTAGAATTTTTTTTTCAATAATAAATGTTGTGAAGTTGAACTTCCTCATATATCAGCGGCTTGGAGATGGTGATAAAAAGTAATTTAAGTGGAGATGGTGATAAAAAATAATTTAAGCATCTGTTGTTTATTCATATTTACCTCTTAACTGTAATGGTTAACCACAGCCCAGTTTCTTGAGATAACACTTTATGGCACGGAAGCACCTGGTTTGTATGTAGAGATTGCAAAATCATATTGTTGTGCATAACAGCTCTGCTATAAATTAGACCAAAGGAGAGTGGGATGTGGCCAGCTAATGCTTCCTGATCTGTATTTCACATATGGTGCTCTGTTAGTATTGTCTCTTTTTTTTTACCACTCTGCTTCCTGCAAATCTTTCCCAAAAAACTTTATTTATCTTTCTTCATTGATAAAAATTCATATTTCTGTTTTGGCTTGTTTTCTGCAGGCAGCATCATAAAAATCAAGTGAAAATGGCCTTTAGCAATCTGACATCAAAGGCTATACTACTGTATGATGAATGGATTAAAGATGCCGGTGAGTCATTTAAATCTAAAACTTAGTAACTCCCAATAATTTTGAATAGCAATGTGTAGCTATGCTAGGTGTGCTGTTTATCAACTTAGAAGTAGCTTTGTCATCCTGTGAATATTTGTAAGACTTGCCAGGTTATCTATTGACATGGCAGTCTAGTTTCTGCATTTTAAAATAGGAAGTAAACCAAACTCAAGTAGTTTATAGAATTAAAGTCAGAGTAAATAAAGTGCAGACAGTGATTTTTCTGTCAGTGACTCTGGTTGCCTGAATATATAGTTTGAGTTTTTCCTATGGTGCTGAATGTATAGTTTCAACTCTCTTTCATTACCAAACAATTGCATTTTATCAGTTAATTAATGCACATTGCATTATTGCATTTTGCTTTTGCAAATTGGAAAAAAACCCTCAAGCCCTGATAAGTTTCAGTATTTTGAAATCCTCAGAGTAATTAACTCTGTCACAGTAGTAATCTGAAAAGGGACGTTCGTCCCTTGTTGCAGTTAGTAAGGGATATTAATCACATTTTGATTTTATGTTGCCACTCTTATTCTGTTTGCTTACCAAAAGCTGATAGAGAAGACCTCAATTTTGGGCTTAAGACCATCAGTTTCAGTGTTTCTCACTGTGGTAGACAGATAGTGACAGAAAATTTCTAATTCCTGGAAAAAAATTGAGAAGTGGTTAAGGTTTGATATATAAGATTACTGATTTATCATTTCTAGCATAGCTGATCACCACTTTTCTTGTTCTGTAAAAGCACAGCCTGCAAGTGAGCAGGGAGTTTAATTAGTATGACTCATGGGATGAAGTGGATTGGGATGGAGCAAGCATTTCTGCTGCAGTGTCCATGACTCCAGAACTCAAGTTGTCTCCAACAGTGCCCAAGAGTGCTTGTATTTGTCATTTTGTGTCATAGTGTTAGTGGTGGAACATGGTTTTCTCAGGATCGGGCTGGGAAGAACAGCAGGAAAGGTTTAGTAGGAGCAGGGCAAGGATGCATACAACAAAAAGAGTCAGTTGTGAAGAGATGGTGGTTCTCCTGCAGCACACACAAGCAGATTCCTTATGCTGTGGGTCACAGTCCTCCTTGGTCTGTGGGCAGCAGCACTGGCACATCACAAGCTGTGAGCAGCATTGTAATGTGCTCTCCTCCTCAATCTGTTTTTACACTTCCAGTGGCTGTTAACCACATCAGAAGGTCTCATGGGTGAAAGGTTGCTTGAATGCTGTGGGTTGAAAATTTGATGACTTGAAACATTTGGCTATGAATTAAACACTTGACAAAAATAACACTAGTATAATTTTACCCTTAAAATGCTGCAGCAAACCACGAGAGCAACAGAAAGCAATCAGTAGTTAAGTTTGGGATCATTCTGAACCAAATCTTCCAAAAGTCAGTGTAAAAAAAATTTAAAGAAAATAAAAATTACATGAGGTTTGTGTCAGTTCACCTGCTTATGAAGAAATTAGGCAGTCTTTGGTGATCTGGGACTCTGTGATGAACACAGAGGGGTGCAGTGAAATTATGGTGATGCTCAGATGAAATACCTGCCAGCCTCATCTGCAGGGAGAGGGAGTGGGGTGTGCTTAGGAGGAGGTGCCTCTGCAATACAGCTCTCTGGCATAACTGTGGAATAACTTGCAACATTTGCTTGTCTTATAACTTTCTTGTCATATGAAAGTGTGTGCTTGTTATGCTGTAAGACAGAACATTATGTCACTCATGATTCTGTGTCTCCTTTTCATTATATGTGAAGAAAGAAGCACTGAGTCCTATATGGGTTAAATCATGTTATCCTGTCAGTATGGATTTGAGGTGAATGGACTCCGAAATGTGATCAGTGACAGAAAAACCTAGACCATCAGGAATTAAATACTTTTCTGTAGCTGTTTTAGTAGTAGTGTAGACATCTGATTTTTTTCTTTTTTTTTTTTTTTTTTTTCCTCCCTCTACCCCCTCTAGATCCAAGACTGGAAGGCTGGCCACTTATGTCTTCACCTTTTCCAACAACTTTTATCATTGGAACCTATGTTTATTTTGTCACTTCCTTGGGACCCAAACTCATGGAAAATAAAAAACCTTTTGAACTCAGGCAGATCATGACGTTTTATAATTTTAGTGTTGTAGCCCTCTCTTTGTATATGACTTATGAAGTAAGTACTATGTTTGTAATGTATTTATATATTTCATGTCTTTAACAACTAAGTTTTAATAAATGTATTAATATAATTCCTACACTGCAATTCTCAAAAAAATGTTATTGTCATGGCAGTAATTATCATCCTCCAAGCTGTATGCTATACTTGGAATTCTTGGAAAAAGAGAATAAGTCATACCCAGAAAGAGAGAATATGAAACATTTTCTGTTATTATATATAATTTAAAAAGTTTAAAGTTTTCATCATTTAAGTTCTTTGTACTGCAGCAGGAAAAGCAGACAATATGCTTTTCTTAGTATTTTGTAAATGTTTTCTGTCCTACTAGGTGATAATGTGACAGCCTGCCCTTGAGGGGAAGGAACAACAACTGATGTTTCAAACACTGTATAGAGTATGTCTACTATGAAATAATCTTCAGCTAGATCTGCCTTTTAAATCACAGAAATCAATGACAGAGGTTAACAAAATCTAATTCAAGGCATTTTTGTCCTTTAAATGAACAAACAAAACCCCTCTGAACAAAAAACCTCCAACCTCTGCCCCCTGCTTTCCCCACTAAGCCCAAATTATTAGTATCTTTAACAGTGATTTTCCCCACAACCGCAAAATAGTGAATTCTCTTTTTGTTTTCAAAAGCAATGTGGAGATTTTGCTGCTGTTGGGCTTTATTTGTTTGTTGGGAGTTTGTGGGCTTTGGTGGGGTTTTTTGAAGTGTAACTGTTTGTTGATGCTATTGTGTGAATGACAGCCTTACACATTTGCTTGGTGAGGCATCACTGTGCTAGTACTGATGCTGTATGTGACTCCCAGGCTATGTGGTTATTTCAGGCCTGGCAAACTAGTAATAAAAAGCTGTCAGATTATTGTGCCAAATTGGCAGGATATGTTCCTGTTAGCTTAATTTGCATTAATCTTATCATGAGTTACAGTGAACTACCTGACATTTCTTCTAAGCTCTGTAAAGGCACTGCAGCAGCAGCTATTTTGTGTCATGACTTTGTGGAAAGTGGTGGGCAAGTTGAACACTTTTGCACTTTAGACAATTTTAAAAAAAAAAATGCTGAATTTCCTTTTGGAATTTAGTTCCAAGTTTGGTTTTGGTTATAAACCTCAGAAATGAATTTAAAAAAACCACAAAGAAACAATAAACAAAAAAACAAAAAAATGAAACTTCTATTAGTGTCTGACACTGGCACAGTATTCAATAAGTCTGCTGTCAAGGCTTCCATGTTACAATTTCATGAAAGCGTGCATGGACAGTGTGTAACCAGTTGAATTTCTGCTATTGTCTGGTGGTCAGCAAAAGAGCTAATTCTTCCCATTTTTGAAACTAAGTCATTTGGGGGGTGTTTTAGTCCTGGCATTCTAAAGAAGCCTTTTTTTTTTTTTTAAGCAATCAGTTCTTCCTCAATCAGGAAGTTAAAAGGACTAAAGCCTGCTTCAGTTAGGAGAGGTGAAGCTCTTACCATGCATGAGTGGATGGTGATAATGAGAAGCATCATGAAGATATAAAATACAATACAGATGTCATAGTGGCTGGCAGTAGAATAAGCCAACTATAATACTAATATTGTTCCTCTTGTCCAAACTTCAACATATTCCAAGAGAAAAGATTATATTTAGTACATATAGTCCTTTGGTCATGTGCTCTCTGTTGTAGCTTCTCATCACTCATATGAGTGGAAAACTAATTGAACCATGAAGTTTAACTAAGCAGAATTTTACGGACTATGGTATTAAATATACATCATGCATATTGATTTGTTCCTTGTCTTTAATGATAATTAGCAATGGCTTTCTGTTGTGCTGGTTTTGTTAGAGTATTAAGATGCTGTGTTGTATTCTTTTTTGTATTAAGATAGTTAGCTGTGGTAGCGATTTTAAAAATAATTATATTTGGTTTTGTGGTCTTACTTACACAGTAAGTTGTTTTTTAACACTGGTTTTGAGATACATCTCTTTCTTCTCTTCAGTTACTAAAGCTGAAATAATGGGTGTAGGAAGAAAATTCTTGTCTATGGGTGTGGTCCTGGAATTAGAAATTCATTAATCTGCAACAGCAAAGGATTTTTGTGGTAGCTATCCCACACACAGGTAGATGACGTACAAAGTTGCTGATTTAAGGTGTTTTTAATATTGTTTTTCCCCTCCTGCTTAGTGATTGCAAAAGTAATCCAAAATTAATGAATTTTTCAAAAGATGTAAAGTTAATTTTTGCCCCTTTTTCCTCCAGTTTCTTATGTCAGGCTGGGCCACAGGATACTCATTCCGGTGCGATATTGTTGACTACTCAAGGTCACCGACAGCTCTAAGAGTAAGTTGCCAAAGACAGAGGTGAATTGTTATCATAGAACAATAGAATGGTTTGAGGTGGAAGTGACCTTGGAAATCATGTAGTTCCAATGTCCCTGATATGAGCAAGGACAACTTCCACAAGACCAGGTTGTTCAAAGTAGTGTGTTATACATTTACTTTATTTTTAGAAATGCTTTTTGAACAGCCTGCTTTTTGAATGTACTCTTGTAGAGTGGAATGCACTAAATGGAAATACCCACTTGCATAATGTAGAGCACATGAGTTAACTGGAGGGTTGGTTGGTTGGCTGGCTGGTTGGTTGGGAGAAAGAAGGAGTCAAGGAATTCATTGGCTTGTTTTTGTTGGTTTTAAAATTCCTTTAAGTTGAACAATTGTTTTATGTTTTTAAAGTGGTTTGACAATTTGATTTTTATTCTTGCAGATGGTGCGAACTTGTTGGCTTTACTTCTTTTCCAAGTTCATTGAATTATTAGACACTGTAAGTATTTGTAGCCTAATAAAAGAAGTAGTTCTGTTTCCTTTTCACACCAAAATAACTGATGCTGTTCAGGGTTGAGGATATAAGTTGCTTTTTATTTAATCCTCCAATCTTCAATTATTAGAATAGCATCACGTTTACCCCTATTATCTCTGTGTATCTCATTGTCTTTTTAACACTGTTCTTCCTTCATGATCAGGAAAAATGTTAATGAGGGAACAATGCACCTTTAAATATTTAGGAAGTCTGGATAACTTGTCTAAATGCTGAGTACACTAATCTGTTATGCTATGGCAATGCAGATAAAAAACACTGCAGATAAAAAACAATTGATCATGCTGAATTTTTTTTTCCACATCATCTTCAGATTTTATCTTTCCCATTCATATCATCAGCAGCTCTGGATGCAGGACAAAATTGCCATACCTACTTGCTCTAAGTCTTGAGTGTTGTGATTATAGAGATGTTTGATGTCAGACTGGAACTCTAAGTGAAGTCTGAGCAGCAAAGCACTAAAGCAGAATGCAGACCTCGCTCACCACCACCAGCCATTTTCCCAAGACTGGCACCAGATAGGAGTGACTGAGGTATTTTCAAACCAGCTTCTGAGTGGTGGAATTAGCTGCAGTTTTTGCCCTATTGTTTAGGACACAAAAGTGATGGTTCAGGAGCTGACTCATGAGCAGTGAGGATGTTCTACATCCTCTGAGCAAAGCTTGCCGTCTGACTTTTCATCTGCAAATGTTCATGATTCAACACTGGGAGATCTTACTGACTAAACCAAGTGGAATGGTATGGAAGTGTCAGGAATGCTAAAACTGGAAAATCCTGACAAGTATATTCCTCTATTTGCCTTTTTATTCCCCACAGGTTATAGTGCTCCTTTTTAATTAGTCCCAAGCCTTATTTTTTAAAAACTTTGTTTTGTTTGAATACAGACAACTAGGTACTTGTTTCTCATCAGCTGTTTTGTTTTATTGCAAAGGTAAATTTTTAGCTGTATTTAAATCAGCTGATTCCAAATGTTTTTTCTGGCACACCAGACTTCTTTTCTTCTGTGTTTGTTTGCTTGCCATCTGATACTACCCTTTCCATGACCTGACTTCTTACATTTTTTTGCTGTCTTCCCTTAACATTTGCCTTGATGCCTGTCCTTTAAAATGGGGCCTGTCGATATAATTTAAGAATACCTACATATGTTCTCTACAATTTTAATGTTTTCCAATGGTAGCTAAGTCAGAGGTCAAAATAAAGTGCTATTTCTCTAACATAGTTTTTTCTACTGTTAGTCCTTCAGGTAATTTTCTCAAATGGCCTTTCATTAATAGTTCAGGGGACTTAAAATCTGATGCTTGTAGAGACTTCTCAGTCCAAGTAAGTCCATGTTACACATTTTTTTGCACATGTAGGTGATGGCTCAACCTTTGACATTTGGTTTCAAAGCTTGCCTTTTGAGATTTCACAGGTGGATTTTACTTATTGGTTTTAAGTTTTTTTGAAAACTAGTTTGCATAGCCAGACAGTTGCTCAGTTTTCCTTCTTCTCCCAACACTGTAACTGTGAAGAACTTTTAAATGTACAGTAGTGAGTGACCAGCACTGATGTGTACATCTTTCTTTAAATATGCTGGACTTGATTATCTTCTGTAACATTCTGTTCATTAAAAATCTGTTTCAGATATTTTTTGTGCTGCGTAAGAAAAACAACCAAGTTACATTCCTGCATGTCTTTCATCATTCCATTATGCCATGGACCTGGTGGTTTGGAGTCAAATTTGCTGCAGGTATGGAGAGAGAGTGGACTTCATGTTGAACATATATTCTAGTAGTTATCTATGGCAGAGAAAAAAAAAAAAAAAAAAGAAAGAGAATTAAACACCTTGGAAACATCAGTGTTTTTAAATTTAGACTTCTGCAGCATTTTTTGGAACAACCAAGATCACCATAATTATTTAAATGGGTGGGGATTACTAATTTTTCCTATTTGACAACATTTTGTTCAGTGTTGATTTCTTATGGGGAGAAGAGATGCAGAGAAGAGAGCTGGGTACAAGCAAAAAACCTTATTAGATGAGAAAGAGAAGTCATTGAAAGATCTTAAGTGCTAGGAGAGATACGTGAAGCAAATAACTCTGTTGAAACTGCTTCAATGTTAGAACCCCTTCAACCCCTACAATGTTAGAATAGAGTTGGAGGAGAGGACTGTTTCATTTTTTTTCCTGTTTCAGAAACTATTCAGTCTTTGTTGCAGTTTCTTTTACTGGCTTTAGGTAGCACGTGTGGGATTTATATACACCTGATACTTCAGCTTTCACTAAACTACAGAAATATTTTCTGGACCTTTGTTATTAAAGAAACATATTTGAATTGTTTTGAATTTAAATTCTTTGACCACTATAAGCTGACCTTCACTTTTCCCTTTCCTGCTTGGTGTGTCCTTGCATGCATTTTCCTATGCCACATTAGCAGTGTGCACCACTAATAAATACAACTTGCCGTGAGAATAGTCTGAAATGCACAGGCATTTATTAATCCATTTCTGGGACAGCTTAGGCTTTTTCAGGAGCTTCTACTGAGAAATAGTGGAGTTTCATACATGTTTACCTAGAAATATGTTTTGTGATTTTTTTTCTTTTTTTGTCCCAGGAAATGGGTGATGAATTGATGAAGCAGTTGTACCATTGCTTTTCAGTCTGATCTGTTAGTGTCTGTTTTATGTCTGTTTTTTCTGGAGTGGTCCAGAAAGCACTCCAGAATATTTGTACATCTATTGAACCTTTCTTGTGTATAAATGGATATACTTCTGTTATATTTGTTGAGCGTCTGTTATTAGAAAAGTGCTGGATTGATTACGTATTTCTCAAATCTTGCTGAGTGACTAGTATTAAGTTAATAATAAAACTGTGACTTGTTGTCTCAGCATACACCCCAGTGTGTTTATAGGTCTGCAGAGGGAAACCTGCAGCAATTAACAGTCTGTCCTCTTCAACCTTGAAAATTTTCCACTTACAGGTGATTAACTTTCTCCTTTTTATCTGGATGTTGGATCATTGTACCAGCATTGTACCAGGCTTCTTATTTTGGATCAGATTCAAATTTCCCATGTGATAATTTAACAAATACTTTCAGCAAAGTGTGTAAGAATTGTTTTGTCCTCTGCTAGTAATAGTCCCTCATATTTATGCAGAGCTGTGTGTACTTCAAAAACTCTATTGCTATCTTTACATTTATCTTTCCAAATACTCTTGTTTAATAAGTTTAATTTTTTTCCAAGAATTTCAGTCCTGCTGATGTTTACCTTGTATTCAGTTTCATCAGTGCTTGTCCTTCTAAACAGCAGCATCTGTAAAGTTTTCAATTTTCTTGTAAAAAAACCAACAGTTATGAATGGAGTTGCTGTTTTTTCTCTGATCTGATATAAACAGAGAATTATAAAATGATGCTTAGTGTTATTTTTTAGAGCATATTTTTGTACTGTTGTGTAGGTTCCTTTTTTCTCTGCTTTAGCTATTTATTTTTTCTTCTGCATATTCACTGCACAAGCCAAAAAAAAGTATGTATACGTGAACTGTAAGAACATTGAAATTATTTTAAAAAATACAAATAGCTAAGTTTCAAAGAAAGTTTGCAATCACAGCTGGAGGAGTTATGTCTTCTCAAGCTGGAAGATTAGTGTGAGCTACTAAAAACACAAAATATGTTTTATTTTTAATGGGAATAATTCTAAATGGGAAAATGGCACTCTTTTTCTCACTAAATGTTTCCTTTTATGTCATCTTGTTTTCTTTTTGATGATCATTGTTTTCATGTCCATGTTTCTTTTAAAAATACTTTGCTGTCTGCTGCTTCTTGGATCATTTTTACATCTAATTTGTTGCATTCATTAAAATAAACCTGCTTTGAGCAAGATGATGTAGCTCATGGTTAATCCAATGAAAAAAAGAAGTATTTCCTTACTTGTTCTTTGAAATGCTCATGTGTTAATGGTTTGTCATAAATTTATCCCAAAATGAGCCCTACTTAAGTTTCCTTTTCACTGTAAGGAAGTTTTCAGATTAACAATGGATCTGTGAGACACTTGTTCATGATTATGAAAACTTACTGTCTGAAACTGTATTTCATTCCCTATGAATCTACAAATATGTATTGAGAAGAGACTTATTACTTATTCTCTACAACTTTTTGAAGTTCATTATGATGTCTAGAAAGGAGGCAAAAACCAGGAGGAATACTTTTCACCAACTTTTCTGTGTCTCTACCACATACAGTTTTTAATAAAAAATAATAAGAAAATGAACCCAAAGAACAAAAAATTCCACTCAAATATTTTTACATGTAATTAGATCAGCTGGGTTTTACTGCTGTTTTGGGAATGCTCAGATAAACCTTTTCTGAGACAAAATACTGATGTGATCCGTCAGAACTGGTAGGAACACAATTCAGGTAAAATACTTTGAGGGTTAGTCAAAGTTTAGGTTTTGTGGTACATGTTTTTCCATACCCTGGCTCAAGACAATCTGCTAGGACCTCAGTGGGTTTTTAAATACCTTCTCTAATACTACTGCTGTGTTTTGTTTTTCTACAGGTGGTTTAGGAACATTTCATGCTTTGCTGAACTGTATTGTACATGTTGTCATGTACACTTACTATGGAATCTGTTCTTTGGGACCAGCCTATCATAAATATTTGTGGTGGAAAAAGTACATGACAACTATACAACTTGTGAGTAACTGTCTTTGACATAAGCACCTCTGAAAAACCTGATTGAAGCTAACACAGATTAAAAGCAATAAATTTATCCTTTCAGTTATGCCCATGTATGGAGCTTACAGGTGGTATAAGATTTACTTATATTTTAATTGACGATAATTGAGGATATCTGCTGACTTCAGCATTCACTGTAATCAAAGATTTAGACAAATAAGCTTTTCAGTTATGCAGTACTTGGTAAATATATTTACAAGACTCACTGCTTGTATAAAAATTTATAATATAAATTGACACCAAGAAAATACAATTAATGTACAGAATACACATGTAACTAGTAACTACATGTAATATGTAGCAAGGAAAGGGAAAAAGTATGTCTTCAGAACTTGATGTTCTTTCGTAGAAAATGTTTGTGTTTAGAAAATTTACTTCTCTTTAATGCTCTCTCCAGAGCATTAAAGCCCACTCTTGCAGTTTGGGTATATTACGTGTTTTATCCACTCTAGGTCACGTTCAAAAGGTTGCTTTTCTGAATGCTTTATCATGCCTATCTCATTTAATAGATGGATTTTCAATGTTCAATTTCTGGCTAAACAATTGGCTTAGAATGAGCAAAAATGCTGATGGGGGAGGTAAAGGAGCACCCTGTCTGCTTGCACCAGGGCTGGTTTTGGTAGAATAATTCATGTAACCATGTGAAACTCTGAACAATGTAGCCTGAATATTTATAACTTGGTCTTTTTGACCAAGAGGCACTACTAGTGGACTTTTAACTTGGAGCTCATGTGGAGTGTATTTTTGTCACATACTACTGTGCAGGGAAGGTGGGAATTGTTCCTTAACCCTGTAATAGTTACTTTCTTTTCTTTTTTTTTTTCCCTGGCTAATTTTTCTAAAGGAGCCTCCCATTTGTCACTGGACAAACATTGTCTGCCTCCTTCCTTTTTATCTGAACTGGCCAGGGTAGAATCCTGTTCTGTTACTATGAGTTTCTTAGTTTGTCCCAGAACTTCTCTTCCTTTTTAATGTAAACCTGTTTTTCAGTGGAATAATATTTTGGGGAGATGGGCTACAAAGGTGCATCTGTGTCATATTAGGAACTTGTATTGTTGTCCCTGTTGCTCCTTGCTTTCCATCCACTCCACCCCTACTATCTGTTTTTCAGCAAACAAGCTATGCTGAAATTTTCTGAACTTCTGTAATAAGATTGCAATTTATTTTAAAAGTACTTATTTTCTTCACCTTTTTCCTCCAGGTCCAATTTATTATGATTACAGTCCATATAGGACAAATCTACATCATGGATGATTGTCCGTACCAGTATCCAATTTTCATGTTTATTATCTGGCTTTATGGCTCCATGTTTTTAGTCTTGTTTCTCCACTTCTGGTACCATGCTTACACCAAGGGACAAAGACTGCCAAAAACGGCAAAAAATGGCATCAGCAAAGATCAGTGAAACAAATTCTTGTCTCTAAAACCAAAGAAGTGTATATGTCAATGGGGAAACTTGCACTGCTTGACAATCAAGACATTTAAGTGCGCACACTACATGGTGTATATTTTGTATGTTTTCTTCCAAAACAGAATTTGTATTTTTACCGTAAGTTATTTGGGATTCAGAGCTTGGGAGTGGGGAAACACTGTGTATCTCTGATTAAAAAAGAAAGAGATCTCTATCTAGAAAATGCACAAAAATAAAGATAATTGGAAAAACTAAAATGTGTATGACAAGTACTGAGTACTTTGAACACACTTTGAGGGGGATAAAAAATACTTCACTTTAAATGTTGTAAGTTGCTAAGACTGTCAGATGCATTTTATTATAAGAATGATTCTTCAGTAAATACTGTTTATAGAATCTAAGGTATATTAATATAGTTAATACATAAACATTCTTACATCTGTTTTTACTTTAAAGGAAGGATTGTATGTTAATCTGTCAAGACATAGCGTTTCATTTGAAGATCACAGATTTTTGAGTATACTCTCTTTTACTAGGAGAACTGAATTCATTTCACATTCTACTCAGATGAACATTATCATAAATGTTGGAAAGCTACTAATATGGGGATTATCTGAATTGTCTTGTAGCATAGTGATCAAAACATCTTACTGATTTGTTCACTGTAGTAGCCAAATATTCTTGTTATTCAGTGTGTCTATGGATATACTTTAAATTGCTAGCCTGTGCTGTTTGTGAAGTGGGTCTAGGAGGATTATGGATAATTCAATAGTCAAAATCTTAGTAGTCAAATAAAATGGAAAAAAAAATTGATTTAATGATTTAAGCTGAAATGTTGCTTACCATGATTGTATTGTGCTCTACTTTCTTCCATTTCCATTATCTATTGAAATACATGTCTAGAAAAAGTTTGTGTCATCTTGTTGTTTTTTTTTTTATTATTATTATTGCGGTTTGTTTTTTCAGCTCAAGGTTAAAGTTACTCCAGGTTCCTGTCTGGAACCCGGCAAAAAAATATGTGACATTCTCGGAGCTTCTGAAAGTGGGGCAGGCAGTAAGTAGTGACTGGTCATGGCTCCATTCTGTGTAGAATTACCCAGTATGTTGTTTTCCAAGATTAGGAAGATTGTTAGGGTCACATTTGTGTAGAAAT
The DNA here is from genome assembly GCF_022539315.1 of Serinus canaria. Taxonomy (NCBI): domain Eukaryota; kingdom Metazoa; phylum Chordata; class Aves; order Passeriformes; family Fringillidae; genus Serinus; species Serinus canaria. The sequence continues at coordinate 56,724,094 of NC_066343.1, forward strand.
CAAAGGAACTTGCTATTTGTAAGTTGTGTTTGTACTGCATGAGTTTATTAAGGAATTGGTGCATGCAACAGACCTCAAAATGAGGAATTAAATATGTTTGGATTAATGTTACCATTAAAGGTACTGTTTTCTACAACACTAGGAAAAAGAAACTTGCAATATTTGCTTTTTACTTGATCTGATCTGTGGGATTTTCAGATACTCAAGACTTTGAGGCAGATTTTAATAGCCTCCCCGTTGCACAATTCCAAGAGCATAAGCTTTGTTACCTGAACGCTTTCATTTTACTGACATTTACGGTGCATTGTAAACGCTAAAGGAATGTAAACTTTAGGCTGGACATGAGTTGCAAATGTCTTCTTTTGAGATTACATCAAGTTTTTTAAAGCAAATAAAAAATAATTTATATTTAATCTATTCACTATTTAATCCCTGTAGCTGTCAGCTGTCGTGGCAGCTTGAAAGTAGATCTCAAAGTATTGATGACTTGAGATTTAAATTACAATCCCTGAATTTTAGATGCTTGATCTTCGAATCATCAGTGTTCAGTTCCCAGCAGTTCATGTGGAGAGGTTCTCTATCACATGATCCTAATAAGTTGCAGTGCTGATCTGGGACCACACCTCTTTTTGGTGGGAAATGCGTCCATAACTGATTCAAAGTCTCAAGTCCAGACAGCTCTGGCCTATATGTATGTCCCTGGCCTCCAGTGTTAGGGAGGATTTCCTTAAGGACAGAGACCTATTGCTGTTTTTTCAAATAGTAGGAAAGGATTTGCCAGTTTTATATATATATATTTTTAAAGCATATTGAATAATATTAATTACATAAGTAATGATGAAGGAAGTGGGACAGTTTGGTTCTTTTAGGTCGTCTTGAGCCTGTGCATTCAAATATGTTTGGGAAATGCAGCCCTTATGAGGGGAAGGCTGTAATAGCTAGTCTGTAGTGAAAACTGGATAATAATACCTTCTGCTTCTTGTGCAAGGAAGCAGGCATTACTCTGCAGCCTTGCAGATAATTCTGTGCTGGTAGGGAAAGTCCTAGTTATAGTCTCTGATTTTGCAATCACACCTCCTTCCATGCCCAGAAATATGGATGGTGAAATGTATACCGCAGCTGGGTGTGAAGGGGCAGGTACTTGTTTGTTGGTTTGGGAGCTAGATCTGCAACTCATTTTTCAAACTCACTTGGGCTTAAATAGGAGCTGAGGCTACACGCAGTGAAAACTAAGGAGTGCTGCATGTGGACAGGTGCTGAACAGATAGGAGCCAGGAAAACTTCCAATTCCAGCAGTTGTACACTGCTGGAATTGGAAGCCAAAGGCTTCCAGAGTCAGTTGTTTGAGATTAAGATCTAATAAGCAGGGGCAGAAACTGGAGATGCTAATCATTCTGTGGGCTGTCAGCAAGTGCCGTGTCAGATTGCCACTGCATAATATCTTGCACAGTGGTTTAGTCTTCTGGGAGTTATAAAGCATTAGGAGAAAGAGAATGCAGTGTTTCACAGTAATTGTATGGATGCAGCCTAAGAGAATGCATATAGTATAACTGTGGCAATGACATCAGCTCAAAACAAATCCTGTCCTCCTACACACATCGTGAGAATCACACAATCTTTATCTGAACCTAAAAACTGTGCATCTCACATACTTAAGTTTATAGTTTATAGCCTAGAGTGAGGCTAGAAAGAGGAGTCTAACAGCTAAGTCATCCATGATAAGGTGAATGTTTACTGACAGTGAGGGGAATAATGCTAAAATTTTGTTTTCATTAGACAGGGTTGGAAAGCAACACTGGTGTTACCAGCCTCTCCTCTCCCGTGAGGATACTAAAAATTGACAGAGATAGCTCATCTCTAATAGTTACCACAGGAGTTTCAGTTACATCCCTGTCCATGCAGGATAGATGACTTGGTATCAAAATCTCCTACCTTAAAAATGGAGATTTCCTGTTTACTTTCCAAACCACCCTTTGTTTAAAATATTTATAAAGACTAATATACAACAACTCAATGAGTTCTGTGGCACCAGCATCAACTCCTGTCTTCTCTGGGAATAATATCAAACGTAATTGCAAGTAATTATCATCCCACACACTGCCTGAATTCAAAACAAAATTCTTTAACAAGAGAACTGATTGGAAACAATTTTAAAATACTGAAAATTTAGTATTTGGAAGTTTTTTTTTAGGTTGCTTTTTGTTTTAATTAATGCCAAGGCTTTGTTCTCTTTATCAGGGCAACAATTCACCAGACAATGTTTTCCTGACATGGTTTAACTTGTTGCCACGCACAGAATCGCCAAGTGGGCCCGGTTGGAGAGGACTACGTAGTACAGGCCACCTGGTTCAGCCTACCTACTCAAGCAGAGCCATCCCAGAGCACAGGACCAGCAGGGGATTGAGTCCAGATGGTTCTGGACTCTCTCCATGAGGGAGGGAGAACGTCTCTGGGAAATCTGTTCCAGTGCGCAGGACCCGCACAGCAAAAAAGTTCCTCCTCTTGTGTGGTATTCACATGCCCTCTGAACAGAGAGAAGCTGTGAGACAAGCAGAGAAGAAGGAAAACACAGTTCTTATCTCGCTTGCTGTGCCTGTGTTGTGGTAAAGTGGAATGCAATATGGAGATTGTTTAGCCAAAGTGAGGATGTTTGTTCCCTTGGCCTAGCAGGGCCAATCAGTGTGTGTGGGGGGGACTGTCGCGGGGCAGTCACGAGAGAATCGCAGATGAGTGCAGTTCTGTGCAGTTGTGAGCAAGACTGAGTGCATGGCAGATTCAGTTCAGATGAAATGTACATAGTATAGTATAAAAAGCAATTCATTAGCCTTCTAATGATGAAGTCAGATGCATCATTCTCTCTCCCCTTCGTCGGAGTCGTTTTTGATTCACAGTACTTATGTTCATGGGGAACTTCCAGTGCATCAGTTTTCTAGCCGTTGTCTCTTGTCCTACCGCCGGGCACCCCCAGCACCCAGAGCCCGGCACCTTGCGGCCCCGCGGCACAGCTGCCCGCACCGCCGCTGCGGCCCGCCGCCCGGCACGGGCCCGGCACGGGCCCCCCACAGCGCCCCCCACAGCGCCCCCCACAGCGCCCCCCACAGCGCCCCCCACAGCGCCCCCCACAGCGCCCCCCACAGCGCCCCCCACAGCGCCCCCCACAGCGCCCCCCACAGCGCCCCCCACAGCGCCCCCCACAGCGCCCCCCGCGCTCGGCTCCCCGCCCCGCCCCGCCAATCAAGTACGGCGCGGGCCCGTCACGTGCAGCGCCCGCCGCCCAATGGGCGAAGGCGGCGGCTCCCGGTCGGATTCAAACGTGGCGCGGAGCCGGCGCGGCCGCGCCTATGGAGCCGCGGCTGGTGGGGCCCGGGCCGTACCGCGCCACCCGCCTGGTGAGTGCCCCCGCCGCCATCCCGGACACCGCCGCCCTCCCGCGCCCCTGTCCCCCGCGGCCACTCGCCCTCGGGCCTCCTGGTGCCGGCCCGTGCTCCCAGGCCGCCCCTCTGCGGGGCGGGGGAGCCCGGGGCGGGCGCGGGGCAGAGCCCGGCCGGGCGGAGCGGCAGGCTGAGCCTTTTGTCCCGGTGAAACCTAAGGGAGGTTAGAGCCGTATCCGTAGGTCCGCTGAAATATTCAGGGTTCTAAATATTTCAGCCTCCTAAACCTGGCGTTTTTTCTCGGGTCTCGGCAGTTTAAATCCTGGGCTTAGGTTTCGGCATTCTTCTGAACGCAGACGGTGAAAGAAGGGTGTAGTTCTGCTTAGAGAGCTGGCTGCGTTCTGGCCGCAGGAAAACCTGGGAGAAGAGCTCCCGTAACGATTTGCTTTGTTCTTTCCCAGTGGAACGAGATAATCGAGCTCTTCCGTGCTGGGATGCCCTTACGGAAGCATCGCTGTCGTTTCAAGAGCTACGAGCGTTGCTTCAAAGCCTCGGAGGCAGTGGAATGTTTGCATGAGCTACTTGGCTCTAACCAAAACTTTGGCCCAGAAGTGACTCGCGATCAAACGGTTAAGCTGCTTAAAAAATTCCTGAAAAATCATGTAATCGAAGATATTAAAGGAAGATGGGGCAAAGAGGACTTTGAAGACGATGGCCGTTTATATCGGTAAGCCTGTACGCGGTGATAAAAAAAAAAAAAAAAAAGTTTTTTTGGAAACAGAGTGCAATCAATAACTCTTGCTCATGTCTTACAAGTATTTTTGTAGAATGCCTCTGAAAAGTGTTGACATGCTTTCTCCTTTTCCAGACTTTAATTTTCTTAGTAAAGGGTAGCTGCTGTGACTTAATGTTTGACTTCAGTTTTCTTGTCTGTTTTGAAATATTTTTGAAGGTCACTTTTATTCAGTTGCATTCTTTGAATATCAACAAAACCTTTTGCAGCTTTCACAGGGTATTGAGTTCTCATTGCTGATGGTAGACATCAGGTTTGTTGGTGCTGGAAGAGTACCTATTAAGACACACAGGTGGAAGTGAGAATGCCATTGGTCATCCAGCTCCAATTGCCCTTCTTCACCCCAACCCCCTGACTGTTTTGGTTCTTATCTCCACTTCTTCTGAGAGAAGAGAAAGGTCTTCTGAATCTAAGATATTTATGATGTAACATTTTTTTATACTCCTTGGTTTGTAGATGGACAAGGGGCAAAGCTTTATTTGCTTATTCTCAAGGTTGGTTCCTTACTTATCCCTGTTGAGCATCTCAGCTGATGGCTTGTCAACAGAGAAGAAATCTCTTTGTAATAGAAGCTTAGCATTACTGGACTGGATTCTTTGACCTCTTGTGATCTCAGTTAAGGTTTGAGTGGACAGAAGTTGCAGGTTCTGAATTTGTACCATCTTGTAGTGCCCTGTTTGGTGCAGAAGTATTATAAAGATGATCATTACTTCAAGTCTAGATTTGTAACTGTTATCATGGTGAGCCTTCTTTTGAGGAAATGGGAGTTATCATCATGCAAAACATTAGGGAAAATAGGCTACCAATAAGTTTATGCTTCTACTTATTATAGCTATTATTACATACTCAAATTTTACATATTCATTTTTAAGCAATTATTTCTTAATATTCTCCTTGGGGAAATATATAGAACTGAATTTCCCCTTTATATATAGTAAGTCAATTTTTCATTTGCTCTATTGATCTTTTTATTTTTGGGCATTAATTCTTGTCAAAGATTTAATATGGGGTTTGATAACTGCTGGTGTTAATCTATATTTCTTTGGTTTGGTTTTGCTGTGTTTGTGTGGCTGTGGGGTTTTTGTTTATTTTGCATTAGTAGTAGTATATATTCAAATTATTTTGTTCTTTTATTTATTTGTATTTTCAGTCATGACTTTACTGAGCTGCAGGCTGTGGAAGCTGGCTGGGTGAAATATTTCTGTTCTTCTAATTTTCTGGGTGCTCTGCCTACTGCTCTGCTATTGCACAACAGAACTCTTGTATATTTTGTTGTGATGTTTTTCTCCCTTCCCTCTGAAAAAAAACCTAAGTAACTGAACTTTTTTCAGTTAAAAATGCATACCTTTCATGTATCTTGAACTGGAGCCAGCTTTTTTCCTCACTGGGCTTGGTGCATAAATAAGCTATATACCTTACTCTCGGCTTCAAGTATCAAAACATGCTTCTCTCCTGTTAAAGTATCTTGGCACTGGTTTTCCAGCCTATTTTGGTCATGTATTCAATGTCCTGGCAGCTCCCTCTGGTGGGCTATCCTAATGCTACGTGTAAAAACAGGGTTTTTTTTCTTCTCACAGCGCTGCCGGAGGTAGTGGTACGGGTCCATTTTACTGCCAGTGCTTACTTTGGAAATACTTACATGCTCCATACCCTCTGTATAAATTTATATCTTAATATGCTGTAACGGCAGGCACACTGTGGTACAGAGTTGTGTCACTCATTTACTTCCCATGTAAGTGTAGTTGTCTGCTCTTGTTCATCCACAGAGTATGCAAAAGAAGTATTGCCAAAAGTTGGATTGTGTGAGAATATTTGGCAAGTATTAAACATGAAGATGAGATCTAATGTGACTTCTAAAAATAGCAAAGACTTTTCAGTGTGTCCTGACTTACTGGCTCAGCTGAGTCTACAATAATGAATGAGAAGTTACAGTTTTGGAAGCTGTTGGGCTTTATACTTTTTTTTGGAATCAAAGCCATTCTATCAAAAGCAAAGGGGTTAGCACTCTTGCAATGATAGCAATATTTTGGGAATTCACTAGTAATATTGTTATATCATGGACATCACTGTTAGTTGACTTTGTTCTGCATCCTTTGTTCTGGACACAAACAGGTATCTCTAGTTCCTCTTTTTATAAACTCCCCAAACTAGTGTTGCTGGCTATAACCAATTCTGATCTTGATGTGCCAGCCTTGGAGTGTTTCTCAGTCCTTTGCTTTGAGTGACATTAATCCTTCTCCATCTAGATCTTGCTGTAATGCTACCTCAGAAAGGGGAATGCACATCCTTTTTCCGCCTGTAAGAGCTTATTATTTTACTGATTGGTTGCAAATCAGGGCAGCAAATGACACAAAGCTAAAAATTGTGAAGAACTGGAGAAGAAACAGGAAACTACTGAGAATAGTGTAAGACAAAGGAAAAAGGCTTGCAGATATGTGGGTATGTTCTATTTTAACATTAAACTCTTTAGAAATAATGAATGTCTGAAAAATGGTCAAGAACACTCAACAGGTGAATATCTGCCATGTAGTCTGGTTTACCATTAAAAAACAGAGTAAATCTTGCAGGATTAGAGTGAGATGCTTGCTGCTGGTTCTGGGGGTTTGTCTGATGGAAGTGATATCTCTGTGTTGCAGATGTGCTGTTGAACGGCACTGTGGAATCTGCTCAGTGTGTGTGGTCAAAACAATGAATGTGTTTAACCATTCAGTACAACAGTACTGGACTAACCAAACTGCAGAACAAATCTAAATGAAAAACTTATTAAAAGTTTGAAGTGCCTTTAGAGAGGATGAGATGACGTTTTGGAGAAACTTGAGGGATTCTCAAGCATTTTTTCTGGTAGGATGCATATGCACGTTCTCCAGCAGTGTACAAGCTCTTGTTGCAAAGTCACAGACATATCTATTTTTACGTTCTGTTTTAAAAGAGTTAATGAGGCTTAAGCAGTTGCTTAAAGCATCAGGAATCTCAGCATCTAAAACCTGGGTGTGAAAGTAGACAGGGTTGGATCTGGGCCAGTCTGAAGAGGCTTTTCTATCGAACTCATTTGTCTTTCTGATATGCCGTCTTTAGTTCCTTTGTACATGCTCTGACCTAAGCTTAGCAATAATTTGATGCTGGTCAAGCTGGATAGTTTGTTTTCCTTCTTTTCTACAAGGGCTGGTTTAGGGCTTATTTCTGCTAATTTCTTCAAGGCACTTCTTGAAATGCCTTAAGAAGTCAAATAGTTACCTGCAAAACCAGCTGGAAAAAAGAACTGCAGGATATGATCCAGAAAAGAACTGCAGGATATGACCTTCGCACAGAAAGCATGTAAACGCAGAAGAATCTGGTAATGTGGGCAAAACTGTGTGTGGACACTTGCATGCACTCTAACTAAATCTGAGTGTTAGAAATGTGACTTATCTATGTAGCTTTGCTTTAGGAAATGCATGCTAACAAAGCACTTGACATTGGGGAAAACATCCCCATGGCTTTTTCAGCAGAATCAACATCTTCTAGTGAAGAACGTATGTCATTGTCTATGCAAAGACAGCTTGTGCTATCTGTATGAGAGGCACTGGGATATCAGACATTTACCCAAGGCTCAGCTATGTCATGGGAGGTACAAAGGACCTGAACTGTTCTGGAGCAGCAGCTGGAGGGCAAACAAGACACTCCATGATGTTTTACATATCATGCAACTCTGTTGGGCTGTGAATGTCCAAAGCATTTGTTGTATTTTTGCATGTGAAGGCTGACTATAGTTTTGCGTTGGTAAATAGGGATTAGATTGGCATTCAGAGTCTTTAAAAATGTTCTCTAATTGTAGATTTCCTCCTTCCTCACCACTGAAGTCATATCCAAAGAAACCTTCATGTGGAAAGGAAGTAATTAAATTTCCAGACTGGAATGAAGCAAGGGCTGGCCCTTCTCAAGAACACATCCCAGTGAAATCCGTCGCAATGGTAAGGCACCCAGTTTTATTTCCCCAGACAAAAGCATATTTGGAAAGCAAAACTGAACTGATGACCTCTATGCTGCATCACAAAATACTTGCTTATAAAATTAAATGCTAAATACTTCTATTCTAAACTTTTGTGAAGTTAAATTTTTCTTACAATTTGCTGGAGAAGTAATATTTTAGTGTTCTTTGTGCTACACATTGCAATGCCCTGAGGAACCTGAGTTCCACATGGGTGTCTTTTCCCGTATTTTATTCCAGTCTGCTCAAATTCCTATAGGGCATTTATTATATTACCAGACAAAATAGTCATGCTGTAACTCTTATTTGGACACTTCAGGTATTGGAATATATACAGTTATTACAACCTTCCTAGCTGCTATAAGGCTGTTACTGACTAATTTTCCTTTTTTATAAGGACTGTTTTAGCTAAGGAGAAGTGGTCCTGATTTTTCAGTTATCCTTTGTAAGCTTGGAAAATCATCCTGCCTCATACTTATCTGGATTGATCCAGCCTTTGAAAAGTTGTTGAAAAAACTTGCTTTTATTAGTAAATCAATATTCACCTTGACATAGTAAAAGATTAGGCTTCTAGTGTTTTGTATATTTTAAGCTTTTCCTTCAGTGTGTCTTATATGTGTGCATTCTCATAATTCGTGAACTCAGGATTTCTTTGATGATTTTTGCCTTTTTATTACTGTCCTTCAGAGCAGGAGTCTGGCCTTAGATTTCTTGATAAACCATAGTCTATTTGGAAAAGTAGCCCTTACCATTTTGCTGGACATCTAAATATTCTGAATGAACAGTTATTCAATATTTACAATCCAGTTGTGTGCAAATCAAGTGTACTCTTCATGAACAGCAAGCTTCTGAAGAGGAAAGACATAGTCCTTAGAACTTCAATGGTAGGTAAAAGAAAAGATGGTGCCAAAGGTAGAAGAAAAGATGGTGCCAAAGACAGGAGAAGAGAATGGAGTATTTTAGTTACTTAGCAAGTATCTGTTGGAGGTGTAAAATATTACAGCTTTCAACTGTGCTCTAAATTTCCATTCAAGCATCCTGGCCTGATAAGAATTAGCAAAAGTCTGCATCAGGCTCAGATGCAACAGCATAGAATTTGGCATACCTCAAAATCTCTTCCACTGGCAGTTTAATTGGTAGTGTTGGTACAGTGGACGGTATGTAAGGCAAAGCTATAAGCTTCCCTCTGCTGCCTCTTTTATAATTAGGTCTAGCTTCCACTGGAATGCTGAAGTAGCTGAAAATAGTATCTTGAATTGCTTCAGCATTAATCTGAGCACTTAGTGGCTGTGTATAGATTGATGAGCATGGGTCTGTGTCACGAAATACTGATGTGAAAGAGCAGACCCTTAATTTCAGAGGGTGTAAAATTTGCTTCCAACTAGCTCTAGTCTAGTCTGCCATAGAATGACAAACAATTAGTGCTTGGAGTATTTAAGTGCATTCCTGCAGAGCATTTTGTGGTTTGGTTATAAGGAATAATTTTAATGTGCTTTAGCACTGGTCAGTAGTGTAAATCAAAGAACTGGAATTATTAGGAGTTTTCCCTTGAAAAGGATGCTGCAACGTATGTCCACCTATTGATACCTTGATGAGAATGTTCAAGAATCAAGCTTGGATATGAAGGTTGCATAAAGGATAGTGATATTCTGCATTCTCGATATTCTGCATTCTCAGCTTTACTTTACACTTTTATAATGGTGGACTAGAATCTGAGGAGTGCCTTTAAATGTAGTGATTTGCTTTTATTTTCTGTATGTATAGAACTGGTTATTGAACTTAATGTTTAGTTATTTTGGTATATGCTGAACAAGGATTTTTTTTTTCTAATTCTTTGATATCTCCTAATTCTCCATTAACTTTTCCATAAACAGATGTTTGGTCTTTAAATGGCAGACGAACTTTAATGGCTATTCTGAAACACATAGTTTTTCAGCTTTGGACAGGTTATGGAATTGAGAAAAGATGTGTGTGTAAGATTGAGAAAATGTTTCATTTCTCTTAAACACAAATACTTATCTTGCATCCTGAAGACTTCACTGGAATTTAAGAACACTTGCAATTTTGTACTATAAATGTTTTATACTGTTTAAAACTTGAAAAGCCACCAGTTAATGAGGAGAGTTTTTTCTGATTTCAGAACTCTGAGATGTGGTACAAGCGACACAGCATAGCTATCGGGGAAGTACCGGCATGCAAACTTGTGTTCCGCAGAGAACTAACACAAACAAATATAGAAGAGATATGGAAATCCATGACTTTATCACGGTGAGCGTACTTATGAGTCATTTGCTGTTATAGTAAAACCGTGTAGTAGGTAATAGTCTTGTCTATCTTCTCTGGTAACACTTGTAATTTCACCCACTCTCTTTTCGTCGTTGCCTTCAAAGCCCTAGTGTCTAGACTAACTCCACCACTTGTTATTTGGCTAACAAATTCAGCAAATAAAGTCTGCAAAAAAAACTTTACTGTGCTTAGTATCTTTTGACTTCTGCATATTGTGTTATACAATTCTTTGTTGTGTAGGCTTTATCTTGTTTAATCACTTTTTTTCTCTGTCTCTTTTCCTTGTTGCTAAGAAATAAAAACACTTATGTAGAAGTGCTATGGAACCTTTCAATGGCAAGTACAATACTTTGTATGAGATAAATGGCATAGCTAATTGAGTGCTGAAGCTTTGAGATTCAGCCTAGAGATTCATTTACTATATTTGAATGGAATCTCCTATGCAAAGTTGAAGCTTTTGCTTTGGACTATTTCTGGAGAGGAAAAAATAATATACACTAGCTGATATTACAGCATAGTTGAGGTCTTACTAATTATGACTTTAGTGTAAACCTAGCACATTATCTGCACTTGGTGCTGAGGTGAGCAGTTTTGGTGACAGCAAGATGGGTAGCAGAGGGCATGTGTATTCCTGGGTTTCCTGAACCAAGGAAACTACTGGGGAATGGAGAGATACCCTGGTAGCCTGGAGCTCACATGGCAGCAGCTGATAGGACCCAGACAGGTGACACCAGGGGCACTGGTAGTCAAGCCCCTCCTTCACATAAAGGCCCCTATAGAGCTCTAGCAACCAAAAGACAAGGGTGAGCAAAAAGGGCTGGCACAGCAGATTGTGTGGAAGGATGCTGAAACCCTGATAGCTTAATCAGGGAGCAGTAGCATTCATGTAAACAAAAAGTCCTGGACTCTTTTAAGTTTGATAATTGACACTGGGACTCCCACAGCTCTGTGTTGGAAGAGTATGACTGTGGGAATAAGGAAGACTCACAGCTGACCCTGAATTTATATGAAACTTTCTGCTCCAGCTGGATGTGCTTAAAACTATGAAGCCCAATGCGATTCATCCCAGGATACTGAAAGAGCTGGATGATGTTATTGCAGGATATCTCTGCTTTTTTTTTCCCTTTATCTTGGGATCCTGGAGAGGCCTCTGTTGTCTGGAAGCTGGCAACTATTTTCTCAATTTTAAGAAAGCAAAGAACAAAGACCCCGTTAATTACAGGCCTGTCAGTATTACTTCAGTGCCTGTAAAATTATGGAAAATTATTCTGGGAGTTAATAATAAAATATTTGAGAGACACACAGTCATTGGTCATAGCCAGCACAGTTTCAGAAGGGGAAAATACTGTGTAACCAATTAAATTTTCTTTTATGACAAGGTCACCCATCTAGTTGACCAAGGGAAGCCAGCTGATGCAGTTTATTTGCATTTAAGCAAAGCTTTTGATACTGTCTCTCACAGTATCCTTCTATATAAACTGTCCAGCATGCAGCTTGATGAGCCCTTAATATTGTTGGGTGAGCAGCTGGCTCTTGGGTCAAGCACAAAGGGTTGTGGTAAATGTGGTTATTTTTGGTGAGTAGTCATCACTGGGGCTCTGCAGGGCTCCATTCTAGGGCCAGAACTTTTTCATGTTTTTGTAAATGATAGGGATGGGGGAATTGAATGTATACTAAGTTTATCTGTGATACTAGGTTAGAAGGAACTTCGGACTCTTTCAAGGGTGAACAGGGCCTGCAGTGAGATCTGGATAGAGCAAAGAGCTGTACAGTCACCAAAAGCTTTGAGAAAGCTGAGGGGTGCTCTCATTGCAGCCTACAATTTGTGGAGAAGACAGTGGGGGGAGATGTGGAAGATCTCTGGTGACCAGCGACAGGACACGAGATGAAATCAAGCAGCTGTGGAAGTTCAGACTCCACATTAGGAAAAGGTTCTTTACTCAGAGAGTGACTTGGCACTGGAACTGTCTCCCTGAGGAAGTAGTCACAGCACCAAGCCTGACAGAGTTCAAGGAGCATGTTAGTAGTGCTTTCAGTTATACAGTATAGTTTTAGGTATTAAAATTACTAAACCTTTACTAGGTACTAAAAAACCACTTTTTTAGGGCTATGAAGATTGTGAAGGGTCTAGAAGGGAAGACATGAGGAGTAGTTGAGGTCTCCTGGCTTCTTTAACTTGGAGAAGACGAGGCTGAGAGGACATTGCGATGCAATCTGTGATGGAAAGTGGAGGAGAATACACTGGTCTCTTCTCTGTGGTGGCTGGTGAGAGGACTGAGGGAATGGCCTGAATTGTCAGGGGAGGTTTAGATTGGATATTAGGAAAAGAGTCCTCATACAGGGGGTGGTTGGGTACTGGAAAAGGCTCCCCAGGAAAGTGGTCACAGCACCTAAGCCTGACAGAGCTCAAGAAGTGTTTGGACAGTACTCTCAGGCATGTGGTATCATTTTTGTGGTTGTGCTGTGCAAAGCCAGGAGTTGATCTTTGTGGATCACTTCCAGTTTAGGATATTCTATAAATCTAGGCAGTTTTTTGAGAAGCAGGAGTTGTGCTGAATGGTCCTTATGGCTGTCATCCAGCTGGAGATATTATATCTCTGTGAAATAAAAGTCTCTCTTTTTTCTGAATTGTATCCTAATATTTCATGTTTGCCTTTTCTGGATTAGATGGTGTATGAACTGTGTGTTTATGTATTTTTACAGATTACAAAAGGTGTTGGGTTTGGATTCTCTAGATGAAGTGTTAGACACAAAACTTGTGAATTCGAAACATATTGTTCAAAATGTATATAATGTCAATAAGCAAGGCATTGTCACTTTAGAGGACAAATCAAGTGAGTATTTTAGAAATTTTCTTTTTTTTTAATATATTGTAATCTACTTTGTAAAAACTCTAGTTTTTATAATGCTGTTGTTTTTAAAATGCTATTGTTCTCCTCTGGTATCCCAATAGTAAGAGTCAGGGTTTATTCTATAGTTACTCTCTTAAACAAATTCTGGCTTTAGTAGGGTTGAAAAATGAATGTAAGACAGCAGCAACTTACCATTTATAAATATAGGGATATTAATCACTTCAAGGTAACTTTCTCGGCCGTACCCTTTTAATTACCTGAACTGGAGTGTTCACATGAAGAAAAAATGTATTAAAAATACATTGAGTGAGCCAAAATGTACATTGAGAGAGTTTTGAGTTTTGAAGATAGTGTCATGTTTAAAACTGTTTTGCACATCAGGGAAAAAATAAAGCATCTTTGCTGCTCTGATATATCACAGTACTATTGCCACCATGATTTTCATAAGATTTGTAGAGAAATTTAAATATGACATTGAACATTGGTTTGGTTGTGAATAAAACTGCCTTTAGAGCATATCTGTGGTCATTTCAAAGGCAGTTGGACCATCTCAAAATATTAGCTTTCTCCCTGAAGAAATGGCAAAACTGAATACATGAGTGCTTTTCATCATCTTTGGTACGAAGTAAACACTTCATTGTATAACACTGGGGAAAGTTGTATCTAGAACTGGTTTAGTCTGGTTTTTTGGTGGGTTTTTTTTTTTTTTTAATAGGTTAAAGATTTGTTATATGACCTGTTGTGCTGATTGAGCTGCAAGAGCAGAATGCATAACTGTATAGGTGTAATTCAAGCTAGATCTTGAATTACAAGGTATACATTAAGGTAGATCCTGCCTTTGGAGTCACTTGTTTTACTGCACAGGAGGAACATGTTAAATTGTTTTCAGCTTTGCTTTTGTCTAACAGTCGAATATTTTTCTTGTTTTTTCTTTTTTGTCGTTTTAATTTCTGTTTCTTCCCTGTGCAGAGGAACTACCTCATTGGATATTATCTGCAATGAAATGTCTAGTAAATTGTAAGTAAATTCAGAAAGGGAAAGGGATCCCACAAACAACCCACCCTCCAAAAAAATAAATTGAACTGACTGTGTCTTCACCACTTGATTAAATCCTGTTTATGATGACTTTCTAAAAGAAAGTTGGAAAAGACCTGTCAGCATGTATTCTCCTTTCAGTCTAGCTTATTTAAATTAATTATATAAAGGTTTAACTATTCTATTAATGATTTTCCTCTACTTAGTATCTTCACTAAACCTATTGGGAATAGATCAGTCAAGTAGTAGATCAATAAACTCACTTATTTTGAAGAATCAATCTCTTTTTTTGATTTATTTTTTCCCTCTAAGATCCATTTTAATGGGCTGGATTAGAAAACACTGATCTGCTCAGTGGCTGAAAAATCAATGTTCTCTCTCTTTTTTGCTCCTTTTTGTTTTGTTTTGGTTTTTTTTTTTTTTTTTTCTTTGTAGGGCCCAGCTGTTCAGATCTGAAGCAGCCTACGTACTCAGGCTTTGAAAGAGACGTCTTCAAAACTATAGTGGACTACTTTAGCCAGATGAAAGAGCCTCTTCTCACATTTAATTTTTTTGATATTTTTGTTAGTGTGTTAGGTAAGTAGTTTGGAATCTAATGAAAAAAATATTCTGTAGAGTTAATTTCCTGGAGTTATTTTACCTTACTTAAATAATATCACAGATGAATTCTTTAGGGCCTGTCCTTTCCTTTCTACATAGAGAACAGTTTAATATTTAAATTTATTTCATATCACACGGTGGTTTTATTTTTGTATCTTTTTAATCACATTAGTTCAAAAGTCTTTCATTGCTTGTCTTTATAATATTAAAGGCCTCCGTTCATTGCTCAGCATCCAACTGATGGATTTTAATAGATTTTCCTTTTTTTACAAGTGCTTAAATGTCTTAAAAACTCTCATAAGCTTTTAGAAATTGCTTGACTGAAGTCTAGATTAGAGAGGATTAGGGCTTTAAACACCGTTTTAACCTTGGAAATATGATATTTGAAGGGAATTGAAATACTATGTTGCTTTAATTTAGAAATGACATTAGCTAATGTAGTGTTTAAAAGAAGCAATGTTTTGGTTATTAACTAGAACTTTCCAGGGTTCACACTATATAAAATTAACAATTCTGATCCTATAGATGGCTTACTGAAAGACAGTAAATAGTAAGGCAGTAAATATTTGATTACATTTTATGTAATCAAATTCAGAAAGAACAATTGAGTTGAAAAGCAAACCTGCTATGTAGCATGTTAGGTTTTTGAGCTTCTTTCTGTGTAAACAACACTGGTTTTAGTATTGAAATGAGAAAGGAATCCAAAATGATACTTCTGTTTCTGGAATTTAGTATATATACTTTGTGAGTTGTCAATCTTGCTTCATATGGAATATAATTCAATTTTCTGACTTCTTTTTCTTAGACAACTCTTGTTGATATCTTTAAAACTTATTCTTCTGCTTTCATACTCTGTTTCTGTTTGCTTTTCCATTTTTTTTTTCACATCTTTCAGGTTCTACTACTTTAATGTCATACCATTTTGTAAATGTAAAATTAGAAGAAAGATTTCATGCCAGTATGTGTGTGGAAGCAATGAAAATTGTGTGATGTTTCAAGAAGTCAAACATTAATTTTGTGGTATCTTAAAAAAAAAAAAATGAAGTGTTGATGGGGAATCATTCCTTACTCTTCCAAACATATGTATTAATATGCTTGCCAAATCTTCCTCTGAAACTAGAAAAAGCTTTACTATGAAAATTGACTTCAGTGTTTTACCTCTCTCCTTGGAATGTCTTACCTACTCCACACTTCCTTTTCAATAAGAAACAGTTTCCATGTTTTACACCATGGAGTTGACCAGAATGGTGGATGAGGGTATAACAGTGGACACTTTATGTTGAGAGCAGTAAAGCTTTCAACACTTGTGTTCCATTTCATCCTTCTAGGCAACCTAAGGAAGTACAAGCTGGATAAGTGGGTAGTGGGGTAGACTCAGAAATGGGTTCAGTTACTGGGCTCAGAGGGTTGTGATCCGTGGCACAAAGTCTGGCTGGATGTCAGTCAGTGGGAAGCACCCCAGGGCTGGTAGTGTCGCCATTAATGATTAACACTTTGTTAATGACCAGGGTGGTGGCACATTCCGTCCTAAACATGGGCACAGTACCCTAAACAAGCATGCAAATCATTAAAATGGGAAAGAGTAGCTTATGCAGCTGAGTGTTGTAGTACCATGCAGGGTTACCTTGATTGGCTGCAGAAATTGGTAAGCAGGAATCTTATAAAGTTTAGAAAAGGAGAAATGTTAAGTCCTCTCCTGGGAAGGAATAAACAGAGTTAGGCACAGATTTAATATCTATAGGTCTGAGGCACATATTGGTATTGTCATAATTATTACTGATGCATAAGCACATTTTCTTTCCCTCTGATTGTTGCCACAGACTTAACATTTTATGTAACATGGTTGCTATATCTGTGCATATCATTCAGTTGCCTTTAGTGCCCAGGTAATAAAAGAGCAAAGGATGAAACAAAATGTTGTAATTTTTCATGTATTCTAATATTTAGAGTTATTGCTTATGGCTGTCAATATCTTCCAGTGCATCAGTGCATCTTCTAAAAACTTAAGTCCTGGTAGTCCAGTTCTAGTTATATCTTTCTACTCTCACTGGGAAGTGGAGTTCTAAGGCAATCTTGTGTGAGTAAGAAGGGAGTTTTGGGAGTTAGATTTAGAAATGTTGTGGAAATATATAACTGAGAAATGTTCCCCAATCTTCTGATCTTATATAAACCAGGACTGCTGCAAAAACCCAGCAAGGCTGTTGAAGCTCTTCAGATATCCTGTCTCCTATTGCCACCAGAAAATAGGAAAAGACTACAGCTGTTGGTGAGAATGATGGCAAGAATTAGTCTAAACCAGGATTTGCCACGTCTTTCTGAATCAGTGAGGACCAGAACTTTGGTATGTATAAGTGTAAGGTAAAAGGTCTGGACAGACTTTTGGAACAGCGCAGGTGAAAGATTCTTACTGGAGAGTATGAACAAAATACAGTTTACTTGTTTAAGGAATTGGCTTGTCTGTCTCAGCTATTTGGAGAGCTAATCTGGATTTGAATAAAGTGGGATTTCATGGCAATTTGTGAGCACATGAAGAACTTGCTCAGAATTTAGAGGTTTCCTTACCTTGCCAAGTTAAATCACCACTGATTTCACTATTGAGTAGAAAAAAACCACAAACAAACAAACAACTCTCAAAAACAAACAAGCAAAATCAACAAAAAAGAAAAGCGGATGAGGTCTCTGCTGTTCTTTATCACTGCAGACAGTGTGAATGAAAAAGACTGCCTGTTTCAGTCATAGCTAGAAATATGGAGATGAATGTTCTGATTAACCTGTTTTCAGCCATTAAAAAAAATTAAAATCCCAACTGTTTTTTTCAGTAGTTGTTTTTTTTTTTTTTAAGACCACACACAGAAGTCTCTTAAAGTAAGCTCCAGTTTTTGCTAATTCTTCTGTAGGAGCTTATGTAGTGATATCACTACACTGATGTTTGCAACAGCAACTTACTACAAAGTTATTAGGCATAACTTAACTATTCTGACTAGCTAACAACAAGTATTTATTTTGGTTAATTTAAAAGTCTTTTAAAATTAAGTGCAATGGAAAACTAAGCTGCAGAGCCATTTTTGGCTGCATGTACAAATCCTATAGCAACATGTACCAGTCTAAATGTGCTCCACAGCAATTAAGTTTTTTGTGAACTCTGAATAGTATTTGATTAAAATAATTAAATTTTTTACTGTCAAGGTTATAATTTAATTAACTGTAAGTGGTCTTTCATTAAATTTAGTGTTGTAATTGAAATGTTGATTTTAGAATGAATCCTTACAGTTTGAGTGTTTTGTTCTAAGTGTTAATTCAGTGACGTAATGTATGGTACATGACAGAAATCTTTATTACCTTCTGTGATTTTAATGTTACAAGTGACTGGTGCACAAACAGAAGCTGTTGTAACTGAGTGCTTGAGCACAAGACTGCCTGAAGTTAACTGGACCTGAAATTTGAGTTGATGATTTCAGAATGGTGGTTTCAAGTTTTCCCTCTGGTGCCTAATTTCTATTAAATTTCCATGTTATTTAAAAAAATCTCTAAATACATATAACCTCTTTAAATAGCCATGTGAAGTGGTTATTTGAGAAAGTCTTGAGAATAAAATGGAATTCGTTCATTCTATACCTTAAGTCTCGAGTGGATTATCTGCATGAGGCAGGAGCAATCTTCAGTGCACTCACAGAATGTCACTGTACATAATACATTAAAAAAAATATTAATATGTTTGAAGTACAGTATGCATGGTGATGTTAAAATATTTGTTCTAAAAAATCACTTTTTAAATGTAGCCTGATTCTCTACTCCTCAGTCCCAAATGGAAAAATACATTATAATGGTGTGTGTTTTTTCCCTCAGATGGTTCAGGCATTTTCCCGTTGTATTCTCTGCTCAAAGGATGAAATAGACTTGGATGAACTTCTTGCTGCTAAACTAGTATCTTTTCTCATGGATAATTATCAAGAGATCTTAAGTGTTCCTTCTGCTTTAAAGTCTTCCATAGAGGATCATGTTGTACATCTCCAGAGAGTCCAAGTAAGTATCTAGTGAAAAACCTCTTTTGTCTCTGTTTCTAGATTGAATTTATCCTTTGTTCTCTGAAGATCAACAGTTCTTAAAATGCTTTGTTCTGTCTCTGTTAGCTTTTGAGAGCTAACTAATTTTGACTACTGATATTCAACCATAACTATGTGTTTAAAAGAAACTAAACAAATACTGCAAATACTCTAAACTGTTTAGAGACAAGAACTCTCAAATATGTTTTCCTGTTTGTTGCACTATCTTCCCATGGAATGGACAAATTATGTTTTCATCTTTCTGTTTCCTGATACCCATAATTTCTTTTTGTTCAAAGATGATTTTTAGTTCTTTTGTCTATTTTCTACTAGAAAAGTAACTTTAAACTTATTTTAAGAGCTGAATAGGCTTCCTATGTGTCATGTTTTTTGACTTACTGGAACTCACTCACTTAGGGCTGGAGATAAAAATTACAGTTCAGGGTTTCTATTTAGTATTTCCTCTACTTAATGTCTTGAAGTGGTCAATTGAATAAGCCCGTTTATGCAAGTATTTTACAGAAAACCTAGCTATTCTTTTTGTTTTTTTTTTTTTTACTGTCTCTTCAGATAAAATATGATGGGTCTGATAGTGATGCAGCACTTCCTCCTCCATCATTTTGTCACCAAATCACTTCAGGTGAATTTGAATACCAAAGGGCAACTGGCTCTCAAGAACCACTGGCAGCTTTGTTGGAAGAAATTGTAAGGAACAAAGAAATATCTGTGAAAGATAAAAAGAAGAAGCTCAAGCAAGTAAATAAAAATTTCTCCACAGTTTCTAATTTCAATTTGAAAAGATTTATCAAGGCTTAGACATACGTTCTTCTAGAGAAATACTGAAATTGAAAACAGTGGCTACACGTGGGGATTTCAGGATTTATAATACTTCAGAACAAGTATGCTGTGATGAATCAATCCAAATTAAAAATACTGCCTAATTTTCTACATAGCACAGTAGAAAGTCCATTAGACATATAATTTCCCTGTTCCAGAAATGCAAGCTTCATTTTAATAGTTTATTGTAGATGTTTGAACAAATTTTTAATTTGAATTAATGTACTTTTCTAGTTTCAGAAATCTTACCCTGAAGTGTACAGAGTACGATTTCCTAGCCCTGAAACCGAAGCGATGGTATTTCCTGAAAAAACTAAGCAGAAGCCACCAATACTGATGTGGGCCTTAAAAAAGCCTTTTCAACCATTTCACAGAACCAGAAGCTTTCGGATGTAAATGGTTTGAAATATATCAGTGAATGAACAGAGACTCAGTGTATTGTCAATGGATCTCATGCAAAAGGAGCCTGAGCAGCACATGGTCACTCGAAAAAACTACTGGGGATACTGCTAAGTTCATTGAAAATGTTGAAAGAAGAGGAGACTACTGAGATTGTAGTAATGTGAACCATTATCAGTATTTTTGTAAAGCATTATTTTTTTAAATGTCTGTTACTTTAAAACAAGCAACAGAAAACAGTTACAAAAAACTAAATAAACAAACCCACCGCACACTCAAGGGGATTATTCTATATATGGGTGATAATGTACACTTGCTGTGGTTTGGTTTGACTGTCATTTTAATGCCTAAATGTACTTGAATATAATGTATTTTTTGTAACTAGTCAACAGCTTTTTTTCCTCCCTACAAATGAGTGTCTTGCATAAACTAGGCTGCATTTGTGCACATGTATTGTGAAGAATTAACTTACTGTACATGCTTTAGTAAGTATGAAACACTGGATTTTGGTTTGCTTTTTGTGAGAGACTAATATTAAAAGTTAATGATGCAATCATTTGGCTTTTGCACCCCTCAGACACAGGGAAAGGGGGGAGAGTTTTTGGGTATGTGGTTATGAAACTTCTTGGTCTGCCCAGGTGCAGAGGGGGTGAGCACCCATCACCAGAAGATGACCATGACAAACCCACCTTTGTGTAGCAGCAAGCTGGGGTTTGAGACAGATAAGGGAAAACACCTCCAAGAAGCAGATCCTGCAGCGGTGCTGGTATGCTGGTTTTTATCATGCCAATTTCCTCCCTTACACAACTGGCTCAGGCAGAAGATTCTCTCCCATCCTGAGAGATACAGGAACATTCACACTTAGGCCTGAGGGTATTTATCCCTTCTGTTAAGGCAGAACTGGCTCAAATTAGCTGGCGTGACATACGCAGGTCCTGTCTTTGCCTCCAGACCTAATTCTTGGGCCTGCCACCAGAGGACTGCAAATGACCCACCGTGTTGCAAGACACATTGTAAAACTCCCTGAGGAGAGGTACCTGGGCATTCCCACCTGAACCTGTTGAACCCACTGGACTTTGGGTTTCAGGGATTTCCCCTGGCCCTGATGAATTGAAATTGTAACTATTACTTCAAACACTGGACATCTAAATTGAAACAATCAGGCTTCATAGGGTGGTGATACCTTTCCTCTTCATCGTTCTTATCCTTTCTTTTTATTTTCCTTGTACATTTTCTCAGGTGTAATCATTTTACTTTTATATTCCTCTATTTCTATAGATAATAACCAAATCTGTTACATACTTCCTTTCTGTTTTAACCAAATTATTCCAAAACGAACCTGTTGTCTGTCTGTCTGTCTGTCTGTCTATCTATCTATCTATCTATCTATCTAATCATTTTATTTATAAAAAACCCACCATTCATTCAGTGTTGCATCACTCTAGTCTGCCCTGAGGGATCTATTAACAAGAACCTCAGTTAACCTGCCTCAGGGGCAGGTTGTAACATTGCTGACCCTAACATGGCAGATTTATTTTTGAAAAGTAATTCTCAATTTTCTGATTCATATGGTGCATTACAGGTTGAGTGAACTTCCTTTGAAATTCCATTAACTTTATGTAATGCAGACCTATTCTGATGGGCAACGCGGCCTTTTCCCCTTATTTTTTTATTGCAAATTGTACAAAGCTGGGTGCTTGACAATAGAATATACTTTATTAGAAAATTTTAAAGCCTTGAGGTTCCTCTCAAAATGGAATTCAAATATTGAAGTGGCATTGTAGTGTACATGCATTTATTGATTGGATTCATTTTGCATTATGAACTCTAGTGTGCCTATATCCTGACTGTACATATTACATAGTTGATTCTGAGACCACTTTTTTATCTATTAAAGCATTGCTCTTTTCCTGTATATATCTGGAGTAGTGATTTCATGCTATTCATTAGAGATTTGAAAAACAGCATTTCATAGCATATTGAATGTCAGGGTAGGCTATGCTGGAGAGAAGATAGCTGGCATCTCAAGAAATTTCTGAAATTTTAGTAGAAAATGTAATGTAATATTGACAGCATTTGTACCTTGCTAACTTCCTAACCACTCAATAAGTTTCATTATATACATTACAAGGTGGTTGCTTTAATAGATTGGGTTATTTCTTGGGCTGTGTGATATTGAACAGTACATGCTTTCATGAGCTGTTCTCACAGAGATACTTGGACTTCATATCAATAATCTTAAGCAAATTTGATACGGAAAGATACACTTTTCAAATATTAAGAAAATATAAAAATTACTTTTAAAAATGGTCTGAGGCCATATCTAACCTTTTGTGCTAGGTCTTTAAGGATGAGAAAATCTTAGATGTGTCATAGTACTCTGTGTATGTTTATGTGCTGTCAAACTTTGACTGCAACTAGGCTACTCATGTTTTGTTACTTCAGTAATTCATGAAGTATAATGAGTAAAGCTAGTTGGAAGAAAGTCTTGCATAAAAGTGGAAGCCCATCCTAAGGGATCTCTGCCATCCCTTCCTAAATTGCAGAAGAGAAGTTGAAGCCAATCTATCTGCCCTTGAAATTATCCTACTGCCTGCTATTAAGCCTTCTGCTGTCCTGTTGAAATTTTCCCCATTATCCCTTTAAAAAATATGTAGGCTTCTTGAGTCTATTTTAAACAGCAATTAAAGTTTTCTAATTGGTTTTCATTATGAGAAATTGAAGAGAAGACATATATTTTTATGAATTGATCATTCTTTTGTTTCAGAGATCTATGACTGTGGTAAAAAAACCCCAAAACAGTCCATTTGCTCACAATTTCCAAAACTGTGAAAAGTACAAAATATCTGAAATCCTTGAAGGAGCTGCAGGGAGGGAATAGTATTTGAGATCATAATCTCACAGACTGAATTTTAACCATGCTCCTGTCCTGGGAGACACTTCAGAAAAGCTGTCAAGAACAGAAGTTATGTGAATATGGCTCCTTATAACAGCTGAACCAAATGCAAATATGCAAGATGAACAGGGTAGGAACACAAAAGTAAGGTTAGCTAGGTAAATTTGTCTATTCTTTTCAGGGTGCTAGTTAGAAAAAGTAAGTTTGAAACCTAATTCAGGGAAGACTGTAAGCTTGGTAAACTATCACAGGAAAAAACAGAGATTCTCTAACCCTAAACTGTAGGCATAGAAACTTCACTTTTCATATTAACTTTCTCAGGAATTTGGCATTTACTTCTGTATTAAAGCCCTGCCATGTCTTGGTATTACCAAGGCTGAACATTCATGGCCTTCCCTGGCTTTATTTCCCTTGAACCATGAGGTCTACAAGCCAAACTTTGTTTTGCTTCTCCTAGTGACTGTTCTGAAGTCCCTCACTAAATGGAGCTGATATTTTTTAAAAGCACATCAGGAGGAAGACTCAAGGCATATATTGCTGCTTTTTCAGTCTGGTTAGACCTATGTTTGTCATCTAAGTAGAGCATCTGGTGTAGTCTTGCATGTAAGTAGGAGCAAATTCTTAAATTTGGGTAATATTTAACTTTGTAGTACTGAAACTTCTAGTGTAATGCCACTAGTTTTCAAGGTAGAATTAGACTTTTTGAGCAAGCTCTTTCAGCTGAAACATTGCATGGGAGGTGGTTTTGTTTTGCTTTTTTGGTTTTTTTTTTTTGTTTGTTTGTTTTGGTTTGGTTTTTGTGGTGTTTTTTTGATTGGTTGGTCGGTTGGGTTTTGTTTTGGTTTTTATTGCTCTGTACTTTGCCTCCTGCAGAGCAATCTTTTTTCCTTCACCCTCTACTTCACCTTGAGCATAACATCTCTCCTGACCTACTGGTCATTAATGACACATCTGTGACAGTTTTGCTCCAGTACTTCCTCAAAGAGGAAATAAAGGTATTTATCTTCTTTTCTTGAGAGGGGGGCCAAGCCTTGCTCTTTCTCCTTACACAAACACAGCTTGTTGCAGCTCCTAAATTTACAATCAGCCGTCTGCAAAACCCTTTAGTCTAGTCCTGTGCTTTTGATTAAGTATTAGCTGCCATTTTTATTTGCTAATATGTAAGGATTATTTAATTGCTTATATTTTATGAGAGGTCTCTTTAACTTCTCATTGATGTGCCAGGATCATGGTATCAGCTGTTTACAGTCATGACCACAGAGAGTGATTGATGACTAATGTTATTTTCTGAAATTATTTTCAGATGTTACTTCAGTTAGTATAAGAGAACGCTTAAGCAAAATGTACAGGATCTTGCCTTCATATTCTACTGAACAGAAAAAGGAGCTAAGGTGAAGTAGATAGTATGTTAAAATATCACACTTTTCATTTATTGTGGTGATATGTCATAGCCTTTTTTGCCCTCTTTTATGTGAAGATGTTTTACATTGTAAGAGCATTTTTCTCTTTCACAGAGACTGAGCTAACTCAAATAACAGGCTTTATTTCTTCATCACAATTTTTAGGGTTTCCTATTGCCTGAGAGCCTAGGATTCAAGCTCTGGAAAACCTTATGTCTTAGATTTAAAATCCATAAACTCACAGATACACCTCTGTAGGTATTTTATTGCTTTGGAACTTTTGGTGTACTTTATAATAGCTGTCATGCATTAACACTACTATTTTCATGAATTTATTAGTCTTGAAATAGAAGTGGGAGGAGAGAAGCTTTTCAGAAAAAGAAAGTTTATAAAATGGGTTTTACTGGAAGTCTATTTCCAAAGATTTGCAGTATGATATTTTTTAATCAACATCTCCTGTATTAGATGTCAGTTTTGGGGTTTGATTTTTTTTTTCTGCGTAATCTCGGATTATAGAATAGCTGTGCATCTAGGACATCTCCACTTTCCATATAAATCATGTTTTAGAAGTGAGTGTTGCATTCTACTGACTAAAAGGAATTGACTAAATATATTTACTAAATATAATTGCATAAAATTATGTGACATAACTTCCTTCTCATGAGTTCTTGTTTGTGTGTTTAACTTACATTTATTGTTGCCAAACTAATTAAATAACAAAGAGAAGATTTAGTGTGTGTTTAAAAAGAAGGAAGCTGGTACATGTTTGTGAAGTCCTTTTTAAAAGTAGTCAAAAGAAGCAGCAAATTTAAACAATGTTGATTCCAGACAGTAATTTTCAATTTCATTGCTTTTTTTGAACTTTTGGTTTCTAAAGCTGAAAAAAATCTCTTGATTGTCCTGACAAAGTTAGAAAAATAGCAGAACAGTGTCAAATACACCATTTTTCAAGACCCTAATTGAGAATGAGCCTAATGGCCAATAGTAAATGAGTCTGATGGCAAAGCTGGGCAAAATTGAGAAAAAATTATACAGAATTTTTGTGGGAAAACACAAAGTGCAGTAGTAGAGCCAAAGTCCATTAAATACATTGTTTTAATTGTTTATAGAGAACATACTCTTGCATAACAAACTGACTTTCTTTAGCAATAGAGCTTACACATTTTTTTTATAATGTTTGTTGGGTTTTGCTGAAAATTTAATGAAGGTGGGTTATCCATATAGAAGATTTAGGTAAATTAACAATAGACTTAGCTCTTGTCTGTTTTTTATGAATTCCTTGGAAGAACTGATAGAGCCAAGAATATGGCCAAATATTGTGGATACAATAAGCTCATTAAAGCCTTTCATTTAGTAGCATCTGATAAAATGATTCCTGGATAATGTCAGTAAGTGTTTAATGATTAAGAACTACCTAAATGTACAGATAAGGGATAATGTTGGAGAGACGCCCTATGGGTTTACATCAAATCAACATATTTTCCTATCAGTTGGTTCTCTTTGAGGATGTGAAAATAAAAATCTGTTAGCATCGTTAGGTAATCTTATCAGAGTTTTCAGACTGTTCAGTAACAAGAGAGGCATTAATATGGAACAGTGCAGGTTGAAAATGAATTCTAACATGGTCATTTCTAAGTTAAATGTCTGACAAAAAAGATACTTTGGTCATGTAAGAAAGAAAATAAAAGGAAGGAAAGACTATGTTCTGGAAAATCACAGATCTGTAAAAAGTTTCTTTTACAGTCAACAAGGCTTCCTGACATAATGCTGAGGCAAAGGGGCTAATGTGGTTTTTGACAGTCTAAATTGGAGATTGTTATATAAAATCAGATGACTCATCTCATGGGACCTCTACTCTTAGTACTGTCTGACATTAGAGAACTGCATTTTCTGCAGCTTTTATAAAACTGTAGATTATGCAAGGTATTTGGAACTATTTCCTTCCACTGAGAATTCACATTACATCAGTCTTTCCCATATATCAGAAAAAAGCCCCCAGAATCACAGATCATTTCTTGAACTCTGTTAACTTTGTTCGGGAGTTTAGTTGATTATCTTGTGGGGTACATTACAATAAAGCAGTACTTGATAAGCAGCAGATTTGAGTTGAGAAGGGAGTATAATATTCTTTGGGTAGAAGATGGAGCTGGATGTGTTTTGGGAATTTTTTTATGTTCAGCCTACTGAATGATGGAATATGGTAAGTTTTAACTCTTCCTTGTGTCTTCAGAAGACATTTTGATAGATACTGAAACCCAAGTCAGTGAGCTCAAGGCACAGTGATAAAAGGGTAAGTATAATGACTCATAATCTGTAGAAGACTGGACAAAATCTCACAGCTCTTCAGTCTGCATGCTATGGGTTTTCATATGTGAGTCACACATCTATTTAAGTTCATTAGCTTCAGTCAGTGGCTTGATATTCAGTGGGTGATGGGAAAGAGTTTATTTTTTCATTCCTCTCTTGATTTTTGAGACACCTAAAGAAAACAACTACTTTTTGTTCTTCAGTCAGATCCCAGTGTTTATGGCAAATAGGGGTCCCGTTTTGAGTTGCCATGGCATGACTAATTCTGAGGATAATGGAAGTCATCTCTGCTCTGCCCAGCAGTCTGGTCAAGGAGGGTAAGGTATGTCTCTGGTATGCTGCAGTTTTGCTGAGACAAAGACACACAGAAGCATGATCTGGTGGCTGGTATGAGTTATAGTAACATGGATGCTAACTTAAGGCTGTCTAAGGCTGTGTACTGCTGCTTCTTTTTGAGATGTTTTTAGACTTTATAACTGTGATTTGAAATCACTTCAAGGTTTTCTGAAACTTCAGTGGTGACTGAGAGAGAAACTTCTGGGAATCATTCGTGGGCTTTCCTACTGAATAGAGGAAGAACTGACCTTGATACTTCTAGGCAGACTCCAAAGGTGAATAAAAGGCACAATGTAATGTATTTATAGCTTTTATGCTCTTTTCCCCCTTTTTTTTACCTGAGCACTTATTCATGTGAGGATCTGGCCTTGTGAATGACTAAGACTTGTGTGATTTCAAGGATATTTACAGTGCTAACTTTTATACCTAATTTCATAAAAAGCAGTAGTTCTGAGTCCTTTAGCTGTTTTTATATTCAAATACTGGTGAGCAAATAAGCAGTGGGATCATTTGTTTCTTGTTTATTATAATGTGTTGCAGCATATTAATTTCCTGTGAGAGACTGCGAAGAATCACATGTCTTTTTTATGTTGAGATCTATGAAAAATATTTTGGGACACTAAAAAATTCCTACTTTTTCTCATGTTCAATTTTTAATATTTGTGTGCCACTTCAGATGCTTGATAATTTATGACCCAGCAGAGGTCAGCCTTGTGGCAGTTTTCAAAACAAATGCTCAAATTAAATAGAGCCAAAGTTCTTATTATAATAAGTCTGTAGAATTTTATTTCATAAAATACATTCCTGCAAATTAGAGTTGATGTTATATTCCTATGTTGTAGCTAGATGTATGACTTAAACATCTCAGTGAAATTTCTATTTATGTAATAGCAATATTAATAGTTTCATAATATTGCTACAAATAGTTTAAAATGTTTGCTTTTTTGGTATTCTGAAATACCTACAAAGACAGCATTTCTTCTTTTGTGATGCTTAAAAAAATTGAAATTTAAAGAGTTGAGGGAAAACAGTGTTCATACCCTACTCCAGCTCAAAAGCACTAATGATTTGTTTACATTGTAAAGTGCTATTCCCATTTTGTACCTCAATGATGGCTTCTTTAATACTAATAAGGGTCTAATTTTTTATAAACTTGATGACTCAGATCATAATCCTCCTCAAGAAAAGTGGCTGTCCTGACTTAAATTGGATTACTGGTTTGTAAGTTCTGCTACAATAGGCAGTCTCAGGAGTGCCTGATTTAATTGCTCCTTGCTCTGCTTGAGCATAATTTCTGTACCTTGAACTAACACCAAAGTAGTTTTATCCAGGTAAACAGTAGAACTGAACATGCAATAACACCATTGTCAAGGCTGCAGCTGAGTTTTCTGCAATAGAAGATGATTAAATGGCTTGAGCATGATATTGGGAACTGGGAAAACATGTTGTTGCCTTTTGTTTAGCCAGTTCACTTTCTGAACCGCTCAAAGACGTTTTATTCCATTATTGTTACTACATTTTTTGTGTACTCTGAAGCTGGTTTTCAGATGTTAAAAACCCTGTGCTAAGAACAATATTTCAAGGCTTTGGAGGGCTGATAACATATCCTGTGTCTGTTGCAGCATCTAGCCAGCATGTGAAAATCAGTCTAAGGAATAAACACTCTGCTTTTTAATGCTTGCTTTTCTGTAAGAACCTCTTCCACTCTTCTCTGGGTTTTTTTTTTTTGGTCTTTCTTTTTTTTCCTTTTTTTTTTTTTTTTTTGCCATCAGGGAGTCAAGGTCAGCTTGGAGCAAGTCCAGCTACTATGTTTATCTTCTGCAAAAGCTAGTTACAAATCACGAAAAACTGTCAGAGTGTTATGTTACAAAAATCTTCTCCAATTAGAGAGAGAAAATAAGAATTTTAAAACAAAAACTTAATTAATTTGCTGTGACCAGAATACTGGAATACATTCTTTTTGAATGTGCTTTTTGCTGGAGATTAGAAAACCACAGTATTAAGACAAAGAATCCTATTTAAGGTTAATCAGCAACAGTGATGTTGTTCTTGTGCCTGTCCACTCTACTGAAATGAAAATAGTGTTGAGTGCTTTGAGGAGCCTATGCACTAAACTGTCTGTGCTTTTGTAGTTAAGCTCTAGCCTTAATGGGTGTGTAAAAGAAAGGATATTGTGAAATAATTTTGCATTAATAACTATCATTTTATGTGCTTCCTAGCTCTTGGCTCTAGTAGCTTAATAGGTCATGTTTTGTCCTTAGCACAATGACTGTTGTCCAGTACTTCTGTTATATAGCCCTCAGGTTTGTGAGAAACTCTTCAGTTTAATAAGCCTTCCTTTAGCAAAAAGAAGCAGAAGTAGGTACAGGAGCAGGTGCTCTGAACTGACTTAGCTTGGGTCCAGGTGAACTAAAATGAACACAATTGAACTTAGACTGTCTAAGCAGAAAAGCACTGAGACATTTGCGCCGTGCTGCCCTCCACCCCTTTGCAGAACACAGTGCAGAAATGCCTGGTATGTTTTGGGGTGAGAGACCTCCTCAAGGTGTCACACCACCAGTGTGTAAGCCTCAGATAGCAACCTTTACAATCTGCATCCAGAAAGGCTGTGCAAGCTTACCTCATCCATACACTTACTTCAAACAAGAAATTTGAATGAATGGAAATACACCGCTATCTTTAGGTTCTTCTGGAATGCTACCAAACAAGCTCATCCTAAATCTTCAAAACATCTAAATGCTTTTACTCAGTATGTGTTTCTGAATTTCCACACATAGAATTAAACAGAGAAAACATCAACCCATTTCTGTTCTTAGCAACGGAGCATGGTAGATTGCAAGGCAGATAAACAAAATGGCTGTTTTTCTGGAAAAATCCAGTTTGTTTTTTCCTACTTTGGGGCAAGAAGAAGGTGTGGTTGGTTGACCCTGCCTGGTTAGCAGGTGCCCACCACAGCTTCTCTCTCTCTCTCTCTCTCTCTCTCTCTCTCTCTCTCTCTCTCTCTCTCTCTCTATCTCTATCTCTCTCTCTGTCTTCTCTACTGGGCAGGACAGAGAACATATAAAAAAAGGCACGTGGATCAAGATAAGTCTGGGGACAGATAACTCACAAATTACTGCCATGGGCAAACGAGTCTTGACTCAAGGAAAATTATTTAATTCATTACCAATCCAATCAAAGTAGGATAATGAGAAAAATAAAACCTAAATCTTGAAACACCTTGCCCCCATCCATCCCTTTTTTTCAGACTTGACTTTACTCCTAAATTTTCTGCCCACTCTTTCCCAGTGGTGCAAGGGAATGGGCAATAGGAGTTGCACTCAGTTCATCATGTTATCTCTGGCACTCCTTCCTATTCTCACTCTGCCCCTGCTCCATCACAGAGTTCCTCCTGTGGGAAACAGTCCTCCTTGAACTTCTCCATTGTGGGTTTCTCCTATGGTGATACAGATACTCCACACACTGCTCTAGTGTGTGTCCCTCCCACAGGGCCCAGGTCTGCAGGGACTGCCTGTTTCAGTGTGGCTCCTCCACAAGTTCTGCCAGCAGACCTGCTGCAGAGTGGGCTCCTCTCTCTCTGGAGCCACAGGTCCTGCCAGGAACCTACTCCCATATGGGTTTCCTATTCAAACCCTCCTTCAGGCAACCACCTGCTCTGGAGTGGAGTCCTGCAAGTTCATATTGAGTGGTGTTTTTTCTGTAGCCAGATAATTTTTGATGATATGCAGCTGCTTACTGTCGTAGTACTCACATTCTTACAGCGCTCTCACTTTCTTAGGAAAGAAAAAGGATGGAATCAAGGTTTGAGCCAGGCATCCTGTTTTACTGCCTGATTTCCCAAACTATTCTGCATACTTCCTTGTGTTTGATTATACTCATAATATTTGCAAAATATTAACTGATCTAAAATAACTAATGATTTATTCTAGATTACCTCTATGCCTATTTTACAGGTATTTAGGAGCATAAATAAAAAAATTTGTCAGGTTTTATCTGCTTTCTTGTCAGGAAATTGAACCAAAGGAAAAGACTTTTAATGAATTTCAGTGTAAAATGTGTAAGGAAAGACCAAAATAGACTTGGTTTATAACATCAGAAAAAGTTTTATTTCTATAAAGCTTTATTTATTTTCACAGATAGAAGACAAAGGCACAAATGTGAATCATCCCTTTTTATGAACTTTAGGAAGAGCTTTGTATTATTTTTTTGAGCATATATTCTCCAAGGTGTATACTTTTGGTGGGAAGCGTTTTTCAACATATGTAACTATCTTTGCTTGGGAAACATAGTCTTTTTGTTTGTAACCACAAACTTCTGTCACTGCAGGCTTTAAGAAATTGGAAATTGCCTAACCATAGCATTGCAGAGTTTAATGGCATAGCATTCACTTTTTTTTTCTGATGCTAATATATCAAACACTTAGACACGCTCTGTTATCAGAATACGGACCAGACTCTATGGATGACCTCTATAATTCCATCTCCTAACTTGTTTCTCATGAATCAAGTTCTCTAAGTATGATACCGTGATTGCATTTGATTACCTACAAGAATACCAAGACTAGTAGTCTATGTATGTACAGTGTTAATTTGAAACATTGCACAAAACCATAGGTCAACAGCTGGAGAAAGGTCTAGAAAGCGAGTCCTGTGAGAGGAGTTGAGGGAGATGGGGATGTTTATCCTGGAGAAAAGGAGGCTCAGGGAGCCTTATGGCTCTCTATAACTCCTGAAAGAAGTTGTGGCTGGGTGAAGGTCAGGCTCCTTTCCCAGGCAACTACTAGAATGGGGGGGCACAGCCTCAAGCTGTGCCAGGAGATGTTTAGACTGGACATAAGGAAGAATTTCATACTTGGAAGGGTGGTCAAGCATTGGAATAAGCTGCCCAGGGACGTGATGGAGTCACCATCCCTGAACATGTTCAAGAAATGACTGAACATGGCACTGAGTGTCGTGTTCTTGCTGACAGTATGGTGTTTGGCCAAAGGTTGTACTCAATAGTTTTGGAGACCTTGTCCATCATTAATTGTTCTGGGGTTATGTAAGTTTGGAAGAATAAGTGAAATTGTTGAGGTTAATGCAAAGAGGGGATGGGGGAAAAACAGGTGCATGTAGAAAGGTGAGACATAAGAGTAGATATTGTTTGGACCAAATAAGTGGAGTCATATTGGAAGGAGCTGCACCTTTTCCCACTGTCAAGATGTCTGCTGTAGTTATGTGGGAATTCTCTGGCACTGTTAGCATGATTTCATTCAGCATTATACATGAATGTATGAAAAACAGAAATTAAAATAATGCATAAGAGGGTAATCAAAAAGACTCAGTAATGAGACTAGCTGAGTTTGACATTCTCTTAATGAATATTAAACTAAGAGAAAACCTGCAAAGCAGAGATGTTTACCTGTGGGTAGCTATGGATTTATCAGGGAAGAGGAAAGCCCATTATCTTTTACTTCTTTTCATAGGTTTCTTTGAAGGCCAGCAGTTGGCTGGGTGGTTTTCACTTGGAAACATGTTGCTGTCTTCACCAAAATGAAATATAAAACTGTGGGAGGGAAAAGTTTTCTAAGAGTTCTTTGTGAAGAACTGCTGAAAGCTAACATGTGCTCTGGAGGCATCTTACATGCAACTTTTTAAAGGACTGTTAATTTGTGATAAACAATAATAGAACCACATGTTGTTCTGTTACCAGAAGAACCCTTGCAAGTTTACTTGAGAGAAGCAAAAACACTACTAAGCTTTTTCAGGAACAAAGCTGAAGCTATGAATGGCTCTGTGTTACCTGTTAGGATTAGAGGCATATCTCCACTGTTTCAGCCTTCCCAGTATCACATGCATTTCCACATCCAAAGAACAGGGAAGTTGCAAAAATATGCCATCAAGAGTCCTTTTAGTCTTGTGTTTGCCTTTCTATCATTGCAGAAAATATTTTCTGTAAGGATACTTGCTTTGCAATACTATGCTGTAGTATGAATTGTGTTTGACTGCTATGGGTTTCAAGAAAGAGATTGATGGGTAGTCTGCATCTGCAATACCTCCGTGAGCAGAGATACCTTTCTATTTTGGATCCCATTTTAGAAATCTTTGTAGCAGTAGGACTGCTTTTTCGTCAGATTGCCTTAAAAGCTTAACAGGTGCTAATTGGTATATTTTTTTTTGTGAAAGCTTTTTTTTCATAGTCACCTATTGCCATCTGTGGGGAATATTTTGCTGTTACTCTACAGCTGCATTAAAAATGTATAGAGAATAGTTATGCTATCATCTAAGTAATACACAGCAGGTTTTGTGTTCCTGGAGCCTTGATGAAGGCAATATCTTTGCTCAAGAGGTCTAAGGATTTTGACACTCATAATTGTAACTGATGCTTGCAAGTTCTTGTAAAAAACCAAGAATCTATCCAGACTCTGATGGCCATTCTTTTGCAGGGAATGCATCAGAATGATGTTTTATTACAGGCAGAAGTTCAAACTATATGACAAAACAGTATTTTTTGTTTCACTTTTTTCTCAAAGAAGTATCTCTAGGATGATCTGTATATGAATAACAAACTGCACAGGATTTGCTCATATGTTTTATTTCTTCAAAATATGCTCTATTATTACTGTAGCTCATGCAATCTTTTAGCATTATGGATTTTATTTTCCTTTTTATGCACCCTATTCCACCTTCTCTTTCCCTCTCATACCTCTAAGATGCTTCTTTCAATGAGCCTACGTCATTGCCAGCACTTTGGGAGGGTCTTAGAAGGATTCTAATATTTTGTGCAATTCTAGTCATTTCAATGCTGCTGAATTCAACCTTATGTTTGGAATTCTATTCTGTTTCATCTTGTTTTTTCAGGGGAGTTTTGAAGATACTCTGCTTCTTTTGGAGGGACACTGAATCTTTGAGGGATTTGTAATGGCACCATAATTCTGGGAAAACAATAATTTTGCTGCAGGCTGTCCTGATTTTACAGGAAGCTCTGAGGCATTACCCTAGACTGTAAAAAAACAAAATGTTGTTTTCGTTTTTTTTTTTTTTAATCTTATACACACATACTCTAGTAGTGCTTGAAATGCCTCACCTTAACAATCCTTTAAATTTTTACTGAGACATGGGGCTTCCTTTGCTTGGAGCAGTTGCCTGTGAATCTCACTGATTGGCACATGCAACTGCCTTTGCAGGGCTGCCAGACTACCAGTGTGTGCCACGCCTTTGAAAAGCACAAGAACATATTTCAAAGTTCTGTTTCCAACTGCATTTCTTTCAGTTAAATAGGTAAGCTTTTATCCAGAGTCTCACACCAGTGAGATTCTTCAAACTAGTGTCCAAGCATCAAAACTTGAATGAGCTACAGCTGTTCAACATTAACACCAGCGTGCTACATCTCTCTACTTGCAATAAGTCTTTTGCTCCCCTGCCACCTCATGGATTCTTTGCCTCCCCATCTTAAAAGCCCGAACTGACTTTG
The DNA here is from genome assembly GCF_022539315.1 of Serinus canaria. Lineage (NCBI taxonomy): Eukaryota > Metazoa > Chordata > Aves > Passeriformes > Fringillidae > Serinus > Serinus canaria. Next base: position 56,758,668 of record NC_066343.1, read on the forward strand.
CTTCTCTGACTATAGCCTCTTGAATTATTTCACTCTTCCTCTTTCTTTAGAAGTGAGCACTTCTGGTTTTAGTGACTGTATTTCTTTATAACTGTTTCCTAATTGCTGCCTTGGTTACTTCTTCCTTGGAAAGCAAATTTAGGAATCCTAACAAACTGTCCTGGGTAAGGGCTGTCATGTTTACACAGTTACAAATTCTTTGACTTCAATCTGGGTAGCTTGTCCTAAAGATTTAAGTGTGTGTTCTTTGAGCTGAAGTTTCAAAAAAAAAAAAAAAAAAAAAAGGCTTCTCTCCTGTACTATCTAAAAGTTGAGAATTTTATCTAGTATGCCTAAATGTCATTATTTCCTTCTATTTTCGTCCTTTTAATGTGTTGTAGGGTTTATAGTAATGATGTTCCTAACAAAGATCTGCATAACATTCAGAATATTTCAAGGGACAACTGCATCATTATGAAGAGAGAAATTGAGAGAAATTTTAGTAACAGGATCTCATTGTCTAAGAGATGAAGCATAGCAAACTAAATCAATTAGAAATCCAATTCAGACAGATCTGGACTATAGTTTAGGAGCCAATTATTTTTTATAGCAGTGGAAAAAGGTAACCACTGAAAATGTTTACAAAGGTATTGAATCTTAAACAACACCTTAAACAAAAGAATCTTTAAATCACTGTGAAGTAGTACTTGAAAAGTTTATAAAGTTTTTGTCTTTTTTCCCAATGCTCAACTTTTTCCTGTTCTGAGTTAGCCAGTCATTATTCTTAATTAAAACAAGAATTGTTTTACCTACATTAGGTGTTGCCTCCTATACTGGACCACCTAGATCCCTTACATTAATGAAACAGCCTCTCTCCTTTCCTATTGCATGGTTCATTAGTAAGATTCAATTTCAAATGTCTCTCACATTAGATAAATCCTTCAGCAATTAAGATATTGACAAATACACTCACTAAAAGCATTTAAGTTTGTCTCTAAATTTTGTTGATAATTTTCATAGAAAAATTTCTTTATTTACAAATAAAATTAAGTATGAACAAGTATCTCTTTATTTAGACCCCCTACAATATTAATCATGTAGATGTTATTGATCTAAAAACCGTATCTCAAATGCATGTTTCCACTGGCTTGTCAGGGCAAGACAAGTTCCAGCTGTTAAGTTTTTTTGAGGTAAAAGGGAGTAGATTCAAAAAAGTGTCACTTTCTCCAGTTCATTTTTAGTCTAGGATAATGAGGAACTCTTTTGTGCTGATGTTTGCTGACATTAAGGTGAGAGGCAGGAAACTCAGTAAATGGAAAGATGTGGTTCGGCCATTGATGAAGGCTCCTTTTTAAAGGCTGTGGTTTGGCACTGTAGGTTGGTTTTTTTTTGTTTTTTTTTTCTTTTTTTTTTTTTTTGTTTGTTTGTTTTTTGGCTTCGAGGGTTTTTTGGTGGTTTTTTTTTTTGTTGTTGTTGTTGTTTGGGGTTTTTTTAGGTTGTTTTTTGTTTCTTTGTTTGTCTGTTTGTTTTTTTGGTTTTATTTTTGTCTTCAGTAGCTCCTGAACTTCATCATATGTATTATAGAAACAGGAATTACCCAAGATTGTGTCTAATGCCAAATCTATACATATTGAAAAGTGCCTGATAGTCAAGTAAATATGCTCTAAAGGTCAGCTGGCTAGAATGCACTGTCTAACATTTTTGTTGCCAAGGAACTTGAACAATATTTTTTAAAGAGTAAAAGATGCTCTTCTCTTCCATTGTGACACCTAAAAAGGTTATAGTATAAATTACATATAAATATCTAGACACATCTCAACACTGAGGATTTTGTCTCATTTTTTTTAAAGAACAAGTAATACCAGTGAAAAAAACTTGTATTCTGTACCAGAAATGAAAGACATTTCTAAAGGAACTCAGAATCCTATTCATTACATTGCAGTTTATCTATAAAAAAAAAATCTCTTCCTACCTGGTGTATTTCTTGAAGAGCCATTTTCTTGAATATGAAAAATGGAAAGGTATTTAAACTTTCACACTGGACATAGAATAATTTTATTTATATTTATACATCCTTAAATATGTTTGGATTGGGGAACAAGAAGCTGAAAAGATGAGCTGTGGAAAGGGGCCTGGGGGTTGAACATGAGCCAGCAATGCCCTGGCAGCCAGGAGGGGCACCCATGTCCTGTGGGCATCAGGGACAGCATCACCAGCCAGGCAAGGGAGAGGATTGTCCTGCTCTGCTCTGAGCTGGGGCAGCCTCACCTCGAGTGCTGGGGGCACTTTTGGGTATCACAGTATAAGAAAGTCATTAAACCATTAGAGAGCACCCAAAGAAGGGCAGGCACTGATCTTTTCTCTGGTGAGCAATGACAGAACCCAAGGGAATGGCCCGAAGTTGTGTTCAGGGAGGTTTAGGCTGGATATCTGGAAAATGTTTTTCCCCCAGAGGGTGTCTGGGCACTGGAACAGGCTCCCCAGGAAAGTGGCCACAGCTCCAAGCCTGACAGAGTTCCAAGAGTGTTTGAACAATGTTCCCAGGTCTATGATGTGACTCTTGGGATGTCCTGTGCAGGGTCAGGATTTGGTCTTGATGATTCTCTGTGTCTCTTCCAAATCTCAATAAGTCCGTAATAGCTCCTGTGATTCTAAGCACTTTGAACATGTAATAACAAACCACAAACCAACTTTTTGAGTTGCCTTTTAATTTTAGCACGTGTCCTCTGGTTCTGAGGTTTTTTTTTTTTTTTTTTTTGGGGAAAATATGTTTTATGTTTTCTAAAGGGAGCTTATATTATGGTTTTCCTAGATCACTTTTTATATATAGAGTTCTCAGCACCTCTAAACTCTATGGTAGCTCTCTCCTACTTCCCATTTATGATCTATCTTCTTGATTACTGAGTGGTCAGAAGTGAAGAGATGAGAAAATAAAGTGGCACTGTAACTCTCAGTTCTTACTCTGTTCTTTCCCAAAAGCAATTTAACGTTTCTTCTGACATTTGGCAGCTTGCACATTTTGTGCCAATTGTTTCATTATGTTGTCACATTGCTAAATTTTTAGGTTACAGAGATGTGACCACAAACTGGTGTTGACTCATGACTGGCTGAGCCTATGGAATGCAGTTGGTGCAATAGTGCTCTCCATTTGAATAAGGTGATTTGCTTACTTTCATTGCTGGCTGAATATGCAAAGAGGTTCTTGTGGATGCTTTGCAAGCCCTTACTTTATCAGCAATGTGATCTCACTTTGAACTCTAACAGCAAATTCATCCTTGTTATCAATTTGTATACTTTTCTCAAATTATCATAAAACCTAATCTGGTTCAACAGTAATTACCAGAGTTCCTCTGCAAAAATAGCTTCCTTAGAAACACAGGACAATGAATTAAATTTCTCCTTTTAATATCTGTATATTTCAAAAGTTGGCATATTATTATTTTTTTTCTTTTTCTGTTGGCTCAGAGGATGGACAATAGCTGCCTAAGACTACCCACTCGTCATTTCTTGCCTTGTCAGACAAATCTGTGTGAATCTGTTTAAAAATCAAGCTCATACAGTTTTTCTGTGTTGTAGCTATAGCTTTCTCTTCTATAGATATCTGGGTTTTTGTGTGGGTGCTTGTTTGTTTGTTTGTTTGTTTGTTTGTTTCAACCTCTCAACCCTTCCTCCTGACCCTGGATAGTGTAGCTGAGGTACTTAAGGCACAGCCTAAGGACAATTGAGCAACATTCTGTATACTGTATAAATTTATTTTTAAGGAGTCTATAGCAACAGTCTTCTGTTTTTCCCTTGCTACTCTAAAAAACAGGCCACAGAAAGATGGTTGAAATTTTCAGTGATTACAGAAATGGGTCTTTTGTAGTACAAGATAATTAACAATTATGGATTAGTATGAAAATTTCTCCTCATATTGACTAGAAAATACAGTATCTTATATTATTTCTGTGTGTGTATGTAGTAACATGTTTCATCTGTTAGGAAGAAAGATAAAGATCCACTCAAGACCAGATGTCTTCTGCTCATCTAATGTGCATAATCTTCAGAATAAGTTATTTTCTGTTGCTTTATATAGTTCTCCAGTGGAGTGGTTGAACCTGGCTGGATGCCAAGTTCCTCTCTAAACCTCTCTGTCACACCCCTCCTCAACTGTACGAGGGAGAGGAAACTAAAATAAAGTTCCATGGATTAAGATAAGATCAGGGGGAGATAACTCAGCAATTATGCTCACAGAGAAAAGCAACTGGACTAGAGGAAATAAATTTAATTTATTATCCAAGTAGTATAATGAGAAACAAAACCAAACTTTAAAATACTGGCCCCCCCCAACCCTCCCTTCTTCCTGGATTTAACTTCACTCCTTCCTGGATTTGACCTTCTCCCTTGCAGCAATGCACCAGAAATGGGCAATAGGAATTATGGTCAGGAGCTCTCCAGCTCCTTCATCCTCACACTCTCTCCCCATCTCCCATGTGCATTCCTCCTGTGGGGCTGAAACTCTTCATGAGCAGTTCCAGCATGTGTTCCTCCAGCTAGGTGCAGTCCATCATTAACAGGTTGCTCCAGAGTGGTTTCCCTGCAGTATCACAAGTCCTGACAGCAAACCTGCTGCAGCTTGGGCTCCTCTCTCCACAGGGTCAAAGGTACTGCTGGGATCTGTTCTGGAAAGGGCTTTCCATGGAGTCGCTGCCTCCTTTGGGCATCCGCCTGCTCTGGTCTGGAGCCCTCCATGGGCTGCAAGGCGGATCTGAGCTCGACCATGGATCTCCATGGGTTGTGGGGGAATCCTCGCTCTGGCAGCTGGAGCACCTCTTTCCCCTCCTTCTCCTCTGACCTTTATATCTGCAGGGCTCTTTCTCCCTCATATCTTGCTCCTCTCTCCTTGCTGCTGTTGTGCAGGTTTTTTTTGCCTTCTCAATTATGTTATCCCAGAGGTGCTACCACCATTGCTCATGAACTGAGCCTTGGCCAGCAGCAGTTCTGTCTTGGAGCTAGTGGGCAGTGGATTTCTGGGACACAGGGGAGGTTTCTGGCATCTTCTTAGGGATACCAGCCCTGTAGTCCTTCACTACTACAACCTGTCCCTGAAGAGCAGTACATCCAGAAGCTTTAGATCTCCTAAAAGACCACATTAAATCTTTGGCTTGTTGGCATCTTTACACAGGGTTTAGTTTGTAATCTGTTTTTCTTCCCTGTTCCCTGACTAAATGTCTGTATGTGAATGACAGCTGCAGGACACTGATGAACTGCTTTTAAATACTGGGCACTTGATTTGGCCCTGAAATATATTTTAGCCTGGAAGACAACTGATTTTACTTTGCTAACATAAACGTATCAATTACATGGTTCTCAAATCTTTAGATAGGTTGTTTGTTGAGAGGAATTGTCTCAGAATGGCAAATCTAGAAAAAGTTCAGAATATTATTGGTATTGTGATAATTTATGAAAACTGAGATTTCTTCCTATTCTCCATCTCCAAGTAACCACTGCAGGGAAACATGAAATTGGAATATACACTTACTTTGTGTTCTAGGATGTTTGATCTTTGCTTCAGAGATCTGGCAGAACATAATGAGCAACAATGTCATGGGAATTTTTCTTAAGCAGTTTTATCACATGAAGCTAAAAGATGTACAAAAGGAAATGATTGCTCTGTCATAATTTTTTTAAGGAAATGAAATTATTTACATATATTTACCAAGGAGAGAGAATTTGCAATGGAGAGATACCATCTTAAACAGGTCAGCCAGATATAGAATCTTAAAGGCCAAAGAACTATTTTAAGCGGCGGTTCATTCTTAAATAACAGCTTAGAATTTTTAAATTAATGTGTATGAAATTACTTTCTTAAATTTAGTTGAATGTCTTGTGTTAGTTATGTGAAATTGAAAGGGTTTTCATCACATCCCTCAACTTGTTTGTTCTTCAACTTCAAATAACAGTTTCAACTAGTAATTTTTGAACTCATCCAACTCTATAAAGATCAGACTGGTGCCTGCACTTCCAGTGTCTACTGTCAAATAGCTTATCGTGCTATGTGAAACAGGGTTAAAGTTTTACTACCAGACTTAAACAATGGTCTTCCTTGCTGCTAAAGCTTCAAATTTCTTTTAGGGGCTGATTACACAGATGCCCTGAAGACTAATTTCTCCCACTCAACCTGCGCTCAAATGCAAAGGTCAAGTTTTCACTGTATGTGACAATAAAACAAAACTAGTCATTATTCTGTCTCCCAAGTGGGATGAACAGATTTCAGTTCCATCAACAACTGAAGAATCTCAGAGAATTCAACAGTTTTGCGAGACTTTGGCTAGTACACTCTCTCTAAAATGAACAACACTGAATCCAGGAACTTAATAACCTTTGATGAATTTAATAACATCTAAAAAAGAAGTTTATCACAAGGATGGTTGAGAAACTGATAGCACAAGAAAGACAACTATTAAGACTGCTGCCTTGCTTGCCAAAGCAACTTACGCTAACAGGGAAAAACAATTAAAGCACTGAAAAAAATCTATCAAAAAGATCACACTCAACAACATTAGCAGTAGTGATGTAGCTGGTAAATTACTTATTTCAAGATTAAAAAGAGAAATACATGGAATTTCTGGAAGTGATCTTCAGTTAGAAATAAAAGTCCTTCTATCTGTGATTCAAATTGCTGGTCCTTCAGTGTAAATCAAAAATTCTGACAGACACAGTGCAGCAAGAGGCTTTTCTATGATTTTATTACTGTAGAAGAAGGAATGTCCTGGTTTTGGCCATCCCACTCTGATATAAGTGGGGAGAGAATGAGGATGGATGAGAACCTTTTTCAGTTCTAGAAAGTGTACAAGTAGACGTAAATTGTTTGATGGATAGGATATTTTCCCCTTCAGTATAAGATATATAGCAATTTACTATGAAAAGAATATTGTTATGCCAATATAGAAGTTGGTAGTGTAGCCATATAGAGAATATTGGGATGGCTTCCACATGAGAAATGACTAAAGAGACCAGCACTTGTCAGGAGAATGGATGGTGGAGGAGTAGAATTGATGTCTACAATATAATAAGAGAGAAAAATAAGGAACAATTATTTGTTACATCTTCAAATAGAAAAACTGGGAATCATCAGCTGACCTTTGGGTAAGGTATTGCATTTGGAACTAAAAGACATGGGTTTTAATTTGGTCTAGTTAAACTGTGGCCTTCTTTCTAGCAAGTTCTGGTAAGCGCTTAAGGCTTATGTGGATTTAAAGTGTGACAATTAAATACTGGAAGAAAATAATTAACTGGGAGTTATTATAATCCACGATGATTTGTCTCAGTGCATTGCTGATCCACCAGTTGTTGAAGAGCTCAAATGCATTCTGGAGAGATGTTTTTCACCTGTTCACTATTTTATTGGCATTTTCTAATTGCTCATGTGAGAGAGGATCCCAAATTCTTTGAAACTTAAGTCTGATGTGTGTGGCCATTCTTACCACATAGCTGTCCACTGCTATGGAAACCAATTAAGTTTCAGTCTAATGTGATTTCAAAGCTTTTACCTGCTGCAGAATATAACAGACCTGACTGTTCCAGCTGGAAGGAACCTGCAACTCTACTGTGGCTAGTGGTGTCTGCTAGGGCTTAGTGTTGTGCCCAGTCCTGTTCGATGCCTTTATTGGTGATCTGGATGGTGAAAGGATTGAGTAAATTAGTAACTTCACAGCACAAAGTACAGCAGGAGTGTCGATCTGCTGAAGAGTAGGAAGGCTCTGCAAAGAGGGGTTGGAGAAGACAGATAGATAGGGCAAGATGTACAGTGTGACATTTAACAAGACCAAGTGATAAGTCCAATACTTCAGCCACAACGACGCCAGGCAGAACTACAGGTAGGGGGAAGAGTGGCAGGAAAGCTGCCCAGCAGAAAATGATGTGGAGGTTCTTGCTGACAGTGGCTGGACATGACCCACGGCGTGCTCAAGGGGCCAAGAAGGCCAGGGCACCCTGGCTTGGATCTGCAATGGTGTGGTGAGCAGGACTAGGGAAGAATTTTCCTGCTGTACTTGACACTGGTCAAGCCACACTTTGAGCCCTTTTCTGGGCCACTCAATTCAGGAAGGACAATGAGATATCAGAGTGACTCCAGAGAAAGGCAACAGAGCTGTGGAAGGGTCTGCAGAGAGTTCTGTGAGGAGTGGCTGAGGGAGCTAGGGGTGTTTATCCTGGAGAAAAGGAGGCTCATGGGAAACCTTGTCACTCCCTACAATAGCCTGAATGAAGGCAGTGGGGCCAGATGGGCATCAGTCTCTTCTCCCAGGCCACCAGTGACAGGAAGAGAGGACATAGCCTTAAGCTGTGCCAGGGGGTGTTCAGGCTGGACCGAGGAATAATTTCTTCACAGGAAGGACCATTAAGCACTGGAATAGGCTGCACAGGTAGGTGGTGGAGTCACTGTCCCTGAAGGTGTTGAAGGAAAGACTGGATGTAGCACTCAGTGCCATGGTCTAGTTGACAGTGTGGGGGTGTTCAGTGGGACTTGATGATTCCAGAGGTGTTTTTCAATATAAATGATTCTGTCATTTTGTGATCAATCATCCCGTCCCACTGTCTGATCACTTCAGGGTTGAGGAAAAGCTGCAGCATATTTTCAAGGGCTTTATCTAAATGCCTCTTAAATACTGACAGTCTGGGGGCGCCAACTAACTTTCCAAGAAGCCTATTCCAGGATTTGAACAATCTCCTGCTGAGGAAACTTTTGTCAATGTACAGTCTAAACCTGTCTTGGCTCAACTTTGAAGCATTCTCACAGTTCACAGAATCACAGAATTGGTAAGATTCAAAGGGAACACTGGAGATCAACTAGTACATACTCTCTCTTCTCAAGCAGGATCCCCCAGGGCATGCTACCCAGGAGTGTATTCAGGTGTTTTTGAATCTCTCTAAAAATGAAGACTCCACAGCCTTTCTGGACACCAGGGAGAAGAAATCAGCACCTGTGTCTCAAGTTCCTTTTCTCAGGAAGAGTAGACAGCAATGAGGCCGTCCCTCAATCTCCTTGAATCTAAACTAGACGAGCCAGAAATCCTTAGCTCCTACTTGTAAGACATTCTTCCCAGCCCTCTCACCAGTTTTCTTGCTTTCCTCTGGATGCATTTGAGTACTTTAATGGCCTTAAATTGTGGGGCCCAGAACCATACACAACAGTCAAGGTGATGATATTTACAAATTTATTGAAACTGACTTAGGAAGACAGAAAGACATTGCCTCTTTTTGGGATCATTTTAAGAAGACACAGAATGTTCAAGCATTCTCTCCGAAGTTTTCAACTCTATATGAGTTAAAAACCTCCAGAAAAGGCGGCGTATGATCTATGCCTAGACAGGGAATACACTGTGATGACTTAAAAGAAGGATGAATTGAGCAGAATGTGCTTTAAACCATAACTCAGCTTGCAGGCTTTTTATGAGCAGAGCAAGAGAGAAGAAAGGTTGAAAGGAAGAGCCAGCATTGTTTTGCCTGTCACAGACTTATAAAATTTGATTGTGGTGTAAAGATGACTCTGGTAGTTCTAAAAAACTGTTTCATGCTCTTCAGACAATTGTTTTCAGTTAGTGTTTTGCAACCAACGGTGTGACCTGCTCTGCTTACAACTTGATTGCCTAATATTTTCCCACCAGAGAGAAAACTCTTAAATCTCTTACATCCTTGTTCACAACATTTGTTTGAGAAAAAGAATACCAGGACTGAGAGAACTGTTTTGTTTAGGGCTTTTTTTCCTACTCACTCAAATCTTATCCAGGACCAGCTGAGCTATCCAAAGTATTTAATTGCCAGTTTTTGGTTTTTTTTTTTTTTTTTGAGAAGAAAGAAAACGGCAATGTGCTAAAATAACTGCACATGTGAACTCAGTGAGCTGGGTTCACACTGCTGCTGCCAGAGTGACAGCTGCTGCTTCACTGAGAATATCTGAGACTGCCAGAGGGGTTGAAAAGAGAGACTGGGGCAATAGTCCAGCCCCCTACAAATTTGTTTCTACCATTGAACTTGTGGGGCTCCCAAAAAAGGTAAAAATGCAGACTGTTTTTTATTCCCCTCCTCTTCTTCATTGACTTGTAACTTTATTTTCTTACTGACAGCCTTGAACTTCTCCCTTCTGTCTCACAGTGACTTAGTGGGGGTCTCAGAAAGTATTTTATTTTTTTCTCTGCTGCTAATATTACTCTGCATGCATCTCCTGACTCATACCACCTCTGGGAATTGCACTAGGCAGAAAATATGGTTTAATCTTCCCCACTCTTTTGTACCTGGTTCTATTTATAGGAGATCAACATATAACAAGTAGTTCAAATATTTCTATTTTTCCTTGCTTCCCAACTGGGAGCAAGGAAAGAAAAGCCTGATATTCCCAGCTTAAGATAGGAGGAGAGATAATGGCAGGGTTCATTCTACAGTATTCAGTCTCACTCCATGAGTGCCAGTGCTTAGCCTCAGTGAAACATCCATCCAAGTTCCTGGTCTTGTCAGTAATATCTTTAAATGGTAACTGTGCTTCTGTGCTTACTCTGCTGTGTAGACCAGCAACTGTCAGAGCTGTCTAACCATGATGGAAGTTTTAGAGTGGCAGATGTGGTGCACAGTGGTTTTTTCAGAGTATAAACTTGGGAAGTAATGTACAAATCGCTTTCCTTCTATCAAGAAAAGTCTCCTCTCAGAATCCAAAACACTACAGTTTCTAAAATCCAGTCTCAGAAGTTGGAAAGGACAGGTTTTACAGTTTTATAGCTAGTTTCTAACACTGCTGCAATCCCTTCCCAAAGGGCTCCAAATTTCCTTCCTTCTGGGACTTGAATGCATCAATTTTGTGCCTAACTGGACAGCTGTCATTTTAAAACTTTCTTGTGCCTAGATTGGTTGTCAATGCAAACAAGTTCTAGTACAATCAGATTTTCCTGGGAGTAAGAAAGAAGAAGCTTTGTAGGGCTTCCCCAGCTGGATATTTACAAGGTTTGTCAACAGGGTAGCAAACAGATTGGGTCTGCTATGTTCTGAACTTAATTTAGCTGCTTTCATAGCTTATCTGGCATATGTCTGAGCATAAGGTTTATCATTCTTTAAAGACATGCTCTCTTAGTATCTTGGAGATAGTTTCTTCATTCCTGACCAGATGTTACTAGTTACTATGGAGAAAATTAGTCCTCCAGATTATGGAGTTTCTCTTCGATCTCTTTATCTTTATTTCTTACCTTTGTAGGAGAAAGAATATGTCTAAGTGAAAACAATTTTTTTTTATACATATCTGTCTTCTGTGAGCCTGTTCCTTGAATCAAGCTTCCTGTGGAGCTGTACAAGTCTGTTTGTCTGCAGCTAATGAGACTTCTAATGTTGTCCCCATACCTTCTCCTCTTTCTGGAATAGTTTTGTTACTTTACTCCCTTCATGTACCAGCCTTTGTGGGTGAACTGATTTCCCTTGCCTCCAGCCTTTCATTGCTCTAAACGTGACTGCTTTCCAGCAGACAAATGAGATTTAACAGTCTTTCATCATTGCTCCTCTGGGATATAGGTAACACAACTTTGAAAGCATAAAGCTGATCCTACCTATGCAGGATATTCAGTCTGACAGAAGTAGTTTATACAACCTCGTGGCCTCCTAGGTAGTTTTTAAGCTATAACTTGCTGCAGTAAGTAGGGATGGAAATGGGTGTCTTGTGGCTTAAATTCTGAAGTAAGAGTCAGAAGATGGAATTCAATTCCAGAGTCAGTGATCACGTGAAAAGTTGCTAAATATTGTGTCTCCCTCAACATATGTTAAACTGAGAAGAGTTCTACACTCCTATAATTTTTAATAGGTATAGTATAGAGTGTGTGTGTTTCAATTCTCTGTATGTGAAATGAATTTTATATCTAGGCTTTATTAAAAGAAAAAGGATGCTTATAATAAAACCTATTTGCTTTCTTTTTATTCTTTTCTATCCATACTTTCTATTTCTTGGAGATGGAGATGGTGGACATGTCTTCCACTAAGTATCCTATATAGCTCACTTTCAAATCTGGGCCATTGGGCTGAATTCGTCAGTCTGGCTTTGTGCAACTGTTCTATTAAAAAAATCAGTAACTTCTTGGTTGAGCTACTGAAATAAAGATATTTACTAAATACCAAATTGGTTTAGAATTTCTTTGAGGGTCTTAAAGTATCTCCATTCTGAGCAAAGTACAAGCACATGTGTATAAAACAATATATTTTATGCAGGCTTAAGGCATGCTAGTAATACAGCCAAAGTGTACAACTCTGTTCTCCCTCTATGCAGAACTCAAAATGGCTTATATGGTTTTCCTATTGAATTTGCCAATTAACTGGGTATCTAGTAGCTTCTTTAGCACTGGCTGAGCTTTTTCATGTGCATGTGAAACAGTAGTACAGATGAATACTTGGTTTCCTAAATGAATTCATGCACAATTTAATAAACTATTTATTTATTTATTTCCCAAAAAATTTGCTATGTGTGCAGTGTTTCTTCAGCTTGTTTTTTGTAGACACATAATGTAACCTGAACTAAAGGTTGTTCTTGTTTACTGTAAGCAGGAGTTTCACATTCTTTTGTATACTGTCTTACTAAATCTTTATAAGGTTACATGCTGGATGAAGTCCTTTTGCTTCTGACGTAGGATGTGTATTCATGGATCATATGTTCCATTCCTTGCATATTTTCCATGTTTCTTTGTGTGCAGTTCAAATGATTTCCTTCACAAAACTGCCACAAAGAGTACAAAATTATTTTATGATCTGGTGTTTATTGGCATTGCTGCTGTATCAAATAAAATCAGCATCTGGAGACATGAACAACTTGTTTATTAAACTACTGTATGCTTGCTTATACATCATTCAGAACACAGTGTTCCCAAATAGTATCAGAGCAACCTTATTCTCCATGTAATATTCAGCAGATTATACCTGCTGATTAATCAGATGAATAAAGAGTCAAAATTTCTCTTGTAGCCTGTCTGTAGATCTCTACTTCCATTGTTCATATCTGCAATTACTCAAATGCCCCAGCATGTAGAGTTCTGCTGCTGTTTTTAGAGCGGGGTGTGATAGCAATATGGCTGTCCGTCCATATATTGTATGTATGCATTGCAAGGGGTGATTTTGTAACTTATATAGTTAGCTCACAGAGATGAGCTGGTATCAATTACTTCTGTATGAATGTCATGGATTGCAGGTAACCCTAGGAGAGCCAAGCACAAATGCACTTTGCGAGAGCAAGTACATCTGCAGGTGTCTAAGCTTGCAAATCCCTTGTCATCAGTAAGACACTTCTGGAGCTGCAGGAATAAAGAAACCTAAGGAATGAGCAGCAAAATTCACTGTGGGGTTGAAAGTGGGTTGAGAAAATTTATATATATGGAAATGCAATTTTTATGGTTTAAGAGCAGCTGACAACTAAGCTTGGTTATGGGGTTCGGCTGTCCGTCTCTGCTCCCACACACACTTAGGATGGTTCTTTGCACGCTGGGCCTCAAAAGATGAGTCTGGACTCCAGGTTTTTTCGGTCTTCAGAATTGTTTATTGTTTAATATCTACAAAGTCCCTTCTCTGCCTGATCTGGATCTGAGCAGCACGGCAGCCAAAGGCACTCTGACCACCCCCAAGGTGGCGGTGGCGTCTTTTATAACAAAAACTACGTATATCATATTTACTTTTTATTCCCAATACCTATCACCTTCATCACCAAGTGCACTCTCACCTCAGACTAATTTACAAGTGCCAACACTACTACAGAAGATGGACGACAAGAAGAAGAAAGAAGAGCTTGGTGACAAGCTCTGATTTTTCTATTTTGTTTTCACAACCCCCCTGTACCAAAACCCCAAAATCTGTGATTTACCCTATAATTACGTCTTCCCTTCACCATTCACACCCGAGTGATTCTCACAGGTTCCATCTCCTCATACATCGGTGGCACATCCCTAGATGGATCAAAATCAAGCCACCAAGTGCTTTTGGCAACATTCCAAGGCTCCCGAGCCCCCCAAGGGTTCTCTCGGTAGCTCTGGACATCAGGAGTGATGTGCTGAGTTCTCACACTTGGTCACTCACCCCCCACTAAGATGGGAGAGAAAATCAGAAGAGCAAAAGTGAGAAAATTTGTGAATTAACACAAGGGCAGTGTAACAGGGAAAGCCACTTTCCAAGGGCAGACAGGCATTCAGCTATCTCCAGAAGAGTGGGGCCCCATCATGTTTAACAGTGATTTGAGAAAACAAACACCATCACTCCAATCATCCTCCCCCTTCCTCCTACTGGCCCCAACTTTATATGCTGAGCACAATGCCATATGGAATGGGATATCCTGTGGGTCAGAGAAGGTCAGCCTTCCCAGCTGTGTCTGTCCTGTAACTCCTTGTGCCCCCCAGCCTCCTGGCTGGTGAGGTGGGTGAGTAGCAGAAACATTTTTGATGCTGTGTGGGCTCTGCTCAGCAATAGCTGATATATGTCGGGGTTATCAAGACTATTTCTAGCAAAAAAACCCACACATATAAACACATGCCAGCTATTATGGAGAAAATTAAACCCAGTCAAAACCAGCATGTTAACTTAATTGTGCATTCTTCTTTTGGAGAACCTAATTTCCACTGAGAAAAGCAGCCCTTTTTTCACAGGTCCCAAATGAGCTAGGAGAGATAAGCACTTTTCCATAAAGACTGCTGTAGCTACCAAGCTGCCTCACTCATACCTAAGCTGTGCCTACCTCTTCTAGCCAGAATGGTCTACTATGCCCAGACACTTCAATGTATGAAAATGGGATTCCCCTTCAGTTTGCCAGAAAGATTAATCTCCAGGCAAATAAATGCTGACGTTCTTGCTTGATGTTTTCCCTTTAAGCAGTATGCTACAGCATTTTAAAAGGTTTTCAGCTAACAAAATGATTTCAAACCTTGGCAAAGAAAAATCCTTTGTGGATGAACCATTTAAAACACTGCAACTGGCAGACGAATGCATGACTTTTAAGGGTACTGACTTTATTAGTTGATGTGAAGTTGATATCAGTGTGGCAGACTCAGAAACAAAATAAATCAGGGAGTTCTGAAAGGCAGCCAAGTACAGAAAGAATGAATTACATGCAGAAAACTCCTATTATGGAGATGAATAATTTAACGAGATAGAAAAAGAGGATATGTTATCTTAAGTACTGAAGGATTAACTGTATTACTTTACCTCAGACAATCCTTATTCAGTGAAGACTTTTCTCAAGTGCAGATATTATTTCAGTTAAGTTATTTGATTTTAAATTGAACTACAGTAAACTGGCAATGTGATACAGTCCACAGTTATACAGCAAGTAAGGGAATGGTACCAATTTCTTGTGGTACTCAGTGAATTTTGTTTTCAAAACACTGAATGTGGGTGTCAGGTTACATGTAAAATCCTGTGCCGGTGGAAATGGTAGGAGTTAATATTCTTTGTGGTCCTGAGAAGCAAAATGAGAAACTGCCACTCTTTGAGGATATATCTGAGAGTTGTGGTAGGTTCCTTTGCTGAAAGACTTAGAGCTAACATATTTGCATTTCATTTGGGAAAGTTATTAAAAGAAGCAAAAGGTGTAAAAAGGGTGTTTTGACATGGATGTGGGGGAGGCATTCCCCCCTCTAACCACAGCCTTTCCTGAAGTCAGTGTGTGGTTGGGTAGAAGGGACAATTCTGAAGCCTGTTTGGGGGGAAAGGCAGACTGCTACTTGAATTAATCAGAGAAAAAACACTTTAGCATGTGTGTATATATATTCACTTGCTTCTTTCATTATCAAATGCTTTTCTTTGGAGGAGGTTATTCCTCAGTCATCATGGAAAAAAACCCAGCTGGCAGTTGCTTTATTTTCCTTACGTTTGGAAAGCAGGGAGCTGAAATTGAAAATTATAGGGTTTTCTTCTTCAGATCAGACATGGCTTGCAAAGGCAACTAACTCAAGCTCTAAACCTGTGAAACCATTTTGTTTGTCAAATAGCATATGGGCTGGTGGCAAGGTGAATATAGAATGTTGAATATGAATAGATAACTGAAGATTTTGTACATCCCATAAGTGTGACTAGAATATTTTCAAATTGATAGGTTAAATTGTATAATATTATCTCTTAAAAACTATTTTTATGTAATCAGTTCACCAATGCTTTTTGGTTTACAAATGCTGTTCTTTGGAGGTGGCTGCTCTTTAGTCCTGGTGTAATTGTAGAATCTTGGAATGAAGTTATTCCTTTCACATATTGCTCAAGAATATGTGGAACATTGAGAATTTTTTCTAATTAATAGAAACAGCAAAACTGAATAGCACTTTCAGTATCTGTTACAAATTGTTAACATTCAGCATACTGTTTTTTTTCCTTTTTGCATTGTAAGTGTTCATCAAGACATATTTAAAAGGATGCAGTGCTGAAAAACTTCATGATTACTATAGTAGACTGTAAAACTGGGGAGGAGCCTGCCTTTGCCTACATTTGCAAAAAAGACATGATTAAAGGCTTTTGTCTCCCTAATTTAAGTTCTGGTGCCCAGCAGGACAAGGTGGTTCAAGTGGTCATCTGTATCTACTAGCTGTCTTCTGAGAAAGAATCTAAAACTACAAAATATCTGTAGAATATGTTGAGTATGTTATCATGACAGCAAACACAAGAGTTTGTTTTATAGAATGCATTTTGTCCAGGAGATTTCAGGAATCATTATGGTATGGGTTGCAAGAGGAAGAAGAAAAGGAAAGGAATATGAAGAACAATTCAATCTAGAAAGGATTTAACAATGGACAAACCAAACCTATGTGATTTCCATTTTTGTCAAATTCATGCAAAGTCACCCCAGGTTATCCGTATTTTCATTCAGTATCACTAGGATTTCTGTATAAACAGGCCAACAGCATATTTCAAAAAGTATAGCTTTTTATGTATTAAGCATAATTTCTTATCTTTTTAGTAGTAGAAATTTTAAACAACACAGAGAATTCAGTGGACATATTTATAGAAAAATAATTCAGTAAGGTCCAAATTTTATCTTGACAGATTTCCCTGTTTTTCATTAGATGAAAGTGTACATTTTATTTTTCACTGCTTTATGAAACAAACTATATTAATAAATATTTCCATGTTTATCTAATGTAAAATATTTAATATTAATTTTAAAAATAAATTACTTTCTCTTAATCTAAAGCACTTCATTAAAGTTATTTGTCAGAAAAAAAATCAAAATAATGTTAATTTCAAATTGGTTAAACCCAGATTTTGAAACCATGGAATGTCCCAGGAAGAACAACTTCGGCTCCATAAGCTGTAAAATGCAATTTCTGGTCTGTTCCCATTGTTTAATTTTTTTTTTTCCTTGCTTATAAAAATTAATAATGTGTCTTCAGTAAGACACATTCTATTGTGCCTCTTTTTTGTAAATGATGGTCTTTTAAATCTTAAATCCGAGGACCATGCAGATGGCTTTCCAGGAAGAATGGCTTGTTAATGCACTGAAGCCACCTGCCATCTGTAAAAAGAATAATCTTACTCTAATCAGATTTTAAGGAAGGATGTTTCACATTTAGATGTAGCTTTAAATTAACAGCACCAGAACATGAAACAATTGCATAAGAAATATAAATCCAGTTTTATAGTTTTTTGTCAGTATTGTGAAAGATAATCACTGCTAAAGAAGATGGTGGTCTTCTGAAATGTTTTAGCAGATGCTACAAATATTTGACTACAGTACTAGCCATCAGACTGCAATGGAGGATTTTCATGTTGACTGGAATTTACCCTGTTCTTTTAACAAATGAAATTGTGATTTTCCTTTGTTTTCCCCTCTCCTTTTTACATGCTTCCCTCTCTCTACACAGAAGGCAATCCCAGATAAGCAGATTAATATGTGGGATAGCTCCTCTTCATTGTTCTGTGCAGCACTTCCAGCTTTTCATAGCCAGTTGGACTTGTTAGGAGAAGCTGAGCGATTGGTTGTTTCCTGGGCTCTGTTTCATAAATTATAGCCCAGCATGCATGAGCATGATTCCTACGGTTGCAGTAATCCAGAGGCCTGTCAGTTCCTGACTTTATGCATGTTTATTTCTACTCGTTCTATAATATTGCATTGGAATTTCCTGTCTTAGATAGTTTGCTATTGCATCGCCAGGACTCTGTGAGTAATTTTGACTTTTTCTACTCTGTTAATTACATACTGTAAACAAGAATGCTTGTGTTTAGGAAGTAGTTCGCTGGCAGCTAACATTTGAGATTCTGTGCTGTCTAAGATCAGGTAAGCAAACTTTGTAGCTCTTCTCTTGCTAGGTTTGAAACATGATGTTACATGTGGTCAGTGTGTTTGGTGTTCACGCATGTCTGAAATAGACTGGTTTGCCCCATAGATTTTATTCTTCTATAAAATATAGTGGTGTTGCATTACACCTTATTTGTGCCTAATTAATGCATGTGGCATGTCTCTCATTTTCAAGAATACTATATACTAGCAATTGTGGTAGAACTAATGAAGGAAAGCACATGATTCTGAACTTGTAATAGGATAGAGAATCCTTACTCCTTTCATACTCGCCCCTTTTCCTCTAAAAAGAACAGACATCAGTAAAAGGCAGGATAGTGTTAACAACTGCAAGGTTTAATACCCTCCCCTGTCCCCCCTCCCTCCCCCACCCCTTTTTTAAGTGCTGTGATGTTTTCCTTAATTTGTAGAGGCTTTTTTTTTTCTTTTTTTTTTCTTTTTTTTTTTTTTTTGTGGCAGGCAAAATGACAGCATGTTGGAGTTCAGACTTTTAAAAGGAAATTCTACCCACAGTGAACTGGAAACCTGTGGGAAATGCTGTACAGGACCTGTGGTTTAATCAGATGGAGTTATCACAGTAAATCCCTTGTTGGTTTCCTGAGATTATCAAGTGTTACCTCTGCACAACTCAGGTTTAAAACAATAGAGCAACAGATTGAAGTCAGAAATTAGAAAGCTACTAAGGTAACACTCTACACTTCTCTCATAAATGCTATAAGATCATTCATTGCTATAAACATAAACTCATGTCTACTCAAAGAACTTTCCAGGTTGCTTTTTTTTCCCACTGGAAATGTCACTTTGCTGTGTAGTGTAATAAAGCTAGTGTTTGCTGGTAAATAGCCTGGGTTATATGAAGAAGCACAGACATTCTGCTAGCAATATATAAGCTTATGCTCTTTCTTATTAGTTTTCATTTTTGACTTCACTTTTCAGATAGAATTGTGTGACTAAATAACTTTAAATAGTAAATATTCTTCAGACAGCTGCCTTGCTCATTCTAATATATGTTATTTCTCCTGGGTATATAAAAATACCCTTGTAAAACTTCTCTATATATCTTTTTTTGCTAGCAAAGAAATTTTTTTTGACCCTGGAACAGAAAAACAGAAATGTAATTTTAGCAATATTGCTGCTTGCATGTCTTGCATTGTAATGCCCAGATGCTTGCAAGATAAAAGTGACCATCAGAAACTGAAAGTGAACACTATGTTTTCTCTGCCTCAAATATTTTTGTTAGATGTGGATCAACAAAGTGAATAGCTTACCTCCTCTAAATGTCTTTATGAAATTTAACAAGGGGTTTGCTTGTACTGACAATAGAGGTAACTTTTGCCAACTTATCATAATGGTCATATAAAGCAGTAGATATGCTACTCTGCTTGGTAATAAATCTAAAGCACAGTGAAATCAGTTTGTCTGAAATAATATACATTAAATGAGATCATGAACTACATTATAAAGTAATAATTCCTATGATATTTATGGAATAGGAAATAAGAATCCAAAATTCTCTTAGACATGTAACCTGGTCTCAGCAGAGTTCCTCTGACTTATGTGATGCACAAGGAATTAAGTTGGTGGGACATTAAACTTGGAGAATGTAGTATTGTAGTCTGAACAGCCACATGACTTGTCATGTCTCATCTGAATGGAAGTTATTTCTGCCAGGATAATTTTTTTCATATAGTCAGGCTATTTAGCTCTGAGCATTGCTACTTTACATCTGTGCTCAACAAAAAAGAGGGACTGTGGAAAAAAACTGGCAAGTTTAAGTGAGTTTCCCATGATGCTGTATTTGCTGTGATCTTAAGGTGAGCAATGCGCTGTTGCCAAACACATGGACTGCTAACAATTCTGTTAATACCATGTTTCCAGCTGAAACTGTATTGAGACAGAATTCTGGATGTGCTATTTGAAATCTAACATATCACAAGCAGTGCCTTCAGGCTGGTTCAAAGTCCTGTTGTGCTGGATGCTGTTCAAACAAGTAGTGAAAGGAAGTCCTTGCCCTTATGAGATTATGAGCTAAACAGGGTGGTAGGCACAGGATGGGTATGTGCACAACTTAAACATAACCTTGGGCAAGTCAGAGCAGGTCAGCAGCTAAAGAAGGAATGAAATTCTGGAATATATTTGCAATATGGTGTTGTATTATTCATATCTGTAGCCAAGGCCTGAGGCAGTGAAGGTCCACATTAGGACACATGTTTGATCCAAGAAGCATTATAGGTGCATTGTGCCAAAGCTAATTTGACCAGAATTAGCTTGCACTGAACATTTTACTGCTTCTTGTCTAGAGGCTCCCATAATTCATAGCTCAGGGCCTCTGATGCTACTTAAAAGAAATTTTTTGTCTTCTCTCACGTGAAATGATTCTTGCAATATTTTACATCTACTTTAGGAAGGCTAGATATCTAGAGTTTTAGAACTCTCTGGAAAAGTTTTCTCAAGTGTTTAGAAGAGAGGCTCAGATTTGCAGCCTTGTTTAAGACATGCCAGGGGCTCTTTATAAATGCAAGGGAGTTTAACTTCAAAAAGAAGACGCCAGAAGTTATAGCTTTTACATAGTACCTAGCTTATGTCCTTCTGTCTTTTTTGTTTGCATTGGTGTATAGCTGAAGCAAGTAAAATTCATGTGTGTTAGTCTTCTTAAACTTAAGGTTAAGAAATGCTTTACATAACTTGAAAAAACTTATAAAAATAAACTCCCCTTGAAGATCTGGTGTTTTCCATGTGAGTGCAAATGTCCATGTCAGCAACAGTTAGCCCATATTCAATAATTCATGGCAGCCTTGGGAATTAAGCACTGGTCAAAGTTAGTAGAGGATCAGACAGGACCTTCTGCTGCTATTCCTATAGCTTTGTAATTTTGTTTAAAATATTAAGCGACTTTTGAAACAAATATTCCTGCATACCTCAGTTTAACAGATATAAAATACTTTTTGTTTAAAGTAGAATGTATTTATGTGACTGTATTGTCATGGTTCTATGTTGTAACCTATCATACAAAACATTATAGAAATTTTGTATTCACAAGAAACTATAAAGAATTTTGCTTAGCCAAATGTATACTGAACCTTTTCTTCTCTCATTTACAGTGGTCTCTTAGAATTTCTAAATTAATTATGCACTCTATAAATATTATTTCAGAGCTTGAAAAAGAAACAAATTGGTTAAGATTAAAAAATATTTCTTATTTCTTTTCTTTTTTACTGGAAAATGTTTTGCCCTCTTCCTGGATGATCATTAAGAATTTGACTGGTCATGGAAACAAGCAAGAAAGTGCAATAATGCCTTGTATCCTCTTAAAACAGTATAAACCTACATATTTGATGTCTGTATGTTCTGATAGGTCATCCAGCAGATTGAAAAGTGTGAGGAGGGCAGAGAGAGAGGAAAGAAGGAGAACTAGAAGGAAAAACAAGTGAGTTCCTATCATATTTAGAAGAAACCAAAGGGAATAACAGGGAACATTGAAATGAAAATCAGCTGTTCTAACCAGTACCTTAAAAGTATCTTTAAAATGTTGACTTATAGTAAAGCATGTGATGCAATGTGAGGGGAAAAGAAAAAGTCTCTAAGTCATATTAAGAAACCAGCTCTTGGCTTCCTTCTGTAATTTTGTCTTTGTAGTCACTTTGTGTATGATAGTTATGCAGTGAACTCACTGATAATAAAATATACCTCAAAGATGAATGTGTGGATGTTCATAGTAGGTGAGAATTTACATTTGTATAGACATGGAAAGGTCTTATTATTTGCAGGTATTTGCATTCTCAGGATCAAGAACAGAATTGCTTTGGTTTTTTTGTGTCAAGATTTGAGTTTTGTTCATCTGAAAAAGTAATTCTCTTTTCCTGTGTCCCTGCTTGCTCTGCTTGAATGAAAGTATTCTTACCCAAAGTAGAATACAGATGTATTTACATTTTCAGGCAGTAACACAAACATTCTGCCCGAGTAGCATAGCTCCTGGCTTGTGTGCAGAGAACATGCTGTTCACTCAGGGCTCGCTGGAACTTGCTGTTCTCTGAATGAGAAATGATGGTGTCTTTTACATTAAATAAGTTGCTAGCAAGTTTTACCTGTCATGATGATTTGGAAAGCTAGCAAAGCTTAACAACCTTGCTGTAGCCTGGAATCTGGATTTCAGCCTGTAGACAGTCTGTTAGCTTTCTTGATGCATCATATTCTAAATACAATCTCATTTATGTCTCTAGTTCTGACAAAGCAGATCAAAATATTTTTGAATATTCATGGTCATAGGCTCTTGAGTAAGGACTGTAAGTCCATATTTTGTAGTTTGCCAAAATAAAAAAATGAAATTATTTTAGTTTAGTAATGGATTTGAAAAGCTAAAGGGAAAAAACCAGCTTTTTGTGTATTATATGTATTGTATGTACAACGTTAGCTGTGTATAAAATTTTTATTAAAGTGTGGATGGCAAAAATTGTATTTGATGTGTGTTTGAATGTGGTCTGAGGGTAAGATAGGAACTGAAGTGGAAGAAGGTGGCTTTATGGCCCGTGACAGAAAAGGATATAGATGGAATAAAGGGACTCTGCTGTATAAATTGAGCTGACAAAGCTTGAAAGCTGTTTTATACTCCGTTTCACTGGTAAACCAGAACTTTGAGAACATAAGGGATGTGCATGCTGTGAAGTGTGATTAATCAAATCTATGTTTGTCTGCGTTTGTAGCTATCCTGAGCAGTTCTCCCAAATCTTTTCTGGTTAGTTAAGAAAAATTGCATTTGACTGCAGTATATAAATGTCTGACACAGCAGGGGAAAGCAATTCTCAGCTGATCTTCCTATGAAGAATTTCAATATGTGTCTCAATCAGGATTCGGTGATAAAGATATTTCCCATAAGGTACCACATGTTGCAAATGCAATTAAAAATAAAAGTGTTTTTTTAATTTTATCTTAGAAATTTGAACACATGGGCCCTTTTTTAACATTAAGTGCCCTTATGTATTTCCTTCTACACTATTTGAAGTACTACATGTGATAATTTATGATGATTAACACCCAAGCAAGAGTTAGCATGTGGCTTTACATATACAACAATTTACATGCACAATTAAAAATAGAATTTTTTGGATGCTGATTTTGCTTGCTGTTTTTAATCTTTGAATATAAAATTTCATTCAACCTGAATAAAAAAAAAAATATTCTACTTTAAAATGAATATGTAACAGTTAAGATGTTCAAGTGTAATCTGTCCGTTTCATATCTTATTATCTACGGATCTTCTCCCTAAACTCTTTGAGTTCTGGGCATTGATGTCAAAGTTTGTGGTTTCATTAATTTGTAGCCAAGGAGTCTGCACTGATTCCTGTCTTTCTGTCTCTTCTTTCTGGCTTCAGAAGTAAATTGGTATAGAAAAGAAGGTATATTTGTATGAGAATGAATTTTCTACTTTCTTTACACTCAGTACATGAATACATTGATATAAAATTAGTGTGGTGATTAGATATTTATGAGCACAAACCATCACTTACACAAAGAAAATCTATAAAATGAAAATTATCATTGAAAAACCTCTTAAAATTAAATCAAGGGCTGAGTTTTTTAATATTTCCACTTTTCAGAATCTGAACACTATATGCAGCTTCTGGACTCAGCTCATGTGGAGGTTTGAACATCTGTGGCTCATCCATGCAAACAGATGGTGAGATCTGTGATGTCCCAGGCACTTGTGGTGAAACGTGGTGTCTGACAGAAATGCATTTGTACATCCACCTATTTCTGACCATTAAAACAACTGGCCTTTCTCCAGCCTTTTTGTATATGAAATTTCTAGAAGTGTGCAGCCCTTGATCTTCAGGAACATCCTGTAATTTGCCTCTGTTATCTCCATATGGATGCTTCGTATCAAGATATTTAATTACGAAGCGAGGGGAAGTTGTTAATCACTAACCTTTTTTATAATAGATTCCCAGTTAGTGGATATAGCTCAGCATGTGTGTATACAGTAAATGAAACAATTAGCTGAGTCCTGAAAAGACCAGTTATCAATACGCTTTGATTGTAATTAAAATTAAAAGTTATAGGAATATATACCTAATGTCCTCTTGATTGATTTTGTGGGGAATTTTTATTTAAACATAAATCTCTACTTTGAAATGCATCTGTTCCTCTGAATAATCTCTTCAAGTTTATTTTGTATGAAGACAGTTGCTTCCAATGGCAAAACAAAATCTTTAAACATAAATTGTGGTCATTACAGTAATTTCCTGAAGTCTTCTCACAGAAATAACTCAAAGGCCCTTTATTCAATATTCAGATTGAATTGCTTTTTTCGTGGGCATAGCTGTGGGAATACTAGTGTATAGGATAACCCATAGGAAGAGATAGTGATAATACTGGTGTTCACAAAAAAGGCAATGCAGAATGATCAGAAGTCTAGTGTTTTTTCTGTGCAAGAGAAATAATGAAAATAAAATACAGGGAAAATGGAGCACTAGAAAAGAGTTACTGCAATGGGATGAAGTCTCCTATGTCCAGGTTTGCAGTGCAATAGGAAAATTCAGCAAGAGTAGAAAGGGGAAAAAAAAGCCTCCTATAGGCTGTTTAGCAACATTCATTAGCATACTTGGTAGAGAAGGAAAAGGTTAAGGTAAAAGGTAGAAAATAAACCAGGAAATGCCTACTTTGCAATGTGTTAGACTGAGAAATTTGAAGGTGATGTTTATGGATAAAAGACTTTTCTTATATTATCTTCTTTCTGAATGTGCTGTTTCAACAAAGGAAGAATTGCTTATTTCCTCTAGCTTCAGCTGATTCTTAATTCTGCCTTTTATGACTCTTATTGCAGCTAAGAGCAAAATACCACCTTCAAACTCTGTTATTAACATGTGATAAAATCATTCTAAGTACTTCCCAGTCCTTAGAATGGCTATGATTCTAAGCTTTTTAATATAATCCCTGGGTTTAGATACTCTTGATCTATCTAAACTATGCTGAGCATTAGTTTAAATAGTCATCTCTTCATTGAGGATGCTCTTTAAACTTGGAAGGTTTTCCAATGGCTCATTGAAGTTTCCCCTTTCAGAGATACGAAGCAATATAGCATATCAGTTGTATTAGTGTTAGGACGGCCTGTTCTGGGGAAAAAACCATATTTATGCTGTCTGGAATTTGCTCTTTCATGGTCATGGTTTGCTGCAAGTGGACAACTTAGAGTTATAATGTTACTTTGCTGATAAAAAGTAAAGTATTGCTTATATTTTGCTCTTGTGACTTTTTTTTTTCTTTTTAAAGCTGAGATCTGTTTGCAGAACTGCAAGGTTAGAATCCTTAATAATTCAGGTATGAATTTCCCTATGAACTTAGAAGCATGCAGTCACCCATGTTATGCAGCTCTGTGTCTTGTGGTTCTAAACCAGTTCAGGCTTCATTTGTTTATTTATCTCTCTCTCCACTCCCCATATTCCCCTCCCTCATAAAAAGCATCTAAAATTATTTTGAAAATTATGCTTCTGTGCAGAAAATTTCTTGCATGTGAAATAAGAGTAGTATGAAGTCTGACACGTCTGTCAGTATGCTCTGGAGTCTGGTGATGAGGGTACTGAAAGGTCAAACAACAGCCTAGGACAGTAATTGCTGGGGGAGACAGACACAGTGAATTCTTGTCTGTTCTTCCTACTGGGAACAGGCCTCACCAGGTCCTACCTTCCAGATCAGGCTAGCTGGCAGGGCTAGTACAGTGCCAGGAAACACGTTTGTAGGTCCTGTAGTGGATCATATGCCCAGGCTTCAAACTTATGCCCCAGCCACACTTTTCTTGGCTTTTGGAAGTTCAGGTCTGTCTGGTGAGTTTACTTATAAAGCTGCTGTGTTGCCTTTTGTCTGGGTGACTTCTCAGACTGCTTCCTATGCCAGCTGACCAGCTTCCTGGTCAGCTGCTCTTTGCTTGCTTGGAAAGGCAGGTCCTCCCCAGCCAACAGCCTTCTAGATGTCCAAAGAAGGGCATGCCCATGAAGAAAACCCTACAGGTAAAAGGAAATGCTCTCCCCAGAGCAAGGACTGCACATGTGGGATGCACACTGCCAGGGGAACCTACTGCATGCTTTGCACAAAATTTGTATGTGAGTGCTTTGGGCAAAGTCTGCAGCTGACCTGAGAGTCCCCAGAGGTGTGGCTCCACAACCTGTTCTCTGCTTCAGTTGACTTGCTGCAAGTTTGCTCTAGGAGTTTTTTGTAAAAAGACTTAAGAAAACTGTGAGTTAAACACTGGATTGAGACTTTGCATGGGAAGCTGTATATGAGCTCACATATTGTTTATGTTTACAACATATAGAGATAGCAAAAAAGGAAACAGCACAAAATATATTCAAGTTTAAAGGAGAAGTTAAGTTAATGGCTTTCAGTAGAGTTGTCTGCTTGGAATTAGGTACTAATACAGTTCCTTGCTTTGGGTTAGTAATGCATTTCGGATGCTCACAGAGAAATGTTTGAAGAATGCATCTTCTGCCTGCTTTTGTACCTTGCAGTATATTTATATTAAAGCCTGCAGGTTTTTGTCTGTTTACCATAGGGATAAACCATGACAACTTAATGTTCATCAATTTTTTCAGCACTTTGTATTTTCTTAGTCTGTTATTGATTTGATTTACACCATTATATATCTAACTATTCAATATTGCATAGGTACTTCAGTTTGGATAAAGTTGTTTTCTCATGTGGGGAAAAAAATATTATCATTCTGCTTCAGGGAATTTTTTGACATATGCATTAAATAAGAATTTAAAAATTTTGATTGGTGATTCCTTAGAAGATCTGAAAGTATGTTGTTTGAGAGAGTTATTCCATGAACAGACAGACTGTAAAAATATAAATACATACACACAAACATACAGCATGCAGATATATCACTGAGTGAGAAAAATCTGAGCCCAAATCTGAACCCTACTATTGAAGAACCAAAGCTTACAGGTACCAATTTATGTGCAAATTCTTGCTGACATACACTGAAAATGTTTTAAAGTAAGCTGTACTGTGTGATGATCAGATATGCACTAGTGACTGAATTAAAGGACAAGTGATTAGGAAGACATACTATGACAGAATGACAATTTATAGCAATTTATAGGTTTTCTTCTTATTATTATTTTTTCCCTAATTGCTATTTAAACCCATTTTCTCATCATTCAGATTTCTAAGTCATCCACTGTCAAACAGTAATTTTGGAATTCAGTTATACTTTTACTAATAAAATTCAGTAAAAGAGCTTATACAAAACCATATAAATTATCAAATTGCAAATAGTCTATTTTAAAAGTAGCATAAAGCTAAAATAATTTGTCATATGAATCCATTCATGAAATTAACTAGATAATTCTAAATGTTTCAATGAAGCCAGTTGCATGACAAGATTTTACATGGAACTAGATATGAAGAAGTATAAACCAGTGTCAGATTGTGACACGTTGCACAGCCAGCCCATGCTAATTTAAATTTAAATCTTTGAAAGCAAAATGCAGGTAAAACATGAGACTGTAGCAAAATTTTAGGACTCCTACTGTAAGTTACTCCTGTGCAGATGATTCGCAAAGAGAAAAGAAGGGAAAGAAAGCAGATATGATCAGCAGTTTCATCTGCATTTTCTGCCTTGGGACAGTGTCTATGGGTTTATTTTCAGGTTTTCTTCTGTATTATTGTTCAGCCTGGAGAAGTCTCTTGGGAGAACCTTTTATTATTTAGGAATATTTGCAAAGATAGTTAAAAGCTCATTCCTATGTGCTCCACTTATGGAAATTTTCTTATTGCTTTTTCAATATTAACTGAACTCTTTGGCTAACCTGTATCCCAAAAATTCAGTTTGAAGTCCACATCTGTTAAGGGAAACCTCACTCCAAACAAATGAAGATTTGCAAAATTTACCAGCAGCTGAAAATATGTTTGTATAAGGAGAAGAGTAAAGGATTTTTTATCTAAGAAGCGTAGCTGGAGAGTGCTTATCAGTCGTTATCACATGAGCCTTCTGTGGTTGTACCCATAAGGATGACAAGGCAGCAGTCTCTTCAGAGAGCAGTGGGGAATGGGAGCCTCTGGTACAGCCCAGAGTCACAGTGGAGTTGGGGCAGATGGCAGCAGCTTTACAGTGAGGAACCACTGCAGCAGTGGCTGCGTCAGTATTTGCTGCCTTGCTGCCTTCTGTACTGGGAAGTGCTTCACACACTCACCCCTGAACCAGAACAGGCATGTGTTTGTTGTTGTCTGACAAAGCATATCTGTGTACCAGCATTAGCCGGGCTTGAGATGCAGTTGACCATCTGGACCCTGAATTTCTAAAGGATTCTTTCCAAATCAGGCTTAGCATTCCCCTCTGCTCCATATTCATCTGGTTTTAATTCTGTTTCTTGGGAAATATGTTGCTGATATATACTGGCCAGATCCTGTACAGCTGGAAGTTTTCACCTTGATGTTTTAAAGAGCATATAATAATTTTGAATATAAATATTTGCAGATTTTAAATAGATTTTTTAGACAAACTTCAGTAAAAATGTAGTTGTGAATTAAAAAGAATTTTTAAAAGTTTTGCACAAGGTTTTCAAATGAAATGAATGTTTTAAATTGAACTCATGGTTTTAATTCCTCACACCCATTCTGTTATATGTAAATGATTACATTATTTAGATGATGCAAATATTAAGTACCACTGTTATGATACTTGAATTAGTTTTGTTTAAAAACCAATGAGAAAAATACAAAATAATATTTTCTTTTTCCTGGTTAAATACTGGGTGAATGATGAAAGGAAACTGTATGGATAGTTTGGTCAAATGAAGACAGCTTCTCCTTTCCAAAGCAGTCAGGAAAGAATCTTCCTGTTGAAATGAATGCCAAAGCTACTGAAAGATAGATAAAATGCATAGGACTCCTTTGGCTCCTTAAGAGAATTTATGTGTTGTTGAGCAACTGACTAATGCTTATAACAATTTAAGTTGCATGCACAACCTAAAATCATACATTCTTTTTATCATATTTTGTGCCTAACAATCTCTTGTTTGCTTTTAATTACAATAGAGAGAATCAGAGAGTAGTCATGGCTGGATGGTTTATCTGGAGATCATTTAGGCCAATCCCTTTGGTTACCTAGACTGGATTGGCCAGTTACATTTCCAGTCCCTTAACATTTCTGAGTACTGTTTCTTTTGCTTTTTTAGGTTTTTTTATCAAGATATTTTTCCAAATTAATTTCAGCACACAAAAGTGCCTGTCATAGTCTGTTTGCGTAGAACAGACTTTCTTTGGTGGAAAAATAACTTCTTTTGGAAGATTTTTCTCTAAAAAAATATGTCCTTTTTTCACAACAGGAACACAAAAAGCTCTCAAACTGTGGAAACAGGAAAGTTTGAAAATTCTTTTAAAAGAAAATTTGGAATGAGAGAATTGCCTCGAGGCTCACCCAGTTATCACAAACACAAAACTATGTCTGCAAAATAAGCAAGGTGATCTACAACAAATAACAGGGAATCTTGACTAAGGAAGAAAAAACTGGGGAAAACAGGAAAGAAAAAGAACCTGTATCCAAGTTTGTCCCCAAACAGTTTGTAGATGAAAGGTTATTTTCATGAAGGCATGTACTTGTGGAAGGAGCAGAGTTGCAATTTGTTGACAAAAAGATAAAAGGCCTTCAGGTCTTCATATGTACTTCTATAGTAAAAATACACATTGACAAATTGAGAAGAATGGAGCAGTAAATACTTGGATATTTACCTATGGTGGAGTGTAAGCACTGCCTGTCTAGTTTGTTCTTTACTTGTGTTCTTCTTCCTTTACTGAACGTTTGTGTATTGCACAGATGTTGGCATTTCTAACTTTCAGGTTAATCTCAATATGCCCTTTGTCTAACTCTTTTGTCAATACAATGGAATGGGGATCTAGAGGTAGAAAGGCATAGGATAAACCTCTTATACAGTAACAGGTAATGTAAATAGAGGTTTTTTTATGTGTTTACCTTAAAAGTTACAGGCACTTGGAATCTGCTATAGTGTAAAATAGAAAATCAAATTAAAGACTGAGCATCATGACCTTTCTAGATGTCTTTGTCATGAAAATAACTCAATAGTTGGGAGGAAATCAATGTCCTTCAAGGATGCCA
The DNA here is from genome assembly GCF_022539315.1 of Serinus canaria. NCBI lineage: Eukaryota > Metazoa > Chordata > Aves > Passeriformes > Fringillidae > Serinus > Serinus canaria. Next base: position 56,789,024 of record NC_066343.1, read on the forward strand.
CGTACCATCAGGTAGTCTCTTCTAAAGTTTATGAGTTAATCCATAAATATTTGGCACTGTCTGTGCTTCAGCTGAATTTTGCCAGAAAGTTTTGCAGGATTTTTTTTCTTTTATGTTAGGCCGCTTCCCTCACTGCCTAAATGTCTCAGAGAGCTTGCTGTGCTGCAATCACAATAATAGGTAGGATTGTTTTTGTGCTTAGATGTGTTTGGGCTGATGCTCCCCTCAGCAGAATAGTGTTTTCACAATCCCTCTGAGCCATCTGTGCTGATGAACTGCCACCCTCATGGTGTGCCTGCTGCCCCTCGCTGGTACTGGCTGTGGCAGCGGAGCTGCTCTGCCCCTGAGCCTCCTTGGCACCCCCACATGTCCTGCCAAAAGGTGCAAAGGGCCTGCCTGAACTTCCCTGGCATCAGAGACAAAAGTGCAAAGAAAGTCCATGAGGGCAATGGGAGATGGGAGGTAAGGGCTTCCCCAGGGTGTCCTTGAAGGCTGGAAAGTCATCAACCAGCCCTAAAGGCTGTCTCCCCTGCTTCTAATCATTCCACTCCCCTGGGAGTCAGCATGGCTTAGGATAGCACAGGATACCTGCATGAGGGGTTAGGGAAAACAGAACAGGCCAGAGGTGCCACTGATGCCCACAGCTTTGGGACAGCCACTGTGAGGAGCCACAGCCCTTCCCAGCCAATGCTCTCCTCACCAGCGGCACACCTGATGTAGGACCACAGGACCACATCCTTCCTTCGTGTGTGCCCACCAGGGCTCTGGACTAAAAACCACAGTAAGGGCAGAGAGGGCAGCACCATGGCAGACGATTCCCAGAGAGGTCACAGGGTTCAGGTGAGGACAGCGGATACTACAAAGCTGGAAAGACTCTGCTTCAGAGGATCTTGGCTTCTTTCTGTGGCCTGGTTTACCTCGGGTCAGGTTCCGTGGTGAGAGGCCCATGACTGTGAACACAAGGGCCTGGCAGTGGGATCACACGTGTGGGGAATCCTGCTGACTTCCTTGGTGTAAAGAAGAGCCTTGACTCAGCTTCTCTGAGGGCTGTCCTGGGAGAAGGACTCACCTATGGTGGCCACTGGGAAAGCCCCACAGAACACAGGGAATGAGTCTGGAAAGTTTCTGTGGAGGTCACTTTGTGCAACCACCTGCTCAGGCAGGGCCTCCTAGAGCCACCTACCCCGAACACCAACAGAGCCTTTCCAAGCACACGCAAGGAAGGAAACCCCACAGATTCTCCTGTGCCTAACCTTCAGGGGCAGCCATCTGTATTTCAGTTCTTATCCCTTGCTCCTTCTCTTGTCACTGGGTAACACTGGCTGACCATTCCCTCAGCTGTTCCTCCTCTATGGGTAGTGCATTCCCTGGAGCTCCACCAGTCCATCTTATTGACTCGCTAGGGGAGTCTCTTGAGTATTTCCTTGCAGGTTTTTTGTCAAACGCTTTCAAATTGTCATTTCAAAGATGTTTGAAGTTTTTGTAAAGTATCAAATAACAGTAAAGGAAATCAAATTTAGCTCCCGTGACCTAATAAGATATTTGATAGGATTGGAGTAATGAAGTAAATTTGCCAAATGATGCGACTAGGATAACACTATTAACAGGCAGTAATGTTTCAGGCTGTGATTATAATTTGAATAATTAGTTCTTCCTCTTCTTTCATAACCTCTTCCAGTCCTCCCCTTTAAATATTCAGAAAAGTATATTTCTTTGACCTGTGCCAGCAGTAGGCCTCAAACAATATTTATTAAATTCTTTGAAGGGTCACAACCTACAAGATGCAATAAAGAGCTGTGTAATATTGTGCTGCAGTGCAACTCTTACAGCTTCCTGTGAGTCCTCTTGAAGTGTGAAACTATCTTAGCTGGTATTTATTTAGCAACAAAAGCACCTGTAGAAATGAAACCAGGATCTAGCAGAACTGAGAATTATGGAAGTGCTTGCCTTTGAATGACAGATTCCATCAAGGCAGAAATTAATTTTCTGTTTATATACAGAATGTTTTTGTAAACTGATTCTCAGTACTATATTATTTAAAAATATATGAATGTATCTTAAATATTTTTTGCTATAGGCAATGGTGTTGATCCTGGCTGTATTCTATTGGAGGTTTTGCCATTTTATTCTTGTCAGTTTCAATAAAGAATGTGAGTCAGAATTTTCTCCTTCTCTCCAGGGTCCAGATAAGGCTTCATCTCCCTGAAGCTTTGGGAAAACAGATATGCCAGAGAAAAAGAAGCAGAGCATATTTTCCTTTTTCTATTAGTGGGATATTTCTGAAAAATGAAGGAATTGTTAACTTGGGAGAAATTTGTTGGAGAAAAATCTTCCTGTTTTTTCAGACTACTTGGTGCTAATCAGTGCAACAAAAGTAACATTATTTGTAAGAAAATTTTATAGCATTTAAACAAGTTAAACTTAGGGCTCAGAGGGGATGGTGAATACCTCTTTTGAGAGTTTTTCCTCAAAACTGTCAGATATAGCTTTTGCTGCCAGGCAAACAGAGGGTTCCAAGCCTCACAGACCCTGATAAATGTATTGGCAGGGGTTGAGTGGAGTCATCTGCTAAAGCCATGCACTGTAGTACTCTGGGAATTCTAGACATTTATTCATCTATGCGTGATCACCTCACTTCTTATGAAGTAGCTTCTGAAGTCACACAAGTGCCCTCAGGATCAATTATTTTTTTCCATTACTGCCTTCTACTAAAATGCACTGAGAAGGAAAAATGCTCAAATGAGTTGATAGAATCATTCCTATTTCACCCATCTTTACAAGAACTGCCTACATATTTAGACTTACACTTGGATAATATATTCTTAGAAACAACATGTCTGAAATATTGCTTGGTAAATGTTCTATTTTCATCCTGCAACCTGGCCTTGAAGACAGCTCCTATATGACAGCCTGAAGAGAGGGGTGAAAACTAGACAAACTACACCAGTGAATGAAGAGCTAATGCTACAATATGGAAAATGAAACAAATGTATTTCAGTTTGAAATGTGGATTTCAAGGTGATTCTTCTGTTGACTGAGAACTGAATGAGGGTTTTGGGCTTCTGTAAAATGAAGTAAAAATTACAATAATCCACGAAGGTGAGCAATGGGCTTTTTCTGAGAAGAGAGTGAGTAGCGTGAGTGCACACACATACAGGACTTTATGTTTAATATATAGTGCAAACATGTAATAGATATGTGTGCACACACATACAGGACTTTATGTTTAATATATAGTGCAAACATGTTATAGATATGTATGCAGGGCTTCTTCTGGTGCTGTCCTTAAAAGCTGTGTCCAAGTAATTGTGGTAAATAGCCAAAAGTGAGAAATCAAAGTAGTGCTGCAGAGAGATCCACAAGGATATGTCAGTAATGGCCTAAATAAATTTTGCAAAAGCAATGTAAAACTAGTAGTAGAAAATATCCAGAACAGTACATTTGAACTGAGAGTATTTGAGAAGATGAAAGATACAGTACAAAAAAATCAGGGATTTTTAACTTGTGAGCAGTAGCTGATTACACGAAGAAAACTTTCAGGAAGCAAAGAATCACTAAGTTAGAAACTGAATATGCCTTTCCAAGATGCAAAAAGGACCCTGCAAATGCAATTCAGATGTCAAGCAGCATGCATAATTGTAATGAAGCTGAGAGACAATAACGCCTTTAAATATGACTCTAAAATAAAAAGACCCTTTTATTTTTTCCCTTTTTTTTCTTTTTTTGACTTTCCGTATGAGAAAATTAAAGGAAGCAGGGAATGAAAACAAAAATTGTCTCAAATTAATTGCAAGGTAGAAATCAAATATGACTCATAAGCTAGTAAAGATGACTCACTTGTCAGTTTCAACACTTTCAAAGAAAGGGTGACATTTGCACTAAAACATAGCTGCGGATTTTGTTGACCAAAAATGAGAATAAGGAGGTTTGAGTGGTGGGAACTTGCAATTTGCAAAGTCTGTGTTCCCTGACTTTGCATTTCTTAGTTTAGCTACGCTTCGTCCAGGAAATTTTATTATGAGTGGGCATGCCTGCCAGGATGGTGCCATTTAGGGTTAAACAAGAGAGCCTGTGTATAGAGCTGCTCAAGTACACTAATGTTTCATGCTGATTTATTTTCCTAATGGGGCAAGTTTTCTGAACTTGGCTTTAGCTAAGTACTGAAGGATGATTTCAAATGTCTAAACATGGGGACCCACACAAGAAAATTTTAGGCCAACTTTTATACAACTTCAAGGTATCTGAAGATTAAAACTAGAAAGGGAATTTATGCTCCTGTTTCCCTTGAAAAAGTTATTAGTTGTGTATTTACACAAGTAAGTGACTAGCTAAATTTTAAATGTGCTTTTATTATGACAGTCATTATGTACATTGGGAAAAGACATGCAAGAAGCTAAATAGGAAAAGTGCCCTTAAATTGAAGATATTTCTCTTCTTGACAGTTCAAATATTTTGTTATGCATCTTTCACAGGAAAATCCCTGAAATGTATTAATAATTCATCTTCAAGTGTGTCTGGCTTAGCTAGCATTGCTCACTGACTTTTTAATGTATCGGACATGAATAAGAATAGTTCAAGTAACGTTGGCATTCTGCAGTGAAAATTTGAAAATATTTATTTGCTTTCATGTGTTACCCTTCACACAAAATGGAGTGCAAATACCAAGAACAAAATGATTTACAGCAGGAGGCTGGAAAAGTTATACCTAATCTTCTATTTTTCCTCAAAGGAACTCAAAATTGGCATTTTTCAGAGAATATGCCCAAGCTGTTTATGGTCAAATATGACAAATCTCACAAATTGGTAGAACATATCTTCCAGCCAATAAAGCATAATCTTATATTTCAGTAGAAAATTAAGCCACTATTTAGAGCAAAAATTTAGTTAAAGAAATATTGTGTCTTTCTGAATGGAAGAATTCTACAATAAATTACATAATCAACAAAAATAAGATTTTTCACTTATGAGGTTTCCTTAATATAAGGTTGTTTTATGATTTGAAAGCAATTAATCTTCATTAGGTGTCCTGTCCCTACACATATTTCATTGGTCCTAAATTAACCAAATTGAGGTACATAATAGTTTAATAATTTGCCTGTGTTAAGAAAAAACCCTTTCATTTATATAATAATCATAGATTGTATATTTCAAGCCTTTTGAGGCTGTCCAGTGAAAGTATTTGGGTCCCTTTTTATTTTTGTATGGTCATCTGAAGCCTGTACTTGGGAAAATAAGCAAGAACTCCATATGACATTAGAGCTCAGACTGATTTCTCCCCTTTCCTCTGTACCAAGAGCAAAGGCCCTCAATTTGTCACAGGTATAATAGGGCATGAAACTGGTGTTGCACCCAAAAGGTTCTCTACTGCTCTATGGGAGACACGTGGTTAAGGTGGAGTAAAGGTGATTGTCTACATTGAAATTCAATGGCAGAGATGGATTTCTGATAAAAACTTGATGGTCACAGGGGGACCATGGTGTTTAAATGAAAGAAGTAAGTACAAATACAACCTTTTGGTGCAATGTAAAGATGAAGAAAAGAAGAAAACTGCATTTCTAATCTTAGATATTAAGAAGTTAATTCTCTTGTGTCATTATTTCTTGTGTCAGTAGAATCAATCTGTTTATTCACTGTAAAATAGGACAGAAACAGATTATAGATGTTTTGTCAGTCTGATATTATCTGGTATTTATTTACTTTTTCTACTTCTCCTAAGAATAGTTTGGATCCTTAGGATTTAAGACTTGTCATAATTAGGGATTTTGTACTTTCATGCCTGGAAAGTTCAGTGCAGACTGTATATGGCATTTTCAGGCATCTGATAAGAATCAAGGGAGATGCAGGGCAGCAGACTGCTTTATTTAGAAGTGTATGTAAAAGGAATGCCCTAAGAAAGTTGCTTAATTGGAACAAGATTTGTAAAGTAAACATGTTTGTTCATTTCAAAAAAGTACAAACCTTGATAATATACATGTGTACATAAAGACATTGAAGCATCATTTTAAATTACGGTCTCACACCGCCGATTTAAGAGCTTGAATAAACTCATTTTTTATTTTTATTTAAACAGTTTCTTCTCAGAAGCTAATGTTTAGTAGTAACTCTTAAAAATTTCACTGTGAACACATTTGTTATTGGTATAACACCAATTCTGGTGGACAAAACCAAGATTTTGTTTTAATTTGGATGACATATGTGAAATGGCATTCCCTAGATGTATAGGAATGCAATAATGAAAGTTCCTGCTTTAATTTGTTTGTGTTTTTGAGAGGTTTCTGGCTTTTAGATCCAAAGTTCTCTTGCCTTGAAATGGCCTTGTGCAGAGTTCTGCAGTTAAAGCTGCAGATATTGAATTTGGTGTTCTTAAGGGGCTGGAAAAAAGGCTTTTTGCTGTCCTTCTCAATGGCAGAGTTGCAGTTTCGTTTTGTAACAGTCAGTTTCTGAGCTTTTGCTCTACCAGTTGTTGGATAAATTTTGCCTGGATCTGTATTGTTTGACCCCTTTGCATGAGCTGATATTAGCTCTTGTCCCATTAGTCAGAGTTCAAAAGAGATGCAGACTGTTTCTCAGAACATCATTGTCTGTCTCTCAGAAAGGTTATGAGTTTCTTTAAGCTGGTCATGACATTCTTCCATCCACCCCCTCAGGGTCTACAGGGTAGTAAGGAGCTGCAAAGTTTGACAAACTATATAAATATACCTCTTAAAGCAAAGCAGCTGTTCAACTTCCTCCTTCCCCCTCACTGTGCAGTTCTGGGAGTGCAGCATTCCCATCACTATATTCCCACACTTCAGTGGTCAGTATCATCCTGACTTGCAGTTCTCTCTTCTAAGGATTGGTTTTTACTGTTTATTTCTTTTCTGGGTAAAAATGTCAGCTGCTGCCTTACTTCAGAGCAGACAAGAAAGGCAGCTTCCTTTCTTTTCTGTGAGGAGAGCAGTCCCGTGATGGACATGGAAAGCAAGCTGCAGTTCTCCAGAGTTTAATCATGTGCTTAATGTGTTCCATTACAGGAAGGTGGGCCATGTGTTCCACCCTAGCAGGAGAGGAACTGACCCTCTGAGAGCCTCTGAAACACTGGAGCACATTGACATATGTAAGCATGTGCAGCAGCTATCTGTTGTCAAAGCTGCTGGCACAGTCTCTATCTTAGGAAAACTTTACACTGAGCATCTTTTACTGCCTTGTGGTGTTCAGATGCCCAACTCTTCCAATTGATGTAGGAAGAAAAGCGATCATCTACCTGCCTAGGAGTTGAAAAAGCATTCAGAAACAAAGGTTATGTAATCAAACCAGAAGTGTTTATGAGAGTCCATAAGCAATTAGTACTGCGATACTGCAATCTGCATGGCTGTAACTATTAAACATCACTCAAACCTTCCAGAGATTTTTCCCATCTCTCCCACTCTGCATTAGTATTCTTTTTATTCTTTCGAGAACAGATGAAAGGAAGCAAGTAGTAAGGTGTATTTGTAAAGCAAATGCCCTTTCCTTCAGAAAGTACAGGGCAAATAGGCAGTAGTTTGTGCAGGTATAGAAGTCCAGTATGCCTCTGTTTTGTGCCGCTGGAATCAGTGCAGTTATTATTAAGGCTGTTTGGAGTATTGCCTTGTAACAATGTACACGAGCTCAGTTTGGCTACAGGAGGTGAGCAATACAAGGAGCCATTTCCTGGCCATTTCTGGTCACAGTTACCTCTGAATGTTCAAGCGGTCCTGGGGATTTGGCTCCATGGGCTTTTTTGCTAGTTCTCTTTTTTCCAGCAAGGTGTTTTCTAGTGGCTTGTGTCCTTATTGCTTTGGCTCCTTCTAGGGTACTAGCTTCCTTTTGGCTTTGCTGGGAATTAAAGCTCCTGCTTACCAAGAATCATGTGCATCTATACCTTCCTGATTTTCTTACAGTTTTCACCATTAAAAGATATTTTTGTTTGCTAGATACTTCACTTTATGTTTTGGAATTTTCCATTCCTTTGACCTGCCTCTTCCTACCAGCAAAATAGGGAAGAATGGATTTTACCAAGATATAACTCACATTTCTGGGCCAAGGCTCTTTATGCACTAAAGTCTTTCCCTCTCTGTCACTAAATTTCCTTATTTGGAGTAGGTATGCATATTCTAGCATCCTTGTCTCTTAAATTCCAGGAATGTTTCTGGCAAAACAAAGTCTTGAAAACAAATACCTAGAAATTACTGCAAACTGCTACATTAAATCACACTTTTTTATAGACTCGGTTCACATATTCCCAATGCTTTTTGCATGTTTTACTACTGAAGGAGTTAAATTTAAGTTAACCATTATTTTCCAGAAACCTTACATAGCACTGAAGTGAGGTCCTGTAAGAGAAAAGTAATGTAAAGTAAAACAATAATCTTGTATATGGGTAAACAAATGGTATAGCATTTTGCTTCAGTAATTTATGTGAACCATAGTTGTTTCATGAATTCTGAGCCAGAGTTACTTTACTGTCTGCAGTCTGACTTGTGGCCACCCCATGTATCAATGAATGCAAGTGAGTAGCATGTATTTAGGATCCTTCTTCTAATATATGCCATGGCTTGATAAACAGCATTATATGTCTGTTTCTTTCTGCATCCTCTGGAAAGCAAGGGGGGATCCTTAATGCTTGGAGTACTCAGGTAAAATATTTGCAGCTTCCCTCATCAGTGTATTTTGGCACAATAAAGACTTGAACTATGTGGGATCTTGGTTTTTATCTGCAAATCCACAGTTAGAAAAAGGTCGTGTCTGTCACCAAATCTAATGAAAACAATATGTTTCAGTGTTCTCAGTGAAACAAACCCTGGAAACTCCTTTCAGGTGACACGAGATGTTTTGTTTCTGTTTTAATGATAATTCTATGTTCTCTAAAACTATAACAATATGAGTTCTGTTGAATGGCAGATAAAAATGTTCCTTTTCTAAAAAGGTCAAAGCAATTCTTCAGCTATATCAAAGTGTATTTTAGATCTGAAAATATCTTTCTGAAGCAAACTTACTTAGAAATGAATAAATTTCCACATAGTCAGTTTTCCTTGATGAAATACCTTCTTGAAAATTTTTGACTAGTTTAGTTAGCACCTAAAGAAATGCCTCAGTAATAGCTCATGCTTCTTAGGACTCTGGATGGAAGCTGTTTTCATCTGGAACTGCATTCATTCTCCTCAGGTTTGCACTCCTGGTTGTTTCAGTGATGAGAATAAAAATGTATTTTTACCTTCAGATTCCTTTTTTGATACAGTTGTGTGATGTGCTGCCAACAGTTTCACCCAGTGTTGGACTAAGCCATACAAGGACCCAAGTGGGGTGTCCTCTGTGCAAAGCAACCAAGTATCTGTGTCAGACAAGCACAAACACAGGCCATGTGGATAACCAAAAAATTTTATGCACAGCAGCAAACACAGCCAGAAGTTTGGAAACTAGGCTGGCAGCAGTCTTAAAACATTTTGATGTAGAGCAGAAGAAAGTCAAGAATGGCTGTTAAGCCTGGTTCCAGTGCAGAAGAAGGTTTAGCTGCATGCTCAAAAGAAATGGGTGGAGTTAATTTGTATTTGGTAAGAGAATATGTAAGGAAATTTGCCATCTTCAGCTGAGGATTTAAAGTGCATTCTAAATAAGGAAGGAAACTGAGGCATGAGAGTATCCAGTTTGGAAGAGTATGATGATTCTTGATATTGAAGTCTCTTGGTGAAAGTATGCAACAGGAAATGCAGGTGAATAAATTAACAGTGAATAAGTACATATGGAACTGAGAGTAGATCTACTAAGATACAATATTCTGAAAGAAAAAGAAAAACCTTAGACATCATGTTTTTCTTTTGATGCAGTTGTCACATTTAAGAATTCCAGAACAAAATTAGCAATCTTTCTTTCCAGAGGAAAATTATGCAAAATTAGCATAATATTGCTAAGCTGGACTGCCAGGCCTATGGGTCTCTCACTCCTTATTTCCAAGTGATTGACTCTAATTCTTTTGATCAACTGAAGTATATCTAGCAGATGATTCAATTTGCCATAGTGTAATGGTAGAAGCAAAAACTGTCTCTATAAATATTTTTTATATTTAATTGAAATTGGAATGATGGACATGCTCTTTAGAATTTTAAACGGTAGTTTAAATTGGTAGTTTTAAAATGTAGCTGCCGATGTAACCTTAAATGTCTGGTTTGAAATTGCTTCATTACAGAACTATAAGGAACACGTAGGAAACGGCAGATGAAATTAATGCATATGAACAATCACCCACACGCGTACTGATTCCCTACTTTAATTTCACTTTTCCTGTGTGCTGATGAGGTAGTTACTTTGTTTTGATCTTTGAAAGCTCATTAAGAACACTCATTAAGCCTCAGAATACTCAGTGAAGTATAGCTTTTGCTGTTACATGCAGGGTACAGTTCAATAACCTTTTCAGATTATAACAATTTGGAGGTAATCAGGAATAGTACCCCAGAGACTGAGTTACTGAAACATGATATAGATAAAAACAAACATAGAGATGTCAGGCTGATGTGTTGTCTAGGCTGGCACCACTATCATATTTTAAGATGCTCAAAGTTAAACTTTGTCACAAATAGATTGGAAACCAAATGAAAAGTACTGACACTTCAGCTGTACTTGTGCAAATTGGTTATTTTAATATCATTCTCCTTCCTGCTCTTTCTTTCTTGTTAACTTGAATTCCTTTACACATTTATTCTTCATTAAGTTCTAAATTTTATCTGTGTTGTTGTCTGTCCCCTCCTGCTCTCCAGGGAGGAAATCTTTTAGGCCCTTTTCTAAACTCTGTCCAAACTTCCTGAATTTTTAGTAATGTGTGCCATATCACTGCTGCCTGCATCCTCAGATCCTTCCTATGAGGCTGGGGATCTGTTGCTTTTGAACTGAAACAGGATAAAATATTGCATTTAAATGTATGACAGCTCATAGAGCACTTAGAAAACAACAAGAGTGGGAGTGCACAAGCAAGCTTCAGTTTTGCTGAGGAATGAAGGTCATAGAAAATTCTGCAGGGTTAATTTTCTTGTTCCTGTGTTAAGGAAAATCATGCTTATCCCTAAATGAGGAATGCAAAAATTTACATAAATTATTAGCTGAGAATTATCATCTGCAACTTTTCTTACAGATGATAATAGACTCTTTCCTTTTGGTTAAGTCTTATCTCTCAGCCCATTGCTATCAGTTGCTCATGAGGCATCAGTCCCTTTTCTTCATGATGCTCTGCTTCACAGGTTTCATGTTTTTGGCTCATTCTGCAATTAAGATGGTTCCTGTCTCTGCCATCCTTTCTCCTCCCTGCTCCCTTCTCCAAAACTGCTCAACAGCTGTTTGCTTTCTCTGCTGCACATTTGATTCTCTGACTCATGCATCAATAAAAGAACCTGCCACAGATGAATGGGAGCAAAGCTGAGATGTCTCTCAAAATGGTTGCTTTAAAAAGTCTTCTTGCTTCATTACACCTATGTCACCTGGAGGGTGTGACAAGTCTTGGTAAACTTCTGAAGGTTTAGGCAGTCCAGTGACTCACCGAGGAAGTCAGGGAGCAAAGGTATTGGGACTTTCTGTCTGCTGTAGCCTGGGGAGACTCAGAGGACGACTGTTCAGTTTTGGTCCTTGGGCTGGGCAAGGAAGAAGGAAGTGCCCTCCTCTGATAGCAATCCTATGTGGTCAGAACAGGGAATTGAGTGAAATGAAGGCTTAAATAGGGACTAGGCTGAGTCTTAGTGTCAGCTGAGCACATGGTTTACTGAGTCTGCTAGCTAAACTATGAGTCTCCCTTTTTGGCAGTATTGAACTAAAACATCAGCTGGGGTTTTATCTCTGTTTTAGCCTTTCAAAACAGCTATTTTTTTAATCTGGGGCAGGTATATCTCATAGAATTGTTGCTGGGGCTCCACTTCATCTTTGAGCCTGCAGCACAGAGCCCAAGGGCAAATGAGTCACCTAAGGAAGAAGAAGCTGTGGCAGAGCTGGGCTTAAGCAGGAAGAGATCATCACAGGACATCTCTATCTGATGCAGATAGACTTTTCTTAACCTTAACCAGAAGACCTGCCAGACCAGTGGCATGATGCTACAAGAATTATCTTAAGTCTTATTAGGCTCTACCCAAGGGCAGTGAATAAAAGGCTCCTGTAAAGTTGTGAATGAATGAATTAGAAAAAAAATTGTTTTCATATCTTTACAAGCATAATGTTTTTATTTGCCACTGCTAATTACTTTTCCAATTTGGAATAATAAGTAATTAATTTAAAAATAGTTATATCCAACCTCAGCTATAATAGAATTAACTTTTGTTAATTGCCAAACAATATAAAATTTTGGTGGTCAGCATGGCTTTTGAGGGGAATGAGAGATCATCAAAGTAAATTAAATTAGGAGTGCAATTGGGAAAATGAAGGCTTTTCAGCATACAGATAATTTCAATATGCAACATGTTTATTTTTTGAGGATATTCTGTTTCAGATTCAGAATAATCTAAGTCTTTAATATCAAATAAATTTCATATTAAACCAGGTTTTCCTGGATGCTTGAGTTATTGTTCCCACTTATTAGACTACATCTTTACATGACCTCTACCTTGAGATGACCGTTCCTTATTTTAGCATGCCAGTGTCAGAAAGGATTATGTTGCACCACAGAAGGCCATTTAGAAGAGAAGTCTGATTCACCCCAGATGGGGTTCTCTAGAGAAATAAAGTGTAACTTCAGCATGCAATTCAGATGCTGGAATTTTGTTGAAGTATCAGTAGTGGCAAAGGTCAAGAGCCCATTTTTCCCTCTATCATAGGATCATAAAATGTTTTGGGTTTGAAGAGATCTTAAGGTCAGCTAGCTCCAAAATCCCTGCCATGGGCTGGGAACTTTTCATGAGACCAGGTTACTTAGAGCCCCATTCAACCCAGTGTTGAGCACCTCCAAGGATAGGGAGTCTCCGGCCTTCCAGACAGTCTGTTCCAGTATCTCAACACACTTACAGCTAAGAATTTCTTCCTGATATCTAATCTAATCCATCCTACCCTCCTTCTGCTTCTCCTGTGTCCTAAACCTACATGCCATTCTCTAGCCTTTTTGTAAGCCCTGTTTAAATACTGGAAGGTGCTATAAAGGTCTCCCTGAAGCCTTCTCTTCCTCAGTGTGAACAAGCCCAGGTTTCTCAGTCTCTCACAGGGAATGTACTCCAGCCCCATGATAACCTTAGTTGCTCTCCTCTTCAGTCATTCCTACAAGTCCATGTCTTTCTTGTGTGGGGAACCCCACAGTTGGACACAGCATTCTGTGTGCAGAACAGAGAGGGTGAATTGCCTCCTTTCACCTGCTGGCCACACTGTTTTTGATGCAGCCCAGGATGCAGTGGGCAAGAGCACATTGTTGACTCATGCTGAGATTTTAATCTTCAAACACCAAGTGTGTGCTGCCAGGCTTGGTCTCAGCCCATTTTCTGCCCAGCCTGTATGTGTGCTTGGGACTGCCCTGACACAGGTGCAGGATCTTACACTTGCCCTTGTTAAACTTTATGAGTTTTGCACAGTCTCACCTCTCAAGCCTGTCAAGGCACCTTTGGTTGTCACCATGTGCTTTCTATAACATGGTTATTTCCCATGTGCTTTAGTGTAGTTCCCAGAAAGATCTGCTCCTAGATCCTGCCAGGCACTGAGGTGAGACTAGCTGGCCTATAGCTACCTGGGTCTTCCTTATCTCCCTTTCAAAAATGGGGGTTATGTTTCCCATTTTCCAGTCAATGGGAACTTCACCAAGCTGCCATGACTTAAATATGACAGAGAGTGGCTTAGCCACTTCTTCGGCCCGTTCCCTCAGGACATACAGACGTATCTCCTTGCAATTGTTTACTTTCAGGTTCCTTAGATGTTCTTCATTCTCCCAAACCCTGCTTTCAACTTCTGCAACTGGAACAGAGTGGCTGGAACACTTGCTGGTAAAACACTGGGGGAAAAAATAATGGACTACCTTGGCATTCTCCAAGTCCTTTGTACCTGGGTCTCCTATATCCCTCCTGAGAGTAACACATTTTTCCTAGTCTTTCTTTTATCATTGATATGCCCAAAGAAGCTTTTTTTATATTCTTGGTATCCTTGGTCAGGTTAACTTCTGCCTGTGCTTTATCTATCCTAACAATCTTCTGGTATTTTGGCTATTTTTCTGTATTCCTCCCAGGATACCTGTCCCTTCTTTCAGCATCCTGTTTGTCCAGGAGTTCCTTGTTCATCCATGTAAGCTTCCTGGACTTCCCTCATTTCTTCTTCATAGAGATGCATCGTTTCTGAGCCTGGAGGAGAAAATCATCCATCTTGAATATCATCCATCTCTCTTGGGTTCCTATTTCTTCCAGGATGCTATCCCATAGCACTCAACTAGGGAGACCCTTGAAGAGAACAAAGTTTGCTCTCCTTGGAGTCCAGGGTAATGAGCTTGCTGTGTGCCCTCCTCACTACCCTAAGGATCTCAAACTTCTCCATTTCATGGTCACCACAGTCCAGGCTGGGCTTGAGCTTCACATTCCCCACCAGCCTTTTCTGGTTGGTTACACAAAGGACCAGCCTAACACCTCTCCTCATTGGCTGCTCTATCACTTGGCAGAGGAAGTTGTTAACGTGTTCCAAGAACCCTCTAGATTGTCTAAGCCCACTGTATTGTCCCTCCAACAGATATTGGGATGGTTGAAGTTCCCTATGAGAACAAAGATATGTGAATATGAGGCCACTCCTCTGTGTGTAGAAGATCGCATCAGCTTGATCTTTCTGTTCAGGCAGCCTCAGAGACTTACTATAGAATCACTAGTCCCTGCTCTCCTTTAATCCTGACCCATAAACTCTCATTCAGCTCATCATCTATCCCCAGCTGGAGTTCCATGCACTCTGTCATCATAGAGGGCATCACCACCTTCTCATCTCCCCTGCCTGTCCCTCCTAAAGAGCTCATATCTTTCCATTCTGACACTCCATGAGTTTCTGTGATGCCAATAAGATCAGAGCCCTGCAGGCAAGTGCAGGTCTCTAGTTCCACCTGGGGAATCCCAAGCTGAGTGCATTATGACTTTCTGTCTGAAGTGTCTGGAATTCCTTGGGACTGTGCTTCATGTGCTTTCCTCTGGACCTGTGTAACTCCTACAGACTCTAAGCATCTCTTGCTGTCTGGCTCACTGGTATGAGTGGATGGCCTGTCATCCCATGCCTTATCACTGTTAAACCTGATGATATCCACATCTCCCATCACATTTAAAGCCATAGAAACAAATCTCGGCCAAAGATGATTTTTCCCTTTTGAGAGAGGTGGATCCTTTCTGAACTCAGCAAGTCTGGTGCCGTGTAGGCCATCCCATTATCAAAGATCTCCAAATTTTGGTGGTCACAAGGTCATTTCTTAGTAGACTGAGTCCACCTGTTTTCTGTTTATGCTGTCACATTCACTTGGAAGACCAGAAATGAGAATAAGCTGAGGATGTGATTCCCTCAGAAACTGTCCCAATGCCTTGAAGTCTCTTTTGTGCACATTTCTACTATGTCTTGCATTTTTATGGAGGTGCATAAGGAAGAGCAGTAACAAGTAATGGCTGAAAAAAGGAAAAGGAAAATTCCTGAAATCCGAATCTTAGTTTCCCATCTAAATTTTGGTGGAAGAGTGTCTAAGAAGGATGCAGAACTAGAAAAAGCACAGATAATGCTTCCCCTTAATGTTCTTCTAATTTGCAACACACTCCAAGCTGTCCCTATGCTGAAATAGATGTAGATGTAGAATTTCCTGAATCAGACATGTTATCTGTTTGGGTCAGAATCATACAGATCAATTTTTCATGTGAAAACACATCTGTAAGCTTTGTCTTACCCACCTCCTTCTGTAAGCACATCTTCCACTGGCAGTGAAAGAGAAATTAAATTTAATATTGGACTGTTTTAAAAGAAATGTTTTGCCTCCTTCCAGTTCTTCCAGAATATGCTGTGTTTGTTCAAATCAACCAGAACTAAATAAACTAAATGCCTATTTTTAGTGATTTTTTTTTTCTTTTTAAGATTGAATTTTATGCTGTGGGGAAATAGAAAAGAAAATCTTCAGTAACGAAAATCTTAGTTATCTGCTATCCTGCTCTTGAAAACACTCCCAAAAAAGAGAGAGTAGTGATTTTTCAGTAACCAATTCTGAGTTTCAAATAATAAATCAATAATCCTTGAGCAAGATTGAAGTAATTTTGTTCTTTGTTATGCTGGTTTGTCACAACTTGTTAGGAGGATTTATTTCCCTTTGGGACTGTGACACTGCTGCCATGACAACAGTAATTCACAAAGCCAGATTCATCCCATGATATATAAAATTATGGAAACTGTCTAGGGTGTTGCTAAGTATTATATATTTTCTTTTCTTTTGTTAGTAATTTAACTTGGTGGGTGGATAATAACACCACCAAGTTTGGAAGCTTTCAGATGCCTATTTGCCTATTTCATTCTATATGGAAGTTTTCTTGCAGAAAGTTCCAAATCTGATACAAAATCTGTTTTGCACATGATGAACCTTCGGTAAGATGCAACAGCATTAGCAGAAGTCCAGGTAATTCACCCAGATAGGTTTAAGTGTGTGATCTTCATAGCTATTTTTTATGACTCAAGGTCATTTTCTATTACATTTTGGGCAGAAAGACAATGTTAGCACAATTTATTCACTGCCATATGCTTGTTCTCAGGCTATATTACAAATAGAGTCTATTTCCTAAGCATTACAAGGGGTTTTCAACAGTAGAAAAGTCTGTTTTGAGCTCAGGAAGCATAAAATCAGTTCCCATCCAAGTTTTCTTTCTGTAGAAGTACTGCACTTTCCAGTGCAAGCCTGATATCCGCTGGATAAGTAATTGTGATTTTGTCAAGCCCTTTCCATCACATCTCTAATTTGTCAAACCAGAATAAGCATGATTTCCTTGCATTTCATTTGTTCTAATTTTCCACTTAATGATTTTTTTTTTCCCCAAAAAAGTGTTAAGTGACACTTGGCAGTGCTGGCACTGTTTCCCAAGTCATTTAAAAAGTAAATCAAAGGAAAAATGTCCCTTCCCATTTCCAAACTTTTTTATAAGGATTAATTTCACCTTCCAGTGTCTTGTGCAGGATTGACAAGTGAAAGCAATGGAGTCACCAGTTTTCTACTCTCTAGTTTCCACATATTGCCTGCCACAGTGATATGGAGAATCTTTTAACTTTCTCCTTCCTCTACTCTGTTCAGACTGTTTGGGTTCTGGGCAGGTGGCCATGTGTAGGTTTGGGAGTGGTTAACTGGCTGGTGGTAACACACGTAACTGAGCATTGTTTCTTCCTTACTGATCTGAGAAAAGATTGAGCTGAATGATATTTTTTCAGCAAGGTGGGTTGTCCCATGTGCTGTCAGTCAGACCCTGTTAAAATTAAAACAGAGTTAGTGTGCTCTTGCAGTTCTGCTCAAAATCTCCCAGTGGTACTTTGACAGGCTGCTATTAGGTCTGCTAGCTGCATGCCTGGAGTTTTAAACTCTCTTGGGTTTTGGATCAGCCCCATAGCTATGAAATCCACAGTGACAACTTTCCCCTTGTCCTCTATGAGTGGAGTCTGTTACATCCCTTCCTGAAGTGGGACCAGTGGCAGTGAGCATTGTGTTGTTCCTGAAATATGCCTCTATGAGGATAGGTAATTCCACTGAGATTGTTCTGGTTTGTGTTTTTCAGTAGAAAACAGTAGAAAACAGACTGTTAGATGAAATAAAGACTTTGCACTGAAGTACAGTGATTAATTTAAAATATTTTAGATTCATTTTGACTGCACAAAATGACATGTATGTCTGCCATTTCTTATAGCTATTTGGTTCAAATTTCTGTGCACCCTTTGGACTTTGAATCAGGATCCTTTCAAATTTTCAGGTCTTTCATGGTGTGTGGAACATTTGTAAAATATAACATTCTTTGACCTCCTCAGTCTCTGGAATTTCCCTTTCCCCCCCCCTCCATATTCCTGCATCCATTTTATAATTTTTTTGGTGGATAGACTTCAGTCTCTTCAGGAAAATTCTACTGCACTCCTCCTTCTGTCCCTCTCTGTCCTTACAGGCAAGACAGAACAAACTTGGTTTCATAGATCATAGGTTTTTGGCTTTTCTGTGTTGAGGCCATCCCAGGAGTGATTAGGAATGAGTATCCCATGTCTCCATCTTATAGAAATTTTGCAGTCTTTGCTTTCTAACCCTATAGCAAAAGATAGAAAAATTGTATATATCTTGTGATTGGTATTCAGTATTGCAATAACTTCTTTAAATCAACCAAAATGAATAGGCTTTTGTGAGATAAATTTCACAATCATTCTGGAGGTGCTGTAGAAATCAAAAGTAAAATACTTTGGATTTCATATCCAAGCTTAGAACATATGATTGCTTCAATTTTCTCTTAACTATTTACTGTGTCCTTACTTCTGCTTCTAAGTATTTTTCTCTGTGTAGGGTCATTCTGACAGTAAGTTAAAATGGCATCTTCCATAATGCAGGTCTAGGGGTGCTTGAAGTGAGATTCCCTGGACACAAATCTGTGGCTATTTACTGCGGATGTCTTTGAAAACCTTTCTCAAGTCTGAGCTGTAATTTTTAAGTATTTTTTTAAACTATTGCTTACTTGTTTATCACTTCAGCCCCTCACCCATTTTCTTGGATACCTATGCTGCTTTCTTAAATTTGATTTTGATCTAATCTCTATGTAACCTGCCTGTGGATAGCACAGCAATCAATCTTTCCCCTCATCCTTTACAAAGCTGGTACAACAGTGGCAGCAGCAAAGGTTAGTGTTGAGACTCGCCTACTGAAAAGGAAAAAGTTGGACTTGCTGGTAAGAGTATAATTAATATTAAATAAAATATCTCTTCACCTCCTTATAATGTGGGCTTATATGATAGTGCATTCTTCCCTTGCTATTTCTTATAATTTTCCCCTTTTATTTTTCAGGGAAAGAGAAAAAAAAAGCTTGCATTTCATTTGAATAAAAATTGTTTTGCAACATTAGAAACATTGGGAATAGTCCCATTTTCAACCAATTCCAGGCATAGCTTTATTCTTTGCTTGTTTGATTAACATGATGACTTGGGTTAAAACATTTTTTTCTCAAATCTTTTACCTACAATTTCTGCTGTAGGCACAAGCTGTTTTCTGGCACTTTTGAATGGCTCAGTGAACTGAGACTCTCTGGATGCTGGAAGTTGAGTTTAGGACTCCAGAGGCAGTGAATATTTAGGACTCTTGTTTACCGTAACACATATGGTAATATGACAGTCTCCACTTGTTTGCATCTCTTCTAGGGAATCTTATGTAAATTCATTAATTTGCATTCAGCAGTGAAAATCAAGCATTGCCACTTCTTAATACAAGACATGCTGCCTTGCATAACCTCCATTGCTATATTAGTTAACTTTCAGCTAATTATTTTTTTGACTGCAGTATCATCTGTGACTTTTGTCTTCATATTATTAACATGAAAAGACAGAGACCTGCTGGTTTGGTTTTTTTAAAAATTTGTGAAAGAGGGAACTATTGTAAGAATTGTTATTGATGGAAGAGAAAGTGGATGAAAGTCAATCAATAATATGTATTACAAAAGAGTTTTTCCAAAGGAATTCTAGAGACAAAGTTATTTTAAAACCTGTATCTATGTCCTTTCGTCCTACTCCCTGTCTGGATATAGCACTGTGATGATTTTGAAGCAAGGAGGAGAGCATATTTGTAAAACTCAGGAAGAATATGGAGAAATAAAAATTTCACTCACACATTTTAGCTGGATTATTCATGAATCCAATGTGCTACACAACAGCTGCTTGAACTGAAATTAACGTTCAACTTGTGCTGGTTAGGATTAAGACCTTTGTCTACTGAAGTACCATTGGGCTGAGTATGTAAATCCTGTGATCCTTATTTGAATATTAGATACCAGCAGTTTGATATGGCAATTACTATTCAGTTCAGTGCAAGAATGGGAAGGACAAAAGTTTGTGATATATCTTTCCAAGGTAAATTTCTCTTGTGGTAAAATTTTGTAATGTGAAGTCAGAAAGACACTTCAGAATACAACTTCATTAGAGATCTGAAACTTAAAGAATTTAATTTATAAATTGAAAACTTAATTCATTAAGAAGGTTGAATTAGAAGAGTGAAATAATGTTCAGATTAATTTGTTTTAAAAATATAGAAGAAATCATGGAACAGTGAAAGCATAGCTGTTCTCAGTTTCACTGGTTGATGTGCCATGGCTTTGATATATATATATTCAGAAAATGTATAGAATCCTGTTTACTTTTAGATTTAGATTGGTAAGGACTGTGTTTTTATCTGTATATCTGGTAGTTGTTTTCCTTCAATAGACCAACATGTATTTCTTGGTAAAATCACTGTGAGGTCTGAAGTGCGCCATGAAATATGTCAATATATACATGAGTGGATTTTTACAGTGCTTCATGAACAGTCTTTAGTTTCTGCCTTTCACTGGGAACTTTTATCACTTAAGACATCATAAAGGCTGTAAGTCAGCTATTTTGAATACAACCCATTGCCTATTTCTTGCAATTAAAAAAAAAAATAGTATTTTTATTTTATTTACAAGGTAAAACTATTCTGACACTTTTCTATAATTGGGCTTTCTTTTAAATGTAAAAACTGCTGAAAATTTTTGCTGGAAAGACAGATTTATTAATCTCTAGTTATTTTATTAAAAATATTTTAGTTGGATGGATGATTTTAACATGTACTACTTTCATTACACTCTTCATAGAAATGGATATCAGTATCAGCTCACACAGAAAAGTAGGTGCACAAGGGATGTCTTAACTAGATCATGTGGGAAAGGCATATGTGTTTTCTATAAGAGAAGAGAAAAGCTGTTGAACTGCCAGAGGAATCAACTTATTTATTTCCCTGAAGTCTCAGCTCAGATTTCATTAAATATTTTCGCTTCTAAGGTGCTGGTGTGTATTGGATTTTGAGAAAAGAATGTGGAAGATAGTCTGGGGCAATCTGTCCCACACAGCTGCTCAACTTGACAGAATCAGACACAGATTCAGAGTCATTAAAGTAAAAAGTTTAAATGAATAAATAACATTTCTTTATAGAACAACCCTTTACTTTTAGTACTGGGTTTCTAGCTGTCATCTCTACATTACACTGAAGTTACTAACCAGCACCTGTCAACACAGGACTGTTACATTTCATGCTGAACTCCTGGTGCAATTGGTTTGAATTATCATTCTTAAGATTGCTAGATAACCATTAAAAACCTTTTTTTTTTTTTTCCGGATGCTGAATTATCACTTTATTTTAAATTCAGTTCAACTGAAGAAATTGTGGAGGTAAGTTTTTTACTACTCTTTTCAGACGTGTGATCTTGTTTTCATGGACCAGTTTGTTCCTGTTACATATTCTTCCTTAAGAAACATTATTTTGCTTTGGAACATTAGAGTGATAGTAGGTCCAGAGAACTCTGTTTAATAAGTAGAGGAGAAATAAGCTAAAAGGTTATTAATCAACCAATATTTAGCAGGTTGAGTACAAGGCATGTAGGCCAAGGACTCTCTCAGTTGGGGTGGCTACATTCTTGTGTTTTCATTACTTCAGACTTGACATATTCTTGGTGCAATACCGAATGGCTCCTGAACAACTTGCTAGGCATTTGATTTTCTTCTATTTTTCTGCCTTGTCTTAGTGCACCTGTGGCTCTTATTCTTCCTGGCATGGACCTGAAGGTCAATGGTCAGAAAAACATAAGTACCTAGGACATGTGAAAATTCTCTATTAGGTGCTTCTCAGTCTTTAAAGACTTCATCAAATACTTCTGTTCTAGTGTGAATGGTTGTGAAGGATCAGAGTTTAAATGTAAGAGCCATGAGATATGCACATATGGATAAAAACACTGTGGGCTAATACAGGTAAATAAAACTATTCCTAGATGTATCCACACTTCCTAGATGTATCTGCACTTGAACATGGTTTTTTTTGAGTTCTCTTTCACCATTCTTCTGTTTGATGAAGAATTGTGCAATGACAGCATTTGGTAGCATAATTTCATGGCTGACAAAGGAGAGAGTGAAAAAGCAAACTTAATGCTATATAAGATACTCCGTTTGCTGTTGAGCAAATGTAAATATGGGAAGCTAATCTACATAAGGATGGTGAAGTTATATTTTGAAACTGTCCATTTATCATCTTTGTATAGAATTTATTTGTGACAGAGAGAAAAAACTTCAGCTTTAAACTGGTAGTATTTAATGAAGTTTCACCTGGGTAATGATAATGTCAACTTCTGGAGGAGGAAAAATCTTAGATGTTATTCTGTTTTAGTGGTGCAGATGTATGTTCAGTTTTGAGCAATTCAGCTGATCAAGAAAGGTGATTTTGTGGAATGCATTAAGAACTCCAGGAATAAAAATAATCAATATTAATTTATTTTCCTGTTGTTTCCTTCTTATATTACTTTTTACTCATTTGTCCTTTCCTTCTTTTCTCCTGTGTCAGTGGTGCTACCTGTTAAGCATAAAAGTCTCAGTCACCCTAAAACTCTGCTGACTGCTGTATCCTGACAGTGGTCTGAAGTGGATATTTACAGAGTACAAGAGGGCATGTACAGAACAATACTTTCTCTGACATTGCCTCCCAGCTTGTGATACAGAGATATGCATTGCAAATTAAGCTAGGAGTTTGTATTCCAAATAAATGATCTGTTTTGGGTTGATTCCAGAAAAGCCCAAACAAGGGAAATCATAAATCATAAATTAGTAGATTTTTCCAATTCTAAATTTAAAACTGTCCCCACCTTTTGATGAATAAAGGACTGTTTCTATGCAGGCACTATTAACTTGTTCTTATGTTGTGAATATCCTTTCACTTAATAATCCGTTTCAGTAAGATACTATCTTAAGGAGAATATATATATATATATATATATATACATACATATATATATATATATATATATATATATATATATATATAAATTATATATTTTTAATATATGATATATTCATTATATATATTTTATATATTTTTTAAAGAGTAAAATGTGTTTTAGTGCTTTATGGGTTGCATAATAACTTCCCAGTTGCTTCATGTAATTAGAATTTTGAATGCAGTATGAACAATAAGGTCTTTATTTCTGATGGATGAAAGTAATGTGTTTTGTTATCCTATAATTATTAAAATATAGAATTTCATGCCACTTATTATCTAATATGTGTGCTCATACTACATTATTTCTGTGCTTGTATTTAGAATACAATTAAACATGCACATTTTTGAAACTTATCATGCATATTTCTTTCCAAAATGTGCAAGAAAACAACAAAGATACACTTGGGCTAATGGCTTGAAGAAAATATCTTTGTTTCAAACAGGTATAATAACAGCCACTGCTGAGATATGCTGCCGTAGCAGTATGCCCGCAGCGTATGGAGCTGTGTAATTGTTTTCCATGAGTCCAAAAATAGTTCCTATAATATCAGCTTTGTGGGCATATTACTTGAAAATCAATAAAATTCTTGCTAAGAGTACAATTCCTTGTAATAAATACCTTCAGGTCTGTTTTTTTCCTTATGAATTTGTTAGTAGTGCTAGCTTAAAAATTGGTTTCAAAATCCATGCATGTAGTAATCTGTGTATGCCCTCATATTTCAAATAACCTTCCTTATTTTTGTAGCCTCTAGGTTTGTCTGGACAAGGATCATGGAATATATAAGCTTTAGGAATTTTGATTATCACATTTAGCTCAAAGAATTTATGTGGTTAAACTCATAAGGAAATGTAAACTTCAGGGACTAGTTTCTGAGTTCTTCTTTTTTTAATATCACTTCTAAGTCTCATCACACACATACACACACAAAAACACCCTGTCTCCTTCACCTCCACCCTCCATCCCCAGTGTTTGACAAAGAACAGATTTTAAAGAGATTTATAATTCTGCACAGTCTTTTGCCTTCAGTGGTCTTGAATGAAAACAAGCTAGCCTTTTTGCCTGCTAGCTAATTTATGTCAACTATAAAACCACAGGATGATGAACTGGATTAAGGTATTCCACACATTTCCCAGAGGCCACCACTTTTATTTGATACTATAAGAGATGTGAAAAACTATGCAGAATTAGACCCTAAAGCCAAGTGACATATAACAAAATTTTCTTATTATGTGACCATTTATCCACCTAGTTCTGCAAAAACCCTAACACCCCCATTTCTTCCCAAAACAGAAAGATAATAATAACATGAGCAAGAAAATGTAGGAGTGCAACTAATTGATTTATACATAGTAACATTTAAAACTGATTTGTTTTTAGCTGTCTTGCTACCACTTCTTATGTCTAAACTGTTTTAGTATTTTTGATATTTACTTTTACTAAATTGTTATTTAAAGGAAATATTTTCTATTGTACTTCTGAAGGATGGTTAAACTAAATGAAAATCATTGCTTATTTTCTTGTTTAATTTTTCCTACATATGAATATGACAACCTTATTCAGGCAGTTGGTAGCTAGTAGTAAATCATCCCTGAATTTTTAGTCCAGTCCTCAGTACTGGAGGGTTAAGTCTACTGATGTTCCTCTTATCTAACCTGACATATGTCAAACAAACAAGTAAACTCTAGAGCATAGATTTCCTGGGGGAGAAGATGAGGAATAAGAAGCTTGCATGTAGCTGTGGTTCGCGATGATGACTTTCTGCTGGAGATGCAGCTTCCATTCCAGTTTGCTCCTGGCTGGTGTAAGGGTTTCTGTGCCAGCAAGCTCAGTAACTGCTGAAACTAGGAGGAAACCTCCCAAATGACTAGGCAGCTTATTTTTGTGAGAACCATTAAAATAAAAGAAGACAAATTTTAAGCATGTATCTATAAGGTAAAATAGTAGTATTTCTGTACTATAAAACATCACTTGGTAAGTAGCATCAATTTTTTTTCTCCTACAGTGGTAACAATAATAACTGTTGTTTACTGACTTATTTTATAATTGTAAGCATATGACTTGCTGTAGAGAAGGTACTTAAGTGAAGTTAATTTCTTATCACACACTCTGAGTCCACATGCAGGTGATTTTGTGCTGGCAATACTTGCCTGAATGCAGTCATGACCATACTTTTATTTTTCCTTAGCAATTGGTAGCAGAGGAGCAAGAAGTCTGTTAATGGTTTCTAGTGCCTGAAGAGTCATCTTATTTTTCCCTCTCTGGACAAGGAAAAAGTTTTCTCTGCAAAAGGGGTAGAACATATGATTATTCAGGTTTCTCTTCATGTACTTTCAGTTTTGACTGAATGCTCTAACCAAAGGTTAAGAAGGAAATTCCAGTAGTCTATTAATCTGCTGAATCTTTCAGCCTGAGACCAAGATCAAGGGTATCAAGAAACCAAGTGTTGGGTTCTTCACTTCAGTCACAACACCCCCAGGAAGTGCCATAAGGTGGGATAGAGTGGCAGGAGATCTGCCCAGTGGAAAAGGACCCGGGGTGCTGGTGACAGCAGCTGAACATGAGCCAGGGTGTGCCCAGGTGGCCAAGAAGGCCAATGGCATCCTGGCCTGGATCAGCCAAGGTGTGGCCAGCAGGGCCAGGGCAGGGATTGTCCTCCTGTACTGGGCACTGCTGGGGGCACACCTGGAGTGCTGTGTCCAGTTCTGGGCCCTCCCAAGAAAGGCACTGAGGAGCTGGAGAGAGTCCAGAGAAGGGCAGTGGAGCTGGGGCAGGGTCTGGAGCACCAGTCCTGTGAGGAGCAGCTGAGGGAGCTGGGGGTGTTTGTCCTGGAGAAAAGGAGGCTCAGGAGGCTCTTTAACTGCATGAAAGGAGGTTGTAGCCAGGTGGGGTTGTTCTCTTCTCCTGGGCAGCCTGTGATAGGACAAGAGGAAATTGCTTCAAGCTGCACCAGGAGAGATTCAGTTTGGACATGAAGAAGAATTTTTTCATAGAAAGAGTTGTTAAGCATTGGAAAGGTCTGCCCAGGGAGGTGATGGAGGTGTTCAAGTAATTACTGGATATGGCACTTAGTGCCATGGCTTAATTGACGTAGTGGTGATCAGTCAAAGTTTAGACTTGATTGCAGATGTGTTTTCCAACCTAAATGATTCTGTAATTCTGTGAAAACTCTGAGGGATACTCCTTACTGGGATCTTGTGTCAGCTTACTGCAACCTGTTGCAAGTTCTTTTAACAGTCAACCTGTGGCAGGTGCAAGCAATTAGACATTCCAGGGTGTTGAAATAGTGGCTCTTGTACTTCTACACAATAGACCATAAGGCACACGAGGTAAAACCAAGGTAGGTAGTAAAGTGCTAACACTGATAGCACTTTAGTAGTAGATAATACTGATATATATTTAGCGTAATGATATTTATACAACAATGTATTATGGTCAATCTGCTAAGGTGGGAAGAAAGGGCTTGGCATTTCTCATTTCACTGAGATCCCTGCAGTAGCAAAGTTAGCATTTTTAATGTACAATGACAGATGCAGGTAAATGGCCTTTTTATTCCTAAACGATTTAGTAACTTGTATGAAACTTTCTTCTGTCTCTCTAGTTTAGTTTACATGTATTACTAATGATTTTATGTAAATTGTGAGTTTTCTGCTGTATTATAAAATGACTCATGTAAAATTAATTGTTTCGGCATACTCCATACTTGTCTGGAATAATGGTTATGTGTGTTTAATACTATTGAGATGGCTTTCAACACTTGTTTAAAATCTATGTGTCTATCTTTTCTGGCATCCTTTTTTTACCATGTCTCTTCATTAATTTTTTCATGCTTCAAATGTGGACTTGCTAGCCTGGTGATTGCAGGTCTTATTTTCTTGCTCAGTGGGCCTGAAGCACTGTAATCTTTCTGTATCCATTAGATCAAGAGTATTAAATATTTGCTATGAATACTGATTGAAAATGTGCTGTGTCAAGTGCTCTCTTGACTTCTATAAAATCAACGCTACTCTTCCTGAATATTCACCATGATAAATATACCAGTCACTGGCTTTTTACTTTTCCTTAACTTGTGTATTTCAATGCATTCAAAGTAAGCATTCTGTGGTGATATCTATATTAAGGTTGTGCATTTTCAAAGTATGTAGAAAAATATATTGTTTGTGAATTTACAAAATTAAAAGAAAATAACACCTTTTTATAACTTTACCACAGTGTAGAATAATTTGGCTATAAATACTTTGAACTATTTAAAAACAAGGATAAAAAAAATTGCAAAGTGAGCCCTCCTTTAAAAAACTTATATAGCAGAACAATAAGAAGAATGCAACTAGCTTTTTATGGACCATAGTATGTCTGGAAATGACCTGTTGCAGCTGAAAAAGGTGGCTATTTTCAAAGGTACTGGTGTGGGGGAGGGAGAGAAGCAGGTTACCTCAGGGATGGGGAGGGGGGCAGAAATCATATTGGTTTCCAGGCAGCTAAAGTTTGAACAAGTGACATAATCATCAGAATAAACATTATTTCTGTAGACAAGAAGTATATCATATAGACTTCAGAAAATTAGCTCTAGCAATTTAGCCTTCTTGTGAAATGATTTTAAGTAAGTCAAGGTGAAGCATCTCAGTTTTTGAAAAAAGCCAGTGAAGAAGAGAATGGCACCAATTCAGACTCATTTCTCTTCAGTGAAAGGAAGTAATCATTCAGCCAGTCTTTGCAAAGAAAATGGAGGAAGCACTAAGCTGTCTGAAATCAGAAAACACGGCAACTTTGAAAAGAAATGCTATTGATCAGAAAAATACAGCTACAGTTATATAGGTTACTATTAAAGTGCATTTTTTCTTGTTACCTTGTCCTACACTATTTCCAAGCTATTTTCACACTGATTTGTTGGTTGCAGAGTGAGATTTTTCTACTGTGTGGCTGCAGAAGAAATACCTGTGTTAGAAAACATCTTGTAAAAGAATGAAAAGTTTTTGAATTGAAAAAAAAAAAGAATTGTTGCCTGTCTCCTGACCAAGATGGCAAGAAAAGTATTTTTATGGATTCTCATGATCACCATAATTAAAACAAATCAGTATTTTGAGACAGACATTAATAAATAATGCAAAATTAGTTGAAAATGAGACAGAATTACTCAGTTGCACTGTGCTTTTTGGTCTTAATTAATTTCATGGTTTTATAAACATGTTGTTCTTTATAACTTTAAAGACATTGAGGCATGGAGATGAGTTTCCTGAAGTTGAGAAGCTATCCCAAGCTAGCCACAAGCGACAGTTGAAAAACTGCATACTTGTAATTTTTGATGATTTTTAATGGTGACAATTTAGCATCTTGTGAAGAAAATAATTAGCACGGATCTTTTGCATCCAGGTGCCCAGCACTTAAATTTCTCCTCTTTGGTGAAACAGATGTTACCTCTTCTTAAATGATTCCTTCAAGAAGAGTTTTAATTTGAATAAAGTACATTCATAATCCATACTGAACCAGACAGAAAGTTATTTGTGATTTCTCCCTCTCTCTCCCTCCCCTTCTCTCTTCCTTTTTCTTCCCTTCCTTCTCAGGAAGATTTGATTTTTCTTGTCTTTCTTTTCTGGCATATTTTTTCTCCTTCTTATTTGTCCCCTGTCTTTTTCCATGCCAAGCTAGGGAAAAAAAAAAAGGAGAATAAAAAATAAAAATGGAGAATCCATTTTCCTGGATTATTTCCAACCTTGACAATACTGAAAAGATGCATAATTGTGTCTGTGATGTAGTACGGCAGAATCCACAAAGAATATTAAAGCTCTCTGTGCAACCCTGTGTCCTGTCAGAATTAAGCTTCTAGTGAGTTACTTTGTCAGTAGTCTGAGAGGTTTCTGGAATACAAATGTAGGCCTTCAGATACACCTGAAGACACTCCTGCTGTGTTACTCGTCATCTTGTTGGCTGTACTGATCAACAAGTCTGCCTCTGAAGAAGGGATAGTAAAACTGCTCCTTATATTCTTTCAGGCAGTCAGTTGGGCAAGATCAAACAACTGGCGAAGGTGGTCTGAGCTACCTTCCATGGCCTGAATGGAGAGTGCCCCATAACCCATCCCTTCCACTGACAAAACCATTGAGAGGTTTGGTAAGGTTTAGAGTATGGTAAAAAGGTTTAGATGGATGGTGAAAACCAACTCAGGGACAGGTAGTATCTTGAGTCATGACATAAATTTGCTGAGTTGGATGTTGATTCATCATGAAATGTTTAACAATTCTTCAGACAGGTTAATAGCATTCCAGTCTGTCCCATGCTCACATCCAGAGGCTGCAGTGTGTAATTTATGCTAGGAAGTGCCACTCATGGTGTCTGCTTCAAGGTCCATTTTAAATTGTACAAAAATAATAAATACACACCACAAGTTGGGACAGCAAGCAATAATAGCACACACTCACACTGTCCTTAATTTTTACCGCATTGTTTTACACAAATTTCAGTTGGTGCTCATGCTTATCAACTCTCCATCTGATTGTGGTTTTGCTTTTTAAAAATATGTTCTTTTATTTTGCTGCTATTCTATTGTTCCTGTTCTGATTATTAAACATTATAACTAGGATATTGACACTTTCAATCAGTTTTTCCTTTGAATTCAGACATGTTCATGTGTCTTTACAACATGAACATCTCAATTTCATACCACTCCTACTGTGTTAGGTTTTTGAAACACCATCCTATTTTAGGAGACTGGTCTACTGCTCTTGATCATAGAATCATAGGATGGTTTGGATTGAGAAAGGCTTTAAAGGTCATGACCAATTTTCCTGAAATGAACAGGGACTTCTTAATCTAGAAAACTTTGCTTTGAGCCCTTCCAGCCTAACCTTGAATGAGCCTTGACTTTGAATTCCCTGATCCAGGGACGGGGTATCCCCCATCTTTCTGGGTGACCTGTTCCACCTTTTCACTACTCTCACCATAAAGAATTCTTCTATATATTTATACTGAATCTATCTTTTAGTTTAAATCCATCACCACTTGTCATTTCACAACTGACCCCATTAAAATTCTGCCCCAATATCCCTGTCATTCCTATTGGCCCATCCAGTGCACACTGGTGGATCAGGTCCAGTTTTCTGTTTACACCAATACCCTGAGACATTTTTGGCAAGGCTGCTCTTGGTCAGTTCATCCCTCAGCCTGTGTTGATAACAGAGTTGCTCTGACTCAGGTGCAGCACCTTGCACCTGGCTTCATTAAATCTCCTGAAGGTTCACATGGGCCTCCTTCTTGAGCTTGTCCAGATCCCTCTGGATGTCACCCTGTCCTTCAGGGGTGTCTACAGCACCACTCAGCTTGGGGTCATCTGAAAACTTGTGGATGTTTTCTTCTCTCAACCCTTCTATGTCATCAATGAAGAAGTTAATTAACACTGGTCCCAAACCCTGGTGCAAACACCTGATAGTACCACTTGTCACTGATATCCACCCAGACATTGAGCTGGATGTGACCATCCAGCCAATTTCTCAACCACTAGTCCATTCCATCCACTAGTCCAATGAATAGTCCGTTCATTGAAACCATCTCCTCCCCAATTTAGAGAGAAGCATCATGTCCAAGACTTTACAGAAATCCAGATAAATGATATCTGTAGCCCTTGCCTTGTCTCATGCAGATGCTGCATCATAGAAGGCCACTATCTTGGTCAGGACTTGCCCTTGGTGAAGCAATCCTGGCTGTCCCAAATCCCCTCCCTGTCCTCCTTAGCACTGCTTCTGGGAGGGTCTATTCCATGATCTGCCCGGGCACAGAGGGGAGGCTGACAGCACAGTAGATCCCAGGGTACTGCTTTCTAAAGATGGATGCAATGTTTCCATTTCCCCAGTCTCTGGGGACTTCACCTGACTGCCATGATTTGTCAAATATCATGGAAAGTGCTTGGCAGCTACATCAGCCAATTCCCTCTGGAATGTGGGATGCAATGTTGTTTGTTACTGCTCAGCGGTGCCTTTCAGACTCAGTCAAGCGGCGTGTATAGAGCTGTCTTTGACTGTTTCATCTTTGCCTTAGAAATGTGATAGAGACTTGTGGAGTGAGAGAGTGAGAAGGAGAAATACTTTTAAGAAAGGCTTTTACTACATAAAATGTACCCCTCAGCACAGTGTCTTTCACCCGACTCTTTGGGGTACATGTTTTGTTTGCTAACGCTCTACCTTATTCGCACGGACTTTCTGGGAGAGTCTTGACAATACTAACAACTTTTAACAACAAAAAACCAATTTTTACAAGGTTTTGAGACACATTTGAAAGCACTTGATACTGCCTAAATTACTAGTTAACCACATTTCCTCCTATCCACAGCGACAAGTCAGAAAAAAGATAGTGCTCGAGGGGACCCATTTCTGACAATCACGGCCAGCCTGAGTCAGTCTCTTAACACCAGATGGAGCTGCGGTTATGCAACCCCATGTGTCTATAGGTGAATTAAGGAGCAACCAGAACTCCTTTCCCCCAGGCCTCAAGTCAGGTGCCAACTTGTCTGATGCACTTGGTAGTCCTTTGGAAGTGCTCTATCTAAGAGCCATTTGCTTAGTACAGGAGTAGCAATATTTAAATTTAAAAAAATCCCTCTGAATTGTTTTAAATGGCACCATAAGAACTTGGAAAAAAAAAAAAGGAAATCGTATTTTGGGGAGAAGGGAAAACCACTTTTGTCCTTCACCTTCCTCTCCTTTAAGAAAAGGTATCTAGAAAAATCTGGCTGTCATTCTCTGTGCTTTTAGTACAGGGTGGGGGTGGAAGTAAACACAGATTTCCTGCAGGGTAGAAAGGAAAGGCCTTGCAATCTGAAGTTGATGACTGAAGTGACAAAGCATTATAATAGTGCTGCAGCTGTTATCTTGTCATGAAGACAAAAAAAATCCCATTATAAGCTCAGTATTTTGTGTTTGGATAGGAAAGCTAGCTCTGCTTCTGTATGTCTCCAGGAAGCAGGAAGGAGACATTACACTTCTAGTTAAGGGGGCACCCTTCCCTTTTTATTGGCTCAAAATCTCATTTGGTGGTACTTTTGAAAGCACTTTTTGCAAACCACTTAAATTTGATTTTTTAAATACCAGTTTTTAAAACAACAAATAACAGGATAGTTGGACCATTTAAAAAAGAGGTAAAGAAAATAAAGGCAAATAGCTGCTATCTGAACTGATTTGAATGCCTCAGACTAAAAGTCTATTTTACTTGCATGCAATCTAAGTGTAAGTAGATAATGATGCAGTTACATTTTGTCAGAAATCATGTTCTAATGAGTGTGTTTTAAGGTGGATGCGAATGAAGAAGTATCAGCAAGTAGGCCGTGTTTAATATCTGAGGAGACAGGCAGCTGGCAACTAGACCTGCTTCATCCTCTCTGTGGTCACAGCAAGGTGAGATAGCTAACACCAGGCTGCCTCTGTCTTAGCATGTCCCTAAGCCTTCAGTGCTAAGAAAATACATTACACATAATGATTCCTGTCTAGTCCTTGAAAAACTCATTATCTGAGGAGCTAAAGCAATGGTAGTGATTGATTTTTTAAAAAAATTTAACAGGTGGTTGTAGTCTATTAAAATACTGTGGGACCTTCATCTTACCACTAAAATCCATGTCTCTGATAGTATCAAAGGATATCTCCCATTTCTTTAACCTGAATGTCTACATTTGATGTGAATTCACAGATAACACCGATCCTACTGAAATTCTTGCTGTTCACTGAAACTTCCTATTTACTGAAAGATTTCTCTTCATCATGGTTTTAAGGGCCATGAATCTTAATCTCAGTGGCTTGAAGATTTGAAGTCTTTCTATAAATGGATTTGCTTGTTCTTCTAGTTCTCTTTTGCCTAGATTTTTTCTCTTTGGCTGTCACTGTGTTAGTCAGATCTGAAAGTATTCAAATTCAGGAATTAGACTGCAGTGTTTTCTGTTTTGCGCTGACATTTCCTTCGAAGTTCAACAAAATCTTCAAAATGTTCAGGCATCTCTTACCAGCTGATTTGAATTTCTACTTTCTATCCATGACATACATTAGTCTTTGGTTTTGTTGTGGTGTATGTATCACTTCACTACTCCTCGACTGGTAGATTCAAGAAAGAACTAAAAGTAGAGAGGTGTTTAAAGGGCAGTCTCTAACATTTTCTATGTAAAGTGTGTATAATTTTCATGTCTGACAGATAGTATTGTATTATCTGGATGAATTGAAAGGGAATATTGTTAAAAATAGTTTCAGGTTGTGTCTATGTATCTTGCCTTATCGAACAATTTTTTTTTTATATGCTTGTTCAATAGTAGAGCTATTGAACTTTGTGTAGGAATTCTTTGCTTTTTTTATTCAGAACCCACTGAATTTTTTGCTATAAAAATATTCACAAACAATCCATTCCCTCAATGAGTTTTAGATTTTTCACTAGAAACTCCAGCATTTGGGTAATTTTTTTCTCACTTATGGCTAGTGGATCAATTCACAAGAAAATGTTCTTCCTTGAGTCATTCAACCTTGTATTTTGGCAGAAGGGGATATAAAACCTTTACTATGATGATGATTCAGCTCAGAATATGCACATTTGACAGAAAAGACGCCTCTCATGTGAACTGAGAGTGTGCTTGTAAGATCATGGATTATTTCCAATGTATTCACTTCAACTTCCTGCAGCATAAGTGAAAGTGTGTAGTTTGTTGTCTTCTGTATTTGCACTTTTAAAACATATTGAAACTGTAGCAATAGAATAAAAGATTACAGATTCAGTGTTTGCATTTACTGGGAACCTTTAAACACTGAAGAAATTATCTCTGCAGGATGTGTGTCCCTTTACATATAAATCTTCATTTCTGCTAGATGGAAATCGGAATTTAGTCCAATCTCAAACCACTCTATACTTCTCACTTGTCTATTTTCAAGTTATCTTTTCCTTTTGGCCACCCATGAGGCCTCTTTGGTGATTTTTCTCTGGCAGCTCCCTGCTGCTCCAAGGCACTCCAGGCTGTTATGCAGCAGACAGATACTGGCAGAGCGTGGGTGTAGAGCAGCAACTGTGCTAATCAGCTGTGTGGCCTTCATTATGTCAGAAGTGACCCTGAGCACACATCCTCTACCATCTAATCCGAAAAGAATATAGAATACTTTCTTGAAGAACAAGGGTAAATCTGGAAACACACTAATGAGAAATGTGCTTTGCTAAAATAGATTGCAATCACAAAGACCCCATCAAAAACCCCCACCAAAAAAACCCCAAACCATGTCTAAGTAGAGTGTTCTGTGACAGAGTAGAGTGTTCTCTTCTTCCAGGGCTTTCCCTTGCACCAGGCAGCTTAAAGGTACAGAAAGCAAATGTGGGTTATATTAGCATATTGTGGTTTCTTAACTGTGAAAGAATAATTGTTACCAGATAATCAGACAGTTCTCTTGCCACAGATTTAATGAAGCTGGTGTGATCTGCATTACATTGAAAATGTGTGGTTAAAATTCTATTCTTATAAAGGCTTGTACTGGAGGATAGAAGTACATATGTGAGTCCTCAAAGTCCAGGACAAAGCATCAGAAATATACTGGTTGTGTTTCATAACTAAAGCGTCTGTGCTTCTTTCTGCTCTCCTTAAAGGTACCACTTTTCAGTTCACCCCATTTGGGTATGTAATCTACATATTTTTCCTTTGCAGAGAAATAGAAAGAGGGATTACAGAAATTTCAGAGAAATTTCTTGTCAGTGCAACAGCTCAGGAAAAGATGATGCAATATACTGTTGCATAAAAATGTATTAGTTACTTTACTGTGACACAATCCGATAGTTGCAAAATATAATTGCCAACACAGAACTATTTTCAGGCCACTTTGAAATGAACTGATAATTTTACATTTCTGCTTTTCAGGTCTCAGTACTGAAAGCAAGTCTAGCAAATGTCTTTCTTTGAGTTTTTTTGTAGCTATTTAATGTAAAACTCAGGAGTGCTGCTTTTTCATCCACTGTGTGCAAAAATGCACCATTCCTTTTAATTGATTTTGTATATGGGGCAATGTTGCAGTCAAGCTGAATCTTTGTCATCACGTTTTGCATAGACTCTGAGCAGGACCTTGGACAGGACAAACATCTCTTAGGTACACTTGGCATTCTGAGAACAAGAAAACTAATCTTGCTTCGTGATTTTTGGCAAAGAGCTTCTGGAGGCATCTCAAAGAAGCACAAAGATTTGTAAATAAACAGCACTGGATACTCTGGAAAAGCATGGGGTATGCTTTTTGCCAAAGAAATTTGGAGTTTGCCTGCTGGAAAAAAGGAATCCTGCCTTCCTTCAGAAGAAATAAATACAAATGGAACTCTTGTCAGCTCCATCCATCCTCTGCTAAAAACTATGGAGCCTTTCCCTTACTAAAAAAGCTCTTTAAGCATTCTAGGCTTATCTGCAGTCAAATTTAGCAGCATGTATCATCAAAGGGGACAGTGTGGTGAGTGTTTCAGAAAGCTGCTAACAGCTGAACTGAGGCTCTTCCCCAAATGTCACACCACAGATAAATCAGAGCAGCCAAGCACATACATCATAAAAAAACTAACCATCCAATGAACCAACAAAATCAATAAAACAAAAAAACCCCAAACCAACAACAGCCACAACAACAACAACAACAACAACAACAAATCTCCACAAATTACCTCTTTTTGAAAACATTTAGCAGGAGGACTACATAATGCAAGTTTCCAGGAGCAAAGCTTCAGTGGTAGGAACTGTAATTGATTGGAGAGCCACAAAGACTGTGCGGAGAGTGACAGATTGTACTGACTTAGGTACTTCACGGTAAACATCTATTTTTTCTCCTTAAAATGAAAGATAAACCAAATTTCACAACAAGCAGCACACGACAAAATTGTAATTCTTGGAGGGTGCTGCTCCAAATTCCTCCCATACTTCTTGCTAGTTTTTTTTGCAATAAAGATTAAAGATGATTACTCCTACTTAGCTATGTCTCCTGCAACACTGGAGCAACAGTTTTTGCCTGTGGTATAAGTGATTCTTCAGAGTTAGCCTTGAATAGGTTTTTGGATTCTGAATGTAAGATTCCTCTTAGCCTGTCAATCTAGGGCACTACAGTATGTCTGGAATACTTGTTTCACTCTGATCTAGGTGTAATTTATTTATCTATTCTGTTGCTGTTTCAGTCCCAAGTGTTTCAAAGCATAAAACCACAAAGTTCCTGCTGAGAAAATAATGGTAAAATGAAAGGTCGAACCTTTTAGTACAGCGGCAGGTAAGCGGGGAATTTTGGCTGCCACCATCAAAATTGTGGTAGATGTTATTTATGCTCTTAGATACTCTGCTTCATCACCACTTGCACTCTTTTCTGAGACAGTTTTAGACGGTGTTTTAGAAGGTGTTTAAGGTATTTTAGTTATAACTGCTCCCTCTTGTGCTTGCACTGTTCTGCTCTCTTCTGTTGCATGGCCAGACAGATCAGGCTCTTGGACTTTGTGCTGAAATGGAAGAGATGCAGTAACTAGCTGGGTCAGAGCTTGGTCTCAGTGATTAAATGTCAGATGATGTGAATCACCATCCAAAGAACAGCATATACAGGGCGTTCAGCCTCCCAAAGGACGGCTGACTCACTTCTATGTCCTGCTCATCAGAGGGCTGGAATGAGAGCCAAGGCTGTTTGAACAGTCTGTGAGTTATGGATAATGCTTGGACTGGACAAGGTAGCTCTAACTAAGCGTGCAAACCCAGCCTGTTCCTGTGCAGCTCTGCTCAGCTGGCAGCCTGCACGGCAGGCCTTTGCTGTGAGTATTGCAGTGAGATGTTTGAAAAAAGAAAAAGGAATGCTGCATGGAATTAAGGGTTAAATTCTGGTTGCATATGAACTAGAAAGTGCCTTCAGGTGTAGGCAACAGAGTGGGAAGTGAGTAAAGACGAGCAGTGGAATATGCGATGCTAAGAAATTATGGAATTGTACCAGATCATTATGTCAGCATAATTCAATTCCATCTTTACTCAATTAACATACTTATCTGCCTCTTCACCAAAAGGCACATAATATGGAGCTTATATAAAAGAAAAGTATGGGCTTTAATTTCTATTAACACTTGTGGAATCTCAAAGAACATATACAATGTATGTATGATTAGAATGCAGGGGTTAAGAATGGTTGCTGACATCAGTGTATTAGCAGAAGATCAGCTTGAACTTTGAAAATAACCCCTACTAGAATCAAGAAAGCTCCTTCTTACCTCTGAAAACTGTGCAACAAGGATGCCTGTGCTCAGCTGAGCAGTAGGGATGCAGTCCCCTGGGAGTAACATGCTGTGGTTGGCTGTTGGGGGCGGGGGGGGTGGTGGTTTCCCCTTCTCCCATCCCCTTGTTCATCTTCTTTAAGAATAGATTAAAGGACTGGGATGGGGTTATGCAGGTTGTGTGCATATACCTCACCTCGAGTGCTGGGAGCAGTTTTGGGCAGCACAGTGTAAGAAAGAAATGAAAGTGTTTGAGAGCATCCAAAGGAGGACAACAAAGACAGTGAATGGTCTGAAAGGGGAGTTTTAGGAGGAGCAGCTGATGTCATTTGATTTGTTCAGCCTGGAGGAGACCAAAGGG
The DNA here is from genome assembly GCF_022539315.1 of Serinus canaria. NCBI lineage: Eukaryota > Metazoa > Chordata > Aves > Passeriformes > Fringillidae > Serinus > Serinus canaria. Next base: position 56,826,524 of record NC_066343.1, read on the forward strand.
AGACCTTATTGCTGTTTTCAGTCTCCTTCCAAGGGGAAGCAGAGGGGCAAGTGCTGATCTCTTCTCTGGTGAGCAGTGACAGGACCCAAGGGAATGAACTGAAGTTGTTTCAGGGGAAGTTTACATTTGATATCAGGAAAATGTTCTTCCCCCAGAGGGTGGCTGGGAACTGGAACAGGCTCCCCAGGGAAGTGGTCACAGCACCAAGCCTGACAGAGTTCAAAAAGTGTTTGGGCAATGCTCTCAGGCACAAGGTGTGATTCTTGGGGTGTCCTGTGTAGTGCGGGGTCAGGAGTTGAACCAGGGATGATCCTTTTGGGCCCCCTCCAACTCAGCATATTCTATGGTACTGTGACTTTCTCCTATCTTATTATCTTGTAGATGCTAAAAATATTTAGTTCATAGTGCATTGTACTTTTTTACAGTTATGTCGTGAACCAGGGAAAGACAGGATATACTTCAATGTATTGTCCTTGATTTTTTGGTAGACCTTTGCTTGCACTATTTTCTTGAGAGGCTCTGCAATTGCATGTGACTGAAAGGTGAAAAAAAAAAACTCTGATGTGTTAAGGTTGAACACTGTTAATTTTCCTGTCTGTATTTGTTGGGCTGTACTTAATGTGTAGGAAACTTCCACTGAGCTGGGCACTCATCCACCCAGGAATTCACTAGCTCACAGAATTGTGCTGTAGTCACTGGGTTGGAAGAGAATTTGTTTTCTTCTGCTGCTGTCCCACAGCACAGGCAGATGTACCTATATTTCTGCTTGAAAGAGGTTTTCCAGGAGCTTTCCAAAGAGGAAGGCCACGGTGTTTTCACTTAGTTATTCCATTACGCTGCCTTCTGTGCTGTCAAATTTGTCCTAATAGCAGCTCTTTATCTTTCTAACTGAAATAGATGGATTTAATTCTCTTTGCCATAAATGGCTGCAGTCTTGAGAAGATGTTCAGCTATTTATATTCCATTTATTTGAAACATTATTTATGTTAAATACTGAGGCAGTAGACTTGAAGACACCAGTCGGCCATTCACTGTTGTGGCTGGTGATTCCTTTGCAAGTCTGAATTATGCAAAACTAAAAAAGAATTTTTGCTTATGTCTATCAAGTTTTGATATGTATATGTTTCTAATTCATAAATCAGTCGTGGGAGATTCACTCTCTGTAATGAGAATTTAGGGTCCAGATAAGCCATGAGAAAAAATTTGTGAACAAAAGGCACTCTTGTAATTCCTGCTGCATAGAGATAAATGCCCCAGATGCTGTAGGTTATTTAGATGATCATGGTAATGCCAGTGCACTTGTTGTGAAATTCAATTTCCTTTTTCCCGTTCTCTTAGAAATACCATATTTGTGAATCAATTCACTAAATCCAGAGAAAATTCACTCACATTTATGTATACTCAATTTACTTAGGAGTCACAGTTATGCACACAAAATAGTATTTTGCCAGTGGTTGTCTTCAAAAACTGTGAAAAGTCCTCAAATACTAATTATTTAATTAATTAATTAAATTTTTTTAAAAAATTAAGTTACATGGATTTGAAACTTGACGCCACATAGTCAGGATTTGATTTACTACCAAATATTGTTAAGATCTTTGAATTGTTTAGTAGTTATTTGATAGCATTATTAACCAAAACTTTTGAGGTTTTTGATCTGCAAGTTTGTAACGTAAACTACTGAAAAAAGAATTAGCATGCCATCAATAGGGGAAAAAATTGTCTCAGTTTTCCCTACATAATTTTTGTGGTTTTCTGTCTTTTTGTTTGTTTGTTTGTTTTTGTTTTGTCTTTTGTTTCTTTGTTTGCTTTTTGTTGGTAAATTGTGTACTTTCCATGAAAGAAGGCTCATGTCCTCCAATATATTATACTCCAGTTGTATTACATCTTTTTTCCTTGCACCCATTGCATTTTAAGAATAACTGAGTAGGAACTTTAGCCTTTGAGGCAGGTACAAAGCACAAAATCATGTACAAATTTAATAATAATACCAAGTTGCTGGCATTTTCATCTTTGCATGTTACAACACAAGGAAGCATTACTTTTGACATATGTTTTTCAGTTTCTAGTCTTACTGGTACCTGTCGTACAGGTATGTGTCTCTGGTGCTGTTCCTTCTAACTCTTTGTAGAGAAAGCTGCAGAAGGGACATCACTGGCACTCTGCATTTCACTGTGTTTTAAACACTGAAGTGACTCATTAAGAGCAAATATTGTATTGCTTTTATTAGACTGTGTAAAAAAGAAGTATTGAAAACCATCTCTCATTTTTAGTCTGTCAGCAGATAAAATGTTAGATCATTAAACCAGTGCTATCATGTCTATAGCTTATCATGTTACCATTTAAGAGAAAAATTTTTATTTAACTCCAGTAAATCAGAAAACAAAGTTAAAGTAAACCCAAAATATGTTTTCTAGATAATTCTGCAATTTATATTGTATTTTATTAAGTGTTTTCTGCTTCTCTGTGGTTATTACATGCAAGCAACTTAATCTTTCTTCAAGTACACCAGACACGGAAAAGAAGAGTAACTCCAAAAAGCATATATAGGTCGATGTTCCCAAGCATGGTCTACAAAATTTTTATACAAGTACTACTTTGAAAACATTGGACTTTTTTCACAATGTAGTTCAAGTAAGTTGTCCTGTATATTCTGTTTTTTGGTAAGGCATAGATCTTAATTTAAAAGAAAAAGTTCCTCTTGGATGTATTTATCCATTTGTCAAACGGAAAAAGTGGAGCAGCATTTTTGAACACTAAAATTAGTGTTCATTTCCAGCCTGTTTTTGTGTTTGAAGCATAGGAAAGCTCAAGCAATAAATAGCTCAATAAATGATCTGTGATATCCTATGAATACTGAGTTATACTATAAAAGTCTGGGTCTCATACATCTGGACATTTGCTTCAAAACTCTGAAAATGCACTATGCCCATTTTTTAGAAGTAACTACTTTCCCAGGAGACAAGTTTCTTTATCAAAAGTCCCACAGACACCTACAGTCTGAGCTGGGCAATTCCTGAAACTTCAAAAAGCACCTTTTCCTGCAAAACCTGTGGAAACCAACAAAATACAGATGCCTTGAAGTTTTCAAAGCTCTCACTGGGTAATTTTTGCAACTAGCAATTCTTTGAATATCTTTGATGTTAAAGTTTTATCCTGATCTGTGCTAACAACACTTATGGTCAGATGAAGTCTTTAGTTAATAGACAGATAAACTGGAATTTCAAGGTAACACTTTTTTTAAAGGGGAACTTATTTAAGAGATGTAATACCATTCAGTGGTATTAGGATTTTAGTATGAAAAAAAACATAAGAAAATCTCTTGTCTTTTGTAAATGTTCATTACACAACTGTTTAAAAATATTTTCTAAAATGTCTGTATTCTTTAAGGTCACTGCAGTAATTTCCAAGTGTGGTGTTATGATTCATAGCCTCTTGAATGTAGCATCTTGAATAATGGTGTGTGAAAAAAAAACTTTGTTTACATAAAAGGAGGTAGGTTATAAAATATAGTTCTTGCTTCTTGACCAGCAAGTACTTGGGATGTGGTTGGATTTTAAAATTGTCAGAAGATATAACTTTTCAGCTTTATTTTTACTCCACACTGACCAAAGGGAATATATAGTATTTGATCTTCATTTTATGGGGCAGAGAATAGGCAGGGTATAGAGCAAAATTTTGATGTATTCAATTTTGTTGGAAACCCATCAAAATCCTTGTCAAACTATACTCAGTTTTAAGGGACCAGTGTTGCAAGGGAGAGGCTGGTTAGACCCAACCAAGGTTTTCTGTCTGTAAGTATAACCAATCTGATTGTCAAAAAACATACTGCCTTTTAAAAGGCCTGATTCTGAAGCCCAGGTTAGGCATCCAGTCATCCTATGCAGCTGGAAAAGGTCACGATGATAATCTCAGGCACAGTTACTTAATGCTGGCAGCAGCAGTAAAGTGATTTGAGGGCTAGATCCCACCTCAGCCAGCTTTTCCCTAGACAGAAATTTACTGTCCTGTCAGCTGCATTACCATTCCAGGCTGCAAGCCACTGCACTGCACTGCACTGCAATGGCAGTGGCTGGAACAAAACAGCCCCCTACAAAACACATGTGGGGTGAGAAAGGCACCTTTATTCATTTCAGTGATCTGGTTTGAAATGCAGTCATGACAGATGTGCTGTGTTGGTGTAACTGTGATGATACAACCCCAGTGACACAGAAGGACAGGAGATCTGTAAAGCTCCTTTGCTGTGACACCAGAGAGTCTGCCACCTCTGCCCTCATGTACTTTGTGTGGCTCACTGGAAGAGCTAAGTGACTCTATCAGCACCTTACATCATAGTTTTACCCCTCAGATAAATATGTGTAACATGATGGTGTGGACACCCTCTGTACTCTTGTTAAATTACAAGTATTAACTATACATATTAAATAGGAAATGAGGAATTTGTAATGTAAAACTTATTGTCCATTAATTCCTAGCCCTTGTAAGGAATATTATAGAACACCTTAGAAATGAAATAGTTCATTTCATGGAAATAATAGTGATTTGTGGTTTTGTTTTTCTCCAGTTTAAACATTAAAAGGAGGCTTTTTTCTTTCCTTTTTTCCCCCCCAACCCTATTTTGGTGTAATTGCGTTATACTGTAAAATGAAAGATTTTGAAAAAGCCAGATATTTTGAAAACCTAAAATGAGGGGTTACAAATACTGTCAACAGAAAGTGAGTTGGGTCAGATCTGCTAGTAAAAGGGAATAATTTTGTCAACCAAAAGCTTTCTCTTCAGCTGTTCCAATGCTTATCTCAGCCTAGCCCTGCTCATGTTTTTCAAGTCACCCTCATAACAAGACATATCTTAGGCATGATTATGCTGAACCTCTTCTGCTCACAGATTCTTGTCCTTGCTGAAAAGCATAAATGAAGAATTAAGTGGAAGGCTTCTGTAATCATAGCAAGAATTTTTGTGAAAAAGTAACGTTATCACCTGTCTTCATATTTAAATTTTCCCCATTTTTAAAAAAGGAAAAAAAGTTCTGGCATAAATTAGCAATCCTATTGCAAACTTTGAATGAACTTAAATTATTGAGATTCTGTAAAAAATGACACAAATAGAGAAGTCCTGTTCTTTCCAGGTGTCACTGTATCATAATGTAGCAGAAATCTCTCCTCTTGCCAGCACAAACAGATTTAGATTTCTATCTTCCCCTGTAATTGCTTATTAAGGAATTCCTTTTATTCACTTTAGAAATATAATAGGGAATACAAGGAATTGGGAAGATAATGTTATTTTTTCTAATCCTACCTTTTTTCCTTTGAACTGTGAACTGGTTCTGATAACTGAACAGTGTATTTGCATTTGGCTTTATTCATGACTGGTTTTCAATGCTATTTGTGAAGGAAATGAAAATAATTACAAATTCAATTGAAACTCAAATGTTTTCACTCCTGGCTGAACTTGGCTTTGCCTTTTGTTCTTGACTAGCAGTTGTAGCTGCGTTGTCTAGACTTAATTTACATTTTGATCGCGTTCTAAACCTTCTTTACAAGAAGGTTTAGAACTCGATCAAAAGAGATTACACAACCATTTCAATAATGGGGAGAAAAGCACTTTTTATGATTTCTTTTAAATATGGAAGACTCAGCCGTAAGGAAAAATATGTTGCCAATAGAACAGAAATTAAAATTTGATAGTAATTTGATGGGAAACAAATTACACCAGAGGAATCATAGGAGCCAGATTGTAAAATTGATATTTCCCATAACTGTCAACATTAGAAATCTTACCACTAGTACCAGCTGTATATCTACAGGCCATATTTATTTCATAGTCAGCTGAATTACAAATAGAAAGGTAGTTGAAGCAGTTTCCTTCTAAGATTAAAATTTCATTTACATTATTCTTTATGACATTTTAATGTCATAACTGCCATAGATACAAAATAGCAACCTTTAAGCTACATAAAGAGAACTTTTTCCTCATTTTCCTTCATGGCACTCTGGTAGGTAGTTGAAAACCAAGGTTTTAATATTCAATTTATAGTTCTACAGAAGTTTATTTTATTGGAAGAACATAATGAAATCTTTGATTATCTTGTTTGTGCTGACATGTATTTGATTTGTATTTGATTCCTTTTCGTAAAGAAGTCTTTGCATGTCAGCTAAAAGAAGTTAATATAAAGCAAGATATTTTAGAAGAGAAATAGAGTTTTATTCTCCTAAGATTCAGGACTCAGAATGAATGCTGAATGTGTTTGTAAGTGAAGAGCTTCTAGTTGTGTTCTGACAATGTTTCCTTTTAAATTATCTGTGCTTTTGTTTACATGTGAAGACAAAATTATTTGATCATAGATAGTTGAGTCAGAAATAGTTCAAGGATCTTTTGACATTAGTTGTAGTTTTTCCCCACCTATTCAACAGGTAAAATAAAGATAAGGAGGTAGAGAAGTGAAATAGGAAAGAGATTTATTTATTTATTTATTTATTTATTTATTTATTTATTTATTTATTTATTTATTTAGTTAGTTAGTTAGTTAGTTAGTTAGTTAGTTAGTCAGTTAGTTAGTTAACACCTTGTATGTTTAAACCCCTGTAAGGTATCTCCTGTATGCTTAGTTATGTTGTTCTATTGTAACTTTTTCATTGCAACTTCTGAAATTGCCTAGTTTAGTAATTCCAAACAAAGGAGAAGCCTTATGTTCTACTGTAATTTGGAAAATTAGCCCAGTTGATTATCATAGTTCTACTAATGTTATTTAGCAGAGAAGTATATATAACTAATCATGGTAAAATATGCTATATTGTTATATTTTAGTGAAGGATCAACAGTTCTGAAAAGGAAAACTAAAGCAGCTTGCATCAAAATAACTTAACTGAGGCAATTTACAAATGCACCAAGATAGCAAATTTTTTATGCCTGTGCTACACATTCATAAACTGAAGTACAGAGGAAAATCTGACTTGCTGTTGCACTGCCTCTAAAACAGAGAAACACCAGGAAACTAATTCAGTTTTCTAAAGTCCAGCTGCAACAAAACAAGCTTCTTTCTGATTCTACAGTTACAGCAGTTGCTAAGCCATCGTAAAATCATGGGCAAGGTCTGATTCAGTTCTGCTGTTTTAATGGGATACTGCCTGTATTTGGGCATATAGGAAAAATCAGCACTAACATGATAAGCATTTTGTAGCTTCCTCACTCGTTAATCTTCTAAAGTAGCATAATTGCATTAGAAAGGTACAATTAAGAAGAGTACTTCCTTTCACTGTGTTCCTTCCTATCTCAGCTAACTCGCCTGCATAGATGTTATTTGTTTGCATGACCTGAATCAGACCTCACTCAATATCTAGATAATGGACTGAAAGTTCAAGATATACATTAGTAAAGGAAGTGAACCTGGGACCATAAGTAAAAGTGCTGATATTCTAGTGAACTGTTTGACTGGACTTTTCCAGATGGAATTGTTTGAAGTGTCTCTCCAGTCTGTGTGAAAGTTGCATGTTTTCTTCCGGTACTGCCTTCTGTTGTCCTAGGATTTTACCTTAGCCTTCTGTCTCACCAAGAGAATCTCTTCAGCTGTTAGGTGGTAGCTGGTTCTTCTAATTCCCCTGTTGTGCACATAAGAATATGTGAAGTTACTGTCCTTAGCAATAGGTGTAGATTTCCAGAAGAATGTTTTAGTTCATTCCTGTTGGTTTCCTAATAGAGAGAGTTTTGCTCAGAGCTCTTAGTGAGTGGATTTCAAAACAGTCATTGGTGTCTTACAAAGCTTACTGCTCTTTTAAGCATGTTTACTGGACTAATGAGTCTACAGAAGATAAGCTTATTTATTGCAAAAGTTGGTCTGGAATTGATTATTTGCATTTATTGATGAACTGCTGCAGTCATACAATGATTAGAAGCTTGTAACCGAAGGCATGTACACAACATATTTGCAATAATGTTGTGTATAAACAGCATTCTTTTAAGGGCTGGAAGGGACCATTGAGGACTTACAGTCCCACCCTTCATAACACAAGCTCTAATAGTCCACAGTAAGTCTTGCACTGGACCCAGTCATCCAACCTGAAATAAAAACTTCAACAAAGATTAACCAAATGTGTCCCTTAATAAATATCCTAATCGTTACTCAACATTATTGTATTTTTCACTTGTAGGTTGTACCTATCTAATGTCAGTGGGATCCTTCTAGTGGTTAGATTCCTCAACACATTTCTAAACATGGATTCAACATCCTGATGTTATTCAAGTGTGATGAGCAGATGGCAGTAAGGTTAAAATAGAAGTAAGGAACAAAGGAAGAATTTAATAGTCAGCTCAGGTACACTTCATCACATCAGTGCTTTGCACTTAAGTGGTCTGCTTAAATTTAAACACATTTTTCTGCCTAAAAAGGGTGGTGACTTGCTGATGAGTACTTATTTAGATTCAGGGAGTCACTTCTTTCCAATTCTTCCTAATATGAAAAGATTGCTTCAAGTACCACTTAGCTCTCCCAAAAGATACTACAGCAGAGGACTGCAAATCTGGTTTGGAATATTGAGAGTACAGTTAAATTATATAGTCTATGCACAGCTAACCTGAATAAACCATCTTTTCACCTTTTCAGGGTTTGAAATTGATACTCAAGAGAGTGGATGCTTTCAGCTAGTCTTCTTGTAAATGATTGATTAGGCAGGTCTGTGCAAACTCTCATACAAGACAGGAGTGAAATGCCTCTGAACAATCTGTAGTATTCCTGCTGGTCCAGTCTGAGGCTCTCTTGAACAGAAAGGACAAAGTGTCCTAATTTGTACAAATTTGTGTCTCAAACTGTGTGGCAGTTTCTTCATATGCCCAAATATTAATTGATGTTTAGGTCAAGTGACCTCACTTGCCTTCCCACAGGGCTTGTGACTTTTGCATTACATACTGTGAAGAATCTCAGCTATTACCAACTAGAATACAGTTTGCTGACTCACATTTAAGCATGATGCACTTGCCAGCTTGTGTAGCACACCAAAAATAACGAGGCCATTTACTATAATTCTGCACCTCTCACCACCAAATGTTTTCTTTAGGCAAAACAGAAGAAGATTTTGCAGTAAGGATGGTGAAACTCTGTAACATGTTGTCCAAGGGGGTGGTGAATATCCCATCCCTGGGCTCCTTCATCATCAGGTTGGACTGGGCTCTGAGCAACTTGATCCAATTGAAGATATCCCTGCCCATGACAGGGGGATTGAGCTTGATGACCTTTAAAGGTGTCTTCTAAAACAAACCAATCTATGATTCTATGAAAACTGTTCCTAGATATTCCTTAAAAAATGAGGAAAAGACTTAAACAACACATACTGACTTAGAAAGTGGAGACTGATCTTCATTTCCTTTATTGTTTCACATGTATGGTTCAGTTTTCAAATTTTTCGTTTTCCTATTAATAGAGCTGATGGTATTTTTGTGGTAACTGCTTCAGCCTCATACAAATGTGCTTTAATAGAAAAACACCGAGGCATTTAGCTACTCCTAATTCGCAAACAAATGTTAAATAGTTCATGTGGTATTTTTCTTTTGAAATCTAGCAAAGTATGGGTAATCACAGATGAAGATATTTCAAACAGAAAAGCTTGTTACTTTACTTTCAGCTTCTCTTTTAGAATAGTTATAAAATATGGCCTGGGAACAGTACTCTAATCTAAATTAGATTACAAGCTCTCTATCCTCCACCTTCCCGTTTTGCATATTGCTGGTTTAGGTCTTCTTTTCAATTCTTTGAAATATTATTTTTTGTTGGGAAAAAATTTGCTTAAGTAGCAGAAACATTAGGAGTAAATCTATTTGTTATACACAAAATGAATGTCTTTCTATGTCTTTGTAAGTTATTTAACTAATTTCTTTTTTGGAATGCCATGCTGTCCATGAATCTTGGTTTAAAATGGACATTTTTGTAAGTGAAGGGAAGACAAATGAAATGACAGAAACATGCTGGATTTTTCTTGCTTGCAGATGCTCTCTTACTCTCTTGTTTCCCACAGTTACCGGGTAGTGTTTTGGGGTTTTTTTGTTCTTCTTTCTTTTTTTTATTTTTTAAAATTTTTTTTTGGTTGTTTGTTTGGTTTGGTTTGGTTTGTTTTTTTCCCCTCTTACCCTGAGTTTCCCCGAAAAAGCATGGATTCACTGTTAGTGATTCCACTTAAAATCCAACATGATATATGAATTGCTGTTTTGCTTGTGAGTACTCATTTCTCTGAGCTGAAAGTACCATTAATTTTACAATCTCAAACAGCACAATTGGCTTCTTTATCAAGGAATTACATGCTGAATAACTATATTATCAGTGATAACACAATAAGAGTAAAGGTGTGGGCACAGATTTGTGTTTGAAGGGGGTAAAATTAGACATTAGGGAGGCCAAGGGATTTCCTTAAATTATTTTTTTAAAACGGATAAAATTGTAGCTGTGTATGCTTTCCATCTATAGGTTGTTCTCTAGAATGAAGATAATTACATTCTCTCTGTGTGATTATTTGTATACTAAACATACTAAGCTATATAGATTGATATTACTGGTGTTGATTTTTTATAGTTTTTTATTTTTTAAATTCAGAATCTCTCAAATATTATTTCTTCCTCAGACTTTAGAGGTACTAATACTAGTGGCGTATTTCTAGTCTCAAGAATTCATGGGAATGCACAGGGGAGTTTATTAATAATTAACCCATGATTTATCTTCTTTAGGGGATCCTCTATGATTTCAGGAAGAATTTCTAATTTATTTGAATAATGTGAGACTTTGTTTTATCTGTGCAGTGAACATTCTCATTTTAATTATTATTTTAATATCTTTAAGGAAAGGAAGAAAAGACGCATATTTCATAACTGTGAGATATAGCTTGTATAAAGAACAATTCCCCTATCTTAAATAGTTGTGTAGCTCTTAGGTGGTATCTAAGTGATCTGGTTATGTCTGGTTAGCTGCATGTGCATTGTTTTAGAGTAGTGTGGCAAGTGAATAATCCTATCATTTTAGAACCTGTATTAATCTGAAAAATGTTGCAGGCCTTTATTCGTCAACCTCTCAGGAGAGAGACTTAAATGGAAGTCAGAGAATGAACACCTACACAGCTGCTATTACATGCTTATTTCCAAAAATACTTTGAAAAATCTGTCAATGCCTTAAGAATTCACGTTCTGTTTAAGTTTAAGCTGCTCTTTACTTGATGCTTTGTCAATACACTGCTTCTTAGTTTTCTCAGCTGAACACTCAATAGCCTCTTAGACAATTTTATAGTTGGCATTCAATGTTTCTAGAAGAAGAGGAACAAAAATTAATGCAAACATTACGTTCTTTAAAGGATGCAATGGCAGTTGATGCAGTGATCTGAGGCCTTAAAAATAGTATGCAGCTAATCTCTTTATGACCACATCATTGCTCTCTGAGATTCCCAGCGACACTGCTCATGACATTCCCTGATATACATCTTGTTGGTCTACAAAGTGGGGCAATTCGTGATCTATTTCTATATGTTCGCTTGTCTGTCCTGTTCTTTTTGCTGAAAGTGGCTCTAAAAATGTCAGGAAGGACTGTGAGAAGCAGTGTAGTGAAGCACTCTCTGTAGGCCTGCACAGAAAGATCGGAACTCGGAAAGGTGAAGGACAGTAGCTTCTGCAATCCTTACTTTATCTCTTTATCCTCTTTAAAATATATTGTATTTTGGGGCAGAAAGGGCATAAACAGAAATATAGCAGGCTTGCAATGTTGAATATAATGTACTTTGTTGTTTTTTTTTAAATAGCCTTTTTCTTTTAAGCTGCTCTACAATTACACATCAAGTCAGAATTCTTTAGTTTCACACAAACAGTGTTAACCCTTTTTTTCCTCAAAAAAAATCAATTTCTCACCTTTTTTTTTTTTTTTCCCTGTGTATTGTGACAGCATATTGAAGAAAAGTTAGAAAAATATGATAACAGTTGAGCAGGGCACCTTCCAAAAATGATATAATAATGAAACTGAGTGACAGCCTTCAAAAAAATAGAAGGATGTATGAAGGATATAAAGGCTTACTACTTAAAGCCTTCCAATAAATGGCATTTATCATGCTAGAGATGAGTCAGTCAGTTTTTTGTTTCCTTGGTTGTTTGCTTCATTTGTTTGTTTGCTTATTTGTTTTCCTTGTGAGGCCAAGCTTTTGCATGGTTTGAATCTTTCAGTTTGATCCTGTCAAAGCTAAATTAAATCACAGAACTGCTGAAATAAATTTTTCTTATGGTCCTCCTATAGATCATTTGCAATCCTGACTTGAGTGTGTTTGAAAACCATATTAATGAGAGGAGAGGAAGCAACACTCCCAACAGGGAGAATGACAGCTCCTGCATTTGGCTCACAGACTCTGAGGGTTAGTTCTACTTGGTCTGTGCTGGAAACTCCACAGCCAAAGGCCACTTATTCAGAGGTACTGATGTCAGAAAGTCCCTGTCACTTTCTCCTCATTCTAATTTGACCCATGAAGCCTGTGCTGTTTCTTTCCACTTCTTGAGCTTCTGCCTCTTTCCAGATGCATGTACTGATGAGTGATCTCACCAGCAAACCCTGTTCAACTTTTCTGCTGGTAGAAAACATATTGCTGCACATTCCATTTGCTGCACAAACATGTTTTACAATATCAATCAGACAATGTGAATTTACACAGCATCTACATTATCAGGCAAAACAGGAGATGAGATTAGAAGACTTAGTTTTTTGTGCTTAGCCAAAGATCCATAATACCATTTCTGACATTTATGCATTTCTAAGGAATTGCTGACTTGTGTAGGGAATCTAACTGCATTTCAAGTAGAGTCTTTAATCTTGTCAAAATATAATAATTTGGAGCTTTCATTGCATCAATAAAAGTACTGCTTTTAGATGACAAGAGTGTGAAACTGAGGTCCTGTTCACTTTTCATCATTCAAAATAGGTCTGTTGAAATAAAACAAGGATATAAAAATCTGTGTTTGGACATGGATTTTGAAACAAGAATTTATAACAAATATTTCATAATTTAGGGCTCTGTCTTATGAAATACCATAAGGATTTATTTTGCTTAAACTGAATGCATTATATAACCTCAAACAGTCTGGTTCACAGAAGCAAGGAGACCTAAGGTCTTGGATTAGGTGCCTTGCATTTATCTCTACTCTAAAATGGAAAATACTTGCTTTCCAGGCCTCATGTAATACATGGCTTCTTTGTGTGAAAGTACTTGAAGAATGATCTAGATGCAGACCATATTATATTCTTCTAAGATTGGATTTGTAACAAGGCCAATCTTCCTACTCAATTTATCTTTCAATTTGCGAGTGAGTTAGTGGAGTGCTGTTTTGAATTATGGAGACTTAGGTTCAAGGATTATGAAAAATTAGAAAATACTTGGGCAAAATGACCTGACATGACAAGACTCAAGGAGCTCAATCAAATGGATTAGAGAAGACAGAAAGCAGCACAGCATTAAAGGTCCAAACACTGAAGCAAAGCAAACATGGATGATTTAGGATCATAAGTTTTTTTGTAGAATTTGAGTGCTGTCAATCACAATATTAGTTTTAAGATTGTCATGGAGTCTTCAACGTGGCAACATTTTAATCAAAATTTGATATTTTAAGAGTGAATTTTGTCATTTAAGTGGCAATTAAATCCATGTGAACTTTTGGATTGTGCAGGTAATTGAGTTTGATCAAAATGACAACTTTAAATTTTGTAGTGATGCAAGTTGTTTTAAATTAGAAATAGTGAAAGGAAGATTATATAGGGATGCTTTTAGAAAATTTTATGTGTATAAAAATTTTATAATTTTCAAAGACTTTCCAATTAAATGCATACAGATGAAATGGAATAAATGTTGAAATTTTTTTTATACATTGCATTAAATTGTCTTCTAAGAAAAGAACCTCTAAAGGTTGTGTAATGATCTAAGAATGTCTAATCTAAGGATTTCTAATGTTCAGTATTTTATCTCTTTGAGGTACAGAAAAAGCTGTTTGATTCAGAAGTTCTTGTTTGCTTGCTGACAATCAGTAAAGCTGTGAGAAGTTCAGCTAAAAACATTGAGCATCCATGACACCACTACATACATGCCATACATATTGAGCCATACATGATACACCATTTTTCTTCTGTGGGACGAGTGGTCACATCTTATATTAACACTTAGACACCAGTTGTTATTTTGATTTAAATAAAATGTGATTTTGGAATTTGTTATCTAAACCTAGTATTTTTCCTACTGCTTTATCCTTAAATTTGTCAACAGAAGAAGTAGAGCAGAATGAAGACTTTGTGTGATGTGCTATTTTAGAAAGATTATCTTCTGCTCTTCTTCAGTTACAGACCCAGTTACCAAACCTTTCTGTGGTTTGGGTTTTTTCTTTTGTCTGTTTTCTTAATTGGATTACAATGTGCTTAACATATTATAGACCTGCACTACAGTGTTGTTCTTCTAAGACATTAATATATGTTTTACTTTGTATAATCTTTCAGGTGTGTTTTGCATGTTTCTGTCAGCCTAATAGTTCCATTTCAACTTGTTAACTCAGTGTTGCCATATTATGTTTTCTGGCTTTAAACTGTCTGTTTTTACAGTTCCAAAAAATGTTTAAAAGTGTGATTATTAATTCCTGAATTGTCGACTTATTTTGGTCATGGTCACTTGAAATGCACCAAGCTGAGACAGGCTTTCCTATTTCTTATTGTTAGACTCCAGAGTTCGATGTCTGGTAAAGACTTTTACAGTAAATGAGTGTGGGTCTTTTGCTATTCTCAAGGTGGGCTATTGTTGATTTTATCTCTTAGTTTCAAAGAGAAAATCTCTTTTTGTTTTCATGAGAAAATTCTTGGAAAGGGACAAGATCAAAGATAGAAGTAGTCTCATGAGGAATAATAAAAAGTTCCTTCAAAGACAAATATTGAATCCACAGTGCATTCTGCTTTTCACTCTTCATTGAGCAAGTAAACATTTTTTCTAGGGAGAAAAAGACATGATGTATTCCAAAAGCCTTTCAGCTGGTCAAATGTAATGACTAACCATTGCCAGTATTTTATACCTCTCTTACTACCTCTACTATATTACTCAGATCGTGTCTTACCAATAATCTAAGAGAGAACATTTTAACAGTGCAGTCTCTTTAGATTTAAGTAGTTTACAATTTAGCATTTATTTACCTAAATTCTATAGAAGAGAGTAGTGATTATTTGAATCCGTAGAAAAATATCATGTAACATTTACTTTACCATACATTTTTTCTTTTTGACCAATATATTAAATGACTCTTCTTATCCTATTTCATTTTAGCCCCTAAAAAGAAATAGAAAAAACTACTTCAGTTCTTCTCCAAGAAATAACTTTTTGATGAGAGTGATGAAGGCTAGCATGTTTATCTTTGCACTTTTTTTCCTAAGCAGTTTTTGTAAGCAGTTTGTGATACAAGTGGAAAATATACTGCAACAATAGCCAATACATTGCTGTATTAAAATAAAGCCAGGATGATTTTATTTTCTTCCTTCAACACCGACAAAGAATTGCAAATGAAATATAGCACTTATTTTTATAATCTAGAAATTGAAATGGATGTCATTTATGTTTTGTTCTTCTGTGCATTATGAAGTTATGTATACTGTAGGAAAAAAACCACTTATAACTAAGAATGTAGAAGGGGACCTAATCTATTCCCTGTGTTTATTGTTTCTTTGAATTGAAAATGTATTTATTGGAAAAGCATGAGTATATCTGTAGTTTTCTAGCTGATACAGTTTATTCAAACTTCAGGCGACTTAATTTATGATAAACAAATGTATCAGAGGCATTTTGAATACCAGGAGATAACTCTGGCTTTGTTATTCCTGACCTGGAAGTTTCTGGAGTCTTGGAGACTGTGCAAGGATAACATCATCTATTCTCTTGCTCTTGCATGGGCATCTGGTGAAAAAAACAAAAATAGATAGTGTTAAATGGGCTTTTAATCTGATAATTTTGACCAGTTTTTCTGCTTGTTTAGTTATAGTCATGATTAGAAAAAAGAGAGAAAATTGTGGATAAGTAACCTTATGCAAAAATTTTCATGCCAACTCTATTTCTAATTGTCATTTTTAGTCCCTTCCTTTACTCTCATATGCAGGATACAGTTAATGTCAGACTCTGGATTCCAGTGAGGTAGCATAAAAAGTTACCAGCCTTGGTAATGGTTACCACATTAGCTGGAGTTAGTAACACCACAGTAAGAGCACCTTCCTCCTTTCAAGGCAAAATGAAGCTACTGGTACAACTTTCACAGCGCTCATAGGCATTTGTTTTACTGTGTCCAAAAATGGACATTATGTCCTTTCTTAGGGTTTTATGAGTTCTTCCTGTCTTCTGCACTAAGAACTGTGGTTTGCAAAGCAGTTTCCATGCACTCCAGGAGTGTATGTCTGTCCAGGCCATAAACACCCATCCCAGAGCTTGACTTTCCCTTCTCGGTCCTTTACTGCCAAGAACCTGCAACACCATCTCACATGCAGGGTGGGATGGCTGGCTGTCCAGCCTCATGATGGTGGCAATCAGTATAACCTCTGCCTGTGTGTGTCCCTGAGAAGGTAATTTTGGCTGGCATTTCCTTTATGTTGTAACAGATAGTGTGCTAGATATAGGCCTTGTGTACAAGCAGAAGTGAATTAATGTAATTAAAGCAAGTTGGACATTTTGAGCAACTTCTATATTGATGTTCTTGATTCCTTAGCTTAGCTAAGCTCCTTTTCAAAATAACCTTTGTAAATCCTGATTTAAAATGTTAGTTATTATCAATCATTTGAAAATAGATGAACTACCACTATTTAAATACTTCTATTTAAATTAATGACTTAAATCTTCTTCAAAGAGTCAGTGTGAGTCAAAGCTGGCTGTAGGTTGGACACGACCCATATTTTTCTCAATTAGGATAAAGACAGACTAGAAATGGTCAGACTTGACTGTACAATGAGCTATAAAATAATCTAGGAAGATAAACATCTGCATTTTCATGGTTTGGTAAAGTAAGTAAGCCCAAACATTTCTGTTGCATTTCATTTTTAAAGGAGTTTCTGCAGGCTCTAGGCTCATTGTTTATTTTGGGAGGAGGGCTTTTGGATTATGTTTGTAGGGGGGGTTTCTTTGGATTTTTAGACTTAGAAATCTGATATTTACTTTTACTCCCAAATCATGTTTTTCATGCATATTTTTAATATTTTCAGATTTGCTATCATGCTCAGATATTTAAAGAGTAGGATATGGATTGGAAAAATGAAGTATAATCTCAACTTTAACAGAAACATCTTGAGGAAGGAACTCATCTGCACCCATTCTGTGTGAGAGAAGAAACAAATAAGGAATAAAATGTTTGGGGATGCCTGAAAACACAAAGAACAGATCTAAGCCATCCCCATTAGGATTTCTCTGCTGAACAGTAACTGGTTAGTGCCATGGCTATAGCAGCTACCTTTCTTTTCAGTGGGGGGACAGAGAACAACCTTTTCTTCTGTAGACACTTAATCAGTGGAGGCTACTGCCCTTAAAGTCTGCCTGCAGAATGGACTAAGCAAAAGATGGGGTGTGGAAGCTGTCAAATTACTTTCACTGCTAGATAGGTAAAGGGGCTTTTAAGGATCAGCAGGACAAAATAACAAAGCACAGGGTTAGAAAAAGGTATGGGCATAGCAAATAATTTTATAGTTGGGAGTTAGAGCTCTAAGGAAAGGTACTGAATTGTACTTTTTTCTGATGAGCTAGATGAAAGGGACCTTTCTTCTCAGCCACCTGAAAGAATAGTTGGGATTGCATCAGAGATGAAAAAACCCTGATGTTATTATGAAGTTTTTCTTTTTCTTCAGTGATATAATTTGTGAATTTTTGGCTCTATCTTCCTTGAAAATGCCATAGTCACAATTTTAAAATAGAAAATCAGATATTCAGAAAAATAGTTTGCTACATTTTTGTCATTAAAGGTATCATGAAATCCCTTATTAACATTCTTATTGTTTCAGAGAATGGGTATTTTACATAAATATATCAGTATCTATTCCAGAGGTTGTAATAATTTTTGTAAGAGAAAAAGGAAAGAAATAATTTTCTCCTGCTTTTTCCCTGATGTACTAAATCATAAGCTATTTTTCTAATTTTTCACCACCTTGTGTTCTACCTGTAGTAGCATTTGCTGCACTTTGGATCTGATATTTCTAACTCCTACGCTACAAAATCCCTGAAGATCCACTAACAGAGGACATTGACAAAGTAATAAAAATGGTTTTGCTTTATTTTCTTTGTTAATCATGCACAGAGCTTTCTTGGACTTGTTTGTATATTTTTAGCTCATTTAATCTCATTAGAGAATTGCTATGACTAACTGACTCCAACCTGTGGATCCTAGTGAAGGTGCAACAACCCCCTTCTTTATTTGTTTCTAATTTATCAAAAATAGTCAATTCATCTATATTGCTCTTCATAGCACTGACTGAACATAGGTGCAAGGATAGATGTTTCTGGTGTCATTTAGGTGTGCTTATACAAGAGCAGTGAAGAAACTTGGTTTTGAACGACAACTGTTAGGTCTCCTTAAAATTTAGCTGTTCTAGGAGCTTATCCTGTAATCTAAATGTGAAAATGAAGCTTTGAAAGGTCCCAGACAGATGTTTACTATGGAGCAAAGTGAAATTGAACAAGTTGGTATAAAAAAAGGTTAAAAACATTCACTCCTTAAAGGAAAATTTGTGACATTTTTACCATTAAGGTGCTTGTTCACACATCCTGTTATTGTCAGTCTTTGCCTATTAAATTTTATTTTTTACTCAGCCCGGATGCTAATATAGAAAGATTGAGAAACAAGGAAGAAGGGAGAAAAAAACAATGCACAATTAACATTATAACTTACTTGACATAACATAGATTTGTGGGATAAGTTGACAGGAATAATACTATGAAAGAAGGAACATATAAAAAGGAAGATTTCTGCTTCTCTGTTATTCACATACTTATGCTTGGATTGGAATTCAGAATACAAAAGGAATGGGATCTGCTGAAATTTCATGGACAATAATAGAAGGACAAACAATCAGGGGCACCATTGTGTTGATGCGGCATGGCATACCCCCAGATTTGTAAGGACGGGTAGGCAGTGCTTACCATGAGCAACTACAGCCTAAGTCAAAGCAGTGAATACTGCAGTAGGAAATATTTCCCAGATATCTTTTGTGGGAGGTGTACTACATGATGCTAATGGCCTATCAGATTTTTGACAATTTTGTTACAGATTCTTTGTGTAGAAAACTAAAATACAGCTCAGATGAACACCAAGCAATGGGACTTAGTTGAGAATGTGGAAGTGGAGGACAACTGCTTGAAGCTAATGAAAAGAAGAGAAAGTCAAAGAACAACAAAACAAAACCAATGAATGAGGAGAAGACTCCAGACTTCAGTGACATTAGAAAGCTAATAGATGAAATTTCTTGTAATGCAAATTTAGGAAAAGTTGAGCTGTGGCAGACTAACAAAGTGAGAACAACAGCGAAGACACAAACTAATAGTAGATTTAGTGAAGGCAACATGAAAATAAATGAAGCTATTTTTATTGTCCCCAAAACATCACGCATCACACAGGTATGCTGCAGTGTAAAGTGATGCTGCAGAGAGGAAGAAGACAGAGCATTAAGTAGGGATGGACACGTGATATTTGTGTATGGGAAATGTTATCTGTGTTTTAAACACACATGACAATGTTGGAATCAATATACTGTGAGCTTTTCTGTGTAATTTGTTTGTTTCCATACCAATATATGCATATTCTTATACCCAAAATATTTATGATATTTTAAAGAAATACTTTTCTTGAATTTAAGTATGTACATATTTTAAAATCTGTCCATAAATTACAGTATTTAGAGAATGTTTCCCTTTAGTTGCAATCTCTCATTTGTATGACTGTTGAGGTTTTTTCCTCTCTATTGTACATAGTAGAGTTAAATTAAAGTGTACCCCAGCATTCTTGCTTAACATCTCATATACTGGAGAAGTGCCATTTTAATAATTTTTATAACTTTGATCTAGGAAGATATTGATATACTATGATTTTTTTGCCCCATATTTTTTTGAAATTAGTATGATATGAGAGAAGTGGCATATTGAACAGATTTTGAGCAATCCTTTTTTTCAAGGATTTTAAATCTAAATATGCAAAATAATCCATTCAGAAGTTCTGATAAATGCAGATCCCATTATCTAGTTGGGAAAACATCTTCTTCTGGATAAGATGGATCAGATGCTTTCTCACCTTCATGTGTTTTGCTTGGGCTGTGAATTAAATCCCTTCTTGATGTAAGTACTGTTGATTTTTATGGCCTCTCTTTAAGTGCTTCATGAAGTCATAGTCACACAAATTATCTTAGTCATAGTCCAATTAAATAGAATGAGAGCTCTGTTTGCATTTCAGAATTCTGTCTCCCACTCATCATAAATATAGCAAAATGTGTGTATTTTTGCACAGGCAAATATATGTGTGTATCCCTATATATGAAAACATGTAAAAATATAACAGACCTCACAGATTTGTTCCCAGACTGAGATCTCAAAATAGAAAGCAGTAGGACTGAAAACTAATTTTGATTTAAACTATGGGTTCTAGTGGTTAACTTTGCTATCCAGTTGGGTATATAACAACAGCAGATCTTTGCTACACTGCAATATAATGCCAGATAATGAAAAAAAAAAAAGCATACAGAATTAGTTTAGGAAGATGGTGATGTACATATGTCTGGACATGAAGACAGTTCAGAAAACAGAATTTTTTTTGTGCATTGTTCATATCATGATTGCTGTAACAGTGGTTTGTTACACAGTCTTTGAAGAAAAGTTTGATGTTTGAGGAGAAATTTAAAGAAAGAAAAAAATCTTATTTTGATCAGTGGAAGAAGTTCCAAAATACTATTCCTTGAACACTAAAGAATATTGTAGAAATTAATACAAAAGCCTAAACTTACAGATTTAAAGTTCAGTTGTTCAATTTGCAATTGTAACAGGATGATTTCATCCAGTACTGAGCATATTACATCTAATGAAGAATGTCAAATGTGTACAATTATACCTGTTTACTTTCTAAAGGTCCACTAAGGTTATTAGAATGGAAAAACAAGAGTGGGTCTGTGCCTGATGTAGACTTGGTGATGTAATTTCCTATTATTTCATTATTCAGACATAAAATGATGTCGTTTTAGAAACTACGACTGCACACATATTTGCATTTGTTATGTACAATTCTGCAGTATTTTAGATTTGTCCTAATCCTAAAGAATTTATGAGTATAAACTCATGCCATTTCTCTAATCTGGTAAAAAGCCACACCTCTGAAGTGCCAAGGACACAATAAATGGCCAGTTCTTTGTTGACAGACCTTCAGTACTGCAGGTTCAACCAGCTTACAGACTGTAAGGTGCAGTCTGTATGTGATTGTCATGGTTATTGCTATAGCCACAGTTCAGACAGGAACATACTCAATTCAAAAGAATAAAGTTACAGAAATATTGACAGCTCCTTGAGGCGCACATAAAAGTAATTTTGCTGAATTTGTTGTGACTACATTCTGCTATTTATTTATGTTCTGTTTAATTTTTCCTAATATTTTCTTTATCTTTACACTGAAAAAATTTCACAGTATCTCTACTGAGTAAGAACTTTAAGTCCCCTGTAAATGCCAGGTCTTGCTGCTTGTGTAACAGGGTCCATATAAAGGCCCAAAGTGTGGGTCCCCATCTTTTGTTCCCTGTTGCTATCTATGGAGTACTTAGATTTCACAAGCCTCCCTGTCTGTAAAATTACTACTGGAGCATTTTACCATAAGCAGACACTGGTGAAGAATTTGGCAGTTAATGCTTTTCATGTCTAAATTTCTGTAAGGAAGATTTAACTTGTATCTTGCCCATGGGCATTAGTGTAGTAATCATTCTATGATTATTGATTAGTGAGCATGTTTACTTGTGCAGTAAGCCAGTGGATGTACACATTCTACATGTCAGTTTCTTTCTAAAAATTAAAAAACATGTTCTCAAAGTCATTGAATCATAGAACATGATGAGTTGGAAGGCACCCATCAGGATCATCAATCCCAACTCTTGGCTATGTGCGAGTCACCCCAACAATCACACCATATTCCTGAGAGCATTGTCCAAACACTTTTTAAGCTCAGACAAGCTGGGTGCTATGAACACTCCCCTGGGGAACCTGTTCCAGTGCTCAGCCACCTTCTGGGAGAAGAACCTTTTCCTGATAACCAGCTAAAATCTCCCCTGACTCAGTTTCATGCCATTCCCTTGAGTCCTGTCACTGGTCATGGGAATGAAGAGATCAGTACCTGCCCCTCTTCTTTTTCTTGTGTGGATATTGAAGAACACAGTGAGGTCTCCCCTCAGTTTCCTCTTGTTCAGGCTGAACGGACCAAGTGACCTCAGCTGCTCCTCATTTAGCTTCACTTCCAGACCTTCACCATCCTTGTTGCCCTCCTTTGGACAAGCAGTTTAACTAATTTCTGGTACTTGAGTACCCAAAACTGCACACAGGTTTGGAGGTGAGGTGATCCTGTGCCTGATGCCAGGCATGGATTTTGACCCCAGGACATGTCCCTCCTGGCTGTCAGGGCACTGCTGACTCATGTTCAACTTGCCATCAACCAGGACCCCCAGGGCCCTTTTTTTGCAATGTTGTTTTCCAGCCTCTCACTTCCCTCTCTGTCCATACACCCAGGGGCCCCATTGCAGGGGCAGAATCCAGCACCTGCCCCTTTTAAACTTCATACCATTCATGATTGCTTAGCACCCTAATTTGTTGAGGTTTCTCTCCAGGGCCTCTTTGCCCTTGAGGGAGTCAACAGCTCCTCTCAACATAGTGTCATCATCAAACTTAGTATTCTTCCAAGTTCTGTGTCAAAGTTGTTTATGAAAATGTTGAAGTGGGCCAAGGATGGAGCCCTGTGAAACCCCACTGGTGACAGGTCCCCAGCCTGATATCACTGTAACCCTTTCTGTCCCACATGGGAGCCAGTTTCTTGCCCATTGCATAACCCCATCCAGCTGAGGGCTGGGCATTTTGTCCAGGAAGACACTGTCAGAGATTGTATAAAGAACTTTGTTGAAGTTTAAAAAGTTCACATCTACCAGTGCTGTTGATTGGCTAGGTGAGCTACCCTATCTTAGGTTCAACCAGCAGGCCATTCGTCTCATGAAGCTGTGCTGTTACCAGTGACTGCCTTGCCCTTCAGGTCTTTTTCAATACTTCCCAGAATAATTTTTTTTATTAAGTTACCAGGCAATGAATTGACACTGTCAGACCTGTAGTTTCCGGGGTTCTCCTTCCTGCCTTTCTTGAAAATTGGAACAGTGTGCACTGGCTTCCAGTCAGTTGGGACCTCTCAGGAGTCCCAAGACCACTCAAAAGCCCGTGAGAGAAGCAATGCAAACACATCATTCAGCTCTTTGAGGATTCTTAGATGAGTCTAATCAGGCTTCATGGATTTGCAGGGATCCAGCTGGAGCAGCCAATACTGCTGAGCAATTTCAGGGTCAGCTGGGAGCCGATCATTCTCACAGCCATGGTCCGCCAGCCCAGGGCGCTGAGACCCACTTGGTCTGTCATCAGTGCTGAAGACAGAGGCAAATAATGTGGTAAACACCTCTGCCTTGTCCATGTCCCTGTTTATGAGCTGACCACCCTCATCCTGTTGATGTTTTTTTACACTGCCTTTTGCCATATATTGCAATATATGTTTAAAAAAAAAACCTTTTTAGTGTTTCTCACAGTTCAGATGGGTTCAACTCCAGCTGAGCTTTGGCTCGTGGATTTTCTCTCTACAGTGGTGAGCAACGTCTCTGTGTTATTCCCATGTCACCTGACCTGGATTCCACTGGGCAGTAAACTTCCTTTATTGCTTTATTTCCAGGAGAGCATTCCCGTTCAGCCAAGGTGGACTTCTGTCTCACCTTCTTGACTTCCAACATTTGGGAATTTCCTGTTTCTGCGCACTCAGGAGGTGATGTTTAAAAAGTGGTTGGCACTGACAGAGCCCTGCACCAGCAGAAACTTCTTCCCAGGAGGACTTTACTTATTAATTCCCTGAGCAGCCTGAGGTCTATTTTCCTTATGTCCAGAGTTCAGGTTTTGCTGGCACTTTTCCTTCTGTCAACAGAGATTTTAAAATCAACCTTTTTTCTGTGGCCAAGTCTCTGCTTTGCTCATGAGAGCCACCCTGTTGACAAGCAACAGATCAAGGACAATGTCTTTCCAATTCAGCTCTCTCAGGACTTGTTCCATAAGGTGGTCATCCAGGTCTTTAAGGAATCCCTTGGCTCAGGCTGCACCAGCTGTGTGATGGTCCCAGTTAAATTCTGGCAAGCTGAAGTCCCCCATAAGGATAAGGGCACTTCACATGGAAGGCTCCCTTTGATTCCTGAAGAAAAATTTATTAGTGCCATTGTCCTGGCCAGGAGGTCTATAGTAGACTCCCATTATGACATCCAGATTAATTGTTTGCCCCTTGAATCTTATCCAGAGGCTGACAACAGTGCCAGACATTCTAACCCTTACATTACATACAATGCCACTCCTCCACCTCTTCCACCTGTGGTATTCACATGCCCTCTGAACAGAGAGAAGCTGTGAGACAAGCAGAGAAGAAGGAAAACACAGTTCTTATCTCGCTTGCTGTGCCTGTGTTGTGGTAAAGTGGAATGCAATATGGAGATTGTTTAGCCAAAGTGAGGATGTTTTGTTCCCTTGGCCTAGCAGGGCCAATCAGTGTGTGTGGGGGGGACTGTCGCGGGGCAGTCACGAGAGAATCGCAGATGAGTGCAGTTCTGTGCAGTTGTGAGCAAGACTGAGTGCATGGCAGATTCAGTTCAGATACAATGTACATAGTATAATAAAGTAATTCATTAGTCTTCTGATGATGGAGTCAGAGGCATCATTCTCTCTCCCCTTCGTTGGAGTCGTCTTTGATTCACAATATCCGCCCTGCCTATGCAGGGCTGTAAGAGCTGCAAGAAGAGTCTGTAAAAAACCAGCAAACCTGAGTCGTTTCTTCTTGAGGATTTTTTTTTTTTTGGAGTTTCTCTCTGTTACTTCTGCCAGATGAGGGAGAAAAATTTGATCAAATAAAAGTATTTTTAGCCTTTTCTGAGTGTGTAGAGATAAAGTTTTAGATTTATCTTTGTTATGTCTAAAATCAAATTCTTGTCCTGAAGTTGATGTGATTTGAAAGAGACCTTATCTACACTACTGGGATGATAAAAGTTATGACATCATGAAACTAGTGCCAGCCATAGTTTTGAAAGCGGCTGTCCAGCTGGAGATAAAAAGCTAGGAAAACCAAAAATGCTAGACTACAGCTTGTACATAGAGAAAACTGGGATTTCTCATTTGCAGTTGTTTGGGGGCGTGTGTGGGGTTTTTGCTTGTTTTTAAATTTTCTTTCCCTTTCTTTTGTACTTCAACTACTTGTAATCTGGATGCTTTAAAATTTTTTTTTGGCAACAGGAAATTAATTGCTTGTATATTCAGAAAGCTGTATTTTAGCTACCCTGTGAAGATTCTTCTGCTACTGTTTTTGACCACATTAGCTCCTCTTCCACAAGGAAGTTGCCTCCCATTGACAGAGAGTAAATATCATAAGCAGAAAATTAAACTTGTTTTGTAATAAAAATCCAGTACTTCTAATAAAATAATGTATATTTTTAAAACATTGAACAGCAAGTAAAACAAATTGATTTTGAGCTCCAATCTCCTTCAAATGCAGCCAAAGAAAGAATGACATAAGCTTGTATTTTATATACCTTCTCAGTCTATAATAATATCCTATAATAATAACCTTTCAAATTCAGGTTTGTCAAAAATAAGGACAGCTCAATTCCAGTCACCTGAAGTAATTTCAGAGTAATTTGCTTCTTATTTTTGTCACAATTTAAGTTAATTTTTAAGATCATCAAAAGATAGATGTGTGTCTTGTTTGATGAAAGTCAAGATCCTTGTTATAAATATATTTGTGTTTTGGGTTCAAAAGCAAGAGATTAGCAATTTGACCTTGACCGTCATTGGTATCTGACAGGAATATAAAGCAGGAGGTTTATTTGGAGTAAACATGTCCGAAATTTTTCTAGTCTACAAAATCTCCTAACTATGTAATTCACGATTAGACAAAATAATATTGAAATCGTGGCTGATTCAGTTGTTCCCTCAACTTAGATTTGCCAGCCCTGATTTTACTCCACCTCTTCTGTAGCAAAGTTCTATCCAAATAGAAGTAGAAAATGATCATACATAAAGGTTTTACTTCCAGCTTTTAAGAAATCTCTTCATCTGTTCCCAGCCCTCACCTGCATGAAGAATCTTACTTGCAAACATCTGTCTTAAATGGCACAACTGTTAGCAAGTTTCAAGGATTTGTCACTTAGATCACACACCTCTCTTTAAGCAGTCATTTGTATGCAGTGTGTCTTAAATGTTTTGATACAAAGCCAAATTCAGAGTTCCACTGCCTTGCTACCACTTCAGTCTGGACCAGTTTCTCTGAAAATGCCCTGAGAAGATAATAACATAAATTTGAGCAGCTCGGGGCAAAGGGACTATTTTTTAATAAACTTGAACCATGAAAAATAGTAAATATGTGCAGTAGCAAATTTGAACAGAAGGAAGAAAATTATGATGGGTTTTTGAAAAGCACAAAGTATGAAGAAATTATAGCCCTTCGAGGCACAGGTGAAAGTTAGTGCTACCCATAAAAGAAACAAACCCATTCATTATGTAGCCACTGAGTTGCTCTGTAAGATCATAATGTGAATGCATGTCATGGGTTGAAGGCAGAAAGCAATTACTGATGCCTTACAGTAAAAACATTTTTAAACTAAACTGGATAGTAAATGTTGATTTTAAAATATATTTGTTTTAAGGTAAGCTCAAATATGAATTTATCAAATATTAATTTTGTGTGCTAGGACTGCATCAGTAAATTTTATGAGTTGTAGTCATAGGAAGAAAAGTAAAGGTGGTTGTCTTATTCTGAAATGGTGTTATTGCTATCCTTTATTCAAATGAGTATAAGTAGAGATGGGGAAAGCGTGAACACTTCCAGAAAAAGATTTCAAAACTTGTATAAGTAATATTCCATCTCCGCAATGGTATTCTCTCAAGTGCTTTCCATACTGCATGCAAAAAATGCAAGGAAAAACAGAGGGATAGCACTTCATCTTGTAGATGAGAAAATCAAGAACAAGGGATCTATGCCTTTAGAACAGAACAATCCTATTTAGAGGGATAGGCTTTATCTGAACTTCAAAGGAAGTAGACAACATATCAAATCAGGAGATTGTACTATGATTTTAAACCCTTTGAGGTGGAGTTTTATCTGAGGTTTTAAATTCAAGATTTTGGGAAGGCAGATAATTCTGAAACATCACATTTCAAAATGATGCATTCCCCTAGGTAATTTTTGTATCTCTAAAGAAAAGTAGATAGAGGTAGAAAATTTTTTATTGAATAGGAAATTGGAAAGGACAGAAAACAGTAACAGGATTATTAGACACAGTGAAGGAGAAAAATGACGTAGTTCTATGATTTTTGTGTGTGTGTGTCTGTGTAAAACTTGCAGAAGCCCAAGACAAAACAACTGAGAGGATATGAATATATAGTTTGCAATTTTTTGGGAAGTGAAAGAAACTTGTCACGGGGAAAAAAATAGGATAAAGATAGTTCTTGCAAAGACATCCTTCAAAAATGTGAAGTTTTGCCCAAATAAGGAAAATACAAAAGGTTATAAAATTTGAAATGCTACATATAAAAATATAATGTGAAAGACCAAAAAAGGGAAATAAAAACTAAAGTATAAAGATTTAGGAATCTTTTAGGAAACCTCCTCCAGATCAGGAAGTCAGCTAGAGAGGCTGGAAGGACATAAGTAAAATAAAAGGAAAACTTAATGAGTGTCTGCCACAGAAGAACTTGCAAGCTCTCTTATGACAGGATTTTTTCTTGTAAGATACAACAAAACCTGCCCCAGATTTAAGCAATAGTAGAAGAAATTGTTAAATAAGCAGGTAAAATGGGCAAAGACTATCAACAGAACACTCCTATAGAAGCTCACAAATTAAACAGATTAATTACTAAGTCTGAAATATGAGCTTGCCAGGAAGCAGAGCTTTGTGCTGTTCTATATGCTAAAAAGGTTTTGGTTAAAAAAAAAAAAAAAAGAATTTGGTAATACCAAGCTATCAATTGCTTTAAACACAACTACACAAAATTGCAAAACTGCAGAATCTGATAAAATAGCAGATGAAATCTAAAATGAAAAGAAACCTGAAGTGATGAGCACAGCAGTGGGAGCACAGCAAGTTTCAAGTTGCATGATGGACTTGGAATGAGCATCACTGTGCAGAAAAGGATCTTTGAGCAAAAGCAAACAGATGTATGAATATGCTGGCTTGATGCTCAGAGGTCAAGGAAGAAGATGAAATATTAGGAAGCGCATGGAAACCAGCAGAATACGAAGCAGAGGTTGTTATGTTGGCACATATGTACCAAGACTGACTGCATGTTCTGCAGTGTAGGAGGTTCTGGTCAGTTCTCTTGAAGGGTATGCATTTTTGTTACGTAAATGTATCATCCATTCAGGGCTGGAGAATAGGCACATTGGAGGACTTGCAGACTATTGCAGCTATTTTAAGACAGTTTCTCCATTAAAAAGATTGCAATCTTGGAACAGTCATTACCCAACAGGCATAAACCTGGGACTAGCAGTGCCTGACCTCGTCAGTGCTGTTGTGTGGTGTGTGGTGTGAGGACACACAGAGTGTTCTCTTGTGTGTGTAACAGTCAGAATGTTTGTGATGGAAATTAGCCTTACACAAAGAATGGGACTGCGTGTACTTTGGGGAAAGTCTGTGTTGTTTTGTTCAGTCTTGATATAGTCCCTTGGACAGAATCAGACCAACCCAACAGCTGAATCCTCAGTACTAACACAGAAGTGATTAGTAAAATACTAGCAATTGGTCTATAAGCTTATAAACAAAGTTATCAAGAATCCAGTCACAAGGAAAATATATTTAGTGGGAATACTCTTACCCCAAATTGCTTTTTCATGTCCTGTTCCTAGATTCAAAACCTGACTAATTTCTCCAGCTTATATGTCTCTGTTTATCTGTTCTAAGGCATTTCTTGGGGTAGGTACTAGATACTTATTCTGGGATGAATGGAAGTTACTTGAAAAAAAAGGTAAGAAAATGCACTGAGTGGACTTAAGTGTCTCTCTAGAGGTTATGCTGTATTCTGCTAAAATCATATTCCCTTGTCTCAAAAAATGAGGCTTTATGGTTTTATCCAAGGAAAGAAATAAAAAATATAGCAATATTTTTACATTCCTCAGTGCTTTATAACCTGCTACAGCAATTTTACTCCATCTTTTTTTATTAAAAAATCCAGCATACTGCTGGGTCGTACATTATATAATACATACCTGTGATTAATGATATTTCTGGTAAGAAGTCCTGCAAATTGTCTGGCATTGATACTTGTGTTGTATCCATAGAGCAATATGTCTTCAAAAAAACTTATGAAAATATACTCTCCTTCTTGTGTAAGCTGCAAGTGCTTCCTGAAAAGTGGTTCTCATAACCTGTATTTCATGATTTTCAAATGTAAGAGAAAACTTAGGGCAAAGTAATTCTGCAGTGTTAACTTATTTTTTTTCCATAATGTCTTGGGAATTTACATCGTATAACCAAAAGAGTACAGTACTTAGCAATCAAGGACTGACAGTAAAATTATTTGGTGTTATTGTTAAAAAGAGATAATGGTAAATATTATTTTGCTTTGAAAAATTAAAGAAAAATGCTCCTGCAAGTGTAATAAGAGTTTATGTCTATACTGCTGAATTTAAATGTTGATGTTATCTGAATCCATGTCAAAATTACCGTTTACTGGAGAGAGACTGTTTACCTATCATTCGTGCCTACAGAAGAGGTTATTGTAGAACAGGACATTCTAAAAAACCCCACTAAAATATTAAAGCAGTTACAATTTAATTCAGCTTAGTTGACTGAGTTTAAAGGCCATTTTTGCAACTCTTCAGAGATGTTAATATTGCATAATAGTATATTTCTCCATGCAGCTTCGATATAGTTTTGAAACACTAGCTTTTATAGTAGTGTTTTGAAATTTGGAGAATATAAAGAAAGTAGAATTGATATAAACAAGGTTTCTATATATATATTTTTAAAATCATATAGCAATGACTTTTTTGGTGGGACATTTATAGTCTTGCTTGCTCTGCATTTAGTCAAGTGTAAAGTGGAATGTTCACACTCATGGCAATTATAATTTTTTTAAAGTAGTGTAAATGCTTTTTTGAATATTGAATTGTTTTGAAAAATGCCTACAATGAGAAGCAAATTATATAGAAAATATATAATTGAATTAAAGGAGGCAAAAAGCTAGTCTAACTAGGCAAGTTTGACTGATTTCTGGGTTATGCTTTGGACTCCTTAAAGAAATAAGAGACCAAATATATTCCTGTTATCGTGCTACTGGTCTCTTATTTAGAGAAAAAAAGAGACCAGTAGCACGATAACAGGAATATATTTGGCTCTGAATGTTCAAGTGTTTATTTGCACAGTTCTCTCTTATTAAGAGATTTCTCACATCTCAGCCTATCTATAGAAATTGCTTTTTCCTACCCAGTCATAACTAGGAAAATACAGTAGCTTGCTTAGTTTAGGAGACAGCATGTACTGATAAAGGTTTTGCCTTTCTTTCACATCTGTTCCAGTTGTCTAGGTCTTTCACAGCCTGTTGCTTTGGAAAATTTCTTCAATGGAGCTTAGCAGATTCATTGGAGTGTCTCTGCTCTTTTGTATTTGTATTATATTTTTTTTTATTCCTTTTATTTTCTTTGGTATGTGCTTGTGCTAGGGAAACTAGCCCAACTGAAATTATACAAAACATATTAAAGTGTTCCAGAAGTGGTTCTGGACACTGAATGAGTCACACACTGCAGATATAAGCTCAGGCCTTTCAGATCTTTATCTTTAGTTGTAAAGTGAGCGTGCTTTGCTTGGCTCTGAGATTAAAATCTGTAAACAACACATTTTTTCAGAGAAATGTCAGTTTTTCTTACAGCAGATTGGAGAGACAGAAGATCATCCAAGAGCTCTCTGTCCTGTATGATAATGTGCTTTTTTCCCTATCTATTTAGATGAAAGAAATTTGGCTACCTTACCAGCCCAGAACAGAAATAGAGACATGTCGGAGATAATCAGTATGAGTTCTTCATCTCACTCGTGTAAATGGATGTTGGGTGGCAACAGTGATTAGGCTCTATCTCAAATCTTTGTTGCAACTTTTATAGAAAGACTTTAGGCAGTGATTGGCAGCCCAAATCACCGTTGAAAATCTTTCTAGATCATGAATATTTCCAAATGATTAAGTATAACATTTGTATGATTGTTAACCAGAAAGAAGGAGAAAACTTTTATGGCTAGTGCTGTACTTTGCTAAATACAGCTCCAGTGCAGACACAGGTGACCCTGGAGTCAGACTTAGTATAACTAACCATAATCTTGTCAGCTTCCAGCAGTTTGCTCCCCAGAATCAATCCATTTTACATTGATATATTGAAGCTGCTTTGCTCAGGTTTCAAAGAGGTGCCTAAGATAAACCAACTTAAACATCGCATATAAGAGTGAGCAAGCACAACATTGCATGCAGAGTGTCAGTTCCTGATGGAAGAAAATGTCTTCACTTAGTTTCTGTTAAATTCCTGTTAGAGGGAGGGACATCTGTTGCACACAAGAGAGATTGTTCAAGGTCAAGTCATATGTGATAAAATGGCATAAGAATTTCCCAGCTAGTTTGATGCATTCCTGTAAATTGTAGGGAGTTTTTAAGAAATAAACACTATTAAAGAAATGTGACGTTGTCTAACAAGTAGGAAAAGTGTAAGTCTGTTGAATTGTGCAGCAACTCCTATTTTGCAGTGTCCTATAACTCTCTTCAAAGAAAATATGTTTTTTCTATAAAGAGACAGACATGCATGCAAACATATAAGCGACAATATCCCAGATGTCACAAAAACATAAATCTCCTGATTCACCCTGGAAACTGCTCAAGCAGTCTGTCAGAGTTTTTTGCTGTTTTTTTATCCCTCCTCTTATGATATTTCCCTGGTATATTTTTTTTTTATAAACTTCTTACAACCTGAACTGGAAATATTTTGCTCTGTATGAATGTGCCACTTTTCTCAATGGAACCTCACACCCTGAAAATATCTTGAAAGAGTTGTGAAAACTAGAGGTAGAAACAGACCATAAAGGCAAGTTGTTTTTATTGATTTTGCCATCTCTTAATCACCTGTTAAATAAAACAAAAATTTAATTGAGCTGAAATGCTTCAGTAAAAGCATTTACATTTTCATTGTCCACTATAATTTAGAAAATAGGCAATATCAGAAAAATCAGTAGCTGTTTTGTTAATCTTTGTTGTGTTTATATTTTTAATGTATTTTATGTAATTTTTATGAATCATTATTGTTTAGTCTTAATGAATAAGGTGATGAAATGAAAGTTTATACATATTGTTCTGCTTGTATTCCAGAATGCATATCTTTTGGTGAACTATTTTTTTGGCTAATATTGGACATAGCATGTTCAACAGGAATAAAATCCATAATACTTAAATGAAAACTTGGAAAGTTTGTAAGGTCTGGAAGAAGGGTGTCTGTCTCATGTCCCTATTACAATAAATGGCACCAGTCAGGTGCTGGAACTATCTCTGGGCTAGTTCAGTGAGGTATTTTCTTGTGGTGTAAATTCTAGGTATTGAACCCACAGAAAAATGGAGATTAGGGCATGTTCTTCAGTCTCTTCAATCAAATGTTCACAGAGCAAAAATTACCTCTCCAGACTTCAGCCTAGTACTGAATAGCCTGCATTTTTCTCCTTTATTTTAAGAGCTCTGCTATCCTGCTTTCTGGCTGTGACACAGACTGATGTGTTATGCCTGTATTATGCCATAGAAACATGCCTGAAACTGTCTACAGCAGAATGTCACGTAATATGTAAAAAAAAATATTTGACCCTCATTTAATGTGCTAGTACAACTTTCCTCAGGTAAATCCATAAACTTGTACCTTGATTTCATACATACCTCTAGATATTTTATTAGACTTCTATGAATTTTTCTAATGCATCAACTGGTTTAATTAGCTACGTGTATTTCTCTCTTGTGTGTATTGCTGGAATAGATTGAACAATGACTTCTTTACTTTTGTGTCCATTGAAAAAGTAATGCTGGGATACTCTTGTGGATACTGATTTTTGTTGATATAATTGATGTTATATTAGGATGTTTTACTGTAGCACCTCTGTTGGTCAGAAATGATACTTTATTTTGTCTGTGCCTGGCTGAGCTAAAGAAAAAAATGTGTGTAGAGATGTATCTGGCTCATATGAGAATATCAATCTTCTAACTGCCTGATTTCAGAGCATCTGAATTTCCCTTTAATTCCACTCCTCCATAGTTATTGCAGTGCCTGTAGCCAGAGGCTGACAAATGTTTCTTTTCAAAGCTGTGATGCCATGCCATCATCAGTTGCTAGGGTATTTTGCTTAGTTATTGTTTTAATACAATGACAGATTTGTCAAATTCTGACAACTATATGAAAGTACCCCACTGCTGGTTTAAGCATTCTTAGGCTCCTGGATTTGAAAATTACTCTGAATGATCCTCTTTGAATTTTTAGCCTCAGTCATGGTCTGAATAGCATATAAGTTTAAAAATGCCATTTGACTGAGAAACTGGATAAAAATATCCAATAAGCCTTATTTTGTTATTGCAAACAATACTGCCAATGTCTAGTTAAATATAATTGTGGTAAAAAGCTTGTAATCAGAAGCCTGTAATCTTTTGCAATTTTTTGAGTTGGTATGCATCTGTTATTGACTGGAAAGCATGATCTATTCACAGATATGTTTGCTGTATGGTTCAGGGCAACTATGTGTTGAATGAGGTAGTGATGCATGAAACATTTGCTCTGGTGGATCTTAGAATATGTGCAGCTTTTATACACTGATGAAATGTCTTATGCCTGAATGTAGAACTTGAAAAGTCTTTGTTTTAATTATATAAATTTATTTCTTTCAGTAGAGAAGCTATTTGGATGATTGAGGGATAAAACCTCACCTTTGACTTGCAAAACACACCTGATTTAGTCCTAGGCACCATGAATAAGAATACCTGTAGTCTACGTGGGAAGAGCAAGAGTGTAAGTAGAAGGTTTTCTTTTTCTTGCTTTTTTATTTAATATCAGTATTCTTCCACACTACTTCTGTGTTGTATTAGCCTTTCAAATGCCACTTTCTGAGATGGAATGATAAAATCATTGCTATTTGTACCCTGTTATATCTGTAACCTAAATAAATATGTGTGTGTCTTCAACACCCAGAGATAAGATTATTCAATGGTTGCATGGTTTCAGTGACATTTTTCTTTTATTTTTGAATTTACACATTCATTTTCCACAATTTATTTTTCAAAAAGTTAGTATTTTCTTGAGCATTCATTGAAATATAAGATTATATAATGTCCACATTAAACTCAGTTACAAATGTATGCCCCTGCACTGATGTCAAGAACTGTGTTTGATTTGATATGAAATGCTGACTGTGAAGTATTCCAGGAGATTGATGAGAAAATAAGCTAAAGATAAGCATAGGTTTGGATACGGCCTAATTTTGCCTGTTTTCTGGTCTTTTTGATGTCCTGTATATATATATATATATATATATATATATATATATATATATATATATTTACATCTCTCTGTATCCAAGAGTACTTCCGAAACAAAAAGTTTGGACAGTTCAGACTCTGAAAGATATTTTTAACCTGCAAAATAAACTTCCTTATTTTGGTGTTAGATCCTAGCATATCTTGCTCTGCGAACTTAAAACCATCTGCAACTATTTTTTCTTTGAACTGGTTACATAGAATATTTCCTACTGTTTGTTGTTTTGAAATGGTAAAATACATAGTCTCAGAGAAATATTTTTAGCTTTGTGGTGTCATGCTACATAAATAATTTTTTGACTACTGCTTGTAGGAGAATAGTGAAACTATTTGAACTATTTTAACCAAAGTGACTTAGGAGAAGCCTCATTAGACTTGTTGAGTACAGCCAAAGATTTCATACAACATATCAAATCTTCCATTTTTCCACATGCCTGTCAATTTGAATTTTCGTTGTCAAAGTCATCTCTGGTCTGCCAGACCAGTCATTTCATGAAAAGACCAACTGGTGAATAAGTAAAAATGCCATCAGCTGAATAATCTTAAAAAGAAAGACAGAATATGACTTCTATTTTTATTTAATAGGATGTTGTCGCATATGCTCAAAGAAAGTTTTTGTCCTTTTAGGAAGCATAGGAATTAAGGTATTGGTTCAGCGGTTTCAGATGTCAGTGAACATAATTTACTTAATATAGAAGATGAACCTGCAGATATGTGTGAACATTGGGTATTTTCACCAAATATAGAACTCAGTGTGCATCTTGAACTAACTGAGGCTAACTTTAACAGTGTAGCATAATAGAAATTGCTGGTAGAAGGTACTTAAACATTTCCATTCCTTTTCTGACCATACAACATCTATAATCCTGTTGAAATAATTTGCAAATGATCTCGTAATTAAAAATATGTGTTTAATATTTATTAACTGTACTTCTAATAGATTTTTAAACTCTATTACTTAACTATCCTCAGATGGCACATAAGGTCGAATGCTACTAGACGTTCTCTCTCTCCTTGATGGTTTGCACAGTATTACCACTCATTCCTTCATTGGTAGTCCATGGAGTTTCATTTAACTGCCTTTGTGAAAAGGGTTTTTATAACAGTAATTTCTTTATTTCAGTGCTGCTCACAGCATTCAGTGAGGGTATCAGCAAACATGTAGTTTCAGCCTATGTGTACTATTTGTCTAATACTTTTTCTTATGTATCCTTAGGTAGCTCTTAATTTCTTTTACAACTTTTCCTCTTAAATAATTTCCTCCTGTCCTTTTTTATGTCCCTCTTTTTCCAGCGTTTTCAACTTACAATATTCTAGGTGGTCTAATGTTTCTAATTCCATGACTTACCATCTGGTACATCTGAAAACACAGCTAAATCTTTGTCTCTCCCTGTCTCCTTCCCTCTCTCCCTCCCTGCAATTTGTTTTCCTCCTCCGTTTCCACCCCCTCCCCACCTCAAAGTTACTTCTAGTAAAAAAAGTAGTTTTAGTTAGTACTGATCAACCACAGAATGAGATCTTTTTTTGAACAATTTTTATAATAAAACAGTGAACTTGATTTTTTTTTTTGTTTCACAAGGATTTAATATTATTTTCATAACTGCATAAGCAAGGCAAAGTATTTCCACACACTATTTCTACAGTTTTGCATATGTGCATATAATTTATTCTTCATCAAAAAGCATGATGAAGTATATTTACTGGTACTTTCAAAATCAGACTTCCAGCCTATCTTCAATGAAACTAGCACAGCTTTACTGACAGTTAGTGCTCCATCTATAATAAATAACCTTTCAACAAAGTATTGTGATAATTAGATTTCTTTGGGAGTATATTGGAGCATATTTGGTCAGCTAAAGGAAGTAAGAGCACTTTCAGGTGATGAGCATGCTAGTATCAAGAATGAAGTCTGAATGTCACACTGTGTGGGATTTTATCTTAGAACGTTGTGTCAGAAGTGAGTCAATCCTTGTGAAATCTGAAAGTAGCTATATTGCAAGAAAATGGACCAAGAAAGAGAATATATTTAGCAACTGGGTCTGCTTAAACGGTGGCATTTTAACAGCTTCAACAACAACAAAAGAAAAGGAGTGGGGGGCAGGAAGCAAAATTAGAACTTTAAGGATAGTTTGTTTGCCTTTTAATTTATTATTATCTGTAAAAGCCTAGAAGTGGAAGACTTTTGAATTCATAAATATAAAAAATATATTTTTGACAATGATATGTTCGGGATAAACTACAGATCACTAATAGGAGACAAACTGACTCATAATTTATGATCAAAGCTGTAAAAGCAAAGTTTTGACCACTGGGGTCAAAAAATGGTGGACCTCAAAACGGAATGCTCTCCAAAGAGAAGTTGCAGGAAAGATTCTGAGCAGCATACAGAAGTTGTGAGCAGGGGGAGGTAACAGTAGTGGTGGTAAGTCATGCAAATGCAAAGCAGGCAGGGAGCACCCATAGAAAAGTGCAAAGGAGGGCAGAAAGCTATTTTCAAACAGCTGACTCACAGAAATGTTTTCATCCAAAGTTCTGAGGGCTAGATTGTCATAACCTTTGCTTGTGATGCGGGGGAGTGAAGAGAAGTTGCACACTTCTTTTGTTCCTATGTTCATTTCTCCTTAGATGATGAGTCTCAGAGAACACAAGGGCCAAGGGCTCTTTGTCTGCCACTCCTCCTGAAGGGAGAGGGAATGTCATCCTGTCTACCCCAGACAAATGCACTACACTCCTCTGCTCACCAGCTAGAATAGTTAGTCAGCATCAGGGTAAGACACTCAATACCAAAAAATAGATGTAGTTCTCCACTGAGAGTGTGAAGGAATTGCAAAGAAGTTCAGTTCCAGCCCCTTTTCTGGCACAGCAGTTCTTTCAGACAGAAATTCTTGCTTTAGGTCAATAATTCTAAGTAAGCAATTTGTCAACAGATAAACTTGCAGTGCTCCAGAAGTATTTTTCATAATATAATTGCATTAGTTACAAATAAATTGATTTTTCTCTCATCACCAATGGTTAGGTCCATTTGTTATCTGATAGAAGGAAACTTAGAGGGAGATTGCTTGGACTACCCATTCTTAATTAATGGGAAGAAATTACATTGCATATTCTTTGCCTTCTTCCACCTCTCTATCTGAATACAATCTTTGCAAATGAAACAAGGGATAGAAAAGGCAAGGCAGGACATTGCTAAAGGGCAAATTGAAATTCATACAGTGGTGCTATTTTTCCCCTGATGTCACTGGCTGACTGGCAATATGGACATACATAAAGCAGCAACTTATGTAAGGAATACCCTGCAAAGCTTTTATCCTTTTTTTTTGAACATTTCTTTTTTTTTTTGAACATTTCTTCTACTGGGCTAGTAATTAATGCCTATTGTGAGAGTCCATTCTGAGAAACAATAGCTGGATTTGGATCCTATTAAATCAATTCTTTTATGTTAATTTACTATATTCACATAATATCCTTTTGGTTGTGGGAATACCTTTTGAAAACAGAGGAAAGGTACCATAGCAGGAATACACTAGTTTATTCCTGACAAAGATATTGTACATTTTCATTTCCTCCAACTCATTCTAGATTTCTTCATTTCAGTCTTCTGCCATCTCCAGTGGTGAAAATTTTCTTCATGGAAGTTCTGACTTATGTTTCCAGCTACCCTGTTCTGTTCAGATCTCAAAATCTGAAGTCTCCAAAGTCTCCATACTTTCTTCCTTCAACTCTGACATTTAATTAATAGACATGCTTTTGTCATAAATCTTTTTCTTCTCTTGACTCTTCTCCTAGCTCAGCTCCTGCCTATGTTCCTAATTAAGTTCCAGCCTTTTTGAAAGAAGCCTCACCTCCTTATCTAGGGACTGGGCAGTACTTACAATTTTGAGACATAACTGCAGCACGTTGGAACATGAA
The DNA here is from genome assembly GCF_022539315.1 of Serinus canaria. Taxonomy (NCBI): domain Eukaryota; kingdom Metazoa; phylum Chordata; class Aves; order Passeriformes; family Fringillidae; genus Serinus; species Serinus canaria. The sequence continues at coordinate 56,865,247 of NC_066343.1, forward strand.
AATACTCCCACTCATGTGCTAACAGACATAAAAATCCTAATCTGTAGCTCAAATGTCATCCACTATTATGCAAATTTAAGCAATAATCTGTGGGGCAATGGTATTTATTTAGTCCAAATTACATCGACGGGAAAAAAAAATCTTTTAATGGTTTGAGTGGGTATGACAGAGAGTTTTATAGCTCATTTATGCTAGCAAAATCCTGGATTACACCTAGGTCTCTATTTTTTTGGAGTTCTTACACATTTGTGTCATTGGCATCCCTTGTCCCAGTTCTTCCTATCTGCAACCATGGTTATCTGCTGGGAGGTTGCATCTTCTCAGCAATACATTTATGCTCTCAATTCTCCCACCCTGTGCTTGATTTCAGGCTGTTCAGGCTGTCTTGAAGAGGCACAGTATATGGTTCAGGCCCCCTTTCATGGGAAGGACTGGGAGGCATCAACCATTTGTATCAGAATTACACCTCCTTTTGTGTTTTACTCAGAGTAATTATCCCAAATCTGACACCAGATCCAGCCCTTTTGTTTTTACTGTTTGATGGAAATTGCTCCTGCCTTTGGAATACTTTACTACAGTGGTGAAAATAACATTAAAAGCCCCTGAAGATCTCACTGTATGATTGTAAAGAAAAGATGCTTAACCTAAAGAGTATAAACTTAAGTGAAATAGATGTTAAAAGGTTAGAAAAGAAAAACATGGATAGATTACTAGGTGTTGGAATAGGCAAATTAGGAGAAAAGACAGTAAACATTAGGAGTTTATACATTGCACTTCACACTGAGGACAGCTAGTGGTCAGGGAGGAGTAAAGGAAAGACAAGAATGTGGTGGATAATGTAATTAAAACAGAGTAATATTAAAGATTTATTGATCTCCCTACTTTTGCCTCCCACTTACTTATTACAGTACATTTCTAATCCATGACTGAGTTTCTAGACACTCTTCTCTCTTGAAAAATGAAGATAGTCTTTCTGGCTATTCAGTTTGCAAACACTGCATCTTTTGATTCCCTCTTTGAGACTAAATTTTGAAACAGTGCCTAGGAGAAGGATGACTGATGCTGACAGAGTGATGGATATAGGAGAATGAGCATGTAACTGGTGCACACTGTAGATGGATGGAAATGCCATATTGTGTAATTCCTTTTTTTAATGTAAATTCTGTTCTTATTTGTCCCTCACTTGTCTTTTTAAATCACAGGTAGTTATTGTCAATATCTATGCATCTGTTAGAGTGCAATGGAAATTGCATATTCAGGTTCTCTTGCACGACAAGGGCCTTGAGATATTTCTAATAGAAATATCCAATATTTTCAATGAAAATTTAAAATTTCAAGACTTTGGAAGTATGATAGATGTAGAGAACTAAAGAATGGTAAGTAGCAGTCACATGGAAAATGTTTTTAGAGGAGCAAATATTGTAGCAATGGCAGAACAATTTGCTAGATGTTTTTGTTGAAAATGGAAATGGCTTCATACCAGTTGTTACATCAAAGCAGATAATTCCCTGGCAAGGATTACTGCTCTTTGGCCACTGACAGCAAAAGGAGACATGAAGAACTATGAACAATGAACTGTTGAGTAGTATTAAAACTTGAGTAGGCTGACAAGAGCAGTATATTCCCGAATTAAGACTGCCCTTCAACTCTTATATAGTGGTCTTGCTATTGGAATTTTGTTTCTTCAGCAATGGCTTCAGAAACAGCTCTGACTGTATGTAAAAAATGAGAATTTTTTTCTTAATATTGTATAGTTTTTCCCTTGTGACACAGGCAGTATATCTTGCCTTTTATCCCTGCATGCATACATGTCTGTACACATAAATGTAGAGCCTAGAAAGGCAGAAAGTATACGCTGTGTATGTCCATTAGGAAGCCCTTAATGAAGAAAGAGCATAATCAGATTTCCTTAAATGAATAAGAAGTTCCATTAAAAAAATCAAATCTCATTCTGAAGAGGGCTAATATCAAACTTGCCTTTCTATGAAATGCGAGGATTCTCTCACCGAAATTGAAGCCTGTTACCTTACACAGGATCTCAGCAGGAACACTCCAAACTGCCTATGAACAGTGAAAGTGCATTATCTGCAGCCCTTCAGCAGATGCATCTGGTGGCTTGAGGTTGAAAAACTTAATATTATCCAAGAAAGGGCTGGTTAAATCTTCAGATTCTAGCTTATTATTTTCAGCACTGGGAATTTCAGTTTTGTCTGTTTCTTTTCTATCTCCCTCCTTTTTAAACTTTATTTTAACTTGGATCAAAACTCAGCTAAATAAAAGAAAGAGTATGTTGAAGATCTGCGGAATTTCTGTTTTTCATTTAATCCTTTGATTCTATGACTCAATACAGTTTGAAAACACAGTCAACAGAAACAGAAATTTTAAGTCAATTGCAGCTGAATATTTGTGGACAGATCTAAAATAATATTTTTAAAAGACCAAATGAGGCCTATTAGGTGTTTGTTTCATGTCTCTGTAAATAGAGGGGTCAAAGAAAACAAATTTTGCAGTTTTTCCTTCCATATTCCACTTCTGCTGTTTGCAATTTTCAGAATTAAGTAAGCAAAATAACTAGAAATTTCCCAGCTCATCCCTTATAGAACCAGTAAGTATTGTCCCTCACTTAGACAGTCCTAACAAAGATGAATTTTTATTTTGAAACCTCCAAAAGGCTGAGATTTACTGCCTCTGCCCTCTCAGTCCTAAGCTGGAAAAATAAAGGAGGCTCAGACTTGCTCTAGGGCTAGTACTTATCTCATATCAGATCATGCATTCCAGAAAATAATTTGATTTTGATTTTTCAAAGCTTTTTTTTTTTTTCTGCTGCTGCTGCGTTCTGTTCTCATACCCCCTCCCCCATCCGTGCCTTTTTTTTAAAGTCCGGATAACTTGCCTAGAGACTAAATTACTTACCACTTCACCTTTCCTTTATAAGTATATAAAGCAATGGAAGCCTTTGAATCTGATGGATTTTCACTGTGATTTGTGGCCCTCCCGAAAACAAGGCATTCTCTGGTATAGCTTCTAAGCTTTTCTCTTGCTTTGGGTTCCTAGCTGTTAGCTTTCACTTATGCTTCTGACACATGCTTATAGATTTTTCATGGTCCTATTTGCTTTTTTGGAGAATTTTCTGGGTCTCTGTTAGAATGTTAGACCATACATTTTCCTTTGCTATTCAAGATCTGGAAAGTAATGAAGGCAAGGCTGTGATGTCCAAAATAATTGGTCTGTTACAATGTACAAATTAAGCCAAATTCTGTTAGCTCTTTTGTCAGATATTACAGATTAGAATATTGCAACACTTCATCTGGACAGTATGCTGTAATAATATGATATAATAATAAAAAAGAGAGTTAAGAAAATTAGGGCTCACCTGAAAAAGCCAGTGCAGCAATATCAAAGAAACACTTAATTTGGTATGAAAGAAACACAGGTAATTTGCATGGTCTTAAATAAGTACAAACTACAACTCATTTCAAGATGATTTTAAAAAATGAATTAGCATACATAATATTTTTGGCTAAAGAACTGAAAAAATCATCAAATTTTGTATGAGACGGGGGATATTTTTATTATACATGCTATGCTTCTTATCTTATGCATTTTAAATTACCATGCCCTGAGAAAATAGATTTCAAAACATAAGTGAACATTTGAAAATACTGAATGGCAATAACTTCCAATTCCTCCATTAGGTGAATGAACTACAGATTTCTACCTACATAATTTGAAACTTAGACAAAGGCTATGACACTCTTATCTACATCCTTTTCTCTGCATGTTCTTCATATATAATGGCAATTAATAGCAAACTTTCATCTCTTTCTGGAGCAGAACATCGTGATTTTTTTACCAGGGATCAATATCTGAATTGCATGGCACATGCCAAGACCTAGATTTTGTTTAGTAACAACAGTATCTGAATAATAAAGTAAGAACAAATGAATTAGGATGGGAAGGGAAATTTAGACAGATAGTGAGGAAAAATTTTTAATAAATTGTTGTATATCTACAAGTATCTTCTTCTGGCCTTGTTTTTGGTGTCTTTGATTCAGAGAGAGGATGCTAGATTTTTTTCATGATGCCTTTGAAAATTCCTCTAGAAATAATTTTCACATATTATTCTCTGCATGAGAAACCATCTCAGTGTCACAATCCAGAGAGCAGAATATCAAATCTCAATGGTTTTGCTATGCTCTTTTCAAAATAAAACAATTGTCTCAGTGCAAATATTACTTAATGATCTTCTCTTGAGAGAGAAAATTAGGATTTCTCTGTTCCTCTTTTGAAAGAGCAGCTCCTCTGTTACAGGAAGTGGTTGTTTTAAAAACGAAAACCAAGTAACTACATTGGAAAATGACATTTGATAAAGCATTGAAAAATAATATTTTTGGAGAATGTGTGGTTTCCTAAAAGAAAGGGAATGTGAGAGGAGATGTGTGATCACAAAAACCCAGCATGGTTTTATGGCTGTACCCAGACCTTCATGCATGTTGCTTTGCAGGCAGTTCTGGCATCTCTCTCTGTATGTTACCCAAAATTTTTTTGCTTTCTTGCATCTTAAATTGCATCTTAGAAAAAGGAAATGCATATAAAGGAGAGACAACAAAGATACCTGTCACTTATCCATGTAATTACTCCTATAGCTCTTTTCCATCCTGTGCCTTTGGAGTCACTTCAGAGTAAAAAATCTCAGTTCACAGCACATATATAAAGATAGCAGTCTTTTATTTTTTTTTGCATTTTATCTTGATCAAATAAAAATTACTATGTTACTACCTAGACTGGTACATACTAGTAGCAAATCAAAAATAATTGGAACACTTTAAAATTCTTTGAACCTCATTATAGAAGCCATAAATATCTCTATTAGAAGTGATCCATGTTTTCCAAACTACACTCTGGCTTCTTTGGTTGCACAGTGCCGTGTGTCGTGAGGCAGTCCCAGTTAACCATTTACATTTTGTTAATCAGGAATGCATCAGAAGTCTGATCAGAACTGTTGCTATTTTACAAGCATCTGCTATTTTCATGATTGTGTCTTCCTCTTCATCTGCAATTCGGTACAAAGATTTAATTAAAGTAGTTAAAATAACAGACAACAGATGTGATCTACTCAACTACAAGTAAGCAGTTTGAGATTCCTCTGCGGATGAACAGAAATTAAAACAATTAAAATTCTGTAATTTATTTCAATTACTTTGTCTACCAAGTTTAGATAAACACTGTTGTCTTGCAACATTGCTTTCCAATAGCTAATCATGTGGAATTCTTAAGAGCTGCCTACAGTTTTCACTCAATTTATTTTGGAGATAGGAAATTCATGCCTTTTTTCTGATTTCCTAATGCGAACGTACCTTATCATTTTTTAATTCCTGGGCTTTTTCTACATTAAGTAACCACAACACTATGCTCTTGTATGAGTTACCAGCAGCAAAAGTAGAGATTGGAATCTCTAAGTCTTATACATTTTCATAGCAATATAATCAGTCTCATCTGCTGCACAAGTGTGGCTTGCATAATTCCTTGGGAAAGCTATGTTTTGGTTGTTTCAATTGGAAGCTCAATTGTGAGTTCAATTGCAAGTTTAGTTGTGGCTGGGTATGCCTCAAGCCTTCACTTCCTTTTTTCAGCTACAGGATTTTATGTTTGTAGAAAATTGTTTGCATATAGAAACACAAAAGAAAAAAAAAAATTACTTTTTTGCCTCTCGAAAAATGTGTAATTGGAGTGAAATATATACAAATTAATTACCTTGTGCTGACCATAATGTCCTAAATTGTTATGTTGCTGCCCAACAGACTTCATCACTCATCAGAGTAATCAAGATAAAACGGGATGTAAATTAGGAAGTAAATGTATTTGATGTTTGTACCCTTATCATGCCTTTTCCTTCTTCCCCCCAGTGTTCCCAAGTACTAGACCTCTGTTCATTTTTTTTCTTTAGTTAATCATATGTTCTTTTTCTGTTCCTCAATGCATACATTCCTTCTACTCTTTGATTTGTGATTCCATTTTAAATTTTAATGTCTCTTCTGGCTTTGTTTCTCCATGAATAATCCCTCTAAATGGTAAATACAAAGTAACTAAAAAAAATAATTCCACTATATTGTTCTAGGGTTGAATCAATGAATAGAGATGTAATAGGCAAACCACAGTAAGAGTAGTGAGTTTGGGAAAGAATATTATTCTCTCTATCAAAACATAGCAAACTAGCTGTGGTGCATAAACTGAAAGAATTAATATGATGGAATTCATGCATCACTGAATCACTACAGAAAGTACAAAAAAAAAAAAAGAAAAAAAAGTGCAGTTAAGTATCATATGGTTAAGTAGACAAAAGTACTATTTTCACAGGGCTGAATGATATTCTTTCCCCTGGAAAAAAACTACTCTCTCAAGAAAAATATCTATTGGCTTAGTAATATTCCTTGAAAGTTTGTAAAAGAATCCTCAGAGCTTGGTAGAGTGCAATTTGAAATATGTTTAAAATCAATTTATTAATTTTGCCATGGCTCTGGTAAGGTACCTTATGATATGTGATACCTTAAGATATAAGGATGGTGTCACACTTAGCTTTGTTTTTTTTAGCTTTTGCATTATGCTTTTCCTATAATGAGACCCTGCATGCTGGCTTAAAGTCCAGAGCAGTCTCAGTTAAAGAATGAGTGGTGGGACGGCACGCAGTTACTAAAAGAAGATACAGAACAGACAACCATGTATAAATGCTGTCCACACAACATTATATTTTCCCCTACTAGCCTCATCTATGTGGCAATAAGAGATAATGTTGGTGGAAGTTAAATTTTAAAAAGGTCGTGTGAGAGCAGAGACATAAGTAAAACTTCTCTCAGTCAGGTTTCACAGATTTGTTAATGACACACTGACAATATTTTCATCAAATTGTTTGGAAAGACCCTTAAGTATCATCTAGGTCCAACCTTCTGCAATGAGCCAGAACACCTGCCAGTAGATCAGGGCTCAAAACTCCATTCAGTCTGGCCTTGACCTGTGGATGGGGCATTCATACCTTCTCTGTGTGCTGTGTTCTAGTACTTCACCAACCTCACAAGAAAAATACTCTTTCTAATATCTACTCTAAATCTGCCATGTTTCAGGTTGAAACCACACCCTTTTGTCCTGTCTCTGCCTTTGTAAAAAGGCTCCCGTCAGGTACTGGAGGGTGGCAATTATGCTGCTCCAAAGCTTTGTCTTCTGCAGTCTGAACAATCCCAATTCTCTCAGGAATTCCTTGTATGAAGGTGCTCCACTCCTTGACCATCTTGGCGTCCTTCCTCTGGACTTGCTCCAGCAGGCAGATGACCTTCCTGTGCTGGGGACCCCAGAGCTGGATGCAGCAATGCAGGTGGTGTTTTACATGACTGTTGTTTGAAGACAATTGATGAAACAAAAAGAAAACTGTTCCTTTACATGGAGAATTTGTATCACAGTCTTTGGATCTTTTTCAGTCTGAAAAACCTATAGAAATAAAAGCTAAAAAAATTGCTGTGGTTGTTTCAGGGTTCAATACTCTCTCCTTACTTCCAAGAACAAGAACCAGAGAAAATAAAAGAATGCTGGTATAGCATTATAGCAACTCTTGATTCATCCTATAGTGAACAACAGTTTGCTAAGACACTCTTATTTCCAATACAGTGGTGTTTACTTCAGAGTGTGTGTCAAGGATACCGGCAACTGCTTCAAGCATTAGCTCTCCATTCTGTCTTTTTCCATCCCTGACAGCATGGCCGCTTGCCCCTAGTAGCTCCTTCTTCAGCTTTAAAATAAACACTCGTGTTACAGAAGTGTTTTCAGAGGGTGAAAACACTTCGTTGGTGTGAAGGTGAAAAGTTTGGGGTTACAACTTGGGTGAAAAGTTTGGGTGTTAGAATTATATGTAATATAACTGGCTCAGACAATTCTCATCAAAATTCTCTTGTGGTGTTCTTCCCTTACCACAATCTATCATAGATGTCCAGCATTATTAAAATCAAAATTTATTTCTAATGCAAGAATCTATTTCATGGGAGGAAAAGTCGACTAATAACACTACAAAGGAACTCAAAAATAACACTGTAAGCATGCTTTCTTTAGAGGTGTGATAACCTGAAATTGTGGATATCGCAGTAGTAGCAGCAGATGTATTTGAAGGCACTTGTTCTTAGGTTGGTGCTCAGAGGTTACAGGGTTACAGGGTTACATGATTGTGTAGTGATTTTAAGTTGCTGGCTAGGTTGGTAAACAGAAGCAGTGAAAGACTCAAACAAGAAACTGTATTTCTAACCATTTCTCTCTATTCATGAAGCACTAAAGAATGCAAATTTTTCAAAGTACAGAAGAGAATCTAGGAATCTCTGTCTCCAGTGAAATCAGAAAAGGTAAGATACATGACCTAGTGTCCGCATTCGATAAGCAGAAGAGTGGGGAAAAATGGTTGAAAGTCAGGATTTCTTACTGGAACATACATATGAAACAAACAGTCTAAATGTATGAAAAAAAAAAAATAGAAGTAATAAAAATTCCTTTATAAGATTAGGACTTCTGGAGTTATGGCCATTTGTTGTCATTCATCTCCTGGAATAAAAACATGGAATGATTTCTCTTGATGTGTAATTTTTTAGAGAAACTGTGCCTCAACATTTTTAGCTGTACATAAAAGGATACATAAGATTTTCTGAGATTAATTTTTGAAAGCTTGCATACTATTGCTAGAGAAATCTTAAATTTTGTAAAAGGACAATATTTTTAGTTATGTGACTAAGTTTCTATAATGTCAGTTTCAGAATAGATGAGAATTGTGTCAATATATGGAGTGCTTGTATGGACTGAGATAATCTGTTTGTCCACCTTGAGCTCTGCAATATGGGACTACAAATTTTATCCAGATTTTGTACATTTTTATCTCTCACACTTATCCAAATGGTAAACCATCAACTTCCTTCTCCTCCTCCTCTCCCCACATATATAGGGATTTTTTTTTTTTTAATAATGACTCTCTACAAAAAATAAATTTGTAATGCTATTGCATGGCTACAATTGGTGTAAAATAGATTATATTTGTAAGCACATTTATTTATTGTTTGTGAGAAATTGCATGTTAGCTGTTAATTGCCAGATTCTCAGGTGAAAACATTTGTGAGAAATTTTCCTGCCCACATGTTGAGTTGCAGCCAGTCTTTATGTCTATACAGTGCTGTCTGTACAGCACTGTATGTAGTGCCAGGAATGTGCTGCTCAGTGACCGCCCATGCTTTGGGAGACTCGGAGCTCAAGCAGTAAATCTGTGTTTTAAGAGCTGCAGAAAATTTTAGAAGTAGACACAAGGAGTGTGGATTTTATTGGTACTCAACAGCATAAATCTCTGTACATCTGCCCACAGTTACAATCTTTTTTTCATGCTGCTGAAACTTATATTTTTAAAATAAAACACTTCTGTGTTCAAAGATCTGTGAATGACCAGAGAGATTGATGGCATAAAGAAGAATGGAAAGCAGTGAGGGAAATGTCTAGGATCTGAAGTGATTCCATATTTTAGATGAGGTCTTATATTTTGGCATCATAACACCATTTTTATGGTGGTTATTCCAGGGGAAAACAAATTAAATAAATCAGTCTGATTTTGTTGGCTTTTTTAAAGGAAATACCTTATGGAAGTTTTGTTGAAGAAGCTTAGAGTAAAATCTCTTTACTGCTTGGAAACGAAAGGATTTTAGGTTAAAAATTATGCAAAATAAGTGGTTATGATGCAATAATTCATGTCTCATTTTATTTTTTTATTTTTTACATTTTAAGCAGAGGAAGAATCTAGGATGATAGAGGCAATGGCTCCAGTTCTGTCCTCTTCAGAGCAAGTTTTCAATTTTTCAAATTTTAATATTTGCGGAAAGGAGTCTATTGTGGTAGACATTTGGAAATTTGGTTTTAGAGCAGGCCTCCCTTGTGTCCTACACTTACTAAGATGTTAGGATAAACTGCTGATATGACAGTGCCAAATTCAGCACACTGCAGCTCTTCCTGCTTGGCCAGCTGTAATAAAACGTGACAGGTAACACAGTCTGAAAATGATCAAGGCCTTGTGTTGACATAGGAAGGCGTTTCAACTGTCATGCAGAAGAGAGCTATTGACATTTACCTTTGCTTCATTGTGTTGTTAATGTGATGTTTGGAAGTGATAGAAAATACTATTCATCAGCAGAGTGGTACATTTACAGTGGTCTGAGAAACTGCAGCATAGTTAGATTTTTATGTACCCCACACTCGATTGAGTAGATGCAACTATCAGTCTCCATCCTTTCACTGCTGGAATGAAAACATGAGGATGTTATTGCTTGTTTAAGAAATGGACAGTCTGTAACTCTTGAACCTCAGGCAGCTTGGAAAAGGTTATTAAAGAGAGTAGTTTAATTTGTAGCTCGATTCTGACAATTTATTCAACAATGTTAAATCACACATCAAACAGCATGGATTTAAGCCTGCTGCATGCACTGCATGTGTTGCAGTCGATTAAATAATTTGGCTGTAATAATTTATTTAAACAAATACTACTATGAAACAGCATGATTTAATTTAAGTATGCATTAGTTAACTCTTGATCTTACCCTTTCTTTTCATATATGCGACTCTATGTCTAAAGGAGTAGGTCTAAAGAAGTATTCTCTAGGAAATCTATTAATGTGGTCACATTTTGAATTTAAAAGTCCTCTGAAATACCTTTCAATCAAAAGATTTGGAGTAGCGGCCTTTCTCCAATTAAAATTGTGTAATAATTTCTAACTCAGTATAAGGCTCAGACTGGCCATGGGAATTTAATTATCTCCCTCACAGCTGTCAGACAGCTGTGCCCTTTTTATCCACCTGAAATCTAAGACTTGGTTTAAAACCTGACTACTTGAAATTTGTGGGGTAATTGGTTCTTTTGGACTGCCTTCTCTAAAGCAAAATCAAGATCTTACAAAGCATTTGAAACACCTGTGAGTGATAAAAATGGAAACTAAATATGTGTGATATTATACATATTGTTGGTAAACTTACACTGTAACTTGAAAGCTAATTTCAAACAAAATTTATCCATATCAGAGAAGAAATTGACTGTTCTAGAGATATAGCATTATCAAATAATACAGATAACATAAATCTTCCTACAAAGCAATTTCTAAATGGAATTTGTGTGGAATGTATTCATTACTAACTTGAGCTAAAATTCCTAAGGAGATATAGCTATGAATTCCTACCATTGAGGTAAGCCTAAGAATTTCCAAGTTAACTGTGCATAAAAAAATGTTCAAATATGGAAATATTTAGTACTAGCATGCAAAGAGTGCTATGATATACTTGAACCCATATGAAAAAGAGTGAAAAGGAGTAAAAGGATTTTAAAGTAATTCAGATCTAAAATTGTTGTATAGGTCATAAAATGTCTGAATAAGAAAAGTATGCTCTTATTAATTATTTTCTTTAAATAAAATTTTATTTCAGCTGAATCAGGAAATGTTAAATCATAAATAATAGTGTTGAGTAGAAAAAATACCATAAAAATATTTAAATTTTGAATGAAAACTTTCTTTTAGAATAAAATCCCTACAGAATGATTTAAGATAGTTTGAAGTGTATAAAAATGCAGAATCATACCTCTAATTTCTTATCATGTTCTTTCTTCTTGTCATGTCTGAGAAATAGTTCTGCCCAAAATGAAAGTATTTTTGTTTTTTTAGAAAAAGATATTTTGCTTGCTGAAATATTTTCCCATTATGAATTATGGCTTTAAAAATTTTAACACTTGCTTACTGTCATTTAGGGTGGGGGCACTACAGTGTCCAGAAAAGTTAATTGAGCATGCTTTAAAGTATAATTTAAAAAATATGAGTTTTAAACCAGGACTGTTTTGCAATAGGATGCTTTAAGGTAAAGATTTTATTTCATTTTCTATATAAGAAAATGCAAAAACTTTAGTTTAATAGATTTCATTGGAAGTTTAGATATGACATCCCAAACGTGCTGATTAGTTAGTATGGAGAAGAAAATGATCAGTTTAAGAACTGAAGTTTGGACAAAGAATTATCTAAAGCATAGGCAGCAGATTTTATTGAAGAGATATCTACAATATTAGTGGGAGGTTATATAAATATTTCCTTTGTGTTTTGGTCAACTTGATTTATTTCAAGTCATGAGGCATCATCTATAAATGGAAGTCTGTGACTATCTCCTGTGAAGATGTTACTGGCTTAGTGGTCTAGCTGAAATACAAAAAATTTAATAACTTGAAAGAAAAGTCATGCACATAGGGAACATAATTAAAAATATTCCTGCTTTAATTTGAAGGCTTACTAACTTTAAAATACCGAAGACAAGACAGACCTCAGCCTCTTAGCAGAGTACAGTTTGACTATGGGTTAACAACATGAAGCTGCTGTGAAAAATGAAATGGGATTTTAGAACACATAAGGCAAGCTCTTTGTAACATTGAAATGAATACTGTTGTATTGTATAATGGAAAACATCCAGCTGGAATATATTATGCATTTCTCATTGCTTGAGTTAGTGAAAGGTTTGAATATATTGGGAGAACTATGACGTGGACTAGTAATATGATGTCATGCTGCTGAATACTCTTAGTGAAGACACTAGCGGTGATAGAAATTGATGAATAAAGTCTGGGACCCAGGAAGAAATAAGATCTTGTTTAAACTAAAGGAAATATCAGTACCAAAAATAAAAAAAATGGAGTCACTATAAAGAAATTTAGATATTCAGGTAGAAGATATCAGAAAAGTGAGATTTCAAAGCAGACTTCTAACTAAATGAGTTGGAACAAATTATATTGATTATTTTGTGAAAGGAATTATGGATGCAGTAGTAGTAGAAGGCTTAATCTGGTGACAGAATAAGATTAATAGAGTTTTTAACAGCAAGGTAAAATAAGGAGTATTTTATAGTTTGTGACCAGTGGATCTACAGTTAGGCCTTCCAGGTTTACAGAATATGAAATTGACAAGCTTCTTAATGAAGTTTCATTTGTCAGCCTGACAAGTTAGTTACAGTTTCTGGTGAAGTAAATTTTCTAAATGATAAAATTTTTCTTGTGGCTTCCAGTTAAAGAGAACTTTTGGGTATCAAAAAAAGAGTTTCTTAAAATAGTCACTTTTGGGATATGAAGAGGGTCATTGTCAGTCATACCATATATACACGGCTCAGGTCCAAGACTGGGAGCTGTGTTTCCCTCTGATTAGGAGACCTCCAGGGCAGTTAATAATATCTAAAATGGGAGTGTGCTCCTTTCTCTGTGTAAGAGGTAAAGAACCTCACTTCCAGAGTGAAGTTACATTTAATCATTCAGACAATGAATATCCATGTTTGTGTTAACCTGTCTTTCCTACCCACTTCCTTAGACTTAGATTTGTTGCACCTGGGCCTTTATTTTCAAGTGATTGAGAAGCTACTGGGAGTGGAGCAAGGAGGAGGAAAAAAAGTGATATAAAGACAGAAGGAAGAGGAAAATAAGTGGTATTAGGACAGCATCAGATTGGTTTTTTGCCTACTTGACCATTTGGTTTTCCAGCAAAGTCTGCACATGTAGGTTGCAGATGCGAAGAAAAATATAGCAGCCCAATTTATTTGTTTTTATACAAGTCTGTGTTGCTGCTCTAATACAATCAAGTTTTAGGTGAGGAAGTACCTTGAAACTAGAAAAACAATGGGATCTTGTGTCTTCATTCTGAAAAGAAATAATCTTCTCAATCTACTAAATTTAAAACAAGAATTTAGTTTTTGAGACAGGTAAGCATAAATATACATGCTCTGGCTTTTAGGATATTTATTCTGTTAGTGAAATTCGGTGATTTACTTTTTGAAATCTGATGGTAATTCCTAATACATGATTTACTTTCTCTGCCGGGATTTGTGTTTGGTTTTATATGACAACTTATTTCAGTGTTTGTTCTGAAATGATTTCATGCATAATGACTGATGCAATGAAAGCTCTTAGACTGCATTGTGTGAAGCATTCCAAGGCAGTTCAAATATCTTTGGTGGAATTAGAAGATATGTCTCTGTTTCAAAAGAGATATATTTGCCATTCCTTTCAAGTGAAAACAGGACAATGTAATAAAATATTTCTCTTTAGGAAAAGGAATTTATTTTCTAATGTGTTTTTATCTCTGCCAGATTTTTCATTCTTCTGGCTGCTGAATTATTCAACATTTTTCTGCCACTCAGGATAAAAATGAACATAAAAGCCCCACCTCAGCCCCATTTCCCCAAAAAACCTCAAACAAATCCACCAACAAATCAACCAACCAAAAAACCCCCACAAACAACAACAAAACCCCATAAACAAACAAACAAACAAACAAGCAAACAACTCCCCCACAAAATAACAACAACACCCCCCCGCCCCCAATCCCCATGGTATCTTTCCATTCTTAAAGTAAATTTTGGTCTAGCAAATTTTAAAATTGCTTTAAGTTACAATAAAACATTATAGGAATTTTTTTCGAATCTCAATGTGAAATTCAAATAGCTTTTTATACTCATAATAGTCAAAATGTCAACCCCCAGCTCAGTAAATATAATCTCTATGGGCATTACTTTTCATTCATGGACTCTGCACAATATAGCAGTTTCTCTCCAGCTACAAATGCTCCTCCAGCATTGCCTTTCCCTGTGTGTATGCTATTTTCTTGCTCAATATGTCATATTTGATGAGTTCTTGAGGATTTTTCTCTAAAATACAATAACTATTAATGGCATTCCTCACAAAAGCAGACATGTCAGTTTTAAAAGAGTTATGGTACATTATAGTGTTGACTTTTGATAAAATATTTCAAGTTAAAGCATTTAACTTCAAGGTCTGATTGTTTTTAGGAAGCCACATAAACAGCAACATTTCTCTGAGATGGATAATTATGGTCTTCAATTTTTTTTTTTCTCTGATTTTGTATGAGGGGGTTTATCTTTTTTCCTCCCCTATTCCACCTTGATGAAAGTACTTTCTGGAGTCTGTTGATACAAGTCACAAAACAAGACATTTGGAACAATTTTTAATGAACAACAAAATATACTGAGGAGAAATTTAGTATCAAATGTGTTTAGTGCTGTAGATAGTCAGTAAGTGCACAGGAAGAGGCACTTTGGGAAGATTTTAGGAGCACTTTGAATGTAACAAGTAGCATTAATCCCTAGTGTTCAAGAGCACTGAGATCTGTTTTCATATCAGTATGAGGTCTAGCACTCTTGAATAGGCTTCCTGCCCATCAGCACCATTATGTATAATGCCTCCTGAGAGCTGATGTTTTTTTGACAAATCTTCACTTGCCTGCAAGAGCGGATGCTTTGCGTCTTCAGCCAGCACAGGAGAGTTTTTCAGAGGTAGATTTTAGAATAATGATTTTTAAAACTGTGAAGAATTTTATTTCATGTCCAATGTGTGTAAATAAGCTCTGGGAGGGAGATGGGTTATCACTGCATAGAGTTAATAAAGGGAAAAACTGATCTGAAAAATTAGAACCTACAGATTACCATCAACTGTGGTCATGCCTTACCAAAAACTGTTGGTTTAAAGGACATTGATGTAAGAACAGTTGTGTCAGGAGAGAAAATGGGATCATTTAGCCAATATCATGTCTCCTAAACTTTTATTACTGCATTGTTCTTCTTCCAGTGGATAATCTAGGTCTCTCCTTGAACACACATAAAAATTTACAGTCTGAAATAGTGTCAGCAGAGTTTCATGGTTCAGCCAACTGTGGGGAGACTTTTGTTCCTTTCTCTGCTTTACCTTACTCCTGCCATCTTCTTTTGATGGTTCCTCTCGATTTACTTTATATACAAAGACATTGTCAAAGGTGATCCAATTCACTGGCTTTCACTGGTTTTGCCTGGGTATGAAGAAAGCCCTTTCCATTAATTTACATTTACTTCTATTTCTTGCAGTCTGACAATCAAGGAGTAAATGTAGATGAATATTTAAAAATTAATCTACAGTCCCCAGTTTACAGAGTTCAGTAATGCAGAAGGATTCTCTGTGCTCAGAACTGATAGATCTATGAAATTGTGTGATTATACAGTAAAAAGTAATACTTCTAGTACCCAGAACTAGTACATTAAGAATGTAACCTGTACAATTTGCATGAAAATAGTGCCCTGAAAAAACATTTCTTTCATCCAATTTCTGTTTATTTTTAAAACAAGAACTTTAGTTCAGATTTAAAACTCTTTCCCTTAGCAATTTCAATAGATAATATTGTATATTCTGGAGAGAAGGTATTTCAGTACATGTCTTCAAGGGCCTTGTATTCAGCCTCACTCTGAGTGCCTCTGTAACCCTTGGCTCCTGATTGTTTTGTTTTTGTTATTTTTGCAGTTAATCATGACTGCACTAGGGACTTTTCACCAAGATAGATTTTCTGAGGCATAGAATTTGATTATAGTAATGCAAAAAGAGCTGCTTGTAAATAAGAATCAACAACTTAATCTGTGTTAGAAGAAGTTTAACTATTCTTTAAAATAAAATAAAATAAACTTTTGATTTTGATTTCCTTATCTTATATATACCTCCAGATTTTTTATGTAGACCAACAGGTTCCTATCACTTGGCACACTCCTGCTAGTATAAATAGACACCCTTGTTTACAATTTAATGTTAATTCCTAAAATTTAATTAGTATACAGAATGCATCTGTAGAGAATTGGTTTGCCAAATTAAGTTTAGAATTGTTAATACAATATGATTTTTCTACAGAGTGCTAAGGATATAAAACCTTTTTTTTTGAATAAAGAAGTGGTAAGGATACTAAATTACAAGATCAATTTATAGTCTATTTAAAAGACATGCTCACTGGAAAGGGATTTCTTCCTCAGGAAGTAGAACTATCTGTCTTGAATATTATGAAATAAAAAGGTAAATTAAATTCCTTGCTAAAGTGCTTTCAGCAGGATGAAATCTGTGTCTGGAATCTGCTGCACAGTAAATCCTCATAGTACAGAATATTATAGTGAAATTGCCTGAAATGTTTAAATTATTCCTTTAAATCAGTGTAGACAAAACCCAACAGAATTATTTCATAAGATGGAATCATTAATATGCATAGATTGTTTGTTGTACCTTATTGTTTGGGAAATCCTTCTGTGATTGTGATATGTCTCATGCAGAGAACCATATCCTATTCCTAATATTGGGAGATCCAATACTTACATCATTTATACTGCAGTGCATGGCTATGAACTAAAATTCTTTTAAAAAAAAATCCTGAAATATTCATAGACACTGACTCTGTGTGTCATTTCCCTCCTTCCCACATTTGCCCTGTATGAGCATATCCCTCATGTAAACTATTGCAGCAAGGTTTCTAAAGGACTTGCAAGTCAAATCTCTCATGTATACTGGTCTTCCTGAAAAAAAAAAAAAGGGAAAAAAAGAATTTCCAACTGCTAGGAATTATTTTCTCTTTGTCCTTTTATCTTCAAAATATTAAGTGAGTTCAGTTAATTTCTGTTTTACAAAGACAAATAATTTGTTTTGAGTATTGGGTTAAAAATATGACTAGGTTGAAAGAAGATGGAACTCTTTCCATTGGCCTCAGTGTGAAGATATTAAATGTCATATACTATACTGCAACATATTTGGGTTCTGGATCTTAGATTTGTTTCTCAGTGCAGAGAATTGATAGATTATTAATTATCTTACTGGTCTTATTTTTTAGTTATTGATTTCAAATGGGTAAATTATTTATTTAAGTCATATACAATTCAGTTTTGGAGATAAGGTTTACTCCCGGTGTGGTAAATAATACTAGAATTTAGAAAAAAAAAGTTAATGTAATTCCTGACTAACTGAGTGGGAATCTTTCTTTCCCTGAGTCTGGAGAATGAAGAGAGATTGAGTACTGGGCAAGATCCAGGAAAGGCCAGACAAGTAAAGTTTGTCCAACAACTCACCCATAGAACCAGGTGCATAGGGTGTTAGCACCTGGAGACTCCTTGATGAGAGACACACCGCAGGAAGTGGCCATTTGTCACCCCAACAGTATTTCCAGTGGTTTGCTGCCTGCCAAGAGGTTGCATCTATGGTATAAGAGAGAGGCTGCTGAACCAGCTGACTCATTCATTTCTTTCTAAGCAGCATCAAATAATGCTGGAACAAAGTGGCCCAGAAATATCAAGAGATAAGTCCCCTGGAACAGTCCCTTGTCTATTGTCCTCCTCTACCCTCCCAGCCAGAGAAGGGATTTGAGAAAAAGGAGATTGATTGAACAGGTGGAAGGCTGTCTTAATAGCTGGTGTCATGCTCAAAGTCTTAGCCTCTGTGATCTTTGCACACCTCTGAGAAGCTGGACCTGTTTACAGCTGATAGAGCTCAAGTGTCCAAGTGTGAGCAAGAATGTCCTGGGCAATAAACTGTTTGGATGGAGAATTAAATTACATTAAATATAGAAAAATAATGATCTAAGAACTCAAGAAGAGCCAAAGGCTGTTGAGGGATTAGGGAGCAACAGGGAAGCCAGTGTGAACTCCCCCAAAGGGAATTAGGGTAAGTTCCCCTACAGAGGGCATGAGGCCAACAGTCCAGCCAAATGTGTCTATACCAGGGCATGCAGCATGCAGCATGGGAAACAAACAGGAGGAGCTGGGGATTCTGCTCAGGTGAAAAACTGTGAGCTGATTACTGCCACAGGAACTCAGGGACATGAATTCTATGGTTGCGGTGCTGTGGTAGATGGCAATAAAGTATTCAGAAGTGACAGGCAAAGGAGAGGTGAGTGGCTGGTTCTCAAACTGGGGCTGCTTCAAGCTCTAACTGAGGAGGAGAAAAGCTCAGGTCAAGAGTTTATGGGTGAACAAAGCCAACAAAGAAAACTTTGTTTTCTATAAACAGACGCAAAAATGTTGTCAATGATGCCACTATATTGTAATTATTTTGCTTTCTTTTTATAGTTTATTTATCATAAATGCGAGATATACTCTTTTTTAAAATTTGTTTTTCCATTTTTTCCCTCCTCAGATTGTCATTAACAGCTCTATGCCAAGATATGTTACAGCAATCATGAAGTTCTTCCTTCTTATTTTGCTAGGAAGAGCAAAAAGAGCAGTGTGGCAGTTGCTCCTCTAACTGCACATTTCCTGCTTGACAGGAGCATCTGATATTCATTGGATCACTGCACTGCTTTGCACAGCAGTACTATTGTTCTGGCTTCAATAACTATTTCACGACTGTATTCAATTTTAGGATAAAGGCTAAAAAAGGAAAAAATGTGCAATAAATCAAAGTATAGCAGTCTTACACATGGTTTACCATCTGATCCTTCAGGCACTGTATCCTAATTCAGCACAATTTCCAACTCAGAGTCATATTTTTTTATATGTTATACATCCTAATGGTCTTTGAAAAAGCTGTGTGGTATCAATCTCCAGTTTTTCACCTAAAACATAGCAGTAAAAAGCTGTAGCAATTATGCTACTATGGACCATTCTTGATACCTACATATTTGATTGTGAATGTTTAGTTCATTTTGTTCCTTATCAAATCCTTGTCTAAACTCAGTGGAACAGATTCTGTAGTCCCCAGTTTTATGTTAGTGTGATTTTCTACAGCTTTAGAGCTCTCCTTGTTCTGAGGTCAAAATCTGGAGCTTATCCCTTATTGCTACTGATTTCAACTCAGCCAGTAATCAGCAGTCTGCACAGTGACAATTTTTAGTGATTTTCCACACACATTGACACAGTTGGTTGCTGAGCCAGATTCGATAATTTCAACTCCCTGTGATTTTCTTCCATGCCATTATTAGTATTTGACAGCATTTTTAGACTAGAAATCTTTAAAAAAACCCCAAACCAATATAGACTTAGTATGCAAAAGCATTCATAATGCAATTAACCACTATTTATATATTCTGAACTTAGTCTGACACGTGCACTACTTACGTAGCAGAACAACTGTAAACAGGCAACCACTGTTTTAGAGAGTCTGTAATTGAGAATAATGCAATGAATAACAGTAATAAATAGGAAGAGGAAAGGATACACAATGTTAACAAGAATTATGGTTTTTATGATTAGGTTCCAGAGTTTGAAGACCTCTTTCACAGAATCAAACAGAATCATTCAGATTGGAAAAGACCTCTAAGATCATCAAGTCTCACTTTTGGCTACTAGACCACAGCACTAAGTGCTACGTTTACCCTGAGATTGTTTAAGTGATACATCAAGAAATTTAAAGCCAAATAAAAACAGCAAACTGCCTTTACAAAAGACACTGCAGTGAAATTTTGCATTCTATGGACTGCAGTTTAAAATTAGTTTTTGATAAATGTGTAAGGTTTTATTTCTTAAAACATTAATCAGACCTGAATTTAATTGCTCTTGGGATTTCTTTTTCACAGATACTTTTATAATTCTTTGTTTACATGCTTGTCTTTCATTTTTTATTTAATATCTAGCTGATAGCTAATCCTCTTTTTCATATTTCTGTTATCTATATTTCCGTTTATACGGGGCTTAGGCACTGGCTTCTTTAAGAACAGATGGAAAGAAATGAATAGTGCTAAAATCACCACACCATTGTTTGCCCATTGCATTTCAAAGTTACTGCCCAGGATAACATACTGCTTTGAGTTTAGGTTTAACGCAATATAATAAGTCAGGTACAAGTTTGGTTTCTTGTATCTGTTACTGAGATTGGAGTGCTTCAGTGTTAGTAGCTGCTGCGGCAACTTTTGCTAATTTGCTGTTACTCTAAAAAAGCGGTTTCAACATTGTGACACTGTGTTTCATTATGACATTAGAATAAAGGTATGGTAAGAATAGAAAATTATGTTCAAGAATCTAATTTCCGAATTTATTATGGATCCGGCTTTAAGCCCACGCAGTGCAACAGATATAAAGACAAAATACAGTCCAGCAGAGGAAAGGCCACTGGTGTGTCCAGGACCTGAAGCTTATGAATTCAAAGGGGAGGCTGATGTTGACGGGCTGGTTTGGCAGAGAGAAGAGAAGGCACAGGCATGGGGAAACATGCATCAGACTACCACAGTCCCGAGGGTGATTGTAGAGGGGAGGTAGAGTGCTTCTCCTGAGGGGTGACCAGTGAAACATCAAAAAGCAGCAATACTAAATTGCAACAAGGAATAACTTGTTGGGCAAAAAAGGGAAATCCTTCCTGTGGTAATGGTCCACCACTTGCAAGAGCTGTGCATAGAGTCTGGAGCATATCCAAAACCAGGGTGTGCCCCAGTTCCCCCTGAACAACGAGATTTCGCTTTGAAGCCAGCCATGATGGGATAAGGATATCATAATAGATATCCTGTAAATGCACTCTCCAATTTTTCTTTTTTTCATAAAGATCACAAGTGTGATTTTAACTATTCATTTATTTAAAAAAACATTGCTTTGCAGACTGCAGGTAGGAGGATAATGGGGGGGTGTGTGTATCTCACCTCTTAGTCCCCTTCAGATGGCCTGAAGTCACCAATTTCATAATTCAAATTTCATATTGAAGGCTATACTTGAGTATGATTGTTTTCTCTTAAGCTTTGTGATAATTCCTACTCTGACCCACCCTGCAAGTTGTAGGTAGGTACTGCTTGGACAGCACTTGAAAGTTGAAGTGCCATTGGGCACAAAGAGGAGGTGAGTAGAGCATGGTAAATTCCTAAATTATCTCAGCTGCTGTTTCAGGTCACACTGCCTCAGCATTGAGCAGGGGGAAAATGCAGTTAGGTCTTAGTATGTGGGACAGCACCCAGGAAACAGGGCTGATAGAAGTACTCATAATGAAAATACAGTTTAGTTCTGGGAAGGTTACCACTGTGTTCTTGAAGAAAAAGAAGAAGAAAACCAACCCCATACTAGAAGAGAGTGACACATACAACATACTTTTTCAAACATATTTCAACCTATTAGTGTGTTAGAAGGAAAGCTACAGGTGGATCCCATGATCCTGTCACAGCAAAGAGTAAGAAAGGAAAGGCAGACAGCCAGTTTGTGGGCCCAAAAATATCCCAGGATAAGTTCTCCCAGTGCAGCCGAATTCTTCCTGTGGAGGCCCCATCTGTGATACAACCTGGTTCTTCAGTTGTTGTATAACTTATACATAGGGCTGAATCTACCTTGAAAAATGTAAATCCTTGTCCTAGGAGATTTTGATAGGAATAACAAAAAGATAATTACAGCATATAATGGACTGTGAGATGTATGTATATTATTTATGTATACTGAATTCTCAAGGACAAGATAAGAAATTATTGTCAATATATGCTATTAGAAAGAGTACAATAATTTTTCAATCTTATAAAATTAATTATAGAAGCAATTTTCTTTAAATAAAGTTATGTTTCAACAATCTTTAGCTTCCAAACTATTTGTAAGCAGCATTTTGTAGAGATTTCAAGATTATTTTATGTTATTCAATGGCAGCCCAAAACAACAAGGCTTGCACTGGAATGCTGTTTTCATGCTCGATGAAGCCTGAAGAACTTAAGCTTTCCTGTCAAGTGCTGAAAGCCAGTTCAATATAGCCCTTAATACCTGGAACAGAGTGAGGAGATGAGGGAATAAAGTTTCTCTTCCTTATCCCCACTAGAAAAGATAGTTTTCACAGATAAGTTTGGCAATTTATTCATTTACTGGCACATTCTATGTGACTAGAAATTGTTAAGATGGGTCTAATAACACTTGATATTCTTGGAAGATTATTGGCTACAGAGACTGTTAGCTCCAGTTTACTAGCACAAATCCAGTCAAGGTGGAGCTTCAGGGTTGCCTTCAAATGAACATAAGTGTCAAAACAGAGCTGAATTGACTGTTGTGGATTGCCTATGGTACAACTTTTGTGTAGCAGAACTCATAACTATGTTGAGGAGATGATTGCCTTCTACAGCAAACAAAGAAACTGGAAGATAATTTTTTTGGAAGTATGGTTGCCATCTAGGAATATGATTCCAGGTCCCACTTGGAATATATTCTGCTACCCACTTCAATTTTCCTTCCTTGAACATAGTAACTATGAAACTGTATAAAAAATAACAGGTTTCACACAAGTTCCTCCAGCAATGGAAATATGCTACTTTTTTTCTCCAGAGCAAAAAGGAATAATGGGAAACTTGAACGTTTTTTGGTTTGTGTTTTCTTTGTTTCCTTGCAAATTGAAAGCATCCTTATTTGGGTCAAGTCTAATAAAAAAATAAAAATAGGAAGAGCAGAGTTATCAAATGCTGAATGGTATCACAGTGTTCTTGAACAGCAGGTTTCCATAAAAAGGCAAACCATAAATTAAGGACAATACATATGCTGTGATAATGGAATTTTACTTGTAGCAGCTAACATATTTGCAAAAGTAATTTTTATATTTTTTCATTTATCTTTTTCCTAGGCGTGTGTATGCAAGTAGGCTCATTAATAACACCTAGATGCCCACGCTGGAGGAACGCACACACTGAGCAACACAATAGACATCAGAATATGCATACTGAATATTGCAAATGTGCCTATCGTGTCTTTCCCTGGGTTAGTTACCCTAGAAGTATATAAATGAAAAATGGCTACATTTGTTATTAGTCAAGGAATAAAAGTAGGAGAATGCCATTAATATTGTGTAGGTGAAGTTGAAATAACCTGTTCAGTACTTTTGGAGGAATCTTGCTGCTATCCAGAGTCTGATTAGTTGTTCCTGGTTGCTGCTTGTATTTAAATGTGATGACTTTTTTATCAGAACAAAACAATTTTTTTTCTTGAAGTGGTGCTAATAGTGATGGAGGGGAAATTGTATTTCTGTACTTTCTGCTAAATCTGTCTTTCTTGTATATGTATAATGTCAGTAAAACAGTAGATTAGTATAGCTGATTTAATTTATGTAATTTCTTCTGGCTTAGTCTGAAATGATGCTGGAGGTTTCTCTTAGCTCAGCAAAGAAAAATAAACAACCAGAAGGGTTCAGAAATATTCCTTTTCTATTGGTCCTTTTGCCAGCTTCTGCAGCATCCATAGAGAGTGAATCATCACTATCTACCTCACTGATAGTGAGCTCTCTGGAGGACTGCTGATTCTTCTGTTGCTTCCTTTATGTGAGAATTCAAGAGGGGAAACCATGAAAAAAATCTTTGAAAAGCATTAAGAAGTTTTGAATTTTTTCACTTTCTTTTTTAAGATTGCAACACAAACCCAAACGTTTCGGAAACATATGAAAAATATAATTTTTAAACAATTTATTTTCTGTTCTTCAGTTAGGCAACAATAGGAATATCAACTGGTGGTTTACAAACCTATTTTTAATATTTCACTGGATTATTTTTTTTTTGTTACTGGACAGGTCTGTACAAAATTTTCTGTTTATTACTGACCTCATGTTTTAACTCTAGCAGTCAACTAAGTGCCACACAGTTGTTGGCTCACTTCTTGTCATACTCCAGTACCGTGGGGAGGAGAATCAGAAAAATATAAGACCTGTGGGTTGAGAAAAGAACAGGTTAGTATTTGAAAAAAATTAATATGTACTACTAGCAGTAATGAAAAGGGAGATAAAAAAGAGAGAGGAATAAGACCCCAGATAAACAAGTGATAAGCAAAACAAGGTCTCATCACTTGCTGACTGATGCTCAGCCTATCTCCCAGCAGTGATTGTCTCCTCCTGGTCAACTCCCCCCAGTTTATAACTAGGCATGATATCCTGTGGTATGGAATATCTTTTTGTCCATTTCAGGTCAGCTTCCTTGGCCATGCTGCTACCCAGATTCTTGTGTATCTGCTCACAGTCAGAGCACAGGACACTGAAAAGTCCTTGATTTAGGGTAAGCATTAATTAGCAACAAAAAAAGAGACCAGTATATTATCACTATTCTCACTTTACTGGTAAACACTAAAAACTCTATTCCCATATTAATCCCAAAACACAGGAGTTGTACCAGCTGCTACAAAGAAAATGCACTCTATAAGTCTATGGATCAGCCCTAAAAAATGTACACTGAATTTCTTCCTTTGAGTGATTTTGGGCTTCTTTAGCAGTCTTTCAAGAAAAAGTGTGTACAGTGCTTGAATATTGCATGAAGAAGCCAGTTCTCATTCCATCACTGCTGTGCTAGTCCAGTTTCACCAAAGTTCATCCTTCATTAATCTGAATGACTTTACTGTAATACTCTTGATATGTTGGCCAAAAGGAGGTGAGCTCAGGTCCCCACATGTGTAGTGGTGGAAAAGGATGCTTGTAGCTACAAGAAAAGTGGTAATTTATAATATCTTATAGTAATTAACAGAATACAATGTAATTAGTTTGTTATTCTCATCCAAAATCAAATCCCTTTGGGGTACACAATGGATTTCCTCCTTCTTCATTACCCATGAAGTCCATCTGTGTCCTTGAGTGAAAGCAGTTCCATGAAAGGATTTGCCTCTGCTTGAGTCAGTAATAACCCAGACTGGTGTTCTCAGAATATTTTCTAAGAGCA
This sequence comes from Serinus canaria, assembly GCF_022539315.1. Classification (NCBI taxonomy): domain Eukaryota; kingdom Metazoa; phylum Chordata; class Aves; order Passeriformes; family Fringillidae; genus Serinus; species Serinus canaria. The sequence continues at coordinate 56,890,674 of NC_066343.1, forward strand.
CTATGGGAACTTTGTCCTTTACTACAGTATATAAAAGGTTTAATTGAGCAGGGCCAGCTTGCTGATCAATCTGTACGAGTTGACTAGCCCAGCAGCTTTTACTCAATGGGCATCCCAGCGTTTGAATATCCCACCTACTACTGCTTTCAATGTAGTGTTTAATAGTCCATTGAATGGACGCTGCAAGGCATGCCCATGTTTGCATTTCAGCCGTCATTCTCCACACAAGAGGGGCTTTAACCTCCTGACGTGCTCAAGTGCAGCACATGTTTTGCACTCATGAGTACCCTGTGCAATACTGTCATTGACTAAGCTCACGTCTCAGCCATGAGCACACATACAGGCTGCATCTCTTCCCTGATGGTTCAAAGTATCATGGGCTCACCAGCCTAAAAATAACTCAATCTTATATTGCCAATCCAGATCCACCCAACATGCTTTAATCCTGGTAGTCTGATTCACCTGTTGGTTATTTCAATATTTTTCAGTGGTTCAGCTCTTGTATACATGAACATTTATGTCATATACATTTCACACAGGCTTTCCACAGGGGCAGGAATATCTTGGCACTATTAAGTAGTTTAAAAATTTATCTCTCTCAACCTCGCTACTTTAAATGCTATAAAACTTCTCTACTCAAGCACACCTCAACTAATTTGGTATTCTTTCTAGTGCACAGACTATATCACCATTTTGAAAGGATGACTGGTTAATACCTTTTTTCTTTAGTCATCCACTATGAGCAAATTTCATAAAATATAAATCTAATTATACTCCTTATAATCCTACTAAAAATGTTCTTGATAATGCATGTTGTCATAGAACATTAATTAATCTGCAGTCCAAATATTTTGTAATGTCATGTTTAAAAATGGGAATAAAATTGATCCATGTTGCAAACTAGCAGAACACTGGAAATGGTAAATAAAAACTTAACATAGGAAAAAAAATTCAAAGCATATTAACTTTTTTAAACTATTGCTATTAACCTGTTACATAAAAAATTGTGTAAACACACAAAAATATAACTCTATTATCACAAACATGAGTTTGCAAGTTTCAGTCAATATCTTTGATGCAGCCCCTTGGCTAGAATAATATTCTGATCATAATACAGAATTACGAATGTTGCACCTGACATTTGTTAACAAAACAGAGGGAAATTTGACATAATCTAGTTGGCAGTTAGTTGTCCTATGAACATTACTGCAGCTTTGTTAGCAAATGTATTCAAGTTATTTAAAAAAAAAATAGATAGTGAAGAAGGGCAATATGAAGTGAATTGAAAACAGTTAGAATAAAAATTCCTGAAAGAGTCAGTAAGTGAGGCATCTACTCACAGAAAAAGTGATTCTAGACAATAATCAGGACAAAATTTCAATATCCTGTTGCCATGTATCTGATTTTCTTATAATAAGGAATGTAGGAGAATGTCAGAAAAATATTAAATGGGGAAAGGAAAATGGCAATGAGATAGTTAATGTGTCGTGGAACAGAGACCTATTAAAGCAGTAGTGTTTAAATGTGAAGCATGTGGACACAGTGTGCCTCTCTTCTGTAACGCTGAAAGTGTCACTAATGATTGCCAGACAGACTTCAGTCCATCTGAACAACTGCTGGTTCAAAGATATGTGATAGACACAGATTAGCTGCTACAGTGTGCTATTTACATTATTTTTCATTAGTCTGGTAAAGAGTCATAAGTAGCTGATAGATGTGATTATACTGGGATAATACCAGAGCCTTAGCGAAAAGGTCTAATGTTCAATTTAATGATCTTGACTCTTGCACTATTCAGTGAGATGAAAGAAATGGTAACTACCAGTTCTGTAGTTAATAATAAATGTGATTTTCTAGAATAATATGTAATTCTCTTCTAAAGGTAATTGCTTATTACAGAAAACTTTACTGAAACTTTTCAGTCTAAAATAGCTTAAAAAGAAAATATCCCAAGAATAGCACTAAATAATGAAAGTGATCCACAGGGTTCACAACCATAAGCTGATAATTTTTTTCTGATAAGGTCAGGTTGATCAGGTTATTTTCTATCTACATTGTGAAAAACAAGAAGAGCATTAAGACTAGGAAATCAAATGTGAAACACTTATAGTGTTTCAAAGCTTCAGATTAGGTTTGTCTTTCAAAACATGATTTAGAGGAGGACTTGCTGCAGTGCACTGATAAAAAGTAACAAGTGATTTGAAGATGAAATTGGAAATTATAGGCATTTCTAACCTTGCTGGATTTCCCAATGAGTTCTGAAATTCAAAACTTTAAAAATCCTCTAGCCCTCATGCATTGGTCTAGCAAGTGGTGGACATCCTCCAGGGAAGTTTCTCCCTTTTGCTCAACAAGTTATCCTTTGGTGAAATTTATTGTTGCTGCCTTCTGACTTTTCACTGAGCACTCCTGGGAAGAAACAGTTTACCTCTTCTTCTCTCAATCACTCTCAAGATTGTGAAAGTCTGAAGTGAGTTTCCCCCATGCCTGAGCCTTCTCTTCTCCAGACCAAACGAGCCCACCTACTTTAGCCTCCCCTTTGAATACAATCTGCTTCAGTTCCTGGCCACACCAGTGGCCTTTCTTCTGCTGGACTCTCTCCATTTTGTCTTTATTCCTCTTGCACTGTGTTGGCTTAAAGCTGGTTCCAGCATATTTCATATCCATGTCCATGGATATGAAGAGGAAAAGGAAAGAAGAGTAAATTAGTTACCTCCCTTCCTTGTGTTCTTGCAACCTGAAATTTATTTGAAGTCTATTCCAAGAAACATCAATACCTCATCAATACATCAGGTTTTTTTGTTTTTAAGATAATGTGCATTAGATTGCACTATGTAGAGAAAATATGGAATATATTCACTAATGCTTAAAAAATACTGTCTTATGTATGTTGTGATATTCAGAGTTTGCTTAGAGCTGCTAGGAATGGGGAGTTCATTGTACTATTGTAACAAAAGTATAAAAGAATAGACCAGGAGGGAAAACCAATATCTTTGGCCTGTGACAAAATATCATGAGGATAAACTAAGTACATCTTCCAATAATAGTGACCATTTTTGCAATCATGACAAGTATTTTTCCCATATTACATTAATTATCATAGTAATGTGCAAATTTGCTAAAGATGATAATCCAGCTAGGCAATCTAGAATTTTTCTGAATTTCCTTCCTAGAATAAAAATAAGAGGTTCAAATACTTTCAATTAATTTCTTTCTTTCAATCAATATCCTCTGGAATTATGCCTTTTTGGGTAAATGTAAAAACCTATTTCTAGCTTTTGAAACACACTCTCAGTTTTTCTTATTTTATAAATAGCTCCTAATTTGATACTATAACATTATTTTACTGCAAGTTAAATCCTCTACTTACTTTTTTTATTTGAAAAGAAGAAACAAGTCATTAACTTGCTAACACAAATAGCATTATATATATTATATACTCTGTTAAAGGTATACCAAAAAGATAGTATATTCTTACCTACTTGCTTTATAGGAAGGACCTGAGATTTTAGTTATTCTTTTTTTTTTTTTTAATGCTGAATCCCAATGCCAAGTTTTTTTTTGTGTTTTTTAGAAATTTTTTTGCATATATGGAGAATGAAGAATAACACATTCATTAAATCCAAAATTTTCATTTTGGACTCTTTAAAGTCAGTGGTCTAGAACTTAATATTATTGTTTATAGTTGTACATGTCCTGGCTAATATTTATTGTACACGGTAATATTGATACTGAGATGCTTCCAGTGTGCAGCTGCTTCTATGATTAGAAAAAACCCTCAGTTGCCCAAAGTTGATTAAATAAGAAGTTTACATCCTGGCTTCCAATCAACATCATTGCCAGAAAATTAAAAGCCATCTGGTCTGCAAGGCCTGACTGGAATCTTACACTTGAATTGCCTTATCATACTGTACAAATTAATTTTTCATTTCTTTCAAGCCCTTCATGGAGAAAATTAAAATTATAAGAAAAATAATATTTGCCTCCATTTCAGAGTTCTTATTTCAGTAGAGAATGAGACATCTTACCCTGTATTTTAAAGGATTCGTTCTGTGTTCTTAAAGAACTTAGAACTTACATGCCTATGTAAAAATGAGACAGACCTCCATGTCTGTTTTAGTAGGAAACAACAGATACTTAGGACATTTACTTAAAGTAAAATAAAATTAACATCTTTAGGATATTAAAATTTTAGCATTTCTGAAAAGGAATTTAATTTGCTTTGTATTCACTATACCCACAGTTCAGGTTGCAAATACAAATGTTGACTCTGGATTACATCTGTATTGAGCATTTGTCCAATATATCTTCACAATTACTCAGTATGTAAATTTTTCACTGAGTAACTTGAGAAATAGAATCTATTCTAAGAAAATTTGTAAGCATGGAGTTTCATTAGATCTTGTTCCTGTTTTCTCTCCCTGCTCTTTTTGCCCAAACTTACTTCTACTTGGCCACTTGCCAACATATTGCTAGTGACAGCATTTTACTGCATCCATTTAGGAAATCCCTCTCCTCTTTAGAGAGAAGGATATTCGGGGAGACTGTGTCCAAGGATTTACAGAAGTCCAGGTAAATGATGTTTGCAACCCTTCCCTTGTCCACTGATTTGGTCAGTCCATCATAGAAGGCCACTGGATTGGTCAGGAAGGACTTTCTCTTGGTGAAGCTGTGTTGGCTGCCTCAAATCACCTTCCTGTCCTCCTTAGCACAGCTTCTAGGAGGATCTGTTCCACGATCTTCCCAAGCAGAGAGGGGAGGCTGATAGGTCAGTAGTTCCTAGGACACTCCTTTCACTCTTTTTAGAGATGGGTGAAATGTTTCCATTTTTCCAGTCACCTGGGAGTTCTTCTGACTGCCATGATTTCACAAATATTATGGAGAGTGGCTTGGCAGCTACATCACACATTTCCCCAAGGACTCTGTGATGCATCTAATCAGGCACTAAAGACTTATGTACATTTGGGTTCCCCAGGTGGTCTGGAACCTGATCTTTACTTACAGTGGGAGAGACTTTGCTCCCATCTCCATCCCCCCATCCCCATCCTGAGGTTTACCCACTCAAGAGGTGTGGGAAGAGATATTGTCAGTACCTGAGCTTCCTCATCCTTTATTTTTACCAATTTGCCAACCATGTTCATCAGAAGCATATACGCTTTTTTGACCTGCATTTTCTAGCTGTTCCTTGTCAAGCTCAGCACCAGCTGTGCCTTTGTCTTGCTGACCCCATCCCTACACAACCAGGCAGCCTTCCTATACTCTTCCCAGGTTACCTGTCCTGCCTGTCTTGTGAGTTCTTGACCCTTAGTTTAACCAGCAGGTCCTGACTGATCCATGACAGTTTCTTCCCTTCCTTTCCTGATTTCTTACTCTGAGTCAAGAACTGCTCTGGTTTTTAGAAAATGTCTTGAAAGATCTGCCAGATTATTTCTGCTCCCTTGTCCATAAGGCAGTTTCCCATGTCATTCTACAGACAATTCCTTGAGCAGCTGGAGTTTGCTTTCCTAAAATTCAGAGTTCTGACTATACTCTTCACCTGTCCCATATTCCTCAGGACTGCAGATGTACCAGTGATGTTCACTGCAGCCCTGGCTGCCTCCATCCTTGGCGTCACCCATGAGCTCACTTGCACTGGTGACCATCAGGTCCAGTAACAGATCCCCTCTCTCAGGGCTGTCCATTACCTGGCTTAGGAAGTTATCCTCCATGCATTCCAACAGCCCCCTGGATTGCCTACAGCTCACTGTGCTTCTTTTCCAGCAGATGTTGAGGGATGAAGTGCCCCAGCAGGATAAGATGTGGTGAGTTCAGTGCCTCCTGTTCTGGAGCAAGAAGGTGTTGTTGCCAGCAGGCTCCCCCTGGTCAGCAGCCTCTAACAGACACCATCCACCAGGTTCCCTTTGCTACTTCAGTCTCTGATTCTCACCAATGAAGTTTTGATCTGTTTGTGGCTGTTCTTCAGAGGCAGCCATTCCATTAATTTCTCGATGTAGAGGGCAACCCTCAGAGAGCCCTGCCTGTCCCTCCTGAACAGCCTGTAGCCATAGATAGCCACACTTGTCATGGGATTCATCCCACCATCTTTCAGAGATGGCAACTGGTTCATACCCTTTTAGCAGCACAGTGACTTCCAGCTCCTCCTATTTGTTGTCCATCTGTACCCATTGGTGTAGAGGCACTTCAGCTGGGCTGTTGGCCATGTCACCTTTTCAGAAGAACATGCTGGAAATATTTCAGTTGTGTTCACCTATTGGCTTCTATCACCTCTGGAGCCCTTGGCACACACCTCTGTAAGACAAGCTTTAAGCCCAGCACCATGGTTAATTTTATAAAAGTTAAATTATTAATTCTAGGGAGCATCAGTTTATAATGAACCACAGCTTAAACCTTAAATTCTGCATTGAAGCAACTTGTATGCCAACACAAACTCCCTTCTGCTGATATGTCAGTGTTGTGAGTAGCAACCTCAGCAAACAGTACGTAAAGAGAAATAATACTTTTAACAGCTGGCAGCTATTTCGTCTTTGGATACCTGTCCAAGTTTTTTTTTAAATTTGTAAGCTATGTAGCCAGCTCTGTTATGCAATTTATCACTACACTGCCTGCCTGCCTTAGCCTGAACCTTAAAAGCAAGTACCATAAATTCAGCATATTCTGCAATTGAAGGAAGGCTGAACAAACACAAATATCCTGCCTCAGCATTTGTCTAGGAAGGAGTTCATTTAATCATTTCAGATTTTGGGATGCCTTTTTTTCTCCCTTTCTGCTTCAGATATACGTGCTGCTATCTGAAAAGACAAGCTTCTCAGCAAATCCTGTTGATTATAGCCAACAATGCTAAAGCCTTAGTGGTGTTAATTTTTTATAAGGCTATATGAACATGACTATATAAAGACTATATATAAAGTATTTTTTTATATATATATAAAGACTATATGAAATAGACAATTTGGGATGGTTTTTAATTGATACATTTCCATTAATTAATGTGGGGAAGTGATGACAGGGCTTTTGAAATACATCAGTGGAATGAACCTTTGTGTTGTGCTTTGTGTTTGTCTTCAAAATTTATTATTGAGTATTTTTAGTAATCTTCATTTTTTCATGTTCTCAGACAGCAAAGCACCACATTTTTTCTCTTTTGCTAAACATGAAAAGATCTTTTATCATAATTAATTGTAAATGTATAATAAAACATATTAAATATTGTAAAACACCACAAAATAATTTTCAAATAGTTCCTATTGGATAAGAAGAAATTTTCAATGCAGGATATTTTTAGTCCATTAAGTATATATTAAACACATGGGAACACTTACTGAAATATTTTTATTTCTACTGGTTAGAGTACTTTCAATGACCTAAATTGTTTGTGTTGCATCAGGGAACTTAGGGAGGTTATATTAATTTTAGGGAGGCTACATTATTTTTCATGTTTAGCTTTTTTTTGGTCAGATAGTTGTGCAAAAGGAAAGTGTATGTTGTGAGTCTTGATGTGTTGCTAATTAGATAAATGATTTGCAGACTGCTTTAGATTAATGATGTTGACTGCTTTCTGTGTCTGCAAGTGTGGCATAAATCCTGGTCTCAATGCACCTGCTCTAATGACACACTAATTGGTGTGATAGAATTATGTTTATTTCCCATAAAAATTAATTTGCCAGTAAAAAAACCCAAGTAGACACCTCATTCACTTGATAAATATGAACCAGTCTATTTTGAAGTAATTTCTTTCTGTAAATCAGGTAATAAAATACACTAAGGTGTTTAATTTTGAAGGGAAATAATAAAATGTAAGTTTTGTGAGATTCACAGGGATAAATGGTCTGGGATTTTTGATGTTACTCTATCTGTAGAAAGCTATTATATTGTTTTTGATATGTTTGTATACAGTGGTGCTGCTATGCTGAAATAGACATGTTCAGAGTAAGGAATTCACCTACATCACAGAATCCCAGAACTGGTAAGGCTGGAGGGGACCACAAGTGGGTCATCTGGGCCAATCTCCCTGATCAAGCAGGGCCATCCTAGAGCACATGACACAGGATTGGATCTATGTGGTTCTGGTGTGACTCTAGTGGGGGAGACTCCACAACCTCTCTGGGAAATCTGTTTCACTGTCTAGTCATCTGCACAGTAAAGAAGTTCTTCCTCACATTCAAGTGACACTTCTGTGTGTCAGTTTCTGCCCATTGCTTCTTCTGCTATTGCTCAGCACCACCTGGTCCATCCTCTTGACACCCTCCCATCAGACACTGATTTACATTGATCAGGTCCCCTCTCAGCCGCCTCTTGAGGCAGAATAGGCCCAGCTCTCTCAGCCTTTCCCCACAAGAGAGATCCTTAGGTGCCCTTATCATCTTTGTTATCCTTTACTGCATCTGCTTCAGGAGTCCCATGTCTCTCGTGTCCTGAGGAGCCCAGAACTGGACACAGCACTCCAGGTGAGGCCTCCGCAGGGCTGAGTACAGGGGCAGGATCACCTCCCTCCACCTGCTGGCAATGCTCTTCCTAATGCCCCCAGGACACCATTGGCATCCTGGGCCACCAGGACATGCTTGGCCACCATGGACAGCTTCTTGTCCACCAGGACCCCCAGGTCCTTCTCCACAGAGCTGCTCCCCAGCAGGTCAGACCCAGCTTGTGCTGGTGCCTGGGGCTGTTCCTCCCCACGTGCAGAACCCTGCACTTGCCCTTGCTGAATTTCAGAAGGTTCCTCTCTGCCCATTTCTCCAAGATGTCGAGGTCCTCTGAAGGGCTGCACGGCCCGCTGGGGTGTCGGCCCCTGCTCCCAGCTCTGCATCCTCAGCAAACTTGCTCAGAGCATCTGTCCCTTCACCCAAGTCACTGGTGAGCAAGGTAAACAGTCCTGGGCCCTTTGCTGAACCCTGGGGAACAGCACCAGTGACTGACCCAGCTAGGCCCTGGGCCAGTGACTGCACCCACCGGGACCCTGGGCCAGTGATTACAGCCCTCTGCATTCTGCCATTCAGTCAGTTCTCAATGCACCTCACTGTCCAAGTCAACTCTTGAGTTTTCCTACAAGAATGTTGTGAGAGACAGTGTCAAAAGCCTTGCTGAGTAGAGGTTCCAGTGCTCTCCCCTACTCCATCCAGGTAGTTGTTTCATCATAAAAGTCAATCAGGTTGGTCAAGCGTGATTTATCTGCAGTGAATCCATGGTGAGTATTCCTGATCACCTTGTCATCCACAGGAACTTCCAGGGACAGAGGTGAGGCTGACTGAAATTAGGCCCCTCTGTCCTCCTTCTTGTTCTTTTGGAGTGATATTTGCTTTCTTCCAGGACTCAGGAACTTTTCCTGATCTCCACAATCTTTCAAAGGAGATATAATGACTGGCCTCGCTGTGGTGTGCACCAGCTCTCTCAGCACTCGTGCATGTGTCCTGTCAGGGCCCAGGGACTTGGTCGTCTCAAGTTTGCCCAGGTATTCTCAGAATCCATCCTTCTTGACCAAGGGAAAGCCTTCCTTCCAACATTCCTTTATCCTGGATTTGTGAGTCAGAGACCCACAGGTCAACATCTGGTATTGGCCTGGTATTGCCAGTGAAAACCAATGAAAAGAAGACATTCAGTAACTCTGCCTTCTCGGTCTCTCTGTTACGAGAGTTCTTCCCCCATCCTTTAGTAATAGGTCCACATTATCCTTTGTTTTCCTTTTGCTACTACTGTATTTGAAAAAGCCCTCGTTGTCATTGACAACTTAGGCCACCAATGTATATTCTGCAATTTTAACTGAAATAGCTTTTAGATTTCCATACATTTATGAATGGATTTTTAGTAATATCTAAATTCTGAATAAGAGACTTAATTGGGGAACAGTGTTCATTTGCATCAATCTAATGTTCCATGAAAAAAAAAAAAAGTTGCTTGATTTTGAGTTCTTTGGCTGTTACAGAAATTGATCTATTAGGCAAGATTCACTTAGCATTGAAAATGTTTGGTATTAGAAATAAATATTTTCAGTACTTGAAAACATTATTTCTATCATTACCAGGATCTTAGGTTTCAGGTTTCTAAAAATTTTTTCCAACATAGGCAAGAAGAAGAATCTGCATATTGAATTTGTTCTTAAATACTTGCTTCTACTCCACTGAATCTTTCTACAAATTCCAGAAGTTTTGCCACACATATGCTCTTTTAAGAGCATAGCTGCAATTTTTCCTCCTTTGTTCCTCATTTCTACCATGATGATAGACAGAGATCCGTACAACATAATGGGATTTTGACTATTATTATATTCAGTATGAAATTGAGACACAACAGTAACAGAAAAATATATAATTTTCTTATGTGGATTATACAGATTGGGAAGGAAAAAGGGAATATAGAAATTAAAGATGACTTCAAAGAGAACATAAATTGATTGGAGCATGAATAAAAAGCTAATATATAATAGGTGTTACAAATTAGATTGTCTCATTTAATAAAATAAGTATATCAAAGAGATGATGTATGCACATGTTGTTCACATATGTTAATCTGTGTTCATTCCATAACAAAATTTTATGAACATGAAATGTTTTATAAAGTCATAGGCTTATGATTCATCAACTGAACAGGTTGTTTTTGGCTGGAGACCAGAACTCATCAAATAAAAACTGAATGTTCTGCAAGGAATTTCCTGTACAGAAGCTGGTTCAATGACAGAAATTGTAATGAACTAAGTTCTACATTTTAATTCATTCAAGTACCATTATGCCCAGATGCTGTTCCCACTAGAATTGTTGCATACCCACTCATATATCTATATCTATATCTATATCTATATCTATATCTATATCTATATCTATATCTATATCTAATCTGATCTATATCTATATCTATATCTATATCTATATCTATATCTATATCTATATCTATATCTATATCTATATCTATATCTATATCTATATCATCTAGATCTATATCTATATCTATATCTATATCCATATCTACATATACACAACACAAATACAACATAAACTTGATTGCATTACTTAGCTTGGCTGTTGCTAAAGAAAATTTGAAAATTTACTAGCTGTGGTTCCAAAAGAATGCATTTCACAGCCTTAGAATGAAGACAAGATATTATAACTGAAGATTTTCAGTAGGAGGAGTGGATGTAGGGGGAGGAGTGGTAACTTTGGTTGGATGCTTTTTTCCAGTTGTACAAACTGGTGGTCCAATTTCCCCCCTGCATCATAAGAAATATGAAGAGTACCTTCCACAGCTTGTTACCCTACAGTATGGTGTTGCAGCAGTGCATATTATTTGAAGGCCAATGGTGAGCTCGTACAACACCATTTCACAGGGATATAAAGCAATTCTAAAACTCAGATGAACAATATCCTCCCCAGCATCCCCTACCCCCACCCCATCTTCTATAGTAATTAAAATAAAAGCAAATTCATATAATAAAACTGTATTAGATGGATTGGAATATAAATTGTATCCATTTATAATACTTGCTTATTTGAAGAGAGTAACGGAAGCCAAATTAAACTATTTTCATAGCCATGGGAACGTGGCAAAATATGTATTGTGGACTTTCCTGCTGGAACAGAGTATGTTCACTGAAGAAGCAGAAGTTATCACTTTATGTATTTTAATGGAGAAGGATAAAAAAAAGAGTCCTCCTAGTCTAAAGAATTTATATGACTATTAGGGAATGTGGAATGTTTCTGCCATTTCCATCAATCAGAAATAGGGAATGGGTGACCATTTTGAAGAGAGTTCTTCCTACGTGGATATGATTTGGAAAGAGAGCATTAATTTATTGATTTTTTCATGTGTGCTATAGAGTAGCAGACAGGAGTTACAGAATATTCTGAGTTGGAAGGGACCCACAAGGATCAGCAATTCAGCTTTAAAGTAAATGGCCCATATGGGGAATAAACACACAACCATGGCACTGTTGCCACCATTCTCTGACCAGCTGAGAGCTCTCGGGCAGCTTCAGCTAGTATTGATTCTCTTGGAACTAACAGAATAAACTAAGATTTTGCTTAGCTAATTTTATTTCAGGGAAATAATTCTAGAGATTAATTTGTCCCTCTAAATTACTTTATCTTTGTATGGAATTTTTCTTCAACTGAATTAATGGCTTATTTGGCCTACCCAAAAGTTCACTGCTACCTTGGACATGATTTTATTTTTATCCATTAAAGTGATTTTGTTTCCACCTGGTTCTGTTACACTGAGAATCCAGCTGCCTTGGACAGTTCTTAGTTCTTTCAGGATTTGGTGCCATGTAGTGGAACTCCACTTTTCAACTTCTTTGTACACCTTTCTTCATAGTGCTTTATCTAGTATTTTGGTCTACCCTTGATTATATGCACAATCCTAAATATACTGGTCTAAAAGCTAGTCTAGAACAAAGGATAAGTTCTGTAAATATTGCTTCTGATGTTTTTGAGTTAGATGAGTGCATTTTCTTCTTGTATAGCTATGCACTTTTCATACAGTAAAAGCATGGAGTTTTTTTTTTTAAGTGTTGTGTTTTGTTGTTAGTTTTTTATTTTTTTTAAAGACCTAAGAATGGCTTAATTTAAAGCTATTTTCTTTCCAGCTTCTGTAATTGAAGAGAAGGAAAACTTCAGTTTTGTATCCTCTTAAATTCAGGAAGCATAGGAAAGTAAAGGGCAGTAAATACACTTTTGTAACATGAAGCTATAACAAGAGTAGCAATTAAAATAAATCTTCAAACCAGTGTGAATCCACCCTTATGTGTGCAGGAAGTAAGTATGCTCAGATTTGTTATTTTGTGGGTGGTACTATTTTTTGGAAGGGAAGATTATGTGATCTTCGGGTACAGAGCCTGAGGGCATCCTGACATGTATTACATTCACATTGTTTTATCCCCCTCTGCTCTGGGATGCCTGCATAAAGAACAATGGGCTTTGCCTCAAGAATTTTCCATTTGTTATTGGTGTGTGCAGTTGAAAAGAAACAAGGATCAGAAAAACATACTTAGAAAATGAACTGGCAGAAATGTTTGCTAACTTGGCAGACCAGCCAAAAAAAGGGAGGCATTTACTGTGAAGACACAAAACAGCTCTTTTCAGTTCATGCTGTACAGAAGCCAAGGACCTACACCTTGAATTGTATTTTGCTAGCATTTGGCAAAGAAAATCTGTACTCAGTGGAAATGAAAATAGGTAATCTCTCTACCTTAGTCTCCAATCCATGCTTTGTTGTAACTGTCTGCTGTTTCTTTTTAACACCTGACTCAGAGCATGATAGAAATCTGAGCAGAAACTTGGCTTAAACTTGCGAGTGGGGGCATTGATGGGTGTCTTTAGAACACATTTGCAGGTATTCAAGCATGACTTCCCTTGGCCTTCAGATAGACCACCGGGCCTTCTGCTCTTGAGCTGGAAGGTGAAGGTCCTGTTAGAATGAAAAATTCAGAACAATTCCTGACTAAAGCACCCCATTCATGCCTTATAAGCAAATTGCTGTCTAATAGGTTACTTGACACACTGGTTCTACAAGATTTCTTTTTTTCTGGGAGATATACTAAACAAATACTTTACTATTATAGGTGGAAGTATTAAAAACAGGTCTCTATTTGCCATATCATGAAACTAATTTGGGGAATTTTTTATTGCTGCACTTTCTATATTGTTAAGTTTTTTAAACAGATACAAGTCCTACCGTGTGATGTATTATTTTAATTGATGCCATGGCTTTTGTTAGAAAAATAATAATGGTCTTTAACTTTCTAATTCTTCATCGAGTGGCTATTTGTAATGTTTTAGTCAGAATAGTAATATTTTTAATTGAAAACCTGATCACAGTTTTAATTATTAATGAATGAATAAATTAATTAAAATTGTAAGTGTAGTGGGTTAATTTTGCTGTGTTTGACAGTAACTGTGCAGGATATTCTAAGCAAAAATTGAATCAATCTGTCACTGCACCTGCTCAAACAGATTTTATTAAGAAGCTGAAGTTCAGTACCATTTTATGAATGACCTTGAAAATAATATTTTGAAAAAACATGTATTATGAAAGCTGGGCCAAATATTCCACACTTGAGTTCTCTTTTCACCATTAATGTTGCCTGCAAGAAATAACATACAGCTTTGGGATGGGAAAATATAAATGGAAGGTTTAGTTTTTGCATCTAGCTTGCATGTACATACTTGCTGCTAATGTTAACACTACAGGATAAAAATTCAACATTATAAAAGTAATAATTAGTAAAAACATAGGAAGCAGGAAGTGGTTGATTAAAGACAGAAGATTTTAAAAGATGCATAAAACTGCTGTAAAGATTGATTGACAAAAATTACTGAGTATCAGTGGTCAGTTAAAGTATTTTGATTGTTCCAGTCTTAAGACATGTATTGCCTTTTTACTGGCATTTTGAAAAATTTTTACTTGCATTCTGAAAAATGCAGAAATTATGTCCTTATCCAGTGGAATCCATGTCAAGCCTACCTGAAATCTTGTTTCCAAGGATTCTTCACACTCAGATCTTTGTAATCCTGAAGCTGTACATATGCTGGCTAATAGACTTAGCTACAGTGTCTATTTCTTGTTATAACTTGAGTAGTTATGAAGTACAGAGGGAGAGGTTAAAAGAGCCCAATGCTCAAATTTTAGATGGAGAAGTGAGTAGTCATTTACCAGGTCTGCAAGACTTAATTGGGATTGGGTGTGGATTGAACTCTTCCTTAAAGGACCATGAGGCCAGGTGGAGGACTGTGATTTTAAACAGCTACTAATGATTCATTTGTGGTTGCTAAATTATGTTATTACCCAGCAGGATGTATCATATATTTCATAATCTTGTCACAACATTCAGTAGCAATGTGGTAGTACAGCAAAGTGAATTCATACAAGGTATAGCTCATATAAAGAAGTGGGTGCAAGTGACTCTTGTTTGTTTGAAGCTTAAGGGTAAATGCTGAGATATGCACCTGCTGTGGGGCAGCCCTGCATGTACAGACAGACTGGGGAATGAGAGGTTGGACAGCAGTGCCATGGAAAGGGCCCTGGGGCTCTGGTCCATGGCAAGCTGAACATGAGCCAGCAGTGCCCTGGCAGCCAGGAGGGCCATCCATGTCCTGTGGGCATCAGGGACAGCATCACCAGCCAGGTAAGGGAGGGGATTGTCCTGCTCTGCTCTGCTCTGGGGCAGCCTCACCTCGAGTGCTGGGGGCACTTTTGGGTGCCACAGTATAGGAAAAAATAAAGTTTCCTCTCACCTGCCAACATACACCTAAAATAAGTATTTTACTTGATGGTGATGCAGTGCCCTGTAAAATGCTAAAATGATTTCTATCTGTGAAGCAGTGTGTAGGTTATTTCTGGTTTGTATATTATATCTGAGTAGCAAGATTTAGAAAACAAGGGTCTAGTTTTGCCAACACTGATAATACAGTAGTAACTAAAAATTAGCATCTCTACTGCTGCTTATTTATACAAACACACTTTGTTTTGCACAGAAGCTAAGCATAACTCTTTCAGATGTTCATTATAAACTACTTGAGTTTCTGCATCAAATTTATAATTACATCAATTTATTTTCTGATGTTTTAGTATGTCCCAGGAAATGGAGATAGAACCTTTTGTTTCATCACTAGCTGCTTCATGTTTAACAGGCCTTTTTGAGGAAATAAATGTAAAGAAATCTATGCCAATAGAAATTAGTGGTTTCTTTTTTCCACAAGTATTTTGTGCATCTAAACAGAAAAGAACTTGGCTTTATATCCTGACATTGCAGAACCCCACTCCCAGCTTTGGACTTTTGACCCCTCATCCTTAGGCTTTTCATAGAATGCTTTTCTTTCCAGAAGGTAATTAATAAAAAACTACATGTCCTGTTGATTAGTAAAAGAATTTGCTCTTTCTCACTCACTCACTCACTCACTCACTCACTCACTCACTCACTCACTCACTCACTCACTCACTCACTCACTCTAAAAACAAAAACAAATACAAAACCCAAAAGCAAAAGCAAAAAAAAAACACAAATAAACCAAACCAACATTTTGTCTGGCAATATAAGTTTATCTTTGGCACAAGTCCCTGTGGTACATGGACTTAAATACCAAAGGCAGAACCTTAGATCTGCTCTCTGAATTAGAATATGACAGAAAAGGAATAGTTCAATTGGAAGAGACCTACAAGGATCATCCAGTCCAACTGCCTGACTACTTCAGGGCTGACCAAAAGCTACAGCATATTCCTAAGGGCAACACAGGGCAATGCCCTCAGCATTTTTTGTCGAAATGTCTCTTAAACACTGATGGGCTGGGGGCACCGGCCTCCTCTCTAGGAAGCCTGTTCCTGGGTTATAACACCCTCTTGGTAAATAAATGCTTTCTAATGCCTGGGCTAAACCTCCCCTGCCTCAGCTTTGAATCATTCCTATGTGGATACCAGGGAGAGGAGATCAGCACCTCTCTCTCCATCTCTCCTCCTCAGGAAGCTGCAGAGAGCCAGGAGGTCACCCCTCAGCCTCCTTCTCGCCAAACAGACAAACTCCAAATCCTGAACTGCTCCTCACAGGACATGCCTTCTAGCCCTTTCACCAGCTTCAGTTCAAGACAGTTGAAGAGGTGCTTGCAGGACCAATTTTTGTGTAAGATTAAAAATACTGATATACTACCTCAGCTTCTTTGTCTGGATCTAAGACATTTTTAGTAATCCCTTTTTTGTTGGAGTGCAATATTTGCACAACATCATACGACTATAAGATGATACAGTACAATTTGAGACTGCCCAGTGCTGCTTTGAGCAACTTGGTGGGTAATTGGGTGATGGAGAGCATATGAGAACCTTATTATACTATGCAGAAATGGAGGAAAAAGAAGTAACTGTGTAAGATGTGCCTGTGTGTTGTGACCTATGCCTACCCTGCAGCGCCAATCCAATGCTTCTCTGGATACATGGAAAGTGCTACAGATACTAGGCAGGTAAAACTGAGGTGAATTCTGATTCCTTCTTGATGCCGTAAAGTTCTTTGCACGAGGCAACTAAACATGAAGGCAAAATATGCACAGAGCAGAAATTAGGCTCTGCAGTTTATTTGTATCCACCCATAAATTTGACCAAAATGGTATGTTTTCTGTAATGCAGGCATTGATTTCTTATGGAGCTAAGTTATATTATGTTTTTTATGCGTCATGATGTTTTTTCACCCAAAACCCCTTTTATTTGCAGATGTTAACTTCTATCAATCATTGTAAATTATAAATTTTCACTGAAAATCTTATACTTTTTGTCATAAAAGTAGCAACTGATAAAATTGCTGACCATTCATTTAGAAATAGTTTAACACTGAGAATGTACAGGAAGCTAACTATCCCATACATGAGGAAAACCAGGTTACATAGAGCCATGTGTTTTCAGTCTCACACAGTGCACCCATCCTGAGCCTCGAACTTTGAGATCTTGAGATTGAAAATGAAAAAATAAATGTTAACTTCTTGCAGTGTTACATTCCTAATAATACAGTTCCTTATGGGGGGCTTCCCAGCAGAGAACGATTGGACATGCCAAATAAACTTTAATGCTCTGATACAAAGTAAATACTCAGCACCCAGGGAGTCTCTTGTTATTTCAGAATGGTTATCATTTTCTGTGTGAATTTCTATTATTTAGTCTTGAACTTCATGGGAATTTATAGGAACCATGATGTATCATTAGACTGACACAATTATTTCATAAAGAGACATTTTGTTCTATTCATTAATGTTGGAATACTTACTAAATTATGTATTTATTAGCATTAAGAGATTTTATACAGAGTCACTAACTCCTGTGGTCCTATCTTCACAACAGGAGAAGGTGAAAGTGTCTGATTTTTTCCTAAGACATTTTACTTCCTCTGAAGTGATGCTTGATATGAAGATCTATTTTCCTCCAGTATTTCATTATCTTAAGTTTACTGAAGTACTTAGAGAGTTTAGAGGGCTCATATAATTACATGAACATCTAAGAAAAGCAATTGGGGCACTACTGATTAACATTTTTCTGTCTTATTGTGGATGACAACAGGAATTGAGTGCTAATTCATGAATGAGCTTTCCCAAAAACACTACAGGGTGGGTTACACTCAGAGTGTAACGAGGAAATTTTTTCTAATTAAACAGAATCACAGAAACATTAAGGCTAAAACATCTACACATTTTTTGAAGGCTTCCAGGGACAATGATTTCTCCATTTGCCTCGTCAGCTTGTTCTACCACCTTCTCAATGCAGAAATTTTTTCTAATATCCAATCTAAACCTCTCTAGGTGCAACTTCAGGCCTTTTACTCTTGTCCTATCCTTGTTACCTGGGTTAAAATACAGACCAACACCTCCTTACACCATCCTCCCTTCAGGTAGCTGTAGAGAACAATTAGATCTCCTCTGAGCTTTCTTTTCTCCAGGCTAAACAGCCCCAGCTTCCTCAGAAACTCCTCATAAAACTTGTTGTCCAAATAGTTTGGCAAAGGTGTCAAGAGTACAGCAAAAGCAGGTAAAGGGCATGGTAACAACTGTCAAAACTATTCCTGGAAATTTGGCAGGCCAGCAGACCCTTCAGAGGTGTTTCCAACTTGGGTTCCATGGCAGGACAACCCAGTGAGTCAGTCTGCAACTTAAACACTGCTCATGATTCCTGTAAATATAGAATACTTTAAAAATTAATTCATAGTTTTTAAAAATCAGTCTAAATTTAAAAGTAGCTAGAAATAGAATTTATCTTGGGCTAGAAATTCTTGTCACTATACAGATGTATTTAAAAATATTAATAATATGTGAATCAGTGATGCAAATTGGTGAGATTTGCTGAGATCTTACCAGGACCTATCATTTGACCTATCATTGATTGATCACCTCATGTCCTAAAAGCTATTGGAGAGCTCAGACTTGCATTATAAAAGGAAAATGACCACAGCCTGGATCAAAAAAAATGAAAAACCAAACAAACAACAGGAATTTGGTATTAAATACACAAACATAATCCACAATTAATTGTCACAATATACTGTTTTAACCCCAAATTTTACATACTTTGATTACAAATAAATCGTTTTTATATAGATCTGGAATAATACTAGAAATTGGAAAAATTAATGTCGAAGAAATAGGATGAAAGAAAACTTGAGAGGGATAAAAGCTTCATGTTGTTGTGTTTAAGAATATTTTTAAATAGGGTTAGGTAAGACTTTACAGGGAAAAGATTTCCTTTGTTCTCAGTTTTACAAGGGCTTTTTCCTACCTGCTTCTGATAGTTTTTGTGTTTTGGTTTGGTTTTTTGTTTTGTTTTGTTTTGTTTTGGGTTTTTTTGCTGATCACTAACCAATCCTGAAATAGTTAGCTCTAAGTCTGATCTAATGTGAAAATGACAATAATTCATTAATTCAATAAATGTAGCATAGATTTTTCTTTAAATATATGTAATTTGCCACATATGCTTTCTTTTGTTTTTGTTTTTTTTTTTTGTTTCTCTGTGTGTGTATGTAGATGTATGAATTATAAAAAATTTATAATCACCATTGAGGGAGAACTTAAAAATAAATGAGCAGTTACAGCTGAACTCTTAGGTTATGCAATAGGAAAATTATATTTTTATGTCCCAGTGTTTTTCAATTAATCTTTAATTCATATAACCCCCCTCACCAATTCCCAGATGAAACTAGAAAAAATACCTTGCTATTATTTGAACATAATCTTCCTCTTGGTTTATTTCAGTTCTAACTGAAATGACTCTTAATATACTGCAGTTATTGTGAGGAACGAAACATGACAGAGCTGCTGGAGTTATGCTTCAAAATATGATTGAAGAAGAGATAAGCGTAAAATCATTGGTTGCAAAAGCCCTTTAAGATCATTAAGTGAAACTGTAAGCTTAACACTACCAAGTTTAGCTCCAACCCATGTCCCTAAGTGCCTCATTTATATATCTTTTAAATACCTCCATTGATTGTGACTCTACCTCCCTGAGCAGCTAGCTCCAATGCTTGACAACATTTTCATGAAGAAATTTTTCCTGATATCCAGTCTGAAACTCTGGCACAACTTGAGGCCATTTCCTCTTGTACTATTGCTTATTACTTGAGAGAAAAGATTCACCCCCACCTGGGCACAGCCTCCTTTCAGGGACGTGTAGAGAGTGATAAGGTCTCCCCCGAGCCTCCTTTTCTCCAGGACAAACAACCCCAGCTCCCTCAGCTGCTCCTCACAGGACTGGTGCTCCAGACCCTGCCCCAGCTCCACTGCCCTTCTCTGGACTCTCTCCAGCTCCTCAGTGCCTTTCTTGCAGGGAGGGCCCAGAGCTGGACACAGCACTCCAGGTGTGCCCCCAGCAGTGCCCAGTGCAGGGGGACAATCCCTGTCCTGGCCCTGCTGGCCACACCATGGCTGATCCAGGCCAAGATGCCATTGGCCTTCTTGGCCACCTGGGCACTCCCTGGCTCATGTTCAGCTGCTGTCACCAGCACCCCCAGCTCCTTTTCCACAGGGCAGGTTTCCTGCTGTGCTGCCCCACACCTATAGCGCTGTATATGGTGGTTTTATGACTCAAGAGCAGGATCCAGGATTTCATCTTGTTAAAGGTAAATGATCTCTTCCTAGTACATTTAAAACTGAGGTTTTTTTCTCCTATGAGTTACAGGTCTTATAGAAAAGCCAGTAACAGCGGTGTCAAGAATAATTTTTTTGGTTTTAAAGATTTTTCTATTGTAAGTTATTACTGCTAGTGTTTTAAAGTACATCAAAAGTGTTGCAAGTGCAGTTAGACTAATGATAAGAGCTGGCAGGGCTTGGAAAAGATTTAAGGCACAAATGTTTTAAATTGAAAATCGGTAACCCTTGCTGTGCCTTCTTCTCAAGAAAGACTTAAAATAAAAATACACCACGTTTCAACCTCTTCTTCATGAAAATGTCCACAGTAACACAAAAATGCAGTTGAATCTAGTACAAGAAGTTCTTACTGTAAAGTGAAATTATCACTTCAGTATTTGGAGATGCTTTTGGGAGTCCTATATTGTCACCATATGTATGGAAGCAGTCCAATGATAAGAGGTTGCAGAACAAGTGAAGACATAAAAAATACACTGAAATAGTTAAAAAAATTAATCTGACTACTTTAAACAAACAAAATAATTATTAAAAGTATTTTAGAAAAGATTTAGTCTATAATGAGCTAACATTATTGCATAGCAAAAAAAAGAAAGATTATGACAATTAGTTCTCTTACTGGAAATGATGTTATAGTAGTCCATTTGAAACCAAGCAAGGAGCAAGCATGGAAATTCATAAATCATGAATTGCATAAGCTTAAGGGAGGGCAATGGTGAAGAAAGAAACTTTTCACAAAATATAATAGTGAAAAGAAATTATTTTCTGGAATGTCAGAAATTTCAAACAGTGTCAATAAGCTGTTATTTTACGAATTTTAGGGATGCACGTATATGTGACAAAATAATTTTGGGTGTATAAGACTTACTCCCACAAGAATATTTACTATGGGAACTGGGAAGAAAAATCTAGCATGTCTATAAGGCTGTGCAGGTGGAGAAGGAATCTCATTGATTTTTACACAAGACAAGGAACAGAGGGACAAGTGCTGAAAATGTATGTGTATTCTTTTATATGGTATTAAACCAAGATTGGGAAATTCAAGTTTATGGAGGTTTTATTTGCATATAAAGAGCAAATAGTCAGCAAATTGACAAAAAGATGGCTGTACAGTGCCTGTACAGTGCAGGTGTTTTAGAAGAAAACAGACATTTATCCATTAGAAAAGCCAACAGATGAATATGAATACAGAAGGAAACAGCACGATCACCTAGGGGTATGGGTATTTTGTTAGTACTGAGTCCTGATGCAGATGAATAATTTGGCTTTTGTACATAAACAGTAATAACTTTCAGAATCAATGATTTTATGTGTCACTAAACTATTGCAGTTTAATAAAGAAAACAGAAAAAAAATCAATTAGAAATACTTCAAAATATGAATTAAGATTAAATGGGAGGTAAAGTGTGAACTTCTAATAAAGAACCTCAACATTCAATAAGTGAATAGATGACAATGACTGATAGCTGATGGTGAGTCATCTGTTACACTGCTTTCAGAATTCAGAGCACCAGAACAAAAAATAATGTGATGAAAGAGCTTTGTAGTAGAGAAAAATTGTACAGGTTTTCAGGCCAGACAGGCTGATTCATTTTAGTTTTAAGGGTTCTCAGAAGAAAATATGAAGTAGAAACAAAAAGAAGCATCACATAGGCATGGGTGCCTAAGGAGATGAGCTAGTGGAATTTTTATGCAACCCCAAAGAAATGAATGAGATGACTCAGAAAATAGCTATAAATGATCTTTAAAAAGTGCAGTACTTTTGCCAGTGGATACTAAGTGATAGAAATGCATTTTTTTGTAGTCTAATATAAATATTAAAGTATTATAAGCTAAAATTTAGTACCTTGATATGACAGAGCAGAAGTATTGCTTGGAGTCACATTGAGCTGAATTACTTTGTCTAATATGTAAAAGCTGAACCTCTTTTTTCATTTGAGAATTCCTGAAGTTCTGCTCTGATACATGATTACCTATCACATGGAGAAATTCCTTTTCTTCTCCCTGCCCCATACCTTTTCCAGTCCTGAGCAGCTAGGCAAGGTTCGAAGGCAGTGAAGAGGTGCTGGGAATGAAGGATTCCCCACCATGAGTCAGCTTTTGTAAAATACTGCCATCCCCAAACTGCACAAAACTCAAGCAATTATATATCACACTTGCTGCTGTTTCTTCATTTTCCCTTCCTGTTTTGGCCTCTAAAAAATGTATTTTGCATTTGCAGGGACAGGACCTATTGGTGCCTGCAAATGGGGATGCTGGTTCAACTCATTCCATTTGGTCTGGTCTGAACTGTGATGAAAGTTCAGTTTTGTGACCATGCTGTTTTTTCTGCTGCCATAGCAGAAGGAACTGACTGGATTTGCCCACAATAATGATACCCAGTGAGGCATTTCCTGTATTACTGTGTTCTTCTACCACACCTACTGCTTAACAAAAATTTTGGACAATCAGCTTCTACAGTGCATTCTAATATGAACCAAATTTTGTGGGTTTTTCAACACTGAAACTCAGTATGTCAGAACTTAAAAGCATTTTACATCACTTTAAGACAAATTAAGCAGATTATACAAGTTGCTTTCTTCTCTTAGAAAATTGATACTTTAGAGCAGTATAGCCTTCCTCATCATGGAATTAAAGAAGTAGTTTTTTATTTGTAGAAATTACTACTGCAGGGAGCTGCTGAAGCATCACCTCTAGTCAGCCTTGCTGTAGCTGCTGTTGCTCTATACCACTTTGGGAGACTACACCTCTCTTTCTGGGTCATTGCAGGCTACTTCAAAACTGGTTAACTTACTCTGCATCAAGCATGTCCTACATTATGACACCCTTTTTCATTATTGTAGACACTGACAATATCAGCTTGCATTTTCAACATCCCATAACATGCGTGTGGTGGGATTTTTAATTTACTTTTATCATTAGAAAAGAAAACAATTTGTGAAGACTGAAACTTCCCATACAAATGTAGATGAGACCTGATGAGTCATTCACTGAAGATTACCCTGGATACAAAACTGGATTTCTCATTAGAATAATTCAATTCCTTGCTTTTCTCTCCACATGCATTGTGCTATTCTGGTTTACATTTAATTTGGACAAGAACTAGTCTGTAACTTATCTATGTAGATGAAGACTAAGTCTCTTCCCACTCGCCTCAGAAGTAATTAGTTGTAGGTAATGATCTGTTTCAACAGGAGAAATTGAGAATGACCTACTCCAGTAGAGCCAATACTTTAGTGAAATCCTTCTGAGAAGACAGCAGGAGAGTGAGGTGCTTGTGTTTTATGACTGGAGCGCCGTGATGGATCAATACTGGCTCTTTAAGAAGGACAATCAGGAGGAAAGCTGTCTTTTATTTAGGAGAGCAGCAGGAATAAAGGAAAGGAGCTCTGCCTATTGTGAGATGATGAGCCAGCTGAAAACTTATGTATTGGGGTTAGTGGTCAAACTAACATCAGCAGTGTTGTGGTAGGGGTTTTCTTCAAATGTCCTTGTCAAGAAGAGGTAGTAGATCAAAGATGAACTGGAGGAAGTCTCACATTTACAGGTCTTAGTCCTTTAACAAGGCACATGCAACCTAGGAGACTTCTGGAGTGCTTTGATGACAACTTCTGATGCAGTTAATCAAGGCACCAAGAGGAGGAGCTATCAAATGGGCGTGATACTTAAACATGAAGACCTGAAGAGGAGTCGAATGTGGGCAACAGCCCCAGCTGCAAAGGCTTTGGGATGTGTGCAGTTCAGGATCATGAGAGGAAGGAAAAGAGAAATAACAAGAAATAACATGAGAGTAGGCTTTGGCTTTTTGAGGGGTTTCCTAGAAATGGGATACAGCCCTGGTGAGAAGAGTGACCAGGAGACGTGGCTGCTTTTCATGGATCACCTTCTCCAAGCTCAAGAACAGCACATGCCAACAAAGGGAAAATCAAGCAGTGGTTGGAGGGGGCCTGCATGTAATAAAGAACTCCTTAATTCCTGATAAACCTCAAACATTAAAAGGAAGCATACAAGAAGGGCAGGCTGGGGCATGTGACTCAGGTAAAATATAGAAATACTGTTTGAGCATACAAAGATGGGGTTGCAAAAGCCCAATTCATATTCAGTTGAATCTGGAGAAAAATATAAAAAAGCAACAGGAAAAGTTTCTACAGGTACATCAGCAGTAAGAAGACTAGGGAAAATGTGGGTCTGCTGCCATGTGGGTCATGGGACCTGATAACAAGAGGGAAAACACCAAACTACTCAAAGTATACACTGGAGATTGCCATCTGGAAAGAAGATGGGCAGAAAAGTACCTGGACATCCTAGTGAACAAGCTCAGCACGAGGGAGCAGTATGTCTTTGTAGCAAAAAAGCTTAAGGGGATGCTGGACAGCATTAGTAAAAGCACTCCTAATTTGTCAAGCAGAGCTATTCTTTCCCTCTACTCAGCCCTACTGGAAGCATATCAGGAGTGCTGTGTTATGTTCTGGGTGCCCTGCTACAAGAAAATCATGAATCATTACATGAGTGCAGCAAAGAATCTTGAAGATGATTAAGGAAAGTGAGCGTGTGACATACAGGAGAAGGCTGAGGGCTGGAACTGTTTAGCCTGGAGAAGAGAAGGCTCTGGGGTGAGGTATCAATGTGTATAAATACTTCTTGTGGGAGTATTTATAATGGAACCAGTTTTTGCTTAGTAGTACTTACTGACAAGGAAAAAAGCGTTGGGTATATATCAACTATTGAAAGACAGGACATTTAATCTCAACACAACAAAACAACTTTTTAATGTTTTAAATTGTATTTATTTATTAACTCTGTATTTTAAAAATTGTTACTATTTTCTGACTGAGAGATGGTCAAACACTATTCAAAGTGTTTGAAGGCCAAGTTGTCCAGAGAGACTAAGAAGTAGCCTGTTGCTAAGTTCAGAACCTGACTTGACACTGTCCTGACAAACTACTCTCTGAGCTTCCTTGAACAGAGCTTGAACTAGACAACCTCACAGAATTTCTCCAAGCTCAGTGATTAGGTGATTCACTCTTGGTTGATTTGGTTTCCAGGACATTGTGGTGTCCTGGACTATTTGACTCTGAGGAGAAAGGTTGGAAAACACATACATTTTGAACAATTACATTTTAAGGAAGGTCTGATCCTTTACCATAAAAAGATTGGCTTTTTATGAAAATGTAAATAGAATTTTCTTGTCATATGTCATAGAATAAGAAGATTTCTGACATGGAACAGTGAGGCAGTTTACAAAACCAATTTCCTCCTCAACTCCAATGGCATAAGTGTTCTTGGAAGAGAGTGTACTTGTGCAACATTATATAAAATGTCAGCATGATGTCCTTGTTATGGAACTGGTTTATATCAAGTTTTTACCTTGAGCTATGATTGAATTAACTCAAGCAATAGTAGTGACCTGGTGAAACATGAACACAGAGAGGGAGCAGCCCTATCTGACCCCTCTATAAGATTACAATCTCAAATGCTATTATAATTTGAATTTCTGCCCCTACCTTGGCAGTTCAAGAGATCTGAGTTCAAATAATTTTTTTACTGATGTTTTTATGTGTAGAGGAAGTGCCAGAAATTAACAGTATTTAAACTGTACTTTGATTTTCAAAAAGATAGGCCTTGTGGAGAGAAGGTGGTGTATAAATTATAGTATAATTTATAGTATAAATTATAGTATAATAATAGTATAAATTTATTACTATTATTTATAGTAATAAATTTATACTATTTTATTAATAAGTAGTTGATATACTACTTATTAGTAAAAGAATATATTTGGGTGGTTGTTTGGCTTTCTGTTTCTCAGTGTGATTTGCTTTTAGACTTTTATTCATCCTCTTTCTTTCCTTTGTAATTTTCCTGTCTTTTTGTTTTGAGTATTTCTATATTAAGGTAGTGCCTTGTTAACTATCAAATATGTCTTTAGCAGAACCTTCCATATACTTTTATTAACACAGTAGTTTGTGTAGGCCTTTTTTATTTTCAAATCATGACGCAAAAACACAGGAGGACCATCCTGAAATTATGGCTTTTGTTGTGTGCCCTTAGTTTTACTTGCATTTGTCAAGTTATAATTTTACAATTAGATGCAATAAGAAGTTTTTGATTATTATTACTTAATAGAATATAAACATCTAACTTGAGCAGGATGGTCTTACTAGTTCATATTTCAACAAATTGACAGCTATTGATGGCAAGAAATTGCAATATTTTTATTAAATCACTATATATTGGAATTTATTTCCTTGTCTTCCTGCAACAACATTATTCAAAGCATTCTCTGTATAAAACTATAGGAATTCTATTTCCCTTTTGACCTGAGGATATAAAATAGGGCATCTTCCTTCCTTGTAGTTTTCTTCCTTTTAAAAATTAGTCAGAACCAATAGGTGCAAATAAAGATTCCTTGTCAGGGACTGTTCTCAATTCCATTTACTGGGGAACTTTATATAGATACCTGTTTGCAAGGTAATGCACTGAAAAATCAAAGCTAGTTCCTAATTTTCTGAAAGAAAAAAAAATTAAATTCCTGAAGTTAATAATTCCACTGATTTTGAGTCTTAAGACCAGGTTGGATGGGGCTCTGAGTAACCTGGTCAGTCTGTTGGTGGTTTCCCTGCTCATTGCAGGAGGCTGGAATTGGAAGATCTTTAAGTTTCCCTCCAATCCAAATCATTCTGTAGTTCTATGATTCTAAGATACTTCAAAAGATTCTACTTCGCGACAAGTAACAAAAAATGTACATGGGAAATATAAAATTACTATAAGTACATGGTAAAGGTTTTTAATGACCTATTTCAACTCAGAATAGCATTGGACATTGTAAGTGTTCATCTGCAAAAATCACCTCAATAGCCAGCAGTGAAAAGTCAAATAATATATTAGATATGGTCCAGAAAGACATAGAGAATAAAGTAATAACTTGCATGAACTTAAAAGCCAAGAAGAGCATTTTTTTGCAGAAAATGTAGTAATAAAAATTGTAAAGTATAAGAGGAAATTGTATAAATAAGCTGGAAAAAACCACATAAATTAATAGAATTAACTGAGTTTCTAATCCTAAATGTAACAGCCCAAATGAAACCACTATGCAAGAGTATCTTAAACTTGACTTTAATGAAGGAATATTAGCAAGATGGAGGTGGATCACTTTTAGTCTTGGTCTTTTTCTAACACAGTTTCCCTAACCATCTCTTTCAAAGTGCCATCAGATAGGACACTGGGGTAGGTGTAGAATTAATATGGAATGTATTGCCAGCTCTCCCTGTATCAAGCAAGTAAGAAACTGCGGTGCTCACATTTTTTTTAAAATTACAGAATTAAAACTGTATATATTTATTTATTCTGAATAGAGAATAAAATATTTGTTTGTTCTGAATAAAAACTTTCTGGTATTGACTGCTTACTATACTGTTACTAGACAGAACACCTTAGTAAAATTTAAGCCAACACTAGTAAACTAATGATAACTAAAAGTTTTGTTCATGCAGCAGTTTAATCTTGGTGAACTAAAAGGATATGAGTTCTGTACCCTGGGTTGCACTTTCAAAGTACATTATGAAGATTTCAGAAGCTTCTGTAATTTATTTCTTGTTAGTGTAAAATACAAGCATATTTATCTTTTACTGTCTCCTGGTAAAGTGAACTGCATATTAACATTCTCTTCAAGTAACAATCATGACTCCAAATCTGTATATAGTCAAGTTTAGTATTGCCCTGCTTATGAAGTAGGCTTAGAAACAGCTCGAAATGCAAGAAATACGCCCCAACAAGAAGGATGGAGTTGTTTTCTCATTTAAACCATAGCTGGATTGCTTTAAGGAAGGTCTGATCCTTTACCATAAAAAGATCATATTAAAATAATACCTTGGAAAACTTAAGAAATAAAATTTTGATATATAGAAGCTTTTCGTTCCAATTTCTCTACTTGTAGTTTAGTGCTTGTCATTGTGTAACTTTAGCCAGCAAACAAGTAAAATGCAGTTGCTTGCTCACTCCTTCACCAGCAGGATGGAAAAGGGAATTGAAAGGGTAAAAGCTGGAAATCTCATGGGTTGAAATAAAAGACAGCTTAATAGGAAGCACCAAAGCTTCACACACAAGCAAAGAAAAGCAAGGACTGAATTCACTGCTTCCTGTGGACAGTCAGGAATTCAGCTGTCTCCAGGAGATAAGGGCCCAAACACTCATAGTGGTAACTTGGGAAGACAAACCCCTCACTCCAGATGTGTCCCCATTTCCTGCTTCTTCCCACGCTTCATATACCTAGTATGATATCACGTGGTTGAAATATCCCTTCGCTCAGCTGGGGTCACCTGTCCTGGCTGTGTCTCCTCTCAGCCTCCCAGGCACTCTGTCCCCTGACCACCATGGCAGTATAAGAAGCAGAAAAGGCCTTGGCTCTGCGTGAGCCCTGCCCAGCAATAACAAAAACTCTCTATTGTCACCCTGTGTTCAGCACAAATCCAAAGCACAGTCCCATGCCTGTCACTGGGAAGAAAATCAACTCTGCCTCAGCCAAGAGCAGCATAACGTCTTTAAGGAATATTTATTGAAGTACAACAAAGAATAATTGCATTATTACAGAAGATTATACTCTGTTATTTTGTTTAATTCAACTAACTCTGATAGGTTTTACTTAAAGAAAATGAAACCTTTCAAGTGAGTTAATGCTAGATATTCACCTGTTTGCCTAAAATTTGTTGTTCCTTGGTTTTTAAAGTCTGGTAAATTTTATAAAGTTTTAAAAATTTGTGAGTGTATTTAAATTGCAAGTTTCTAGAACATCATAAAAGCAAGAGTAGGTATGGCTTAGCTGGATTACATTTAGATCAGAAATTATAGTTTTTCTCTCTTGGTGCTGCTAAAGATCTCTATTCAAACTGATAATTTGTTGTAAATTATTAGAACACATGTTCTACTAATTTTTAAATATTATTCTTTCCTATAGATTTTTTTGAAGGATGGGATATTTCAATACCACTCCTATTTCTTTAAAATTTATTTTCCCTACAAGTTAGGAAGATTAGTGTGTTATCAGCTCCACTTGCAGAGAGAAGATAAGGATAAGGAGACAGGTTAAACCAGATGTCAGCCTTTGAAAAACCTGTAGCCCCAAAACATTAAAAAAGAGCCTTTTGGACTCATGATACTGGTGGGTTACATGCTTTTTTTCTTCAGCTTGACAAACTTTTCCCAGGTAAGTCACAAAACATATTCCGGTAAAACTCATTTACAGATATTCCAGTAAAACTCATTTACAGAAATGAGTCTGTATCTTTTCCTCATGTAATGTTTCTTTTGTCCCAGCAGCTAGGTTTCCTAAGCTTGTCTTGCATGTTATCAATAATCCTGGAACTAGCCTCATCTATCATTTCTTGCCGGAAAGAAGATTTTTCTACATATTTTTTTTTTCATGCAGACTTCCCTAGAACATGCTAATTTCTTATGCTGGTAATGCATTGAATGCATTTCCAGCATAAGAAAACGCAAATTTTCTGCAAAAATGATTCATTAGTTGTCGCAACAAGGAAACTGCGGTGCTTTCAGATATATACCCTGAAAAACTGAGTCATCCAATACTTGTGTGGTCAAAGCATGATAAAAATGAACACGGGTAGTGCGTGTAGTAAAAAAAAGACAAAACTTCAGTGATATAGAGGTTAATGTGTTTTAATTTGCATTTCTGAGGACATAAGAGTATACATAAGCTTTGGCCCCGTCTCAAAGGTTTGACATAACTGGCATTTATATTTGACATAAAGGAAACCTGGTGGGATTAGTCCATTGACTGGAGTGCCCTGCTATATGGCTACAGGCTGTTCAGGAGGGATACGCAGAGCAAAAGAGGCAGAGTGGCATATAAATGGACAAGGTAAAATGCATGAAATTCACATTTGGCAATGTCAGTTGAGGCAATATCTAATCTGAAAAATTTCAAAATATATATTGGAAATACAGAGACGCCAAATCTATATTTTAGTGTATATGCCTAAGTAATCATATGACCTGCCAAATAACTCTTGATTCTTAGAGTGGGAAAATAGGTGGTAAAGACACGTGGATAAAGCTTTATACTCAGAGTTGCAACTGGACTCTCATTAAAAAATAAGAATTTCCCTTTGGGGAAAAAAAGACCTCTGTAAACTACTTTGCTGTGGCTATGTCTTAAAATAAAACTCCACTACCAGGAGGTCCCAACATTTTGCAATGTGCTTGTAATGTTATGACCCTATTTTAGCAAATTTATTGGAAAAAAATTACAAATTAATAGTTTTATTTCCAGAAGATGGATGAGATCAGTGAAAGGAATTCATCCTAGTACTTCTGGTAATAAAGTCAACTTGTTTCAGGATCTGAAAGAAAAATCTGAACATGAATACTTTGTCATCTTTCTCTTGTATGTCACTATCATTAAGGTGCATTTACAGCAATAAGTAAGTAATTGTTTCAAAGCTTTCACTTATCCTCAAAGATTCAATATATGTGATGCCACATAACTCTTTAGGTAATGTGATGGAAGAAGCTTTTTTCCATGTTAGGAACTTTACTTTTTTGCACATGTGCATCTCAACTTCCTTCTCATGCAGAGGTGAGTACACTTCACAGAGCTACAGATAAAAGCAAACAACTCATATTTTAATAACAACAGCTACTATACAATTAATGCAAGTATGGGTGAGCCTTTGTTTCTTGATTTTTCAAGTACCATTAACAGGCTAAATCTTATACTAACATTTTTGGAACATTCTGACAAGTATGTAGCTTAGTTATGAATTCCATAGGATTTGAGATTATTATTGAATGAGGTCCTCCTACACAAGTGACTTCACATCATGAAGCTGAAGTGAGAGTAGTCTTGCCTTACTGAAGCCCACAAAACCTAGGTTTGTATACCTACGGTCTTTTCATTATATGTGCAGCAGAGGATGCAGTACTCTTGGCATAATCCCCTATAGATCTGAAATTCAAAACTATATCATCAATGTGACTTTGAATAAGTTACTTCAGTTATTTTTTTTCCTGCTTTTGCCATGATGTTTTCATTGCTGAGCATGTCCCTGTCTGCATACAATTTCCAAAAATATGCTGTTAGAAGAATAGTTGCTAGAGATAAAAGCAAAGAGCTTGTGGGAATTTTTCTGATTAGATAAATATAAGACTTATAAAACTGTCTAATATCTTAGCACCTGGGCTGAAGACATTAGAAATGTACAAAGTCCTGAGGCTGGAGCCTTGGATTTTAGACCTTTGGGACAGGTAGACCTACTTAACCTCTGAGACAGACCCATCCTATTCCTTTCCAGCAAACAAATGACAGGGTAGGAGGAAACAAGATGTACCACAGGAGGTTTGGATTGGACATTAGGAAAAATTTCTTCACAGAAGGTGTTGTGAAACATTGGATCAGACTGACCAGGAAAGTGCTTGAGTCATAATCCCTGGAGGTGTTTAGAAGATGAAGATGTGCAGATGGGGTGCTTAGATATGTGGCCTGCTCTTGGACCTGGCAGCGTTTTACAATTGGACTCAATGATCTGACAAATCTTTCCCAAAATAATGATTCTATAATTCTTAAGAATGCAGCTCAGGATAAAGGATTCTTTATCTCAGTTAGATCTCATTTTTCTGCTAAGTTGAGAATAACCTCATGCAGATGAGTTTGGGAACCTGAAAGTCTGGTAGGAAATTTCCAGGGTCTCTGCCTCAGAGACAGACATACTTGAACAGCATTATTTTCGTCATCAGTTTCATGCTACAAAACTTTTCAAAGTTACAAAACTTTGTCATATATACCCACAAAATCACAACTATTCATTTGAGGAGGTTTCCTATAAAGTCAAACTCACTGTATTGTTCTTACATCTGTGTAGTAATATGATTTATTTCTTTGTATGATATTGGTAGGTCTCCTCCTTTACTGGAATTTGAGTCCTGTAATTTGTTCTCTTAGAAAAGGGGTTTTTCCAGTTCTTTTAGACTTCCTGTGCTTCCCAGGATTTGTCATTCTCAAAGGAGACAAGAACCCTTTACTGTATTTTTTAGACCTCTTCTGTGAAAATAATTTGTTCTGTTGAATTAAAACAATTTTTTCCTTAGAAAATGCTACATATTGATGACTTGAAAAGTATTTCCTTTCCATTTGACCCAAGTAAATAATTTTCATCCTTCTATACACATAACAGAAATAAACATGGGTATTCCTTGTACTACTAATACTTCCACTATTTCAATCTGTTTAACCTGTTTAATTTTTTTAATGTAAATGAGTACTTAATTTATTCTGAAATGTATAATCACATTTTAAATGGTGTAATTATTTCAAAACACTTGAAGAAACATAGAGCAAAAAATTACTCTAAACATATGTAGAGTCTTTTTTCACTAAAAATATTTGCATCATAAAAAAAAAAAAAAAAGGGAAAGAGGTGCCTGACAGAATAAAAGTTAATTTTATTAAACTATGAATTTAGGAGTATGAATCATCATTGTTTTCTCCTTTTCCATACTGCAAGTAATGAATAGCAATAAATCTAGTCACAGTGAAATGCATCATTGAAATGGTCTGTGAATAATATATTCTCATTTACTTTTTAATAAAAATTAGAGAATCCAAGAGCAAGAACATTTACTGGTTTGATAGTTTCCTTGAATTATATTTTCAAAGTATTTAAATAGTTATTGGTGAGGAAGAAGTGAAGAGAATGTAGGAATGGAAAGTAGGGCATTGCTTGAAAGAAGAGTAGTGTATTTAGTCTAGATCTAAAATAGCCATGCTAACAAATAGTGGTTGTGGATCTCAAAAACACTCATAGCTTGATGAGAATTGTGTCAGTTCTCCAGGTATAGAAGCTAAGGCATGGCGATGGTGAAAGCCAGTGCCATTAACATTCAGATTAAAGCAGAAAAGAGAGTCCAGATAATAATACTATCAAGCCAGCACCTATTTTTTGTGTCCTGTAAATATATTATTAGTTTGTAAAACACTAAGTACCTAGTCACTGTCTTTTTGATGGAACTGTTTGAACACTTAAGGTAATAGTAAATACTGCTAAGTAACCTTTTAATAATGCATAAAATCATTATTTATTATTCTAAGTAAAAGTATAGAAGTATTATTTAGGTGTTTTCATCTAAATATCCTATTGTAAATGAGAGAATTATTTTTATAGAAGTGGGTAGAATTATTATAGTTTATTATTTTCTGACTCAAGCCATTCTTGAGTCATAT
The DNA here is from genome assembly GCF_022539315.1 of Serinus canaria. Taxonomy (NCBI): domain Eukaryota; kingdom Metazoa; phylum Chordata; class Aves; order Passeriformes; family Fringillidae; genus Serinus; species Serinus canaria. Next base: position 56,924,490 of record NC_066343.1, read on the forward strand.
AGCTGAGTCAAGGAGTTGTTTTGTAGGTGGGATAGTAACAACCCTATTATTCATTAGGAGAAAGAGTGTCAAACCTCCAAAATGAGCCTCTGGCTCTTTGGTACTCAGCATGCCTCTGGGCTGCAGGTAAACAAACTGAGGTGATTACTTTAGCCTATTTTTCAGATAACTTATGATTCAATTCTGCTATTGGACATGACATTGAAATGCAAGAACTCAAGGTGCTGTACTGTTTTTCCCCTGACTAGCATTCTTTTAAAGAGCACTGTGCTGCATGTCAAAGTTGTTGGAAGAACAACAGTGTTGTTCCAACAAGTGCTGTTGACTGCAGCACTGATTTTTCTAACTACTTTTCACTAATTTGCCTATTTGTTCTTGGAAGAGAAGGGAAAAACTTCAGGATACCTGTAGTCACTTGATGCATGTCACAAGACTGAGTTTCCATTGGAAAAAAGGGAAGCTGTGCTAGGGTGTGTTGGTTAGGGATGATTCAAGAACGGACACTACACACTTTGTTAGAGATGTATGTTATGATGCTTTTAAAAAATATTTTTCACTAAATGCTAAGGAAGGTGAGAAACAGATAATCTTGTTCAGTGTGTCAAATGGTCTGCAGAGAAGTGGCAAAAACCATAGCCTGCATTTCAGTGTCAGGACTCTTTACTTTTTGACTTCTCTCAGGCTGTTTTTATTTTCTGGCAATCTTGTGATATGAGGCTGACTTTTATTCATTAGGTTACAGTGGCTTATTTTTGCACAAAAATCTATGCCTACTAATGAGCAATTACTGATAAGAACTAAGAAACATGCCTGCTAATTAGAAGGCAAGCAAACGATCCCTTAAGCATTAAGTTAACCAACCAGGAAAAAATGAAAAAAGGAAACAGACACTTTAAATGTCCCAGCCCAGAGTCTGCACTGGACAAAAAGTGTTGAAGTAAGTTAATTGGTATCTGAAAGGTTGCCATGTTCTAGAATTCAGTTAATTGGTTACAGGGCAGGGATTAACAGAGAGTCTTCCAGACCTTTAAGGTAAAAAAGAAAGCCTAATATGTTCCATTTAACTGATTTCATGAACAGACACTTTACAGTAACTTTTTTTTCTTTGTACATTGTCAGATATAAGAAAATGTTGCATAGATAAGAAATGAGCAGAACTATTTGTTATTTTCTTTTTATCAGCAATTATGAGCTTGGATCATTTTCTGTAGCAGATGACACACCTGCCATTCCAAAGCCTGGTTTTCATTTTTAGTGAGTGGTTTTGTGGTAGTGAGAGCAATGGCTTTTGCTATGCTTGCTCAACAATTTCATGATAGAATACTGGTATAAATTGCCTAAAATTCTGTAATGCTTCTTAAAACCATGGTGAAAAATTAGGCAAATCTACCAAAGCATGTTTCTCCTCTGTGTCCCAAGATGGATAAAATCATTATGGCGAACATTTCCTGGTTTAGATGCCTGAGCATTTGTACTTGAATAGGTGGCCAGTTTTTCCACAAATTCATTTAATTTTCATTGTCACTGAAATAAACATTAGATGCCTATTATTTCATTTCTGCAAAGCTTGGCCTTAATATTTGTGTTGGAACTTTTCCATTTCTTTCTGAATTTATTCAGATCACATTCCTCTACCTCTCCAGTTTTTGAATAGGAATTGAAGAAACTGCCCAGTGATTCACTTTCTCAATTCAGCTTTCTAGTTCTGACTGTGTGTGGCTCCAGTTCAGGGATTTTTATGGTGTTTGGAGTTTCCCCAAAAAAACCCAACTGGTGAAATGTATCAAAAAATCCCCATGTGATAAACTATTTTTAGCTTTGATATCAGCATTTTTCATTTCTTGCAGAACTATAATTAATTTAATTATTGTTTTTAATTTACTTAGCTGTCTTAAATATACACTATGCACACACTGAAAATAAAAGCATAAAAATAAACTTCTCCCTGGATGACTATAAAACATTAATTCTTGTCGTATTTTTACAGTGATTGATTTTACTGTTGATTTCCCTCAGAGTATTTGCATCAATGCATACCGTTCTATAATATTTACTTTCTTAAATTATATTGCAGCTGAATTAAGAAAAATAGATAAATTATTAATTAAGTTTTAATGATTAAAAATTGGAAACCATTTGCCCACAGCAACTGCTCAAGCTCCAAGTACAAATGGAGCTCTCATTAATGTCACTGTGGCAGGCTGACCTTGACAGGATGCCAAGTGCCCACCAAAGCCATTCTATCACAGCCCTTCTCAGTGGAAAGAGGAGAGAAAGTATCATAAGAGTCTCAGGGGTTGAGATAAGGCTAGGAATAGGCCACTCACCAGTTACCATCAACTGACTTGATCTGAGGAAGTTCAATACAATACCAATCAAAACAGAACAGGTTGGTGAGACAAAACACCTTATACCCACCCCTCCCTTCTTTCTGGCCTCAACTTTACTTCTGAATTCTCTACCTCGTCCTCTCCATGTAGAGTAGGAGGATAGGAAATGGGGGCTGCAAGCAGTTCATACTGTTGTTTCCACTGCTCTCTCCTCCACTGGGGGAGTACTCACAATTTTCCCCTGCTCTGCCTTGTGATGCCTCCCACTGGAGAAAGCTCTTTACAACCTGAGTCCTTCCCATAGGCTGCAGTTGTGCTGCAGCATGGGTCCTTCAGCAAGGTGCAGTCCTTCTGCAACAGGCTGCTCCAGCAGGGGTTCCCCATGGGGATCACAATTCCCGACAGTACACCTGCTCCAGCAAGGGCTTCCAATGGAGCTACAGCTTCCTCTCAGGCGTCCATCTGCTCCAGGGTGGGGTTCCTCCAGAGGCTGCATGTGGATCTCTGCATCCCCTGGGATCTCCATGGGCTGCAGGGCCATAGATGCTTCACCATGGTCTCACCATGGGCTGCAGGGTAACCTCAGCTCTGGTGCTTGGAGCATCTCCTGCCCCTCCTTTTCCTCTGACCTGGGCACCTGCAGAGCTGTTGCTCTCACACGTTCTCATTACTCTCTCTGGCTGCAAATGCTTAAGAGTTTTCTTCTTTTGCTGAAATAAATTATCTCAGAGGTGCTACTACCACTACAGATGGGCTAGGCTGTGTGTCCATCTTGCAGCTAGCTGGTATTGGTTCTGTCAGACATGGCAATAACTTCTGTTCTCACAGAAGCCACCCTCACCCCTGTAGCCACCCCCTACCAAGCTCTCTTCAGAAAAGTAAACTTTTTGAGAATTTTCTCTCACAATGGTGAGAGAAACAGCTGTTTTTTAAAAGCCTGAGAAACTTTCAGAGCAAATTTCTTCCCCTTTAAATCATTACCAGTTGGAGTTTTCTTTATTGAATTATCCGCCATTCTTCTTTGACCCAGAGAATATTACTATATCTTTAGATAATTAAATTGCAAAAAATATTTACTAATGTTTAAACAAAATATTTAATTAGGGCCTCAACTTCAGAGGTTTTAAGTCCTATGGTGGTTGCTTTAAATGCTTGGCTCTTACTATTAGCATGAAATTATTGTAAGTAAGAAAGAAAGATGGGAGTTGGCATGCCTGAGAAAATATAAGATGAAGTTTCTTGTGTTTTTAGTCAAGAGGTGTATAGTTTTAAATCTCTGATTACTACTTTTTTTAAAAAAAGTTATTATCAGTCTATAGACCCTCAGTTCTTCCAAAAGATAGGACAACTTGTAGGGAATCATATATATATTGTGAGAAAGAAATTTGTCCTATGCAAAGATTTTGTTCCGTACAGAAGTATGAATAAGTATTTTAGATAGCACTGTGCTAATCTATGATAAAAATACTTTCTCTTTGCTTGTAAAACCACAGATTATTTAAATCCTTGACATTTTTCATTATATTTTTTCACTTCTTTTACCTTCCTTAATAACGACAATAAAGTGCAAATAGTATTTATTAGAAACTAAGCTACAGAAAGGAAATAAAAGAGTTATCAATTTAAGGTAATGAGTATTTTCTGATATAGTGGATATATTTTTGCCTTCATCACAGGTTTCAGAAGAAACTCTGCATCACAGCACTGAGGATGAAGAGCCTTCCCAGGGAATGGAGCCCTATCTCGTGCGGAGATTATCGTCCCGTAACATTCAGCTTCCCCCACTGGCTTTCAGGCAGTTAGAACAGGCAGACTGGGATAAAAAGAATGATACCGAGACTATCCCAAGGCCCACAACTCTTCCACTGAGGATACCTCCTCTGATTGCCATTACAGCTGCTGAGTCCAGCAGGTAAGATCCAGCAATTTATTTATTCAACATTTCTCGGGGCAGGTACGGGGCTGCTGATGCTGCCAGTAGGAAAAAAGTTTATTTCTTTTCTAAAGCCACTAAATGAAAAAGTTGAATGAAATGTCTGTAAATTTGTTGGTAAATCTGGTTGTAAAGCTTTTGGACATATCTAATAGAACAAAATCTAAAAAAATTCTTTTTCTGAACATTATGTAATACATCATATTCTGAAAGAAGGAGGCTTTATTAAGCATTTGTGATGATGAAGGGAAGGAGGAGGTAGAGGATGAAAGAAGCTTTTTAAATGCAGAATTTTTTTAAAATTATACAACTTCAAAACTAGTTCCATGAAATCCTGAGGGGATTTTGTCTGCTCTTGTATGTCTACATTATTTGTAACATAAATTGTTTGAAATTATTTAGTTATAGTGATTTCTATTGTAGTTTCTTCCCACTACATTTTTGAATTTTTATAAAATATGTTTTCTAAAGTAAACTTTCCTTTTCTTAAATTTTGTGATACCATACTATTTTCTGTCCTTATTTTCCAAAATATAAAGTGTTTAGTATGAAAGTTTTGCTGACAATGGTGAAGGCAGTACATCTGTTTGGTGACACAGTAAGGAAAAGGAAGGAAAAGGTAACACGAAAACACTAAGAGCTAAAATGCAGTACTTAAGAATTTTAGAACATAGGTTCTGAGAGAATACTTTATTCTGAACAATGTAGTTATGAAAAGAATGTAGGACATGTAGTACATGAGTAAACCCATAAGTATTCATTAGCATGCTTAGCCAAAAAGCCAGCTAATATTAACATTGAATTTAATACCATTTCCCATATCTTATTTCCTCCTAGATACCTTTATTTTTTGAAGAAGTTAGATGCATTCTTGTAAAATGATCATAGAATACTGACTACATCCATAAAAACATGTAAACATTTAGATTGTTTCCAAATGAAAATACAATTTGGAGAGCTAAATGTAATGAAATTTAGTGTTGTTTTGAAAATAGGCTGGTGTCTTGATTTTTCATTTTTATCCATGGAGTCTGGAGAGAAGATTTTCTGAGATATGGGAGCAAAATAAGTGCAATGCTTCTAGTAACACTGACTGGAAAAAAAAAAAGTGTGATCCTGATGTGATACATCAGGAAGATTAGAAAGGAGAATGAAAAATATTGTCTGATGAAAGTGGCTGAGTGATTATAAATTTCTGGAGACTGTGTTATTTTCTTTTTCTCTGGATTCAAATACACCAGAGAAAGACACTTCGAAGGTTACTCAAATAACAAATCTAAAACATTGTGGTTACTATGTGTAGCTATCAGCTGTACTCAGAGAATGATTGCTTCTTTGAGAGGCTTCTCTGTGGGTATGAATCTCTCCTCAGCCATAAGAGACAGCTTTGTACCCTGTCCATGCCATTTATTCCTGTGGTTGGTAGGAATGTGTTTTGAAGATGGACAAAACAAGATTTATTCTGAGAGTGACAGGGAAACAGCAGACAGATTGTTGAATGGAACTGCCAGGCTGTTTAAACAAATAAACTAAATCTAAACACAACAGCAAAAGCAATTGTAATTTTGATCTTTGTAATATAAGAACTTTAGCTTTTATGATTCTTTCTTAGCTAAAGAGCAATTACAGTGATACAGGAAGATTATTGTTCCGGAAATTAAATTTCTCTGGATGTTTAGTGCTGTTTTTTGGTTGTTAGCTCTCTCTCAAGCGGCTATGAATTTCCCATTTACATGCTTATTTTGCCAGCCAAACAGCTGGAGAAAGCTATCCTTTTATCTGTCTTCTCATCTGCATGAAAGTGCATGAAATTAGGGGTCCCATTATGTCTGTAAAAATGCAGCTTAGCTCCCCTGCTTTTGAAATGTACAGTTGAGGAGAGGGAATCAAAAGTGTGGGTGTGACTATGCACTGTTTTCAGTAGGTAAATGAAGGTAGAAGAGCATTTGGGTCATAGAAGCTCATTCTAACGCAGAAGAATTTCATCATAGAAAACATCCTAAATTATAAATGCATGGTTTTGGAAGAATTGACTAAAAGAATTTAAAAATAGCATTATAAGCCCTTATGCTTAGATTTAAATGATTGGAATGTGCAAAATAAAAACAATGACAGTGCATGTAGTTTTTAAAAAATAAAATACCTGTTCTATTCCTGGACATGCACAAATGCACGTGTGAATACACACATTCCCATTTTCATTCTCATTTTGTCTTCCTTTTTTTCTCTATGCTGTCACAGAATTGTTTCAATCTTGTTTCACAGTTTGTTTTACTTCTGGATTCTTTCACAGGTTGTGTGCTACCTTTGTAGAGCAATTAAAACAAAGTTTATATTAAAAAAAACCAAAACAACTAAACAAAATCCAAACAGCAGCATAGGTTGAAAGTTGGAAAGCGAACTTTCAGTAATGTTTTTCTAAATCTTTTATACTTTGTAAACTCTTATCCTTTGGACTCTGAGACATCACAATGCCTTGCCATTTCTTTCACTGTTCGAATTTCATTCCATACATACAGATTCTTATTTTTTGCATACATGTTAGACTGAGACTCTAATATAGATCATTGTTAAGATGAAAAATTTATGTCTCCTATTGAAGTATGACATGCAAAAATGCTTATTGTGCTATAAGAACCAGTGCTTGAAAATTGGTAGGCTGACCCTGCAGCTGGTATCATCCTTACCATTATGAAATGTAATAATTGCCAGACCTTCTACAGGAAAGATTAGAAACAGGCAGACAATTGCTTTTAATATGTCAGTTTTCTTTTTATTATATTTTTATTTATATTTATTTATTTTTATTTTATAAACAATAACCTGTATACATATAGAATATGAAATGTGATATTTTACTGTAAGCTGGGATAGCCTGGCTGTTTGGGATGTGGTGCATGCTCTGGCCAGTTTTCCTCAAATAACTGTAACTAAATTTACTGGTGGCTTTGGTCTAAGCAACAGCGATAATGGCATTTAATAAGGGATGCACAGATAAGAAATTATTGATGGTAGAATGCTTTTGTTTTCTCCAAAGTAGCTGGTGGGGGATTGTTATGTATGGAAAGTTATTTATTTGAGGATATTTTAGTTTTTTATCCTACCTACTTTATAATAACTATTCCAAAAGTTTCCTTTGTTACCTCTGTATTGGACCAATAGCCAGAGCTCCTGCCATGATTCAATACTCTAGCAAATATTTATATTATGTTGCATGTGTGGCACCATATATTTGATTTCTTTTTTAAACACCTGTACTTGTGATTTAGGATAACTGATCAAATTTCTCTGTAAGGATTGTCTAGATTTGTCCAAAGCTCCATGATGTCCAAAGCTCCATGAAATATGAAGAAAGTCTATTCAATCACTTTTGTTCTGGAAACAATCGCTGCATTGCCTTACTCCAAAGAAGAAATGGTGATGAGAAGGTGGGATAGGACATGGCCCCTACTGAACACTGCAAATTACCATGGCACATATACCTTCCCTTTCCATGGTACAGATCCAAGTGTGGATGGATAGAATGTAAGAAAATAAAGATAGTGTAGAATGTAGTCTCACACCTGAGGAGTTGCAGCTGTACTAATCACCAAAGATTTGGAAAAGGCCTGCCCTTAACAGGCCACAGCTGTGTCCACTAAGAGTGCCACAAAAGAGTGGTTTTGCTGGTAGAGGAGAGAGTTGGTGTTGTTATCTGTGAAGGAGTTAGTACTATGAGGAGCTGCCCATGAGAAATCACCGAGAAGGTATGAGAGCTTTGCAATATGATGACAACATCCAAGGAGTCAGGGACTGAAGCATTTCTTTGTTTGGCCTTTTAAGAATAGCTTTTTCAGAGAAAAAGGACTATCCCAGTTGTTACTGTGATACTTGTGTCCTTGTAACACATGTGACTGGCAAAATCAGACGGAAAATGTCATGTTTGTTGCATGTAAACTCCAGAAATAAGAGAACATCAAACACTTGAAGATTTCATTAAAAGCATTATTTGAAAGCAAAAAGTTATTTTGTAATCAAAAGGTTCTTAGAAAGGCTTTAATTACAAAAATACCTAAAATAATCTGGTATTTCATTTAGTTATCTGTGATTTTGTATGGAAACAGTCTCTTCCGACTATTTATCCTAGTCTTTGCTCAAACATCATTTGAGAGAGATTATTATAATTGTACAACATAAAATCTATTTTAAATTGCTTTCGTATTGCTTATGTACAACTCAGAGTGGGCATATTATTGTGTTTATGAAACTCTAGGGAGCTACAAGAACAACTTACATGACAGCTAATTTCTGAAGTATCTTTTTTGCAATGTACTTTCTGTCTTAATTTATGTTTTTTCCTTAATGCAAATTCTTTGGATTAGAAACTCAGTATACTGCTTAAAACTTATGTGTTTTATTATCAACTAAAAAGGCAATCAACACTCTCTATATTGGAAATCAGATAAAAACTTGATTTAAAATTATCCTCAGGCCCTTTCAAGATGAACTTAACACTTTCAGTATCTGTTTTTGAAAAGAAATATTCATCACTGTAAGTTTGATATGGCGATACAGCATCAGAGTCTAGTTTCAAGCCAAATATGTCTTAATGCCTACCACTTGCTTGCACATTGGTTTTTTTGTGTCCAAGGAATACCTCAAAGATCAGATTTTGTCCTCTGTATTGAGGGTGAGAAAAGCTTTTTCAAATGTTAGAAACTGAAATATGGGAATCCTGAGCCATAATTTTGCTGTAATTCACTGACGATACCAGCAAACTATTTTTAAAAGAACAGACAGGATGCAAAATTTTTATCATTGTTTTAAAGAGATAAGTGTCTTAGAAAGAGATAATAAAAGCAGTAAGATTTGACCGTAGCTGAGTAGCACACAATAAAAATAAAATCCAATAAAATCTGTTCTTCAGGTTTATTTATTTGCAACTCAGTAGTGTACATAGTGAAAATAAGTGGGAACTATGGTTTAGATACTTCTTAAAGAGAAAGACAGAAAAAAAGGGGGAAATTTGTTATTTCATTTATTTTTTTAAATCAGAATTATGACCTTGAGTCTGCCAAGTAGTAACTTTTCTCATGTATCTGGGCTGCCTTCAACAGCATCTGTGTTCCCTGAGTCACCTGCTAGTAAAGAATGAGGAGCAACACAATAATTCTTAGGTCTTCTTTTTATTGCATATTTCTTTACTTTAAAAGCTTTATAAACATGAGACAATCTTCATGGTACCCTTGGACAACCTTTCCAATTAGTGAAAACACTGTGTTAGTTTCATTTTATGCATAGGAAAGCTTGCACACAAACAGAAAGTGCAACTGGTCAAGGCTAAGGAACAAGCCAGGAATTAAACTATGAAGAGAATTTGCGAGTTTTTGACTCCTGTTTTTGTGTCTGCTTTATTCTACCTGTTCACTGAGGATAGATCTTGGGGGGAAAAATATGCCTTAAATTTATCTCAGCCTTTATACTATGTCAAAGAGAATTTTATTGATCAGGTCTTAGAAGGTTTTAAATTGTTAGTAGTAGAGTTAAGAGCATTACTGTTGATATGCATCCAGACTCACACTGAACTTGTATCCCTATCATACTGGCTCAGTCACAGCAAACTCTGACTGCAGTATCTGTTGTGAAGAAAAACCTATTTAATGATTGTGGAAACCAAAACTGAGTCAGCATTTAAGAGCACTTTTCCCAGTAGGAAAAATTAGTGGGAATTTTTGAGGCTAAGTGCATGCTAGAAGCTTCAATGTTTATGGAATCCAAGCCTTGGCTTTTAACAGAGTCTTCTGTTATGGTGCTATATGGATCCTGGAATCATTTTGGAAAACAATATAAAAACAATACTGTTGATCAAGAGCTTTATTGTCTTGGTGCTTAAGAGATGTAAGGGAGCTGTGAGGATGGTAGATTTTATATCAGAACACTTATTTGTATAATAGTATTTCTTATTTTTTTGAGCATAACTTCAGATGACACAATTAGCTCCAGACCCTCATGTCCCAAATAAAAGGTTTTTTGTAAATTTATGTCTAGCATTAGGTGAATTATTTAAATCTGATGCCCAGGTGCTGGACATGGACAGTAGGTACTGTGCACAGTTCAGTCCATTAAATATTCTGAAATCCTTTTTAAAAACTGGAATTTTGATCAACTCTTGCTCTTTTACTTAACAATGGTAAAATTTCTAATTTTTACAATTGATTATTTTATTATCTATATAGCATAGACTGGAAACAGATGTTACTGTAAATTGTAGATGAATAGTTTATGTGTGCATGTATTTTTTAGTTTAGGAAAGAAAATATAATTATTGTTTAAAATATGTATTTTGATATAGTTACTTTCAAACAATGGCTAATCTGAAAAAATCTTTAACAATACAATGTGGCTCCAGGAACTTAAACCTAACTTGATCTTTCCCCACAGTGGGTGGTTTCTTCTTCTCAAACCTTTGCTTTTGGTCAAGGTGAGGCCTGAGAACACACCTTGCTGGTAAAATAAGGAAGAGGAGGGTTGGGATACTTCAGCACTTTCCACATCCTTTGTCACTTGGTTTTCTACTCCATTCAGCAGCAAGCCCATGTTCACCTTTTTCTTGTTTTTGTCTTTGATGCCCTTTTTGTTACCCTTCATCTCAGTTGCCTGGTTCATCCTGAGTTGAGCTTTGCCTTTACTGGTGCCATGCCTGAAAAGCCAGGGGATACTTCAGTATTCCTTCCTGGAAATGTTTCTTCTTCTACCACCTACACTTGTTTTTAATCTCTACCAGAAGTTCTCTGCTCAACCAATTTGGTGTCCTTCTATTGTTTCTAAGCCCTCAATCACAGTTTGTCCATTATACTAGAAGAAAGTGAGTCAATGGCTGATTATTTTTATGATTATAGTATTTTTATGATTATTGTTTTAATATTCAATTTTTGTTAAAGTCCTGTATAATTTCATAAAAAGGGGATTTTTAATATGACTACACTCTGTTCTTTGGTTTTGCATTTGCATAATTTTCTCCGTATTAAACAGAGTAGGAGAGATGTTTGCTTGTTCTATAGCTTTGGTTTTTTTAAAGAGATCATTTGCTAAAGTACCCCTTTAAACAATTTCTCTTGATGATTCTTCTTAGTCTACTGAACAGTCATCTGCTTAGATGGTTATTGGTGCCAAGGTCTGCAGCTACAATGGCTCACTAGACTCATTAGACTGCTTCTAATGGGTTAAAATTTCAGTGAGGTGGGGGAAGGCTGAGCATTCATTATCACAGCTTTACTTTCTGTAAAATTCTATTAATTTTTCTTAAAAGATTTGCAATTTTCAGGTACTTCTAGGGTTTTTGGGGTAGTTAATCAGCAAAGTAATTATTTTGGTAAAATACTTCTTTGGGCAGTCAATCAAACCCAAATTCACACACTAATCAAAATTGAGAGAAATTGAACATAGGGATTCACCAATGATAGTGCAAAGTGAAAAGTAATGCATGACACAATAATATTGTAATATATACTTCTTCACTATGTCATATTTACATCAATTTAGAGATAACAAAATCAGAAAGCCCATCCATACATTTCACAAGGATTTTTTCATGATGGAAATTATTCTTTTACACTAGCTTCACTAGTGAAGGTGTGTTGGGCTCTCTCTGATTGACATTTCCAGCACCTTCATAGCAGCGGCCTATAAATACAAACCAGAAACTGGACTGGCAAAGCTAAGGGAAAAAAGAAACCACTTCAAAAGAGTGATTCAGCCAAGAGTTGAGGGTGAATCCAGCCTTTGGGACAATTTCATCCAGGCTGCCTTGGCCCAGAGTGATAAGGTTCATTGCTGAGGAAGAGCACAGAGAAGCTCAGAGGCAATTGGCAGGGTTGTATGAAGAACAGCGCCTGGTCTTTGAGCAACCAAAGCACATGAGAGAGAAAATCAAATCAGAAACATATTAATTCTGAGCATTTACATCTTTCTATGGGTCTGCATGCAGAGTTGCTACTGTATGATCTCTGTTAAGACTGATTTACAGGTTTTATTGTCAATGGTGATTCTTTCTCTAAATTAGCAAGTGACAGGGAGCTGCACAGGTAAAGAAGGGCGTCAGAGTTTGGCATGGGAAGAAATTCAGGGAAGTGATGCAAAGCTTCTTGTGTAACTGACAGTCTGTTGAACCACTGAGAAGCCGGACACGCCTCTGTGAAACACACATGTTAAAGACGAAAAACGCCGGGAACTTTCCCTTCCAGTCAGGAGCGAGGTGGGGGCTGGGGGGGCCGTCCCGGGGCCGGGCCCATCGGCCCTTCCGCCGGGCCGGGCTCGCTTTCCCCGGGCCGCCCGCCGGCTCCCCCGCGCTTCCTTCCTCTGCTCCTGGGCAGGGAGAGGGGGGTGCCGCGAGCCCGATGGAGCCAGCCTTGCTAACCTCAGGCTGCTTGCTACACCTCCCCAGCCCGGGGCCCAGCCGCAGCCGCCGAGCCCCGGGGGCAGGCGAGGGTCGGTGCTGAGATTTTACCCCGTGGGAGTTGCCCGCAGCCAGGGGGAAGGAGAAGGGCACCCCCACCCCAGTCCCGGCGTGCTGCCGGCCTGGCTGATTACATCCGAGCCGCCTGCCCCAGCTGCCATCTAGAGCTGCCAGCTCCAGGGGGGTCAGGTGGCCCTTTGAACAGCCCAGGCCTGATGTTAACCCTTTCAGTGCTTCAATCCTCCCTCGAGTGAGAGAAAAGAACCAGATGCAAGTATATAAATGAAGGACATAAAGACATCAAGGTCAGTGAGGAAGAAGCCTCAGATGGGAGAGGTGAGGAGATGGCTTGTTTTTGGAGCTGAAATCCTCTTGTAAGATGTGGAGAAAAGACTCTTTTTCCTTAAATGAAATTATGGGGAGATGAAAGTGTTCAAATTGATACCGAGCAGAGGCCTTCATGCTAAGATAAGCAGATGTTGAAATGGCTGGAATCCCATGAGAAGTTTGAGCAGAGAAAGAGAGGAGAGTAGTCCTGTGCTTCTAGGAGAAGATCTCTGTTCCCAGGGAGGAAGATGATTTTAGAAATAGATAATGAGAACTTTTGCCTTTGAACAGCTCATCTTTAAAACAATACTCCGTAAGTCGACATGGCCCATTGACAAGCTGTGGGAAGGCTTGTGGCAATGGGAAGGACTCCACGATGGCAGGTTTCCCCAGGGCGGCTGCTATTCGTGACAAATTGAGAGCCACACGAGACCTGTTTTCTTTCCTTTTGGGGAGAAGTGTCCACAACCTTACGAGAGGAACTTCTCCACCTAAGTGAGCTGAAGAAAGTCCATTTTAGAGGTGGTAAACTGACTGGAAATTTCAAGCTTTGTTTTTTTACATTGTCAGTGGGAAAGAATAGGTTGTGGGGGGGAGGAGAAGTGTTCTGAAGGGTTTGTTTTGATTCTTACTACTTTTTTACTTTTAGTTACTTTAAATAAAATTTTGCCATACCCTTTTAAAGTTTGGAGCCTGCTTTGCCTTTCTCCTAATCCTGTCCCACAGCAGGAAGTGAGTGTATTGGTGATTGGCCAGCACTGAAACTGCCACATTTCTTAGGTGCACAGGCCAGGAAAATCTCAAAACTGGGGAAATCTTAAATTGGAGAACCAAAACCACTACAAAAGGGTCTGGGCTGTGTAGGGAATCAAGAGGTTGTCAGCATTTCTTACATCACTTTAGTACAATTGTGTGGAGAGAAGCTTGTGATCATGTAACCTAGTAATTAATAAACACAGTTCATAGGAAAACTGGATGCTATTTTATGTCCTTGTTCTCTTTATAACTTAAGCTAAAAAATTCTCTGACATGGAAGTGGGTGGATTTTTAGGCAGTTACTTGCCTTTGGAAGTGTGTAAATTATGGCTATCCAGTTATTTTGTCAGATACCTGCTTATGGATAGTGCAGGTTACAGGATGCTATCTAGAAGGCTTGTGAGAGAATGACTACACTTGGTTAAGTGTAGTCATTCTCTCACAAAATGCATCATCATAGTTTTTCTAGACCTTGGCCATCTGTTGATAGCATGCACTCCTTCAGCTTGATTCTGCAGATATTTCATCCGTGTTCAGACTATTCGTAGCCATAGCTTAACTAATACGTAAGCATGTGCATAGCAAGGCCTTAATTTGTTTTAAATTTTATGTTTTCAACATGTTTTCAGTAACAGTTCACATTACTATTAAATGATGCAGTTACAGGAGATTTCAGATGTCACTTTGGAGTTTGAACATCCAATAGCTTTCAACATTGATGTTTAAATAGTGTAAAATATAACACCAGCTATATATATAGAATAATTTAGATAGTGGTGATAAGGCGTTTCACTTGTAGGATTACACATTGGAAAACCAATTTGCATAATGTGGAAATTTACAAAAATGGTATTTCATTAAATGACATAATTTTTAAACTTTATTTAGAGAAAAAGATAATTTTATATTCTTACTGATGAAACATAATTTTCTTTTCACTATGGAGCAATTTTTCAATTTAAATAATATAAACTCATATATATAATTAAGAATAAAGCTTAAATTGATAAAGTCAGATTTTAATTTATTGAATTTATTTATTAATTCTTCGATTCCCTTTAAAAAAATAAAGTGGAAAAATCATGGAACAGAAAATGAATAATACTCTATATATATTTTACTCATATATTTTACACTAGGTGTACTCTATGAGAACAGTTTTTAAGTAAATTCATTCAACTACCAACTTTATTTTTCTGTTTCTGTTTTAAAGCTTCAGATTACCTTCTGGTCTCCCTGTCACATCAGATAAAGACTGGACATTAGGTCTCTGAAAAGAAAATTAATCAAATCCTTTTCAGAAAAATCATCATAGTTTATCTTTCCGTAAAGTCATCCTCTTTAAAAGACATGAAATCTATAAAGTGGGGATTAAAAGAAAGAATTTCAAACTATCTTTAAAGAATATATGGACAGGTAGTTTTTTGCTATTGTCGTAGGAAAGAAAGTAGAAGGGCAAAGCCGTGAAAGGCTGTGGCTGTGGTTTTACCTCTTTCCAAGCAGTGAATAAATTTTAGACGATGTTTTTCTTAGGTCTGTTAATAGAGTAAGATGTGATAGAGTAAGATCTGGGTATTACTTTCAAGAAAATATGTTTCTATGCAATCTCAGGTAATGTCTAGGTAATAGTTTTATTCTGCTCTCTCTTGCCACATCCCTTTTCAACCATAATTTTCTTTAATTCAAAGGTAACTCTTTTCTTTTTTCTGATAGAGGTGACAGGTTGATTAAATATAACAGCTTGATGATGAGAAAAGTGTGATTAGGTAGATACAGCACCTCACAGCCCTTACAATTAAATGTTTCATTATGACACTCTATGTCCGTATCAGATCAAACATCAGATATGTCTGCATATTCTTTACAAAAAATAACTTTTGATAGCTGTATATGACAATAATTTTGTAAGCTTTGTGAGAAATTCATTAAACAGTAGAATTTGAAACATTACAATTGAGACAAGTCAGCAGTGTAGATTTTCAGCTGCTTTTATCTAGTTTTATATATAAGCAATTGGATGCTTATGACAACTTTGAAAAGTTTGAGGGAGTTGTGTCTTTCTCTGACTGCAATCATACTGCAGCATTTCCCCCCTTAGTTCCCTTCTGGTAATCTCTTTCAGCACATATCTCCTTCCTGCTCCAGATGCTTTCATTCCTGCAGATGTTTATTTCCCATAGGCTGTTAAAACATCTATTAATCACACACACTCTGCTTTTCTTAGCCTGCCACAATGTAAGATAGTTCTCTTTCATGTTCTGTGCCATTTTTGTAACTGTTCCCTATCTTTGACAGAAGACCTGTATTCAATATGTTTCAAAGTTATTACCACCAGACCCAGGCATGATTGATGGAGTACCTTGAGTAGACTGCATACAGTAGCTTACAAAATGTGTATCAGTGACTTATGCTATATTGAGGACCATGGTTTCTAAGATATTTTATGTTTAAAAATTTTTTTAATGCTTTATGCTATTGTGGGAAATGAATTGTCAGTTTTTTCATTGGTAACATAAATTCAAATGGGAATAGCACCACTTGATATATATAGAGAGAGAAAACCACAGCAAGATATTCAATAAACAGAAGTAAACCTTGATGTCATGCTAATTCTTTTCCACAGTCAACGACCCAATCATATTTCACATTTGCAAAAGTAAAACATATGAAAAAATTCTTAGCCCCAAATATTGCAGTTGAAATGCTTCATTTTTTATGTATGCATGAATCAGTAGCAATTGCTTTTCTGCATCAAATGTGAGTATATAATTGTAATTTTTGATTCACAGATTAATTGGTGTAAATTTTGACAATATCTATGCTTTTATGTTTGACAAAATATTTCTAAAATTAATAATTTTGTCCTGTTTCTGTTTGACAAATAATGTCTAAAATTTTTTTATTTAGAAAATTTAGAAGATTTAGAATAATCTTGCAAAGCCTGATTCTTCTGCATGAGGAGATGGTGGCAAAATCTTCTTTAATTAATTTGTGACAGGATGTGGACTACACAGAGGTGCTAAAAGCTGTGTGGGAGATTAATGAAAAGCCACCAGTAATCTGGGGTTTTCTTTGGAGATAGTTCCGTAAATTTAGCCTTAATTGAAAAAGAAGAAAAAAAAGAATCTTAAGATTTTTTTTGTTAAAGTAAAAATTTCATGCTAGAGAGCAATTATTTAAAAATGCTAGAACTATGCGTAGAACTAATGTGTAGAACTATGATATTTTTAATGTAGTAGAGGAGGAAATCACACAAAAAATGAAGGAGATATTATAAAAGCCTTTAAACCCCTAAAATAAAGATTACAACATAAAGCAAGAAAAGTTGGGTTTTCTGTAGTTTAAAAATCTTTAAGCTCTTCATTAACATGGTTATATTTCAGGTGATTGTAACTGGTTTCCTGGATAAATCCAATGTTGCATGCACTTTAGAGAAGATTTACACAAAATAAAGTAGAAGTTGACAACCTGAAAAACAGCTTCATCCCTACAGATGAATATCCTTGAGAGTTATATTTCTTTCAATATTAGTTAATACTGAATTTGTATTAGAAAGTTTTCTATGGTTCTGATGACCTGGCCTCATAGGACTTTTCTTCTTGCCAAATGCCTTAGTGCGTAATCACATCATGTCTGTTGTGGTTTTTGGGATGTCCATTACTGTCAATAGAACCTGAGTATACCGAATCCCAAGTCAAATGTAAGTAGCATTTCAATTACAGGCTGAATTTAAGAGCCATTATTCCTTTGATATGTGCTTGCCCTTACATAACACCTGTTGACAGATGTGAAATCTGCAATTTTCGAGAAAGGTGAGGAATTGCTAGGAGTTTATAGGTGTAAGAGTTTCCCCTTTATTTGAGGACAGTGAGTTCAGTATTGTGGTGTTTTGCCTAGACTTGATACATCTTGAATTTTGAAAGTAAAACCTCCACTAAAAAAGCTCCAGCAGTATAGTTAAAAATATTGGTGAGAGCAGTCTACCAAAGCCCAAGTAAAGATGAGAAACAGACCTTGAAGTGTGTTGAAAAAATCCAGGAATAAATTGTTCGATTTATTTTAAATGTTGAGCAGAAGTAGCCTGAGATGATCAGGACAGTACTGTTAGAGAAAACTGAAATACAATTGTAGTTGTTGCAATTTTGAAAATGCATTTGAGGTTTCTGCTTTTCAGCTTGAATATCATTGTCAGTAGAGTAGCTAAAAGTAATTGAAGTCAGAGAAGAAACATCCAAGATTCAAACTTAATTTTAATTTAGACCTTTGAACAGCAGCACTTCAAATGACAATAAATCGTCACACTTCAGTCTCAGAGTGTCAGCACAGTCCATTAAATAAAAAATTTGCAAAGCCTCTGTAGAATGCTTTCCAATGAGCCTTGATGATAGTGCAGGTTTATAGAAGTAACATAGTCCTCTAATACAACAGTAGTAGTTGTTACTTTCTTTTTGCACCAATTCATTAGATGCTCTTATTATTCCAATGAGAAAAAACTATTTTTGTGCTCTCTTTTGGATTTATAGCTTATTTAGATATCCAATAAAAACCAAAGCTTTTTATTGATCATTCATTTGATTCCAGGTGGTAGGACTAGGACCTTAGCACAGGGAATTCAGTAATTGTTACGTGCTTTGTTTAATTAAAAAGAAAAATAATTTAAATACTATAGATAGCTTAGAAAGGTTATTACGTAAATAGCCTGCACTCCAGAAAAATTTTTGAAGGTGTTTGGAGAAAACTTCTCCCTGTACAAAAGACAAAAAGTCTAGTTTGTAAGCCAGGCTTGAATGTGGTAAGGCATTTGCCAAGAAGCAATGTGAAGACAAGCAAAGAAATCTCCTGGAAAAGCTATGCTACAATTTTCATACATTTTGTCAAGGCTATTAAAAAGTGCATAGAATATGACTGAAGTAACGGAGGGTATCAGGGAACTGTAATGAAAATTAGTAAATTATATTGTTGAAATTGTTTAAATTAATATAATTTCTCATTCTATAGCATTTTCCCATATGAAAGATCAAGACCTGTATGATGCTTAATAGCTACATAGTTACATAACACAAATGTATCAGTTTTACAGTGTGCTTAACTAAGAATTAGGAGGGTATGCCACAACACATTGAAGAGAGCAAAATGCTTTGGAAAACAGAGAGAATATTTTTAATACCAGTAGAGTTGTGAAAGAGAATGAACTAAGAATATAATTCACTTAGAAGTTATAGTTGGCTTTTTTTCTCTCAATCATTTCAAGTGAAATTTCCCAACACTACCAGTTTTATGACAGCATTTACTGTCAGCAATTATTTCAGTAATAAAAGCAGTAAGTGGATTACAATTTCTTACTGAGCACTGTCTCTCAGTCAGAGAAATCATGAATGTTTAGCTACTGGTGGTGGTTTTTAATTCAACATTAAATGAATATTAGCTATCCATCATGAATAAGATCAAAAGTGATGATTTCATCACCTGAGTGATCGGTGGTGCTCAAAATCCTAATTCCCTGATGTTTGAGGTGTTTGATTGTATCTAAAACTCAAGTTTTAATGAAACCATTTTTTGCTATTTCACATAGTGAGAAAATAACCTGGTACTTAATTTATTCTGTAAGGAGATATTGCGGTATTTGTTGCTTCCTAAAAGGATATAGATTAAACACAGTTTTGGGAAAGTATTCATTAGCAATATTTTATGTGCATGGAAAGGTGCTGTTTTGCTTATGAATACCCTTGTGATACTGAATATGGGAAGATTCTTTCTTTAAAGAGTTCCCTATTAAAGAAACATTGAGATGTATATTCTCCAAACCACCAGTAACAGAAATGGAAAGATAAAATTTTCTAACAGTTTCCCCTTAATTCTTAGGTGTTGACCACATTCTAACAATAGCAACTGAGCTCTGATATTTTCCAGTGTCCTTG
The DNA here is from genome assembly GCF_022539315.1 of Serinus canaria. Taxonomy (NCBI): domain Eukaryota; kingdom Metazoa; phylum Chordata; class Aves; order Passeriformes; family Fringillidae; genus Serinus; species Serinus canaria. The sequence goes on from NC_066343.1 coordinate 56,944,188, forward strand.
AGCCCATCTTAATCCTTTTTTGAGTACAAAATTAACATATTCTGATTGCACTGGGCCATGTTAGTACAAGCAGCATGTAGTCACAGTGCTCTGAAAGAGGTAATAATTTCTAAGTCTAGTATTGCCTCTGTAAAGCTGATGATGAGCTAGAGGAAAAGCAGGGCGGCAGTGCTTCAGTTAACGCTGACCCAGGAGAGACACATCTGGGAATGGTTTCAGAGTTTCTCTCTTTGTGATTGCTGCCTTGGATAGTGACAAACTGGCTAGCATCCATATTGGGTTTTTAAATTCTGCTAATATCAAGCAGAAGCTCAAATTTCTATTTTATTTTTTTAGAGGACAGAAAAGTATGTTTTAATAATTCCCATCTTTATTTCTCTCCATTTGAAAATACTGGTGAGAGGAAAGAGGGAGGTGAAGAGAATGGGTGGGTGCTAGCTGAAGTGATAAGATAGATAAAAGCATTCCACCACTTCTGTAAAAGAAGTAATTTGAAAAAACATGGCATTTTGCTGTGCAAACAGTTGCCTATGAGATCTTTCACATTTGTCTCTGGAGGGCAGTATTCTTCTTATGTGAGTGATTAATTCGACAAACGTGACAGAATTTTTAGCCAATGAAATTTCATATTTTCAGAGTATAACTAAACCTGATATATTGTACAGGCTTCAGGCAAATACTGCAATTTAAATAATGTTCACTTGTAGCTCAAATATGAGCTGAACACTCCAAGTTTCAATGAAGACAGCAGAAAAACCTCTTAGTGGTTTGAAAAAACCTCCTCCTTTTAGCTGGAGGACTGTCAAACCAATATGACCTAAGCTCAGAAAATAAAGCCATTAATATCACCAGGGTATTTCAGCAAGTATAACATGACAAATTACAATTTTGATAAATAATGCTTTAAAACCTTTTTTTAGTCTTGAAGTTAACATCCTTCAGTATAGACCTTAACTTTAAAAAATAAAAGAAGGGAAATTAAATTGCCAATATGTACACTCACATGCATTAAAGGATGCTACTTTCTCCTCTGTCCTTCATTTAAATAACAAGTATTCCATTAGCATTCAAAATTACATTTTATTGTTCAAATTCTTAACATTTTTGATTCACCAAAAACAAGTAATAAAGGATGTCTTAACTGGAAATGTAGTTTGTTAAGAAAAAATTACATGTATATGACTTGCTTACGGAAGAATAATTTATGTTTAAAAAATGACCAATCCTTATTCTTGAGTATGTAATTAAAAATATGAAGTTTCTCCTCTGTTATAAATTTTTACACTTTAATTAATTTCAATGCATTATATTTTAAAATTTTGCTCTGTATCTGACAAAGTTAAGATTAGGTGCATGTTAAGTAAGTCTAGTAGCAGAAATATATGACACAGAGGGATGAAATTTTATTCTCAATGCGGTTTCCAAGAAGAAGATAAACTCTATTATTCATTCTAATGGTGGTATAGAATCTACTGCTTTATTTAGAAATACAAATAAGATAATATATATTTTCAGGAGGGCTTGAGTGTAATTAACTGGAATCTATTGGCAGGAACCTTTCCATTCATTTGCCTTCTTACTACCCGAGAACAGTCAGCCAAAATATATGTATTGCTATTCTTGCAAAGTGACTTTTTTAAGGCTAATTTAAAAAACATTTTTACTTTCTGTCTTGATTGATAGTTGGAGACTGTTAAACTGTCAAAGCTGAGTGAGAGCTTAAAAAAATTTAAGAGGTGAAGAGAAAAAAGTATCTAATTAAAAGAGTTGTTTCAACATCAATCCAACTAAAAATATTCATTCACTGGAATTGATGAAATATGTAGAAGTGTCTATATTTTTTTTGTTTTGTTTGATTTTGTATCTTTAAGAGAATTTAGATAGCAGATATAAGGGAGGGTTCATAACCCAAACTCTGATCAGAAATTTTGAAACACATTAAGACAATGAGTAGTAAGCTTCACATGTGGCTTGGGTAATAGAAAGGACCCCTAGAATTATACTGCCTAGTTCTGAATAAATAGCTTATCTATCTTTATTCAAAAGCTCTGTCTTTACTAGTTAGAATTTGAATTTTCTAGCGGCTTTAAAAAAAGATTGATGAAAACTTTAAATCATACAAAACTCACCTGCCTTGGATTTTGCCTGGAGTGCTCCAGGTTTTGTGGTTTTTTGTAAGTTTTTGTCCTAATGTTTGTTATTTCAGTATGGTTTCATGCTTTATTTTGCCAAGAATTTAGTGTAACTAGGTTTAAGAGATTTTTTTTTTTAACTGGTAGACTTTTGTGTTTGTCAGAAGTCAGAGTAAAATCAAGAGGAGTTCAAGCTGTGCAATAATGTCCTACAGACATGCTCATAAACACCAAAAACCTGAAATCACTATTTTCCATAAAAGTGTAACCCTAAAAAAATATTTTGGATGCCACCCATGATCCTCTGTCTGAAGTGAGCAGATCAGTAATTCAACCAATAGAATGTCAAAGAAACTGCAGAAGTATCTTTATCCTTCAAGCCTTGTTCAAAGTGGGTTAAGTGCTCAATTAGTGATGTTTTTCCTGATCAATGGATGATGAAGAGTAGCTGTATTATCTGGGAACTACTTTGGAAAAAAGTTTCAGTCAATGTAGCACCATCCTCTATTGCTACATAAAAAAGAAACTTCACAGAGGCTGTTTTAGGGTTATGCTTCCTTTAATCTGCTGCTGTGGTACAGTGGAGAGGAGGAAATGGGAAGAGCACTAGCTGTGCTAAATCCCTCCTCTCACTCTTGTACTATCCAACTGGTAAAATAATAACTGCTGCTGTTGTTTCCTACTCCAGCTGCAAATCAAGGCAGTCAAGTAAATGTTAAGATCTGTCCCCTTTTACGTTCAGTAATTATATAGTGCTAGGGAGAATTGAGCGTGTGGTTTTCAGCATGCTTCTGAAATAAGAGGGAGTCTTTGCTCACTGCTCCAAGTGGGAGGTTACATGAAATTGTGAACTTAGTGGGTGCAAAATGTCTCTCATCTCAGTCAGCTCAGCTTTTCATCAGCAGAGCTCTGCACCAGCCTGGGGGTGTCAAAGTCCAGGCTTTAGCTTTGTCTGTCCATGTAGCTGCACTATCAAATATTTGGTTCTTACATACTTGACATATTTTAAAGTACCTGGGTAAAAGGAGAGGGTTGGCTTTGTATGTCAGGATATTTCTCTGTGCCTGGTTTGTGATGAATGTATTGCACTGGACTAAACTCAGTGCTTTGATACACAAAGCAAGAATACAATCTATACAGAAAAGCTATGCTTTTACAATTGAAATGTCAATACATTCAAAGAAACATCCTCCTGGTGTACATAAACTCCATAAAATATAGAAATTGTGTGCTTACATGAAATTTTTAGCTTTGGGTTTATATTCCAATTTTGAAAGGTATGTAGTATTTTGTATCGTAGCAAATACTTACATGGATATGATTTGTTTTGTTTTATATTATAAATTAATTTGGTATCTATATCACTGATTCTAAGTAGATCTTTGAATCGATTATGACTGAACACAGGAAAAGTTAAAAAGCATTCAGAAATGTCATTTGTAGGGTAATAAATTAAGCACTTTAATTATACTTATGTATAGAAGACACCAGATAAGATAGCTAATCAGATTGCAATGTTGGGGTTTTTTTTCAAAACTGGAAAGTGTTATTCCTTACTTAAAAATATATCAAAAATAAATCCCCATAGAACTACCTGCAGGAATATCTTTCACAAACTGGAAAAAACAGCCTTCATAATAAGTGCTAAGACTCAAACTTGCATATTTATACAGTTCTAGATTAATCCCCTCTTTATCATGTTAATAGTAATTTCAGTAGAATTAGATTATGGAGTCATTCCATTATTTACAAAAGGCATTCAACAAAAAAGATTATTGATTGTTAATTTCTTTCTGCAGTAGGATTTCAGAATACATATTGAAACAGATACAGTAGTCTAAGTCTTACTGCCCCTTGTTTGCAATGGCAAAGAAGTTTGTGTAATGTAAGAAACATTCTACAAACAGATTGTGTGAAACCTATATGGATATATTATTGTAGTATTTTCTTTTTCTAGGATTTGAAGTTACACATCTAATAAAATATTCTATATTTATTCAGTTTTCTATTTTTTAAAGCACTCATTTTTTCCTTTTTAATAATTCATGCTTTCTTTTGAGTTATAGTATGATGATCTGCTGAATTCCTTTTACATTGCTAGCAGCAGGAATGTGTTTCTGTCTTATGAGTCAGATGTGACACAAAAATTTATATGAACAGCTAGTGACTCTGCAGTGTATCTGAAATTCAGTCTTATTGGACTTAAAAGACCTCAGTGAGTCTGTGTATGTAAAATATGGTACAGTTTCTTAAGTGCAGTTGCACTGAATTATAACAGGACTAATATCAGTGCTGAAGTCAGTGGTGAATTCTACTGAACAAAATGTACTGTCATCTATGTTCAGGTGTTACCATTGTTTCTTTTGTTGTAGAGATGATACAAGTTATTTCCTCTTACTTTACCACTGTTTACAAGGTCTATAAACTATTAAAAAAGCATCTTCTCTGACATGAAGTGTGGGGGATACTGTTAGCTTCTTAATTAAATAGCTGAATTATTTCCTTTTTAATCTACTTGTACTGGTTATCTCTTAATATACTGTTGTCTCCTTCAATTATATGTTTTTATTTCAATTTAGATTTTTTTTTCTATTGCACTTAGGTAATATATTTCACTTATATTTTGGCCAAAAATAAAAGACAGTGCTTTTAAAGACTGTGTGTCATTATTATGCTAGGAAATGAAGGTAAAAAAATAAGGGGGTCCCCATTATTTTTCTGTTTATCAGAACTACTTATCTTTAGTGCAGTACTGTCACAAATGTCTGTTAAGAATTGCAGTGCTGTTCTGAACGAGTAAGTGATATGGCAGTTTATCTAGTACACCATGAATACTAGCACCATCAGCTGAAGAGAGCCTTGAAAATATTATCAAAATCTTTGTAAACAAATCTACAAAAGCAAATGGAATTGTTATTTTTTGAAAGTAATTCTTTCTATTATTCTAAGTACTTCTTGAAAGCAAGGACATGCTTTCTAAAAAATATTTGGAAGGTTAAGAAAAACATAAAATGGCTTTATTTTACAAGGTAAAATGTTACATTTTCTTTAATGAATCTTTGTGCATTTTGGTATCATGTACACAGAAAGCTCTGTGTAAGGCAGGGCTCTAGAGTTGGGTGTGGCCAGAGAAGTAGTTCTTATATTTGAGCCTCAACTCACCAAGGAGTTTCTAGTTTCTCATGAGGAGGCTCAGGCACGTTCTAGGAAAATGGAAAGAAAGGTATTCTTCTAAATCATTTGCAGTTACAATTCTCAGATATAGACTGTTCTATTGCCATTGAGTCATCGCCAAACTTAGTACTTCTGAGGATTCTGTGTGAAATAAGCTAGGCAGGTAAGAAAAAACTTTACTTCATATAGGAGATATTGACAAAAAGGTATTATATACTTCTCTCATTATTTTTCTGTTTGATTTTTAGATAATGCTGCTAGCTTCCATTTATATATTTTATTTTGCAGGGAAGTATTAATATTTTTAAAATAAATATTTTTGTAAATGTTGTGCATGGTCTTAGCATGCTGGTGTAATAAAAAGCTGGTCATATAAATATTCTTTTAAAATTTAGATACAAAGATTGGTAGGTGAAGTGAAATTCAGATATTTAAGAGTATCTGAATATATTTATAGTTTTTTACATATACTTTATAGATTACCTTTTTACTGTGCCATGTCTTGTGCTCTATGGTACAGATTCTATTTGTGAGAAATACTGCAGCAATATTCTATTTGTGTCTTTTTGATGAAGTTTTTGAGAAACACTTTGTAAATTTAGAACCATATTATTTTTAATACTGTAAAATGGACATTCAAATGAAATACACCAATGCTGTTATTAAAAAAAGAGACTGCTTTTATGAAGTCTCATTGGCATGAAGGTACAGTAAGGTTTCTGCATAAGAAAAAAACCACACACACAATCAAACAGAAACAGAAAAATAAAAGGAAAAAAAACCCAATCAACAAACAAAAACCAAATCAAAGATAGTCAGAAAATAATTAGGAATTCATATAGATTTCACCATTAGTTCTAATGCAGTACTTCAACTCCTTGAGCAAGTATTGGCATTTTATTGTACAGGAGGTTGTACTTCTGCTGTATTTTCTGTGCTTCTCAGAGATAATATTTTTTAATTTAAAATGCTAATATGCTTTGATTATCTGTCAAATTGAACTTGGTGTCTAAAACATTAGGCAAAGTCTGAAAATATGAGATTGAATGGGGAGTACTAAAAGTGCCTTATTAGCTCAAATATAGGTTACTGCCAAAATACAATGCCAGTGTCAAACCAAAGGGCATCCATGAGGCTGCTGGCTGTTATCTGTGGAAAGTGATGGTGGTTAAGGGAAATCCCTGTCAGCTGGGAAAAGGTCACTGTTACACCCACTCTTAAGAAAGGCAAGAAAAATAATTGAAGTACTATAGACTTACTGGTCTCACAGGTACTGGTGGAAAGCTCCAAGCACACTTCTAAATCTATTTTCTAAAAACAGGAAGATAGATAGGACTACTCAACACTTAGCTTTACCAAAGGCAATTAACATATGTTTGACCTGATTGTGTTCCATTATGAAAAGACTGTTTGGGATATATATAAAGAACAGTGGGTATAAAACACTTTCAGTTTAGTAAGGATTTTGAATTAATCCCTCAAAACATTTCTGTTTTGAAACTGAGGAAGTCTCAACTGGATGAACAGACCGTTAGGTAGGACTGAAGTGTAGAGAATGGTCTTTCAGAATCTGGCTGGCAGGTGGTAAGCCATACATCACCAGAAGAGCCAGACAGGATAACCTGAAGCACAGGCTAGCGACTGACTAGATCATGGCCCCACTGGAAAGGATCTGGGAGTTTTAGTGGACTGTAGGGTGGGTAAAAGCTCAGCAGTGTACTTTTCATCATAAATAAAGCAAAATATGGGCCAAGGTGACTGCAGGCAGTGGATGAATGGGTATGCTGGGAACCCACAAAAGGCTACAGGATGGCCCAAGGGCACATGACCAGTGATGAGTGCTTGAGGGGACAGAGCTTGCTGGGTCTGGTATGGAGGAGGTAAGAGGCAATCTAAAGGCAGCCTGCATCTATGGGAAGATTAGTTGAAAAAGACAGCAAATTTAAGGTCTTGTCAGTGGTGGCATGCTGTTTAACAAGGGGCAAGGGCCCCTGATTGGGAGGTTCAGATTGAACATCAAGAAAATTGTCTTCATTAGGGATGTGGTGAAGCATGATAGCATGTCATCCACAGAGGCTGGTGAATTTCTGTTGAAGAGCTTTGAGATTCAGAGAAAGCTGTGGCTGATGTGATCTAGTATTGATGATAACCCAATTGTGAGCTTGAGGTTAGATTGGACAATCTTATGAAGGCCCTTCTAAATGTCAGTTCTGTGATTCTGTGCAATTATAGCGCAATTGATCACAGAAGGTTTGTCTAATTTTAAGGTAGAGGGAACTAGCAATTGTGAATACAGTCCCCTTGCAATATCCCTCTGGAGGTCTACAAGAATAAAAAGTTATTTCTCCGAGTTTTTCACAGAATTGCATCCTATATGCATATTCCATGATGAAATTATCCCGTTACATTTTGGGTATAATTCTCTCCTGTTGTCTGATTTGAGTCTTTTTCATTGCCCCATTTTTGTCTCCTGTACATCCTGTCAAAACTGCCACAGCTGGGAAAATGGTAGCATGTAAGATGTCTGGCTTGGAAATAGTCTTAGATGTCTGGATAAAAAACAGAAGAATTAGAACTTGGCAAATGTGATCTCAAGTTCAAGTTTCCTTCAATGGCAGTAATACTTTGGCTCTTTGCCAGTATTTATTTATTTAAATTTATTATTTTCTGGAGGATTTTTGCTGAAATGAACAGTTTTTTAGGAGGAGGACAGGAGACAAGATCTGAAGGGATTGTGTGTGTTTACCAGGATTATCTATGAACTCATGGCTCAAAGAAACACAGGCTGGGAATTTTGCCCAACAAAATCTTGTGTGTATGTGTTTGGAGGGCGAATCTTAATTTTAGGAACCCTGTATGTTTAGAAAGTAAGGCTGACTTTTAAGATGGAGAACAGAAAAAAAAATACATCAACACATTAAAGAGTTGTCATAAATGTACTTTTGCATTAATAAAAATTAAGTTCAGAGAGAAATTTATGAGGATTAAGATGATTACAGACCTGTGATGGAAAGGGAAAAGGATTGGCAAGACCAATTTTATGACTGAGGAAGTAGAATTTGTGCATGAAGATAATCAGAACAGTCTAATGAGTAGATGAACACTGATTAGAAGAAAATGTATGTTTTTGTAAAGATACTGTAGGAGAGAGATTTTTGCAACACTTTCTTAGTACTGATTAGTATTGCTTAGTACTGATACTCTGGCAAACAGAATAGAAGGACCAAACAAATTCATTTTAATAGTTTTCAAATGCATGTGTCCTTTTCATATTTTATCAGAAGGGTGGAGATTATAATTTTGCCCTGAATAAAAACTGCTAGATTTTAGAATTTTACCACACAGAACAAATATCAATGCTTTAAAAAACAAAAAAGGAATTTATTAGAATGCAATTCCCTTCCAGTGTGAATTATTGGTTGTACATGAGCACAAAAGAATTTTAAATGTAAAACTAATTTAAAAGATCTCTTTAGTACGAAGTTCCTGTTCTGTAGATTTTAACTTTAAATATTTTTTTCCCGCGGCTGTTACAAAGTCCTGAAGCTAGTGGTATGTCATATAAAAGCTTCTCTGTAGCAGTAGGCTCAGCATCGCTATAATTAAACCTTCCTCGCCTTGATTTGCAGCCAGTCTTACTCCTTGTAGGAAGGGAGCTTACTCATCGGCGAAGACAAGACCAGGGGAAGGTTTCAAGTTGGGAAACACGATTTCTGAACCTGATGTGGACTGAAAGCACGATATAGGAAATAAGGAGTGGCGGGAGGGGGAGTTTAAGAAGTGAGAGCCCATTTTTAACCCACCTCAAAGTTCTCGGTGAACAGGGGCGCGAGCAACTTTGCCACCTGCCGTCGCCCGGCAGTGAGAGTCCCTCTGGAGGGAGTCCTGTCCGGCAGGAAACAACGGCCTCAGGAAGGGAGAGGCGCTTCTCAGCAGAGAGGGGTTGCAGTATCAGCGGCACTGAACCCCTCTGCATTAACTCCCGGCCCCGGTCCCATTCCCACCCCCACACCCTGTCGGCATCATCGTCGTGCCCTCTCCCACCATACCGGCGCTCCATGGCCGCGACCACCGCCCCCTGTCGGGTCTGCTCTCTCTCGCCCGGGCTCCAGCCTGGCTTAAATAGTTCCGAGCGGGATGCCAGCCCCTCCTCTCCTCCTCCTCCTCCTCCCCCTCTCCCCGCCTCCCCTCCCGCGGAGCAGTCAAAGACCCAGCGGCGCGGCTGCCCCAGCCGCTCCCACAGTCGGGCGAGGGGTGGCGCGGCAGGAGCTGTCCAACTTTTCAGCACAGTTTCCTCGCCGCTGCCCGCAGGAAGGCGGCAGCCGCCGCCCCTGCCCGCCCGCCCGGCGCGGCCCGACCGCCGGCAGCATGGAGGCGGAGAGCAGCAGCGGCTTGTCCGCGATGCCCAGCGGCAGCGACGGCGGCAACGACGGTAGCGGTGGTCTCAAAGCCCCGAAGCATCTGTGGCGGCAAGATCAGCACTACCCGCCGCAGCTGCGACAGCACCAGTTCCTCCAGCACCAGCAGCATCCCGGGCAGCCACCACCGTCTCCCGTCTCGCGGGGCCGCTGCCTGGCCGGGGCTCGCGTCAGGCACCGCGGCTACTCCGACACGGAGCGGTACCTCTACTGCCAAGCCATGGACCGCGCCTCCTACGCCGTGGAGACCGGCCACCGGCCCGGCTTGAAAAAATCGCGGATGTCCTGGCCCTCCTCCTTCCAGGGACTCAGACGGTAGGAGAGGGCTTGGCCCAGCGCTCCGGCCGCGCGTGTGGGGGTGCGGCGGAGGAGCGCCGCTCCCGGCCGCTGAGGGACGGGATTCAGCGGCGGCCGCTGAGGGGTGGGCTCCGCGGGACCCCCGTCCGACCGGCCTCCCTTCCCCTGGCGGCAAGGATAAGGAAGGGGCACCCTACGGTTGCGGAGGCTCCGAAAGGGAGGTGGGCTGGGGGTGCGCAGCCGTGCTGGGGACCCGGACCCCGGGCTGGGACGCTGCAAGGAACCCCCGGTCAGGGCTCGCCTGAAGCGGGCGTGACCGGGGCACGGGCGGCACCGCGTCGTCCCGTACACGCCTGTCTGTGGGTGGAAAAGCGGCCACGAAACACGTGGGTGGGAGCGGGACGGCGTCTGTGCCAGCACGGAGCCGTGCGCGGGGCGGGCAGCGGGGCCGCTCTTCCCCTGCGCCGCTCCGCTGCCTCCTCGGCTGCCCCTCCTCGCTCGAGCTGCCCGAGCTACCCGGGAACCTTCAGCGCTGCTGCCGAGGGGAAGGACGCAATCTGTGTGATGTTTTCACAAAGTTAAAATAACGAGAGCTCTGGGGGGTGGGAAACAGTCTGGCAAATCCAGGGTTAGGGTCCTGTTAGTTGAATGGGCTTAGTTGAGAAAATAGGCTAATGGTTTCTTAGCCAGAGGGAGGACTCCGTCATCTACTAGTCTATTGTTCCCCTTTAAATGAGCTGTGGATTTATTTTTCAGTGTGTAGCTTATCAATGCCTATTTTACCCTTGATGGCTGTAACAGGCATCTGTTTTAAAATCAAATTCTCTGTCAAAATCAGAAAGATGTTGAATCTGAAGAATCAATTTATTATTCGGACTTCATGTTTAGTAGCTGGAACTACTTCCTTTTAGTAGAAAGACACACGCTTGCACTTGAATTTTAAGCAGACATTGTGAATAAAGGATTTATGGAGAGAATGGTGGGCAAAGGGACAATACTTGATACTGAGGGACTCTGTAGGTTTTTGATTTCCTGGATAATCAGATTTTTTAGTGTGATATGCTTGATGAATAAATAATAGAATCCTTTCTGAACGAAGATTGCTTTGTGTGTTTCTGTGGTGCACACCGCATTCTTTATTATGGAGCCTTGGCCATAAATCTGAAAAAGACATACTTGAATATTCTCTGTCAGTGTTAGCTCTGTTTCTACCTAACAGTAACTTCATGTCACCTTCATATATAATTAAGACATAAAAGAGATTCAGTAATTGTAAATTAGAGCTGTATTTTCAAATAAGTAATCTTTAAATATGTCTTTTAATATCTTTGGTTTCCACAAAGCCATTCTGCTGCCACACATTTGTATCCCTTTTGTGAACTCATTCTTGTCTGAAGTTAATGATGTTAAATTTTTCACCATGTAAGATTTGAAAGAAGAAATAATAATATTCAAAAATTTACAAATGTTCAATTTAAAGCCTTTTCAATACATTCCTGTTTCTTTTATATAAAAAACCCTCTAGTATTTTTGACCTTTAAGACTGATTGCAGAATTTCTGTTTTGTAATTGTAAAAAAGTTCAATTTTTATATATCATAATGATTGGCTTGAATATATTCAGCATTATTCCATAAGTGATTAGTTATTGAGGGGATACTAAGTCAATGTGGAATGGGAGAGTACACATGCTATTTTTGCTATTAGGATTTTAGGGCCATTTTCAATTACAATTCATATGACACCTCTTTAAATAGGAATTAAAACTTCAATATAAAAAGTATTTTTGTTTTTTAAACCTTCATTCTATTTCTATTTTATTAGCATAAAAATGTTTTGACAAGACCTACTGCTTAACTGAAGTCACTGGATTTTATTTTAATTTTATGGGATTAGTAAAAATGCTTCAGATGTGCTTCCCGTTTGGAAGTCATAAAGCAAAGCAGAGTAAAGAAGTTCAATATAATTCACCATCAAATGACTTTCTTAGAACAAAGTCTTACAGTAAAACATCTTGAATGAAGCAAACAATTATAGCATGGAAATGCAAAGCGAACTGTAACAAATTGCTTTACAAATATATTCAAGAAATATCAGAAAAAGGATGGTCTTTCCAGGTCTTTCATTTCAAGTTTTCAGTCAATTGCTACTTCCCCCCCAATCTCTTTTGCATAAAAAGCAAAGAAAAATATTTTCTTATTCTTGTAAAAGCAGTGACTTACAAAAACCCCCAATATTTTAGTGAAAGACACCTGTCCTTTTAGAAGTATTGCAGTTCCCTTTTCGTATTTAGACATTTTTATACTTCTCCCCTATTTAAACTCTTTTCAAAAGAACATTCCTGAATGGATTCCTTTGGATTTATTGAGGTGTGAGGAGACAAGTTTGTACTTCAGAAGACCTTTTTATCCACTAAATTACTCTGAATATAGTGGATAAAACTGTCTAGAACTGTGGAAAATTGTGTATAAAAGTATGGTAAATGCATCAAAATACACTGATGTCTCAAATGTCAAAAAATTAAATCTAGGTAATTGTTTTTCCAGAATTTATTTTGTTTCACTCTACACAAATCACATTTCTGAAAACCTCAATTAAAACCATAAAGGACACTTAATAAACCAAATATACAACTTTGAAGTATTTTCTCTTTTAAGTTTGGTAGGGAACTGAAAATATGTAACACTTGCATTTTTCAAAAGAAATGAGAAGGAGAAATTATGTATGTGACAATTTGAGTTAGAACTGATTAGTATATCTTTATTATTCAAACTGAAGAGAATTGACATTTAAAAGGCAAAATCAGTTTGCAAAGATTCTAAACTGAATTGTTTGAAAACCACTATGTGCTTATAGTTATAGTGCTAACTACTGCTTATAATCATTCCAGTGCTTTCTCTGTCTCTTCATGACAGAGAAAGCATTGGAATGCTTCAATGCTAACTTTGCACTCAACTTGTTTAGAGCAGTGCTGTAGCTCCTTCAAGGTATACAGCAGCATTTCATTATACAGAAGTACGTGTCAGGATCATTGACTAATGTATTTTGCATAAAAGTCAAGATTATTTGTGCATTTTTAAATTAGGAGTTAAGTGTTTTGAATTCATATACACAAGAGCTGTACAAAAACCAGGATAATCAAGAAGATGATGTGATTATCTGAGATCTGTGATCCAGGGGTTTTTGCCAATTGTTACTGTGTGGTCTTGTGCAAGTCATTTAATCTGAGAGTATTTTCTCTTATGTAAAAGAAAAACAGAAACAGGGTAATTACAGGTTCATGCTAAAGTGAATTTTTAGATGACAGAATAAAAAGAACTATGTAATAATAAATAGTAGTCATGGAATTGAGAAATAAATACTTCAACTCAAATAATTTTCTAGTCAATAACACAAAATACTCCGTGTAAGCTATTCTGGTTATCTTCATAAGTTTCAGGTACCTCTTCGCACATAACTAGCACTGTTGTGTGGTCTATATACAGAGGCTAGCTGTTTAAAGAACACCCCACCTTGGCATTTTTAAAGGCCATTAGTCACATGTCAAACAAGTCATCTTGCCATATCATCTTTCTATGATCTATTTTTCACTACTGAAATTTAAGACGGAAAAAATCAGGGAACAAGCACCATCCATCCTATTCCACTAGTTGTGGAATTTCCCAGGACGTCATTCACTTAAAATAAATCTTAGTGTCTTAGTTTCTTTTTGTCAGGTTTCCTATGCAATTATCATTTTACAATATGTCCTCTGTAAATTTTATCTCCAGTGTTGTTTTTGCCTAGGATTTCACAAAAACAACTTTTCATCAGTGTTTAAACATAAACGTCCACACAATGATGAGGCAACACTAGGTTTTACAATCCAATAATCCACGTGTTTGTTCCCTATTATTGTCTATTTAAAAAACTGCTTTTGTAATAAAAAAAAGTTTAAAAAACTACTTTCATTAAAATTAGTTGTTGTCCAAAAAATCTACTTGCTCTCTTTCCATTTCATTTGTGGGATCTGGTCTGACCAAGTAGCATTCATTACTGCATTGCTTACATATGAAGATTGCTCTAAAGTATGGTTACTTTTTTTGAGGTGTCAGTCTTGTCATTATACCACTCAATAAAAGCTAATAAACGAGAATAACTCTCAAAATTGAATGCAACATAATATTTCTGTTGCCCAGAGGCTTTATTCTCTATTAGGAGAAGAAATGAGGTTTATGCATTAGTGTCTTGACTTTCTGAAGTCTGGGATATTGTATACCACTCTAATAATTTAGATAGATAAACTCTCAGGCTTTGCATCTGCATATAGAGCTATAAAAGGAATAGCTACTTTTCAAATCTGTTTGGTTCTCCAATAAATGCACACCTCTTTCCATCCTAAGCCCCATTCCTTCCTCCTGCTTGGTTTGGAAAGCTCCTCTTCACCTATTATGTCTTAGCTACTTCCACACAAATGATGGAAGAAGAGTGTTTTCCAACTTACAGGCCCACAAATAACATTCTCAGAATTTAGCAGCAGTTTCTAATTTAGGATTTTGTTGTTTACATGTTTGGCAGTGTATTATTGCTTTGTTTACTACTACGTAGTACTGGCTCCCAAGATGTTAAGATAATTGGCATATGGTATTCCTACTTCAGAGACACAAATAAATTTAACGTCTTAGTAAACATTGTTGGATTACTGTTCTTTTTAATTGTCTATAGAGATAAATTAAGTAAGAAACTTATGTTGTCAACATTTTAAATAAGTGACTATTAAGGGTGTTACTTTCATGTTTTGAAAGGCTTACATTTTCTGACTGTTAGGGTTGTGTGACCTGAACTATATGAGCAGCATTAATTTTCATGGTGCTGGAACTTGTAAAATATGAGCTTTTAAAATTCACATATTCAATTATATTTTGCTGAGAATTAATGGTTCAGATTTCTTAATTTACTAAGTTTACACCTGATAATTTAACAGGACAAGTTCTTCATAATCAAACAGAGAATAATCAGGATTTAAACACTTTTTAAAAAAGATGTAGCTATATGAAGTTCTACTTAAAAATACTAATGTCACTGTTTAATATATTCCTATATTTTAAATAGGCTTTAATATAGTAATATTATTGGAGTATTAGTGAAGGTGTCTGTTGAACACACAAGCTCATGGTGTCAGGTCAGTGGTGCTCAGCTGATGTTGTAAACATGTGGAGACACCAGCTGCACAGCTGAAGAGTAATTTAGATGGAACTTCTGTGTAAAACACTAAAAGAACCTTAGTAGGTTTCTTCAAAAGTCATTTGAAACAGAGTTAAATGATTTTAACTGCATTTTAGTCTTCCTTTAGAGAAGACTGGAGCTGGCAGGAGAACCTGTGAGATTCATGTTAAAGCTATGAATGTGAGAGGAAGCTGGGGAAAGCAAGGAAATACCATTTGACTGCTAAATAGTTTGCCTCAATGGACAAATTCTAAGAATGAATTTTTTTGCTACTGGAAGGCAAAGGTTTAATGAAAAAGGGTGTTGGACAAACATCACTCTGTGTCGGTTGACAGGGTGATTTGAAAGTAGGTTGGTCCTTGCCAATGTGAAGAATGTCAACCTTCTTTTGCCATCATCAGTATAAGGTATTAACAGACCTAGAAGAGAAGAGCTTTGAGTTTATTTTCATGAGCAAGAATACAGGTTATTTCTTAGAACAAGAGTATTTTTTTGGTAATAGAGTGGATCTGCCACCATTTCAGGATCAAATCCAAAGCTCTTCCAGTAATCTAAACAAACTAGATTCAGTAATTAGAAATTAGATTTAGTAATGCATGTTTAGACTGCATATTTCAATGTGACAAGGTGACAATAACATTTGCTAATAGGAATGAAAATGTATAGATAAGATTTTAAATTCTGTTAATATTTATTTTGATCCTGTTACCTGCATCTCTTCCGTGATGTTTAAGGCCTTACGTTTCATATAGCAAGGATTACAGGAGGGAAGCAATAGCTTTCTACTAATAGCAGTTAGTAGCTAGGACAGGTCCCACGTTGTTCATTCTCCAAATTCTTTTCAGAGGTATCTGTTTTGTCTCCTGTGTGTTCCTAATAACTTAGTGTGACCTGCTGTGGAGATGTCAAACTAACCCTTTAGCTTAGTATGTGCCTGCCATTGCACATATGTGCCTGGCTACTTTCAGTTGTTTTAAATAGGTCTGTATTCCAGTGTTACAAGACAGTATTTGTGCCAAAATTGCCAAGTATCTTTTGCTAAAAAGTACCTTCCACTAAAGAGGAATAACCTCACCCTGATAATAAATAAGACAAACCCACCTGCTCAGTTAACTTAGCACATGCAAACAAGTATGAAAGGGCCAAAGAGAAATTATGGATATATAGCACTACACAATCATGGAATCATAGAATGATTTATGTTGGAAAGGACCTCTGTAAGTCACTTGGTCCAACCATTGCTCAAGGAAGATCTATTGAGAACAGATTGCCCAGTGCAGAGTTCAGTTCAGTCTTGAACACTCCCAGGAAAAGAGGTTCTGCAGTCTCTCTGGACAAACTGTTTCAGGATTTGACTATTCCATGGTAAAACACTTTTACAATATCCAGTCAGAATTTGCTATGTTCTGATTTGGGTCCTTTGCTTCACATCATATCACTGTGCGCTTCCAAGAGACTCACTCCATCTTCTTTGAATCCATTCTCCAATCAGGGAGGTATAATAGTTCCCTCCATGCAGTCTCACAAATGTGTAATAGCAATTTCACAGGTCTGCTGGGAAATGTAGTGTTCTTAGTGTTGTTTTCAATGCCATTTATTACATATACAGTGAGAGGAATGACTGATTCCTTTGGTAGATTAGTTTGCATAGAGTATCCCCTCACTCTCTCTTTGTCTGGGATCTGTAACATCTTTTCTCTCTGATTTCACAGAGAGAGTTCAGCTGCAAGAATACTCAGGAGAAATAAATACAGGAAAATACCACCATGATTTCCAATCAAATAGTTTGTTGAAGACTTTAATATCTCTCAGAGATGTTATGAATATTTCCACTCCTGTCTTGGCCAAGATGATCTAAGGCCCATACCGCTCCAGACAGGAAAAGTAAGCATAATGGGAATGGTTTTCTCTGGGCTATCTATCCACCCTTCTAATTCCAGAAATTAAAAAATGAAAACCAAACCTCATTCAAAAAATCTCTGGTCCAGTACTTGAACCTATGCTCTGACTACTGAGCTTGACTTGCTGTTACTTCCAGTATTCTGAGGTTTCAGTTATGCCCTTGTAGGGTTTCAGTTTTCATGACGCAGTGCCATGAAAATTGGAGATTGCAAATTAGATTTTGAAACCCCAATTACTTTTTTGTTTTTGCCATTGCCATTATAAGCTCTTCCAAAAGATGTTTCAAAATTTGGCCTCCCTGGGAAGAAATTGTTCTAGACTGTGCAGTATAGAAAACTTCCCATAAGCTTATATCACACAACAAGAGAAGTCTAGAGGGAAAAATAATCCCAAAAATCTACCATCTTTGAGGACTTGAAAGTCACTAGAAAATTCAAAATATATGTGATAAGAGCTTAGCTTGGTTTAGTTATTCCTCCTGAACAAAGTCTTAGGGCATTATTAACATGAAGAAGTAGTAGTGTAAAATGAGTACATGGTCATAAATGAGGGGGGATAATAAAAATCTCAAAACACCCAAGAATTATTTAGATGTATATTTGAACACACATGCAAAGACAACTGAAGCATATCCAGTCACAGAGAATTAAGTCCAACTCTGTAAATTTAGAGGGGTTCAATTAATAATGAGTTTTTATTAAATACAGAGCTCATGAAGCAAAGGTTTATTTTCAACTCTTCTAGGGTATGTTATAACAGAGGGATGAAAATCTCATGTCTGATTCTGGAACTGAGAAACCATTGGATGATCATTACTCAGTTAACATTACAGTTTTTCAGACCTGTATTTTGACATGTGGTCACATTTGTGCTTGTTTACATCAGATGATCATAAAAAGTAATGAGAGTCAGAGCAGCTGCTATTCAAATAACCTTTCCTGTGTTTTGGAAAGGTAATTAGTTGTTTACCTTTGTTTACAATTATTACTTCTACAATCATAATTTTAGGTTAAACTCATAAACTTCCTCTGTTTTTTTACTTATTTTTTCTCTCCACTTAGGAAATGAAATACCATCAAGTATTTCAAGGCAAAGTTAGGTTCTCAAGAAACAGACTTTTTATTGAATTGAAAAGACATACTACTTGTGAGAAAGTATATGGCAAAAGGATAAACATTGTGTTGAACAGTTTTACTCACTGTTATAATATCGAATAAAAAATACCACAGATTTGAGGTGCTTTCATGTGGATGCACTTTTGGGTGCTCTTCTCTCTTTCTTTCTCTCTCAAACACTTGAGAGAACATAAAATAGAACATTTCTGATGTCCTATCCAATGACAGGATAATGATATAAAGGGTGGCTGGATGTACATATGTGCTCCAGGAATTGATGTTCATTTAATTTCCCTCTTTCTACTTACAAACCTTAGATTATCAACAAATCCATTATTCTGTGCAGGAATGTTCTAGGAATTTTTAGGCATAATCTGTGCTTGGCTGAGAATAAAAACAGCTTACAGTTAAGGTAGGTATTTTATATATTTACATTGTTTATAGAGTTTCCCATATGTGAGCAGAAAAATGTCTCTGGGATATTTAGCATTACAAAAATTGCACTAAAGATCTATTTTATTTTCATCAGTGAGTAAGGAATATGTAATAGCATAAAATAAAAATTACTCAGGTGCTTACCTGAATTTCTATTTTCCTTTAGTGTGACTTAAAAAATGCTAAAGAAACTGATAACATTAACAACTAGTAAGGCTCTGAGGACACTAAGAAGCAAAGATGTTGGATAGAAATTGGTAGAAGGAAACAGAGCCTACCACTAAATATTCACTAAAATTGTCTGGCAAGTCTGACCATTTTTTGGCCAGTGTTCTCACTGGCTTCTGTCAGCCTGTCTCTGTAGTGATTTGTTGTCTTTCCTTAGGAAATAAATAAATTTACAGTCATGCTTAATGACTGTAACTAACAGTTACTAACAGTAACAGGGAGGGTGTTCAGCTGGAAAATATAAATTTTCCTAGTGTAGTCAACAGAGCAGTTTATATGTATGGCAGGAGATTGTTCTGAGCAAAGTAGTTTTCCTCCCACCTTATACTGCCAGAAACTCTACATGTCATTAGGAAAGAACAAATAGGCTAGCTTCCCATGTTGATCTCCTGAAGACTGTCAGGTTTAAGGAGGATTTTGTCTTGGCATTGTATTTTTCTTTTGGAAAGGTTGTACAATCAATATTCAAAGTAAATTTTTAAAGCAGACCTTTTATATAGAAATTCTAAAACCGGATGGCAAAAAATATCATTCATTTATTAGAATGGAATCCTAAAGATGAGTGATTTCATAGCTGGAAAGCTCATAGCAGAATCAGCTGTACCTGTTGCAGGTATTTTCTAGCTTGCTTGCTTTCTTGTTTTCTCTTGCTTTCTCTTCTGCTTTGTCTCTCTCTCTCTCTCCCTTTCTCTCTCTAGTTCTTCTTTTTTTTTTTTTTTTTTCTCTGTCTTTCTCTCTCTTTTTTTTCTCTTTCTTTTTCCTCCCCCCCACATTTTTGGTGGTCTAATCTGGTAGTTCTTTTCTTCTATACCCTTTCCATTTTTAATACATACCTTTCATTATATAACATGTCCAAAACTGTTTCAAGCCTTCAGCTCTATGCTGGATGTGCATGGAACAGATGCATATACAAAGTGTTCTGCAAGATATGCCTCACATATTTATCCTAGTTTGATGATTGATTTTTTTCCCAACAGCATGGAAGTAGTCTATCATAAATGGCTTTTAATGCACAGTAATCTGAAATGCTCTTCAGCAAAACTGCTACCTAATGCTGAAGTTCTACAGTTTCCACCAGTTGTTTTCTTGCAAATCCTCAAACAGATATCAAGTACTTTGAGCTTGTGAAGCATGAAAAATGACTACAATCAAACAGCTTTATTCACATCAAGTAACATGTAGTATAGGGCCTGTAGGAAGCCCTATTAGATTGCTAAAACTTTTGATGCAACATTTAGTAGTCTATAAGCATCTAGAAGAAAAGCTTGGAACTTGATAATCCAATTGAAATAACAGGCAAACTGCTACATGATATAGTAGTAGTATAAGTGTTAGAGTAATATAAGTGCAGGGTAGTATAAAAATAAAATATAGTTTTTGGTTGGGTTTTTTTAATTGAGAAATGCATACTCAGTGGAAACAAAGTAAGGAAGTAACTTGAAGTGCCTCTTTTCTTGGGGAAAATAATAAATATAAAGAAAATAATTGAATTATTAATAATGAATTTCTTATGTCTATTAAATAATGTAGAAATGTAGCATAATCCAATGAATGGAAACAACTGACTAGTCCTTACATGGATCACACTCAGAAGCAAAATTATATCAGCAAAATTTCAGCTGTAAAAGTTCTCGATACACTTTTCCAGAATGAACATTAAATCTTTTTAGACCTATTTAACTTTTAATGAGAATTAATGTGGTTGAAAATTAATGACTGGATCAAGGAAGAAGAAAACTATCAGATATGGCAAATATTTTTTGTATTGTTTTAGAAAACCTTGGTGCTCAGAATGCAAATTTAAGTAGTTGATTCTATCTCTATTTATAGAACCTATCTTTTGTTTAATTTATAGCAGCCCTTAATAAGAGTAAGAAAACCTGATGTTTAATTTGAAGCATAGGTCAGAGAAAAAACACTTAGTTTGAGAGGATGGTAACAAAACTGAAAGAACTAGGAAATTAAACTGATACAGAAAATTAGAGAAATGAGCATTTTCTGTCCTCAAAATATATGATATTCAAAATTTTTATGGGTGCATAAATTGAATATTAGCTGAAAAGTTATACTCAAGTAGATGTCAATTTATTTCAAATTACAGAAGTTAGTCACTTAAATTCTTGCTTTATATAGTTTGCATTAAGTTTAAGGTAATGCATTTTTACTATGTGCGAGGTAGTGAAAAAGGAAAACTTCTACAATGTCTACTTCCCCTTCCAAGAACTATGTGTAATAAACTTATTGAAGTGTGAATTTCAGTAAACTTTGTCCCTTTAGACTTTTCAACAGGGAGATGGTAAGGCCAAGAAGTCCCAGAGCATTACTGTCTTTACAAGCTTATTTCTGAGGAAAAATGCTTCTGTTAGAACCAAAAGACTTTTGGTTTAATATGGGCCTTAACATTGCAAAGCCAACTTCATCACTGGTGTGCTCTTCTCACCAAATAAAAAAGAGACTCAAAAGAGCGTTATCCAATATAATATTCAAATGTTTTAGCTGCATAGTTTTATTCAGGTAAGAAACTGGATGCTTTTTCAAGATGCTGCTCTGTGACAGCAGGGTTTAACAGTCATTAGCAATGTGATATGATGGACTGAACATATGTTTTAAATGCAGGGTATCAAGAAACAATTCTAGTAGAAATTTACCCCTATTCTTATTCTAGCTCAAATGTACCGAAGTGTAAATTTTTATTTAATTTATTAAATTATTTAGATTTATTTACATATTTTTGATTCTCCAGTTTTACCCTAACTTGCAGCTCAGAAAAAAAAAGATTATTATTGTAGATGGAAAAAAATCCCACAATATTAAATTAAAATAACCAATGAAAATTCATAATGAATATCTCAATATGAACTTCATGTTCTGAAGAGTTGAATGTATTAGAAACTTAGCAAGCAATTATTTAAAACCTCCTGGAATAGCTTGTTTGCAAAAAATAAGTTTAAAGTGCGTGGCGACTTCTGGAGTAGAAAAATAAAGCTGCTAGGATGTCCTGTGCTTTTTCAAAGAGTTTGACACAACAGGTGTAAGTTCTTCCATATCTGATCTCCACTTTTGAAGTTTTTTGCCTGTCAGAAAGGATATATGTCCAGCTGAGAACTCTTACCCCATATGTGAAAGCTCTGTAAGAAAATCTAATATGTTTGTGAATATGTATGCTTCAGCAGGAAAAAATATGCTCAAAGACAGACTAAGGTACTGTTAATGTTCTGTTTCCAAAGTTCTTACCACGATATGCATGTAAAATTGCATGTCTTGAGCGGAAATAAAAATATACAAAAAACTGACTGATATTGAAAAGTTTGGAAATCTTGAATTCTGCTTTCCTATCTTTTATTCTAGGTAATAATGATGATTAACCGACTGTGTATTGAACATATACCCATTTCCTTGCTTCTAAGAAATTGTTCTAAGACTTACATAGCTATTTTAGTTTATTACATGAATCGTATTAACATTAAAGATGTTATCAGAGATTAAAAAAAATAAGTTACTTTCAAAATACTTAATTTCCCAGCTGGATCTTTCAGCTTTAATTTCACTTGTTATTATATCTTCCTCAATATACTTAGTGTCTCTTTTTGTTATTTAAATATTATTAAATTTGGTTCGCCCTAAGTTTTATCTTATGCATTTTAAAGAATAATTTCATTTCTACAATGCTGTTCTGAACTTTAAAAAGTGTTTCTGAAAACTGTAGTTAAAATAACTCCTTTTTCAGTTATTCCTAAAATCCACATTAATAAAATCTGCTGCAGTGATTAGGCTATTTTGGTGGATTTGAAAGGAACTGGATTAAGTCCAGAGAATTTTTAGTGTTGCATTATCATAGATTTGTTTAGATTGGAAAGGCCCTTAAGATTGTTGAGTCCAACTACTAATCCAGCACTGCCAAAACCATCACTAAACCATGTCCCCAAGGGCCACATCTGTGTCTCTTTTAAAAACCTCTAGAGATGGTGACTCAGTCACTTCCCTGGGCAGCCTGTTAAAATGCTAGACAACCCTTTTGGTGGAGAATTCTCTACCAATATCCAGGAGAAGAGGCCAATCCCCACCTGGCTACAGTTTTCTTTCAGGCAGTGGTAGAGAGTGATAAGGTCACCCTGAGTCTCCTTTTCTCCAGGACAAACACCCCCAGCTCCCTCAGCTGCTCCTCACAGGACTGGTGCTCCAGACCCTGCCCCAGCTCCACTGCCCTTCTCTGGACTCTCTCCAGCTCCTCAGTGCCTTTCTTGCAGGGAGGGCCCAGAGCTGGACACAGCACTCGAGGCGTTCAGCTGGCTCATGTTCAGCTGCTGTCACCAGCACTCCCAGGTCCTTTTCCACTGGGCAGGTTTCCAGCTGTGCTGCCCCAAACCTGTGGTGCTGTATTTGGTGTTTTTGTGATTCAAGAGCAGGACCTGGCACTGGGCCTTGTTGAACGTCACACCATTGGCCTTGGCCCATTGATCCAGCCTGCCCAGATCCTTCTGTGGATCTTCCTGCCCTCCAGCAGATCAACAATCCTGCCCAACCCCGTGTCATCTGCAGGGTGACTGGGACCACACTCAGTCGCCTTGTTCAGGTGATCAGTGAAGACATTAAACAGGACTGGCCCTGATACTGACCCTTTGTGAGTGCCAGTGGTGACTGGCTGCTAGCTGGGTATAGGCCTGTTCACCTTTGCTCTCTGGGCCTGGCCATCCAGACAGCTTTTAACCCAGGAAAGAATGACCCATCCAAGTCTTGAACAGCTGGTTTCTCGAGAAGGATACTGTAGGAAATGGTGTTAAAGGCTTTACTGAAGGCCAGGCAGACAACATCCACAGCCTTTCACTCATCCATTCAGCAGGTCTTCTTTGTTGTAGAAAGAGATCCGGTTGGTCAAACAGGAGCTGCCTTTCCTGGCATGGAACTTATGCTGGCTGTTCCCAACCCCTTTGATTGTTTGATTGAACTTGCTGTAGGGTAGCATTCAAGATGATCTGGTCCTTGACTTTCCTTGGACTGAGATCCGTAGTTCCCTAGGTCCTCTTTCTGACCCTTCCTGTAGAGGGGTATCAGATTTTCCAACATCTAATCAACTGGGACCTGCCCAGTTGAGCAGGATGGCTGGTGAATGCTTAAATGTGGCCTGGTGAGCACTTCTGCGGGCTCCTCCAGGACCCCTGGGTGGATCCCATCTGGCCCCGTAGACTTGTGCAGGTCAAAGTGGTCTAGGATGTGGCTGACCATTTCCTCCTGGATTATGGGGGCATCATTCAGCTTCCTGTCCTTGTGTTTGAGTTTAGAGGGTGGGTACCCAAAGAACCAAGTCTTATTAATTAACCCTGTGGCAAAAAAGGAATGAAGTGTCTCAGCCTTTTCACCACTCAAGGCTGGAAGTTCTCCTTGCTCCTCTTCTTATTGCTGATGCATTTTTAGGAACATTTTTTGTTGTCTTTTACTGCAGTAGTCAGTTTAGGTGCTAGCTGGGCTTTGACCTTTGTAATTTTTTCTTCATAGAGACTCATGATGTTGTTGTAGTCCTCTTGAATTGCCTATCCCTTCTTCCAAAGGTCATGAGCTCCATTTTTTTCCCCATTAGTTTCAGAGTTCCAGCCAAAGGAGTTAGGATAAACTATGGTGGATAAAAATTTGGCCTACAAAATTAAGATTTAATGATATTTTTATGTTCTAAATATAGAATTTATTTACTATATAGAACAGCTAGTATAATAAACATATGGTTGATAAAAAATATTTAAATTTATGTTTAGATTAATAAAAATGTTGCATAGGTGGAAATTTAAAAATGTAAGATATATTTTGTGTCTTTTACATTATTAGGTGTTATATTTTGAAGCTAGCACAAATTTTCTCATTTTTCTTAGGAAAAGAATCCCAATTTCTGGTACCTTATATATTGAATAAATTTAATTTTACATGAATAGAATGTAGCTGGTTATTCAAAGTGATATGAAGCATTCTTTTATTGAGACACAATATCAAATTTTAGAAGCTAGAAAATATGTATTACTTTCAAAACTGACTCAATAAAAGAAAGTGGTTATTTATAGCCTCTCTATATCTGTTATTAGGCTACCAATGCCTTGGTTTTGGTAGCATTGAAGCCTCAGATGGAGTGGTGAGTCATTCCAAAGGTCAAACTGTCTGTAATAAGTTAAAAAAAATTCTAGAATTTAGGTATATGGAAGGGCCTGAGGATTCAAGGAAAAGAGTCTTTACTTATGGGAAACTTAGCCTAGATCAGAATTCCAAGGTGTCATAAAAAAGATTTCCTTCCATAGATAAACCTTCTTGCCACTTAAAATTGTGAAGACAAATGTTTTAGCTGCAGTGTGTTGGAATATTGGATCAACACAATAAATCAGTTTTTTAGTATTTACCTAAACAGTGTAATTGAAAAATACCAATATATTGATGACATATTGATATTGATGACAGCAAAAAAGCATCACCCTCTGATTATGTTCATTCTCAGAAGGAAAGCAGGTCTCCAGTGCTTGCACTGTACAGCTTTTAAATTATATGAATTTCTGCTTCCACTGATTTTATAAATGCTTCTGAGTTTTATGAATTTCTGTGAGCACTTTTTCGACTTGGCACAAGCAGAAGGGTGTCTGAGTGAGAGGAAGGTGGCGGAATCAGATAAAATCACCTTTTTTAAAATTACTTAGAAGGAACTTAATGGACTGACCTTTGGGAAAATATTAAAATTTAACACCAGTAAAATTTCTGTGTACTGTAAGTGGTGCAGATGCTAATTTTAAGTAGCTTTTCTTTCAATTTACTTTAATATTTTTGGCTGTTTCAGATGTCAGCCCTCACTTTTGATACTGGGGGATTTTTTTCTGTGAAATGCTAATAATGTATATTACCGGTCATCTGAATAGACTCAATGTATGGCAGGATGGATGGCTCGAAAAAGAATCTACAGTACTTGATCCCATGCTGAATTGTTTACTGGTCAGGACTTAATAACTTGAAGTCATATTCATATATAATATTATCAATATTTTTTGCAAATATCAAGGAAAAGCAGTCACTCCAGTGTAGAATAATGTATTAGTTGAGCAAATTACTCTCTGGAGGATTTCTCACTAGCTGTAAGAAGAACATTTCCAACTTGTTTTGAAAAATGACAAGTGTTAATTGTGAGTTGATATCCTCAGCTGATTTGCAAGTGGGAGTTTTCACAGAGGAAGTAAGATGTAGATAAGGAGGAAATAACTAATGACCAACCTTGAAAGGAG
Source organism: Serinus canaria (assembly GCF_022539315.1). Classification (NCBI taxonomy): domain Eukaryota; kingdom Metazoa; phylum Chordata; class Aves; order Passeriformes; family Fringillidae; genus Serinus; species Serinus canaria. The sequence goes on from NC_066343.1 coordinate 56,970,337, forward strand.
CAGCTTCTATTTGATGCCCTAGGGGGGAAAAGACAACAGGAGATTAGGTAATTTTCTTTGCAGCAGCGTTCTGTACATAAAGTAGATATAAATTAATGAGAATCTGGATGTTAGTATCTTTGCAGATAGATAGGAAAAGTTGCATCTGAGATAGGGAAAAAGAGTTTTTCATTTCAGTGTGCCCCTATTGCCTTGCATAGAACAGTCCTGAACAAGTATCTGTTTTAGAATGTATTCATATTCCTGGGCAACTATGTTCAGTTTTGTTTAGTTACATAGAATCATAGAATACCCTGATTTGGAATGGACCCAAAAGGGTCCTTGACTTCAGCTCCTGGCCCTGTGCAGGACATCTCAGGAATCATACCATGTGCTTGAGAGCATTGTCCAAACACTTCTTGAACTGTGTCAGGCTAGTGCTGTGGCCACTTCCCTGGGGAGACTGTTCCAGTGCCCTAACACCCTCTGGATGAAGAAACTTTTCCTAATATCCAGCCTAAACCTCCCCTGACACAACTTCAGGCCATTTCACTGGCCTCAGTCCTGTCACTGGTGACCAAAGAGAAGAGATCAGTGCCTGCCCCTCCTCTACCCCTCCCAAGGAAGCTGTAACTGCAATGAGGTCATGCCTCAGTCTCCTCCAGGCTGAACCATCTAACCTCAACCCTATATAGAAGAGTTGTCCAGCATATGGATTTATTTTGGGAATTCCATAGGCTCAGAATCATATGTATGCTCTAGTACTTGATGTCTTTTATTTCCTATTTATTTTTCTAACTATTTTTGGTTTATGAGGTATTTCAGTAGGAATCCTATAGCATGATTTTGTGATAAATATGAAATGGTTATTATGCTGTTATCCATTTGTAAGTGAAACATGAAAAATAGCCCTGAGGGATGTCTCCTAGCATGTCTAGAATTTATCTATCAGTAAAAGAGAAACATAGCTCCAGGTATTTTCAAAGCAATTTCAGCATTCCAGTGAAACTCTATGTTTACTTTGCCAAGAAGGTCTGTTGTTTCACTAACATGTGGGTAATGATTGTTCTCAACTACCTCATTCAGCCGTTTGACAATGAGACTCCCACACCACTACATTTTTTTCACATCATGGCACATCCTCTCCTTTTTTGTCAAAACTGTCACTTTTAGACCTTCATGGCTAACATTAATATCATAGTAATTAGAGGAAATTTGTAAACTTGATTTATCAGGGGTACTTTGAGAAGTATTAGGTATTTGTTCAACAATTAGATTAATTCCAATTTATAATGCAATTATATTATATATATATATTTATTTCAACTTATTGAAATAGAATTTTTTTCAAGTATAATATAATTTGTTGAAGTATAATTTATTTCAATTTAGCAATTTTTTTCTCTGTTTCTTTTACTTTTTTATTTTCATTTAGTGATATAAAAAAGGTATTTCCCTACTTGACTGAGGAAAGAACTGCAAGTAACTAATTTACAATGAAGTGGGATTACAAACCTAGATTTTTCTAGCACACCGTGCAGAGGCTATAGCCTGAAAAGTACCTCAATTATTCATAAAGCTCTCACAAAACTCCCATTTTGAAGATTCAAAATTACTTGCATGAAGATTGCCAACTAAAATGGAAGGACATGCAAAATAGTATTTATGTTTTGTTAAATGAATCTCTAGAAAAGTTCCTTTTAGAATTAACACCAAATAATTTCTTACTAGGTATGTGAGGAGATGATAGTTGAGGAAAGACTGCAACTAAAGAATAAGATACTCCTGACATTTTCTGTCAGGTTAGGGTTGAAAACAATTTGGTCCTGGGATAGTGGCAATATAAACCTTATATATTAACTTAATTCCCAGAAATTTGTTAATACAGTTACATACAATGGGGAAATAATAGACATTTAGGCTTCAGGTACCTGGTAGCAATTCTATATAGTACTGTTCATATGGGCTTTCTTCTGAACATAAAATCTGCTCCACCTTTAGAAATACTGCATTCTTCCGAATGAAAAAATAGAAAAGGTCAGAAATTTTGGGCAAGTATTTATCCTTGAGATAATTTTCAATAAAGTGAATCTTGAAATATATAATATTTGAGTAGAAAGGCTTGGCAAGAATTTTTTAATATTAATGTTTTTAATATTCATGTATAATATTCATGTTATTATATTTATGTGACTATATAATATTGGTACATGTATATGTATTATCTGAACACTCATGTGTATGTGCAATTCTGGTGATACATTGAAAGAATATAAAAAGACCAGCAACAGAGAGGTTGTAAATGTAAGTTAAATGTCTGTACAAACAGATGTTCTGTGTTACTATTAAGAGTAATTGCACTGTCTTTGTTGTCTGTGTCTCTATGAAGCAGGGACATTCTACTGTCTCTATGTTTAGAACATAATGCAAATTATAGACTTAGTAATAATAGATTAAATATAAAATGTCTTGAGACTAAGCAATGTACATTAATTATGACTGTGACACCTTTATTAAAATGGAGATTATTTATGCATGTAAGAAAATATATTAGGAAGAAATTGAAATAAAGTAAATCAGGAGCCACTTTATAGAGAATTTGGTTTAACAGACATAAATTTTCTACATTTTCACTGAATAGGAAGTCTATAAAAACCAATGTTTTCCTTAGGGATCAATCTCAGATTCCATATATATAATTTATTCTTTCCATTGCTGTATAAATAACAGGTTTGATAAATACAGTTGTAAAATTAACTTCTTGTAAATTGGGGATATATTGGGATTTTCTCTATTCCTGCTTTCATTATTTGGAATAAAAAGTGGTGAGAAAGAAAGTGGTAAATCTTTATTACTTTCTAAACCTACAGTGGGAATTCCTACAAATAAACTGGAAACTGAAACTGGAAACAGAACACTGGAACATGAGTCAGGTCTATATTTTAAGTTTCACCTTACAGACTATGAAAGAGATCTACCCAGAGAATATCAAACACAAGTTCTGTCAATCTATCTATTATTTAATTATTATATGTTATTATTTGGCCAGTTACCTATTACTCAATTTATATATGGCTCTACATATAAGAAACTGTAAGTCCAGTCCCTTTGAATATGGTGATGAGAACTTGTTCCTCAGTGTTTTTCCCCAGTTTCGCAAGAAAGACAGAACCTCTTCAAAAATGCAGGTAAATGGACAGTGTTGCAATCTGTGAATGTGATTTGTTTTCTGAATTTTACCTTGTTGTTTGATAGTTAGCTGTGGTCACTGTTCACCTCCTTGCTACTTAGTGTAGAATTGACAATAAAAACCCCCACTCTAGCTGTCTAATCTGAAGTGCTCTTAATTAAAGGATAAAGTTTCCAAGATGATGAACAGCTTTTAAAAAGAGTTGCCATTTTCCAAAATCTAAGCATATAATAATATCCAACATGTACCTCTGTGGGTTTTTTGGGTTTTGATGTTTTTGGTTTTTTGGTCACAAGAAATGTTTTTTATAAAATGCTGTGAATTAGTTATAAATGTGTATAAATATGTGTTTGCAGTGAACACTTACCCTGTTTTGCTGGTAGTTTTGCCAAATTATATGGTCATATCTAGCGTGAGGTTTTCTGTGTAGTACAGGAAGAAGGTGTGCTGTCTGAAGAGTAGAGAGGAAGTACGTAACTTAGTGGTATGCCTTTATTGCTTTGCTTTTTATAAAATGAATTTACCTACCATATTGTTAAAAAACAAACAAACAAACATCCAAACTCTGCAGGCCTCCTGAGAAAAACTTTCTAGGTTTCCAACTACAGAGAAAGACACCTATGCAGGCAGAGGTTACTTCTCTAACTAGGTAGTTAGCTTAAATTCTGCTCTACCACCTTCTTTAAATTGAAAGGTTAATGAAAGTCCTGTGACTTAGGTGTTGATCTAGACATCCCATAGCAGGGTCTATCATAAAACTGTGAAATACTGAACAGTGAAATGAGATGCAGCTGTGGGTTTTGCCCAGGCCTTTTAAAGTATTCATCAAGATGTTACTTCGTCTGGTACCTTAGGTACCATCCTGTAGGTAATAGGAAATTTCTGGTATTTAATATTAAGGGTCTGTGGAAGAGTGATGATACAATGTATATGTAATTGTAGAAGTCTATAGAACACTGAATTCTAATATTTTTTTACAATAAACTCATATGTGCAGCTCTTTAGAAGACGGCCTATTGTATGACTCATATTTCCTTAAGCACTCGAGATTGTGTTTCCCTGGAGAAGGGAAGGGATGCTGAATACTATCTGGAGGAAATGATAACACAAATTGTAATTTGCAGTTAATTTAAAATTATATTTTTATTGTAGTGCAATTTAGAAATCTTAGTACTCAGAGGATAAGATACTTCAGAATGGATAGCTAAGGTGATGCTGCACTTTACAAAGGACTGAAGAATACTGCCTTGCAAACCTTTGTTGATGATTACCCTTTTTGAAGAAATGCTCCTGTGTGAGGTTTTTCTTTAACAGTCTTCTGTGGGATATGCGGCATATCTTGATTGATACTTGATATATCCACCCATTTTATTTTTCTTTTCACATTTATATTTAATATTGTTTTTAAATGAGATAATAAATGCAGCTAACAAATTCTTCTTGTTTTACTCTTTCCATTGCTTGAGATGTTTATATAAAATAATATTCTGATTTAGTAAATTTAAACTAGTGAAGAATCAGCATCATACTTAGTAAGACCTACCTGACAATGTCAAAAACTATTTCAGCTGATTTCTGGTAGAGTACCTCCAATGTAAGGATTTCTAGAAGGATGTCACATCATTTTATCATTGTGTAAACAGAGTTTGGAGAGTAAAGAAAGGCTCTGACAGATAGTTTTTGAATGAAATTAAGAAAACCCTGAAGTGGTAATGAAGATGAAATAACAGCAGAATTCTTCAGGGTGATCTAGAACACAGTAAGATTAAACCCAAGTTTTCAATGATAAAATTCAAGTTAGATATCAAAAAGTTAAGACTACAGGTACATAAAAGAGACTGAAAATCTTTGAGGAAGACAGAGACAGAATTGTAGTGAATAATTTTTATGAATCTACAATTTTTTTCAATAGTGGCTATATAATATTTTAATATTTTCTTCATTTAAAGCTTAATATTTCAGCACTATAATAATGGTTGTCTAGTTATGCCTATGCAATTGCTCATCATTGAAAAAACATATACAAGACATATTACCAAGAACAGATATTTTTTTAATTCAAAGTGTGTTCTTGGTGGGTTTTTTTTTTGGTGGAATTGAGGTAAAGATATTGAAATGATTGAAACAGTGCGATTTACTATTTTTTCTGTTCTTCTAATGAAACTTTTGTTGGCTTGGGACAATACAGCTGGCTGAAAAAGCTGTGGTTCATTACTATTTTTCTTTGTAAGATCAATTTTACTGAAGTTTTTGTTGTAATCCCTGGTGTTCAACCTGCCTTTTGTTTGACAGGAACCTGACAGGACAAATTGAAATGATAATTTGTCATTACTATACATAAGTAGAACCCTCACAGATATAATGTAGCAAAACCACCATCACATTTCCCCAGACTGTGTTTATTGCCATTTAAAACACTTTTATCGTACAAGGTCATGTTGTGCGCTACAACATTTCATTTTTTGTTGACAGTAATTATTCTTCCAGTTCAATGAAAAACAAGTTTGTAATGCTTTTCATGAAAATGATTACTTGGAGATACTGCCAAATTTTAGATAACTTTTCACATTATTAAAAAGTATATGAGCTTCAGCTGCCAGGAATAAAGGCAGAATAATATTCTCTTACATTAATTTTGAATGTTTCACTTTCTGTTGTTTATTGCTTTTGTACATTTTAATGCTGGTTTTTCCACAACAGTAGCTTACAGCCTGTGGTGTGGACAGGGGCATATATGGGCAATAGGAATGCCTGCCTTTGTTATTCACATTTTAGTAGTTTAAAGATTGCTGACCCATATTTATATGTGCAAAATATCTTATCCTTGAATTAGAGTTCACTCTATAAAAGAAATTTTTTTGGTACTTGTATATGTCTGCATATCCAAGTCATTGTATATATCTGTATATTTGTTTACGTCTGTATATCCAGAACACTAAAATATTATTTTTGCATTCATATATACTCTTAATTTAAATTTCATCATCAGACAGCTGGTGAAGATTATGGCCGCAGTAGTGTAAGACAGATGACAGATTTTTCAAGAGAAATCTTGGCTGCTTTAGGCATCCCATTGAATTATTTGTTTTCACATCTATTCAGCATTGCAAGACTACCTTGGGAACAGTGGGAACATTAGGCATAGTAATTTTGCATATGCAAGCTGAATACCTTTTATCCTGGATACTCGAAAAATATTTCTTAGTATTTGTCATAAAAATCTATACTTGTGTAATCATATGTACAAATGCAAGTTTCCTCAAGGAAATTGTTAATGTCAACTACAAAACAAAGTGACTGAAAGAATGCAGGTGGTTTTTTAAAAAAGTGTTTAATCTTTAAAAAAATTAAATATCCCTATACCCCATCTTAAATTAATTAAATACTAGTCAATGACACAAGTGTAATTGGCAGTCATAAACAAAAGCAGATCCAAACTTGGTATCATACTGTAGGAAACTGAGCACCAAAGCAGCATCTGTAGCTTCTCCTACTAGTAAACTGATACTATTTTCTGCCTTGAGTTTTTGTGTTAAAGATGTTTTATGTAGCAAGGTACAAGGAGTTGTTTTCTTATTTGTGCAGGCCACTCCAAGAAGAAATATGACTGTGGAGTGCTTTCTGTCATTTCCTGTCAAGCCAGCAAACAGGAGTTAGCAGTTCTCCTGAAAAAGTAAAAGTAGAGAACAGAGATTAACTTTTAGATTGGATCAAGAAGTATAATGACAGCAGAACGCTGTTACTTCAGAAAGTAATAATTGACACACAATGTAAATCATAAGAATAGAATATTTAACCAGTTAACCGTTTCATTTAATATAACTTTTGATCAATTCCTGAAGTTACAACTAGAGAAAACATCCAGTAAAGTTGGTTCTTGGTAAAAGAGGATGCAGTCCATCACTTCCTTAGAATATTATCCACATAAATAATTTTATGCTTCTCTATACAGAGTTTAGATAATATTTCAGTATTTCTTCAAAATGTAACTAATTTTCAGATTTAAGTTCTTAATCAATATTTGTAATGCAGCTGCTTTATTGTGTATGTTTTACATCATAAGACTGTTAGGATATGTACCTCATTTCAAGGTAACAGTTCAAATTGATCTAAAACAAACTTAGAAAAATCAGATCTGTGATTTCAGGTCTGACCTGTCTGCAACAGCTCTACAGAAATTCATACTAGTTCAGAGTATATGCAAATTTAGGGAGGAGTGCATCAGAATCAAAGCATTGTTTTATAAGAAATAAATACTAATATAATTCGAATGTGAACCATTGGTAGGAGTGGAAAGTCTATAATCTTGACTGCATGCCTTATTGATAACCCAGACTACACATTTCTAAACTTGAAAAATTAGCATAAGGAAGAGCAGAAGGAAGGGAGCCTGCTTAGGTACAGATTGGGGTCTTGCGGATGATTGGTTTTGGTGTCTGAAGCAGTATGTTCTCAAAATGAATATTTTAAACACAGTTGCGTCATCCATAAATATTCTATTCTGCATGTGTCCTTTGGATGTAAAGTTCACAGTAAGCCTACTAAGTGAAGCTGCAAATACAATTTTTCTTCCTTACCTAACTTCCATACAGAATTTACAATCAATACATACTGTTGCTTTGACTTTCTTAATCTTTACAGCCTCTTCCTTTAATTGGTCAGTTTCTCCCAAAGTCATTATGAAAAAAACTCACGTTCTCCTTAGAACATTAACATAATCAGACTGAACATCTTTAGGTATTGGTAGCATGATATTTAATATTCTAACCTGAGACCCTTTTCTTTCTAGCTGAAGGTTTATTTTTAATAAAGCTAATTGGAAAAGTTTTATTTAAGTTATTTGTTTATACTTTTCTTAATAAAGCTGTTCTTCATATCAAAATGCAAAATTTGATTTATGGAAAATATTCCAAGAAAAACTAAAAATCCCACATCTCTATAATTGCCAAAAAGAAATGTAGAAAGTTATTTGGAAATGTATAGTTTTAGTTTAATCCTCTAACCATGTTTATAAACTTTAAAAAACTTATAAAATTAAGTTTCAAGAGAGGGATGCCTGTTTATTTACACCTGTAGAATCTCTTGAACTCTTGTCTGTTGTTTCAGGGCAGGTTTAATAAATATACTCTCCAGTTGCCTCCTTTACTCCAGATGACATAGAATATACTAATTTCTGTTTTTAATTCAGTTGTAAATTAACTGGGATTCTGTGGATATTTTGGTGGGAATAATTTCAAATGACACACCTTTCTCACTTGACTAATTGTAAAAAATGCATGGTTTGAGAAGCAAGGAGACCCCATTTCAAAAAGTGACCATCTAAATCTACAATGGAGTAACATTCTGAGTGTCTGATTTTTGAGTAATTTTTTTCTGCACTTTGTACCAGTACTTTGTTCTAGGGAAAAAATTTGTCTGGAGATAATTTTATCAGAGAAGAGTCCAGGTTTCAACATTGTAGCAATTTTAAAATAAATTTATTTTGGCTATCCATAAAAAATAATATTCTGCTGAAGAGCTGACATCTATAGTTTAAGAAAAAGTTCAGTTTTCTGGTAGTTAGGTTTTAAAAATATTATTTTAATGCAATTATTCTGCCATTTAACTGTTGAATGTCTCCTTCTCCTCTTTTCTCTTCATTTGGTTTAGCCCTTTTTTCAAATCTACAACAAAACCAAATATTTTACACATCCAAATCCATTAGGTTGCCTGGATTTCTTTTGCTTGTTTTTGGTTTTATTTTTTGTTTGTTTTTTCATTTCTGTAAAAATGTTTATTATGTTATAAAAGAAATTATCAATGGATGGTCATAGAAAAAATTAATAGCTTTCATAAGATCTTGTTGTTGCTTCATAATCTGAGGGATGGATGTTCTTGATGTGTGAACAAATTCCTTCCAAGGCCCCTTTTAACTGCCTAACCACCCTCTGCACATGTGTCCATATTTACTTATGAAGCTTTGCCTGTAAAATTTTATTTTGTATTTTATCTAATTTTAACTATCTGGAGAACTGGTTAGTTTTTAGTGGTGTGCCAAAATCACAAGTATCTGTGTAATTTATTTGGTTTTTTTTTGAAAACTAGCCTATGTGGCTGGTTTGGAAATTTGGCATTTTAACTGCCATAGTGGGGGACGCTGTATTCTGCTGAGAGGATTGAAGAGAAAATTATGTGTCAACTTAGTAAAGTGCAGTTATGACTTTGAGCAGTGCCCCAGAAAGAGGTTGTGTGTTATAGCATAAAAAAGAACAAAGAGACACCCAAGAATAGCTTTCGATGTTATTGAAGCAAAATACTTTCACATTCGAAAAAAATCTAACATTTCAATCGTGATCTTACAACATACTAATCAGAACGTTATTTATTTCCTACAAGAAAAACTTGACCTAATATTATACTGAAGCCCTTTTTTGGTGTGTATTGCTAGGGTACCTCACCACCGTTTCTTGTTACCTGCTTATGATGCTTCATTGGAGCACTCAAAGAACTATTCTGAACTAACTTGAACATTGTTAAATATATTTAGTAAGAAACTTCTCCCCTCCCCCAAGAAACAACTAAGAGATACCATTATCACAAAATATATGCCACTGTTATTTGATGACAAAAAAATTCAACAACTGGAAATAGATAAATGCTATTATTAGGGTGTCAGTATGCAAATCAAAAAGAGGACATATTTTGTTGTGGTTTTTTAAAATAATAGGGTAAAGTTTGGAAACTTAAACACCAAAGGAAGTATTGGTTTTGCATATTGGTATTTAAATCACACCTCAGGCCATACATTTTTAAAAATGGTAATAGTTTGCAGGCATCTGTAGATTTTCATTTGTTTATTTGCATAGAGTTAGGTTAAATATATGGTGAATGAAACAGCTCAGGTAACAGAAAGCTGTCAACTACTTACAATGGTAGAGAAATAAAATGATTGTTACTCCAGTTTGTGTAATTAAAGGGAAGAAGAGAAAAATCAGGAATTGCAAATTTTGTTTTGTGATATGGTAATTACATTTTGAATGAGAAGAACTAGAAAGAAAGATTTCTATGGATCCTTGGTAGGATCTGATGGTCAGCTGATTTAACCATTACAGTGCCACTGTGCTAATTTGAAGAATATGGGGTCATAGTCTTATTTATTTTTAATTTTGAAGAATCAAATAAGTAAGAACATGACCCAAATCTGGATTAATCGATCCTTTTTTCTGGATAGGAAATTCACACTTACCGTGGGTAGATAGTGGTAACTGTGTGTTGTAATAGCCTTTCCTTCTTTTTATTGCTCTGACTTCAGTTGTGCCCTGTTTTTATAAAATAGAAATAATTTAGGTAAAATTAGGGTGGATTTTCCTAGTAAATCAGAGCTTGTGAGGAGTTAAAAAAATCTGTTTATTTTCAATACTCAGTAACTTTCTTCAATGATATGCTTGTAAGTGTTTTTTCACGTTTTCCATTTTGCTAGTATTAGTAGTAGTAAAGACACCAAATTCGACCTTGTCGAGGCCAAAGCCAGGATCTTTTTCTAAGGAAGTGGGCCCCCTCTACTGTTAGACGGGAGGAAAAGCTGTTGCATGCAGGCTTCTTTTTTCTTAACGAAGTAGTGCAAGTACGAAGATGACGTAGGAAGGAAAATGCAATAACCAAAATCTCAGATTTTTTTTTTCCTTTCTTCATAATGCAGCATGGGATTGTATGTAGAGATGTGGCATTCTATTTTCATTTTATGCATGTGGTGGTCACAATCTCTAGAGTCTCAGGAAAAATTAAGGACAGTGTACAGGACTTGGTGACTTGTCAGATCTCTAACTCTCATGTTTTTGGCTGCACAGCTTCAGGCAACTGTATCTCTACCTGTGAGAATTCACCCAAGATTCAGGAACTTTTTTAAAATTTTTTTTTGGGAATGTATGTTTGTTGGTAAATGTGTATTTCAATAATATTACTTTTGCTATAAAAGTAACCTTTTAAAAATAAATTTGATTGCAGCATGAAGTGCCAAAGAACCATATTTTTACACTAGTGCCTGAAAAAAAGGTCTAATTTTATTTTCTTCTGCTGTAAAGTAAAGAGATGCATTAACTGCAGGTTACTTACCTAATTGATGATGAAGGAAATAACAAAACTGCTCTTTTGAAGACTGCCTTCTCTGGAATGGTTTGGTAGTTGTTTTAAGAATAGCAACTTGGTTGTTTTTCTTTCAATTAATGAGAGTGTTAAAACTTCTTTCATCAGTACTAATAAAAGGACTTCTTAAGACATATTTTAACACTATGAAGGCAGTTTCCTTATCTGTGTGAGTTTTCATATCCTGTAAAGATAACCTAGCTATATGTATTTTAAGTCCTTTGAATGATTCAGATTTTATTTTAAAATATAAAGAGGTATTTATGAAAGGATGTCTTTGTCATATGCAAAGAGAAAGATTTCTTTTATCCACTGGTCAGCTCTTTTAAGTATGAAAACATGAGAACTTGTTGAAAGAGGTTAAAAAAGATGTTTTTACTGTAGTATGTGCTCCATTAACATAAGCAAGAAATGGAAGTTTCTTAATTGTCATCTGAGAGAAACTAAAGGAATACTCACTCCCTTTATGACAGAAGAATGGGATTTGGATTATCATACACTTACTAACACTGAAGATAAGAAGTACATAAGAATCTGGGGAGATGTTGTAAGAAGTGTATTCAAGAGACTTTTATACTGTATTTCTGTATTCTTAAAGCAGTGCTTTCAAAGGTGAGATGTCTCTCCTGCTGTGCAGTGTTTTTAATATGGCAGTTCTGGGAGGGGAAAATGGATTTTTAAAATGCTTTATCTTCAGGTGATACTTTAAAAATATTATAACATTGTCATTAGAAGTCTCTGAAAGTCTCTGTGTTTCCTTGAGAATGATTACATCACTGTTATTTTTTAGTCCAACAATAGTTTTTTTATGCAAATGGAGATGGAAGTGTTTTCTCCCTTGAAATAACTTAATTTCATATAAAATATAGATCCAGATTCACTTATAAATCTACTCCAAGTCCATTCAGAATTGAAGATGACTGAAAAATAGCAAATTCATAAGAAATAGCATTTGCAATAACAGCTATTGGGAGTCATTATTATAATTTTTAATCAGCTCTTTATAATTTTACAAACAATCTGCATATTCTTATATTCTTATATTCCTTTTACTCTTTTGCTACTTCAGCATATCTAATCTTTCAGGCTTACAATAAAGACTTTTTGTGAAAACTGTACTCTGAAAGTCCTCCACTTTGTACCTGTTTCTAAATTCCCTACTCTCACTTCCTGTCCACCAGCAAACCTTATGCTTATTCTGATGTCTTTAGGTATCTGCTGTTTTCTTTTGGTGTCCTCTTTTTTTTCCCTCTGCTGTGATATGCAGAACACTGTTATTAAAAACTTCTGGTTTTATTCAAACAGGGTTTTTCCTTTTGCTCCTAAACTTAATATTGAATACATTTGTTTCTCCTCTTTTTCCACTCCACATGAAGTTAAAACTCAAATACCTCATCTTCAATTCTCTGCAGTTTCCATTTCAGAAATTCTATTTTGCTAGCTTTTCCTTCTTGCATGTTAACATGACTCTTACCTATTAGAGAACACTGTTAACTCTTCTTTAGAACAGTTGTTTGTGGAGAGGGCAATGGTTCATCAAGTCCATAATTTCCTTTTTGACTGTGATTTTCTCTATAGGAAAGTTTCTAAGAAAAAGTCTTTTAATAAAAAGTGTAAGAACAACACAATCATATATCAGAAGCCTTCTTAAGACATTTTCATCTCTCAGCCATTTTCATTTTTGAGTCTTCTATGCAGGATGTGGATACTATTGAATGAACAACAACATGGTTTTCTTTTCTATGAACTTGTATAGTGTGCCCTTCAGCTCATACAAACATTTGTTATCTGTAGCCTCTCTTCACAAAGACATCCAGAGACCAACTATTTGTTACATAAAGAACTGAATTGTTCATCTTTGAACTTCATTTCCACTAGCTTCATGCCAGGCCTGGTCCCCAAATCAGAAAACAGAAAAAAATATTTAGGGTATCACCTTTCCTTAGACATAATCTTGTGATGAGTTTACATCTGTTGTATTTGCTTGCATTCTGTTTTTCTTATATATTTGCCATGTATTATTGTGGGTTTATCCTAATTATGAAAACCTGTATTAATTTTAAAATTTCTCTGGTCCATAATAGTGAGTGATAAGGAAGCAAGCTGTTTCAGAGAGTCCCGTATGTTCCTGAGATCTCTAGCCAGCCTCCTGCTACAGAATGTTGCTCAGGCATTGCCTTCTTTGGCTTTTGGGTATCTCCATGGGTAGAGTTTCTACAGCCTCTTGGGACAGCGTGTTCCAATGTTCAGCCATCCTCATGGGAATTCTTTTTTTATACATCCAGTCAGAATATTACATGTTTCAGCTTGTATCTACTGCCACTTATCTGTGCAATTCTTCTGTGAGTCTCACTCCCTCTTCTCTACACCTTCCAATTACATGGCTGCAGGCAGTGCTGAGGTCCCAACTTAGTTTTCTTTCCTTACAGATTAACAAACCTACTTTTCTTAGGTTTTGAGTCATTCTCTGGACTTGCTCCACTCTGTCAGTGTCTTTCTTGCACTTAGAAGCCTGAAAGTTAGCATGCTATTTTCCATGTGGTCTTAAGATGGTGAAAATCACTTCCTTCAGTCTGCTGAGAACAATTTTGTTAATACAGATGAATATGTCGCCTTCATTACTGCAAGGACATACTATGGAAGCTTATTAGCTTACTAAATAAGTTCCTGTCCACCAGAAACCAGAAAAATACCTGTACCTACTGGATGGGGTGATCCCATTCCAGCTGCAACATTTTGCATTTAATCATTGTTGACCTCCTTGGCAATTCTGGCATCAAAATACTTTTATGTCCCAAACAGCAGCCTTGCCTTCCACTTATCAACCACCCCCAGTCTGGTGTTGTCACAACTGCAGTTCTGAGTTGCAGATGCAGACAACTCAGATTCTTTAGCAGCCTGGAGATGAAAGTTAAAAATAGAAATTCAGAATTTTCAATTTTTAAGACTAAATGTGTTTGAACAAAACTTTTATTATTGGTTAAAAACAGCTAGTAATTTCACTGCTAAAGAACAGTCCAACTGTTATGGTGAAAGTCACTGATCAGCAACAAATTGCAAGAGAGTACCTTCATGCTTAATTCAGTGCAAAGTAAGATTAAAAAAAAGGTCAAAAAATTGTCACTAGTGGGAGGTTACAGGTACTATGTTTTTTCCTCCTCTCTGGGTTCCTATGTTCAATACTTGCTCAGCTTGCCTCTGCAGTGACTATGTTTGCCATGATGTGTTTATTTGCAGGCACTTAGAGGAGCTCATTTAGAAGCAGATTTTAGAGTTTCAGCCCAGTGCCCACCACTTTGCCTCTCACACAGCTGACCTGTCATTCCTCCTATTCTCCAGTCACTTTTAACACTTGTGTGCACAAGAAATTATACTTGGTGCTTCCAATTTCATAACTTTAAAAAAATTGAATTCTATGAACCGATTAACATCCTGTGAGGGAAAGAACTGCTGTCTGAAGACAATCCATGCTTCCAACATTACCTAGAATGACAGGCACAACATGCTTAACTCTGATTGAAATGTACAAACTTTGCCCCTTCAGGTGGAAAGTGTGAATCAAACTTTTTCTAATGACCAGTGATTACAAAAAATACGGTTCCACTGAGATGAAGTATCACTGGTTATTCGAGAGCTACTTAAATTAATTTAATTTGATTAAGGATCTGCACTGTCCTTGAATTTGGGATGATCTTGCCAACTCTTGTGTGTAATTTTACTCTCCTCTAGAACTTAATTTTTTCCAGTTAACATGGTGTTTTCCTCCCTGCCACTCTTACTCAAGGTACATTGAACAAAACCTGCTATTTTAAATTTCTGCTTTGCTTTCTCCACTTCAAAACCTGGACCACATTTTTAATCAAGTCCAGCCTTTTTCTTGTTCCATGCTGTATTACTTGCAGTTGTGCCTCCTCTTATCTGTACCACAGGTTACAATTTCTAGGTATGCTTAGAAGACAAAAATTAAGAGGTAAAATGGCAGTTGCAGCATGGAAAACTGGAATAGCACTGCTGTGGTTTAATGCCAGCTGGCAACTAAACATCCACAGAACTGGAAGGTAAAGGTGAGAAAACGCATGAATTGAGATAAATGGCATAGAAAAGGAAGTAGATGATGATGATGATGATGATGAGATGATGATGATGAGATGATGATGAGATGATGATGATGATAATAATAATAATAACAACAATAATAATAGAGTTGGAAAACAAAACAAGTGATGCCCAGGGCAGTTGCTGATCACTCCCTGATTGATACCTGGACACTTTCTAAGCAGTGGCCTCCAGCCAGCTTTCCTGCTTTTATTTATGTACTAAGCATGATGTCATTGTGGTATGTCCCCTTGGCCAGTTTGGGTCAGCTTGTGTGTCTCCAGCTTTCTTGCTGGCTGGGCATGAGAAGCAGGGAAGTCTTGACTTAGAATAACCACTACTTAGAAACAATAAAAGCCATCCGTGTTTTACCAATGTTAGTCTCATGTTGAATCCATTGAGAGCATTGTACAGCTACTAGAAAGAAAATTAACTATTCCAGCCAAAACCAGGACCACATTTACTACCATTATTTAATACCATTGACAAAATATTCAGGTTCCACACTTTCCAGTTAATCAACTTCCCTGTCTTTTGATATATACACCTAGATACCATTCTCTTATAAATGAAAATATTCTCCTCAGGGAAAATTTAGCTTTTTCTCAGTGGGTACTTTTCCTTTTGGTTTTAAAATGACAGAATCAGAGAACAGTAAAAGTTGGAAAGGGTTAATCTGGTACAATATCTCTGCTCAAGCAGGACCATCCTAGAGCACATGATGCAGGATTGTTTCCAGACATTTTTGGAATAACTCCAGTAAGGGAGACTCCACAGCCTCTCCAGACAACCTGTTCCAGTGCTCCAGTGCTCTGTAGGCCACCTGCACAGTAAGTTCTTCCTTAGTGTGCAGGTGGAGTTTCTGTGCACCATTTTCTGCCTGTTGCCTCTTGTCTTGTTTGGCACCACCAAGGACAGCATGGTCCATCCTCTTCTGTCACATACCTGTATACATTGAAAAGTTCCCCTCTCAGTCATCCCTTCTTGAGGCTGAACAGGCCAAGCTCACTCAACTTTTCCTTGTAAAAGGGATGCTCCAGTCCATTTATCATGTTTCTTGCCCTTGGCTGGAGCTGCTCCAGGGGCTCCATGTCCCTCTTTTCCTGAGGAGCCCAGCACTGGACACAACACTCCAGGTGAGGCCTCATCAGAGCTGAGTAGAGGAGCAGGATCACCTCCTTTGATAACAGCGAGATCAAAGTCCTGTGACTGTACACAGATCTATATTTCATCCTCTTTGTTCCCCATATAGCAAGTGTTAGTTTACATTTGTTTGTGTCAATATCCCAGTAGGATTGCAGAAGGATGCCCCATAATTAAGTAATTGTAATTAAGTCTTTCACTATTTGTGCTTGTTTGACCCTCCTTTTGCTACTGGGGTGGTCACGATAGCTCTGCCCTTCCCACACCTTGTCTCTTCAAGACTGGAGATATTCCTACCCCTCTTCAAAGCTGGTTTAAGGTCTCTCAACAAGCCCTGGTAGCTTGGAAGCTAAGATCCTTTACCACCTTTGGGGCAGCCCCATTTTTTACCAGCAGGCTTGCTTTTGTTTAAACTGATTGTGATCAAAACCCCTTTTTTTTTTTTTCTCATAACACCTGTCTCCAAGCCAGACACCCATCTGCATGATTATCCTGTTTCTTGCCCCATCATTCAGAGCAAATGGCAGGACAGAAGAGAATACAGCACGTGCCCCATGTCCCTTGACCGGTAATCCCAAAGCCCTAAATTCTGTCTTTACTGTCCATAATCTTCCTGTTGGGTCGTCATCACTGCTCACTTAGAAAACCAGTAGAGGGTAATAATATGGGCTGAATCAGGCTGGGAAGTTTCTTGGTGACATCCTTCCCTGGAACTCAGTGATAATTCACCTCCTGGTGCGTTGGGTATAGTTGGCATATTGGGCCCTTCATTCCTCTAAGAAGGGGACTACTACCCTTCTTTTCTTCATATTTGAGGAGACTGTGATCTCCTCAAATAGCAAGGGGTGGGCTGCCCTGCCCTAGGCAATCCCTCTATCCCAGGAGAACCTTCATCCGCTTCCTCATTTCCCTGTTTTTCAGATTCCAGGGCCTTAGAAGGTCAAGGTATAAATAGACTCAATATCTATTCTAAATGGTTATCTTAGGAAGATGTCTAATTATCTCAAATATAATAAAACCCCCAGACATTGTGAAAATAAGAAACAAACAGCAGAATTATAAAACTAAACAAACATTAAGCTGCTTTATGATTTGTCCTTTGGATTATCTCTTTCAGTTAATAGATGTCATATTTTACATTCATATGGAAAGAAATCCCACTGAATCCTTATTTCCTTTTCTGCTTGCTGGCAAATGGGTTTTTTTTGTGAGCTTTATGTGTGTTTTTTGCTAACATTAAATAGAGTTGCTATGTTAGCATAGGAAGTATAATATAAAGTTCAGCTTAGAATTTTGGATTCTGCCATTGCAAATCTTTCATTTAATTTTTTGTCAAGTTAGTATGATTTGGTTTCAGACAGTAATCCAGGAGTGTGATTGTGACACAAATATCTAACATATTCTGTAAAGATCTGCTGATTGTTCTTGCCCTCAGTTTTATAAATGAAAAAAGAGACATTTTAATTACAGTTATATCTGACAAGAATGTTTGAAACATTTAACTTCTCTGAAAATAGAGGTATCCCTTAAATCAGTGGTAAATTGCTGGTACAGATTTGTTAATTCTGCCTTTAAGAACTCTGTTTTAGGATTTTTCCTGTAGAGGGTGACAGAGTACTGATGATTTCTTATTTCATTGTTGAAGTTCTAGAGATTGTTCCTGTCCCCATTAAAGTCAATTGGCATAGGCTCAGAAAAAAATTCTCCATAGTAATAATTTAGGCCAGTTTATCAGGTGATCTTAAAGCTCTGTTAATTATAATTGTTGCCTAAATATACCAGTTTACATTATCTCACAGACTACTGCAGTCCTTTGGAGAATCTGATAGCAGATTTAAATCAGAAGATTTACATATATTTTCAGATCTAAATATATTTCAGATTTATATAAATATATTTTATATTTAAATATAGTTTTATTCTTCTGTAATTACGATTGTCATATGATGTATGTCAATAAATTATTTTCTAGATAGATGTACTAAAATGCCCACTTTGTTTCCATTTTTCTCCAGGACATTATTTATACCTATATTTATAACTTTTTATACTGTGCATCATGCTCTAGTTTCATACAACACCGATCTCTTACCATAAAAAACTTTATAAGGCATATGCAACCAAATGGATTTTTGAAGGTTTCTTTCCAAGTACATTTTAAAAAAGTAACAGTATTAAAAACTGCAGAGTAGAATTCTGCAAGACAGAATTAAATTTCAATAAAAGATTTATGGAACCTGCTTAAGTCCTACTTAAGATTAAGAATGACACACTATGGAATTGGCAAGCACATAAATGCCTACTGTTGATTCCAGAGAGGTTTCTGAAATTCTGGGGTAATTCTATAAAGAAAAAAGTGTTATGCATTTGAAGTATCACAATCCCAAGCATTTCCATGTAGGGAGGACATTTTTTTCCCTTGAAACTCTTTCAGGGTGCCAAGTCCTAATAACGCTGTAGAATAGAATCCTTTGTGTTATTTATGTTCCAATTCTTTCAAATCTGCAAAGTGACTAGCTTAACATCTATAGAAAAGATACAGAAATGACTCCAAGTGAATTGTATGAATAGTTTTTTGATGTTACATTTCATTTTACACTCAAAATTTTAGGAATTTCAGACTTCAAAAAAACCAACTTACAATAATGGGTTTGAACAGAAGCATTTATAAATTCAACAGCCTAAATAGGAATATCTAGGCTCTGAGGCATCCTGTGATATTAAACCCTGTTAAATAGCTATGTTCCTCTTTTAATGCACTTACTCTTTTGCCATTAAGTAGTAGCTCATCTCCAGGCAATTAATTAGTTATGCAGTCTTATTGTATGTAGACTTATAGACTCATCTTCTTTTCTTCTAATTTCTCACAGTTTTGTAAATATTTCTTTGAATTCTTCTCAGCTTTTAGTACATGATCAAAATAACAAATTATTTGAAGTACAGCAGATGGTGTATTTTTCTTATAAAGTAAACTCTCTGTGCTTGTGTCTGACCTCAGAGAAATGTACTCGTTTATTTGTGCATTACATTCTGGCTTAAGCACTATGCTTGGAGAGCCTGGGTTAAGTCTAGTTTGGTGAGACAGATTGCTTGTGCTAGCTTGAGAAAAAGCTGAGGAATCTGGAATGCCGATGCACTTTTTTGCTAAGTACTTTTGATACTTTCTAATCTTTAGAATTTTACAAAGCCATGATGCGTTCACTGATATATCAATAGGCAAAATTATGCTCCCAAGATTAGTCTATACAGTGCCATAAAGCTTCTAACAGTATCTGTCGTGAGTCTAGGATTACAACCAAAACCTTGCTTAGCTGCTATGCCACTAAATGAAGCCTATATCCCTCTGAAACACAGACCAGGGGATTGGTCGCAGCATGGTTCCTTCTGTGCTATGTCCTTTCCACTGACCTCTCGTTCCCTTCTCCTCAGGACTGCTCTTCAAAGCAATTTATGCTTGTAATTGTTTTTTGCTCATGTTGACCAAGTCCTTTCCTTGGAATTAACTAATAGTTATCAGAGATATTTGTGCATTACAGTGGCAGAAATGCTGCCTAACACTCCTCCCGTTCTTTGACAGAATTTTGTAGAAGTACAATAATTTCCCTTAATCTCACCCCATAAATTGTGGGGGTTTGTTTGTTTGTTTGTTTCTGTGGAATCGTGACAACATTTGCAAACATGGGAAAAAAATGATTGATGAAATCACATTTTACTGACTTGCAAAGTGAATTTGACCTGATATTCTGAAACATTTTTATCAGAAATTTCTCAGGAATGGAAGTGCTCTAGACTTTTAAGTCACAGCAAATGGTTTTATTATAGTGCTAAACATACCATAGCCAGCTTCATGTGTGTTCTGTTCCTCTTTTGAAAATATATTTGTAAAAGTATGTGTATCTGATTATGATTTTGGAAGTTGTTTTAATGCCATTTTAGGTAACATTGTTCTGTTAGGATGTTAAAAATATACTCAGATCAAAGACAAAAAGTGAATACAGCAGCTTAGAATTTCCTTTGAATATTTAGAGGTGCATGTGTTTCCTGTACTGTGTTCTCTTAAAAGTTTCATCTCTTGGTGTATGCCTGCCATTTCTGTGTAAGTGCAACTAATCCCCTTCTTAATTACCTGTAGGAAGCTGAATGGTACCTATGGTCTCCTCAGCAGGCCGTGCATGTAACTGCTAGGAAACATTAGTCTGATAAACATTAGTCTGAGAAATATTAGTCTGAGAAATATGAATACTATCCCAGCTCTTTGAGAATGTGATAATTGACAGGTATTGAACTTTGCTAACACATAACATTTTATTAAGACTTCTATCACCTGATTATCTCTTTTTTTATCCTTTTCTTCCTCACTACTATGCTCTTCAATTAATTTATTAACCTCTCTTTCTAAATAGGAATCATATTGCCATCCAAGATTTTCTACTTTACCTGGAACAATTCTCTTCTGTCACCCCATACTTTCAGTATTGTGTTATTTACTCCAGGAAATTAAACCATGGTATACCAGCCATTCTTCACAGCCACCTCTGACTCTTCTCTCCACTTCTGTATCACTCTCAGGTGCTCTAATGCCTCAGCATGGTCTGGCCTTACAGCTGCTCCTGTTTTGAGCAGGAGAGTGATTTGATCAGGGAGGCTATTATCAACTTCTATGGTCTTGTGATACTGATCTGCCTGCTTTCAAAGAAGTAACACATTGGAGGGTTGTTTTTAGCTTGCATTCCTATGTGTCTGGAATTCTCTCCTTGGTCCCAAGTAAGATGTAAAAAAAATTCTGCTCCTTTCAAGTGACTGCATTTATTCTCTAGTAGGAAAAACTCTGTTCAAGGTAATTTAAAATAGACACAATCATATAATAGATTTTATATGTTGATTAGCAGTTAAAATATTAAAATGCTTATCATACTCTCTGTTCAAAGTAGTTGTTTCAAAGAAAGAACTTTAAAATGCTTGTTTATTGTCTTTTATGTGAGATCAAATACTTGTTTAATCTTGCACAGTATTCTTTGCAGAATCAATTAACTTGTTCTTTCTTTATGCAGCAGCTCAGAAACTCCTTGTAATTAACAGAAAATTAAGCACTTTAAGCCTGTATTTTTTTAAAAGTACATTTTTCATAGAGTACATATTTCTTAGGAAAGTTTGTGAAAAGTACAAAAACTGAACACTTCAATTTCATTTTTAGTATCTTTGGGTGGTCACTGGAAGACGAAAAAGCTACTGTCACTTCAAGATTTTTCTTGTAATGAATTTCCCTCATTAGAAGGTTCTAGTTCTTTGCTTTTGCTTTGAGCTTTATAATGATGCAGTTAAATGTATAGCTGGCAGAATGACATCTGTTTTTGTTATAACTTTTACCTATGAGATGTGACTATACAAAATCTGCAAAATTTGATATAACAGTCATTGCCTTTAAATAGGACAATACAACATGCTTAAAGCACTGTCAAGATGAACTTTTGGAAGTTAGGTATGTACCAGCTCTCCAAGTTCTTTTGTCAAAAGGACCAGTAAATATACATATTTGTTTTGATTGAATTTAATTGAAATTTTCAGTGATTTCATTTCAATACAGAAGAGCACAGAAAAGTAACTCATCAGAACAAAAGCATGTAGAAACACTTTTTTGAGGAAAAAAGTATTTTCAAAGTTTTATTAATAATTTTGGTGATCTCTGTAAGAAAATGAGTTGTTTTTATTAAAACACAGTCTAATATGTGCCTAATATGGCTGTTTTTCAATTAATCTTTATAGAAAAAGAAGTACTTCTCTGTCTTTTTTTTTTTTTTAATCAATGGGAAATGCTATTTTTTTCTTTGTGGAACAATTTTCTTTCAGGTCTTTATTCTAGTACCTGCATAAATGCCTCATGCTACTGCCATTTTTCTGCTTTATCTTGCCCCAATTACTGACTCTTACCCTGAGCATTTTGTCCAACTCACATAATGCTTATTTGATATTGCTGGAAGTTAGATCTCTGCTTTTTATTACAGTGAAGACTGTTCATGTTTCTAGTCTATAATAAAAATCAGTCCTCAGGCTTTAATTTAAATTTATGAGCATGCTTGAGACTTTTCTTAGCTTTTCTTTTTCCTTCGAGGACAAGAAGGAGGAAGATGTGCCAGAATGAGGTATCTGGGACATGGTTAATCTATGTTCAGAAATTTAACCTACTAGCACAGTCAGGAAAAGCATTTCATTAGCTATTCATGCAAATAATGACTTGGTTCACTTCTTCTGTTGGAAGGATTTATCCTGCTGTTCTAAGTACATGGTGTCTTACCTCTTTGAAAATGTAACAAACCCTCTCAATATCTGAAATGCAAGGTGTCAGTGGCCCTTGTTGACTTAGTTGGAGAAAAAGGGTAATAAAACTGCTGATCCAAGGGCTTTCCTCTTCTATAGTTACCCTTGAAACATAGAACACCTTAAAATATGATCCCAGGCCTACTATGATAATGTTAATGGTCTTAATGGCATCACTGATTGCTGATCTCCAGTGGGTCAGTTTGACTAGTTTTATAAAGCCACTGAAGTTGTCTGAAGACTATACTTTGGAATAGACATCAGATGGCAGTATTTCATAGCATAAAGAACATAACTCTCCTTATACAGACTGCATTATCTAAAAGAAATACTTGGAGTTATTATGTAATTGCTAGTGTGTTTTACTAAAGAATAAAAAATAACAGTCTAACAGAGGGTGATATGTTAAAAGCATTTTAATATATCATGTTCTTATTTTGTCTACTTGTTGAAGACCAGTTCTGTGCAAACTACTCTTCCACTCAAGAAAGTGTGAAAGCATTTGTGGTAGTTATGTGTTAGTTATGATTTAATAAAATTCTTTGTCTGTCTATAAAATAACACCTTATCTCCAGTTTAAATTTTATTCTTAATGAAGCAGCTTAAAATGTAGGTTTTTTTGTAGTTTTAGTAATATCTGGGCTGTATTCTATATTTGGTCAGTGTTAGTTTTTACATAATGATTAAATTTTCTATAGAATCTTAGAAAAATACACAAAAACATAATGCACAGTGATTTCTGCATTCTGTAGTGCTATTCAATACTGCGTTAAATTTGCAAGTACATTGTTATCAAATTTCACATATGACGCAGTACATTTAAAACTTGTCTACATAATGGGGTTGACACCTGATAGCAATGTCATTCTTAATGTAAGCTGACCTTTCCTCTGCTGCTCTCATCTACTTCTGTCAGCATCATGATGTTCCCTTCATAATCTTCATCAGGAATTGTGGCTTCAGTGCTAAGTACAAAGGTGATTCCTCTCCACTGTGAGAGAAAGCTTCTTTTGCAGGATTTCTGATTTTGCTCCAAAACAGGGAGCAGTATTTGCCTTTCACACCTGGTCATGCAATTGTAAACGTCCTTCATCTCACTGAAAGCCAAGACACTGTGTGTGCTTCAAAGGAAATTCTTATTCACAAAGGAAATTCTAAGAGAAAGCATAAGAGGAACAACATATTGCAACAATAAAAATTATATAAAATCAGTGTTCTGATTTTTAAAAGATATATCTCACAGAGAATTCTCTTACAAAATATTGATTCTTTGTTCCTGTAGGATGAACAGGAAGTATGGTTATAACTGAAAAGACTGTTGTTGTTACTGTTGCTGTAAAACAAAACTTTAAGCAAATTTTCGCCTACTTCCCTTTATTATTCATCTGCTGTTAGTGAGTTATCAACACAGTTCAACATGTTTACAAAATCTTTGTCTTCCGTAATAAATGAAGTTAGTTATTTTTTTCAAACTGTAAAAAAGTATAAGGCTCAGATTTGATTGACAAAGGTGTTGTTGTGTCATGAAATTGCACCATCTTCTTTGCATAATTACATGAAAATAAATGTGAAATTTATTAGTTGTATGCATTCACCAAATAAATGCAAATAGCAATAAATGTAAGCCTTTTTATCTTCTTGAAGTTCTCTTTGCATAGCTTTTGATATTTTTGTCTCCCCATCAGCTGTGAATAGAAAAAAGGCATTTCCTTAGTTAAAACAGTGGTAATATTATGATGAAAATACCGAAATAAGATTATCTCATTAAACACATACTAGTAGCTGTCATAGTCTTATTTTATGTGCATCTCTTAAATGTTAGGTTTGTTTTTCTGAAGAATATAAGGTAGCAAGTATTTGACTTTCCTAAAAGCATTTGAAAACTGGTTGTGATAAACTGACTCAAGGGCAGGGAGGAGAAGGCAGAAACTAAGCCCTTTTCCACTACTTAATTGTAGCATTTTTCAGCTTAATAGGTAATAATCTGGAATCTTAATTTTTTCCTGGGGACTAAGAAGAACATGGTAGATCCTTGAAAAAACAGAAGAGGTTGTTCAGCAGTCCCCCTTCCTCTCAACCTCCCTGAAGGTTCAGGAATAAGCAAAGGAAAGAATAATCAAACAAAAGGAGAACACATCTGATGTTTAAGCCCTCCTCCGGCACTTTTTATGTACATAACCAGAAATCACTCAAGCAGCTGCAGCACATTAGTTACGATAGTTTAACAGGCAGCTTTACAGCTCTGATAAAGGTTGTGCTAAAGCAATTTCTTCCTCCCGTGCTCACTTGCTATGATAGCTCAGAAGTGATCTTTGGCAGCAGGGCTGTGAAAGGAGTGGTAATGTTTAATCGGTTTCTGTGGAGGAGTTAGCTTGCTTTTCCTTTGTAGATTATTATCTATAGAAAGACGTTAAGGGCAGGCAACACCATGTTGAAAACAGAATAGGCTGAACTGGTGCAGGGTCTGTGAACAGTTCTTGGGAACTGATTTAGAACGGAAATATTTTAAGCAGTTAGGCCAACATTCGATTGTATTAGACCTTAATAACAAAGTTACTTGAGAAACATGGCTCAGCAGACAAGTCCAGACAATTTGCCTGTTCCTGAAGTGGATAATACACACAGTCAAAATCCATGGCTAAATGAAGATCTTGTGAAGACCCTGAGGGAAAACCTGTTGCAGCATGAAAAGTCCAGGACAACTCAAAAATCTTCACCTGCTTCTCCCCGGCTGTGTCCAGTTATTTCTCCCCGAAATTCTCCAAGGCTCTTGAGAAGGATGTTTTTAAATAGCAACATACCAAAACAACGTCGTTTCACTGTGGCACATACCTGGTAAGTGCTGAGGTGGTTGAGATAAAATATTAATTTTTTTTCTGGAATATTTATCTCCGTGGTGTTTGTGCTTCTGTTTCTTGGTTTGATCTCTGCATTAATCCCTCTGATTGAAATAGAGCATTGTTCTGCCCAGAGTGACTTGGCAATTATTTTCTTTAATGTGCCTGTTGAAAATATTTTTTTTTTTAATTGACAATTTTGGGCCCCTCAGCCTCTTAGCAGAATAACAAAAGTCTGTTTTTCTTAACAGTGCTCAAATTAAGAAGGGCATGATAAAGAAGAATGATAGCAATGCATATTTCATTTGAAGCAGTGATTTTTATTAGAGCAGTTGCTAGAAAAACAGGAAAGGTGGTAAGGAAATCCCTTGGTAAATGATTCACTAGTAGTATTTCTTTGGTAACTTGATCACTTCTTAGATGTGGTTGTGATCAAATCTAAAAAGGAAACTCATTTTTTGCATCAATCTCCTGTAAAACAGCAGTATTATTTCATTACTTTTAAAATTATTCTTTCAAAAGATGTTGTATATGAGATTATTGTAACTCAAAACCGCATTTGTGTTTGCATTGATGGTCCTAAAATGTTGGGTTTTTTGCTTGTGAGTTCTTCCCTACCCCCACCCCCCACCCCATTATTCCTCTAACAAAAATGTAATATAAAGAAAGGAGGGTGATGACATATGTTCAAAGAAAACAAGTCATGCATTCTAAGCAGCAAATGAATATGCTCTTGAAGTTTATCTTCATTTGTCTGAAATAAGATCTACGTTATAGCTATGTGATTGGTATGTGCATTGCACATTGAATACTAGTGTGCTTAAATCTTTAGTATGTATGTATTTATGTAAAGTATTTCTTGTATAAAATAATGGTTTTACCACTGAAAAGCATAAGAAAAACATATGCCTTTATAATTAAAGAATACTTTTTTGAAACCAATGTATCTGTTCAGATATTGCATGTGTAAAATAGAAAACTAAATGAAATCAGGATATTTAATATTTCTTTAACAATTATACATAAATCCCAACTGCTATCCTGTGCTAAATAATTTATAAAATATTCTATACATAAGAATGTGAAGGTTGAAAAAGTAATTCAGGCAGATCTGGCTTACAGTGTTAGAAAACATGAAAAAAAAATCTGAACGTTTAAAGAGGGAAATTATTGTGTGTGATTATGCATGTGTAGGCAGTCCAGTATGACAGACAAAGAAAGGGGATAGATGTGAAGTTAACAAACATATTTAGGCAGGCAACATAAAAGGACACAGGCTTGTGTAGTATTAAAAGGTGAAATTTTATTTAAATACACTTTCTCTTGTGTAGAATGCCTTTTTTACTCTTAGTGTAGAATGCCTTTTTTGCCATGATGAGAGTAGAAAACACTTGAGGTTTTCCCAAATATATGAAATACTGGACCTGAAATCAATACTTCATTGTTATGGTTTATGAGACAGGCTGATCAGGGTAATAATGTTTTTTTCCATCAAGTAGAGAAGTACAGAGTCAAGCAGCAAGTTACAATGAATTACCTGAGAACCTGCAAAGAACAATATTTCTTATTTTTCTTTCTGAAGTGAAAAAGCAATGACATACATGATCAGACTTACAAGCTCATGGGCTTACAAAGGGTGTACAAAATTTATTTGTTGCCAAAGTCCATCAAATCTGTAGTTACTGATATGTCCTCCCTTGGTTATCTAGTCAGAAAACTGAGATACTATGTGATAGACCTGTAGCTACATAGGCGCTATAGTAATTTTAATTTCATGTGCATATAATCCACTTTAGACAGCTTATAGGAAAAAAGTGCATTTGAAAATGGAGTAGTTGTGGCCTTAATTCAAAATGTTATACTGTGAAGGATCCGTTCTGGGTTAGTTTGGCCCACTGTAGTCATCAACACGTCTGCTTTATTTTCCTAATATTATCAGTTTTGTTATTTAAGAAAAGTGGTTGAATTCATGTATACCTCTTTTCTGTTTAGTGCACTGTTCATACAGGCGTTAAAAATGTTAATGTTCTTACTCCAACTACCAGTAAGTTGGTAAGCCATTCTGACTTTGCAAAATGTCCCTGATTTTATTTTTTTTATGTTCTTTTTTTTTTTTCTGGTGATTTATATTATGTATATAGATAGGATAAGAAGTAAATGTATGATGCTAAAGATACTGCTGTGTGTTGCAGTGATGCCAAACAGCCACCACAGATCCAGAGTGCTAAAACCCCCTAATTTAGATTGTACCTAGCTCCCTGATTTCAAGGTTCAGCATTCACATACAGTCAAGAAGTGAGTGGGAGTTTAATGAATTGTTCTGGCAATCCATTTCTCCCCCTTTTTATGATAAAGTCTGTAGCTCACCCTCTCTAAAGGCTTGGATTGTAGAACTTTTGACACCAAAATGCATTTTCTTTATCACCTGACCATTATCTTTTCACAGTAATAATTGGGTTATCACTTTCAGTCATTTTACAAGTCCTTCTCTACTTCTCTTTTTTTATTCTTCTCTAGCTGTACCCCTGAATTCATTCAAGCACTTTAAAGATAAACTGCTACTTTAAGGATTTTAGAGAGGAAAAGGTACAGCCTTCAGAGTTGAAATAGAAGGGTTTAAGCGGCAGAGGTTCATAAGGCCTTGATTTTTGCTAGAGAAATTGCTGAATATCCCTCAGTTTCTGAGAATGTTAGTTCTGCCTAAAACTGAAATTAAAACTAGTTATCTTGAACTTTTAGCCTAGATTCCTCTCAGTCTGTAAACAACATCAGTCTACAATCTGTAGGAAAAAACCACAGAAACTACAAGTGTTTAAGTTTTGTGGCCAGAATTTCAAACAAACTCTACCCAAACCTAACTTCCAATTCCTCACAAATCTGTCTTGTATTACTGTAAAAGTGTTCATATTGCTTTAAGATCTCATTAATATAGTGACACATATTACCACCACAGCACATATTACAGCTGGACTTGGAAAAGATAAATTAAGTCCTCTGGTATCTGCTTGACAAAATCAGTTTCTGGATTGTCTTGAATTGCTCTTCATAATGCTTTTAAAATGGGCTGATTACCTCAGTGTCTTTTGGCTTGACAGCCCGTCCTGCCAAGGGTGGAATCACACATGCTTTGATTTGTGAGGAGGGAGGGAAAGAGTCTGTCAGCTCCCATATGTGTGGATGTCCAGCGTGTGTGATCCGTCACACACACACTGTCCAAAGATCTGTGGAAGGATGTTTAGATACTTTAAATCATACACTCTTAGTTAAGTCATGTGCAAAGTCAGCTTTCCCTAATTTTCTATGAAAAATTCCTCTCTGTAAAGGGAGGAAAAGCAGGAAAGATAAATATTTGGAGCAGGATAGTAAGGTCAGTGGAACATAACAACTAAATTATATCTGTTAATTGAAAGGATGAAGTCATGGAACACATGTGCTTGTTTATTTTTTGACTTTTGTTTGCTGCCTTAATATTTCTCAGTGAATACAAAATGATGAACTAGTTGTTTTTTTCTGTGTTGTATATAAGTTTGGAGAGTCTATTTGCTGCCTTTGTGATTTTTGGTGTGTGTGTATTCAGAGACAGCAGCTAGTGATATATGCCTGTCTTCTATTTGTTTATTCACAGGTCCTGTGTGAGGGTTTCTCTGATAACTGTTCCCTCTCCAGCTCTTATGGAGTTCATTTAGTACTTCCTGATGTTCAGGGCTTTGTGCTCTTTTTTTTAAGACATGTACCCCCAAACCTAAGAATTTAATGCAATTAATGAAACAAGTATGTGCTCAGTTAAATGGGGTACTTTTGTCTGAATTTAGTCAGTCTTTGTCCCCACCCATAGTAAATATTTTACATTGACTTTGGCATTCAGATATGAAAACGATAGATGCCTTAGAAATAGTTTAGATAGATATGGGCAAGGTGTGCCATTTTAAGTTTCAGGAATGTAACTGTCATAAGTGTACCCATAAAAACAGGTTTGTCTTTATTTTTATTGCACAATATCTTTCCATTCACTTTTACTGCTAATTACAAAAAACAACGGATCCTCAAGTGTTAGCTATAGGTAGATTGCAGAAGACCAACTTATTTAATTTGATGTGATTCTACACAGCCTGGTTCAGTGCATTTCAACCATGAAACCAGAATGAAGCTCTACCACACTGAATCATTTTTTTTAAATCACTACTCTTTTCTTCCAACTTTCAGTATAAATTTTGCTAAAAGATTTTTAATACCTGTGTTTTCCTCTCTCTCACTACTCTGTACTTTTCAGGAACTAAAGTAATTACATTTTGGCATACGGAAGTAATTTGAAAAGGAAGAAACATCAAAGCAGATATCTATACAAGATAGTAAGTGATTAACTAGTTCAGAAAACCAAATATCCAAAGCAACATGGTCATCAGATTGCTGGAGGTGTTCTATCCCTTTTTTCCATGCTGGTGAGACCCCACCTGGAATACTGCATACAGTTCTGGGGTTGCCGGCAGAGGAATTACATGAACCTGTTGAAGCAGGTTAAGAGAAGGGACAAAAAAAAAAAAAAAAAAAAAAAAAAAAAAAAAAAAGGTTGGGACGCTTCTCCTGTGAGGAAAGGCTTGGAGAGTAAGGAGTTGTTCAGCATGGAGATGAGGCTTCATATAGAGTTTAAGAAGATGGGATTGCTTGAGCAAGATGATGTTTACCATCAAGGTACTGAGTTGTATCAAATAAGATGTAGTTTTACAAGGGCAAGAGATGGATTCTGCACCCAAGGCAGGACCATGCTGGCTGTGTGTAGACTGAAGAATGAGAGGCTGGACAGCAGTGCCATGGAAAGGGCCCTGGGGCTCTGGTCCATGGCAAGTTGAACATGAGCCAGCAGTGCCCTGGCAGCCAGGAGGGACAAGCGTGTTCTGGGGACATCAGGGACAGCATCACCAGCCAGGCGAGGGAGGGGATTGTCCTGCTCTGCTCTGCTCTGCTCTGGAGCAGCCTCACCTTAAGTGCTAGGGACAGTTCTTGCGAGCCACAATAAAAAAAAGATAACAACCTATTAGAGAGCATCCAAAGGAAGGCCAAAAGGATGATGAAGGATCTGGAAGGGAAGTCATGTGAAGAGTGCCTCAGGTCACTTGATTTATTCAGCCCGGAGGAGACTGAGGGGAGACCTCATTGCAATTTACAACTTTCTTGTGAGGGAAAATGGAGGGGCAGGTACTGATCTCTTCATTCTTGCGATCAGTTACAGAACTCAAGGAAATGGCATGAAGCTGTGCCATGGTCAAGTTGTATATCAGGAAAACATTTTTACCCCAAAGGGTGGTTGGGCACTGGAACAGGCTCCCCAGTGCAGTGATCACAGCACCAAGCCTGAAAGAGTTAAAACCCCATTTAAATAACACTGTCCGGTGCATGGTGTGACTCTTGGGTTGTTGTCTGTATGGCCAGGAGTTGGACTTGATGTTCCTGCTGGGTCTCTTCTAACTCAGCATATTCTATAATTATATGACAAAAAAGTTCATATATGCCTATGTAATCTCACTAGTACTTATTCAATTTTAAAAAAAATCTCAGTTTCTTCTACTATTGGTTTCTCTGGGTCTGGATTGAAGGCACTTGAGATGGTAGTTCATGTTCAGACTCAAGTGTTTATTATTTCTTATCAGCAAAACAGTCTCATTACTGTGAGTTTGGCAGCTTTTCATTAGAAGGCACAAAATGGCTAACTATCTCTTGTTACAAGGTCTTTTAAGACTAAACTTTCCAATTATGAAAGGACACCTAGATTTTCTTCCCTGTTAACCCAATTACTGATCCCACAGAGCCTGCCCATTTACAAAACATCACCCTAACCCATGAAAAAGAAGGATGAAGAAGCATGAAGAAGAAACTCAGGACAACACCCTGTGCTGTTTATCTTGCTTCCATCCAGAACATACTAAAAATCCCAAAACCTAAATTTCTCACCCAAGTGATTCACCTACACCACTCTCTATAATGTATTCACACTTTTGTGGATTCTAGTCTATCCTGATGTCTAGGAAATTTTCTCCATGAGTAACAGTCAAAGTCAGTGCTCTCCTGGGGGTCAGGACACCCCAGAGCAGACAGAGAAATATTCCCGATGTCCTGGGTTTCCACATTCTGCTACTTCCTTGTTTTTCTCTCATGAATTTTATTCACACTTTCTAAATCAGATCACTCTTATTGCATTAAGTTTCAGTCAACGTAACAACTGGCATATTAGAATGGACTCTATTCCATTTTTTTCAGACTTTAGACTGAGCTATCACACTCCTTTTCTACAAAAAATGTGAACCATTTTACATAAAATATACCATCATGTATAAGGCCACGTATCCACTCTTGAAATTCTCTTACATTAGGAGGTGCATGCTTGCGTGGATGCATAGGTTAGTAGGGCAGAAAGAAGAATAAGCTTTGAGAACACAATGCTCTCCAAAATTTTACAGAATGGTTTGTGGTAAGCTAAGAAAGCTTCACAATGGTATTAACTACTGACAAATTTATTTACTGTAGATAAATAATACTGCTTCTCCACAGCTAAAGAAAGACAGATGGGGAAAAAGTTAATCTTTCCATAAAGAAAGAAATGTCAAAGATGCATTTTCTCAAATAAGAGTTGTGTTAAAGAGAGCTTATAGGTCTGGGTAGGAAATTGAAAACCACTTCAGAAAGATCAGTGAGCTATCAAAGAGTAGATTCTAAGTCTTTATTGTACAGGACAAATAACTGAGCAAGGAAGAACAGAGTGAAAGAGGGATAGATTTGGCTGACTAGATTTAGTAGTACAGGAATTGTAATATATAAAAATACCTGTTGCATCCCTCCTTTTCTTTCACAATAACATGTGGAATATACTCAAACCATTTTGACTGAGCCTTTTTTTCTTGCCTATGACCTGCTTGCCTTTTAAAATTGGAATTTCATCAGTGGTATTTTCTGGACCATGCTATTTTCTGACCTATTGCCTTTAATGGCATGTCCTGTGTTAGACAGTATTTGGGAGAAATTCTAAAAGAATTAGCAGCAGTGAAACAGAGTTCTTAGAGTTCTTTTGTTTAGTACCTATCTCAAAACCTAAAACCACTTTGCTAAAATGCTACTGAACCCCAGAGTTTTTATTATATCTTACTCTAGTTGTATTGCAACCAATTATACATGACTGTAAAGGTTTTAAATATTGAACTCTTGTGATATGATATTAACAGTTTTCTGATTTTTTTTGAAAATATGCCAAGGGCTTCAGTAGGTTTTCTACAAGTTTTTTAGTTTACTATGTAACACAAGCCTGTTACACTTACACTCAAGCAGTTTTCCACATTGCTCCTTGCTGCACTACTCTGCAGTTT
Organism: Serinus canaria; assembly: GCF_022539315.1. Taxonomy (NCBI): domain Eukaryota; kingdom Metazoa; phylum Chordata; class Aves; order Passeriformes; family Fringillidae; genus Serinus; species Serinus canaria. The sequence continues at coordinate 57,003,369 of NC_066343.1, forward strand.
GCAAACTTGCTATTTTCATTTTCACTTTGCATGAGTAAATTACTGTTTTATTGGTGGTAAAAAAGTTTATTGGTTCTTGACCCATCCCATGGGTTTTGCCTGTTTTTTTTTTTTTTTTTTTTTTTTTTTTTTTTTTTTTTTCAGTTTGACACAAAGTTTTATGACAGCTCAAATTTGTATTGCAAAATGAGCCATTCCCTCCATCTGGAGTTTTGAGTTCTGTATTTTGGCCTTAAAGATTTCATAAGATCCATACACAAAACATTAAAGTTTCCAGTGTGTTACAAAATATTCAGAAGTTTATTTCTCCTTTTGTTTTCTTGTAGTAATTAATGTCTTTAGGTGTGTTTGTCATGGAAATAGATACTACAATTTTTTTAGCACAGTCTAACAATGAGCTAGCTTTTTCTTTCATACATTCTTGAAGAGCTTCACCTTCTTTGGGATTTGTAGGTATCACTCTAATTTTTTCCCTCTTGTGACATCTTTCTGTATCTCATGACCTTTTTGGTGTTTTGTTCTTCTGTTTCATGTGGTACCGCACATGAATTTTTCCATTCGTAATCCAGGAAAACACTGAGCTTAAAATTTGCAAGAGTTTGTTCCAACAATAGATAAATTAACATTTAAGTGAGAAAGAAGACTGGGAGAAGGGTCTCATAATCTCTGTCCGTCAAGCTACCAGTACTTTAAGGAGCAACATTTAAGTGGAACCAGCAAATTTTTCTCTGTCAGTGGGCAGACTACTATCAGACTTTCACTTTATTTGGAAAAGCAGTGAAACATTTGCAGAAGGCTGATTTCTGTCCTGATCTGGGGGAAATGTGTAGGTTTATAATTGTTGTCTGTCTTCAAGTTCTTTAGGCTGTATATGCAGTGGTCCCTCTGTTGTGGTGGGATGCTGCCAGAACTGTCATTCATTCACTCCTAATGTTTGATCTTGGTCACTAGAGAAGCTTGTTAAGATTGTTAGCTGCTCTCACTGCAGAATTTTAGGGGATAATGTAAAATTTCTATTGCTATCCTGTGTAGTATGTTATATTACACTATACATTGTATTATACTATATTATACTATATAGTAAATTTAGTAAATCTGTTGTGTGTTGACTTTTCATCTTCTAAACCCTCAAAAAGCTCTCTTATCTTCTTTGTCATCAAAGAGGACGTGACAGTGTGTGGCTAATGTTTCATATTGGCAGAAAACATTTCTTCTGGTAGTTGTATATTCCCCTCAGTAAATACTCAGTAGCTCCTATCTGTTATCTTCAGTGGTTTATTTTCACTAAACCTCTGCATTCAGTTGTTTAAAAAAGGATGTGTACATAATTAATCAGAAAAAAAGTAAAATTTACATGCACGGGATGAAATATAAGACAAGAAGGATATACTGTATTTCATTTATTTTTATTTTTAATGAAGAAATACTCATGGTAGTATTATAATGTTTCAATTATTACCTGTTTACTTTTTAGATTGTATTTTTCTTAGTGATCACATATCTTTGTTATTCTTCAGTGTACCAAATTTACCAACACTCACTAAGTAGTCTTATTATAACATAAAACTTATCAGTTATCATTTCACTGTGACAAGTGCTTAACAGGTGTATTCCTGATAGTGGAGTAAAGTTATTGTAGGCTACTAGTAGCAGACTTTTACTGTTCATATAAAGTTGGAATATTTTAAGGTGCCATAAAATATAAAACCAATGGCATATAATTAAATGTATTATGGACCAGACTAACTGCAGCTGGAATGTCCAGGAACTTTCATAGTGTTCCTTAATGCCCTAATTTATATCTGAGATAGATCTGTTGAAAACTTTTTGCTAATTAAAAACCCCATCTAATTAATTGTGAATAAAGTGATTGAATATGTGAATTATGGATTTTGAATACATATGTGGCTTTTTTTAGTTTTTACTTTATCAGGCTTCTGTCAAAAATCGGTATCTGCTGAACCTGACAATCTCCAGAATAAATAATAAGTTAGAGTGTACTAGATAATGAAGCTCTACAGAGTGTTTTAAGAACATCTGTCTGTACATTAATTTTTCCTCCCTTTTATTCAAAATAAATTTTGTCATTTTATCTTCATTTGGAAAAAAATATATTCCCATATTAAATAAGTATGCATTTCTGATGCATACTTACTAATATGTGCATTTTAATGTTGTAAGAGTCTTCCAGATATATGCAAATAACTGCTTTGTTTGACCCTTACTATAAACATAATTTTGTATTACACTAGACATGTATAATCACAGATAGCATATAATATTTTCTTTTGGGGATGGAGTGGTTCAGTAAATGAAGAATCAGACAAGTTAGCTTTTGTATTTCCAGTCTTAATACAAAACTGTAAGAACCTTTAAAATCTGGTTTAGGTTCATAAGCACTAAAATATAAATAATTTTAAAATATTTGCCTCTTGGACCTCCTCATTATTATGCACATTTGCATGATAGAGATTAAATTCTCCAAAGGTGTTAATTACAATCGTAGCATGTGGTACATTACAGAATCATCAAAAAAAAAAAAGAATAATGACTTGTGTAAATGCATGCTGTCATGGGAAATAGAATAGACCACATACTTAAATATAGAAATCCAGTCAGATCACTCAAAATGTTTATTACAATGCCTAATGATTGTACAATGAACTATACTCCCCACATAAAAAATTAATTTCCCATAGAATAAATATTTGAAACTTCTAAACAGCAGCATGTTTCACTCATTTCCAAGAGTCTGCAAGATCTAAGTTAGCTATGCCAGCTACAAGATGACCATTTTAAGAATCATTGCTTACTTAAATATTTCTCACATCTTGTGGATAATAGCTGCTGTCTGGTGCCTTCTTTCTGGTTCTCCTGTGAGTGTGTTAAGGATGGTGTCACACACTTAATTTGTGTGACAAATTACCAAAGAAACAAATTACCAAATGCTTTGTTGATGTACCAAATTTCAGCCATAGATGTGACTGTTTAAACGAGATTCTATGGCAAAGAACACCCAACTATTTACAGCATGGAGGGCAGAGTCAGACAAAGCTGTCAGGGGGGCCCATTCATTGAGCCATGAGTTTCAGACAGGGCCCCCGTGCTTTCTAAACAACTCAGAGAGGAGTTAGATGGGGCTGGATCCAGTCCTAGCAGCGCAAACTTGGTTTATGGGCAGTGGTTTATGTCTGGAGGATTATATGTACACAATCAATCCTTTGTGTTACTCAGCTGAGATGTCCAAGTTTTACGTGCAGTTAAATTTAAAAGCCATATTAATCCCTTACTGGGGATGTGCTGCTGCAAGGAATCTCTCACCACTGAGGTGTCACCTGGACAGACATTCCTGTGCAGGAGGAGATCCTGGTGTGCAGCCCAGCTCCCTGCAGGACAGCCCCAGGGCCCTGGGCTGCTCTCTCTTCATGGCTTACAGTCACAGCTGCACAGCAGCAAGGTGTGTGGGTCAGTGCTCCAAACAGCCCTTGGGGCAGGTTTCGTCCATCCCCCAAGGTCCAGAGTAAGCTGGGTGCAGCCATCACAGCCCACACTGGTGATTATGGCTTCAGCTGGGGCTGGTGCTGGGGAGAGCACACTGCCACAGCATTGACTGTTTGTCTGCAGTGGCTGTGCAAGGTATATGTATATATGTATATATGTATATGTATATGTATATATGTATATGTGTATGTCAATGTGTATATGTGTGTGTGTATGTGTATGTATATATATGTGTGTATATGTATATGTGTGTATGTACATTTATGTGTATATGTATATGTGTATATGTATGTGTATGTATATGTATGTTTATATGTATGTGTATATGTATATGTGCATGTTTATGTATATGTGTATATGTATGTGTATATGGATATGTATATGATGTCTATGTCTGTGTATCAGAGGAGTTGTTGCAGCCACAGCCACACAACTGTTGGTGCTATCTGGTGGCACTAATATAGCATAACACCTGTGACAATTTCAAACTTTTGGCCTTTCATCAACAACAGCTTGCCAGGAGAAAAAGAAGTGTAGTGGGGAGGGGAGTGGACTAAGAGAAAAAATACATCCCATTGTGTGACTGTTGCGAGCAATTTGAAAAGTAACCAGCACTGAACCTTGCTGAGTTTAAGACTGGACTGAATCTTTCAGTGTGTAAAAAGTCAACTCAATGTTTGAAAAATGCAGATTTCAGATAGATCTTGTGAGGAATTTTCTAATACAATATTGCAAAATACCAGCTTAATGTAACTGAAATATTTAATTTGAATTACTTCAGAATTTCTCATCCACCTGAACTCCAAGAAATTGCTGAGAGTAAAGAATACTTTGTTTCAACTTCTCATCTTTTAGTAAATTCACTGTATACTCAGTGGTCATATCAACCATTTATTCTCTAATTTTCTCTTTTACATTAACAAAATATGTTTCTGACCTCTTTTGTGGGGTTTTGCTCCAGTCTGGAAGCTGGAGTGTTCTCCTTGGAACACTCTCATATGCGCTGCTGTCTCTTCATAATAGTGTTCTGATACCCATTATTCCAAATAAAAAGGTCAGCATCATATCAACCATGCTTTCACCAGCATGATATCCAATATTTCATTACATGGAAATCCTTCTGTGAGGAAAAAAAAATAAATATTTCTTTGGTGATAATATTTTAAATTGATTTTTTTCAGACAATTGTTCAAATATTTTATGACTTGTGTGAGAATCATGTAATTTGGCTTGTGAAGCAACAACCCTGAATGAATGTACTTCCTAAGAATACACATTATCAGTATTTTTATTTAAAATATGTATAACACAAAAAATCGAAAGTGTGTCTTCGCAGTTATAAATCTTCTCTACAGAATCTTTGTCAAGACTGTTTTTTGATGAGTTGTTGTAACTCCCTTTTTCTCCATAGTTCAAATGATCTGTCATAACACTGTTCTGCTCTTCACATTACAGTTGTGGGTTTTTTAGATTATAAGGCTTTCCAGAGGATGACAGTCTCCTCTTCTTTCAGAGATTATATCACAAGGTAGAGGTTGGACTCTGTGCTGATGAATTAAAAGTACATGCTTTATGAATCTTTGTGAATAGATCAATAAAAGTAAATCTTTAAAAATCAATTTTGTTTCAAACTGTGAAACAAGAATAGTTTAACTTTAATGTCCAATGAATTGTTAAAAGATATGACTATTTAATCATTAATTACTAATTTGTAAATTAAACTAGATTCTGAATAGACAGCATCAGAAAGTGTTTTCACAACCCCTTCAGACTGTGGAGCATCTACTGTAAATCTTGGGGGTATACTGGGCAGGAGTAGCCCTGTTTCTTTTTTTCACACGTGGTGGAGGGAATGAAAATAAAATTGCAGTTGATTCTAAGGAAGGAAACCTCTGTCTTTCATTATCCATATATTCTCATCTATACAGTTCTCCAGACTATGTGCTTCATTTAATTAAAAACTGCTCTTACAAAATGCCTTACAAAATCAAAAATGTTTTGTGTGTTGTGTCTTTGCTACAAGCTTCTGGTTGCGTGTCCAAAGGGCAAAAATCATCGCCAATCAAAAATAAACAAAAGAAATGTATTAATATTTAAAAGCCATATAAAAATGTTATCAATTATTGGAATGCACATGATGAAACATCATTGTTAAAATGGCAAGGGCAGGCAAAAACCTTGGCCTGTAAAAGCTGGTTGGAAATGTTTCCTTCATACAATTTTGTGCTGTGAACTGAAACTGTTCAATAGTGGCTGTTTCTTTCCACACCCTTCCTGTAACAGAACATTTTGCTTTAGTTGTCACAGAAGGAGCTATAAAGAAGACAAAAAAGATGACTTTGAAATGGAAATCACCTAATATTATAAAGGCAGTAATTTCTTTACAATCAATAGGGCGTCATATGTTATTTTATGAAAGAACTGAAGTTTAGAAAACTTGGTTGGAAAGTTCAGAAAGCCTACATTAGAAAATAAAATGGCTTTTCCAGAATTTAGCGTATATAATGCGAAAGAAACCCTTCAATAGAAAGGTGATGGAGTTACTAATGGATACAGTCTTCATCTGTTAAACAAAATTGTTACACAAAATGTAATTCAATCCTTTTAAGGATGTTAAAGCCTTGGAGTAGGCTTAGCTCTTTATATAGATTCTGCAAAGGTAACTAATACTTTTGCATACCTAATTCCATCTGTATAATAACTTACAGAGAAGCTTACTGTTTAAGTGTGACTTTTGCAAAGTAGTCTGCTTAAATATATTATCTTTTGCAGATGGTAAAATAAAGGCTTCAGGAGGAACAGAAGTCTTAGATAAGGAATTCAAGATGAGCAACTGAAAGTATAAAGGTAGCTGGTTTTAGGACATTTGAGTACAGATGAAGTGGCCTGGGTGAGAGTATGACACAAAAGTCTACCACCTAGCAGTGGAGCTTTGTCAGCAGGGTCAAGATTTGAGGCATAGGAAGGCTGGAGAAAAACAAGAATTGTAGTGCTTGGGTGTATATGAAAGTAATTTGATTGAAAGTCAGTAAAATTGTCTGATTCACTTCAGACTTCTAGAGGACTAATAACGCCTCAGTGTGTTGACAAACAGGTTGCAGTGCAGGTCACCTACTGTAGTATCAAGGACCATCTAATTTCAGATTATTTTAATTCCTGTGAAGTTCTTAAACACAGTGGTTATTTACCTATTACAATCCAGTCTAATGAGTGAGAAATTGACTTTCTGTAGCAAAGCCCTTTTCTGTGTGCTATAACAACTACTAATTTAACAGTCATTCTCTAGAAATCCTAATTGCTTTCATATTCATCCTGACATAGTTACATGATTGCATGTAACAAGATGGATTTTGGTATTAATTTCAAGTTATTTTACCTTTTATAGAGTTTTTTTCCCTTTAAATGATGGTGTTTGAATATCATTACATTTTCATACTGTGACTAATAAAAATAATCAGTATCATGTTTAGACTAAAATGTGATATGGCTCAAAATTAATTTAAATTGTTTTAAAAAAAATACTACCACAAAAAAAAAAAAATCTGGATAATAGTTTCCTGCTTGTAACTACAGGAGGAAAAGTCCAACTTTTCTATAAAAGGACTGTTACAATATTGCTTATCCTGGTAATTTATAGATAATTGTTCAGGGTAAAATCCTTGGGTGAGGGAGGATTGGGAAGCATTTAATGCTCCGTAATTAGTTTATGAATAGAGATTCATTAATTTATTTCAATAGAGTGAATTAAATTATAAGAATAAATTAATTTATTTCAGTAAAGTGTTAAATCATAACACCTAATCATTAATTATGAATTATGTTGTGAGAATAAGTCAAAATATTCTGGGATTTTTTAGCTGTGTGATCAGTTGCTATACTTTTGAGTCAACGAAGTTGTTTATAATATTTTATTCTAATTTCTAAATACTTAACATAAAACATTATAATATTGATCTCAGGAATGTTTTGGAAAATATTGGAAAAAATATTGGGAATAATGAAATGCTGTCAGTGCCCACAGGTTAAGAAAATGTTCAGTTTTCATCTTTTGAATACAAAATACTCACTTATAGTTTTTTACTGTGTCAACATTCCAGGTATTGTAGTAATCTAAGTTTTGAACTTTTTAACTCTAGCAGAAATTAAAACAATAAAACTTCAGGGGTCCTTGACATATAATTGTTAGAGTACCCACTGACCTGTAGCAAAAAATCTGAAGCATTAATGTAGTTGAGCGTGACAAATGCATCCAAACAAATTTATCTTGGTTGTTATCAGACCTAGCAGCTCATATGTGCCACACTAGCCTTGACTATGCAGTCCAAAGCTCAGTTGTGTCTGATTCACAGGAAGAGCAGTCAATGCAAAAGTTTACCTGCTTTGATAAAGGCACAGACATCCCCTGCAGTGGGGAAAATGTCAAACGTGGGTTTACAAAGCAGTGACTCCTTCTTAAATGTAGTGTGTATGTTCCCTGTTTTACAGAACTGTTTTCCAGTGTCTTTTGCTTTACAGTTTCCAACGTCTTCAAAAACTGAAGGCCTCAGTTTGAGGCCCTTTGGCCTCGTTCTCTGTTTGGAAAATACATTTGTTCTGCTCACCCGAAGTATTACTGGTCTGATGGAAAAGATTGTTGTGATCACTGTTAATAAGGATGTCTGTCATTATGTGTGCTGTACAAAGGGCAAATTATGGCTGCTTGGACAAACAAGTTTAGCATCTTTAAAATCTTTAAAACCTTTCCTGCAGGTATTTTCTGAGTGTAGGTTTGGCTTTTTCAAAATTGTTTAATGAAAAAATTACTTCTTTTTTGTTGTCTTCTTCATTACTTTTCTGTATGCTTGGCTGAATCTGTACTTCCATATTTTTATCAGGAGGGACTTACAAGGAGGTGAATGAATTTTCTAATGTTGGCATGCTGGTGCCACATAGTATCTGACTAAGTACATTAGACATCTCTCAATGTATTCAAGATGGATGAACATGCAACACTGCGGAAATTACACTTTTTTCTTTTTTTTATAATTTGTGGAATTGTATTTCCAGGCATTCAGCTGGTTATTGAGCAAGAAGTTTTAAATATTTAGTTTCCCACATAATTTCTTTTACTTAAAAGTAGTCTAAAGCATTTGGGATGAAAAAAGATGGATCTTTCCCAGGAAAGTTCTCTTGACTGATCTTAGTATGTTTCTATAACTGTTCCCTATTAAGGATTTAACTAGAAAGGATATGGTGACTTGTTGAAATCTAAAACTCTTTTTTTTTTCCCAAGTTTTGCATTTTAAAGTGACAGGATTCTATTTTATCAGCTCATGATCTGAATATAAAAGTATCACCTTCAGAAAATAGATATACAAATTAAATAATAAAGAAATAAAATGTGGAAATTTAAAGTCCAAAAATCTTTCTATGTACTCTGGTGGTGTAATTAATTTTAATTTTCCATTCTGCTTCTTGTTTGTGTGTATTTCCATACTCACAACTGCAGCAAAAACAGCCACAGTTTTTATTCATGGTTTTGCTTTCCATGAAATGTCTGTATTATAGGTGGTGACTCATTCTATAGATAAGGGTTAAAAGCCCTATGGCAAAATAAACTATTTCTTTGCTTTCTGATGCCTCTTGTACATTGCAAGGGTAATAACCTTCCTGAGATCTTCATGTGTGCTACTTCTGCACCTGTAGGCCTGTAAGACCCCTGAATTTTGCAGAACATTCACTGAAATAGTGAAAAGAAAGTATTCTTTTTATATAGCTCTGAGAAAAACAGAAACGGGGGAGAAAGGTAAAAGAAAATATTCCTATTCTAATAGTAATTATACTGACATTAGAAGCATAAAATATTTTTCTTCCAGGGCAAATGAGGACTATTTGTATGGAAGCAAAACCATCTTTATTAATTATAAAATCCAGAGGTAAAAAAAAAAAAAAAAAAAAAAAGGAGGAAAAGAATGAATTAAAATTCCATTTTATAAGAAAAATAATTTAAACATAGCAAATTTGAATTAACTATTGGAAACTGAATTTAGATGAAATTCTCCTTGCTTTTGCACTCTGTGGAAAAGAAGAATAGAAAATTAATGCCATGCCAACCATTCCCTTACTGTGAAAAATGTGGAGGGAGTGGTGGTAAAATATAGTGATAGCTTTGCTAAAAAAAAATCAAGTTAAATTAATTTTGCCAAGACTATTGTTGTGTAAATAAGCTTTGTTCAAAACCTAAGACCAACAGAAATGTAAACATTCTTTTTAAATGTAATTTACATTTCTTTATATCTTAAATAAAATACCCAAATGTTTGACATTTATTGCTGCCAATTCAGAAAGACAGGAATGCAATCATAAAATGAATATTATTAAAAATAAAAAAAAGAGTCAAATCAGGAATGAAAGGCGAGGGAAAACATATCACTTCAGTACATAAAAGGAAAGACAGAAAGCACAAACCATCTATTTATGTCTCAAAGACTAATCAAAGGAAATTGTTTTTTGAGTTTGTTGAAGTAGTAAACTGAGAGTATTTTTGTATATATATTAAAGTTGCATGAGTATATTGTAAAGCTTTGATTTTTTTTGCTTGTTTATCATAATAACCCATCAATTTAGAAACTGATAAAACCAGCTTAGTTTGGAAAACAAAATCTATTGTTGTTTCTGACCAGCTCGGACATCCAATGTAGAAGTTGGGAGAGTAAATGTATTGAATTGCCAGAAACATGGCAAAATAATTGGTCTCCTTGCAAACTGATTTTTCTCAGTCACTGAGTGAAGCATAAACATTGGAGCTGTGAGACTTTATTGTTCTTTGAACTGCACTACTTTTGGTAGTTGGAGGCCATGGGTGCCAGGGGAGGACCAGGTCTGAGCACGCAGGGAAAGGGTGTGGGTGGTGTGTTGTCAGAAGCAGTCTGCTGGCTGTTTAATCCACTCAGGTTAGAGATCATTTTGCAGTGAAATGTTGCTGCCCTGAGGGCTGGTGGCTCTGAGCAAGTCTTCTTCCACAGCTGAAACCAGAATTATAGCTGCTCGAGGAATAAATTGTCCCCTGTGATCGTATTATCTTAAAACTCATATGTTTATATTATATGCTACATTTATATCATAGATATATTTATGGAGGGGAAGTAGAAACTCTGCTTGTTTACTTTTAACAGAATCTTATTAATTATTACAGGCAAGTACTTACATATTGTATGTCACTAAAGAAATACACATTTCAAATACGTAGTGACTGAAAACCATTGCAATTGCTTTAAAGTAAATATTCTAGTTTTTTGAATAGCCACATAGGTAAATTTGCACAAGAGCTGCAACAATATAGATTTGTTAAAGATTTTAAAAACTCTGGTTTTCCAGTGATGGAACTACAAGAGTGAACAGGAACACCCCAGAAAGTAAAAAATCCCAAAAAGATTAGTTTTAACTGATCTCTAATGAAATTATTCCTTTTTAGCCCACTTCTTCATAACAAATACTTTAGATTTACTTTTATTACTTGTTTTGGAGATAATTTTCACCAAATAAATTCAGACTACTTTAACTTAGGATGAGTATCCCTATTACTGTTCAATATGATTAAAG